>NC_065448.1:26001693-28401693 GCF_917563875.1 Diabrotica virgifera virgifera | reverse complement strand
ATTGAACCATTTATGAAAACTTAAGATAATAATTTAAGAGAAATTTTGTTTCTGCAGTACTTAGCAGGATATTATGTCAGTTCCAAAAAATTCTCATTTACAAATTGCATCAATGTTATTGTTAATAATAAGGGGAACGATACCGAAAAACAACTTATTTTGAAATTGTAAAGAGGTGTGGTTTAACTGTGACTTCAATGGAACCATTATTTAGGCCTTCTATTTAACGACTCGACGGTGTTGCCATATGTAACACGACGCACGTCCTTTTCTTCAAATAATCTTGGAATAGTTTTGTTTTGTGCTTTAAGGTAAGGCGTAAGGAGATTTCTTGTTTGTGTGTGTTTGTGTTTGACACTAATGTGTCATAATATGTCATTTCATTTGTGAACGAGAACTCGAGAACAACTGAAAAGTAAAAATTTTTACAATTTGTATTAAATAGTCAATTTTATTTGTTAGCATATTGTGTAATTATGGAAGCCGCAGAAGATATAAAAGATTTCAAAGTTGAAATTAAAGAGGAGCAGGAGGAATATGATTTGGAATCGAGTAAATCTATCAGTCAGCTATCTACAGAAATTGAAATTGAAGATGTTAAGAATGAAACCAAGGATGAGTCAGGTGAGACTAAAATAATTAAAAGTAGAATGTTAGTTTAATTTTTATAGTTTTCATGAAAACAAATGTGACATATCATATAAGGATATAATAATAATATTGGGATAAACCGTAATCGTACCCCTTCCTAACTGCCAAAGTGTCATGGCCGCCGTCGGGACCTATTGTGCTGACATTTACAATGTTTACATATAGAAAAGTTTGTTTTTTTCTGCTTATAATGCCGTTTTCTAAAGATATTAGTGAACAAAATCGATTTGCTAACAATATTTAATATATTTTAAATGTGCTAAAATTGGATTCAACAGCAAAAGTCGCATAAATAACATATAAATGACGAATTTGTTTACCTATTACAAATGGGGTTATGTGGTTGTAACTGTTTATTTTGGGAATAAAATGAAAATGATCAATTAAACGACTGGAAAACTGTAAGTATTACAATTAAAACATGTTTATCCTATCACAAGAGTTCACTTCATTTTAAGAAAGCTAATTATTATTATACAATAGACATTTATAAACTGCCATGTACTTTTAAGGTTACTTTTGATCTGTTTTCAAAGCTTATGATTAAATGTTACCTCTTTATTAATTAGATTTGCCAACAAAAGATGCATGATTAAGGCCAAATGCAATTCCTTTGCTAAAGTCATAAAAAAAGTACAAATACAGTTAAAAAAATTATTTTAAAAAGGTCTCTCAAAAGACATGAAAATTATACAACCACTCAAAAATCTAGAGAATGTAAAGAAAGCCAGGTTATTGGAAATGGAATTCCTGTTTAATTGAAAGCCAGTAAACTATCCAAGACTTTTCAGAATCAAATGTGTCAACTTGTAAAACGATTCTTCTGACATTTTTAGTAAAAACCAGATTATCCTCAAGAAAAATTCTGTTTTAAGTGAAACTCAAAGTCATATATATAAATATAATTTTGTGAATGTGTCATCTTTGAATGAAACAAATTTTTTACCTAAACAAATAAATGTTTGGATCTAATTAAAAACAATGCTGAATCAAGTACAGTAGAAATACAATCCTTTGAACTTCTAAATGTGATTGTTAAAAGTGTCGAGATAGCTACTGCATAGGGATTCGAAAGGGATAGACTTGTTTTGAACGCACTTGATCATGTACTTCTTACTGTTATAAAGTTGAAACAAAACTTATTTTATGCTTTCTTATCAGTCACTTTTAATTGTGTATCAACTTTACGTGGTACATCGTGCAAAAATTGCTAAAATGCAAACATTATATTTATTTTCTGTGTTACATTGGATACTATGATTGAATGTCTTCCTCTTTTAGATAGTGAAGTGAAGAACATCTTGAAGTTCCAATGATGTTTCAAGATGAGATAAATCGAAATAATGGTTGTATGTTAGAAGGACAGAGAATACGAAGAAATGTTATTGCTGCATACTTAGTGTAGTGAAATACAAACTTCAAACATTATAATATATTTTTTTATTTCAAACATTTCATATGATTATGAAAGAACATCTTCCTCTTTAAAACAATGAAGAAGTGAAGAACATAATAAAGTTCCAACGAAAATGATTCCAGATGAGGAAAATCGAAATAATGGTTGTATGTTACGTGTATAGAGAATACGAAGAAATGTTATTGCTGCAAACTTAGTGTAGTGAATTAAAAACTTATTGTCAAATACAAATCAATTTATTTCATACTTTTATAATATATAGTGGTACAATTTTATATGTGTTCAAATAAAAATATTAATAAATAAAATACAATAAACACAAATCATGTATATCTTACAATGAATTACAAAATCAAAAATTAATTACAAAAATATCAAAATAAATCTAAAATATTAAAAAGTAACCCATAATTTTTATAGTACCTACATACTTTGGTTGGTACTCTAATAATTTGGAAATCCATTAAAGTTTGTAGATGGAAATTGCAGGTATCTAAAAAATATATAAAGTAACTCAACAATCTCTTTTCAATTAGGGTTGCAGTTGATAAAGATGAATGACCCTTGCTCGGGAAATCAAATGTATCTAAAAAAAATTAAGTAACAGCTTTCTAACATAACAATCTTAGCACTAAACGGAAACAAAGATACTGGTAAGTATTAAAACATTTTTTGAAAAATCTTTCTGAAAGTGAAAATAAAGACTACTCTCTATGGGAACAACTAAAACTGGGTATGCTTTACAAAAAAATGTATCCAGAACAAACTTCTTCTCTATAAGGCAATACTACTACAAGTCTGGATGTACAGGATTTAATTCTGGGGAACTGCCAGTAACACATAATATGCAAAGACTACAAAGATTCCAATCCAAAGTCTTTCATGATGTCCGATTTTTTTAGTACCACTACCAAATATCACGCTAAACTTAAAATTCTTACAATGAAGATAGCTAAAGCTTGAGTACACATAGATAGATCCAACCAAATAAATAAAAACAATTAATGTATGTAAAATGTATGTTAGTCTTCTTCCACTTGCAGAAGATATTTTCAGTTGTTTGTGCCACTGTGAACTTATGATCTCTAATATTAACCGATGATAAATTTATGAAAACTGATTTTAAATATTAAAAACTTTCAGAGATATTTCAATTTTCGAAACATCTTATAAAAGAGTGAAAAATATTCAGAGACACCTTACAGCCATAAACCAGTAAAACTAAAATATTTAATGTTTTTGTATAAATTAATATTAATATTTATGAACTTTTTAAATATATCTTTAAAAATTTTATGATAAATAAAATGTTTTTGAGTAAAGGCAATATTTTTTTTGTATGGTAATAGAAAAGATTAATATTTGAAATCATATACAGCATCACATTTTATAAATTATAATCTTTTTATTATAAAAATAGTAATACCGTGTGTCTACGGATGGGGTGCCCAAGAGGAAAAACTTTTTTATTTTCAATTTTAGCGAAAAATGTCATTCTTGATAAAAACTTTTGCTTGTTCTAAAACCCCATAAAATGAACTAAAATTCAAGTTTTTCAAATCCTGCTTATTTTTATAGCCAATTTTATGTAAATCCCTATAAATTTTTGCACTAAGTTCGAAATTGTAACAATAATAACTTGGGAGAACAACCCTTTCACTTCTCGGGATTACGAAGCCAGACTTTGTCGTTCTCCTTGAATCATCCAATTATTTATTAATTAAATAATTATTAATACAACAATTTTATTAATGAAATTTATCACAAGATAAATTCTTTATTGATAGCTTAACATTGTCAAAAAAATTGACAATTCGCAAATTATTTATCGAAGTTGATAGTTACTAAGCTACATTGTGGCTTGGCAACACTAGATTATTGTTAAGATTTCAAACTTAGTGCAAAAATTTACATAAAATAGGGATTTACATAAAATTGGCTACAAAATTAAGCAGGATTTAAAAAACTTGAATTTTATTTCGTTTTATGGGGTTTTAGAACAAGCAAAACTTTTTATCAATAATGACATTTTTCGCTAAAATTGAAAATAAAAAAGTTTTTCCTCTTGGGCACCCCAACCGTGGACACACTGTATATAATTATAATACTAAAATCACAATAAAGATGCACTAGAAAGAAACAAACACAAGACATGATGAATGTTATGAGGAGCACTCACAAATCATGATTTACAAAGTTTATACATTGTAAATCATGATTCGGGAGTGCTATTTGTATCATTCAACATGTCTTGGGTTGTTTATTTCTGGTGCATCTTTATTGTGAGTTTAGTATAAGAGAATTACAAGTTTTATGTTAAATCTTCTGAATCAAATTTTTGTTAGGTATCATGTCACTCTTACTAATTTTATCCCATAAACACTTTGAAATAATACATTTTTTAGTTCCATGACTGTTATCAATTGTTGGATCTCATATTGGCTACCATATTCGCTATTGTGGCTTTATTGACAGCAGCTCTAACTAATGATGATGGAGTCGATTTTCCATACTATGGTCTTAGATTGTTCATCTATGATTGTGAGATTCTACCAGAACCACATTTACCTTGGATCTTTCTCTGAATTATCAAATGCAAAAGTTCATATTTTTTAGGGTGTTTCATACCTAAGTATTATTGACCTAAGTATTCCAGCTTGTGTCTCTTTAGTCAAATGGAAATTATTATATAAAACTCTACAAGAACACATTCATATTATAATCAATTAAGTATATTAATTTTAATCACAAATGTTTATTGGTTGAGAGAGTGACTTTTTTACTTATGCTCAATCAAATATTTTTACTATTTTCTGTTAGTTTTTTAATAGTTATTTATGATATAAGTGTTAAAAGTACACATTTAAGGCACGCATGTGAAAGTCTGCAATTCACATGAGTGCCTTAAAAATGTACTTTTTAACACACATATCATACAATATTTTTTCTGCAAACGTAATTACAGAATAATATCTACAAAAACTTTTTTCTACAACCGTGTTAAAAATTCAATTTTTAGCACTCCATAAGAGCATTAAAAATGCTACTTTAAGGCACAAGTGCTTTAAAATTTTTATGGCACTGCAATTCGTATTGACCGTATAGACAATTTTAATGTAATGTCACAAAAATATAAAAATGGAATGTCAGTCAAGTTCAAGTAAAAGTTTTTGTAGATATTGTCCTGTAATTACGTTTGTAGAAAAAATATTGTATGATATGCGTGTTAAAAAGTACATTTTTAAGGCACTCATTTGAATTGCAGAACTCGCTATCGCTCATTCTGCAAACTTTCACATGCGTGCCTTAAACATGTACTTTTAACACTTATATCATAAATAACTATTACTTGAACTGACATTCCATTTTTATATTTTTTTGACATTACATCAAAATTGCCTATACAGTCAATACGAACTGCAGTGCCATAAAATTTTTAAAGCACTAGTGCCTTAAGGTAGCGTTTTTAACGCTTGTATAGAGTGCTGAAAGTTGCATTTTTAACACGGTTGTAGAAAAAATAAATTTTATGTATATTTTATCTAAAAAAGTATTTAAGCACTTAAATATTTTTTCAAAAATAGAATATTTTTATGAACTTCTTTAATTCTTTTTTATTTTAACTTTAATGCAATCTGTTATCATTATAACAATATGACAGATATAAAAAATGACACAGTGGGAACTACACTCAGGGGGTGAGAACTCTTTACATATTTATATTAATTTAGTCTACATTACCATATTTCTGACTTTTTTACAAATTAGTAACTACTATCTACTTCCCAGTGGTGTAGAGATCTGTAACTTTTCTTAACCCTCTAGTGCCCTAGTTTGCCTCAAGGCGGACCATAATAAAAATTTCCATGCTTACTATTTAAGTATTTTATAGCTGCAATACCGAAACCAGCCTCTGGACTAGATCAGATAACCATCCAGCTTTTAAAAGTTTGGGTGATCAGACAGATTTTTACCCTATAATTTTCAGTTTAGCATGATATTTGGTAGTGGTACTAAAAACATCGGACATCATAAAAGACTTCGGATTAGAATCTTAATAGTTTTTGCATATTTGTATTACTGGCAGTTCCCCAGATTTAAATCCTATACATCCAGACTTGTCGTAGTATTGCCTTATAGAGAAGAAGTTTGTTCTGGATACATTTTTTTGTAAAGCATGCCCAGTTTTAGTTGTTCCCATAGAGAGTAGTCTTTATTTTCACTTTCAGAAAGATTTTTCAAAAAATGTTTTAATACTTACCAGTATCTTTGTTTCCGTTTAGTGCTAAGATTGTTTTGTTAGAAAGCTGTTACTTAATTTTTTTTTAGATACATTTGATTTCCAGAGCAAGGGTCATCTTTATCAACTGCTACCCTAATTAAAAAGAGATTGTTGAGTTACTTTATATTATTATATTTTTTAGATACCTGCAATTTCCATCTACAAACTTTAATGGATCTCCAAATTATTAGAGTACCAACCAAAGTATGTAGGTACTATAAAAATTATATGTAACTTTTTAATATTTTAGATTTATTTTGATATTTTTGTAATTAATTTTTGATTTTGTAATTCATTGTAAGATATACATGATTTGTGTTTATTGTATTTTATTTATTAATATTTTTATTTGAACACATATAAAATTATATCACTATATATTATAAAAGTATGAAATAAATTGATTTGTATTTGACAATAAGTTTTTAATTCACTACACTAGTTTGCAGCAATAACATTTCTTCGTATTCTCTATACATGTAACATACAACCATTATTTCGATTTTCCTCATCTGGAATCATTTTCGTTGGAACTTTATTATGTTCTTCACTTCTTCATTGTTTTAAAAAGAAAGATGTTCTTTCATAATCATATGAAATGTTTGAAATCAAAAAATATATTATAATGTTTGAAGTTTGTATTTCACTACACTAAATATGCAGCAATAACATTTCTTCATATTCTCTGTCCTTCTAACATACAATTGTTTCGATTTACCTCATCTTGAAACATCATTGGAACTTCAAGATGTTCTTCACTTCACTATCTAAAAGAGGAAGACATTCAATCATACTATCCAATGTAACACAGAAAATAAATATAATGTTTGCATTTTTAGCAATTTTTGCACGATGTACCACGTAAAGTTGATACACAATTAAAAGTGACTGATAAAAAAGCATAAAATAAGTTTTGTTTCAACTTTATAACAGTAAGAAGTACATGATCAAGTGCGTTCATAACAAGTCTATCCCTTTCGAATCCCTATGCAGTAGCTATTTCAACACTTTCAACAATCACATTTAGAAGTTCAAAGGATTGTATTTCTGTAACTGTACTTGATTCAGCATTGTTTTTAATTAGATCCATACATTTAATTGTTTAGGTAAAAAATTTGTTTCATTCAAAGATGACACATTCACAAAATTATATTTATATATATGACTTTGAGTTTCACTTAAAACAGAATTTTTCTTGAGGATAATCTGGTTTTTACTAAAAATGTCAGAAGAATCGTTTTACAAGTTGACACATTTGATTCTGAAAAGTCTTGGATAGTTTACTGGCTTTCAATTAAACAGGAATTCCATTTCCAATAACCTGGCTTTCTTTACATTCTCTAGTTTTTTGAGTTGTTGTATATTTTCATGTCTTTTGAGAGACCTTTTTAAAATAATTTTTTTAACTGTATTGGTACTTTTTTTATGACTTTAGCAAAGGAATTGCATTTGGCCTTAATCATGCATCTTTTGTTGGCAAATCTAATTAATAAAGAGGTAACATTTAATCATAAGCTTTGAAAACAGATCAAAAGTAACCTTAAAAGTACATGGCAGTTTATAAATGTCTATTGTATAATAATAATTAGCTTTCTTAAAATGAAGTGAACTCTTGTGATAGGATAAACATGTTTTAATTGTAATACTTACAGTTTTCCAGTCGTTTAATTGATCATTTTCATTTTATTCCCAAAATAAACAGTTACAACCACATAACCCCATTTGTAATAGGTGAACAAATTCGTTATTTATATGTTATTTATGCGACTTTTGCTGTTGAATCCAATTTTAGCACATTTAAAATATATTAAATATTGTTAGCAAATCGATTTTGTTCACTAATATCTTTAGAAAACGGCATTATAAGCAGAAAAAAACAAACTTTTCTATATGTAAACATTGTAAATGTCAGCACAATAGGTCCCGACGGCGGCCATGACACTTTGGCAGTTAGGAGGGGGTACGATTACGGTTTATCCCAATACTATGCCGTATTATTACTATTATTAGTTTCATGAAAGGGTAGACTGTTCACTTACTGATGAATGTACAATGAATTTCAAAATACAGGTTGATCAAGCAACAGGGTAGTATAGAAAAAATTTTAATCGCTCATAAAAACCACCCCAACATTTAAACAAAACCACAATTGTCATTAATGTCACTGAATGTATTTTTTCCTAGTAAGGAAGGGCATCTGACTTAATATACCTACTTGACGACAGGAAATTATCAAAAATTATCGATTTAATTTAGATTTATGTACAGTTTATACGATGTCAGTTGGACAAGTATAAAAACAAAATTCACACGGGGTGTCGGCGTCTTTGGTAAAACATAGGCGGCACAATAGAAATTAATGAGTAAACTTTTATTTTAAATTATGGTCTAAAATTTGTTAAACAGTAATAATATTGTTAATTATTCACATTCCTTTATGAAATTGACAACAAAGATGATTAAAAATACATAATACAAATGCAACTTACCATGCTTATTAATTTGAGAACTAAAGAAATGAGCCTAGACAAATGAGCCTATATTGTGAAAATACTGTCACGATCCATTACTTTTGTGTCAAATTATCTTTATTCGCATCATTGATTAGCTATCTATTTAGAGTACTGTAATCGCCAACCAAATTTACATCTATAAGTCATTTTTTAATATGCAAGTACCCGTCAACGAATACATAATTGTCTAAGTTCAATGCATAATAATCACCTAGGAACGTTGTTTTTTCTGTCACTTCCAACTGTAATACATTAGGGAGAATTTTACAATCTATTACGCACTGAAAAAAGCGGTTTGGGATCAACTTTAGATATTTTTGTACATAATTTGAATCATTAAGAAGGAGATCAAGAAAATCATTAAGAAATTGTCGATAATGGCAGTGTTGATTGTCTGTGCTAGTTTTTATTGATTTCATGTGGTTGGAAGTCGTTTAAAAATTTCGCTATTTCGCCAGTGATTTCTGTAGTATTTTCTTCACTGGTCAAAAGAAAATTTATACATATTTATAGTGGTTATACAATACTGTTTTTGAACATATTTCTATCACTTTTTGCAATAAAAAGTGCAAAAACAAAACAATAAGCAAAACAGCTGATAACAGTTAATCACTTTATGGTTTTCTGTTATAGTCCAGGAGATAACTTATAATTTGTGACCTAGGCTGATTGATTCTCTGTAAATGGCTGACATTTGTTACTGCTGCAGGGACAAACTTGGGGATAAGTATGTCGCTTGTGACAGTTGTCATGTAGTCTCACATCCAACTGAAGATTGCACAGGATTAGCTGCCTCTGAACTTCGTGCAGTTATACTGCAGAAAAGAACTCATTATCTATTTCTGCAATGAATGTCGCTCTTCTTTTAAAAGTGTACCGAAGATTTTACGTGAAATGGAAAGCCTTAAAAAGGAAGTCACTACTTTAAAAAGGGACATCTCTAAACTCAAGGAAAAAGCACCCTTCTCGATGGAGGAAGTAACATATGAATTACACCAACTTCAAAAGAGATCAAACAATTTACTCATATTTAATCTTCCTGAACCAAACAATACTCCTGAAGACGTTGAACAAGTGAAAAATATTCTATCTACTGCTGATGATTCTGTTAAATGGGATGGTATGAAAATGGTACGTTTTGGCAAGAAAAACAAAAATGGGCATCGACCACTCAAATTAATATTATCTTCAAATGAGGATGTTCATTTGATAATTAAAAACAAGATAAAGGTTAGTCGAGAGAAAAAGATCTTCATATCTCTTGACCAAACACCTACTCAACGGAAACTGTTTGACACCGTCAAGACTGAACCACTAGCCCGTCAAGATGCAGGTGAACAAGATCTAATAATTAAATATATCAATAACGTACCAAAAATTGTCCAAAGGAACCAAAAAACCACTAAACCCGGGCAAGCTATCTCTTTATTACCAAAACGTTAGAGGACTCCGTACCAAATTAACTGATTTAAGTATTAATGTGTCAAACTCTGTCTACGATGTAATCATTTTTACAGAAACTTGGCTTACTGCCGATTTCAATGATGCTGAACTTGGATTGACAAATTACAACATTTTCAGACAAGATCGTACACCTGAATCTAGCAAATTTGTAAGAGGAGGAGGAGTTTTAATAGCCACTAAGAAGAAATTTTCCGTAAAAATTATTCCGTCAGATTCCTCCATTGAGCAACTTTTTGTTCACTTGTGTGGTAAGTTTATCTTGGGAGCATTGTATATTCCACCAAAGTCTACACCTAACAAGTACCAAGTGCACTTCGATCAGCTTATAAGTATAGGTGAACAATATTCAAATTCTAAATTATACCTCTTTGGTGACTACAACCTGCCATCAGCTGATTGGGAACTTGAAGACTTTTGCTCATCAGCAACTGCTAAACCTAATACATCGTTTGCAGAAACGGAGGCGATTGGTGTTATCTCAAATATGTGTGCTCTTCATAATCTATTCCAATCAAATAACATTGTCAATTCTAGAGGCGCTATTCTAGACCTTGTTCTCTCATCAGAAGAGCTTGTGATAACCTCGGCAGTTGATATATTGATTCCTCCAGACTTATATCATCCTCCACTTGAAACTATCTTACAGCTACACTTTGATCAAAACACTACTGCAGGCGATGGTGAATACTACTATGATTTTCATAAAGCTAATCTTCCTTGCATTTATCAATACTTAGAAGCAATTGATTGGGACAGTCTTATAAGTGATAAAGAACTTTCCGAGATGATAGGTACTTTCTATGATATTCTTTACTGTGTGCTTAATATGTATGTACCATTGAAAAAAGTTTGTACAAAGAAATTTCCTGGTTGGTATTCTAGTGAACTTACACAATTAATACGTGACAAAAAGACTGCCCATTTAATTTACAAGAGTAACAGGTCTCCTGGGAATTATGCAAGTTTTAGTCAACTTAGAGCTCAGTGCAAAATTTTATCAAAAAATTGTTATGCTAATTATATACATTCAACTGAGATTTCGATCCAAGCTAATGCAAAAAATTTTTGGAAATTTGTAAACAGTAAGAAAGAAAATAATAGTATGCCTGTCTCAATGTCACTCAACAATACACTAGCCTCTAATGGCAACGATATTGCAAATTTATTTGCTAGCCATTTCTCTTCAGTTTTTAGTAATAAAACTCTTAAGCATAATGACAATTTAATACAGTCTAAGGTCTGTGTATCTTCCTATATTATACCAATTTCAAAAATATACGAAAAACTTTCAACTCTTAATGTCAATAAGGGACCTGGGCCAGATGGTATTTCTCCCATTTTTCTCAAACGATTCTCTTTTATTCTGTCTCGGCCGCTGTATCATATTTTTAATAAATCCCTTCAGTTGGGGGGAATTTCCTGACTTTTGGAAACTATCCTATGTCACTCCAATTTACAAAGCAGGTAATAAAGCTGACATAACGAATTATCGTCCTATTTCTATTCTCGGCACAATTCCCAAGGTATTTGAGAGTATTGTTACTGATTACCTTAATTATGACTGCTCTTGGATACTAAATTCTCAACAGTTCGGATTTTCTTGTGGTAAATCAGCAGAACTTAGTTTGTTGCTTTATGTTGATACCTTGTCTGAAGCTTTGGAGAGGGGGTTGCAGATTGATTCAGTGTATACTGACTTCTCCAAGGCTTTTGATAGGGTGAACCATGATCTTTTGTTACATAAGCTCAAATTATATGGCATAGAAGGTTCTGTGTTGAAGTGGTTGGGCAGTTACCTAACAAATAGAACACAGCAGGTTAGGGTTAATCATCATTACTCCAACACTTTTCTAGTAACCTCTGGTGTACCACAGGGCTCTCATTTGGGTCCACTTTTGTTTAACCTGTATATTAACGACATCGTCACCTGCTTCTCTAACACTTCTGCTCTCTTATTCGCTGATGATCTTAAATGTTATCAAATCATTAATAATCAAGATGATGCAATATCATTGCAATCAGATTTAGATAATTTAGCCAACTGGTGTCTTAATAATGGGATGGATTTGAATGTCAACAAGTGTCACATTATCCGGTTTTGTCGGAATCATCATTTATCAGTATTTAATTATACCATAAATGATCAATTATTGGATACGGTAGACTCAATTAAAGATTTAGGTGTTGTTCTTGATTCCTCTCTGAGCTTTAACCATCACATCAACAATATTACTCAAAGATCCATGAAAATGCTTGGCTTTGTTAAAAGGACAACTCGTGATTTCACGAACGTGTTCGCTATTAAAATGCTCTATTGTTCTTTAGTCAGGACGCACCTTGACTACTGTTCTCCAGTTTTGTCCCCACATTATTTACACCTCAAGAACAAACTTGATAGTGTTCAACATAATTTTCTTAGATATATTGGGTTCAAAAAACACATCAATTATAATTATACAGATATGGAACGATTTTTGAATATCTCTCCTCTGGATGTCCGTAGGAAGCGTAAAGATCTTACAGTATTGTTTAATATTATCAATGGCATATATTACTGCCCTGAACTCCTTGCTAAAATATTGTTGTTTGTTCCACCACGATCAACAAGACAAATTCAAACCTTTCATATTTCTTTTCATAGATATAATTACTCATAGTTTACTTTTGTTCCTAGAACACTAAGACTTGCTAACTCCCTAGGTGACCTTTTACTTTTTGGTAACTCTGTTGTTTTTAAGAACCAAACTCTGTGATGTTTTTAAGAACCAGTTAACCAAATTAAATATTTAGCAATGTCATAACCTTGTTATTTGTTAGTAATTAATGTTTTGTAATTATTTTACTTTGTCATGTATTTTTAAATGTTTTGTACTCTCTCATTTTATTCTTATATATTCAACACTGTAATTATCAATATCTTATTAATGTATTACCGAATTGGGCTTGCCCGTATAAATAAATAAATAAATAAATAATTTCAGAGTCAGAGTGGTACTGTTGATTCACTTTGTTAAATATCGTTGTGTCTAGGTACACGCTAACGTGTACGCAAATAAAAAAAGTTAGGTATTCTCCTTTTCATGAACATTTTTCAGTGCGTCACAAATTATAGAAAAAAAGGTTAGTCCGTGATAATACACATTTATGACATTTATTCTAACGTGACATTTTTGTTAAATCTGACAGTTGTCAAATTTTATTTTCAATTTGGAATAAAATCAAATCAATTGTGTCTATTGCATTTATAAAATGGTATTTTCTTTCATTTGTATAGTCTTATAAATTGTACAGATTATATTGATAATATTATTATTTTATTTAATAAATAATTCTTTTTTGATTATGGCGCCATCTATCGACAACTAGAATAATCACCGAACTAGAATAATTACCAAAGTATTCAAAGACGTGCCTTTTTTTCTGTCACATACAATTTAATGCGTTAGAGAGAAATCGAAAAACTGTGACGCACTGAAAGATGATCATGAGAAAAAGAATACACGCGAAACGTCATCAAGTCAGTGACGTCACTATTTAGCGTGCACTGTTACTGGTTTTTTGCGTACACGCTAACTTGAGCCGCGTGTACGCTGTGGTAAGAATATACCGCAAGTATCAGAGAGTCAGAGTGTTAGAATGTGTTTAATCGCGTTGTGTTTACACTTTAATATTGATTCGTAAAGAGATTTCTTATGTCTCATTTGTTTAGTGTTTGTTTTTAAATTAATTATGGAGTGTGAACAATTATTTAGTTCTTTTAATGAGTTTAACAAAATTTTAAAACAGTATAAAAAAGATAAGAGACTATAAATTAATATATATTTTTTTAGTCATAAGTGAAATAGTATTACCGTTCAAAATTAAAATAAAAGGAAGACCTAAAGCTTTCACAATAATAATTAACTTGTTCTGAAGCTATTTCCTTGTGTCATTTTTGTAATCAACTATTCTAAATGGGAAATAAGCCACAATTTAACTAAAAAATGATTTTGTTAACTTTTTGACGTCCAAATCGGATGCCTTTGTCAAAATACAAAATATGAATAAATTAAGGCTATGGGTACATAATTCGCAAATATTTTACGTGTATCCCTACTTTTTCTGTCTTTACACGGCAAATTACGTGTAGTAAAATTCACACTGGTGTGGATATGTAAACATTACTAGAATGTCATTCTACTTGAAAATGTCATAATTAATTTAAGGAGATGGCTTTTGAATGTTCTTGGATAACTGTTATTTTTATAATTGCAAATTATTAATTCAGTTAATAAATGTGATAATTTTTTTACTAACTATGTTTTCAGTGATTGTAATAATTTATTTGTACAACAAAAACTAATAATCAATCGAGAAAAGAGGAAAAGTGTTAAAGTGATTTTTTAATAATATGTTGTTATTTTGGAACGCTTACAATTTTGAACATCTCTAACAACAAAATACTTGGATCACAGGATATATCTGATGTATTCTCTGCTTGGATCTTCCACAAATAATACACAATAAATAACTTTTTATTAAGTTCACGTCTTAAATCAATTATTTATCAAATACACTATATATCAATAATATTTAATCAATTTCTCAAAATATTCCCGATGCAATGTCAAATATTTAATATTGTCACTGATTGTCAGTGTCTGACTGACAATATATGCTGACAATATTATATTCGGTTGAGTGCGTTGTAAGACAAAGACAGATTTGGAAAATATTACCACGGCATTGTGTTCATTTTTTTCAAATCCTGAAAAAACCAATAAATATTTTTGAAAAATTTAAACGCAGAATGAAAGACTAAATTATTACCGAGGGCCGAAAGTCCCTTAGAATAAATAAAAAGTTTATTTTGAATGAGATATTTGAAATTAAAAATCACACTAAATTTTCTCTTAGTTTTTTCACCCCTGTAACTTATTAAAATAAACATTATAGAAGTTCTCAGGGACTTTCGGCCCTCGCTAATAACGTAATCTTTCATTCTGCGTTTAAATTTTTCAAAAATACTTATTAGTTTTCTCAGGATTTGAAAAAAATGAATCCCCATTTGAATAGCATTGCAGCCGAAAATACGTACCGATCCTCTTAAACAAAAATGTTGTTGCTTAGTAAAAAATTCCTTTTAATAGTTTATTTAATCTGACTAATATTTGTAATCAAGTATATTTAAATGGGAAATAAGCCACAATTTTACCTAAAAATGATTTTATTAACGTTTCGACGCCCAAGTCGGGTGTCGTTGTCAAAATACAAAATAATACTAAATAAACAAAAATGTTGTTGCTTAGTAAAAAATTCTTCTAATATTTTATTTAATCTGACTCATTTATATCGGCAATTCAGACACGACTTTAGTAGACGACTTTAAAATGATATTGCCAATATTGATGAGTTGCGTTCCTGGGACGACTTTATTAAAAGATAGTTCATTCGATTACATGAAATCAATCCCAACTCAAGAATATCCGCCACAAAAAATCATAGCATGTGATCTGTCTTTAAAAAACAATAATAAAATCGTTAGATTTTAATTTAAAATAGAAACGTTAATAAAATCATTTTTAGGTAAAATTGTGGCTTATTTTCCATTTAAATATACTTGATTATAAAAATGCCACAAGAAAATAGCTTCAGAACAACATTAATATTTGTATTTTGACAACGACATCGGATTTGGACGTCAAAACGGTAATACAATCATTTGTTTAGTTAAATTGTGGCTTATTTCCTATTTAGAATAGTTTATTATAATAATTAACTTGCGTATAAAAATTATTTTAACAATATTTTGTACATGTTATGTCAACTAAATAGTTATTTTGCTAACCTGAAATAGTTATTTTCCTAACAAGTGCAGAAAGTCATTCTTTTCCGCACGCGACTGCAGTTTGCCGAACGACGCGAAGCGGGAGTTCGGTAAGCAGTCTAGTGCGGAAAAGAGACTTTCTGCAAGAGTTAGGAACAATATTTTTTCTAAGTCTTTAAAAAATTACCAAATCTTAATCAATTAATTTAATTAATATGAAAATACATACACAAATTAATTCTTTGACAAGGTTGTCAAAACCAAACTTTCAATATAATTAGTTAGCATGACGACGATATTGGTGTCCATGACGATGATTCAAAACGACTGTTATTGTCTACCGATTTGGCTTTCGAATATTATGTCAAAATAATTTTATTTCATCGAATTGTCGCGTTATTTTCATTAAAACAGGAACACAATAAGATATATTTGAAATAAATTAGTAAATAATATCTAAATATTAGTTTATTGCATGTATTATAATTACTTTAAGGCCATATTAACATATCTAAATTAACACGCGTGCGGAAAAGTAACACGCGTGCGGAAAAGTGAAACTTTCTAAACTAAAATGCGTGCGCGAAAGTAGACATTTTTGCACGCTCGTAGAAAATAGTATATTGTGCAACAAGTGCAGAAAGGTACTAATTTCTCACGAGTTTGAAAAGTTGCGGTACGAGCGCAAGCGAGTGCCGCAATTCAAACGAGTGAGAAATTACCTTTCTGCACGTGTTTCACACTATACTTTTTCTACAAGCACAGTTTTTCCTAAAAATAAAAATCACAATTTCCAAACGACGATTAATTATAATAGATACCTATGTGATAAATTTTAAACTGTATTTAATTAATACCTACTAATCAATTTAAATTCCTTATACCTAAATAAATTGCACAGAAATCAGTTAAAAAATTAATGCACTGCCTTAATTTGTTTAAATTTAAACAATTATTACACATTATTGACATTATATTTATGCAGTCACGGATTTACACAAAACCTACTTCATTCGACGTCTCTTGCACAGGTTGCTAAATCCTTATTGGTTATTTGATAATTATAAAATGTTTAATAAGAATAAAATTGTAAAATAAAACAGTTGTAACATCCATAATTTAGTTTCTATGCTATAGTTAAATATAATAATTGTCTTATAGGTTATATATTTGTCTAAAGTTTAACCACGGATGTAAACAGAATATAACGTTACTCAGAATGAGGTAGTCAACTGTGCAGAAAAGAACTTTGCGGCACAGAAACGTCACTTTGCGGCACAGAAACGTCACTTTTCTGCACACTAATGTCAAATATCTTATACTGTGAGAAAATATCAAGTTTGCTAACATAAAACCGTGCAGAAAAGTGCACTTTGAATAGTGGTTGTAGAAAAATATACTTTTATATATACATACTTTGATTTATTACAATTATCAAGTTTGAAACATCTGAATAGTTCTGCTTCCCTTCCCTTTAATAACAAATATTTTTCTATCAAACAAACACTAAATAATATATAAAAATAGCGTGTAGGTACCAAATATACAGTCACTGCACACGCTCAATAATGACGTCACTGGCTTGATAAGTTTAATTCGCGTGTATTATACCTAACTGTATTATACCTAACTTTTTTATTTGCGTACACGTTAGCGTGTACCTAGACACAGCGGTTAAATATAACAACTAAAGGTTGAAATAGTATGAACAAAGCAAATCTAAAATAATTTGCAGATTACAAATGATCTTTTATATTATAGCAAACTAATAAAATTTGTTCAGCCCATTCTAACTGAAGACCATTATAGTCAAAAAATTCTTATTGGTCACTGTGATGATTGCCATTAATTACGATATCCAATCTGCGCAATTTCGCATCATCAAATCTTGTATAATATATGGGACATCCTGTATAAACATATATTACAGTTATTAAAATTTATTTAAAATTGATGATTAAAAGTACATAATACAAATAAAATTTAATGTGCTTATTAATTTAAAGACTAAAAAAAATGAGACAACAGTTTTATTATACAAATACAATAAATAATTGTAAGGCTGTGACGACGACACTGTTTATATTGCTTGCCGCCTTTGAAACATAAGAAGGAATTTTGGCCAGATAACGATATGATTTAAGTGTAAGGCACTTCCGAACAATTTGACCAATTACACTTCAGTATTGCCCAATAAGATACGTTAGAAAGTAATAAGCCACACCCGTGTCCATGTGGACTACTACAAGGAATGATCAATTGCAAATATTTATGAATGAAAAATGAATAACCATTTTGGTGGGGTGTAGAATAGCATTATGTTGTTTTATATGCCATTGGAGTGAAAACTTAGTCTTTTTATTTATGAATGGTTTATCTCATGGTTTATCTTTATTTCTATGCTCGCCGCAGTGGCGGCTGGTGGGGAAAAATTTTGGGTAGGCCAAGCCAGCAAATTACATATAAGTATGTGTAATACATAATATGCAAATATAAATTTATTTTTATGTATAAAAATATTTAGAAGGTAACTTTAACAGATTTAGTAAAGCCTCAGAAAAACTCATTTTTATGCATCAATTATAAAACTATCGCACTATTTCAAGAAAAACAATCAACCGAGATCGGCCAAACCACTAGTAATAACAGTGAAAATCGAACAAATTTTTTTCGAATTTTACGAATTTTTTTGAACTCATTTTGCGCAAACGTGCACTTGTTTACAATTGTTTTGTTTGTCTAAAAATATGTTACAATTATAGATTATGTTACATATTTTTTTATTAAAATTTAAAAGAAAATTTATATTAGAATTCGATAATTATGTTTAAAGTGGCAACGAGGCTGGGCGAAGGCCAGTTCGATTCGGGCCTATACACCAAGCATAACACGACAAATAAAATCATTGTCCGGCAAGCTGCTTAACTTCAAACGCTTTTTGTATTTACGGAGATGTGAGCTAGGTCGGCCTGGTGCGAGCGGGCCTATTAATGATATATAAAATGCCTGAATACGATTCGATGCTTTCTGTGATATAATAACAAACTTGTCTTAACGGACGCTGATGTGTTGAGTGATTTAGTACATTTAAAAGTTATTTACATGCTTTAACATAATTTTTGAATATATCTTTTTCAATTTTAAAGCTCTTACAATTATTGGGTAGGCCCGGCCTATCCTGCCTACCCCCAAAAGCCGCCACTGGCTCGCCGTAGAATTACTGACCGGACCCCAAAACGTCCTGTGGTTCAATTCACATCGTATCTACTGTAGCTTTCTATTGGTCAGAATCTCATATAAATGAAATAATTGCAATAATTATAATATGGTTTACAGTATTTTATTAATTTTTACCATATTCTCTGGCTAACTCGGATTTTCGATAACCAGAATCGGCCACGGTCCTGATTAATCGGACTTATCGAGGTTCCACTGTACTTTTATTTCAATAAATTTCATTTTTAACAGAAACACTTTTAGAAATTTTAATTATGATAAAAATACATATTTGCAATGTTAAATATACAGGGTGAGGCAGATAAAGAGCCTATTAGAAATATCTTGAGAACTAAAGCTAAGAGAATCATGAAAATTGGAATACAAGGGTTTTGAGGTATGAACTATTTAATGAAAATATTTTCTTCTCTTCGCTACTTCCGGTTATACCGGAAGTTGATTGTAACTTCGTTTTTTTTTTTAAATGGGACACCCTGTATATTTTTACAGTAATATTATTTGTAATATTATACAGGGTAGGTTAAAAGATAATTACATTTTCTTATTAATTTCGTAGCAACATTCACACCCTGTAGGATTGTAATAGTTTGGCATAATAAACTCTATTAATGTTCAAATGGTTTTTAATATAGTCTACTGTTGTTAAGAGTTATTGGTATAGTTACATTTTTCATTTTAGTATACATAGGGTTGGTCGAAACTCAGAATGAGTATTTTCTGAGTTTTCTTAAATGGAACACCCTGCATTTTCGTATTGTAATGAAATGTTATTTTATGGTACTTTTTAATTTCTTAAGCATTCCCTCTCTATACCTAACTTCTTCTTTAATTTGTGAGTTATTGGTGATTCAAGCCAAACATTAATTGCAACACAAAATAGATGAAATTGTATTAGGTTGGCCGCAAAAATATTCAGTCACAAATAATTTTTTGGAAATAAATACGTATTAATCTATACTGATACTCAAAATTGCCAATAGTGGTTGAGGCACAGAATAACTAACCATACAGAAGCGAATCTGACTGTTGTTTCCATTGATTTTGTTGGGACCGAAATATTTGACCTTGTGCACCAGTTATAGAATAGAACTTGATGTTCTAAGGAATAGACCATTCCAAATGATGTAATATTTTTGACAAATAGTTATTAATTAAAAATGAAATATAAAATTTAACTAGAAAAATAAATAAAATATAAAACATATTATGGGGTGCGCCAAACCTCTGGTTTTCTTTGATTACGGCTAAATTATGGGATATACAAAAAAATGTTTTTAACAAAATTAATGTATATCGAAGCCGTCTATAATTTAAAATTATTTTCGATTATACAGGGTGAGTCAGAATGACGGTATAAACCAAAGTTGTGTTTTTTTAAATGGAACACCCTATATATTAAATCATTTTTAAATATATTTTTTAATAATATTAAGAATTTATATAAGGTATTATAGGCCTAAAGTTAACAATTTTCGAAATATGTACACTTTTATTGAGAAAAATGGTAATATTCAAAGGGCTGTGAATTAGGCTTTCAAGGTAATAAAAATTTAAATGATATGCCAAAGTTTTTTTAGTATACTGTTATTTTTAAATAAATTAACATATTTGACATATAGCCATAGATTATACAGTGTGATCACTATTTGCAAATACAACATTTTCTTATTCTTTTTTAAATGGGACACCCTGTATATGAGTATTGCCTTTTGTAATAAATATTACAACCTTTCTTTTGGTATAAGGTTGTATGCACCTAGCATGTTTCGTTTTGTAGATATTTAAAAAAAAACTAGATATTACGTTTTCGCGGATTTTTTTAAAAAAAATTTTTTGCAAAAAAATATTATAATCTGGTTTTAGAAACGTACATTAAAATATCAAATATGAAAATAAAAACGTAATTAAGGATTAAAATAAATCGTATACTAGTACAATTCAATTGAATTTAATAACTTAAAATTATTTTACAAAAAATATTTTACCATACTAATGAATGCATAAATTAGTTACTAAATTAAATACACAACCAAATTTGATATCTACCCTAGAAATTTTTCTACCCTAGTAACTTTATTGTACCCAATTTTGTTAGTTAAATTGTATATCAGTTTTTAACTTTTTAATTTACCTACATCTTGAGAATGTATAAAGAATGCTTTGAAACAAATGAACGTCATAGAAGTATATTATGAAGTAAATAGTATTTACATATTAGTTGTGTCACATAAGCTGGTAATAATTTCTAATGGTTTCGCCCAAAACAAATGTCATATCCACCAATTGTTCGGTTGAAAAATTGAAATTTAAAATATAAAAAATTGTTACAAAAATTTCAACTACAAAAGTATTACCAGCTTTTGTGACACCAGTTAATACTATTTATATTAATAAATAATTTGGTTGATACATTTAACATTCATTTGTTTCAAAGCATACTTTATAATTATGTTCTCAAGATGTAAGTCAATTTAAGAGGTAGGTAAATTGAAAGTTTAACTGATCTTACTCGCAAATACAATATACTAACTAACAATTAATTTGGTACAGGAAAGTTTCTGTGTTAGAAAAATTTCTAGGGTAGATATCAAACTTGGTTGTTTATTTAATTTAGTAACTAATTTATGCATTCATTAGTATGGTAAAATATTTTTTGTAAAATAATTTTAAGTTGTTAAATTCAATTGAATTGTACTAGTATGCGATTTATTTTAATCTTTAATTACGTTTTTATTTTCATATTTGATATTTTAATGTATGTTTCTAAAACCAGATTATAATTATTTTTTTTGCAAAAAATGTTTTTAATAAAAATCCGCAAAAACGTGAAATCTATAGTTTTTTTTAAATATCTACAAAACGAAACATGCTAGGTGCATACAACCTTATACCAAAAGAAAGGTTGTAATATTTACTACAAAAGGCAATACTCATATACAGGGTGTCCCATTTAAAGAAAATGAGAAAATGTTATATTTGCAAATAGTGATCACACTGTATACTCTATGGCTATATGTCAAATATGTTAATTTATTTAAAAATAACAGTATACTAAAAAAACTTTGACATAGCATTTAAATTTTTATTACCTTGAAAGCCTAATTCACAGCCCTTTGAATATTACCATTTTTCTCAATAAAAGTGTAAATATTTCGAAAATTGTTAACTTTAGGCCTATAATACCTTATACAAATTCTTAATATTTTTAAAGAATATATTCAAAAATGATTTAATATATAGGGTGTTCCATTTAAAAAAACACAACTTTGGTTCGTACCGTCGTTCTGACTCACCCTGTATAATCAGAAATAATTTTAAATTATAGAAGGTTTCGATATACATTAATTTTGTTAAAAACATTTTTGTGTATATCCCATAATTTAGCCGTAATCAAAGAAAACCAGAGGTTTGGTGCACCCTGTATAAAATTTAACTATAAACAACTGTTACTGGGGTGTATTCTGTAACACTTCCGTTAAATTTTAGTGGCCTCTAAAATTTTAGCGCCCGCTAAAAATATTTTGGTATTCTGTAAATCATACATCCGTTAAAATCATAACCTAAACCGTTAAAACTCCCTCTAAATAAAAATATTTTAGAGGATGTCAAAACGTACCCGCTAAATTTTTAGCAGTCCGTTAAATGTGGTTTGATTATTTTTGTTGGGTTATGTTTGTATGAATAGTACTTTGTTATTCTTGTATTATACTGAAGATAAATATTTAAAAATGGAAAATGGCTTTTTATAATGTATTTGGTGAAGAAGTACTTAATAAATAATAATGAAAGGTAAGTCTCATTTTTACTTTACAATTGACACACTACACCTATAAGTAACAAAATTCAAATGTTTGTTTCTTTTTGTAGAGCTGATTTCAGATTACAACATAAACACAAAGTAAATAATTGACCTGAAAGTAAATAACTACAATTACCATTTCAAAGGAAGTAGGTAATACCTACCTAAGTACGTAGAAATGTTATTGAAAAAGTGTTGGAAGTCAAAGATGTTTGTCAAAGCAATTAAATCCTATTAATGCAGGTAAAATTATTTAAAGTTATTGTGGAACATTACAAAACGTACCAAATGATTACAAAGGTAAAGTTTCAGAAGGTTTATAACCAGATGCAGATTAATAAGATGACCTTAATGTTATTGAAAATAGACCATTTGAACAAAATTAGTGTCGAAGGGGAGAAGAAAAAATAAGATATGCATTTTTTCAGCAATATTTTAATGTATAACTTTATAAATAAAAATGTTTAATTGGAAAATATGAGTTTTACTAAAAAATAATATTAAATATAATAAATAAGTATTATTTTCTAGGAAACTGTCATTTTCTTCTTCTTCTTAAGGTTTTTGGCCTCTAACAGTCAGTTTTCGGTCAATTTCTAGGTTAAAAGTAGTTCAAAACGATCAACGTGCGACGTTGCCGTATTTGTTCCAAAACCTTTTAGAGGATTCCTCTAAAATAATATTATTTTAGCGGTCCTCTATAATATGTGTTTACAGAATGACAATCTAACCGAAAAGTTTTAGAGGACCGTTAAAAGTTAAATTTTAGAGGCCTCTTAAATTTAACGGAAATGTTACAGAATACACCCCACTGGGGTGTATTCTGTAACACTTCCGTTAAATTTTAGAGGCCACTAAAATTTTAGCTCCCGCTAAAAATATTTTGGTATTCTGTAAATCATACATCCGTTAAAATCATAACCTAAACCGTTAAAACTCCCTCTAAATAAAAATATTTTAGAGGATGTCAAAACGTACCCGCTAAATTTTTAGCAGTCCGTTAAATGTGGTTTGATTATTTTTGTTGGGTTATGTTTGTATGAATAGTAGTTTGTTATTCTTGTATTATACTGGAGATAAATATTTAAAAATGTCAAATGGCTTTTTATAATGTATTTGGCGAAGAAGTACTTAATGAATAATAATGAAAGGTAAGTCTCATTTTACTTTACAATCGACACACTACACTTATAAGTAACAAAATTCAAATTTTTGTTTCTTTTTGTAGAGCTGATTTCAGATTACAACAAAAACAAAAAGTAATTGACCTGAAAGTAACTATGATACAATTACCATTTCAAAAGAAGTAGGTACCTACCTAAGTACCTAGAAATGTGATTGAAAAAGTGTTGGAAGTCAAAGATGTTTGTCAATGCAATTAAATCCTATTAATGCAGGTAAAATTATTTAAAGTTATTGTGGAACATTACAAAACGTACCAAATGTTTATAAAGGTGAAGTTTCAGAAGGGTTATAACCAGATGCAGATTAATAAGATGACCTTAATGTTATTGAAAATAGACCATTTGACCAAAATTAGTGTCGAAGGGGAGAAAAAATAAGATATGCAATTTTTCAGCAATATTTTAATGTATAACTTAATAAATAAAAATGTTTAATTGGAAAATATGAGTTTTACTAAAAAATAACTAAATACAATAAATATTCTAGGAAACTGTCAATTTCTTCTTCTTAAGGTTTTTGGCCTCTGACAGTCAGTTTTCGGTCAATTTCTAGGTTAAAAGTAGTTCAAAAACGATCAACGTGCGACGTTGCCGTATTTGTTCCAAAACCTTTTGGAGGATTCCTCTAAAAAAATATTATTTTAGCGGTCCTCTATAATATGTGTATACAGAATGTCAATCTAACCCAAAAGTTTTAGAGGACCGTTAAAAGTTAAATTTTAGAGGCCTCTTAAATTTAACGGAAATGTTACAGAATACACCCCACTGTCAGTCGCAAAAGTGAGGTTGCACCATTTACGTGACTCATGAGCATGAAATTTATGTTACCGTTTTCGGCCTGAGTGTCGCTTCTGTATTGTTAGTTATTCTGTGGTTGAGGTATCAAAATACCATCGAAGTTAAGATTGTTGGTGCGATTAACAATTAAACACAAACTAAAGCAGTTAAGTATAGGGAATGCTCAAGAAGTAAAGAGTACCATGAAATATCATTTCATTACAATACTAAAATATGGGGTGTTCCATTTAAGAAAGCTCAGAAAATACCCATTCCGAGTTTCGACCCACCCTGTATACTAAAATTAAAAATTTAGCTACACTAATAATTGTTAAGGGCCGGTTGTTCGAACGCTAATCAACAATGATCACTATCAAATATTTAATTACTGTCACCAAAACTGCCAATGTCAACTTTTATTGGGTTGCTGAAAACATAATTGATTAAAATTATGAGATTAGTTAATCAATTAACATAACAATTATTAACATAATTGATTAAGTAATTTCATATTATGTTTTCAGCAACCCAAACAAAGTTGACATTGACAGTTGGTGACAGTAATTAAATGTTTGATAATGATCATTGTTGATTAGCTTTCGAACAACCGGCCCTTAGAATAGTAGACTATATTAAAAATCATTTGAACATAAACATAGTTTATTATGTCAAACTACCACAATTCTACAGGGTGTGAATATTGCTACGAAATTAATAAGAAACGTAATTATCTTTTAACCGACCCTGTATAATCTTACAAAACCATATATTTTAAGAAAGAAGAAATCGGGGAGAATCCAAAAATGTAAAAATATACAGGGTGTCCCATTTAAAAAAAAAATGTGTGTGTACTTTGTACGCACGTAAGAAGCTATTCGCGGTGTGCAAGTACTTGGAAGGGATACGCGAAACGATCCTGCGCGAATAGCGGAAAAAAATTGCAACTTTCTTAAATAATTCATATTGTCAATTGAAATTGTCAAATTGACATACATTTCTAATCTATTGTCATTTAAGAAGAAAAATTATATATTGCTCCACAATATTGATATGATATGCAATTATTATATAAAGGTAAATTTAATTAATTGTATTTTGCTTGCAGTACTTCATTTTAATTACTAATTTTATTTACTAGATACAATTATTCACGTTTTAATAACATAACCTAAATCTTATTTTTTCTTCTTATTATTTTTTTTTTGGACTATGGCCTTAACAATTATCCAGTAACCAGGACCATATGATTGGCCAATATAATTAAATGTGCGAATAAAAGTGCAGAGCGTAGAAACCAGGTGTCGCTTTTCCGAACTTGCCCGGTCCCAATACTTCTAAATATGATTTCAATGAAATAAATATACTTTCGGACAGTTTATTTGTATTTTATTTAAAGATCAAATTAATTCTTACTTACTACTTTCCAAAAATTTTATTAAAACAATACCAAAAATTAAAAAAAGATTAGAAAACACCAGGATTTGAACCGGGGACCTCTTCATCTCCAGCCCAACGCTCTACCACAGAGCTATACCCTTTTGATTATCCGGGCTACAAGATTTCTCAGACATAGTGACAAACAGACGAAGTGAATTATAAAATCTTTAAATATTATTACTTATTATCTTATTCCCCAGGTAGACAAGTCCAAATACACAAAAATTATAATAATAGTTAGCTATTTATGATATAAATGTTAAAAGTGCAATTTTAAGGCACATATGTGAAAGTTTCTAATTTTATTTTTGTATATTCTAACAAATTTTAATAGTTTTTTTCTACAAACGTGTTAAAAATGCAATAATACAGTTTAAATTAAATTTTAAAAAACCTTTTAAACCACCTTTTTCAAATTGTGCAAGTTGTATTATTAATATTAATGTTAATAAATGAAATATAAATATTTTGTCGTTTCACAATTTGACAATTCACTTTTAACTGCAGTGCCTTAAAATTTTTGAAGCACTGGTGCTTTAAAGTAGCATTTTTAACGCTCCTATGGAGTGCTATAAATTGCATTTTTAACACGTTTGTAGAAAAATATATTTAAAAACACTAATAGGTATATTCTTTCCACACCTTTTCTGGACTGATACATACATATATTAAAACATTTAGTAACTAACTCCATACTGCCCATGCGCGCAGATTAATAAAATTTCACCCTCAATGAAATCGCGCCTAAAGAAGTATAACTTCAAAAACGAAGTTATAAGCAACTTCCGGTATAACCGGTTTATTGCCCAAAATAAACAGTACTGAAACTGAAACACAGATATCTCTTTGTGCGCGCTGTCATATTCAAATTAACTAGTATAGACCTGTCAAGTAATCCTTAAACAATTAATTATTAAGGCCTAATTGTTAAAAATGGTGTTAAGTACAGAGGAGAGAGTGTTTCTTGTGGAGCATTATTTTCGCTCATACGAAATCAGCCGACGTAATAGTGCAAGTCTGCAATACGTGTGTGATCAATTCACACAACGGTTTAATAAACGTTCTTCAAGTAATGCTGTAATTTTGGAGTTTGTTGAAAATTACAGCTTTACTTGGAGAACGTTTATTAAACCATTGTGTGAATTGATCACACACGTATTGCAGACTTGCACTATTACGTCGGCCAATTCCGTATGAGCGAAAATAATGTTCCACAAGAAACACTCTCTCCTCTGTATTTAACACAATTTTTAACAATTAGGCCTTAGTACTTAGTAGTTTCAGTACTGTTTATTTTGGGCAATACTGTATTTTCATTAAATAGATCAGTCGTCAAAACCCCATTATTCCAATTTTCATAATTCAGTTGTCTTTAGTTCTCGAGATATTTCTAATAGGCCCTTTATCTGCCTCACGCTATATACTCATTTACAGCACGCAAAAATCTTTTTTTGTAAAAAGAATTAATGAAAAATCCTTTCTTAAAGTTATATTTATTTAGGAAAACCTCTTAAAGGGCCACATCTATCACAGAACATTTTTGATCTAAGTAGATCATCATCAGTGCTGTTATCTAAAATATATATATAACCATTTTAGTGAATACAAAAATGTTGACCAAGGTAAAAAGCAAAGTTTGGTTATACTTACAGGCAAATCATATGCTGAGCCACCAAAAATACATGGGTAAAAATCCTTTAAATGTTAACAAAACTTGTTACAATGACATTATTATTGAAAAATCCAAATGATGGATAAAAATCCGTAAGGATTATGGCCTTTGATTCCTATGACCACCCACAAGGCACGTGGGTTGCTTAATTGACAATATGTCTTCACATTAAGGATGGTGAGTATCAACTAGATTGAGTGTTCAGAGCATTTCCGATTGATGTTAGAACGAGACTGTCAATATAGCGTAAAGTTTTGTGAATTGATCCAATGTTGCACTAGCCATCAATTTGGAAGGTTTTTGTAGTTAGTGGTTCAAATTGGTTGCTAGTGTAACGTTAGATCAATTCACAAAACCTTACGCTACATTGACAGTCTCGTTCCTACACCAATCAGAAATGCTCTGAATACTCAATCCAGTTGATACTCGCCATCCTTAATGTGAAGACATATTGTCAATTAAGCAATCCACAGCCCTTGTGGGGGGTCATAGGAAGCGAAAGGCCACATCCTTACAGATTTTTATCCATCACTTAGATTTTTGAATAATAATGTCATTGTAACACTTTTTGTTAACATTTATAGGGTTTTTACCCATGTATTTTTGGTGGATAAGCATGTGATTTGCCTGTAAACTTTTTTTAACTTGGTCAACATTTCAATGTTTTAACATTTGTATTCAATAAAATGGTTGGTAGTCATCAAAATTAAAATGCATGTCAACCTGCTCAATATCCAAATTCATTTTTCAATCAAAAACGTTACAGTATTCCTCAACATTATTTCTAGGTTAGACAGTTATCGGATATTTACGTCTTGACATGGTAATAACGTTTGACTTTGCGATATCTCTCTATTGACGTGATGCAAATCCTACGTTTAATAAAATGGCGACCGCTTCGTCAACACATTGAAGTTTAGCCTAAATTGACATTGACGTTCACCCGAAAAATCTTAAACAGCTTCAAAGCGCTGACACAGCGCACTGGTCTGGTGAACGCACCCATTGTTTTTAGGTTTTGGTATTATTTTAAGTATCAAAATTAGTTTACTTAATATTTAAATAAAAATACAATTAAACTGTTCAAAATATATTTAAAAATAGAAAATATACGGTTTCGTTTTTATTTAAATCTGTCCCCTGCCATCCCCCGATAGCGCTATTTCTAGGTCTACCTGTTGTCAAGGAGCCTATGCAAGAAGACAAATTTACATCAAAACTTCCGTAGTTCTCGGTACAAAATAAAACTATACAGTAGTAAGGTTAGAACGCCCTCTAACGGGGAATAAGTGAAATCAATGTCGACTCGATTCAAGTTCTCTGTTAACCCAGATATAAAAATATCAAAAGGCACCGCTAGGAAATTATTCCAACATGCGATTCAGAGAACCCATACGAAACGAGTCTTTGTACTCTAATACAAAGTATGGCATTAGTAAAAATAGAAAATATACAGTTTCGATTTAAATCTGTCTCCTGCCTTCCCCCGATAGCGCTATTTCTAGGTGTACCTGTTGTCAAGGAGGCTATGCAAGAAGACAAATGTACATCAAAACTTCCGTAGTTCTCGGTACAAAATAAAACTATACCGTAGTAAGGTTAGAACGCCCTCTAACGGGGAATAAGCGAAATTAATGTCGACTCGATTCAAGTTCTCTAGATTCTAGACCTAGAAATAGCGCTATCGGGGGATGGCAGGAGACAGATTTAAATCAAAACGAAAACGTATATTTTCTATTTTTACTAATGCCATACTCTGTATTAGAGTACAAAGACTCGTTTCGTATGGGTTCTCTGAATCGCATGTTGGAATATTTTCCTAGCGGTGCCTTTTGATATTTTCATATCTGGGTTAACAGAGAACTTGAATCGAGTCGACATTCATTTCACTAAAATATATTTATTTCAAAAAACAAGTAAAATCCTTTATAAAATGTATATTTATTAAAATTCCCTAAGAAGGGCTAAATCACAGAACTAGTTTTCAATCTGATAACAGATCATCATCAGTGCTGACCTAAAATAAGTATAACCTGATAAGTTAACGCAAAGTTTTTGAAATTTTGAGTACGGGGGCGTGATTCTAATTCATTTCGACAGTCGCAATTTCATTTCGACACCGCCATGACAGCCGGAGAGTATAGCGATTCTTGGGGATATTAACCTTATCATGTTGAGACTGCTCAGAATTTGGGTTGGCGCTTCGGTTTCTTGGATTTTGTTGATAGTCTGGGAAAATTATCGAAAAAATACCATTTTTGGGAAAAATTATTTACCAGCTATTTTATTGCTAAAATCGAATCTTAAGATTGCATATATTAGTAATATGGGGTATGACAAGTCCGCAGAAAGTGTGTTATTTTATTTATAAACAAATTAGCACTCCTAAATCTTCTTTTTTTTTTTTCAATTAGTGGTCTGTAACTCCTATAATTTTTCCTTTGAGCCAAAAACACTCAAATAAAAATTCACCGTAATTTAGTTCTGCACAAAGTTATTTTTTTTTCCGATTTCCTTCAACAAAAATTTTACTCAGAAAATCCGAGTTTTCCCAAAAAATCTGCCATTTTCAATTAAAATTTTAGGGAAGTACCTAATTATTTATCAATAATTAAATAATTGAAGACATGAAAGATTTATTATAGTAGATTATACAGAGGGGCTAAATTATGGAATAAATTCATTTCTTTAAAACGGACGATTTTGGAGCAAAATCCCGAAAGAGGTCGATTTTTATTTTTAAATTACAATTTTTTGGCATATATTTCATACTAGTGACGTCATCCATCTGAGCGTGATGACGTAATCGATAATTTTGTTAATGGGAATAGGGGTCGTGTGGTAGGTCATTTGAAAGGGCGGTTAATTCTCTATTCAGTAATATAAACATTAATATCATTAGGTATTTATACAGGGTTGCCAAAAAAAATTTTGAATTAAATTAATTGGCGCAAAAAGAAGAATGTATGTAATTTATTTAACTCAAAATACATTGTACTGCTGTCAGAAAATAGAAAAAAAGGTTTATTTCACAAATAAACATTTCTTTTCGCTTAAATTAAATCACAAACAGCCTCCCTCCTACCTATTGGCAGTTTGAACTTTTAATTTAAGCTAAAAGCAATGTTTATTTGCAAAATAAACATTTTTTTCTATTTTCTGACAGCAATAGAATGTATTTTGAGTTAAATAAATTACATGCATTCTTCTTCTTGCGTCAATTAATTTAATTCAAAATTTTTTTTGGCCTCCCTGTATAAATAATGATATTAATGTTTATAATACTGAATAGAGCATTGAACGCCTTTGTAAATGAGCTACAACACGAACCCATATTCCTATTTAAAAAAATAATTACGTCATCACGCTCGGATGGATGACGTCACTAGTTTGAAATATATGCCAAGAAATTTAATTTAAAAATAAAAATCGACATGTTTCGGGATTTTTCTCTAAAATCGTCCATTTTAGAGAAAATGAATTTATTCCATAATTTAGCCCCTCTCTGTATATCAGGAGACCGGCGACAATCTAACCAATAGTTTAGCAATAATTAAAATGTTAATTAAAAAATTTCGGTCGAAATAATAACCAGAAAGATTATGATACACCAGAATAACTATGATTTTCATATAAAAAAGCACTATACCTATTCAACGTACCTTACAGGATTGAAATTGGACCATTTGAGCGGTCTCAGGAATGTTATAAAGAAACAATTTTTTGGCTTATAAACAAATAGAACCCCTCAGAAAATATTAGATTAAATTAAATTAAGTTAACGCTGTTGAAAAGAGCACGGCTTCTGTGTCCTTTTCGAAGAAAAACAAATTGAATTGCGAGGAGTGATTCCAGGTATAACCGGTCAAATTTGACCGGCATTTGCGACAGAGTTATAAACAACAGGATTTTAATCTTTGAACCATTAGATACCTTTTAATTCCGGTCCTCTTTGTACATACAAATTTTCATATCTTCAAGACACTCATAACAAAAAAGATTTATGTCACTGTCACCAAATTATTTAATTATTGATAAATAATTACTTCCCTCAAATTTTAGTTGAAAATTAAAGATTTTGTTTGGAAAACCCGAATTTTCCGAAGAAAATTTCCGTCGAAGGAAATTGAAATAAATTATCAATGTGCAGAATTAAATTACTGTCAATTTTTATGTGAGTGTTTTGGTTTAAAGTTAAAATTTTCGGAGTTATAGAGCAATAATAAAAAAAAAAGATTTCGGAGTGCTAATTTGTTTATAAACAAAATAGCACACTTTCTGTGGACTTTGCACAGCTATATTACTAATATAGGAAATCTTAAGATTTGATTTCAGCATGTCCAGCAATAAAATAGCTGGTAATTAATTTTCCTTGTTTTTTACTAATTTTCCCAGATTATTACCTCACATCTTTCATTGAGTTGATGATTCATGTTGTGGACATTCTCCATTATTATATTTCTAATTTAATACTATTCTATCTAATTCCTCAAAACAAGCAAATTTCAATTAAACCCAGCTATATTATAATACCTTTTGATTTAGTTTTCCTTGCAAGAAATAAACAAAACACATCTAAACTAAACCTAACCTCGCTTTTGGCCATTCATTCATCTCCGTGTCAAATAATTTCGACAGTCGCCATATTGAAAGCGACTTGTTTTTGGTCGAAATTTGATTTAGAATCAGGGCCCGGTTTTAAAAAGAGGTTTTAGGTTATACAGTAGAACGTCGATAATCCGGACGTCAAAAATCCGGACCGTCAATAATCCGGATTTGTATCTAGCAAAAATATCTGATTCCTTTAAAATAAATTAAGAACTTAGGTGCGAAAAACGAACCTCTACCGCAGTTCAAAAATATTTTACACATTTTTTAAAAGCCCAAATAATGTCTGATGTTTTTTACTGTACACATGCTGCTATTATAAATTAATTACAATACAGCGTTTAAACATAAAAAAAATGTTTTGATTAATTTCACCTCTATTTTTAGACACTTTACTCTACAAGAGAAAACATACAATTTTAAAACGTTTGTTGTACTTTAATGTGTATACTGGCTTTTTTTAGGTAATTTCGATATTCCGGATAATTTGATAATCCGGATGGGGTCCGGTCCCAACTAATCCGGATTATTGACGTTCTACTGTACTCACAAGATGTTGACATGCTAACCACCAAAATACAAAAATATTTAGGTAAAAATCCTTTAAACTTTGATTATAATTGTTACATTGATTGTGAAACATTGATTATAATTGTGAAATTGAACATGGATGCACAAAATATCACATGTTTTCTGCTCAGGTTACCATTTGAGCCCAAATTGAGTTGTTCACATGTTGAATAGTTGGTGGCAACTGGAGACTGATAACGAAAATCCTGAATGATGACATGATAGAAATGACAGTTCCACAGGAAGTTGAAATATTTACTTATTAGTTATGTATCCACTGGTGTAAAGCTTGTTAAAATTGAAAACAGTAACGAACATCACTCCACTGTGATAAATAATAGAATACATATTTATTTCGTTGAAATCATTTTTTTTTATTACTCCATTTTATTTAGCAATCTGTTCCGTTAGGACCAATCAGTTAAAGTTATGACTTTCTTAGGTTATGACATGTAGGTAAGAATTCCAATGAAAACTTTCCTTTCTAAATTATCAACTAATGTATAGCTAGTACTACTAGTAAAATAAAGTAACACTTAAATAGTTCTAATTTTTCTAAAATGTATTTGATAAGTCAGTTGGTTTATAACGCTTCAGTCTGCGAACTTCACCCTCCGTGTTTAATAACTTACTCGCGAAATCATTTTGATGCACACTAAGTCTTTCTTCATACTTTTCACTGTATTTGCTGATTTCTTCTTTGATGCTGGGAACTTTCAGGTCTCTCTCTATTATTGCGTTGGGGACGTACCATGGAGCGTTTACTACGATTCTTAATGCATTATTTTGAAAACGTTGTATGATTTCCAAGTTAGAGTTGCTGGCTGAGCCCCATAGCTGTATGCCATGGTACATATGGGTTTAAGTATGGCTTTGTATACCACTAATTTATTTTCAATTGACAGTCTTGAATGTCTGCCCAGGATCCAGTACATTTGTTGAAGTTTGAGTCCAAGTTGCTTTCTTTTGGTGAAGATGTGTTTTCTCCATGTTAGTCTTTTATCTAAATGTATGCCCAGGTATTTGGTTGTATTTACTTGTACTAATTGTTTGTTGTTTATGTATACTGGTGAACTGCTCTCTCTTCGCATGGTAAATGTCTTTTGGGTCGATTTTGTTTCATTAGCTTTTAATTTCCATTTTTTTAACCATTTTTCTATTTTATTTAAGTGGGCTTGTAAGTTATGCGAAGCTCTTGGGGGGTCTGTGTGAGATGCGATAATACCTGTGTCATCTGCGAATGTTGCGACTGTTGTCAATCTAGTTGTAGGTAGGTCAGCAGTAAATAAGAGGTATAATAAGGGACCGAGTACACTGCCTTGTGGGACACCGGATTTTATTTTAAATAGTCCTGAGCGAGCATCTTGTTGTTTTACTAATGAAAAACGATCTGTCAGATACGATTTTATAATTAAATAATATTGATACAGAAGATTTTTCTTCAGCTTATGGAGGAGTCCTGTATGCCACACTTTGTCGAATGCTTGGCTGATATCTAGAAAAGCTGCACTACAGTACCTCTTGTTTCTAGATTCTAGATCATTGCTGATTTGTTTGATTATACGATGTGTTTGTTCTATTGTTCCATGTTTGCAACGAAAACCAAATTGCTGTTTTGGAATTAATCTTGTTTCTTGTATTTTTGGTTCTAATCGACGTAAAAACATTTTTTCAAATAGCTTAGATAATATAGGTAAGAGACTAATGGGTCTATATGAGTTCAGTTCTTTGGGGTCTTTTCCTGGTTTTTGTAACATTATGATCTTTGCTACTTTCCACTGATTGGGAAAATGTGCATACGTAAGTATTGCATTAAATATATGTGTTATTGCCATGATTGTTTTCTTAGTTAGGTTTTGCAGGATTTTTCCAGTGACGAGGTCATATCCAGGAGCCTTTTTTGGATTGATTTGATTGATGATTACCATTCGGATTTCTTTAGGTTTAAATTTTTTAATTGGGAGATCCATTTGAAAAGGTATATCAAGCAAATTTAAGATTTCATTGTTATCTTTGTCGTTTTGGTCCATGTTGTAGAGTTTAAAGACGTTGCTTAGGTGTTCAGCAAAGGCCTTGGCCTTTTCATTATTACTTCTAGCCCACGTTCCCACAGTGTCTCTAAGCGGAGGTATTTGTTGTATTGGTCTTTTCATTTTACGTGTGGCACGCTATAGAGAATAATCTGTTGCTTCCGTATGTGTTAGTTTTTCGAGGTACTCTTGTACGTTCTGATTTCTTATTGTGTGTAGTAGTCTTTTTAATTCAGATGCTGCTCTGTTATAATTCCTTTTATTGATTTCAGTTCTATGGTTTTGCCACTTTTTACGAAGTCTTCGTTTCTCTATCATTTTTTCTTTTACAATAATTGGATTATCACCTTTGTATTTATTATCGGCAACATTGGGAGTTGCGTGCCAGGCTGCTGTTTGAATTCCTTTTGTTAGATTTGCGACGGCTTCAACAATGTTCTGTGGTGTCTTGAGTGGAACGTTTAGTTCAATGTTCTCATCAAGTTTTTGTCGGAATAGCTCCCAGTTGGTCTTTAGGTTGCATAATTGTGGTTCTTCGTTCTTGGTATTTTCTTATTACTTTTGCATGTAATCGCGTTGAAATCATAATAATAGAAGTATAACTTACGTGCGTATAAAGTACACAGACTCTTTTTTTATTTTAGGTTTTTCTCAGAACAAATTGCAAGTCATGAAAACTGAACTGGCATGCCCTGCAGAACAACAAAATGCAACCACTGAAGAAACAACAGTTAAGAATTCTACATGTAAATGTAAAATTTGTTTTAAGCAATTTAACCACACAGGTTCTTTGAAACGACATATAAAAACGCACTCTAGCGAAAAGCCTTACAAGTGTGACATTTGTTAAAAGCAGTTTTCTCAGAAAATACGTTTGAAAACACATTCGATAGTGCACACTGGAGAAAAGCCTTACAAGTGTGAAATTTGTTTGAAGCAGTTTACTCGAGCAAGTGATTTGAAAAGACATTTGAAAGTGCACACTGGGGAATCCCCTCACAAGTGTGAAATATGTTTCAAGCAGTTTACTGGAGCAAGTCATTTGAAAGTTCATTTGAGGGTGCACACTGGACAAAAGCCTTACCAGTGTGAAATTTGTTTTAAGCAGTTCAATCAGAAAAGTTCTTTGGGTGGACATACGAAAGTTCACACTGGAGAAAAGCCTTATAACTGTGAAATTTGTTTTAAGCAGTTTACTAGAACAAGTACTTTGAAAATACATTTGAGATCGCACACTGGAGAAACGCTTTACAAGTGTGAAATTTGTTTAAAGCAGTTTACTCAAGCAAGTCATTTGAAAGTTCATTTGAGGGTGCACACTGGAGAAAAGCCTTACCAGTGTGAAATTTGTTTTGAGCAGTTCAATCAGAAAAGTTCTTTGGGTGAACATACTAAAGTTCACACTGGAGAAAAGTTTTATAACTGTGAAATTTGTTTTAAACAGTTTACTAGAACAAGTACTTTGAAAATACATTTGAGATCGCACACTGGATAGAAGCCTTACAAGTGTGAAATCTGTTTTAAGCAATTTACACAAAGAGGTAGTTTGAAGACTCACTTGAGAATACACTCTACATAGGCTTACCATACGTCCCGGTTTGAGCGGGACGGTTTGAGATCCCTGTCCCGGCGTCCAGACCGGTTTGCGTTAGCGTCCCGGTCAAACTTGAACAACACCGACATCCCGGCCATTGATCAAGCATTGATAAGTGCTCGAAACACAAGACCAAGTACCATTCTCTCGTCCCAAGCTCTTCTACCATCGCATCGTTTTTCAAAAATGCTGAGTAGCTGGCATGCACAAAACACATTTGCGAGTAATTAGCATGCCTTTACTGGCAAGGCGAAAAAGCAGGGAGATTTTCACACATGCCAGTGCTAGTAAACAATCGAGCGGCTTTCATATGAAACTAAAGTACAGTAGACTCTCTCTATAACGAATACGGTTATTACGAGGTTTCGCTTATAACGAGGTACACTAGATGTCCCATGAAATTCCTATTGAACTGTAACACCTCTATAACGAGACATATTTGATTATAACGAGGAAAAATGAAATCGTAGAATATGTATATTTACCTGTCTTTAGCGCTGTAACGGCGATAAATAAATACGTCAACTGCCTGTATACAGAAATCCCCAACATCTGTGTGGTTATCGAGGATAGTGCTGTAATAAAATGCACCGCATGTAATAAACTTCCTGTTTCGTTTATCTATCGACCGATATTGAATATTATAAGAAATATTACAATTTATGATGGCGAAGCGTTATTGTTAAGGAAACAATATTTAGCATCTTATATTGCTCCGAATGGCTTCACTATAGGAAGTAAATGTTTTAGAGAACTAGTTAGAAGTTAATGTTCATATGTATGAACAATATTATTGTTGTCTGATATAACAGATCCGCTTATAACGAGGTAATTAGTCCACCATTTCAGTTCTCGTTATAGAGGGAGTCTACTGTATTTGTTTTGTAATTAAAAGTTTTTAAGTTTCCAACAACAAAAAGGCGATCCATGGAAGGTATTCGGAATGAATTAAACAAGTAAATTTCGCTTATGGCCACGGATAATTATTTATTGTTAGAAATTAAATAATGAATCCGACCCATTTCATCTTGAATTTTGGTGTAAACATTGTCACCGGCTATTTTATTTTTATATAGAGATGATTTAGAATTTAGATTAATTTCAAAGTCACTCTAATTTTCTAGAAATAAAAATGAATTTGATGGTTTTTTCATCCCCCCAACGAAACATTTTTTAAATTAACAAGTTTAAAAATCTCTGCTAGCTACTGGCATGTCCATAGCGGTAGCGCGCGTTCACACATGCCAGTGACACACACACGCATGCGCCTTGCATCTCACAGCACGCTACTAGCAAGAAAAATCAAATTCCTTGCGATTAGCTAGCATGCCAGTTAACGTACACACTTGCTAGTTTGGGGTCAGTAGCTGGTGCTTGCTAGTTACTGGTATGCCAGTGTGCTAGTAACAGGTATGTGTATCTCCGGCTTTAACAAATTAAAAGCCTTATTTTTAACATTTTTTTGTATGACTTTAAGGCCATCGGTACATAATTCGCAAATATTTTACGGCTATCCCTACTTTTTCTGTCTTTACACGGTAAATTACGCGTAGTAAAATTCACACTGGTATGGATATGTAAACATTACTAGAATGTCATTCTACTTTACAATGTTATTAACTTTAAAGAGATGGCTTTTGAATGTTCTTGGATAACTGTTATTTGTATAATTGCAAATTATTAATTCAGTTAATAAATGTGATAATTTTTTTACTAACTATGTATTCAGTAATTGTAATAATTTATATGTGCAACAAAAACTAATACTCAATCGAGAAAAGAGGAAAAGTGTGTAAGTGATTTTTTAATAATATATTGTTACTATGGAACGCTTACAATTTTGAACATCTTTAACAACAAAATACTTGGATCACAGAATATATCCTGATGTATTCTCTGTTTCCTGATCTTCCATAAATAATATCCCGATCTTCCATAAATAATAAACAGTAAATAAGTTTTTATTAAGTTCACGTCTTAAATCAATTATTAATCAAATACACTATCAATATTATTTAATCAACAACTCAAACTATTCCCGATGCCATGTCAAATATTTAAAACTGCCACTGTCTTGTCATCATATTCTATTTGACTCAGTGCGTTGTATGACAAAGATAGCGAATGTTCGATTTGAAAAATATCACCACGGACATGGTGTCCACTTTTTTCGAATCCTGACAAAACTAATAAATATTTTTAAAACATTTAAACGCAGAATGAAAGACTAAATTATTATCGAGGGCCGAAAGTCCCTTAGAATATATAAGAAGTTTCTTTTGAATGAGATATTTGAAATTAAAAATCACGTTACATTTTCTCTTAGTTTTTCACCCCTGTAACTTATTAAAATAAACATTATAGAAGTTTTCAGGGACTTTCCGCCCTCGGTAAGAACGTAATCTTTCATTCTGCGTTTCAATTTTTCAAAAATACTTATTATTTTTCTCAGGATTCTAAAAAAATGAATTCACATTTAAATTCCATTGCAGCCGAAAATACGTACCCATCTCCTTAACATAATGTAACGACTCAGGGGCAAAATAAAAGAAAACGAGTCAGTCTTACGATGTAATCTGATCAAAGAAAACGTTTACCACAAAAAAATTCACAAACTTCCCAAAAGTAAAATAAATAAATACAAAATAATTGATTAGTCTTACAGACACACATTTCATTGAATTTTTTTATCACTTTGATTTTTGCAAAAAAAATTATTGAACAACTCTCACTTCCACGCTGAATATCAAACTGATAAAACTTTTTAAAAAATGCAGTAGCCTAGGTAGTATTTTAAAGGTACTCACTGGCACATATCTAAATAGATAGTGGTGGTGTGTAGGAAAGAATACTGGTAAAATTTATTAAAACTGTAAATTGCGGTACGGAGTACCGCAGTGTAGACACCGGAGGGTTAAATAAAAATACAATTAAAGTGTTTAAAAAATATATATTTCGTTGAAATCATAATAATAGCATAACTTCTTACGTGCGTACAAAAGTACACAGACTTTTTTTTTATTTTAGGTTGTTCTCGGAACAGATTACAAGTCATGAAAACTGAATATGCAGACCCTACAGAACAACAAAATGCAATCACTGAAGAAACAACAGTAAAGAGTTCTACATGTAAATGTAAAATTTGTTTTAAGCAATTTAACCACATAGGTTCTTTGAAACGACATATAAAAACGCACTCTAGCGAAAAGCCTTACAAGTGCGACATTTGTTTGAAGCAGTTTTTTCAGGAAAGGTATTTGAAAACTCATTTGAGAGTACACACTGGAGAAAAACGTCACAAGTGTGAAATCTGTTTTCAGCAGTTTAGTCAAGCAGGTTATTTGAAAAGACATTTGAGAGTGCACACTGGAGAAAAACCTCACAAGTGTGAAATTTGTTTTAAGCAGTTTAGTCAAGTACATCATTTAAAAACACATTTGAGAGTACACACTGGAGAAAAACCGCACAACTGTGAAATCTGTTTTCAGCAGTTTAGTCAAGTACATCATTTAAAAACACATTTGAGAGTACACACTGGAGAAAAACCTCACAAGTGTGAAATCTGTTTTCAGCAGTTTAGTCGAGCATTTAGTTTGAAAATACATTTGAGAGTACACACTGGAGAAAAACCTCACAAGTGTGAAATCTGTTTTCAGCAGTTTAGTCAAGCAGGTAGTTTGAAAATGCATTTGAGAGTGCACACTGGAGAAAAACCTCACAAATGTGAAATTTGTTTTAAGAAGTTTATTCTAGCTGGTCATTTGAAAAAACATTTGAAAGTGCACACTGGAGAAAAACCTCACAAGTGTGAAATCTGTTTTCAGCAGTTTAGTCAAGCATTTAGTTTGAAAATACATTTGAGAGTACACACTGGAGAAAAACCTCACAAGTGTGACATCTGTTTTCAGCAGTTTAGTCAAGCTGGTAGTTTGAAAATGCATTTGAGAGTGCATACTGGAGAAAAACCTCACAAGTGTGAAATTTGTTTTAAGAAGTTTATTCTAGCAGGTCATTTGAAAAAACATTTGAGAGTGCACACTGGAGAAAAACCTCACAAGTGTGAGGTTTGTTTGGAACAGTTTACTCATAAAAGTTCTTTGGATCAACATACGAAAGTTCACACTGGAGAAAATTCTTACAAGTGTGAAATTTGTTTTAAACAGTTTTCTCGAAAAACAAATTTGAAGATTCATTTAAGGGTACACACTGGAGAAAAGTCTTACAAGTGTGAAATTTGTTTTAAGCTGTTTTCTCAGAAAGTTCATTTGAAAACACATTTGAGATCGCACAGTGGAGAAAAACCTCACAAGTGTGAAATTTGTTTTAAGCAATTTGCACAAAGAGGTAGCTTGAATACTCACTATTTGAGAATACACTCTGCATAAAATCCCAGTAGAAAGCTTAAAATGCATGTGAAAAGTGGTGAAACCTTTTTGTAAAACAACCAGATGCTCGCTCAGAACTATTTAAAAAAAATCCGGTGTCCCACAAGGTAGTATACTCGGTCCCTTATTATACCTGTTATTTACTGCTGACCTACCTACAACTTATAGATTGACAACAGTCGCAACATTCTCAGATGACAGGTATTCTCGCATCTCACACAGACCCCCAAAGAGCTTCGCATAACTTACAAGCTCACTTATGTAAATAAAATAGAAAAATGGAAACTAAAAGCTAATGAAACAAAATTACATTTACCATGCGAAGAGAGAGCCGTACACCAGTATACATACACAACAAACAATTAGTACAAGTAGATACAACCAAATACCTGGGCATACATCTAGATAAAAGACTAACATTGAGAAAACACATTCACCAAAAGAAAGCAACTTTGACTCATTCAACAAATGTACTGGATCCTGAGCAGACTTTCAAGACTATCAATTGAAAATAGATTAGTGGTGTACAAAGCCATACTTAAACCCATATGGTCCTATGGCATAAAGCTATGGGCCTTAGCTAGCAACTCAACTTGGAAATCATACAACGTTTTCAAAATAAGGCATTAAGAACCATAGTAAACGCTCCATGGTACGTCCCCAACGCAATAATAGAGAAAGACCTGAAAGTTCCCAGCATCAAAGAAGAAATCAGCAAATACAGTTAAAAGTATGAAGAAAGACTTAGTGTACATCCAAATGATTTCGCGAGTGAGTTATTAAACACGGAGGGTGAAGTTCGCAGACTGAAGCGTTATAAACCAACTGACTTACCAAATACATTTTAGAAAAATTAGAACTATTTAAGTGTTACTTTATTTTACTAGTACAGTAGACTCCCTCTATAACGAGAACTGAAATGGCGGACTAATGACCCCGTTATAAGCGGATCCCCTTATATTAGACAACAATAATATTGAAATATCTTGATGCCTCTTACGTAGCTGTCGATGGTCGATCTGAACAATGAGCGCCATCGTAAATTGTAAATTTCCTACAATATTCAAGTTTATTACAGGCGGCGGAGTTTATGACAGCACTGGCCTCGATAATAACACATTGTTGGACATTTCTATATACAGGCAGTTGGAGTATTTATTTATAGCCAGTACACCGCTAAAAGCAGGTAAAGACACATATTCTTCGATTTTATTTTTGCTCGGTATAACCAAATATGCCTTGTTATAGAGGCTTATAGTTCAATAGGAATTTGATCCTACCTACCCACACCTAATGTACCTCGTTATAAGCGAAATCTCGTAATATCCGTGTTCGTTATAGAGAGAGTCCACTGTAGTAGGTACGATCTATACAGTTGATAATTTAGAAAGGAAAGTTTTCATTGGGATTCTTATCTACATGTCATAACCTAAGAAAGTCATAACTTTAACTGATTGTTCCTAACGGAACAGATTGTTAAATAAAATGGAGTAATAAAAAAAACATATTTAAGATTGCACACTGGAGAAAAGCCTTACAAGTGTGAAATTTGTTTTAAGCAATTTACGCAAAGAGGTAGTTTGAAGACTCACTATTTGAGAATGGGGAGAGTTGGATAAAACGGGATAGTCGGATAAAACGGGATACCTAGCCTAGAGACCCAACTAGTGCTGCTATCAATCGGACAACGACGAAAACTTGTTCTTAGTCGTCATTTTAACGTTTTCAGTTCGTTTTACCTCGATGCCATTATTTGATGAAAAGTTGTTGTGTTTATAATTGTTTGACTCAATTTTTTTGGTACTTTGTACTTTTAAGTGCGTTGTTATCTACATTAGATTGCATACATATCTAAACATATAATTCCGGTGACTATTACATTTAATTAAGCACTCATTAACGAATATTCTCATGTGTAGTCTATCTAATTTTACTTTCAAGTTTAGGCAGGAGCCATTTTTGTTTGGAAAATGTCTGAGTTGGACAAAACGGGACACTTATAAGTTGGATAAAATGGGATACAATTTTTTATGTCCCGTTTTATCCACCTATTTATTTGTTGGCCTATTAATTTTTTAAATAGCGATAAAGCGTGTTCTCATACTGCAGAAAAGAACAACATATTTTATGTGACTTTTGTTCTGATATACGTACCTAGTCCTAAATTTCCCATTTTACAATAAAACATAAAAAGGCTTATTTTTAAGTTTCTGACTACTGAAGATATTGTTTTTTCAAAGGTAAATTTTGCTTTGCAGTCTTATATCTACTTAAATATACCTTTTAGATAATTTTATGCAAAAAATTAAATATTGTGAACCTATCCCGTTTTATCCAACCGTGGTATGCTAAAACGGAATGTGCAGACTTTAATAAATTTTATTTTACTATTTTCCAGTCATTACTATCCAGGCTTTTACTATTTTCCAGTCATTAAAAATAGCTAAAAATATGTTTTTTGTGTGCTTCAATAAATGTTATACCTATAAAAAATAATATGATTATTATTTAATATTTTTTCCGTAATAAAAATAAACAAGAATGGTATCCCGTTTTGTCCAACTCTCCCCTACACTCTGCATAAAATCCCAGTAGAAAGCTTAAAATGCATAAGTGGTGTCCAGTTAAGTTACGTCTAATCCAGTCAGATGCCCGAAGATTTGTCCCGCTGTGGTAATACTTATTGACAAGGCTAAACGGCGGGTTGGTTGGAAAAAATATTCCCATGAGATTTTTTTGCATCATCACATTCGTGAGACACCCCAGAATAAGGTTTAAGAAGTGGCGCACGCGAAAAGTGGTCCAAATTTTTTAAACAAATTGCAAAAATCAATATTTTCGGCACGGCCTTTAGATTTATTTATTTAGACTCAATAGTTTTAAATTTTTCGGATCATTCTGGACAAAAAAGGTCTCTTGTAATTTTTCTCTAAAGTTGATCGTTTTCGTGTTATAAACAATTTAAAATTGAAAAAAAAACGAAAAATGCCGATTTTCAAGGCCCAAAAGCACCAGAAAAGAATTTTATTTTTCAGGTTACCAAGTGCCTAAATTAAAGTTCAAACCTTGTATTCGTTCCCGATGAGTATTTTGGGCTTATTTTATTTTAAACTATTGTTTTCTAAAAATAAAAATAAATGATGGTTTTTGCTTGTTTTCGATTCAGAGGGTTGCACACCAGCTAGACAGGCTGTTTCTACCATTTCAGGCGTCCTCAGTAGCTTTCGATAGTGTGCCTACCTCTAGAGGCAGCGACAACAAGCAAAACCATCATTTATTTTTATTTCCTTTACTCGGATTTGAGTACTGAAAGTTCCTCTGCTGTCCGTTTTTCCTAGACGAATGAAAGCGAAATGTGATCGTTTCCCTTTCGTTTTCTATATTCGTCGTCTGCTGTCTTATTAATTGAAAAAGTCGCAGATTAAGGATGTACCAGTAAGAACTTTCAACATGAAAAATCTCAGTTTTAAAATACTATTTACCATTTTTAATTCTTATTAAATTGGTGGATTCTGCGTCTGAGATTCTTCAATTTATTGTTTTCTAATTGTTAATGCAGCGCTTATGACAGGGCGGGCGCTCGGGCTGTCGCGCGTCTGGACTATATATTATATTATGTAGTTCGGGCGTTCTCGGCGCTTTTTTACACTCATTAAATATACATACGTTTTTGGTAACCATGTTTGTTAGTTTTTGTAAATCAATATGATTTTGTAATGGTTATTGTAATTTTTGAAGGTATAAATATCATAATAAATGATGGTTTTGCTTGTTTTCGATTCAGAGGGTTGCACACCCGCTAGACAGGCTGTTTCTACCATTTCAGGCGTCTTCAGTAGCTTTTGTTAGCGTGCACACCTCTGAATCGAAAAATAGCTCCACCATCATTTTAAAGGGAATCTGAAAAATAATTCAAACTTCCCATTAGACGCGATACAGCGACATCTGATAACAAATTGAAGAGTCGCAGATGCAGAATCCACCAATTTAATAAAAATTAAAATGGTAAATAGTAATTTAAACCTGAGACTTTTCGCGTTGAAAGTTCTTACTGGTACATTCTTAATCTGCGACTTTTTCAATTAATAAGACAGCAGACGATGAATATAGAAAACGAAAGGGAAACGATCACATTCCGCCTTCATTCGTCTAGGAAAAGGACAGCAGGGGAACTTTCAGTACTCAAACCGAGTAAAGGAAATAAAATAATAAATTATGGTTTTGCTTGTTTTCGATTCAGAGGGTTGCACACCCGCTAGACAGGCTGTTTCTACCATTTCAGGAGTCTTCAGTAGCTTTTGTTAGCGTGCACACCTCTGAATCGAAAAATAGATCCACCATCATTTTAAAGGGAATCTGAAAAATAATTCAAACTTCCCATTAGACGCGATACAGCGACATCTCATAACAAATTGAAGAGTCTCAGATGCAGAATCCACCAATTTAATAAAAATTAAAATGGTAAATAGTAATTTAAACCTGAGACTTTTCGCGTTGAAAGTTCTTACTGGTACATCCTTAATCTGCGACTTTTTCAATTAATAAGACAGCAGACGACGAATATAGAAAACGAAAGGGAAACGAAAATTCTGCATCTGAGACTCTTTATTAAATTGGTGGATTCTGCATCTGAGACTCTTCAATTTGTTATGAGATGTCGCTGTATCGCGTCTAATGGGAAGTTTGAATTATTTTTCAGATTCCCTTTAAAATTATGGTGGAGCTATTTTTCGATTCAGAGGTGTGCACGCTAACAAAAGCTACTGAAGACGCCTGAAATGGTAGAAACAGCCTGTCTAGCTGGTGTGCAACCCTCTGAATCGGAAACAAGCAAAACTATAATTTATTATTTTATTTCCTTTACTCGGTTTGAGTACTGAAAGTTCCTCTGCTGTCCTTTTCCTAGGCGAATGAAGGCGGAATGTGATCGTTTCCCTTTCGTTTTCTATATTCGTCGTCTGCTGTCTTATTAATTGAAAAAGTCAGAGATTAAGGATGTACCAGTTAGAACTTTCAACGCGAAAAGTCTCAGGTTTAAATTACTATTTACCATTTTAATTTTTATTAAATTGGTGGATTCTGCATCTGAGACTCTTCAATTTGTATAAATATCAATTAAAAAATTAATAAAGCGTTCGAAATTTTACAAATGTGTAGCAAAATTTATTAGAAATTCATATTTTTTGCATTCATCTACATACATTGCAACCACATATATATACGCCAGTCAATGGGAGCAAGAATAGGATATTACCTCCGAATTATATCCTACTGCATGGATTTTAATGAAATTTTGGGAATAGCCTCTACTTATCTCCTAATTCAAAGTCTACCTATGTCGATGTGCGCTTTTATCTTGGGGGTGGTTCCCACCCCTTCTCGCATTTAAATAGTATTGCAAGCAAATTTTGCGCTTACTCACCTAATTATTTTTTATCTGTAAGTTTTAATGCAGGTTAAAGAATAAAAAATTTGTCAAACCATAAAACTGTATTATTATTTCCCCGAGATTCCCTCTCTGTCTTTCAGCACTTAAATCGAATAGGTTAGGTTTGCAAAAATGTCATAATCAACCGAAGTGTGTTTAAATCGGGTACAGCAGCGTTTCCCAACCAGTGGGTCGCGACCCACTAGTGGGTCGCGGACGGGTTTCAGGTGGGTCGTGGCTTACTGAGTAGCGTACAGACCGGTTTTCTCACAGGCGCCAGTCCGACCGGTTTTCTCTCACTCGCTCTCTTACTCGGACCCAAAAACTCGGTTCTTGTTCTCAGTCTGGCTCTGGTATTTGCCCGTGTAATATCTAACATACGGCAGTGGCTTGATACTCTTTCTAGCGTTGTTTTCGTTTAAAAGAAGTGTTCATTAGCAGGGCCGTCTTAACCCGGGGGTGCAAGGGTGCGAGGCACCCGGGCGCCAAGTCCAAGGGGCGCAAACTGAAAACTTGCGCTTTTTGTCCTTAAAAAAACTACAAATAACAAAAACATACAAGTGCACTTTCGATATTTTTTACAAAGGCTATTAATTCTTACTACACCTACGATATGGAAATGAAATATGAAACCCATTTAGATTATTCCGACAATAATTTCAAAAAGGTGACGCCTATACTATTTTGACCAATATTGAATATCGAGTGACAATGAATCACCGTCTTGTAAGATTTGAAATGTTGAGGGAACATAATTATAATTTTTCTTTCATGATATATTGTTTTGTAGAAACTCCTAAGAAAACTTAAAAAACAACACAATGTTTAAATTTACAAAAAAAAACTAGCGCTTGGAAGTAGATCTGATATAGATGGTGAAGATCTATTCCATGAGTTAGAATTGTTACCAATATTTTTTAAAAATATAGACACAACTCCACTCGATATCTTAAGTTATATATATTCTAAAATAATTTACTCTCCGTTTTCCCAAATATTTCTACATTCTAAGGATATTATATTTAACAATTCCAGATAAATAGCTGAAGGACAAAGGTCTTTTTCTAAACTTAAATTGATCAAAAATAATTGGCTTTAATAAGTAGGTACCTATAGAAAAGTAAGTAAATAGTACATTGTACAACAAGTGAGAAAAAAGACATATATTTCACGAGAGCAGAAGTTTGTTGGCACGAGTCGAGTTCCGCAAATCAAACGAGGGAGAAATATGTCATTTTCTCATGTGTTGTACATTGGATTTTCTATGGATGCGGTGTTGCCAAGAGTTCAAATTCAAATTTCAAAATTAAATCATTCAGGTGCTTTTAGGTATATTATAAGCATAAATTAAAATAATTTACATATGCTTACATGTAGGTATTTAATATTCTTATAATTTATATACCTTATTTATTTAACATTCTAATTAAGTTGTTATTTTTGAACAATTTTGAAAGGTAATTACTGGTAACACATTTTGCTTGACAACATTAATAAAATTGTGTTTGTATTGTGCATGTTACCATGGAAACGGCGATCATATGTATGAATCCGTAGGAGAACCCGTGAGAAAAAATATTTCTCACTGCAATGACCGACTTTTCTCACTGCTGTGAAATTGTTCATTTTGAATGTATGTAGTGAGAGAAGTTGCACATTGTATAGCATCCATAGAAAAAATAGATATCACCGCAGCAATAAAAACTTTTGCCAACTTAAAAGCTAGAAAAGTTGACTTTGGTATACTTTGAAAAAATATGGTACCTATAGTTTATAAGATTGATCTTTTTTAAATACTGAAACCATGTTTTTTAATATACAAGGTGGGCCAAAGGAAACAGTCCACCTCGATATTTGGCAGTAGTTATTAGATTTTAAGAAAAATCAGAAGCATTTCGATTTTTATTTTTATATTGCAATTTTTTGTCATATACTTCATACTGGTGACGTCATCCATCTGAGCGTGATGACGTAATCGATCATTTTTTAAAATAGGAATAGTGGGTCATGCGTAGCTCATTTGAAAGAGTATTAAATTCCCTATTCAGTAATATAAACATTAATATCATTATTTATACAGGGTGGCCAAAAAAATAATTTTTGAATTAAATTAATTGACGCAAAAAGAAGAATATATGTAATTTATTTTCTCAAAATACATTGTACTGCTGTCAGAAAATAGAAAAAAATTGACAGTTGAAACTGTCACACAGTTTGAACCTTTAATTTAAGCGAAAAACCATGTTTATTTTGCCAAATAAACATGATTTTCTATTTTCCGACAGCAATAGAATGTATTTTAAGTTAAATAAATTACATAGATTCTTCTTTTTCTGCCAATTAATTTAATTCAAAAATTATTTTTTTGTCCAACCCTGTATAAATAAAGATATTAATGTTTATATTGCTGAATAGAGAATTGAACATCCTTTCAAATGAACTACCACACACGACCCCTATTACCATTTAAAAAAATCATCGATTTCGTCATCACGCCCAGATGGATGACGTCACTAGTATGAAATATATATCAAAAAATTGTAATTTAAAAATAAAAATTGACCTGTTTCGGCATTTCCTTAAAATCTAATAACTACTGCCAAATATCGAGGTGGACTGTTTTCTTTGGCCACCCTGTATAAATAAAGAAAGCAAAAATAATTAGTTTTAATTTTAGCGTACCTATAACCTATATATTCTGCTGACAAAAGGGGGGCGCAAAGATGAGTCTTGCACCCCGGCGCCGTGTATGGTTAAGACGGCCCTGTTCATTAGTAAAAGTTTTCATTACTTTTTATACTATTTAACGACGGAAAACTGGCTGAAAAGTGGACCTTGTGTTAAGAGAAAACTGCAATCTACTGGCGAAGGTGATCATATTCGTTCATCTTCTACGAAAGTATGAAGCATGAATAGCAAAAAATAGCGGTCCGCACACAGCAGGCGAGAAGCTCATTTTGCTCGGGGAAGAAATAATTTCGTCACTTCTGTTTGACGAAAAAGCAGATCAGCAGATATATAAAATACATCTATCCAACACAGTACAGTGAAACGTCGAATCAAGGAAATATCTGTTAACGTGAAGGAGAGTTTATTATCGGCTATGAAAGAAAATGACTTTTATTCTTTACAATTAGACGAAAGTACAGATATTGCTGACAAAATTAATTTGTTATGCTTAGTAAGGTTTAGTTACAATGGATCAGTTGAAGAAGAAATGTTATTTTTCCACCTACCTCTACCGAAAGTATACTTTTCCGGACCTGATTGTAGGGAGCAAAGTTGTACTTTTCCTCCCTAGGGAGGAAAATATTTTTCCTCCCTAGGGAGGAAAAGTAAAAGTGACGTCATGGTATTTCATTTATGAAATATAACTTATTGACGCCCTGTACAATATCTAATTTCTATTACGTAAGTATCTATACATTTTAACGTTTATTTATAAAACACCCTGTATTTTGCAGAATCGTAAAAAACAGTAAATTGTTATTTTGATTTAAGAATGTTTACATTAATAATTTGACTTATATTTGACAGTTGACAGTTATATTGTACCTACCTGTTAGTTTTAGTTCTAATAAATTTTGTTGGTTAGTTACATAAATAAAGTAATTAAAAATGAAAAAATTACTTGTTATTAATTTGAGGAAGGTGAAAAAACCATATGTATAACATGGGAGTAAAGTGCCTTTTCCTCCCTTGAATGACTAAACTTCATTCTCGGGAGGAAAAGTAGCACTTTCCTCCCTTGTTATACAAATAGCTATTGTCACACACTTCACACCACTACAACTGGTCAAGACATTTTCGATTCCTTGGATAGTTTTATTTGCAAAAATGGAACTAATTGGTCCAAATGTGTCGGGTTTACTACAACCGATGGAGGTGAAGGTTGGGTCGTGAATATGGAAAAATATTAAAAGGTGAGTCGCCAGACATAAAAGGTTGGGAACCAGTGGTGTACATATATTAAATATACTATCCGTTGCAAGATAATTCGGATTTATATTTATATCTATTTAATATTCCATTATCACATTTTAGTATGTATATATAATATAATTATTCATTTAAAGCGTACTAAGTATGCGGAAGTACGCTTTAAATGAATAATTATATTATTTATACTAAAATGTGATAATAGAATATTAAATAGATATACATATAAATCCGAATTATCTTGCAACGGATAGTACTAAGGTATACGTCCCCTTAATACTACAACTAGGTGACTCGAAATTTTGCGATTTTGAGTTATCTACCATTATCGATATAATTTTTACTATCTTTTTAATACTACAACTAGATAAGTTCTATTCCCATTCTATACAATGTATACTACAACTAGGTAACTCGAATTTTTGCGATTTTGTGTTATCTACCATTATCAATATAATTTTTCACGGTCTTTTTAATATCGCAAAATTTCGAGTTACCTAGTACTAATTACTAATTTCGTAAAATGTGTTGATAGCGGGTAGGGATACTTATAGTTCTGGATGATGAATGCGTAGGAGGCGGAGCTTGTGCTAAGAGCGGGTATATTTTGTAAAATCGCTACCCGGCTAGGCCCTTTTATTACCTTTGTTTTACCCTGTAGTTTCGGCGTAAAAAGTAATTATATATTTAGTTTGTATTTTTCACAAGTTTGAAATTTGTTTCAAGCAGTTTACTCGAGCAAGTCATTTGAAAGTTCATTTGAGGGTGCACACTGGACAAAAGCCTTACCGGTGTGAAATTTGTTTTAAGCAGTTCAATCAGAAAAATTCTTTGGGTGAACATATGAAAGTTCACACTGGAGAAAAGCCTTATAACTGAAATTTGTTTTAAGCAGTTTACTAGAACAAGTACTTTGAAAATACATTTAAGAACGCACACTGGAGAGAAGCCATACAAGTGTGAAGTTTGTTTTAAGCTATTTATACAAAGAGGTAGTTTGAAGAATCACTGGAGAATACATTCTGCATAATATCCCAGTAAAAAATCAAAATGAATAACCATTTTCAATTTCGTTGCAACACGAAACTACAGCCGCATCATTATTCCACTTCAATCAGAGAGTGCAGCAAGCACCTCTACCGGTTTCGAAACTTATTAGTCTCTCACCAGGAGGCACATATGCTGCTCTCTCTAACCCAACTAGGACAAACCCCGGCGTGCAGTCACGGATTGCAACGAACGAAATGGCAGAGATGCCCTAGCGGCAACTTCTATCAAAAAACTAAGTTTTCAATCTAATAGCACATAAAACAACATCCAAAAATGCTATTCTACATCCTACCAGACTGAAAACAATGGGAACCTTCTCGTTGGAACTTTACCGCGCTGAGCAGATTGGACGTGAATTGTAAATTGTAAAATTCCCTCATCTTCCTTAGTCTCAGCATCCGTTATGGCTTGCAAATTGTAGAAGCCTCGGAGGTGTTACCAGAGAAGGTTCCCATTGTTTTCGGTCTGGTAGGATGTAGAACAACATTTTTGGATGTTGTTTTATGTGCTATTAGATTGAAAACTTAGTTTTTTGATAGTAGTTGCCGCTAGGGCATCCTTGCCAATTCGTTCGTTGCAATCCGTGACCGCACGCCGGGGATTGTCCTAGTTGGGTCAGAGAGAGCAGCATATGTGCCTCCTGATGAGAGACTAATAAGTTTCGAAACCGGTAGAGGTGCTTGCTGCACTCTCTGATTGAACTGGAGTAATGATGCCACTGTAGTTTCGTGTTGCAACGAAATTGAAAATGGTTATTCATTTTGATTTACATGTTTACTCCGATTGGAGTACGAAGGGAACCATTCTCGTTGGAACTTTACCGCGCTGAGCAGATGGGACGTGAATTATAAATTGTAAAATTCCCACATCTTCCTTAGTGTCAGCATCGGTTATGGCTTGCAAATTGTAGAAGCCTCGTAGGTATTACCAGAGAAGGTTCCCATTGTTTTCGGTCTGGTAGGATGTAGAATGACATTTGTGGATGTTGTTTTATGTGCTATTAGATTGAAAACTTAGTTTTTTCCCAGTAAAAAGCTTAAAATGCATAAAGGCCGGCGCAAACTAATACGGAACGGACCATGTCGATCGGAATTTTAACATTTTCGTTTATTCAAATGACTCAGCGCCTACTTTACGTAATCGTAGAACATCGCTTCACACCGCAACGCACCAATATCTCGGAAGAGAATTCTTTTGCTGTTCGCCGTAGTGGCGTAGTGCACTGTAGCGATTCGATACCCAGTGTATAGTTAGCGCTTCCACAACGGTCCGTCCGTTGTAGAAGAAAACAAACCGAAAAATATGGACGTGGGCGGTCCAAAGGTAGTCGTTATTTTAATGTAAGCAGATGATGGTCGATGCTGAATTCAATGTGTTGCTGTCATGTGTTGCTACGTTTTCAAAGAAAGCATAGTATGATTTTTAAAGTGAAATAATTAAATGATGTGTTTTGTTTTGTTAGATCAATTTTTATAATAGATCAAATTGATATTTTTCGTAACTCATTCTGAAGTATCGATAAAATTTGTTTTGATGATCGATTTAATCAAGAAATAAAGTAGCAAATTCCCTTTCCGTGTTTGTTTTTTTACAAATTTTATGCACTCATTTATTTTTTGAAAGTTTATTTGTTGTTCCTCTTCCGCGCTCAAAAATAGAATAGAATGGAAATATGCTTTATGTCATTGAACATTGTACAATTTTATAGAAAAATCTTAAAATGAGTCAGAGAAAATAATAGCAAATACGATATACACAAATTACCTACATAAATCGTCAATATAAATAAAAAATATTGAAATATAACAAAAACAATATATTGCAAAATTTAAATAAATTACAGATTGCATAATCAACCTTATACTAAATTTACAATCAAGATGCAGTAGAAATAAACAAACCAAGACACGTTAAATGCTACTAGGAGCACTCCCGAATCATAATTTACAATGTATAAACTTTAGAAATCATGAGTTAGGATTTACAATGTATATACATTGTAAATTATGTTGTTTGTTTATTTCTACTGCATCTTGATTGTAAATCTAGTATAGGAACTAATAAACTTAAGCAAAATAACAAACTAACAATAATAATTTTTGAATTTATCTTCTCGGAAATATGTAAATATTGTATACTGACTGAGCTGGCGAGATTTTGCCGATTAGTCGGAGAGATAGAAGCGGATTTTGTGCGTGATAAGTAATATGGAAAAACTATACGGGGATATGTTGAATTAGTTGGGGCCGAGGGTAGTTATAAGGGGTCAAAGTCGCGGATTTTATTATTTTTTTTATGACGCTTATGATCGATATAGTGCACCAAAATTTGGGAATAAGTAGGTCATGAGGTAACTAAGTAAAATCTCTAGGGGCGGAACGCTGCGTGGCCGACAAAGGGGTGGGGGTAGGGGTGAATATAAAAAATATAAAGGGTTTTTTGCGACGTTCTTGATTGAGATAGTAGACCAAAATTTGGGAATAAGTAGATCATGACATTACTAAGTAAAATCCCCAGAGCCGGAAACCAGAGTTTTGGATGATGGTAGTTATAAGGGGTCAAATTCGCGGATTTTATTATTTTTTTTTTGTGACGCTCATGATCGAGAGAGTGCACCAAAATTTGGGAATAAGTAGGTCATGACGTAACTAAGTAAAATCTCCAGGGGTGGCATTCTGCGTGGCCGACAAAGGGGTGGGGCAGGGGTGAATACAAAAAATATAAGGGGTTTTTTGCGACGTTCGTGATTGACAGAGTGCACCAAAATTTGTGAATAAGGAGACCAAGATATAACTAAGTAAAATCCTCAGAGCCGGAAACCAGAGTTGGGCATGAGGGTAGTTATAAGGGGTCAAAATCGCGGTTTTTATTATTTTTTTTTTGTGACGCTCATCATCTAGATAGTGCACCAAAATTTGGGAATAAGTAGGTCATGAGGTAACTAAGTACAATATCCAGGGGTGGAACGCTGCGTGGCCGATAAAGGGGTTTGGATATAAAAAATATAAGGGGTTTTTTTCGACGTGCTAGATTGAGATAGTGCACCAAAATTTGGGAATAAGTAGACCATGACTTAGCTAAGTAAAATCCCCAGAGCCGGAAACCAGAGTTGGGGATGAGGGTAGTTTTAAGGGGTCAAAATCACAGTGTGTATTATTTTTTTGTGACCCGGCAAAAAATTTGTCCCCCACGCAGCGTTCCGCCTATGGAGATTTTACTTAGTAATGTCATGATCTACTTATTCCCAAATTTTGGTGCACTATCTCGATCACGAACGGCAAAAAAAACCCCATATATTTTTATACTCACCCCTGCCTACCACCCCTTTGTACCCCAAGCAGCGTTCCGCCCCTGAAGATTTTACTTAGTTACGTCATGGCCTACTTATTCCCAAATTTTGGCGAGCTAACTCGATCATGAGCGTCACAAAAAAAAATAATAAAAAACTGAAATTTGACCCCTTATAACTACCTTCCTTCCCCACTCTGGTTTCCGGCTCTGGGGATTTTAATTACTTATGTTATAGTCTACTTATACCCAAATTTTGGTGCACTATCTCAATCACGAACGTCGCAAAAAAACCCGTTATATTTTTTATATTCACCCCTACCCCCACCTCTTTGTCGGCCACGCAGCGTTGAGCCCCTAGAGATTTTACTTAGGTACGTCCTACTTATTCCCAAATTTTGGTGCACTATCTCGATCATGATCGTCATAAAAAAAATAATAAAATCCGCGACTTTGACCCCTTATAACTACCCTCGGCCCCAACTCTGGTTTCCGGCCGTTGGTGAAAGTCATGTACACAACTAATTCAACTTATCCCCGTATAGTTTTTCCATATTACTTATCACGCACAAAATCCGCTCCCAGCTCTTAGACTAGATGTGTTGCCGATAAATGCGCGCTTAGGCATTTAATTCTGGGCTGTAGCGGTTCGTTCCGTTGCCGACCGATTCGATCTAATGAGCGCAGACCTTAAGTGGTGAAACCTTAAGGTAACTCTCCACTTGAGATAAAATCTCGAGATTGGCATGGGAGACTCGTTAGTGACTTTAGTCTCGAGATTTCCCGCCAAAAATTAAAAAAAAAATTCAGACAGATCTTTTTGAAAGCTACAGCTTTTTTATTTAAAGTTTTTAGCTAAAGAGTTTTAGCTACAACGTTTTACCTTGTAGTTTCTGCGTAAACAATTATATATTTAGTTTGTATTTTTATTTTAGGGTTTTCCCAGAACGGAATGGAAATCATGAAAACTAAACTGGCATGCCCTACAGAACAACAAAATGCAACCACTGAAGAAACAACAGTAAAAAATTCTACATGTAAATGTAAAATTTGTTTTAAGCAATTTAACTACAAAAGTTCTTTGAATCGACATATAAAAACGCACTCTAGCGAAAAGCCTTACAAGTGTGACATTTGTTTAAAACAATTTACTGCAAAAAGTGATTTGAAAATACACTTGAGAGTGCACACTGGAGAAAAGCCTTACAGGTGTGAGATTTGTTCGAAGCAGTTTAGTGAAGCAGGTAATTTAAAAAGACATTTGGCAGTGCATACTGGAGAAAAGCTTTATGGGTGTGAAATTTGTTTGCAAAAGTTTGCTCATGCACATGATTTGAAAAGTCATTTGAGAGTGCACACTGGAGAAAAGCCTTACAAGTGTGAAATCTGTTTTAAGCAGTTCAGTCGAGCAGGACATTTGAAAGTACATTTGAGAGTTCACACTGGAGAAAGACCTCACAAGTGTGAAATCTGTTTTAAGCAATTTAGTGAAGCAGGTTATTTGAAAAGACATTTGAGAGTGCACACTGGAGAAAAACCTCACGAGTGTGAAATTTGTTTTAAGCAGTTTACTCGTGCAAGTCATTTAAAAGTTCATTTGAGGTTGCACACCGGGGAAAAGCCTTACAAGTGTGAAGTTTGTTTTAAACAGTTTACTCATAAAATTTCTTTAGATGAACATACAAAAGGTCACACTGGAGAAAAGCCTCATAAGTAGTGTGACCCACTAGCCCGAAAAATCCGGGACATGGCCCGAATTACGAAATTGTGTCCCGGCGTCCCGGACAAGGTTTCCGGGCCATCCGAATTTTAAACTTTTTGGTAAAATTGTATTTTGAACTTTTGAATACGTTATTTTTCTAAGAATTCACATAAAATTGAATTGGTGGGAAGTAAAAAGTCGACAATTTGTAGGGTGTAATATTGTAATACCAGATTCAAAATGCAAACATTTTATATGGTGGTATTATATTTCATCGCAACACAAATATGATTTTAAGAAACAAGCTACAATATAAATACAGTACATATCCGGACCTCCCCATATCCGGACGGTTCTGCGCCGTCCGGATCTACCGAGAAAGGCAGTCCTGCTGTTGGACAACGCACTAAAAGAAGAACTAAAAGATGGCGAAATAATGTATTATAGCATCTATAAAACGTGTCTATCGACGAAAGTTATTGGCGGCGTTGATTACTGAAATGTATGAAGGAGAAAACGTTTCAGAGACTGTAAAAGAAGTAGTGGTCTTGATATCGGGATTTTTTCATATCCGGATCGGTCTGTCGCCACATTGATCGGGATATGGCAGGTTTTACTGTAGTAAGAAGTAATTAACATAAAAATGTTCTGAAGCGGTTTTCTTTTGCATGTTTGACAGTAATATTTTTGATGGGATTAAAGCCACCCTTGGTTGTAATGATAATTACATTTTTATATTAACCTAAGTTTATATTTACATCGAAATCCAGCATCAGTTGATTTTTAATTTACCTTTTTTTGAGAACAATTTCCGGATTGGAACTCGAAACGTCAAAAAGTAACAAAAATGTAATTATGTACATATTAGGTTTGTTCTAGCAAACAGTCAAACTAGTCAGAAACCGTCAGCAAACAGTTGGTCAGTGAGAGAATATAATACAGTCACCAATGCTATCCCCTCTACTCGCGCTGGTCCACTGTTTCAAACCGTTTGAAACTGATGCTAGATGCTAGAACAAACCTATTATTACAACCAATTGTGGCTGAATCCCATCAAATATATCATTGTCAAAATAAAAATGTTAAATAATAAATAAAATGAGAATATTAAAGTTCTGCGTTAAAAAAATGGCCCGATTTCATTGAAAAGTCCCGGAGTTCAGGTATCTTTTCAGCCTTGTCCCGAAGTCGACTGAATTGGAGTCACACTACTCATAAGTGTTAAATTTGTTTTAAGCAGTTCACTCAGAAAAGTTATTTAAATCAACATACAAAAGTTCACACTGAATAAAATCCTTATAAATGTGAAATTTGTTTTAAGCTGTTTAGTGAAGCAAGTAATTTGAAAAAACATTTGAGAGTGCACACTGGAGAAAAACTTTATAAGTGTGAAATTTGTTTTAAGCAATTTACGGAAAGAGGTAGTTTGAAGAGTCACTTGAGAATACATTCTGCATAAAATCCCATATATACAAAACCTATTCTCAGACAATAGAACAATAAATATTGATAGACAAACAAACATCGAAAATAACGACTTGCCCATCTTAACATCAGAAATAAAATACGCCTTAAAAAATATGAAAACCGGAACAGCCTCTCGACCTGACTATGTTCATAGTGAAATTATACAACTTTTGGAAGAATGAAACCTCTATACTCTGGGTATAGAGATTTTGAAGAAAATAACTGACGAAATAGGGGGAAAAATAAATGAGAAGAGATTTAAGACAAAAAGAAGAGGGGCTTAGCTCAGAAGGACAAATTAAATGGGCAGAGAGACACTAAATCTGAAGTGGGTATTCGGGCTAGCTTCTATACACCGAATATTGGCTTTAGAGATATAAAAAGGAAAGATTTGATAATGAAATGATAGTAATTAGGAAGAAAATGAGACCTGTTAATACAGAACTTAATACAACTAGGTAAGACCACTAGAGAGCGATCAAGATAAAAGGGACGATAAAGAGAGAAGAAAATGGGCGCCAACTCGCACAGCTCAACTTCTGGGGCACAATATTTGAAAGCTCACTCTACTTGACTGTAGCAAAAAAAGAAAAGAACTAAGTTTTGTGCCCAGAATTTGAACAGCTCGAGATTTTTGAAGTAACGAACAACAGGAACTATAGGACACTGGTTACGACCACCTGAAATACAAAATACTAAATACTAACCTTGTCTTGCTATATTATATACTGGTAATACAGACTGAAATAAAACATCAACCTTCCTAATAACAAATATATTAACAATAAATATGTTATATATTAACAATTTACATATAAAGCAACTTAATAACAGTGATAGTAGATGGTGAAAAGATCAAATAGGACCGCAAAGGCCACTTAACAAGCAATTATCCACTTCACTGGGTCAAGCAAAGGTATTAATATCAAAATCCAAATCAAAAGTCCGTTAGAGTTGCACAAAGTCCTTACAACTAAAAGTTAGTAATATTCCCTAAATTGAACTAGGCTAGAGTGAGATAGGTACACAACAAGAACGCTACGGTTACCAAAAATTAAGTATCTCATCTAGCAAAAATACTAATTAATTATATATTGAGTTGGTCAGCACTCGTTATATCCTATTTGCAAAAAAAAACTAGACATATTCCCTATTTAAAATCCGCGACAAAATTTTACCCCCCCCCTCGCCCCCGCCCGATTCCCTATCAAATTTTAAGCTACAATTATTTATAATTATTATTAAAAAAGACCTAATTTTATTTATTTAAACAAACTACTAATTATATTGAACCAAAAAAAACAACGACCTAAAACCCTATCTATCACGAAAATATGTACTCTACCTGATCGTATGCATACGAAAAGTTTACACTGTACTAAAATTATATGAACCAAAAGTATATAAAAGAAAGGTAAAAACTTAGCTTTTACAACAGCCGGTTGTTAAAAGGGGCAAATAGTCCTTTATGAAAAGTCCTTAGGAAGATCCTACAGTCTTCAGGAAAATCCTCTTGGCACAACAAAGCTATTTGGCTGCTGTGGTGGGTTAAGTCCTACCGGAAAATCCTTGATGTAAAAATCAGGTACATAATAAACGTGATAGAGTCACGTTACGTGACTAAATAACTAAGTGGCGGAATCTAAAAGAAATTTTATCAATTTAATTACATTATCTATAACACTATGTGTAGACAGCACAGGGTCACTGTACTGGAAACCAAAACAAAAAAACTCAGGTTAGGTATACATGTCATGTCAAAATTCCTGAAACTAATTCAAATCAGACATGGCAGGGACATGCGCATGACATGTCTGATATTCGTTAAAACTTTTTTATATTATTACCTCAAAAAAACGTAGAGGAAAAAGCCTAATGAGAAATTGGAATTTAACTTTAACACTAAAAACCTATGGCCTTGACTGACTGTTCCTTTGCAAATGGAAATGAAGATCGTTGCCATAATATAAATTATAATGTGAAATTTAAATAATTTCTTAACCAAAATTAATATCTGCAGATAACGAACGAGATATCTAGGATGGTGAATTTTATTTTATAATGTAGAAATAATGAGAAATATATCAATATACTTACTTGAGCAAGCAACACACCAGCGGTATTATAATTCCTTTTATGTGAATAGGTCCCCAGATATATTTAATTTTGATATACTATTTTTGGCACATGGTATTGGCTGATGTTTGATATCCTTTTAGTTATGTTTCATTTTGAGATTTAGCTTCAAACTCCGCCACTTATAAATAATGCGGCGTGTTACCTTGACGAGTTTGCTGACAAAACTGAGGTTCCAATCGACCAAAATCGATTTTGTTCTCGATCCGATCAACTCATGCCTTCTTCTCGCTTCGTTGCGAATGCAGGCAACTGATATGGGAATGTAGGCATTCCCATAGGCGTCTCCAAGATGAAATTCATAAAGGGGCAGTAAATGGGATTAATTTAAAGGATTAGTAGCATAACCGCTACAAGAAGACAGTTTAGAACTATTGTCAAGACTCTTGAACAGTATATACAAGAGTGGTACAATTCCACAAGATTGGTTAACGTCTACGTTTGTACCTATACCTAAATCAAACTACGCAAAAAAAATGTAACGACTTTCGATTAATAAGTCTCATGCCACATATTCTGAAACTATTTCTAAAAATTATCCATAACAGAATTTACAAAAAATGCGAAGAAGATATGGGTCCGGAACAATTTGGCTTTCGAAACGGTATGGGCACTCGAGAAGCTTTGTTCAGTTTCATTGTTCTCATGTAAAAGTGTCGGGATCAACAAAAGGATGTCTACTTGTGCTTTATAGACTATGAAAAGGCTTTTGACAAAGTCAAACATGATCAGCTAATAGGATGCTTGCAAAAAAAGAACCTGGATCCAAACAACATTAATACAATACGTGAACTTTACTGGAATCAAAACGCCTCTGTTAGAGCCGAAATGGGTGATACTGAAACTATAAGCATCCAAAGAGGAGTTAGACAAGGTTGTATATTATCAGTGGCGGCTGGTCAGAGGAGGCAAGGGAACCTTCGCTAAGAAGACGGCATCCAAAGAAGAAGATAAAATCCCAGTAAAAAGCTTAAAATGCATAAAGGCCGGCGCTCACTAATACGGAACGGACCATGTTGATCGGAATTTTAATATTTTCGTGTATTCAAATGACGCAGCGCCTACTTTACGTAATCGTAGAACATCGCTTCACACCGCAACGCACCGATATATCGGAAGAGAATTCTTTTGCTGTTCGCCGTAGTGCAGTGTAGCGATTCGATACCCAGTGTAGGTATAGTTAGCGCTTCCACAACGGTCCGTCCGTTGTAGAAGAAAACAAACCGAAAAATATGTACGTGGGTGGTCCAAAGGTTGTCTTTATTTTAATGTAAGCGGATATTAGTCGATGCTGAATTCAATGTGTTGCTGTCGGATAAGTATCATTATAATAAATAATGGTACATACAGGGTGAGTCATGAGGAACTGTACATACTCCTACCTCGTATAGAGGCTCCTATGGGGAATGACAAATGACCATTAAAAAGTGTCTGCTCCCCTTGTTTAATAATATACAGGGCGAGTTTCGCATTTTGACAGAAATTTTTATTCGTCGTAATTTTTGAACGGTCAGATCGATGTGTCTCTTATTTTTGTCAATCGTTACACTATTACCACCTGTGTAGGGATACACGGCATCTCTTAGTAATCTTCTTATTAAAACAAATCCTTTTAATAATTAAAAATATCTTTAGCAAAACAAAACTACGTTTGTTTATAGTAAATACGATCGACCTAAATTAGCACATATCAGTGTAACAGTTTAGGTTTGACCAAGGTCGGTTTAAAATAACAATAGTATTCATTATTTTTAACTCAGCGCTTTTAATCAAAATAATCTTACTTTCATTATATATCAAAACAATAAGAGAATATCGAGGTTTAGTTCTAATTCCATCGCGAACAGTAAATTAATTAATATTCGAGATCCCAAAGGGAAAACATCACAGCTACTGAGAACTAACGTACCACCAGCTCTTTACCGTTAGTACTCTGACTTATAGAAATAAATGCATCTACTGTGAAAAGAGTTATTTCATCAACCCTTATGGTAGGGGGTAACCAACCCCTAAGTATCCAGGGTGGCTCAGAAGTCGGGAGCCACCATATGGCGATCCAAGACCAGGCGAGAACCCAGAACTAGCAGTCTAGAACGAGAAATGGGAAAACACGTCAATGTTCTTGCACCTCGACCACCCTAGATAGCAGCGGGGTGCCCACATAAAAAGGATGGAGACATCAGGCCTGAGACGGAGCTGAGATATGGAAAATGGAACTTGGTATGGAGATGGAACATCGTGAGACAATGGACAATGCCATGGAACGTGCAGCGAGGACTTTTTGTTGATACGAACACAGACGTTTAAAGTTGTAAGTCCATATTAGCTATTTTTATGGTATTTCCTGATTCGTATAATATAAAGTATAAAGTATAAACGTTATTTGTTACCTTGATTACATTAATTAATAATATATATTTTAAGTTTTACCTATTTTTACTTAATTATTCTATTTTTAATTTCCTTATAATACCAATATTTACCAATATATATAAGGAATTTTTTTTACAAATATGGTTATTTATAGGACGTAATGATACATTTTTATTTGATATTGATTTTTATATGATTTTTATATATTTACCAACATATATTTTTATCTTTACTGACTTTTTATCCATTTATTATTTGACTACTGATTTTTATTACATTTTTATTGGTCTACTGCTTTTTAATGGTGATTTATATTGAGTGATATACTGATTTTTTATGGCAATTTACTATATTTTTTACTATTTTTGACATATTATTTTACATCTATATATATTTACTATACATCGTAAGACTGTCAAATTTATGCGTTCGTTACGGGTACAGGAATAAGAAAATTATGAATAAATGAGTAGCAACAAAGTTACTTGGGAAGACTTCATCAAAATAGTTGAGGAGATTACGCAAGAAGTAACAAGACAAAGTAGAAGGGTCTTGAAGAAGAAATTACCTAAATCTAAGGATATACAAGAAGAAGTAACGACACAGCTAATTAAATTATATAACAAATTCACACATTTAACGAAGAAAAATTGGGAAGCGCTATCGGACAAACAAAGAGAAGCGTGCAACAAATATTTCGGAAAAATAAGAGACAAAGTTATACGCTCATTTCAAGCTGTAAACTTAAGGACAGTAGTTCCAAGTTCAATACACCAACCAATCGACAAGGAAATAGAGGAAGAACAAAGCGACGAAGAAGTAGAAGAGGAAAAAAGTGACGAGGAGATAGAGGAAAAAATTGACGAGGAAATAAAAGAGGGAAAAAGCGACATAAAACAAGAGATAAAAATATTAAACATGGCTCTGACAATCAACGAATTTTTGAATATTGCAAGCAAGGTATTGCCCAACGAGTTTGATGGAAGCGCAGGGAAACTACAACCATTTTTAGACGCATTAGAGTTACTTGGAAAAATAGCAGAAGGACATGAAGAAACAGCGATAACATTAATAAAAACAAGATTGACTAATAAGGCTAGAAACCTGATAACCACAGAGAATACGATCCCACTTATAGCAGCGGCACTGAAGAAGGAATTAAGAGGCGACAATCCGAAAACGATAATAGACAAGTTAGCAAAGAAAAGGCAAGGAAACAAAGATGCAGCAGTGTACGCATCCGAAGTAGAGGAATAAGCGGAACAGTTGAAGGTAGCATACATAGCGGAAGGAATGCCATTGGAGCTAGCGAAAAAATACACAACGGAAACAGTTGTAGCAACAATGAAGCGAAACGTTAATACGGATAGAGCTAAGTTAATACTGGAGGCAGGTAATTTCACAACACCGCAGGAAGTAGTATCTAAATTTTTATCGATTGATACGACAGAGGAGAACACACAGGGAAGAGTGTTCAATTATAGGACGAATTATCAAAATAGGAGAGGACAACAGCAATACCGAAGAGGATACCATAACAGATACGATAGAGGAAGAAGAAATCACTTCGGACAACGGAACGAAGGAGAAGAAACAGGAAACCAACGGAATTATTCCAACAGAGGATATAGACAATTCAACAACCAAACATACAGAGGGAACCAGAGAGGAGGACGAAACAGAAACGTAAGGCTACTTGAGTTAGAAGACAGCCAAGAGGAAACAGAAAACCAGCAGTTGGGGTTTTGAATGAACGAAACAAGGAAAGTACACAGTCAGAAGTGGAGTATAATATTTACAACTTCGATTTAAACCTAACGAATTTTGTACGAATGAAAACAGGAATCCTAGAAAACACAAATACCTTTATCATAGACACAGGAGCTGATATTTCAATACTGAAATGTTCACAAGATTTTATGAATGAACATGTGAAACCAAACACAAAAGCGAAAATAAAAGGAGTAACTAAAGGAGAATTACAAACAATGGGAGAAGTTGAAACAACGCTAGAAGTAAAAGGATCTCGATTTGAACATATCTTTCAGTTAGTGGAACCTAGCTTTCCTATTCCAACCGACGGAATCATTGGGAGAGACTTTATTTCAAACTTTCAATGCATACTAGACTACGCTAACCTTAAAATGCACATTAAAGAGGACAACGATTGTTACATTAGTACAAATATTTTGGATAATATAGATAATGACACGATAATAATACCGCATAGATGTGAAATTTACAGAGTCGTAAAAATTTTTCAAACGCTGAAGAACGACAGGATAGTGGAACAACAAGAAATACAACCACGAATATTCATAGCGAGAGCAATTATTTCAAGTAATAATCCGTACATCAAAATTTTGAACACAACCTACGAAACAGTAAAAGTAGAGACAAACGCAATCAAAACATTAGACATTAAATTATTCAACATATATAGACTGATCAACGACAGCAAGGATAGGAAAAAGGAATTACGGGAATCATTGAAGTTAGACATTCCAGAATACATACGCGATAAGTTAGTATCTTTATGTGAAGATTATTCAGATATATTCGCCCTAAGGCATGACATGCTAACATGTAACAACTTCTACGAGCAGAAACTGAGAGTTAAAGACCAAACTCCGGTATACATTAAAAACTATAGGACACCTCATACACAAACAGAGGAATTAAACCGACAAGTACAAAAACTGAGAGACCAAGGAATAATAGAACCGTCTACATCAGAATACAACAGCCCAGTAGTACTTGTACCGAAAAAGGCGATAGATGGAAATAAAGCATGGAGATTATGCATAGATTTTAGACAACTGAACAAGAAAATAGTCACAGACAAATTTCCTTTACCAAGGATAGACTCGATACTAGATCAACTAGGAAGAGCAAAATGGTTTTCAGTTATAGACTTAATGTCAGGTTTTCACCAGATACCATTAGAAAAATCATCGAGAAAATACACATCGTTTAGCACAGAAAATGGAGCATTTCAATTTACCAGATTACCTTTTGGATTAAATGTAAGCCCAAATAGCTTTTCAAGGATGATGTCAATAGCATTTTCGGGATTAACACCGGACAAAGCATTTCTTTACATGGACGATATAGTAGTGATAGGAATATCCGAAAAACATCACCTAGACAACCTTACAAAGACATTCGAGACATGTCGAAAATTCAATTTGAAACTTAACCCAGGAAAATGTCAATTTTTTAGAAGAGAAGTAACATATTTAGGACATGATCTTTCTCAGGAAGGAGTATCACCAGACAAAGCGAAATATGCAACGATTGAACAATACCCGACACCTAAGACAGCGGAAGAAACAAAAAGATTCGTAGCATTTTGTAACTATTATAGACGTTTTATTCAAAATTTTGCTGAAATATGCAGACCACTCAACAGATTATCAAGAAAAGGAGTAGAATTTTTTTGGTCAGAAGAATGTGAAAAACATTCAATAAGCTTAAATCATCTCTGATAAAGCCACCGATCCTAAAATATCCGGATTTCAATAAACAATTCATCCTAACAACAGACGCATCCAACGAGAGTTGTTCAGCAATTTTAAGTCAAGATTATAACGGAATAGACCTACCAATAGCATACGCATCAAGAAGTTTCAATAAAGGAGAATGTAATAAACTTATAATCGTTAAGGAATTACTAGCGATTCATTGGGGAATCAATCATTTCAAATGTTATTTATATGGAGCACCAACATTTTTAGTAAAAACGGATCATAAACCACTAACACATTTATTTGCAATGAAAGAACCAACTTCGAAACTTACAAGAATCAGATTAGATTTAGAGGAATACGATTTCGAAATAGAATACATAACAGGGAAAAATAACTATGCAGATAGTCTTTCAAGAATAACATTACATCAACTAAAGAACCTATACATAGACAATACCCATATATTAGCTATAACACGAGCTCAAGCAAGAGAAAATAAGAAGGAAGCAAGGCAAACGAAGGCAGAAAGTGAACTCGCACTACAGCCAGAAGCCCACAAACAGACAGTAAGAAAGGTGCTAAGTAAATAATTTAGAGGCGCATAGACTACCAATTTTGTCTTTTGGAGCAGAACTAATCTCACCAAGGCTGAGCATTAGGGTCAAAAACAAAATAAAGTGCAGCAAGAGCATAGCCACAGGATTCAATCATTTCGATTTAAACCAAATGTTGGCACAGCTAGATAAGCTGGGTAGAGAATTCAGTACGTAAAGTAAAAATATACGTAAACGATATTATTTTTAAAGTGTGCACAATGGAGGAATTTATTAAACAAGGAAACGAAATATTAAAGAATGTTGAAATATACATATGTGAAGTACCAGAAACAATAGAAGATGACAAAGAAAAACACAGGTTAATAGAAGAATATCATAATCACCCGATGTTTGGAGGACACTTAAAGAAAATTAGACTAATAAAGAAGCTAAAAGCAAGATTTAGATGGAAACATTTGGAAAAAGACGTAAGAAAATACGTTAAACAATGACATAAATGTCAAATTAACAAACCGAATAGAACACATGTCAAAGAAGACGTGATATCGGACACTTCTTCGAAACCAGAGGACACAGAATACATAGATATGATAGGTCAATTCACTAGAAGCAATGAAAGCAAGGAAGACAAAAAAGAGCGGCAAGAAGAAAATAAGCCCAAAACAACATCACAACACTTTAAAATAGGAGACCTAGTCCTGGTAAAAAGGGAAGAGAATGGTAAGTTTGATAGTCATAGTCTTTATGTAGGCCCTTTCACAATAACAGAGGTAAATAATGTTAATTGTAAGATCAGATCGGAAAACAATAAAATCAAGGAAATACATAAGAATAGATTATATGCTTACAATCCGAGAACACAGTGAGTGACAAGTGAAACGGGAACAATGTCGATAACGAACATTTTTATTTTTTTGTATTTAATTATTATTTATAGGAAAAAATGTATATATTGTACTTAGTAAAACGCAGTAAGGAAGTGGTGGTACTAATAGAAAAATTTTCTTCCTTTTCCGTAGTCAGAAAATTTTTGGAAGGAAAGGAAGATGTGTTGGGATACACGGCATCTCTTAGTAATCTTCTTATTAAAACAAATCCTTTTAATAATTAAAAATATCTTTAGCAAAACAAAACTACGTTTGTTTATAGTAAATACGATCGACCTAAATTAGCACATATCAGTGTAACAGTTTAGGTTTGACCAAGGTCGGTTTAAAATAACAATAGTATTCATTATTTTTATATATTAGTAGACTCAGCGCTTTTAATCAAAATAATCTTACTTTCATTATATATCAAAACAATAACAAGAGAATATCGAGGTTTAGTTCTAATTCCATCGCGAACAGTAAATTAATTAATATTCGAGATCCCAAAGGGAAAACATCACAGCTACTGAGAACTAACGTACCACCAGCTCTTTACCGTTAGTACTCTGACTTATAGAAATAAATGCATCTACTGTGAAAAGAGTTATTTCATCAACCCTTATGGTAGGGGGTAACCAACCCCTAAGTATCCAGGGTGGCTCAGAAGTCAGGAGCCACCATACACCTAATCAACTGATTTATTCAAACTAGAAAAAAAATCAGGTCCGGCTTTAAAAAATTAGTTCGTTTGGGTCTTACAAAAAATTCCACCCTGTATACGCTTTTTGAAAACTCTATTACGAATTTTACAAATTTGACAAACAGGCAATTAAAATGGCCTATTTATTTTTTCCCCACACGATTACTTAATTTTTTATAAAAAAATCAAATTTGACTATGAATTAAAAGTTTGGTAAAGTAAACCATAGATTTAAAAAAATTAACATTTATTACAAAAATTAATTTTTTTTAACAAATATTTTATTGATGTTACCACCCAATCAACTGATGTATTCAAACTAGAAAAAAATCAGGTCCGGCTTTAAAAAATTAGTTCGTTTGGGTCTTAGAAAAAATTTCACCCTGTATACGCTTTTTGAAAACTCTAATATGAATTTTACAAATTAGACAAGTAGGCAATTAAAATGGCATATTTATTTTTTTCCCCACATGATTACTTAATTTTTTATAAAAAAATTAAATTTGACTATGAATAATAATTAAAAGTTTGGTAAAGTGAACCATAGATTTAAAAAAATTTACTTTTATTACAAAAATTAATTTTTTTTGAACAAATATTTAATTTATGTTACCACCCAATCAACTGATTTATTCAAACTAGAAAAAAATCAGGCCCGGATTTAAAAAAATAATTCGTTTTGGTCTTAGAAAAAATTTCACCCTGTATAAGCTTTTTGAAAACTCTAATATGATTTTTACAAATTAGACAAATAGGCAATTAAAATGGCATATTTATTTTTTCCCCACACGATTACTTAATTTTTTATTAAAAAATCAAATTTGTCAAAATCGGAATTTTAACCTAAAAATGAAAAAAAAAAGATGAAATCACGGCTTAACTCGCTACAACGTTCCATTTTAATTTTTTTTTCTGAAATTTTTACAGCACATATCTCTTACCATTGTGAAGACTATGACAATTGTTGTAGACTTTCAGTCTTCTTCTCGTAAAAGTTATGAATTTTTAAAAATAAAAGATGCAGCTTCGTGAATTGCAAAGTTAAATCGCAAAAATTAAGTGAAAAAATTTAAAATTTATCTATTTGATCACATCTATGTTAAACTATAGAGTCCAAAAAGAAGTGTTATGGGGAGTTTTAGATCTAGACCTGTTATAGAAAAAAAATGGTGAAACTTTTAATTTTAAGAAAAACGTTGTTGAAGTTTTTTTTATTTTTATGGTAAAATTGCGATTTTGACAAATTTGATTTTTTAATAAAAAATTAAGTAATCGTGTGTGAAAAAGAAAATAAATATGCCATTTTAATTGCCTATTTGTCTAATTTGTAAAATTCATATTAGAGTTTTCAAAAAGCGTATACAGGGTGAAATTTTTTTCTAAGACCCAAACGAACTAATTTTTTAAAGCCGGACCTGATTTTTTTTAGTTTCAATAAATCAGTTGATTGGGTGGTAACATAAATCAAATATTTGTTTAAAAAATTAATTTTTGTAATAAAAGTTAATTTTTTTTTAAATCTATGGTTCACTTTACCAAATTTTTAATTGATAGTGAAATTTGATTTCTTTTATAAAAAATTAAATAATCGTGTGGGGAAAAAATAAATATGTCATTTTAATTGCCTATTTGTCTAATTTGTAAAATTAATATTAGAGTTTTCAAAAAGCGTATACAGGGTGAAATTTTTTCTAATACCCAAACGAACTAATTTTTTAAAGCCGGACCTGATTTTTTTCTAGTTTGAATAAATCAGTTGATTAGGTGGTAATAGTGTAACGATTGACCAAAATAAGAGACACACCGATCTGACGGTTCAAAAATTATGACGAATATAAATTTCTGTCTAAATGCGAAACTCGCCCTGTATATTATTAAACAATGGGAGCAGACACTTTTTAATGGTCATTTGTTATTCCCCATAGGGACCTCTATACGAGGTAGGAGTATGTACAGTTCCTCATGACTCACCCTGTATAAGTTTTCAAAGAAAGCATAGTACCTATGATTTTTAAAGTAAACTATTTAAATGTATTTTGTTTTGTTAGATCAGTTTTTATAATAGATCAGATTGATATTTTTCGTAACTCATTCTGAAGTACATATCGATAAAATTTGTTTTGATGATCGATTAGATCAAGAAATAAAGTAGCAAATTCCCTTTCCGTGTTTCGTTTTTTACAAATTTCATGCACTCATTTATTTTTGAAAGTTTATTTGTTGTTCCTCTTCCGCGCACAAAAATAGAATATAATGGAAATATGCTTTATTGTCATTGAACATTGTACAATTTTATAGACAAATCTTAAAATGAGTCAGAAAAAACAATAGCAAATACGATGTACTCAAATTACATAAATCGTCAATATAAATAAGAAATATTGAAATATAACAAAAACACTATACAGGGTGGTTCATTAGTGTGACACAGTCCAATTACTCGTTTGTCGTAAGAGATACGAAAAAAAGTTATTGAGGTAAAAGTTAGGGCACTGATAGTACCATAATTTAAAAATATTTTCAAATGTACAGGGGCGTGCGTATTGACAGGGTGACACAAACTTATGTTTTTTTAAATGGAACACCCTGTATAGTTTTACATTTTTGGATTATCCTCAACGTTTCCTTTCTTTAAATGTATGGTTTTGTAATATTATACAAGGTAGTTTAAAAGATAATTACGTTTTTTTGTTAATTTCGTAGCAATATTTACACCAGCGATACTCAACCTTTTTCTTTCCTGGGCCACATAGTAGCTATTGCCACAGCTTGCGGGCCGCAATCAAGATGAAGTAGTATACAGGGTGCTTCATTGGGAAACGGAAATACTTGAATGATGAATAGAGGTAAATGAGCCGGTTCTAGACATACCAAATTTATTGCTCCACCGACTTTATAACCGAGTTACAGGTTGTTTTATCGATTTTGCCCATTTCTTTCTGGACCCATAACTTTAGAACCACCTTGTATAATTTTTGATATTTGGTACACATATGTCACATTTAGAACCCAAACCACCCAACTACTAATCGCAAGAAAAATCCAGGTCCGGATTAAATAAAATTATAAATCCATTGTGACCTTGAAACAACATCCTGTATATTGAAATTTTCAAAACCCGTTTCCACATTTGAAAAGAGATTTAATGGAGCTTCCATTTTTTGCGCAGACAATTCAATGACTTTAATTTTGAAATTATGTCGAAATTTTTAAGAACTCGAACTTTCAAAACATTTCAAAATTAATGTCATTAAACAATTATCTGCGCCAAAAATTGAAGCGAGCAATTAAACATAGTTTTGGTGCTCTTTTCAAAAAATGTGCAAACGAATTTTGAAAATTTTAATATACAGGGTGTTGTTTCAAGGTCACAATTATTTTTAATTTTTGTTTTGTTAATCCGGACCTGAATTTTTCTTGTGATTACATGATCTTGTGATTTTTTTTAAAATGAGTATTTGTTCATTAACTTTAATAATTTATTACTAAAAGTTAATAATACCCTGCTTTTTAATAAGAGTTCGTAAAAAGTTCAATAAAACTTAAAATTAAACTCATTATTGTCTGCCTCACGCCAAACACGCCTAAACACATCGGCACACTATCAAATAATTTGAAAAACACGTGAAATTTGACAAATAATTTAATCACAAGGTCCTTTAGTTAGCCTTCGGGCCGCATAAAAAACGCTAGATAGCCGCATGCGGCCCGCGGGCCGCAGGTTGAATATCACTGATTTACACCCTATAAAATTGTAGTGATTTGACATAAAATTTTTATTTTATGTTCAAACGATTTTGAATATAGTCTACTATTGTTAAACATTAACAATATAGCGAAATGTTAAATTTTAGGATACAGGGTTGGTCGAAACTCGGAATGAGTATTTTCTGCGTTTTCTTAAATGGAACACCCTGTATTTTAGTATTGTAATAAAATGATATTTTATTGTACTTTTTTATTTCTTAAGCTTTCCCTATACCTAAGTGCTTTAATTTGTAAGTTATTCGTGATTCTTTAAGCCGAACATTAATTGCAACAAAAATTACGTGAACTTTTATTAGGTGGCCGTGAAAATATCCAATCAAAAATATTTTTTGGAAAAAAAGATGCATAATAATCTAGCCTGATCCTTAATTTATTAATATTGGATGAGATATCTAAATACATTCGTAGTTAAGGTAGTTGGTGCTTAAATTATTAATCAAACATACAAAATTCTCCCTAGTTGGCTATGACACAAAATTTGCTTAAACATTTGATATTACACTATTTATATAGTTCCAGTTGATTTGTCACCATTACTTATATTAATTTTTCTAATAAGGAACTGATTAAAATGGCTTTGTGCTAGGAGAGTATAACAAAAATGAGCTACTTGCAATACAGATTTATCGATGCAATAATATAACGAGCAATTTCCTGATAGACGAAAACCAAAAAGAGAAACTTTTGAAAGTATACTAAAACGGTTTCAATAGATTTGATACTTAAATTGTAAGAACAGTTGTACTAATAAGCAGATCCTCAGTGACACTAAGGATTACATTGAATTCCTGTTTTCTCCACTTACAATAGTTTTTGTTCAATCAGATTTATCATAATCTAAGTGTCCAGTCCGTTGAAACCGTTCTAGTATATTTTCAAGCGTTTCTCTTCTTAGTTGTCATCTATCAGTGAATTTCTTATTCTTATTCCTAGTAGCACATTTTTGTTATACTCCAGTAGCACAAAAATCGTATTAATCGGTTTCTCATTAGAAAAATTCATATTAGTAATGGTAACAAAGCAACTGGAACTATAAAAATAGTATAATATCAAATTTTTAAGGAAATTTAGTGTCAGCCGACTAGGTAGAATATTGTATGTTTTAATTAATATTTTGCGCACCAACAATCTTAACTACGAATTTATTTGGATATCTCATCCAATATTAATAAATTAAGGATCAGGCTAGATTATTATGTATTTTTTTTTCGAAAAATTATTTTTGATTGGATATTTTCACGGCCACCTAATAAAATTTCACGTAATTTTTGTTGCAATTAATGCTTGGCTTAAAGAATCACGAATAACTTACAAATTAAACCACTTAGGTATAGGGAATGCTTAAGAAATATAAAAGTACCATAAAATATCATTTCATTAAAATACTAAAATACAGGGCGTGTTCCATTTAAGAAAACGCAGAAAATACTCATTCCGAGTTTCGACCAACCCTGTATACTAAAATTTAACATTTCGCTATACTGTTAATGCTTAACAATAGTAGACTATTAAAAATCATTTGAACATAAAATAAAAATTTGATGTCAAATCACTACAATTCTACAGGGTGAAAATGTTGCTACGAAATTAACAAAAAAACGTAATTATCTTTTAAACTACCTGGTATAATATTACAAAACCATATATTTTAAGGAAGGAAACATTAAAGAGAATCCAAAAATGTAACAATATACAAGATGTTCCATTTAAAAAAACATAAGTTTGTGTCACCCTGCCAATACGCACGCCCCTGTATATTTGAAAATATTTTTAAATTATGGTCCTATCAGTGCCCCAACTTTTGCCTAAATAACTTTTTTTCGTATCTCTTACGACAAACGAGTAATTGGACTTTGTCACACTAATGCCCCACCCTGTATATTGCAAAATTTAAATAAATTACAGATTGCATAATTAACTTTATACTAAATTTACAATCAAGATGCAGTAGAAATAAACAAACCAAAACACATTAAATGCTACTAGGAGCACTCCCGAATCATAATTTACAATGTATAAACTTTAGAAATCATGAGTTAGGATTTACAATGTATATACATTGTAAATTATGATTCGGGAGTGCTCCTAGTAGCATTTAATGTGTCTTAGTTTGTTTATTTCTACTGCATCTTGATTGTAAATCTAGTATAGGAACTAATAAACTTAAGCAAAATAACAAACTAACAATAATAATTTTTGGATTTATCTTCTCGGCAATATGTAAATATTGTATACTGACTGAGCTGGCGAGATTTTGCCGATGTGTTGCTGATAAATGCGCGCTTAGGAATTTAATTCTAGGCTGTAGCGGTTCGTTCCGTTGCCGACCGATTCGATCTAATGAGCGCAGACCTTAAGTGGTGAAACCTTAAGGTAACTCTCCACTTGAGATAAAATCTCGAGATTAGTCTCAAGGTGTTATCTATTTGAGATCACTTGTGGTCTCGAGATTGGCATGGGAGACTCGTTAGTGACTTTAGTCTCGAGATTTGCCGCCAAAAATTAAAAAAAATTTAGACATATCTTTTTGAAAGCTACAACTTTTTTATTTAAAGTTTTTAGCTAAAGGGTTTTAGCTACAACGATTTACCTTGTAGTTTCTGCGTAAACAATTATATATTTAGTTTGTATTTTTATTTTAGGGTTTTCCCAGAACGGAATGGAAATAATGAAAACTAAACTGGCATGCCCTACAGAACAACAAAATGCAACCACTGAAGAAACAACAGTAAAGAATTCTACATGTAAATGTAAAATTTGTTTTAAGCAATTTCACTACAAAAGTTCTTTGAATCGACATATAAAAACGCACTCTAGCGAAAAGCCTTACAAGTGTGACATTTGTTTAAAACAATTTACTGCAAAAAGTGATTTGAAAATACACTTGAGAGTGCACACTGGAGAAAAGCCTTACAGGTGTGAAATCTGTTTTAAGCAGTTCAGTCGAGCAGGGCATTTGAAAGTACATTTGAGAGTTCACACTGGAGAAAGACCTCACAAGTGTGAAATCTGTTTTAAGCAATTTAGTGAAGCAGGTGATTTGAAAAGACATTTGAGAGTGCACACTGGAGAAAAACCTTACAAGTGTGAAATCTGTTTTAACCAGTTCCGTCGCACAGGACATTTGAAAGTACATTTGAGAGTGCACACTGGAGAAAAACCTCACGAGTGTGAAATTTGTTTTAAGCAGTTTACTCGAGCAAGTCATTTGAAAGTTCATTTGAGGTTGCACACCGGGGAAAAGCCTTACCAGTGTGAAGTTTGTTTTAAACAGTTTACTCATAAAATTTCTTTAGATGAACATACAAAAGGTCACACTGGAGAAAAGCCTCATAAGTAGTGTGACCCACTAGCCCGAAAAATCCGGGACATGGCCCGAATTACGAAATTGTGTCCCGGCGTCCCGGACAAGATTTCCGGGCAATCCGAATTTTAAACTTTTTGGTAAAATTGTATTTTGAACTTTTGAATACGTTATTTTTCTAAGAATTCACATAAAATTGAATTGGTGGGACGTAAAAAGTCGACAATTTCTAGAGTGTAATATTCTAATACCAGATTCAAAATGCAAACATTTTATATGGTGGTATTATATTTCATCGCAACACAAATATGATTTTAAGAAACAACCCAGGCAACCAAATAACGTTTACAAAACGTTGAAAAAACGTCATAATTATCACCAAACGACGTCAGTTTATCACGTTTTTTCGACGTCGAAAATCACGTGAATATGTCCCACCATAAATCACGTCATTTTTATCACGTTTTAAATACGTGAAATGAAAAACGTAGTTTTTACGTCGATTTTGCGTCGGTTTTTAGATTTATTTTTCATTTTATGGTTTTAGAAACACACAATAATTGAATGGGTCCGCCACATGGTTTGTTTTTGAGAAGTCAAAGAAAAAGTTTTATATTGTGATAATGGTGAGTTTATACATTATAAAGGTGAGTAATACAGTTTGTATTTTGTATTTAAAAACTGTATTACTAACCCTTAAAATGTATAAACTCACCATTATCACAATAAAACTTTTTCTTTGACTTCTCAAAAACAAACCATGTGGCGCTTACAACATTATTCGGCAGACCCATTCAATTATTCGTATGGGCATTGTTAGTATTGCAATTTTTCCATTTAAGTAAAACCAGATGGAATGCTCGTTAAAATGCATAGAATTACAATATCCTCAATGCAACATATATAACATACATAGAATTTCCACTTTTTATATTATAAATATTTACTGTGTCAAAAGTGAAACAACATATAAACTAATAAATCATTTATTAACAAATTAAACATTTAAGTCACAATTTAATAACAAACTTAAGTTTAAACCAATTAAGTTATATAATATATATAATTATTATAATTATACCACACAGTTTAAAGGTACGATTCCAACAACGACTGCAGACGGCAGTTACAGTTGTTACCATGACAGACGTCATTATTTTGCACTATTAATTTGCATAATTATTAGCAACTGACGTTCTGCCGGACAGCAGTTGCAGTCAGATGTCGGAATCAGTCTCATAGTGCAAAGTAGTAACGTCCATAACGCCGAGAACTGCAACTGATGTTTGCAGTTGCCTTCTGCAGTCGTTTTCAGAATCGTACCTTTAGTCAGAATTGAATACATACAAATAAGAGCCAATATATTGAATTTCAATGAAAACTATCTGCTTTATATTTATAAATTTTAAGGAAGACGATTGAATGATAAAAAATGGGACAAAACTATAATAGTATGTGTTCTCACATATATTTCCATACTCTCAAAATCCTCAAATTGATTTCAAATAATTATTACAAATTTTTGCATACAAAAAGATCTACAGACACCTCAAAAATATATTTTTTGATTAAGGGACTGTAATGACCAAATTAAAATGATAAAAACAATTTACACGTGATATCTGATAATACACACTTAAAAGACTAATAGGGCTTTTCATCGACTGTCATTTGTTTCGAGCTTCTGTCATGTGTCACATAATATTAAAATATCTACGCCATACATCTTTGGTTTGTATCATTGGTATATACCAATAACGTATGACGTAGATATATTAATATGTGACACATGACAGTCATGTATGAAGTTCGAAACAAATTACTGTGAATGAAAAGCCCTATACATAAATACTCATGATGAAGAAGTACATTATAATTAAAAATGACTAACCATTTTCATATCACTGCAATATGACGCCAAAGCCGTCTTATATTTCAGTTCGTTTAGAGAGCGCAACAAGCACTCTGACCGAACAATTTCAAAACTCATTAGTTTTTCATCAGAGAATGTACATAGCTGTAACATCTGTACATGCATTGGGTTCTTTTTCTTCTGTCTTGGTGTGGGCATACTCAGCTGCAAATAAGATTGCTGCAATATGGCTGCAAACTTCACTATTACCGGCCAGACACATGCAATGTGCATTTGCTATGCCATTGGAACTGGCTATCACCCAAGCACCTAGTGGTTTAGCATTAGCTTTTTGGGAATGCTTCACCTAAAAAAAATATTTTATCTTTGTGGGAATGCTTCAACTATCAAAATTTATTTTTATTAGAGTATTTGCGTTCTTTACAATGATTGGGAATATTTTAAAATCAGACATTCATATAATATAATTTTAGAACAAACAATCATGACTGTTTATTATTCTCTTTTCTATCATAGCAACTACATGTCGTTGACCTAATCTGTAAACTGCGCAACTCCATTTATCCAAATTTTACAGGAGACACAAAAAACTATTTCTCTAAATATGACTAATGTGAATACTACGTATCTCCTGTTTTAAAAGATAGGATGCTAAAATGGAATATTTTATAGATAGGTACACATATCACTAACATTTGTACCTATATTGTTTAATATACGAATAGTATACAAAGAGGTCACTATTTACTATTCTGGTAAAATATGCATGTGCATCCTTTTTTAAACGAGTAGGGATTTTTTCAAATAAATGGCAGTAATAACTCATTTTCAAAGAAATATAGAGTTACACAGTTTACAAATTAGGACGACAATATGTCTGGTTTCATAAAGATATATAAACGTAAATAAATCTAATATTTAAAACCAATTTATCCAAAAGACGCTAATACTGTTATTCATATATTTCTTAATGGTGAATAAATAAAATAAAGACATACCTTTCCAACAATAATATAAATATCATTAACAATTTTTACTCCTTTCAAAACAAATCCAGTTGTGAAGGCTTTTATGTGCCTGAAGGCTTTTGTATGCTTTCATCTGCTGCTTAAAGTAGTAACTGTGAGACTCTACTAGATAATATGTATAAATATGTATCTATAATAGCATTATAATAGTAATTGGTGGAATATGCATTTTACTGTAAAATCCAATTCTGATGGACTGAATTGTATATGGATCTAAATCTCCAATTATTTTCAGCTTCAATATGAATATCTAAAACAATAAAAGAAATAATGTTATTGCTTGCAAAATTCATCATTATTGATAAATATCAGGGAAAAATGAACAGTAAATCAAAATTGTTTGGCCTACCTTTTTCTCCAACATTTTGAGTTTCCAATAATAATTTCCTTAAATAATCACTTTGCATTATGGTAAATTTATAAAATTCACAAATGACAAACAAACGTTTTAAAAAACAGCCAACAAAAGCCAAATGAATCCAAAATAGGCAAAATACGATATCAAACAATGTAATGAAACGACGATACAAACATAACCTAGTTAGAACATACATCTTGACCAGTGTTTGGCATTGTGGCTATTTAGCAAGGACAGAGAGTTCACTGATGATGGACTGATAAGTCTGAAAACGTTTTGAACGTAATCCGTTTGGATTTTTAAAAAAAAAAAAAAAAAATTTTTATAATTTTTATTAAATATACCAACTACACTAGGGAGTTTTACTTCATGTTAATTTTATATAACCTATAACCTTTGTTTTGTAACTTTTAAGCTTCTCCCAATTTCGTGACGTCAGCCGTCAGACTTCGGCTGTCTGAAATGAAAACGTCTTTTAAACGTACTTTAAACGTCATTAATTTTACGCATTTAAAATCATCTACAAAAGACGTCGGTATGACGTAATGTTCAACCACGTGTGTATATTCAACCAAAAACTGACGTTTCCTCGACGTTGTTGACGTCTCTTGGTTGCCTGGGAAGCTACAATATAAATAGTAAGAAGTAATTAACATAAAAATGTTCTGAAGCGGTTTTCTTTTGCATGTTTGACAGTAATATTTTTGATGGGATTAAAGCCACCCTTGGTTGTAATGATAATTACATTTTTATATTAACCTAAGTTTATATTTACATCGAAATCCAGCATCAGTTGATTTTTAATTTACCTTTTTTTGAGAACAATTTCCGGATTGGAACTCGAAACGTCAAAAAGTAACAAAAATGTAATTATGTACATATTAGGTTTGTTCTAGCAAACAGTCAAACTAGTCAGAAACCGCCAGCAAACAGTTGGTCAGTGAGAGAATATAATACAGTCACCAATGCTATCCCCTCTACTCGCGCTGGTCCACTGTTTCAAACCGTTTGAAACTGATGCTAGATGCTAGAACAAACCTATTATTACAACCAATTGTGGCTGAATCCCATCAAATATATCATTGTCAACATAAAAATGTTAAATAATAAATAAAATGAGAATATTAAAGTTCTGCGTTAAAAAAATGGCCCGATTTCATTGAAAAGTCCCGGATTTCAGGTATCTTTTCAGCCTTGTCCCGAAGTCGACTGAATTGGAGTTGGTCACACTACTCATAAGTGTTAAATTTGTTTTAAGCAGTTCACTCAGAAAAGTTATTTAAATCAACATACAAAAGTTCACACTGAAGAAAATCCTTATAAATTTGAAATTTGTTTTAAGCAGTTTAGCGAAGCAAGTAATTTGAAAAAACATTTGAGAGTGCACACTGGAGAAAAACTTTATAAGTGTGAAATTTGTTTTAAGCAATTTACGGAAAGAGGTAGTTTGAAAAGTCACTTGAGAAAACATTCTGCATAAAATCCCATAAATTGATAGACAAACAAACATCGAAAATAACGGCTTGCCCATCTTAACATCAGAAATAAAATACACCTTAAAAAATATGAAAACCGGAACAGCCTCTGGGCCTGACTATGTTCATAGTGAAGTTATACAACTTTTGGAAGAAGACAATTTAGAACTATTGTCAAGACTCTTGAACAGTATATACAAGAGTGGTAAAATTCCACAAGATTGGTTAACGTCTACGTTTGTACCTATACCTAAATCAAACTACGCAAAAAAATGTAACGACTTTCGATTAATAAGTCTCATGCCACATATTCTGAAACTATTTCTAAAAATTATCCATAACAGAATTTACAAAAAATGCGAAGAAGATATGGGTCCAGAACAATTTGGCTTTCGAAACGGCTCGAGAAGCTTTGTTCAGTTTCATTGTTCTCATGTAAGAGTGTCGGGATCAACAAAAAGATGTCCACTTGTGCTTTATAGACTATGAAAAGGCTTTTGACAAAGTCAAACATGATCAGCTAATAGGATGCTTGCAAAAAAAGAACCTGGATCCAAACGACATTAACACAATACGTGAACTTTACTGGAATCAAAACGCCTCTGTTAGAGCCGAAATGGGTGATACTGAAACTATGAGCATCCAAAGAGGAGTTAGACAAGGTTGTATATTATCAGTGGCGGCTGGTCAGAGGAGGCAAGGGAACCTTCGCTAAGAAGACGGCATCCAAAGAAGAAGATAAAATCCCAGTAAAAAGCTTAAAATGCATAAAGGCCGGCGCCCACTAATACGGAACGGACCATGTCGATCGGAATTTTAATATTTTCGTGTATTCAAATGACTCAGCGTCTACTTTACATAATCGTAGAACATCGCTTCACACCGCAACGCACCGATATCTCGGAAGAGAATTCTTTTGCTGTTCGCCGTAGTGCAGTGTAGCGATTCGATACCCAGTGTATAGTTAGCGCTTCCACAACGGTCCGTCCGTTGTAGAAGAAAACAAACCGAAAAATATGGACGTGGGTGGTCTAAAGGTTGTCTTTATTTTAATGTAAGCGGATGTTAGTCGATGCTGAATTCAATGTGTTGCTGTCGGATAAGTACCATTATAATAAATAATGGTACATATAAGTTTTCAAAGAAAGCATAGTACCTATGATTTTTAAAGTGAAATATTTAAATGTATTTTGTTTTGTTAGATCAGTTTTTATAATAGATCAGATTAATATTTTTCGTAATGCATTCTGAAGTATGTATCGATAAAATTTGTTTTGATGATCGATTAGATCAATAAATAAAGCAGCAAATTCCCTTTCCGTGTTTCGTTTTTTACAAATTTCATGCACTCATTTATTTTTGAAAGTTTATTTGTTATCCCTCTTCCGCTCACAAAAATAGAATATATTGGAAATATGTTTTATTGTCATTGAACATTGTACAATTTTATAGACAAATCTTAAAATGAGTCAGAAAAAAAACAATAGCAAATACGATGTACTCAAATTACATAAATCGTCAATATAAATAAGAAATATTGAAATATAACAAAAACAATATATTGCAAAATTTAAATAAATTACAGATTGCATAATTAACTTTATACTAAATTTACAATCAAGATGCAATAGAAATAAACAAACCAAGACACATTAAATGCTACTAGGAGCACTCCCGAATCATAATTTACAATGTATAAACTTTAGAAATCATGAGTTGGGATTTACAATGTATATATGTACATTGTAAATTATAATTTGGGAGTGTTCCTAGTAGCATTTAAAGTGTCTTGGTTTGTTTATTTCTACTGCATCTTGATTGTAAAACTAGTATAGGAACTAATAATAAACTTAAGCAAAATAATAAACTACTAACAATAATAATTTTTGGATTTATCTTTTCGGAAATATGTATACTGACTGAGCTGGCGAGATTTTGCCGATGCGTTGCCGATAAATGCGCGCTTAGGGATTTAGTTCTGGCTGTAGCGGTCCGTTCCGTTGCCGACCGATTCGATCTAACGAGCGCAGACCTTAAGTGGTGAAACCTTAAGGTAACTGTCCACTTGAGATAAAATCTCGAGATTTGTCTCAAGGTGTAGTCTATTTGAGATCACTTGTGGTCTCGAGATCGGCCTGGGAGACTCGTTTGTGACTTTAGTCTCAAAATTTCCCGCCAAAAATTCAGACAGATCTTTTTGAAAGCTACAACTTTTTTATTTAAAGCTTTTAGCTAAAACGTTTTACCCTGTAGTTTCTGCGCAAAAAGTATACAATAATAAAAAACCGCTAAACGCCGCAAAAATGAGTGGCGCATACAATATTCCAGCTACAAAATATCTGATATGAATATTACGTGGCGCGAAAATGTATTTTCATTTTGATGCAAAACAAAATTCTAGTTTTATTTTAATAAAAGATTTTTTCATAATATTTGCTAAATTTGAAGTAAACGCGCCACAAAAGAGTAACTTTGATACAGTTTGAATTTTGAAACTCTTTTGTGGCGCGTTTACTTCAAATTTAGCAAATATTATGAAACAATCTTTTAAAATAAAACTAGAATTTTGTTTTGCATCAAAATGAAAATACATTTTCGCGCCACGTAATATTCATAGCAGATCTTTTGTAGCTGGAATATTGTATGCGCCACTCATTTTTACGGCGTTTAGCGGTTTTTTATTCTTGTATCAGGAGTTTTTCAAAGTTATTTATAAATTAAATGTATGAAGTTGAATGCAATATTCCTCGATTACACGTTATAAGTTTTATAAATTACCTTTGTTGCATTATCTCCCAAATGATCTAGTGTCCATCGAATGTACACTAGATTTTTTTCTATTCGAAATAGATTAAAAAATATATTGAGATGGCCGGTAAATGAACTCGGATTGCCCGTTGCCAGATCAAATTTAGCGTCGTAACCACTACAACTACATAAACCATTTCGGGAATAATCGTTAATTGGATTATACTTTTGTAGCTTAATAACTTCTAAACGGCTTAACCGATTTTTATCAATAAACATGAGTTTGAAACGTATTGACCAGTAGTATCTGATGGATCTAAGGTCAAGTATGACAGCTGAAGCTATTACAGAAATTATTGAGCTTGAAAAACCGTTTTTCCCATAGGAAATAGATTTGATCATACTTATGAGGCATATAACTTAAAAATTTGAATTTTCCAAGATATGAGGTATACACCGTTAGATTCGTCTAGAGTCTACAAACGCTCAGTTATTGGCGCAATTCGTAGGTTGAAATTTTGAGTAATTGTCGAAAAACCAAAATTTTCAAAGTTTAGTTTTTCAGTTTTTCGGCTATACTGAGCCGTGTGTATGTCTGATCCTGACGGCTTAACACCATTTGAAAGCTTAACTCAACACTATTGATTTGGTGTATTTGCGGTTTTCCTGTCTCTTCTTGAACCGAAGATATATAAACCCAAAAAATACGCCGTTTTGTACCTTTCAAGTCCTATCGCTGGCTGATGGGTGGTCAAAAGTCACAAACTACACCGGTTCTGAATCGGCCCTGACCCCCTCTTCAAACAGCGAAAAAAAATTCAGATCGGTTTAACTTTTCCACACACATACATATATACATATCCACAAACGTTTTCCCTTTTTTAAAGAAAAATTGAGTCATACTTCTGAGCTCGGTAACTTTTGAATGGAATAACCTAATGGAAAAAATCCTAATTTGCTAAGTGCAAAATTTTCAAATGCCTTTACTCAAAATAATTTTTCTTCTTATTTAACTTTACCTGGAAAATTAAAAAATGTATTAACTATTAATGAATGAATAAAAGTATAAAGCTTATCGCACCAATTATTATTCTACATAAAAGTCACAGCAACAATTAAATATACAATTTCCAAATTCCATTTAAAAATAAACATAAAACCTTACAATCTTCACTTGCGAAGACGATGCGAATGATTACAAGCACTCGTAGCGAGTTTGGAACGTTCGCAATTGTTGCGAGTGCTCAAGAATACGAAAAGCTCTATTTCGTTCGCATCGTTCAATCCTGCGAATGACATTTATTGTACTTACGAGTGCCGACGAGTGGTCAAGAATAGCGCCCCTGAGTCCTGAGCGTCTGCACTCACCTTACCGTGGACCGGTGGCTTTACAACCTATTCGAGTGTTTTATGTTTTTGCGATTTCCCGAATACTAGGTTTTTAACTTTTGATGTCAAATATATCTGGATCCTTAGATGATAGAAGGTCCAAATTTTTACAGTAGTTGTAGATAGACAATATCAAGTGCCGCGTAAAGTTTTATTGAAAAATGTATAAAAACAAGTAAAATAAAATCTAAACTTTTGAGTTTTTTTTTTGTAGAAGTATTTTAAAAAATTTTAAAATAAATGTTTCTTTCACTCCAACTTTACAAAAATCTACGCGGCACTAAAAAATATATGTAGTTTCAAAATAAAAAAAAGAATTAGGTCTCTAAGTGCTTTGGTTACAGAGATATGTGACATAATGTTAACATTGTCGTTAAATGGGACTTTGGGTGCCCTTAAGTAGTTACTGCGATATATTTAACTGCAGTTTAAAGCAACTTATTTCTATGGCCAAGATCTACGTAGGTGATTAATAATTTATTTATTTATGTTAAAAATTTACTTTTGTAAAATTTTTGATAAACGTGTTATCGGTACCTATGAATTAAAAATATTTTATTTAATTTTTTTGCGTTAAATTTTGTCCTGTAAATGGATTCTGTTGGACAATAAACGCTATTATTATTATTATTTAAGAACAGTTAAATATGGGAAGCCGCATTCTTTATTTTAATAAATAGTAGTAGGCTCAAAAAGTTTTGGTACGACTCTGTGGGGTCACCAAAAAAGCAGTGTACCACTGGTGAATCACTATTTGTCTAGTCTTACTTGTATTACTTGTCCAGATCAAAGTGCCGACAGCGGAGTGATTTTACTGTTTAACCTCTGTATACTGTGCCCAGACTATATTATATTCATTATTCCTAAATTTTGTTACTTTGTTTTAGCCTGTAGTTTCTGCTTAAAAAAATTATATACAGTATGCCCCAAAATAAAGTATACCGAAAATGAAATATATAATTGAACAATTAAATAATTTATAATTTATGTCTCTAGAGTGCTAACATTACTTATAAGTACAGATTATGTGTTAAGTATGTCCTCCTTGGATTACAATACATTTTTCATATCGCTCTTGAAGATTGTTAATCATTGCCTTACAAACATCACTTGAAATTTCATTTATAACTCGACGAATGTTATCTTTCAATGTGTTAATATCATGCGGAATTGGCTCCCTGTAAATCTTTTCTTTAAGAATCCCCCACAAATACGCATCAAGTGGTGTAAGATCGGGTGAATTAGATGGATAGGGGTAATCACTTCCTCTTGATATAAGACGCCCTGGGAAGTAGCGTCGCAGCAAAGCTAAAGTTTTTGCCGCGGTATGCGCTGTGGCCCCGTCTTGTTGAAACCACTGTGAGCGGAATGGTAAATTTCTAGCACGGCAAGACCGGCGAAGATCTTGGTAAAAAGGTATTACAATCAATTCTTTGTATCGCTGCTTATTAACAGTTACACGTCTGCCATTTTCCTCTAAAAAGTATGGACCAATTATCCTATGACTTGATATGGCGCACCACACTGTCACCTTTTCACTATAATGAGGTCTCTCAATAAACTCTTGTGGCTTTTCAAATCCTAAAAATCGTGTTGTTTGTTTATTAATGTCTCCACTCAATGTTATATGGCTTTCATCTGAGAACCAAATATTCATGAGAAAGCTTTCATTATCGTAAACCATACTCAATGTTCTCCCACAGTATTCAACTCTTTCGCGTTTATCAGCCACCCTTAGTTTATTAACCACTTGAATGCGATAAGAAAAAGCTCCCAACTCCTTTGCAGCTCGGTGGACAGTAGACTTACTTAAAGCAAGCTCTTTTGAAATTCTCCGTTGACTTTTCTCAGGACAAGCCAAGATTTTATCAAGAATTCTTCCCATATTGTTGTTGTCCCTAGAGGTTCTCCTCCTTCCAGATCTTCCTTTTCGTTGGGTAAGTATGGAACCAGTACGTCTAAATTTTATCACCAGCAACAATATGCTGCGCTTTGTAGGAGATCGTTTGTTGAAACGTTCTTCAAACCTCGTGGAAACAAATTTTAATCTAGGCCCATCATCTCGCCCTACTCCGTATGAGCGAAAATAGGTCTCAACAATAAATGATTTTTCTTGAGCACTTAAAACCATCATCAATATAATTGTTACACCACTTTTGTGAGCAAAAGTCAAATATTGTTTTGACTTATACAAACTACTTCAATCTCTCCATGACAACTGTGATCAATAGCTTTCAGTTCGGTATACTTTATTTTGAGGCATATTGTAATTACTTTGTATTTTTATTTTAGGTTTTTCCCAGAACGGAATGGAAATCATGAAAACTGAACTGGCATGCCCTACACTACAACAAAATGCAACCACTGAAGAAACAACAGTAAAGAATGCTACATGTAAATGTAAAATTTGTTTTAAGCAATTTAACTACATAGGTTCTTTGAAACGACATATAAAAACGCACACTAAAGAAAGGCTTTACAAGTGTGACATTTGTTTGAAGCGGTTTTCTCAGAAACATAATTTGAAAACACATTCGAGAGTGCACAATGGAGAAAAGCCATATGGGTGTGAAATTTGTTTTAAGCAGTTTACTCAGGCACACGATTTGAAAAGACATTTGCGAGTGCACACTGGAGAATCGCCTTACAAGTGTGACATTTGTCTTAAACAGTTTACTCGAGCAAGTCATTTGAAAGTTCATTTGAGGGTGCATACTGGAGAAAAGCCTTACAAGTGCAAATTTTGTTTTAAGCAGTTTGTTCAGAAAAGTCAAGTGGAAAGACATTTGAGAGTGCACACTGGAGAAAGGCCTTACAAGTGTGAGATTTGCTTTAGACTGTTTATTCAAGCATACGATTTGAAACTTCATTTGAAAGTGCACACTGGAGAATTACCTTACAAGTGTGAAATTTGTTTTAAAGCAGTTTAGTCAAATATGCCATTTGAAATCACATACGAAAGTTCACACTGGAGAAAAGCCTTACAAGTGTGAAATTTGTTTTAAGCAGTTTGCGCGAAAAAATGAATTGAAAAGACATTTAAGGGTGCACACTGGAGAAACACCGTACAGGTGTGACATTTGTTTTAAGCGATTTCGTCAAGCAGGTGATTTACAAAGACATTTAACGGTGCACACTGAAGAGAAGCCGTACAAGTGTGAAACTTGTTTTAAGCAGTTCACTCGAAAAAATTATTTAGATGAACATACGAAAGTTCACACTGGAGAATATCCTCACAAGTGTGAAATTTGTTTTAAACAGTTTACTCGAAAAAGTGGTTTGAAAATACATTTAAGGGTACACACGAAGGAGGAATCACCTCACAAGTGTGAAATTTGTTTTAAGCCGTTTATTCAATCATGTGATTTGAAAAGGCATTTGACAATGCACACTGGAGAAAAGCCTTACAAGTGTGAAATTTGTTTTAAGCTGTTTTCTCAGAAAGTTAACTTGAATAGACATTTGAAATTGCACACTGGAGAAAAACCTCATAAGTGTGAAATTTGTTTTAAGCAGTTTAGTCAAGCAGGTCATTTAAAAGAGCATTTAAAAGTACACACTGGAGAAAAACCTCACAAGTGTGAAATTTGTTTTAAGCAGTTTAGTCAAGCAGGTCATTTGAAAGAACATTTGAGAGTACACACTGGAGAAAAACCTCACAAGTGTGAAATTTGTTTTAAGCAGTTTAGCGAAGCAAGTAATTTGAAAAAACATTTGAGAGTGCACACTGGAGAAAAACCTTATAAGTGTGAAATTTGTTTTAAGCAATTTACGGAAAGAGGTAGTTTGAAGAGTCACTTGAGAATACATTGTGCATAAAATCCCATATATACAAAACCTATTCTCAGACAATAGAACAATAAATATTGATAGACAAACAAACATCGAAAATACCGACTTGCCCATCTTAACATCAGAAATAAAATACGCCTTAAAAAATATGAAAACCGGAACAGCCTCTGGACCTGACTATGTTCATAGTGAAATTATTACAACTTTTGGAAGAAGACAATTTAGAACTATTGTCAAGACTCTTGAACAGTATATACAAGAGTGGTACATTTCCACAAGATTGGTTAACGTCTACGTTTGTACCTATACCTAAATCAAACTACGCAAAAAAATGTAACGACTTTCGATTAATAAGTCTCATGCCACATATCTCATGTCTCACCCAGATGGGTCCGGAACAATTTGGCTTTCGAAACGGCTCGAGAAGCTTTGTTCAGTTTCATTGTTCTCATGTAAAAGTGTCGGGATCAACAAAAAGATGTCTACTTGTGCTTTATAGACTATGAAAAGGCTTTTGACAAAGTCAAACATGATCAGCTAATAGGATGCTTGCAAAAAAAGAACCTGGATCCAAACGACATTAATACAATACGTGAACTTTACTGGAATCAAAACGCCTCTGTTAGAGCCGAAATGGGTGATACAGAAACTATAAGCATCCAAAGAGGAGTTAGACAAGGTTGTATATTATCAGTGGCGGCTGGTCAGAGGAGGCAAGGGAACCTTCGCTAAGAAGACGGCACCCAAAGAAATAAAATCCCAGTAAAAAGCTTAAAATGCATAAAGGCCGGCGCCCACTAATACGGAACGGACCATATCGATCGGAATTTTAATATTTTTGTGTATTCAAATGACTCAGCGCCTACTTTACGGAATCGTAGAACATCGCTTCACACCGCAACGCACCGATATATCGGAAGAGAATTCTTTTGCTGTTCGCCGTAGTGCAGTGTAGCGATTCGATACCCAGTGTAGGTATAGTTAGCGCTTCCACAACGGTCCGTCCGTTGTAGAAGAAAACAAACCGAAAAATATGTACGTGGGTGGTCCAAAGGTTGTCTTTCTTTTAATGTAAGCGGATATTAGTCGATGCTGAATTCAATGTGTTGCTGTCGGATAAGTATCATTATAATAAATAATGGTACATGTAAGTTTTCAAAGAAAGCATAGTACCTATGATTTTTAAAGTGAAATAATTAAATGTATTTTGTTTTGTTAGATCAGTTTTTATAATAGACCAGATTATGATGATCGTCCGTCGATGATCCGAACGTTCGCTAGTCCGAACGCAAAAAAATTATAAAGTTAAAAAATATGATCGCGGACCGAATTTTTGGATTTAATATGACAATATGGGTAAAATATGACCGCGAATTTTTGTTTTATTTATGCAGAAATACATACAATATATTTGTTTATTATGCAGGTGTTTTATTCCTTGTAACTAAAGCGTATGTATGCACTATGTTTATGAGCTTTGTATGTATTTTGAACATATGTTCGATAATCCGAACTACCCCTGTACCAATTAGTTCGGATTATCGACGCTCTACTGTATCGATAAAATTTGTTTTGATGGTCGATTAGATCAAGGAATAAAGTAGCAAATTCCCTTTCCGTGTTTCGTTTTTTACAAATTTCAGGCACTCATTTATTTTTGAAAGTTTATTTGTTGTTCCTCTGCCGTGCACTAAAATAGAATATAATGGAAATATGCTTTATTGTCATTGAACATTGTACAATTTTATAGACAAACCTTAAAATAAGTCAGAAAAAAACAATAGCAAATACGATGTACCTACTCAAATTACATAAATCGTCAATATAAATAAGAAATATTGAAATATAACAAAATCAATATACTTATTGCAAAATTTAAATATATTACAGATTGCATAATTAACTTTATACTAAATTTACAATCAAGATCCAGTAGAAATAAACAAACCAAGACACATTAAATGCTACTAGGAGCACTCCCGAATCATAATTTACAATGTATAATCTTTAGAAATCATGAGTTAGGATTTACAATGTATATACATTGTAAATTATGATTCGGGAGTGCTCCTAGTAGCATTTGAAGTGTCTTGGTTTGTTTATTTCTACTGCATCTTGATTGTAAATCTAATATAGGAACTAATAAACTTAAGCAAAATAACAAATTAACAATAATAGTTTTTGGATTTATCTTCTCGGAAATATGTAAATATTGTATACTGACTGAGCTGGCGAGATTTTGCCGATGTGTTGCTGATAAATGCGCGCTTAGGCATTTAATTCTGGGCTGTATCGGTTCGTTCCGTTGCCGACCGATTCGATCTAATGAGCGCAGACCTTAAGTGGTGAAACCTTAAGGTAACTGTCCACTTGAGATAAAATCTCGAGATTAGTCTCAAGGTGTTATCTATTCGAGATCACTTGTGGTCTCGAGATTGGCATGGGAGACTCGTTAGTGACTTTGATGCCTCGAGACAGATCTTTTTAAAGCTACAGCTTTTTTATTTAAAGTTTTTAGCTAAAGGGTTTTAGCTACAACGTTTTACCTTGTAGTTTCTGCGTAAACAATTATATATTTAGTTTGTATTTTTATTTTAGGGTTTTCCCAGAACAGAATGGAAACCATGAAAACTAAACTGGCATTCCCTACAGAACAACAAAATGCAACCACTGAAGAAACAACAGTAAAGAATTCTACATGTAAATGTAAAATTTGTTTTAAGCAATTTAACTACAAAAGTTCTTTGAATCGACGTATAAAAACGCACTCTAGCGAAAAGCCTTACAAGTGTGACATTTGTTTAAAACAATTTACTGCAAAAAGTGATTTGAAAATACACTTGAGAGTGCACACTGGAGAAAAGCCTTACAGGTGTGAAATCTGTTTTAAGCAGTTCAGTCGAGCAGGACATTTGAAAGTACATTTGAGAGTTCACACTGGAGAAAGACCTCACAAGTGTGAAATCTGTTTTAAGCAATTTAGTGAAGCAGGTGATTTGAAAAGACATTTGAGAGTGCACACTGGAGAAAAACCTTACAAGTGTGAAATCTGTTTTAAGCAGTTCCGTCGAGCAGGACATTTGAAAGTACATTTGAGAGTGCACACTGGAGAAAAACCTCACGAGTGTGAAATTTGTTTTAAGCAGTTTACTCGAGCAAGTCATTTGAAAGTTCATTTGAGGTTGCACACAGGAGAAAAGCCTTACAAGTGTGAAGTTTGTTTTAAACAGTTTACTCATAAAATTTCTTTAGATGAACATACAAAAGGGCACACTGGAGAAAAGCCTCATAAGTAATGTGACCCACTAGCCCGAAAAATCCGGGACATGGCCCGAATTACGAAATTGTGTCCCGGCGTCCCGGATAAGGTTTCCGGGCCATCCGAATTTAAAACTTTTTGGTAAAATTGTATTTTTAACTTTTGAATACGTTATTTTTCTAAGAATTCACATAAAATTGAATTGGTGGGACGTAAAAAGTCGACAATTTCTATAGTGTAATATTCTAATACCAGATTCAAAATGCAAACATTTTTTATGGTGGTATTATATTTCATCGCAACACAAATATGATTTTTAGAAACAAGCTACAATATAAATTGTAAGAAGTAATTAACATAAAAATGTTCTGAAGCGGTTTTCTTTTGCATGTTTGACAGTAATATTTTTGATGGGATTAAAGCCACCCTTGGTTGTAATGCTAATTACATTTTTATATTAACCTAAGTTTATATTTACATCGAAATCCAGCATCAGTGTATTTTCTAATTTAACTTTTTTTTTAGAACAATTTCCGGATTGGAAGTCGAAACGTCAAAAAGTAACAAAAATGTAATTACATATTAGGTTTGTTCTAGCAAACAGTCAAACTAGTCAGAAACCGTCAGCAAACAGGTCAGTGAGAGAACATAATAGAGTCACCAATGCTATCCCCTCTACTCGCGCTGGTCCACTGTTTCAAACCGTTTGAAACTGATGCTAGAACAAACCTATTATTACAACCAATTGTGGCTGAATCCCATCAAATATATCATTGTCAACATAAAAATGTTAAATAATAAATAAAATGAGAATATTAAACTTCTGCGTTAAAAAAATGGCCCGATTTCATTGAAAAGGCCCGGATTTCAGGTATCTTTTCAGCCTTGTCCCGAAGTCGACTGAATTGGAGTTGGTCACACTACTCATAAGTGTTAAATTTGTTTTAAGCAGTTCACTCAGAAAAGTTATTTAAATCAACATACAAAAGTTCACACTGAAGAAAATCCTTATAAATGTGAAATTTGTTTTAAGCAGTTTAGCGAAGCAAGTAATTTGAAAAAACATTTGAGAGTGCACACTGGAGAAAAACTTTATAAGTGTGAAATTTGTTTTAAGCAATTTACGGAAAGAGGTATGTACAATAAATATATTATACACGGCTCACTAAAATAATTAGTTACGCCCCTGTACTACTGATTACTTAAAATTCAAGTAGTATTTATGTAACCTTTCTGGAAACTCCAGGTTATTGTTGAGACTCGCATTTGAACCCCTCGCCGGTGCAGATCGTCAAAAGCTTCCTAACGAGAATCATCTCTAATCTATCGACGCTCCCGCTATTCGTAAAAAGGCCGCATTTTACCGGCTTTTTTTGCTATCGTTTTATACCGCTCAGATAATTCAATCTGCTCAGTATTATCGACGATGATTTATTTAGCGTATTAGTGAGTGCCTTACAAATGAACCAAATGGATTATGGAATTCAATCAGAGCTCTGATGTGACACGTCATCAAGGAATAAAACTGTAAGTACTCTACATGTATGTGAACATAACTTATTAGTCGTGATACTGTATGCATTTTGAACCATATACCTCTCGTAGCAAATATTCTTTGTGCCATTTATGCAGATAATACTTTAAATTACATATGAAAAATCGTTATCTACTCTTAACCAGCTTACCTATGGGAATATACTCTATAACCGTACAATAAGTATAGGTTACTATTGTTAAGGATACTTTACGTATTGCCTAAACATTTCTGTTCCATCGAGCCGTATCATATTAATTATTTATTAATTAAATCCTCAAGGTCCTTCGTATTTGCATATTTTGATAATCTCTATTCTGAGAATAACGGTTTTTCATTTATAGTGTCTTTCTGTTGCATTTGGAAATTTCCAAGCCACGCCGCCCCGGCACAAAAATAAAATATTCCTCTCTTTCTGCACTCAAATTCTCAGTATTTAACCCAGCACGTCTCTACAATAGCTGGTAGGTTGTTAAGCCCGGTCTACACGTGCAATTTCAGAAACTACTTGCTTTGTTCAAATAAAGGAGTCGTTTTGTTTGTATGAAAAAATATTTGCATATCGATACACTTTTGGCATAGTAACGTAAGTCACCAAAAACGTTTTTGTAGAAAAACCACGTTTTTAATTTAACCTGGTTAAGCTTATTTAAATTATACAAAATTTACCAGGGTGTTTTTTGAGGTCTACAGTTTAATAAAGAACAATATTTTTTAAAGTTTTTGTATAGTTTTAGCGGTTAATTGATACTTAAGTTACTTTACGGGTTCTAAAATCTTGAGTCTTGATAAAAAATGTAACGTAAGCACACACATACGTCACTTTGGCGGGAAATTGTAGCAGTTAAAGTAATTTGGAAAGAATTACAATGGTAGGGGAGCCCAAGCGGGGATTTTTGCAGTTACTCGAGCGCGTCAGATTATCATATGGGGAGAAACCTGGTACCCTGCAGATGTACCTTTACCATATATTGGCTCTTAACACAGGGGAGTTCGTTAAGGGGGGCCCGAAATAAAAAATCTATCCTTAAAAAAACTCGAAATTGTCAGATTAAGATAAGGTAAATTAAGTACATGCAAAAGAGTGTATATTTTAAAAATCTGACGATTTGGGCGGGGCGTAAGGAAATGGGTGAGTCCCAAAGTTTCACAAGAAAAAAGCGAATATTTCGCGAAATGAATGACAGATCGAAAAACTAAAAAATATGTGCTCAATATTTTTTAAAAATCTATCGAATGATACCAAACACGACTTCCCACGGAGAGGGGTGGGGGGTAAATTTAATATTTTAAATACGAATCCCGCGATATTTCGCGAAAGGAACATCAGATCGAAAAACTGTAAAATATACTTGTTCAATATTTTTTAAAAATCTATCGAATGGCACCAAACACGAACCCCCGCGGAGGTGGGGTGGGGGGTTACTTTAAAATCTTAAATAGGGGCCCTCATTTTTTATTGCCGATTTGGATTCCTTACGTAAAAATAAGTAACTTTTATTCGAAACAATTTTTCGAATTATGGATAGATGGCGTTATAATAGGAAAAAACTATTGTTGAAAATGGAAAATTAAATTAAAAAATGGCAAGCGCCCACTAAAATGGAAAACTTTACTTAACTTTTTTTGGTTTTAGGACCTATTCTTCACAACCCAATAGGTCACCAAAGCGCTTGAGTGACTGCACATTTAGCATACTTTGCTCCCCTACCACAAACAATCGTTTATTATAATAAGGTTACAACAATCTGATATTTATTTAAGTGAATTTATATAGCTAGATGAAAAAAAAACTAAAGGAAATATTAAATTCTTGCTAGTAAATACATAATAAACTAAATACATAATATTTTTTATTAAGTTTTGGAGGCTTCATCATCAGTGTCATCCTTTGCATCAGTCTCTGCTAACTCATCTTGAAGAGAAGACTTACATTTTAATTTAAAATATTCATCATGAAACCTGGCAGGTATGACATTATTTTTGCAAAGTTTTTCCAGATCCCTTTTTTTAAATTCGGATATTGGAAGCAGTTGCTTATAAATGTTTTCAGGTTCACAAACGACCTTTTCTTGTCGCTTTCGACCTTAAAAAAACAAACGCTTTAGGATAATCTGCAATTACGTATTCATTTTTTTATTTGTAGTTTATTAACAGTAGTTTAGCTTAAAAATATCTAGGCACTGATCAAGTGTCGGTAAGGCATAAATGGTAAATAAAATTCAGTTCTAAACAAGTGTTCTTAATAAACTTTTTTCTAAAAAATTCGAAAGGGTTCTCTTCTTTTCATCATAACTTGCTTAATTTCGAAGCTATTAACTTCTTCTGCAGCTCATTTGATAGGTATTACGAAGTACTTTGACAAGTGCTTTGCAGATTTTATAAAGTGCATCGTTTTCCCGTTATTTAAGCTTGAATGCTTAGATTTGAGTACTCGTCGAAAATAATATACACTCAATTACCCAGAACTCACTTTGAATTAATGTTAATTTAGTTCTTTATGTAAGGGGTGTGTATTTAGTTTTTTATTATCTTCAATTTCGTCAATAATAAGTTTTTTGTAAAAGCTTATAGTTTTTGAGTTATACGTGAAAAACAACTTTAAAACAGGCATTTTTTACGAAAAAAATAAAATCTTTGATATTTATTTAATAACTCAAAATGTATTGATTTATTTTAATAACGTTATATAACAAATTTGGCTTAGAATTTGTCCCTCTATCGACTTATGGTATCATTTTTAATAAAATAATTTCACCCCCGAGAAGGGGTAGCATCACCCCCAGGGTAAAAGCGCAAGTTTGCATCATGTCACCTTTATTCCTTGAGGTATCCTCTAACTACTCACCAATGTTCATGAAAATCGATGAAGGCTCAACGAAATCGGAGGTAAAAACCTTCAGTGACTGCACTATTCTATGCAAATCAGAATAGAAACATGCAAGCAGTATTTCTTTATTTCTAACCGTTTTCTAGATACAAGAGTTCAAATTGATAATTTTACAATTTTAAACTTATTTTTTTCACAAACAGTTTATATTTTATATCAAAATTTACAAAGATTTTTTAACAAACAATTCAACCGAATTTTTTTTTAGGTTATGTCAAAATAATTTGTAATAAATAAACGAAATTAAATATGAAATGGAGTTTTACAGGTTCATAATGTTAGTTAAGGTTTTAGAGTTTTTTGAAATAACTACAAATACATGTTTTTTGTTATAACTTACCTAAAATCAATAATTTAGTCGATTGTAGCACGAATCTGTCACTGTCGTAAGCCAAACACTGACTGCGAAAATCTGACGTAAGTAACAGAATCCGACCGGTACTTACGTTATTATGGCGGTAAACGACGTTTGCTTACGTTATTATTACGGAAATAGTGCTAAAGTTGCGTTTATTTTGCGGGTATGATTAAAACAATTCTGGACATACGTTTTTAAAATATTTAAAAAAAAAAGGTTTAAAGTAATTCTAGGCTTACTACACTTTGGCAGTACCTTCTAAACACTAATAGCGTTAGTTTAATGAAAAAACATGATTTTCGCCAAAAATGTCACTTACGTTACTTTGCCAAAAATGTATCGATATATTACATTATTTTATTTTCGTAAATATATTTTTCTGTTTATAGTATACAAAAAGTGTACTCATTTCTTGGCTGATAGTACGGGTGTTATAATTTTAACATTGTTTGTTCAACCTTTTGATTTAAATTAAATTTATAATTTTGAATCCGATTAAGCCTGGTTCACAGGTTACAAAAATTATTAAAAATAATTTTGTTTTCTTGCATAAATTGTAAGTTTTTGCTACATTTAGCTTCGCTTAAGCTCATTTTACACTTCTAGAAAACTATAGAAAATAAATAATTGTTTTTTCCTTCAATTTAATTAATTTAAATACTTGTTAAGGGTGTCTCACACTTGCTGAAAAATACCCATTTTGGAAAATTGCATATATTTTGAAATTTTATAGTTTTGCATTTCATATACTAATCTGCGCTCATACAGGGTGATACTATTAAGCCAATCTCACACTATTAAACGTGTAATATATAATATATTGTACATATTCTCTCATTTTCGCATCGATTTATAGGTTTAGACATTTGCAAATAATCTATCTAATCTCACATTCTCGCAACATGGCTGACCGATCAAAATATAACCGACAGAGGCTCACCGCAAAACTTGATATAACCAAGTTGGCTGATTCGGTTCCCACAACTCTTAATTCTCTAAACAAATATAAAATTCGTGAAATAATTTCACAACTCAAACATTCTTACGGACTTTTCCGCGATGCTCAAAATGTGCTGGAGACGATCCCCGAGGAACCTACCCCCTCTACTGATTCCTCTGTGGTTTTTGATAAATATTTGGATACAATTTCTCTATTGGAAGAAAGGTTAGAGGTCATTGAAAGTTCTAATGTGACTGCTACCCCCTCCCTCCAATTTGACCCTAATTCTTCTCTAACCTCACAGTCTATGGCTAGGCAACGAACAGTAAACCTCCCTCGTATTCAGTTAAAACCATTTAGTGGCTTAGTTACTGAATACAATTCATTCATTGAGACCTTTGATACAATAATAGGATCTGATACTACATTAAGTGATCTGGAAAAACTCATTTACCTCAAAAGTTTTCTAACTTCCGAGCCTTTGACGCTTCTCGAGCATATCCCACTCACAGGTGACAATTACAAAATAGCCCGGGATAACCTGACACAAAGGTACGCCAACTCTAAATCGCTTATCAAAACTCTCATCTCTCAAATTCTTGATGCGCCTCCTATTTCTGGAAACGCAAATCACTCACAATTAAGAAATTTTCATACGGTCATGTCAAATAATTTCAAGGCCCTATTGAACTTGAATAGGCCCCCTTCAGATCTCTTGCATTTACTTCTCATACATATCGCTATTCAGAAACTCGACGCACCTACCATTAGGGCTCTTGAGTTCCAATCCGGTGGTAGCCAAGCTACCCCTGATTTTGTCCATTTTCTAGGGGAAATCGAGACACGCGTTGTTCATCTTGAGAATATTCAATCTCAATCAAAACCAAAATCGACTACTACTTCCAGACACTCTTTACACCTAGCCTCAGACACTTCTACCAGTAACCTTTCGCCTCGCTTAGGTCCTAAGAAATGTTCCTATTGCAACGACTCTCACTCGATCTACTCTTGTCCTCAGTTCAAGCAGTTGAATTCTAAAGAACGTTTTAGTTTTGTCAAACAAAATAAATTTTGTATTAATTGTCTTGGGTCTCACATGCTCGATCAGTGTAAATCCAAATTCTCTTGCATAGTTTGTAAATCTCGTCATCACACGTTGCTCCATTTCGACAAAACGGGTCATAGTAACCCTTCCGCGGCTGTTGGCCAACACAACTCAAATAATCATAATAAAACCGCTATCTCAAATAACTCCCATACACAGGGTAATTCACAACAGGGGCCCTCACATGTTAGAGCTCCTGAAACGGAAGTTAATCTTCAAAATTCGACTCCACATTCAATGGCTCTATCTGCAGCCTCGCTTGATAATCATTTGGTGTTACTAAGCACACTCCAGGTCTATCTTGTCGCTCCTAGCGGCAAGAGGGTCTTCGCAAAGGCACTCTTAGACTCGGCCTCACAGGTTTCATTTATTAGTGCTGACCTCGTAAAGGAACTGTCACTCACCACTAGAGATGGAAAATTACGGATCAATGGAATTAACTCCACCTCATCCTCGTCTCAATCTATTGTAGATACAACAATTTTCGCTGTCGCTAACGACGTTCCTTTTGACATCTCGTGCTCTGTACTCCCAAAGATAACAAATCCGCTTCCTCAAATTTCTATTTCGGCGAGCAAACTAAACATACCCTCAGAGATACCATTAGGTGATCCGATGTTCCATGTAACATCCCCAATTGGTATCCTGCTCGGTGCAGACCTGTATAACGATATCATTCAACCTGAAATAATTCGTTTGGGAAAAGGTCTTCCCGTTCTTCAACGCACTCTACTCGGGTACACGATATCAGGGTCAGTTCCAGACTTTGCTCTTAAGTCGAAAAATACTAAAAAGGCTTTGGAATTTTATTCAAACTCTCTCGTTACTTGTTGTTCTCATAACACTCCTTCCGCCGTAAATGAGCCGGTAGTGTCCAACGAGGAACTATCCGATCATTTACAAAAATTCTGGGAGCTGGAAGAAGCCGCTCCTCAGAACACCGATCTCATTAATGATCACCCCGCTGAAATTAATTTTGTAAAACATGTTAATGTTCTCCCCAATGGACGATATGAGTCCACACTCAATCTCAAACTCCCTATCGAAGATATAGACATGGGAAATTCGTTTCTCTCGGCAAAAAGACGTTTTCTCAGTCTCGAGAAACGTTTTCAACTCAACCCTGATTTATTGGAAAAATATCAGGACATTATATCGGAATATCTCAATAACGGACAAATAATTCAAGTGCCGTTAAAAATGCTAAATGACTCAGGTAAACCTAATTACTTTCTCCCTCACTTTCCCGTTTTCAAATCCAACTCTACTACTTCCACTCGTATAGTTTTCGATCCAAACAATAAATCGTCTACGGGAATCTCCCTCAGTGACGTCATAGACAAAGGTTATGTCGTCCAACATGAACTTTTTGACATTCTCGCTAAGTTTCGTCAGTTTAAATTCGCACTAGTAGGCGACATCAAGGCTATGTTCCTACAAATCGCCATTTGTCCCACTGAAACATTTCTGTTAAATTTTCTCTTTAGGGACAATATTCAGCAGCCTTTACGGTGCTATCAATTTCAAAGATTACCCTTCGGGCTCCCAAGTAGCCCATTTATCGCTCAAAGAGTTATCAAGCACATCGCTGACAACAACAAACATACCCACGAACTTGCTACTAGTGTTCTGCAAGAATCTATCTATATGGATGACCTGATCAGCGGTGCTGACAGTCTTCATGAATTAAGTTGTCTTTTCGAACAATTAACTTCTTTGCTAGAAACCCATGGTTTCCTCCTCCACAAGTGGAACTGCAGTTCTTCAGAATTTCTGTCTCAACACAATTTAAATCCCGTCTCTGAAGTCAGTCTTAACTTCACGGGATCTGATAAAGTCTTAGGCATATTCTGGGATTCAGAACGCGACCACTTTTCGTTTAAAACTCCTATCTTCAAATTGGCTGATGTTGTTACTAAACGTACTATTCTCTCCTACATTGCTACTTTGTATGACCCGCTAGGATGGTTATCCCCTGTCCTTGTGAACGCTAAGCTCTTGATACAGGAAATATGGTCCCAGAAATTGGACTGGGATCAACCCATTGACTCACCCATCATTATGAAAAATTGGCAAAACCTCTTATCGACATTCAAAACTATAGAAGAGGTCAAGGTACCTCGATGCTTACTTTTACAAAAGAAAGTTGTTGATGTTCAATTAATTATTTTCACCGACGCATCGGAAAAAATATACAGCACTTGTGTGTATCTCAAAGCGACATACTCAGACTTTTCTGTATCGTCGCGGCTTATCGCTTCTAAAAACAAAATTTCTCCGCTAAAAAATAAACTCACCATCCCCAAATTGGAACTTTGTGGAATAGTGTTGGGAGTCACTCTGGCTCATAGACTTTTTCACATCTTCAAGAAAAATTTGAGTATATCTTCATCTCATCTCTTTGCTGACTCTACAATTGCCTTGTCTTGGATACTTTCTAAAAAACACATTTGGAACATTTTTGTACAAAACAGAATTCAAAAGGTCAATTCCTTGTTGGAAACTTTTCCTTGTGATTTCCATTTCGTCAGAAGTCACGAAAACATCGCTGACCCCGCTTCCAGAGGGATAAATGTCTTTGATAATCCCCAGACCACCGAAGACTGGTTATGCGGACCTAGCTTTATTAGAGACAATCCCATCGATTTTTCTCTTCATCAAATTCCTCATTTTCAGGATGATCTTCCTGAATTAAGGAAGTTAGTTGTCTCAAACATAGCAACAAATCACGAACTCAACGACACCTTTGAAAATCTATTCGCTAAATCTTCTTCTTTTCGTAAAATTCAAAGAATTGTCGCTTATCTTTTTAGATTCATCAGTAATATTAAAAAGAAAATAAATAACTCTCCACGAGATACGGATATATTGACGCCACCCGAAATGGAGATCGCTGATCACGCGATCATCAGGTATATCCAAAGTATCTACTTTAAAAAAGAGATTCTTGAATTGAAAAATGCTAAACTCGTGACCAATAAAGCCATTCGTAAACTCAACCCCTTCCTACAACATAATGATGGGCTGATTCGTGTGGGAGGACGTCTCCGACACGCCCCCATATCGTATAATCAAAAACACCCCATTCTACTTCCTTCTAAATGTCGAGTTGTAGAACTAATCTTGACTCAAGCTCATCATAAGTTATTACATTCAGGCGCGCAAACAGTACTTTCGTATGTCAAAATGAAGTACTGGCCAATTGACGGATTAAGACAGATTAAACGCTTAATTCGTAAGTGTGTAAACTGTTTCCGATTCATGACACCCAATTCTGTTCAACAGATGGCAGATATGCATCCCGATCGTGTACTCCCCACTAGACCCTTCCAAGTCGTCTCAGTGGACTATGGGGGGTTCTTCTTAATTAAGTCCTCACATTTGAGGAAGGCACCGCTTTACAAAGCATACGTAGCCTATTTCATTTGCATGAGCACTAAATGTGTTCATATCGAACTCGTCACAGGATTAAGCGCAGAAGCCTATATTCTTACTCTGAAAAGGTTTATTGCCAGAAGATCCACGCCCAGTATTATTTGGAGCGACAATGCCACAAATTTCCATGGGGCAAAAAATGAAATGCGCGAATTCTATGATTTTTTCTTAAATCAAAATAATTCGGAACAGATTAAGGAATTCTGTACTCAAAACTCCATAACTTTCAAGATGGGTGTTCCCCGCAACCCCCATCAATTCGGCCTCCATGAGGTAGGAATAAAGAGTGTGAAGTATCACCTCTATCGAATTATAGGAAATTCCCACTTCACCTTTGAAGTGTTTAACACAGTATTATGCCAAATCGAGGCTATTCTAAATTCGAGACCCATCACTAGGATGTCGTCTGACGCCAATGACTTCGCTTTCCTATCTCCAGCTCACTTCTTAGTTCAAAGAAGTTTAACCGCGCCCCCTGAACCAAGTGTTTCAGAGATACCTGAAAATAGGTTGAATCTTTTTCAGCGTATTAGTAAAATTCAACAGCAATTTTGGAAATTGTGGAAAAAAGACTATCTTTGCCTCCTGCAGCAAAGAAATAAATGGACCGACCCTACTGACCCTGTCAAGATCGGGGATTTGGTTCTGTTGAAGGAGGATGGTACTCCTCCACTCTTATGGCCAACTGCCAGGGTAATAGATGTATTGCCTGGTAAGGATGGTCTAGTTCGTACTGTCAAGATTCACACTACTCACGGTGATTTTCTTCGTGGTATTACGAAAATCGCTGTGATTCCCCTGGAAGATTAAAATCTATCCCTAGGGGGAAAACTTATCGTTTTCCTCCATTTTATCGTTGTTACCCCTTGTGTATATAAACTCTAATTTCTTCAAACATTTCTTATCGTTGTGCACATCTTTGCCAATCCCCTCTCTTCGAGGTGATATAGGCCATCTCTCTCGCCTGTCGCCCCCGGCAATATGTACAATAAATATATTATACACGGCTCACTAAAATAATTAGTTACGCCCCTGTACTACTGATTACTTAAAATTCAAGTAGTATTTATGTAACCTTTCTGGAAACTCCAGGTTATTGTTGAGACTCGCATTTGAACCCCTCGCCGGTGCAGATCGTCAAAAGCTTCCTAACGAGAATCATCTCTAATCTATCGACGCTCCCGCTATTCGTAAAAAGGCCGCATTTTACCGGCTTTTTTTGCTATCGTTTTATACCGCTCAGATAATTCAATCTGCTCAGTATTATCGACGATGATTTATTTAGCGTATTAGTGAGTGCCTTACAAATGAACCAAATGGATTATGGAATTCAATCAGAGCTCTGATGTGACACGTCATCAAGGAATAAAACTGTAAGTACTCTACATGTATGTGAACATAACTTATTAGTCGTGATACTGTATGCATTTTGAACCATATACCTCTCGTAGCAAATATTCTTTGTGCCATTTATGCAGATAATACTTTAAATTACATATGAAAAATCGTTATCTACTCTTAACCAGCTTACCTATGGGAATATACTCTATAACCGTACAATAAGTATAGGTTACTATTGTTAAGGATACTTTACGTATTGCCTAAACAAGGTAGTTTGAAGAGTCACTTGAGAATACATTCTGCATAAAATCCCATATTAGTATGGTATAGTTAGACCCAAACCCAGACATCCAAAGTGAAAGTTATCCTTCAACACCAAATTATTCTTTATGGTCCACACAATGTCCAGAAAAAAGTCACACCATTTTGAGCGTCGGGTTTGGGGGGGAGAGAGGGGAGAAATCTGCAAATTCGTAGTTTTTTACGTTTTTCGTCAATATTTCTAAAACTAAACGGTTTAGCATGAACAACCCTCTACACAAAATTGTTCTACATTAAATTTGAAATAAAAAAGTCCCTATGCATAACCCTTCTAAAATGAACGGTTCCAAAGTTACGGAGGTAGTATAGTATAATTGGTCCAAAAAATGCCTAACCCAGACATCCAAAGTAAAAGTTTTCCTTCAACACCAAATTGTTCTATATGGTCTACATATTGTTCAGTAAAAAGTTAAACCATTTTGAGCGTCCGGTTTGGGGGGGAGATGGGGGAGAAGTCGGTAAATTAGTAGTTTTTTTTAGGTTTTTCGTCAATATTTCTAAAGCTATGCTTTAGTGTAAGGAATGTTCTATAGAAAAATATATATTCTACATAAAATTTAAAACAAAAAAGGTTCTATATATTATTGTTATAAAACCAACGGTTCCAGAGTTACGGAGGGTGAAAAGTGGAGGTTTTCGATACTTTTTATATTTACCGATTTCTCCCCCCTCTCTCCCCCAAACCCGACGCTAAAAATGGTGTGACTTTTTTCTAAACATTATGTGGACCATATAGAACAATTTGGTGTTAAAGGATAACTTTCACTTTACATGTCTGGGTTCTTGGTATTGTTATATCATAAATATTGCCCAAAAAATATAAAAAGTATCGAAAACCTCGACTTTTCACCCTCCGTAACTCTGGAACCGTTGATTTTATAACAATTATGTATGGAACATTTTTTGTTTTAAATTTCATGTAGAACATTTTTATATATAACATTGTTTACGCTAAAGCATAGTTTTAGAAATATTGATGAAAAACTTAAAAAAACTAATAATTTACCGGCTTCTCTCCCATCTCCCTCCCAAACCGGACGCTCAAAATGGTTTTTACTGAACAATATGTGGACCATATAGAACATTTTGGTGTTGGAGGAAAACTTTTACTTTGGATGTTTGGGTTAGGCCTTTTTTGGACCAGTTATACTATACTACCTCCGTAACTTTGAAACCATTCATTTTAGAAAGATTATGCATAGGGCCTTTTTTATTTCAAATTTAATGTAGAACAATTTTGTATAGAAGGTTGTTCATGCTAAACCGTATAGTTTTAGAAATATTGGCGAAAAACTTAAAAAACTACGAATTTAGCGATTTTTCCCCCCTCTCCCCCAAACCCGACGCTCAAAATGGTGTGACTTTTTTCTGGATATTGTGTGGACCATATAGAACAATTTGTTGTTGAAGGATAACTTTCACTTTGAATGTCTGGGTTATGCCATCTTTTGGATCAACTATACTATACTATATAATAATATACAAAACCTATTCTCAGACAATAGAATGTCAGATTATGCGTTTTGACCGGATGCGTTTCCGCCGCATCCGGTGAAAACGCATAGTGTGACAGATCGGTCCGGTTGCGTTGGAAACGGATGCGTTTTGAGTAATCGGTACGCTCTTACAAACTGCACCAGACTAAACGCATAGTGTGACAGGTCGGTCAGGTTGCGTTGGAAACGGATGCGTTTTCACCGCATCCGGTCAAAACGCATAATGTGGCATCGGCCTAAGGGGTGCTGAGCACTCATGGGCAACTTCAAGGGGGCGACACGAGCCGAAAAATAGGAAAAAACAAAAAATTTTAGACGGAAATTATAAAAACATATATAAATATATTATTATAGTTTTACTAGTAACCGAAAGGTTGAATTTGATAAGAAATTGCAATTGTATATTTGAATTTCAATTTTTATATTAGAAATATAAGTTCAGACCACAACTTAGTAATCTTATATTTTGGTTTGATGTTTGGTGTGTTGACACATTAATGTGTGTTAAAATTTTAACCTATTTTTCACGTCGTGTCGGGGATTTTTCGGGGAAAGGCTCATCTGTGGTCAAAGAATAATATTGCCTGCGGGATAATTGATATACAGTGGAACCCCGATAAGTCGGCCCCCGATAACCCGGAAGTCCGGCTAACCCGGACCGATTTTCATCAGATAAACATTTTGATTTTCAATATTTTGTATTTTTCAATTTAATTGTGGCTTATTTCCCATCAAAATAGTTAATTATCAGACAAACCTGTCAACAATAAAAATGTATGTAACATAATATTTGAGAGATAATGTGTATGTGTGTAATTTGAACTATACGATATTAAAAATGACTCATAGCACACGCCGCAGAAACAACAGCCACCTGTCTGTAGTACCTATTCCTTTTTATTTCAAACTGTCTTAGCATTGTTTAGGAAAGACTATTTAAAAAATTCTTTTATAAACAATGGTCTTTAGTTTTCACTGTTCTTAAATAACATTACATCGTTGTGACTGTATTGTGTGTCTTGTATTGTTCGCTTCCGTTTGCTTACGTTTGTGTTTGGTGTTTTTTTTTTTTGTAATTTTAATGAGTAGGTACTGTGCATATTTATAAATATATTTCATGTTATTTCAATTCTAACGGAGTTTATCTGTAAGTATACCGTATTTTATTAATTTTTACCATATTCTCCGGCTATCTCGGATTTTCGATAACCCGGATCGGCCGCGGTCCCGATTAATCCGAGTTATCGAGGTTCCACTGTATTGATAATTTGTACTATTTTAATCTTGAACGTAATGCTATGTATAATAGTGTAATCGTAGAAAACTTTACATATTATTATTGTGTTGTGGTTAGGGTTACAGACACAAGGAATTAAAAGTAAAGTGCATACCTTAATTTGGTTCTATTTTGCTTTTAAGCGATTAAACTTTAAATTACTGAGAAGGTACACACATGTAACTAATATGCTATTTAAATTCTTTTTATTTGGCCTTAAAAGATCAAATACAAAAAATTTGAATAAACATTTTTAGATTTTTCAATTAATCCAAAGTGACAAAAAACGTTTAATTTTTTTGTGTGTGAATTTGATGCCCTTGGCCGAGCCAATTAGTCAGACATTGACAAAAAACTTGAATGATATTGTGACATGATTTACTGAAAAGGTACAAGAGTGCCTTGGTGTAGATTGCAAACAAAATGTGGGCTATTAATTTTTTTTTATTGTAAATAATAAAATTCCAATGCGTAGCTAAACTTTTCATACAATTGTTGCATTTTGGTCTGGTTATTGAATGTTGATTACACACCCGGCTTTGAACAAATTTTGCATCTTTTTCTTGTGTTTCGCTGTTTGTGATTTTATTGGCGACATATGTAACAATTCACAACCACGATAGCGTGTCCAAATTCGTCACGTTGTAGCCCTTGTTGAACTTCTGGTATTGTCGGTAGCAGTAGTTGATGTCCATACAATAGCCGTTTGGGCAAAGTAATTTCCTAGTACCTTTGGAGGGGTAAGGGCGTAACATTTTAGCTATCGAATTTCAGGATAAAATACTTATTAAATAAATAAAGAAATATAAAATTTTAACATTGAATAAATCTGGATTATTTGGCCTTATTATGAACTGGTAGTTCAATAAGGCCAGTGTGATTTTTTACGCAAATTGAGGTGGATAATAAATTTTAAACCTAAGAATTAAAGAAAAAATACAAAATTTAGTGAAAGAAACTTGTATTCATATTAAAAACAAAAATTTGTCAATACATTAAGCACACATATCGCACATTTACACACATCTAGGACAATTGGCTTTATTAGGAGACTGTCTACTTTTCTTATTTAACATAAAAAAATAATAAAAAGCAATATAGAGAAAAAACAGTTGCAGTTCCTTAAAAAGTATTAATTTACTATCGCTTTACAAGGAAAAAATAATTGGCTTATATTCATTAAGTACCATTTTAGTAATTTTATAACTTACCTAAAATTTATAAACGAACTTCCGCATCGTAACAAACACGTGTCTAGTCTACTTGGCGCTGCTATGTGATACTACCGACTGAATGGCGTAGACGATTTTGACTGAGAAAGACATTTACGGTGACATCTAATATATAATATATATATTTAAGAAAATATTTGCAATTGGCCTAATTAAGACACTGGCCTTATTTGGCGACACTACCTTAAATATAATAGGTATTTGGTAGAACCAGTAGAACCTAAGATGAGATTAGGTGATGCTGAAAACATATACTTCTGAGCAATATAGCACTTGACAGCACTTTCTTAGAATATCCTTAAAAATATATTATTCTAATACAAAGATGTGCAGTAGTACGTTCTATGTATATAAATAGAAGGTTTATAGCACTTCCTTGGAATATTCTAAAAAGTACGTTCTTAGTATAAACTAAAAAGATGTGCGGTAGTACGTTCTAAGCGTTCTAAGTATATAAATAGAAGGTTTATAGCACGTCCTTGGAATGTTCTAAAAAGTATATTCTTAGTATATACTGAAAAGAAGTGCGGTAGTACATTCTAAGTATATACATAGAGTATATACATAAAGTACTGTAATGTAGTATATACTCAGTATGTGCTCTGCACATTCGCAATGGTAATTACGCATATTCTCAGTATATACTTTTACTGAAAAGTATGTTCTATGAATCTACTAAGAACATGAAATTGTTATGTGGGTAATACCTATTAGTCCAAGTAATGAAGCTTAAAATAGGACAAAACCTCGCAATTTTTACAGAATAATTCGATTTGCTTGAAAATTTGAGAATAAGTAGTGGATAGTCCAAGGATCAAAATCTATATGATGCCGAAAGGCGCTCTTACCATGGTTGCCACCCCATGTCGAGGGTGGAAATTTTTTATTTTATTTTGACAGCAAAAGTGGGTAAAAACGTTCATTCTAAGCAAAAAACGTTCTATACATTTTTTTGATAAAATTAATAGTTTTCGATTTATTCGCCATCGAATGTGTTAATTTTATATCGAAAAAATCAATGTTTTTAATCAGTTTTCTGCTAATAACTCAAAAGTTTTCGTTTTATCAAAACAACTTTACTTAACAAAAATGTACCTTTTGAAAAAATAAACAAAACTGTTTTTTTTTTAATTTCCTTAAGACCAATACTAATCGAACTATACTTTATTATATGTAAGCTCTTCTTCGTCAAATGCTAAATATTGTAGTTTCAAAGTCAAAAGACGGAAGAACTATACATTTTTCGAGGATAACTTGTTTAAACTAATTTAAAGTATTTAAAAAGATCTATCTCCAGAAATAAAAAATAGTCTCTAGCTCAAAAATTAAGTGACATAATAAAAAGAATGTCAGTCCCTATTTTTTTCAGCGAAAAAGTGATAGGAAACTTCCCCCTACTCACCACCCTGATTAAAATTAGTCATTGATCTTATTTGGTCTTCTTTATTTATATATTATTAATAGGTTCTAGATGTTTAACCGGCTTAGAATGATTAGTTTTTAGAAAAATGGAGTTAAAAGCGAATAACGAATTTTTGTATTTTGGTAAAAATGCCTTTTTCTTCAGAATAGAAAGATTAGCATTAGAGATATGAAAAAATGTTCAAATATATAATTGTAGCTTATTTAATTCCCAAGAATGCAAAACCACCTTTACCAACCCTTTCAAAGTCACCTCTTTTTGTGACTGAGGATTTTAAAAGGATTTAATATTAATAGCCTTATAGATCTTGTAAAAACTTACAAAATTCTTTTTTGCCAAACTTTCTACAATAAAAAATAAAAAAGTTACGGTTAAAAAATCAATCTTTTTTTGGAAAAAAAAAGGAGAAATCCAATTGGAAGCATAATAATGTCAGTTGGCGGTGGTTTTAGTCATTGGCCTTATTAATTCTTCTTTATTTATATATTATTAATAGATTCCAGAAGTTTGATCGACTTAAAATGATTAGTTTTTAAAAAACTGGAGTTAAAGGCGAATAATGAATTTTTGTAGTTTGGTAAAAAATGTCATTTTCTTCAGAATAGAAAGATTAGCATGCGAGATACGAAAATGTTTAAATATGAAATTGTAGTTTATTTAATTCCCAAGAGCTTGGTTTGAAAAAATTTTTTCTACGGCAAAAATTGAGTGAATCGTAAATGAGTATAATATCGAAAAACATTGATTTTTTCGATATGACTAACACTTTCGATAGCGAATACATACATCGAAAACTATTAATTTTATCAAAAAAATGTATAGAGCATTTTTTACTTAAAATTCTTGTTTTTATCGCCTTTTGCGGTCAAAATATAATAAAAAATTTCCACCCCGAGGTGGCAACCACCCCCATGGTAAAAGCGCCTTTCGGCATCATATAGATTTTAATCCTTGGACTATCCACTACTTATTCTCAAATATTCAAGCAAATCGATCCATTCTGTAAAAATTGCGAGGTGAAAAGCTTCGGTTCCTGGGCTATAATATATTAAAAGTGAAAATTCTATACCTATAGGTATGTTGCATTGAGGGATTCTTTTAGCCTATGGGCTAAATTTAAAACGGTTAAATGAAAAATTGCAATACCAACAATGCCCATGCGAATAATTATTGTGTATCTTTAAAACCATAAAATGAAACATAATCTAAAAAACGACAAAAAAACTACGTTTTTGATATCACGTATTTAAAAGGTGATAAAAATGATGTCAATTATGGTGGGACATATTCACGTGACTTTCGACGTCGAAAAAATGTGATAAACTGACGTGGTTTGGTGATAATTATGACGTTTTTTCAACGTTTTGTAAACGTTATTTGGTTGCTTGGGCATAACCCTAAAAAATGAAAAATCTGTTTTTGGTCTAACACGTTCCTTTGGGCGTTGCCTTCATTGTGGAATAAAGTCATATAATTTAGTTATCTTATAATCTGGATAGTGCGCCTGTGTCGTTATTACCATTTCCGGTTTTGGCGCTCTCAGCATTAGCAAGAGCGCCACAGCCACAAGGCAGTTTGCGTTACGCTGTGTGATAAAGTATCGTTCATTTTTAAATATTGATGAATGAAACTTATAACCATATCAGGCGCCCAGGGAAATATTTGACCCTTTTCAGAAAGTCCATTTGATTGCGTCATTTTTATTTGGTCATTTATATTCGAGTGAATCTTGAAAATAATGTTTGTTACATATATTCATCAGTTTTTTCACTCTCCTGTGAAATTAGCAAAATGGCGCTTATCATGTTTTTCCCCTGGACCCATCATTTGTGATAATGCTTGCCATACTCAAGTAAAACTAGTCTCGTGCCATAACCTGTGATAATGGCAGGTTGATATCCCCTAATCCTGAATATGGGTGCCTTAGCAAAATAGCGCCTTATCATATTTTAAGGTTGAATTTCAGGGTAAATTTTCAGGTAAAAATAATGTCAAAAGCTACAGTCCCATGAAAAGGAGTGAATTAGTTATAAATAGCCAGCAACAAAATCGATGTATGGCTGGCTATAATGGCTTCAAGTTATGTGATAGTGGATTTTTGTAGTTTCAGTGAAAGGGTCAGGTTACTATCTGATGAAATGGAAATGGAAGAGAAAATGGAAATTCAAGTAGATATTAACCATACATTATTATTAAAAGATGAATTAAGTTGATGAATAACCAACAACTTCGAACAAGTCTTTTTACTAATTAATACAATTTACATTTGGAAAATAGGTACCGTAAATGAAAGATTTCTCATTTGGAGCATTTAAAAATGTATATCTAATGAAAGTAATGATGAAGTAGATATTGAACCATTTATGAAAACTTAAAATAATAATTTAAGAGAAATATCTCAAGAAATATTTTGTTTCTGCAGTACTTAGCTGGATATTATGTCAGCTTAAGTTCCAAAAAATTCTCATGTACAAATTGCAACAATGTTATTGTTAATGATGAGGGTACATAACGATACCCAAAAACAACGTTATTTTGAAATTTTAAAGAGGTGTGGTTTAACTGTGCCTTCAATGGAACCATTATTTAGGCCTTCCATTTGACAGCTCGACGGTGTTGCCATATCTAACACGACGCACGGCCTTATTGGTATTCTGTGCTTTAAGGATATTTCTTGTGTGTGTGTTTGACAATAATGTCATTTGTCATTTCATTTGTGCACGGCGCACGCACATGTGATCACAGATCACCATGCCCCGGAATCTCATATGGAAAAATTGGGGAATTTCCCCCACCACTTCCACACCGCTCAGCTAAATAAAGAGAAACGACAGCCTTTCTCGCTCACGAAGAATTTAACCAATCATTTATGTTAAAACACCATTACACCATACCTGAATGTCACAAATAAAATAATCAAACGAGGCTTAACTCGACAGTAATGACAGTTAGAAGTTAGAGAGTAGTGCAAAACTGCAAATACAAATAATTTTCTATTAGTTTACAGTTTTTATTGTATTATCTGTAACGATTTATTCTTAGTAATTTCAATTTCAGTTGGTTCCTTATCCTTGGTTTATAAAGTGTAGTGTGTAGTTTTGTTTTAGTTGCGAAAGAACTTTGGTATTGTGTTAATAAAAAAAATAAACATGGTTTATTATTGTTGTGTACAAATCATAGAAAAGTTAGAAAATGCATAGGTAAATAGTAATTAGTTTATAACTGTTTTATCTGAAACAACAAATAAATACACGTACCTATATTTAGAAAAAAATTGTCTAACTTTTTTATATCCCTTTTCCTTACTAAATTTGACAGCAAAAATAACATATTTTGCAACTTGAGAATTCCGAATAATTTATGAGTATTACTTAGATATTATTCAAATAAAATACTTTAACAAGCTTAGTAAGTTTTGGTATTTTATTTTAATAATATAGGTGAGATTATTTCTTGTAAAATAACAAGATATTTTAATTAGTAACGAAATTGCCCGCAAGAGGCGCTAAACGGATAAAATTAATGCTTGTCCATTTGAATTTCCCGCCAAATGGTGATTAGTTAACACATCGCTCGCAAATGGCGTAAGGAACCAAATTTTTACAGTGAGTTGCCTATCTATCTGGTAATACTATATATTATTTATCTATGACAGATCACCTACCTCCTCTAGATGTTTCACGATAACGCTTTGGTTAAATATGAAAAACAGCGCTCCATGCCGCTTGTATCGGAACTAATTTCAAGCGGGAATTTCAAAATGTAATTTTGGTGGGAAGAAAATGTTAGGTTAAAATATTTGTATAGTTGAAAAAAAAAATAATTTGGTTTTAAAATATGCAAATTATTTTTAATTTCAAATATACAAAATACCATTTGGGAAAAAATAAGACATTACAACGTATTTTTATTTATTTATTTAATACCAGCAAAACCACTTTTTATATACTTTTTTACAAATCGTATCTTTACAAATGAAATTATTAATAGTTATCCTCCAAATACTTCTACAAAAGGGTATCTCAAATGATTGAAACATGTGTGCATCTCTACTTGTTGAGGACTTATTTCAACTAAAACAAAAAATTAATATAATTGATTTGATAATAACCATATTCATTTCACGTAAAATAATTTGTATTCATTATATATTTTCTGTACGGGTTACTTACTTGGTCTTGGTGTTACATTCGTTTGCTTCCCTACACCACTAACTGTGTTACTTGTTCTCTAATAACAAATACTTGTTGAACTCACCATGCAAATGTAAGCTAGGAATTTGATCTTCCTAGGGATCTTCAAATCACGTTCGTTTTGTTTCAAAAACTGTATTTGAATGAATCCATTTTATCTAAATCAGGATTATTTATTATAGGGCTTTTCATTCACAGTCATTTGTTTCGAGCTTCTGTCATGTGTCACATAATATTAATATATCTACGTCATACGTTAATAGGGAGTTTTTGTTGCTACGTAACGTACGCATCTCCGTATACGTAAAGCAACTAACGTGTCGTAGAGGATGAATGTTAAAATAGGTAGTTTTTGTAACTGCCTTAACGTAACGTAAAGCAAATCGTAAAGTCATTTTTAAATTCCGTTGACATTTAAAAAAATAAAACAATGTTCACACAATATACAATTAATATACAAATGTAAAAAAAGATAAATGAATGATGAAATTGTATGGTTTTAATTGCTTCTATTTAAATATAAAAATATTATTTTTCCTTAGGTTAAAATTTTTTTATTTTTGTTTATACCTACTTTTTAGTTGTAAATTATTGTATACCTACATCAGAATTCCAGTAGGTATAATGTAAATAGTGTGGTAATATTTATTTGAAAATTTTATTGAAACTAGGTCATTTGTTTATCTAGTTATTAATTGTGGTGATCACTGTATTTCTTAAATCAATACAAGATTTGTTTGTTTTGCTTTATTAATAGACAACTTAAAAACAATAAAATTTTAAATCTATTATGAAGTTCCAATTTCCAATTACAAACACAGAATAATTTTACTCAAATAGACTAAACCAATAACCAATATAACCTTAAAATGTTTATAAACGGGTAGTACGCTGATGAAATGTTCATTTGGTAGGTAATCGGGCAAGATCCTCGTGTGCATTCGGTGACTTTCGGCTCGATAGGGATGCGTATGAACCTAACGTACACTTCGCGTCAAAAAAAACTGGTGCACTTTTTTTTCCCAATGTAAACCTGTGTTCAGACTGGACACATTGGCTCGTGAATCACGAAGTTGTTGCCAGCACAGATAATGGAATTACACTAAATCTAAATACAAAAAATAACGTTCAAAAATCATGGTGGTGAATCGTAAAACGGGCCATAGGTAACTCAATGTAAAATTCTAAACTGTTAAATTCCTGCTTCCCTAATCATTTTACAACAAAAATCATGAAAAGCTATTTATATGGGATTAAAATCTGTATTAAAAACAAAAGCTAAAATTGTTCTAAGATTTAAACACATTCCAACATTTTGAAAAATACCTATACATTTGCCACTAGTAGGCATGTGTGTTAAAGTTAGGACCACTTTATTATTTACCTTATTGTTCGCACACTATTGACTGAATAAAACATCTTTATTATTATTACTTTCTCCTCAACTGAGGCTACCTTATCAATTTTATTATTTTTTTAAACAAGAAATGATAAAATAGAAATTTTGACAGTTCAAATTGTCAATATTTATAATAACTTCACTGTGACGGAACGCAACCGATAAACATTATGGTAATGTGTGTGGCCTAACTTTGGCGTATTTCTGTGAAAAATTCTTATTATATTTCTCATGATTCGAAAAAAAAATGAATACATTTAATAAAACACATTGAACATTTTGACAGGCGACATTTTCCACCTATGTGCTTAATATTTCAGCAGTTTCGAATTTTATTGTAATACATAATATTTAAGTTTCACAATTGTTCACTGTAAAAGTTATTCATTTTGTATTAATTTTAAATTTTAATTTTTCCAGTGTGTTTTATTTATTAGTATCCCACAACTTTACGAGAAACCCTTCACATTTCTCGATTTTAAATTAAACATAATAATTTAATGTCATGTCTAGAGTTATTATCTGTCATTCATGTCATATCTGTCATAAATTATAATAGAACACGAATTAATTTATGGGTACTTAATTGAGATGATGGAACATTACAAAATTAATAAGAGAATTTTTTAGGATGCATGTTTAAATAAATGTGACTTACTAATCGATAATGCTCGATGTTGTTTTAATTTTTAGTAAACCTACTAAAAACTTGCGGTCGGCCGCACTGCTTTTACTTGGTTTGATATAATATTTTAGTTGAACGGGCAACGTTGCCTAGAAATAAGAATGACATATGTGACAAGACCAATTTACACAACTAGAAAAACACGATTTTCGGTTATAAGACTTGTACCAGTTTTTTTTGACGCGAAGTGTACCAGCCCGTAACCTTAGGTAATACGTATCGCGATACGGGAGTTCAACCATTAATGCGCAAGCGTATATGTCAAAAAGATGCGTTACGTTCAAGGTTCATAGATAGGGGTTACGCCCTAATCTATTAACCTTGCGTTACGTTTACGTATTTGTGTGCACAAAAACTCCCTATTGGTATTGCCACCGTAAGACGTATGTCGTAGATATATTAATATTATGTGACACATGACAGAAGCTCGAAACAAATGACAATCGATGAAAAGCCCTATTGTTAACAATCAGATTATCAGATAAACATTTTTACTGACATAAAGATAAAAGATAAAGGCATACTGACAAGAGAGTTATTGCCAACGTCTTTTAAGTCGACCTGTAATAAAAGATCCTTTATTTTGACATATAAGCATGCGCAGTATTGCGTCTTTTATTTTTGTCTTTTAATAAAATACAGGCCGCCTGTATTTAAGGAAAATTAGAGGACACCTTTATTTTAATAAAAGTTCTTTTATTTTGACATAACGTGTCAAAAATGTGAAGAAAGGTCTAACTTCACTTGTATTTTGAATTTATCTTGTCGCTTCTTTGGATTGATAATTTATGTATTGTGGGATTGATATTTGATTAAACTTTCATCATTAAAGTTGTATGTTGGGTTTTATTTGGGTTGGGTTTTATTGATGTTTTGACCCAAACGAATATAGAAAAGAACATTTTATTGAAGCTTGAGTTATTACAAGAAGTTGTAAAAAGGAATATTACGTAAATAATTTTAAATTGTTACTAATTACAATGATCAGACTTAAAATATCAGTAACTCATTTATTAAACTCAATATATTTTACATTTTTCTATAGAAATAAATATTTATTGAAGATATAAGAGATTGAAGATATAAGATCAATAAATTTTAATGAAAGTTAGGATTTGTTAAAATTCTAGATTCAAAATAGAGTTCTATTCAACAGATATATAACAACAGGTTAACAAAATAAAACAAAGGTTCAAGTATTTATTTTTGAAAATTTAATCTTTTATAGATTAGAATCTATAAAGTTTTTAATCAAAAGTATTAATACACTTTCATTTTCATGCCATCTTCTTCTTTTGGTTCTTATCCGTTTCGAATGTTGGAAATCATATAGCAATCGTAACCTTGCTAGCTGCGATTCGAAACAGTTCCATTGATATTCTCCCTCTTCCAGGTCTTCGCTTACCTTTGACTGTACCTTGCAATATGTACTGCAGCAGGGAGTAACGGTGCTGATTTATCATATGTGTCCCAGATACTGCAGTTTTATGCGTTTAATGGTAAACACAATCTCCAATTCCTTCTTCATTCCTCCTTGTTCGTGATCCATTTCATGCCATCAGTATTTGTTTATTTAAACATTGCCAAAAAAATTAATAAAAACCAGTATAAAGCTTAATTCTTCCATTATCTTTTTGTATATCGGGAAGTTTATCTGACAGATTAGAGGTCTTTTCATTTTCAGATAACTAATTATTGGGAAGTTTATATAACAGTATCCTTAGTATCTGTCTTTTCAGCTCCGGATAACTAGTTAACGGGAAGTTTTTCTCTGTCAGATATCTATTAGTATCTAATCTGTCAGATAAACTTCCTGATAACTAGTTATCCAGAGGTGAAAAGAAAGAAAGAGAAGGCCATAATGGATAAAACATCAAACGCCAATAGCATGTATGTATATATTTATAAATTTATTATTTAAAACCTGCTAATGATCATAAAATATTTAAAATCAGTCACCAATATAATATTTATATTTATTTATAAATTTATTAACAAACTGCAGTCCAATAAAAATAAAATTAGTTTAAGCGCTAGCTTTAAATGTCGAACAATAATTTTAAACAAACACACACACAATTTAGTCGCATTAGATTAGCTCCTGGTTGAAAATGTACTGCCACAGCTTCTATATCAATATCAACAGCACACTCATTTGCCAGTATTTCAAAGTTTTCTCTATTATGTACTACTGCAATATGTAAAACTGAACAAGCTGATATTATTCTTTGAATAAAAGGTAACTTGCATCTCATTACATATGGTAAAATGGGAAATCTCTTCACAATACCAAATGTTCTTTCAATAACAATTCTTGAAGGGATTTGTGATGAATTATAAAAACACAACTTCTGTCTGAAAATTCTGGAATGGTGTCATTCGGTAGTTGTAGTTGAGGAATGGATATCCACTATTCCCTAATAATATATTCTCCAGAAATTCCCCATTACATATACCCATAATGCAAAAGTATTTAAAAACTCCTAAAATAGTATTTCCAATTTATTGCACTTCCATATTATTGAACGATGAGTATTATGGGATATATTATGTTGTTCTCTAAACATCTTTAAATGACAAAATAAGTAAATTTAACGTTTTACTCTTCAATTATCTTATTTTAATTTATATCGACAAATGGAATTTTATAGGATAGGTTATTTTTATATTTACAAAAATATTTCATGTCATTTGTCAAAATAAAAGATTCTTTAACTGCGTTTGCAATACCACTCTTTTAGACCCGTCCTGTATTTGTCCTTTATTAAAGTATCCTGTAATAAAGGATCCTTTATTTGCCGGTGGCAATAACTCCACAAACCATACATACTCATAGACGTTTCACGGCCATGTTAATCTTTCGGATCGAATTAACGCCATCTCTTGATTGGAATGGGAACTAAATTGACAAATTTTAGTTACGTGGGAAGTTCAAATTATAAATTTTGCGGGATTTTTGATGAAATTTCGCAGGAAATTAAAACAACAGAAAGACAATTCAATGTTTTATTCAATGTTTTACTGAAAACTTCAAATATTCCAATTTGTTTTCAAAATGCTATAAACACTACTGCCATGTGTCACGTGAAAGCACTGATGTGTAATATTGAGTTGAATGAAAATTTTTGAAATAATCTTGTAGGATGATTGTTTAGATAAATACCTTATAATCTTTCACAAACTTCCAAAAATATATAGGCCCGAAATGTTTATGACACACTTGTATATTGGAATAAACTGTTTCAGGATCTATTAAGGCTGTATGACACTATACATTTTCTTGTATCATTTCTAATATCGTTTCTGATATGTCAAAAAAATGCATAGTGTCATACACAGATACAAGAAACGATATCAGAAACTATACAAGAATTTGTGTCAGGCACAGATTATTGTACAAGAACTGCGCCAATTTCTGCGCAAAGAGCAAAAACGTAAAACCTGCTGGTAAAACAACGAAACCTTAATTCGCACACTTGATCCAACGTTGCCAAGTCACTAAAATCTCAATATTTGACACCAATTTGACAATTGACAGATTATCTTTTAAATAAATAAATAAATGTAAATAGTTATCCTAACTGAAAACAAAGTCGGGAGCAAAGGATTAATGGATATGTAAAAGCCATAAGGAGAACAGAACTAAAATTAAAATATGAAAGAATATGCAATAAACATTGTATAAAAGTGGTAAGTAATTCAATTAATAAGGTTTTTAAAAAATGTCTACAATAATAAAGATGTACCTAAGTAATAATTCAAACTTAATTATTAGGAAAGCCAGCCACTTTAAAAAGATATTCCAAACTAAAACATGGGTTACCAAAGCAGGCAATAAAAAGAAAAGGTAATCTAGAATGCAAGAGAAGAGCTGATGAAAGAAGTAAATGTAAAGAAAATAATGAAGAGACTTCTCTGGACCATGTAAGTATAAGATATTAAGATATAGTTTATTACAATATGATTAGATGCAAATCTCACCATGTTTTAATGCATATAGCCTAAACTGTCCTTCAATCTTTTTCTAATGGTGCTACAACCCTTTGTGAGTCTTGGTGTGCTTAACAACATTCTGCCCTGCCAGATACTTTCCTGATGTTCATGGTTTTAAGATCCCCCTCTATATCGTCTATCCATCTTTTATGGGCCCTTCCTCTTGTTCTATTTCCTTGGGGCTTCCATCTCTAGATTACTTGTACAGCTCGATTATCTGGCATTCTTTCTGAGTGATCAAGCCAATTTAGTCTTTGAGATTTTACAATTCTAACAATATCTGCGCTCTGCATTAGTATTATCCAGCTCGTGGTTCATTTTAATTCTCCACAAACCATCACTGCAATGTGTAGATTTGTTTTGTAGATTCTAAGGTTAGACTTAGTAACTTACTTTTCGTCGTCAAGTCTTTGTATGCATAAAATCACTTATTGCTGCTAAGAATCCATGCTTTTCTTGACTGGCGTTGTTGTCATTTATTATTGAGTCTGGGTAGTGAAAATGGGAGGCATATTCGTAGGTATGGTTTTCTACCTTCAGATGTTCATGTTGATTTTACTTTGTGCACTCTATATATTTTGTTTTACTTTCATTTATATATAGACTAAACGTAGTAGCTTCCCATTTCGGATCTATAGCTTTTTCTTTTAATACCTTTTTGTTGTGGCTTATTATGGCAACTGCCCTTATATAAAACTAACTAAACTAACCTAAACCTTATAGGTATAACTGTCCTAATATTAAAATGCAGTTGTCCCTTGATAGTCCGACAGGTATGGGACCAAAAGGTCAGACTACCGAGCATGTCGGAGTATCAAGTGTGTACTGTACTTTTGTGGTACTTTCCACATTTGTATGATTTTTATGGTACACAACGTAAAATTTTTATTTATGTATTTGTTTTTAGGAACAAACACCAGCTCTTTTATACAGTATGTCCCTGTAAGTTGTATCCATATGGAAAACTTTTTTATTATTAATTTTACGAAAAAAACTTATTCCTTATAAAAAGCTCTGCATGGTCCAAAATCTAAGATTTAACTATAAAATATCAAATTTTTTGAATATTATACGAGTTATGTCAAAAAGTTTGAATTTCACTCAAGAGTAAAGTAGCTTTATTTTTCGTAATATTGGAAATTGCTATTATGAAAAGTTGTTTGGAATTAAAAACTATATTCTAATATGCAACTACATCCTTCTAATTGAAAAATTTTTTTTTTTTTAAATTATGTATAACTCATTATTTTTTCAGTTATTTCAATTCTGATAACTCTTTTATTATTAATTTTACGAAAAAAAGTGATTCTTAATAAAAAGTTCTGGATGGTCTAAAACTTAAAATACAACCATCTTATATCAAATTTTATCAATTTTATACGAGGTATGTCAAAAAAGATAAATTTAGATCAAAAGTAAAGAACCTTTATAGTTCAGAATATTTCAATTAGAAGAATGTAATTACATACTGAAACATAATTTTTAATTCTAAATAACTTTTCATAATAACAATTTTCGATATTGTGAAAAATAAACGTATTTTACTCTTGAGCGAAATTCATATTTTTTGACATACCTCGTATAAAATTGATAAAATTTGACAAAAGATGGTTGTATTTTAGATTTTAGGTCATGCAAAACTTTTTATTAATAATCACTTTTTTTCGTAAAATTAATAATAAAAGAGTTATCTGAATTAAAATAACCGAAAATAATGTTAGTTACCCAAATTTTTTCAAAAAAAAAAATTTTCAATTAGAAGGATGTAATTGCATACTAGAATACAGTTTTTAATTCCAAACAACTTTTCATAATAGAAATTTTCAATATTGTGAAAAATAAAGCTACTTTACTCTTGAGTGAAATTCAAACTTTTTGACATACCTCGTATAATATTCAAAAAATTTGATATTTGATGGTTAAATCTTAGGTTTTGGACCATGCAGAGCTTTTTATAAAGAATAACTTTTTTTCGTAAAATTAATAATAAAAAAGTTTTCCATATGGATACAACTTACAGGGACATACTGTATATGTAGAAAAAGGAAAAACTGCTGGAACTTTAATTTAAAGGCTTTTGACTAGTGAAGATTTGGATAAACAACAGGAGTTACTTTGGGCTATAGCTACGTGCAAATTTATTTTCTTGTGGCTTCCTATGTTTATTCTTATTAACTATATCTACACTTTGATATGTTTTTAGTCGCATGAAGATTTTATAGTTTATTATTTTATGTATATTGTTATATTTGTGTTGAATAAACATTATTATTATTATTATTACCTTAATTTCCATTAAATAAATTAACTGTAATCAATAAATCGTTTTTAATGTTGATAAATAAATTATCAATAATGATTCCCAAATATTTTATTTGTTTGACAACTTCTACAAAATAATATTTCGTAGTAATAATCAATGCTTTGGTTTAAGAAATAGACAACTTAGAATAGAAATATGCTTTATTGTCATAGAAAATTGTACAATTTTATAGACAATGCTTACAGAGTCATAAAAAATACAAAACAATAACAAACACAAAAATCAATAACAAGTTTAACTTGAATTGGTGCTCTACACATATTATTACACATACTACATATTATTGAGTGAAAAACACTTTAACCCATTGATAACAAAAACTTTCCATAGAAGGCCACAATTTTTAAATCATATTTTCTTTTAATTGTAAACAGTGATCATATTTTACTGCTTATTATTTTTTTCTGTTATAACACCCTGTATAGCATATATTCAAGTATTGTTATACTTTGTATTAGAGGTATTTTTTTAAACTGTGTAATTGATTGCACTCGACCAACTTCATGTTTGCAAAATAAATTCGGTACGACTATATACGTTCGTTTTATTGTAATTCTTAAGCCTTAAGATATTGCTTAGTTTGAAAAACACTATTTTTATATCAACTTTTACTTTTAGAAATTGATATGGCAGCAACACATCACTGCCTATTGATTTCAAAGGCGGTGATTTAGAGGCAAACGCTAAATAAACAGCAAATATGTGTCTGAGTAATATATTAAAGGTCGCTGAGTTAGGCTATCTTTAGCTTATTCTTTCCATTTCACTCCTGTAATAAAAGTTAGTACTTGGTTCTGAATTTACCTGGTATTTACATAGCACCCAGTATCTTACCAAATTCTTTCACCACTCGAGCCAACAATTTAAAGTAACCCTCTGTTATGGCCCAACAGAACAGGCCATGTCTGAAGTTACCCCTATGAAGCAATCTTAATTGCCGCTACGAAGTGATCTGTTTGTTTTTTTTTTCGTAAGCCACTTTCACAAAATTTCTTACAGTTCTTGTACATATATGTATATAGGTCTGGCTCCAGCGTATGAAAAAAAAGTTGATTAAGCAAGCTGAAAATTTGTTAATATCTTAAGGGTGTCTAGTCGGACAAACTTTGATATATAGGAAAAGGGGTTTTAATTGTGGAACAGGTTAAAAATTTGGAACTGTCAGACCACGAAAACGTCACATGTATTTTGTCCGACAGAACTTCCAATTGAATTGTTACCCTTATAAACTCTCATGCAAAAATCAGGTTGCTATTTATCACCAAATGAGAATTATAAATGAGTGGAACACGTAGAATATGTCAAATGACAGGAATTATGACAGGTGATAAATAGCAGTCTGATTTTTGCATGAAAGTTTAATGAAAGGGTAACAAATCAATTGGAAGTTCTTTTGGACAAAATACATGTGACGTTTTCGTGGTCTGACCGTTCCAAATTTTTAACCTGTTCCACAATTAAAATTTCCAGTGTTCCCATATATCAAAGTTTGTCCGACTAGACACCCTTAACCTATTAACAAATTTTCAGCTTGCTATTAATCAATTTTTGAAGTTATACTTCTTTACGGGCGTAATGACGGTGAAATTTTATATGGGAAAACCTAGCGACCGGGCACATGCGCATTATAACTTTGTTCTGATTGGATGTTCAAATGACATGACAAAAATTATCCAATATGGCAGCTGTGGGACTGTGCATGGTTTGGTTATAATGTATGCTTGTTGCGTTTTAAAATTTGTAGGAAGAGAAACAACAAACAAAAAGTTAGTTAATGGTTATACTGCCTTTTTAAATAGTTTTCATATTATATTTTTGGACTTATTTACATAGAAGAGATTATTGTTGCATGCCAATGTGAAAGCTCATCAAACTGTGCCTAGTATGAGTGCCGCAGATCTCGCTTATTCAAAGCTAAAGAATCTTTCACTGGTAAGTGTTTTATAAATAGTTGATCAAATTTTGTTATGATATTTGAACATAGCCACTTTGCACGACGCAAGTGATTGCGAAATTTATTAGTCGTTATACGGGCTCCGATACCTACCTTGAATCTACCAAAATACATAAGTAGTATGTAATACTTTTATTTTACACCTTAATATTCACCTAATATATTGTCTTCTTACTCTATGTTTTGTTGTATTTTTTCAATTCTAAATCATTTCAATTCAAAATCAAAATAATTTGATTTACATAAGTTAAAAATGTCAAAAGGTTAATCTGTTTAGTTAGACGATCTTCGCACATAATGACAAGCTGTCTCTGTGGCGAAGTTTTAATGCGGGTGAATCCCAATACAACGCCAATACCAGCCGCGTGGTAAGTTGGTTCGAATCCCAATAGAAACTTTTATTTTTTTTATACATTTTATGATTGTAAGTATATTTATTATATAATTTTATTTTCAGAAAATACGTATTTAGTTAAAAAAATTTCCGACAATTAATGTTCAGAAATCATTTGTGGCATTTTTAATGTGTTTTTTGGCACTGTTTTAATAAAATTTTTTGAGAAGTAGTAAGTATAAATTAATTTAATATTTAAATAAAATATAAATAAAAAGTATATTAATTTCGTTTATAATCATATAATCATATAATAGAAGTATAACTTCTTACGTGCGTACAAAGTACACACACATTCTTTTTTTTTTTTTCATTCGCGGGATCCTGACCTAATAGCTTAAACGCTTGAATAAACTTATTTTAGCTTGAGCTTTATCATGTATGTATATTAGTAAGACATAAATTAAACTTGAAAATATAATATGTATTTTGTATTTTGACAACGGCACCCGATTTGGGCGTCGAAACGTTAATAAAAATCATTTTTTAATAATATTGTGGCTTATTTCCCATTATAAATAGTTAAAAATAATATGTATGACGCACGCAGTTGCTGACTACCTTTAATAATTAAATTAATATATTACTAATCATTATATTATGATTGTGTCACATTGTGTGCTGGCACAATGCATCGACTTTTTTAAATTTACCGCGCATTGACTGTTACCCGTACAATTGGCAACGTTGGATCAAGTGTGCGAATTAAGGTTTCGTGTAAAACATCTAAAATGTCAAAATTACTTACTCATAATGGCGGCTGAAATGAAAATGGGATAATGTATTGATGAATTTATTTGTGTTTTTGTAGGTATTATTTATAAATCTTTTATTGATACTTAATATACCGTTTGGTATGGACTACTGTTCTACTAATAACCATATATTTAGCTCCTAGTAAAGTTCAAACTATAAATTTAGGTTTCATGGTGCATAATTTTTTAATAGACGAAAATACAATAGTTCCTAATTTGGATCAAACTGAAGATAATTCTAATGCAAATATTTTAGCACAAATATCAAAACAAAATAAAAACACAAATAATCAACCTCAGTCAACGTACAATTCTGGTTAACATTAAAATGTTAATTATATAAAAGTTTATAAATTTTATAAAATATTTAAAATCAGCTGTGTCTGTAGATGCAGTATGCAGTACTCAGTACTACCATAACGTGACACAGGGTGACAAACAAAATTTCGACCAATCACGTGCCGAATTTCATACAATTTTCGATACAAGAACTTGCATAGTGTCATACAGGGCACAAATGTACGTACAAGAAATGATACAAGAAAATGTATACAAGAAACGATATCAGAAACGATATTAGAAATGATACAAGAAAATGCATAGTGTCATACAGCCTTTATATTGTTTTTTTAAATGTGGAGATACACAACACGGGATGATCAATGTAAACTAAAAATTCTACTCACAAAAACGGAGAGGAGGTTAATACAATTGATTAAAATTGTGATTAAATCTAATTAAAAACGTAACACCACTATAATAAAATATTTAAGCCACAAACTGCAAAATAAAAAGTAAATAACAAATTAATTTAATTGTCAACTGTCAGTTGTTAAATATGACAAGAGAATTGACTGACAGCGACATCTCTGGATTGGAATGGTAACTAATTTGCTGTCTTGACCTTGACAATTTACGTGAAACGTCTATAAGTATGTATGGTTTGTGAATAACTCTCTAATGATGACAATTGACAAATTATAATGACACTCAGACTCAGTGATATAGAAGAAATCTTCACTCCAGGTGCATGGCGACATCTCAAAAAACGTATCATTACTAAAAATGACGTTTAGTATGACCTTGAGATACCTGCGTGAAACATCTAAACATGGGGAGAGATTAAGTCCAGCAAACGACGGCACTGTTGCCAGATTTACCTTTTTCCTTTTAGCGGGAATTTTAAAATTAGTCTAATGCCACTTTGGTTTTAAAAGAGAGTTCTGTATTCTTAAATTTATAACCTTACTTTTACAAGTAATTAGCATTATTTTATTTACATGTAAATATTGAAACAAGTATTGTACTGTGTCATAATTTAAAACTCGTGTTGCAGTATTTTGAAAAAAAAAATGAAGCTCAAAAGAAATATACTTATACAGTACAAATGATTTTTTAATGGGAATGGAAATTTACGATTTCAAAGGTGAAAATGTGTTGGGATAGTATAGATGGACACTTTTATTTTAGTATTAAGTGGTTACATAATTATTCAGAATATTAATAAAATTACTAGTAATTTGAATTAGTTTTAATATGTATTATAATAGTATTAATCCTCATCATGTATCTGGCTAAATAGCTAAGCGCTAAAGCCGCAAAATAAAAAAAATTGAAAAAAACATTCTTAGTGGCCTAGCACCTTTACTTTGCCTGGGGCGAGGCGAGTTAATAAATTCTATTTTCTTATTGCAGTCATTTTGTGACGGCTTAAGAAGTTACATTAATGATGTCTTTAGGCTGTGAAATTTTAACCGTAGACATCTTTATGACTTGTATTTACATGATATAGGGCTTTTCACTCAGTCATTTGTTTCGAGCTTTTGTCATGTGTTGTCTAATATTAATATATCTATGTCATATGTTATTGATATTGCCAATGATACAAACCAAAGACATATGACGTAGATATATTAATATTATGTGACACTTGACCGAAGCTTGAAGCAAATGACAATCGATGAAAAGCCCTATTCAATAGGGCATTTCATTCACAGTCATTTGTTTCGAGCTTCTGTCATGTGTCACATAATATTAATATATCTACGTCATACGTTATTGGTATATACCAATGATACAAACCAAAGACGTATGACATAGCGTAGATACATTAATATTATGTGACTCATGACAGAAGCTCGAAACAAATGACAATCGATGAAAAGCCCTATTGGCGTCTGCATATCAGGATCCGGTAATACTATATTATTTATCTATGATCAGGATATTGCTGGGTGTACACAAGTAAACAACACTTTTTTGATTAAAAGGTTTATTTCATTAAATCAAAACTTACATGGATACAATTTAAATAAGATATTTTTTCTATTTAAGGCAATATAATATAAGATATATATTTTAGTATAACTCTCCTACATTAACAAGCTTTAACACATTCAGTGGCCATGACGTATGGGTAGCATCACGAAGGTTTTACGGAAGGTACTGACGACACATAAGGTATGTGAGTAGTACTGTGTAACTAAATAAATGATTTAAGTATGTGGTACCAGCCAAGTGGAGCTTGTTCGAGATGGGCACCAAACTGAGCCTGCATACACGAACTATAATATATTATTATGGTTCTGTGTATGCAGGCTCACTCATTACTACTGTAGTGAACAATATGAGATGTAATATTATGAGATATACCTATTATATATTATGGTATAGCTCTCCATGAGTGCCAAGTTTTAAACTTAACTGATAACAACTAATGGATACCCTTTTATCCAAAATTTTATGAAAATTTTGAATGGTCATATTGGTATTAATTCCACAACCCCTTCCTATAACAATAGGCCCATTGTTGGATGTTATTGCAGTAGTTCTACTGGAAATACTTACTAAAATTGTATGTATCTACATCACTTAGAAGTCTACCCAAAAAGCTATTAATACTCTCTAAACCATCATTAATACATCTTGTATACATAATAGTATTTTTTTCAGAATCAGATATTTTATTAAGATTTACTTACCATGCCCTATCTATGTGCCAGACACTTAACAGTCTATTAGGAGCAATACCCATTACATTTGACGAGGCATTGTAAAAGGTATCGCTTATGCCTGATATGAAAACATTTGACTATACATATAATACCAACACAGACATGTATTTAAAAAAATTGGTAAATTAAAGTAGGTATCTTTTCTATTTGAAAATAAGAAAGCAGTACAAAATCCATTCCCAAATTCATCTTTTACTAATACTGTCAATAAGTTCAAAGTCATAGGAATTGAGCCCATGAGTTCCATCGATTGCTATAAAGGATTTACCAAACTTAATTAACATTTCCTTTTGGCACAATATTAAGGAAATAAGACAAAAATCATAAATGTTAAATTCAGAATGAATATCCATTAGTATGCCCTGTTGTTTGTAAAATAATATTGGACATGAGTCTGTAAGCATTCAACCCAAAAATAAACACTGGTTGCATCATCATTGTACATATACCCATCTTTCAAATCAATGCCATAAGAGAGTTTAATGTTTGTGATATCTTTTCTTGTAAGTAAATCAATTCTTTTTAATTCGCCTCCTATGCTATTATGCTATCCTGAACAGTCTGAAGTTTACTAAAAAAAGTAAAATATAGGTATAGGAGAATCAAACACACTAGTTTGAAATTGTAAACTGTAGTAAATATTCATGAGTAATATTTAAAAAGTGGTTTAGTGACCTCATAACTGAAAAATTTGTATAAAATGAGTTACTTCGGTTTTCGCTTTAGAATAAGTGTATCAGCACCTATTAAACAGCTTTTAGAGCTGGGAAAGCCTTTTGGAAGCCTTCCGGAAACTTTCCCAGCTGTAATCGCTGTTTAATAGCTGCCGATACACTTATTCTAAAGCGAAAACTGAAGTAACTCATGTTATAAAATTTTTTCAGTTACGAAGTCCTGCCTTTCCGCCGTCGATACGCAAATATTTTACTTACATTTTTGAAGAAAGTCTCAAAATAAACTTTGAAGAGATATTTATCTGATTTTGGTATTTATGTAAGTGCTCTATATCATCCTCATGCCCGTAATGTGTTTTAAAATAGTTTCAATATTTTTAGATACTATTATTCGACTAGTACACCAAATAAACATTTTGCAGGATCCTTGGGATTTTAAAGCTCTTTCTCTATCTTGTTTTGTAAAATAATTTTTTGAGGATCACATACATATACATTCATAATAAGATGTTTCATGTTCTTGTTCTCTTCCTGTGCCATCCATACAGTGCAAATCTAAAAAAAAAAACATAACAGGTGATTACATGGGCAGTTATACTACTTACAGCTTACTTTGTATCTAATCTATTATCTAGTATTACTCTATTAGTATCTACCTACATAAAACTATCTTTGAAATCTAAATTTTTGATATCAACATCAACCTTAATACTTAAAAAATAAATAATAATGTGGAAGTTACACGTACCTACCTAAAAGTTTTTGAATTGCAATTTTATCAACTGGAAAAGACTGCAACATAATGAGTTTGAAATTATGACACAGCACAATATTTATTGTTTCAATTTACATGTAAATAAAAAATAAAATAATAATAATAATCCTAATCACTTGTAAAAGTAAGGTTAAGATTTTTGACTTGAGAAAACAGAACTGTCAAATTTAAAACCAAACTGCTATAAAATTTTAAAATTCCCGCTAAAAGGAATCTGGCAACATTGCCGTCGTTTGCTGGACATTTAATCTCTCCCCTAAACATGTGATCACAGATCACCTACCTCCTCTAGATGTTTCACGCTAATTTTCACAGATCCGATATCCGAAGACACGAAATACGAAATTTTTTCGTAGGATTATATTTGATTGTCGTATCCGAAATTTTTTGACATTTGGGTAATATGTCAGATTATTCCATGGATTGATATTTGATACAAATGAACAAATGTTTGCTGTTGGAACAGGTACAGATAGATAGTTTTATTTCGATTTTATTCTTATTATTGTTTGGATCATCATGGATTCGTCAAATTATCTGTTTGAAGAGGATAAAAATGTGAGTTATTGTTAGAAGTACCATCACATCCATTTATAATTAACTGTTTTTAATGGGAAATAAGCCACAATTTTACTAAAAAATAAAATCATTTTTTTATTAAAATTGTGGCATATTTCTCATTAAAAATAGTTAATTACAAAAATGCCACAAGAAAATAGTTTCAGAACAACATCCATTTATAATTACGATTTTGTTGTTCCATTTCAATATATCAAAAACATAAACACTTCACAAAAGTTAAGGTTAAAGTTCAAGACGTTCAAGATAGAATGTCAATAGTGTCAAAATTCATCCGATTTTCGTGCAAAAGTTAAAATAATTTTAACTTCTTCCGATGACTTTTTAATTTCGTACGAAAACCCAACTGTCACTTTTCAGCCAATGAAATTCTCTGAAATTTCTATCGTATGATCGTACCGTCGGACATCGGATCTGTGAAAATCCACCTTAACGCTTTGGTTAAATATGAAAAACAGCGCTCCATGCCGTTTGTATCGGAACTAATGCAAGCGGGAATTTCAAAATGTAATTTTGGTGGGAAGAAAATGTTAGGTTAAAATATTTGTATAGTTGAAAAAAAAGATAATTTGGTTTTAAAATATGCAAATTATTTTTAATTTCAAATATACAAAATACCATTTGGGAAAAAATAAGACATGACAACGTATTTTTATTTATTTATTTAATACCAGCAAAACCACTTTGTATATACTTTTTTACAAATCGTATCTTTACAAATGAAATTATTAATAGTTATCTTCCAAATACTTCTACAAAAGGGTATCCCAAATGATTGAAACATGTGTGCATCTCTACTTGTTGAAGGACTTTCAACTAAAACAAAAAATTAATATAATTGATTTGATAATAACCATATTCATTTCACGTAAAATAATTTGTATTAATTATATATTTTCTGTAGGGGTTACTTACTTGGTGTTACATTCGTTTGCTTCCCTACATAACTGTGTTACTTGTTCTCTAATAACAAAAATACTTGTTGAACTCACCATGCAAATGTAAGCTAGGAATTTGATCTTCCTAGGGATCTTCAAATCACATTCGTTTTGTTTCAAAAACTGTATTTGAATCCATTTTATCTGAATCAGGATTTTTTATTATAGCTAACAATCAGATAAACATTTTTACTGGCATGAAGATAAAAGATAAAGGCATACTGACAATGATGACAATTGACAATAATGACACTCAGACTCAGTGATATAGAAGAAATCTTCACTCCATGTGCATGGCGACATCTCAAAAAACGTATCATTACTAAAAATGACATTTAGTTTAGTATGACCTTGAGATACCTGCGTCAAACATCTAAAGTCTAGTCTAAAGAGAGTTAAGTGATCTGTGCATGTGATCATGTGAAATGTGAACAATTGAAATGAAAAGTAAACATTTTTACAATTTGTATTAAATCATGTAATGTTGGATGGAGTATTCTTTGATTAAATAGTCAATTTTATTTATTAGCATAATATTATGTAATTATGGAAGCCACAGAAGATATAAAAGATTTCAAAGTTGAAATTAAAGAAGAGCAGGAGGAGTATGATTTGGAATCCAGTAAATCTATATACAGTCAGCTATCCACAGAAATTGAAATTAAAGATGTTAAGAATGAATCCAAAGATGAGTCAGGTGAGACTAAAATAATTAAAAGTAGAATGTTAGTTTAATTTTTATAGTTTTCATGAAAACAAATGTGACACATAATATAAGGATATAATACATAATAATATACTATGCCATATTAATAGTTTCATAAAAGGGTAGACTGTTTACAGGGCCGGATTTTACATGTTGAACCCCACTAGGCATTAATATTTCTGGCGCCCCACTCCTTGATCTCCCGCCTCCCCCTCAGCCCCATCGTAACAAATCAACTTTTGGATTTCACTGGTGATTATTTTAATACAAACTTATACCCTAGTGTTCTTTTGCACTATTAACAGTATTCTATGGTTATAAAAGAGAAGTGTGCTAAGGATTGAAAATAATAAATATCTACAAAATTACTGTAATTGTTTTCTAAGGTGTTAATAATAATAGTTAGTGATCATATAACTTAAAATAATACATAGAGTGCTCACAGTTTTCTTAAAAAATACATCTTAGCGAGATTCATCTTACCTGCGCTGTGACACGATCTACAGGTACAACATAAAGAAAGTAACAGAATTAGTAAATAATATGGGCATTAAATTCTGGATAGATAGATAGATAGGGTCCAAGAAGTTAGCTACAGATATAAGTAAATGAAGGCATGACAGTGTTGCCATGTATTCTTAGAATAAATCGGAAAAGAGCATGTGACATATTTTTATTAATTTATTTATTAACATGGAAAACATTAACTATGTAGATAAAATACCGAGAAAAACTTTTAAATTTCTCTAATTTATTTATTTATTTATTCACTTGCAAGCCCTATTCAGATATAAATGTTACAGTGTTCTAAACTATCATAATATAACATAACAAAGTGGTTTGAGAAAAAAAAATAATCATATGAGTAATAAAGTTACAAAAAAAATAAGATAACATATAGGTCAGTACAATTACAAACAAAAGATAACACATAAATCAATTCAGAAATGTTCCAAGGTATAACAGTTTTGAGTTATCTAATACATACAGGTCATGTAGCACTAATCACAATACAAAAGCTCTAGCCGAAAGTATTAAAAAGTTAGGGAAGAAATATGATTTTTAAAGCGGGAAACAGATATATTAAAAATTATATCAAAATACCAAGATTTTAGTATCAATAATAATAATAAAGTTAAAAAGTGTAAAATAAGTAAAATTCTGCTGCTTTAAGATTTTACTATATACTTTTAGTTTATTATCTATATGAAAATACGATTTGTATAAATAATAAAGTTAAACAGTGAAAATCTTTCACTTGGGACAATAGTTGTAGGCATTTTAATATTTTAAAAAGGCACACAAAAATAACGTACCTACTGACGAAGTGAACACTTTTCAGTCACTAACAGTATATCAGTATTCAGGTAGGTACATTCATTCCAAATAATAAATAATAAAAAGAAAGTCATAAAATTTATATCTGCGGAACATCTGTGCAATCTGGCAAACGCAAATTTAAACGTTCTGACTCTATTGCCAAAGCTATCCAGTAATCTATCACGGCAATTGCCACAAAAAATTTATAATAATTAACTGCAATTAATATCAAACAAACAACAAATTATTCGTTCGTGTTTTACATAAATTAAAAAACAGCAAAATCCATAAAATAATGTAAAAAAGGTAGTTTTCAAAGCTTTCTCTGTATATTTGAAGTGTGCAACATATTATACATTATAATCACATGGCAACACAGTCAAACTTAAAATCCACGTTCTGTGAAAATCTAATGTGGCTAACTTCTCGGACCCTCCAACTTAATGAAGTCCAATAATATATTCTCACGGTTATGTTTCAAAGTGGTATATTAAATCATCGCGCTCTGACCAAAATCAAAATCGTATCTTGGTAACTTTTCAAGAAAACTTTGATTTTATACAATTTGCACATATTTATGTATAATTTCACCTTAGACCTTTTAGTGCCTATAATAAAAATACTGCAATAACAATATAACCAATAATAATAATTACAGTGGAACCCCGATAAGTTGGCCTCTGACAACCCGAAAATCCGGCTAACCTGGACTGATTTTCATCAGACAAAACAAAAATTTTTTCAGTTTGACTGAGTTTTTACCAAGAAATGAACAATACTGTATACTGTATACAATTGTACGTAATTTATGTTTTCGCAATTATAATAGGGTTTACTTGTATGTAACTATATACAGTATTTTATTAATTTTTACCATATTCTCCGGCTAACTCGGATTTTCTATAACCAGGATCAGCCGCTGTCCTGATTAATCTGTCTTATCGAGGTTCCACTGTACTTTTATTTCAATAAATTTCATTTTTAACAGAAACACTTTTAAAAATTTTATTTATTTTAATTATAATAAATATTAAAAATAAATATTTCAAATGTTAAATATGTACTCATTTAGAGCACGCAAAAATCTTTTTGTATAAAAAAATTAATAAAAATCCTTTTCTAAAGGTATATTTATTTAGGTCGATCAGATAGCTCAGTGCGACTAGCGGCTGACCCACACTTGACTTCGCCATGAGGTATGTGAGTTCAAGCCCAGCCCAGGCCATCGGAAAAACAAAAAGGCTGACGCGTCAGTATAAAATTCTAAACTGGAATATGCGGGCATCTGATCAACATATGAGGGAGCAGTACGGCAAGGGATAAGGGCTTGCGGCTCGGTGATACTCCCCCATAGATCCCTACCTAAGGGCGTTGACGCCTAAGTGCGGTGTATACATACATATTTATTTAAAAAAACCTCTCAAAGGTCCACATCTATCACAGAACATTTTTGATCTAAGGAAATCATCATCAGTGCTGTTACCTAAAATAAGTATGACCATTTTCGTGAATACAAATGGTAAAAAATTGAAATGTTGACCAAGGTAAAACGCAAAGTTTAGTTATACTTATAGGCAAATTATATGTTGAGCCATCAAAAATACATGGGTAAAAACCCTTTAAATGTTAACAAAACGTGTTACAATGACATTATTATTGAAAAATCCAAATGATGGATAAAAATCCGTAAGGATATAGCCTTTGCTTCCTATTCGCGGTGTGCAAGTTCTTGGAGGGGATACGAGAAACGATCGTGCGCGAATAGCGGAGAAATATTGCATCTTTCTTAAATAATTCATATTGTCAATTGAAATTGTCAAATTGACGTATATTTTATACCTACTGTCATTGAACAAGAAAAATTATATATTGCTCCACAATATTGATATGATATGCAATTATTATATAAAGGTAAATTTAACTATTTGTATTTTGCTTGCAGTACTGCATTTTATTAACTAATTTTATTTACTACATACAATTGTTTACTTTTTAATAACATAACCTGAATCTTACTTTGTCTTCTTATTTTTTTGGGCTATTGCCTCGACAATTATCCAGTAACCAGGACTAATATAATTGGCCAATATAATTAAAAGTGCGAAGAAAGTTGCTGAGCGTAAAAACCAGGTGTCGCTTTGCCGAACTTGCAGGGTCCCAATGACCAACCACAAGGCATGTGGGTTGCTTAATTGACAATATGTCTTCACATTAAGGATGGTGAGTATCAACTGGATTGAGCGTTCAGTGCATTTCCTATTGATGTTAGAACGAGACTGTCAATATAGCGTAAGGTTTTGTGAATTTTGGAAGTTTGCACTAGCCATCAATTTGGAAGGTTTTTGTAGTTAGTGGTTCAAATTGGTCGCTAGTGTAACATTAGATCAATCCACAAAACCTTACGCTACATTGACAGTCTCGTTCCTACACCAATCAGAAATGCTCTGAATATTCAATTCAGTTGATACTCACCGTCCTTAATGTGAAGACATATTGTCAATTAAGCAATCCACATCCCTTGTGGGGGGTCATAAGAAGCCAACGGCCACATCCTTACAGATTTTTATCCATCACTTGGATTTTTGAATAATAATGTCATTGTAACACTTTTTGTTAACATTTAAAGGGCTTTTACCCATGTATTTTTGGTGGATAAGCATGTGATTTGCCTGTAAACTTTTTTTAACTTGGTCAAAATTTCAATTTTTTAACATTTGTATTCAATAAAATGGTTGGTAGTCATCAAAATTAAAATGCATGTCAACCTGCTCAATATCCAAATTCATTTTTCAAATAAAAAAACGTTACAGTATTCCTCAACATTATTTCTAGGTTACATTTAATACCAAACGTCCGTTGTGATAATAACGTTAAGCCCCGCCCCAAAACGTTTGCGATGACTCTGTTGATGCCTTTGTTGAATTAGACAGTTATCCGTTATTTACGTCTTGACATGGTAATAATGTTTGACTTTGCGATATCTCTCTATTGAAGTGATGCAAATCCTACGTTGAATAAAATGGCGACCGCTTCGTCAACACATTGAAGTTTATCCTAAATTGACTGACGTTCACCCGAAAAATCTTAAGCAGCTTCAAAGCGCTGACACAGCGCACTGGTCTGGTGAACACACCCATTGTTTTTAATTTTTGGTATTATTTTAAATATTAAAATTAGTTTACTTAATATTTAAATACAAACACAATTAAACTGTTTAAAATATATTTAAAAATAGAAAATATACGGTTTTGTTTTGATTTAAATCTGTCTCCTGCCATCCCCCGATAGCGCTATTTCTAGGTCTACCTGTTGTCAAGGAGGCTATGCAAGAAGACAAATTTACATCAAAACTTGCGTAGTTATCGGTACAAAATAAAACTATTTATACCGTAGTAAAGAACGCCCTCTAACGGGAATAAGTGAAACGAATGTCGACTCGATTCAAGTTCTCTGTTAACCCAGATATAAAAATATCAAAAGGCACCGCTAGGAAAATATTCCAACATGCGATTCAGAGAACCCATACGAAACGAGTATTTGTACTCTAATACGAAGTATAAGTATGGTATTAGTAAAAATAGAAAATATACAGTTTCGTTTCGATTTAAATCTATCTCCTGCCATCCCCCGATAGCGCTATTTCTAGGTGTACCTGTTGTCAAGGAGGCTATGCAAGAAGACAAATTTACATCAAAACTTCCGTAGTTCTCGGTACAAAATAAAACTATTTATACCGTAGTAAGGTTAGAAGGCCCTCTAACGGGGAATAATTGAAATTAATGTCGACTCGATTCAAGTTCTAGACCGAATCATTACCTAGAAATAGCGTTATCGGGGGATGGCAGGACACAGATTTCAATCAAAACGAAATATATTTTCTATTACTAATGCCATACTCTGTATTAGAGTACAAAGACTCGTTTCGTATCGGTTCTCTGAATCGCATGTTGGAATATTTTCCTAGCGGTGCCTTTTGATATTTTTATATCTGGGTTAACAGAGAACTTGAATCGATATTTATTTCAAAAAATAAGTAAAATCCTTTATAAAATGTATATTTATTAAAATTCCCTAAAAAGGGCTACATCACAGAACTAGTTTTCAATCTGATATCAGATCATCATCAGTGCTGACCTAAAATAAGTATAACCTGATAAGTTAACGCAAAGTTTTTGAAATTTTGACTACGGTTTTAAAAAGAGGTTTTAGGTTATACTCACAGGATGTTGACATGCTAACCACCAAAATACAAAAATATTTAGGTAAAAATCCTTTAAACTTGATCAGTCATGGAAACATTGATTATAATTGTGAAATTGAACATGTATGCACAAAATATCACATGTTTTCTGATCAGGGTACCATTTGAGCCCAAATTGAGTTGTTCACATGTTGAATAGTTGGTGGCAACTGAAGACTGATAACGGAAATCCTGAATGATGACATGACAGAAATGACAGTTCCACAGGAAGTTGAAATATTTACTTATCAGTTATGTATCCACTGGTGTAAAGCTTGTTAAAATTGAAAACAGTAACGAACATCACTCCACTGTGATAAATAATAGAATACATATTTATTTCGTTGAAATCATTTTTTTATTGCTCCATTTTATTTAACAATCTGTTCCGTTAGGAACAATCAGTTAAAGTTATGACTTTCTTAGGTTATGACATGTAGGTAAGAATTCCAATGAATACTTCATTCACTCCTTTCTAAATTATCAACTAATGTATAGATAGTACTACTAGTAAAATAAAGTAACACTTAAAATAGTTTTAATTTTTCTAAAATCTATTTGGTAAGTCAGTTGGTTTATAACGCTTCAGTCTGCGAGCTTCACCCTCCGTGTTTAATAATTCACTCGCGAAATCATTTGGATGCGCACTAAGTCTTTCTTCATACTTTTCACTGGATTTCTTCTTTGATGCTGGGAACTTTCAGGTCTCTCTCTATTATTGCGTTGGGGACGTACCATGGAGCGTTTACTACGGTTCTTAATGCCTTATTTTGAAAATGTATGATTTCCAAGTTCGGCATCTGTCGATACGATCTGTTTTTTTATTACTCTATTTTATTTAACAATCTGTTCCGTTACAATCAGTTAAAGTTACGACTTTCTTAGGTTATGGCATGTAGGTAAGAATTCCAATGAAAACTTTCCTTTCTAAATTATCAGCTAATGTATAGATCGTACCTACGACTAGTAAAATAAAGTAACACTTAAAATAGTTTAATTTTTCTAAAATCTATTTGGTAAGTCAGTTGGTTTATAACGCTTCAGTCTGCGAGCTTCACCCTCCGTGTTTAATAATTCACTCGCGAAATCATTTGGATGCGCACTAAGTCTTTCTTCATACTTTTCACTGGATTTCTTCTTTGATGCTGGGAACTTTCAGGTCTCTCTCTATTATTGCGTTGGGGACGTACCATGGAGCGTTTACTACGGTTCTTAATGCCTTATTTTGAAAATGTATGATTTCCAAGTTCGGCATCTGTCGATACGATCTGTTTTTTTATTACTCTATTTTATTTAACAATCTGTTCCGTTACAATCAGTTAAAGTTACGACTTTCTTAGGTTATGGCATGTAGGTAAGAATTCCAATGAAAACTTTCCTTTCTAAATTATCAGCTAATGTATAGATCGTACCTACGACTAGTAAAATAAAGTAACACTTAAAATAGTTCTAATTTTTCTAAAATCTATTTGGTAAGTCAGTTGGTTTATAACGCTTCAGTCTGCGAACTTCACCCTCCGTGTTTAATAATTTACTCGCGAAATCATTTGGATGCACACTAAGTCTTTTTTCATACTTTTCATTGTATTTGCTGATTTCTTCTTTGATGCTGGTAACTTCCAGGTCTCTCTCTATTATTGCGTTGGGGAAGTACCATGGAGTGTTTACTATGGTTCTTAATGCCTTATTTTGAAAACGTTGTATGATTTCCAAGTTAGAGTTGCTGGCTGAGGCCCATAGCTTTCTGCCATAGGTCCATATGGGTTTAAGTATGGCTTTGTATACCACTAATTTATTTTCAATTGACAGTCTTGAATGGCTGCCCAGAATCCAGTACATTTGTTGAAGTTTGAGTCCAAGTTGCTTTCTTTTGGTGAAGATGTGTTTTCACTGTGTTAGTCTTTTATCTAAATGTATGCCAAGGTATTTGGTTGTATCTACTTGTACTAATTGTTTGTTGTTTATGTATACTGGTGAACAGCTCTCTCTTCGCATGGTAAATGTTTTGTGGGTCAATTTTGTTTCATTAGCTTTTAATTTCCATTTTTTTAACCATTTTTCTATTTTATTTAAGTGGGCTTGTATGTTATTCGAAGCTCTTGGGGGGTCTGTGTGAGATGCGATAATACCTGTGTCATCTGCGAATGTTGCGACTGTTGTCAATCTAATTGTAGGTAGGTTAGCAGTAAATAACAGGTATAATAAGGGACCGAGTACACTACCTTGTGGGACAACGGATTTTATTTTAAATAGTAAAAAGCGATCTGTCAGATACGATTTTATAATTAAATAATATTGATACAGAATATCTTTCTTCAGCTTATGGAGGAGTCCTGTATGCCACACTTTGTCGAATGCTTGACTGATATCTAGAAAAGTTGCACTATAGTACCTCGTTGCTTTCTAGATTCTAGATCATTGCTGATTTGTTGGATTATACGATGTGTTTGTTCTATTGTTCCATGTTTGCAACGAATACCAAATTGCTGTTTTGGAATTAATCTTGTTTCTTGTATTTTTGGTTCTCATCGACGTAGAAACATTTTTTCAAATAGCTTAGATAATATAGGTAAGAGACTAATGGGGTCTCTATGAGTTCAGTTCTTTGGGGTCTTTTCCTGGTTTTTGTAACGTTATGATCTCTGCTACTTTCCACTGATTGGGAAAATGTGCATACGTAAGTATTGCATTAAATATATGTGTTATTGCCATGATTGTTTTCTTAGTTAGGTTTTGCAAGATTTTTTCAGTGACGAGGTCATATCCAGGAGCCTTTTTTGGATTGGTTTCATTGATAATTTCGGATTTCTTTAGGTTTAAATTTTTTGATTGGGAGATCCATTTGAAAAGGTATATCAAGAAAATTTAAGATTTCATTATTATCTTCGTCGTTTTGGTCCATGTTGTAGGATTTAAAGACGTTGCTTAGGTGTTCAGCAAAGGCCTTGGTCTTTTCATTATTACTTTTGGCCCATGTTCCCGCAGAGTCTCTAAGCGGAGGTATTTGTTGTATTGGTCTTTTCATTTTCCGTGTAGCACGCCATAGAGAATAATCTGTTGCTTCCGTAGGTGTTAGTTTTTCGAGGTACTCTTGTACGTTCTGATTTCTTATTGTGTGTAGTAGTCTTTTTAATTCAGATGCTGTTCTGTTGTAATTTCTTTTATTGTTTTTAGTTCTATGGTTTTGCCACTTTTTACGAAGTCTTCGTTTCTACATGATTTTTTTTACAATAATTGGATTATCACCTTTGGATTTATTATCGGCAACATTGGGAGTTGCATGCTAGGCTGCTGTTTGGATTCCTTTTGTTAGATTTGCGACGGCTTCATCAATGTTCTGTGATGTCTTGAGTGGAACATTTAGTTCAATGTTCTCATCAAGTTTTTGTCGGAATAGCTCCCAGTTGGTCTTTAGGTTGCACAGTGGCGGCTCGTGGCCTTGGAGACAGGGTCGGCAAGGTTTTTTGTCTCCTCATATAGGTATACCATCAAACTAAAAGGCTTAAATCATCATATGAGATTTTGTTGTTTTTTGTTTTTTTTATTTGATGTACTTGACATTCTCTCTTGTTTCATGGTGTTTCGACCATACGTGTTGATTCTTTTGAGACAAGATAAATCCCGTTTATTTGAGGCAGAAATTGGTGGTAGTGGTGATAAGATAATTGATGAACAGTTCGTTATAATGAATTGCAGTACTTACTACATAGAATTATACATACATATTTTGTAACTTATCCCACTGTCTGAAAATATTTGGATCGGCATAATTTTTAAGTACCTAACTTGTTATAATACATATCTTGGAAATTCTTTGGAAAAGAGGTCAAAAATTTGCAAATCTTCAAAATTCGAAAAACGAGTATCTATTTGCATATATTAGTAGGTATCCAAAATTTCAAGATATACCTATTCGTTTTTCGAGATATGTATCATGTTGTTGTCTTTTTTGGTATGGTTCGGAAATATCAAGCGAGTCCAAAATGTCACTGCGTATATATTGGAAACTATCCATACGAAAATCTCTGAGATTTTGCACCAGCTTTCGTATTCTATTCTCTGAATAAATAATGTCAGTTGACTGATTTTGAACAATAATGAATATCTTGGGCAAACTCTGTCTTAAAAATATTTAAAAGAATTTAAATTTAAAAGAAAGTTCTCAAATCGATTGCTTCACGGATCGAGGTATCGCCAATTTCAAAATCAAAATAAAAATCAATAATAAAATCAATAATAAAATCAAAAACTTCCAAAAGCTGTTCACGAAAATCTGCTACAGATACTAAAACTACCAGAGATAATCTGCTTAGATAAAACTAACCGAGATTTAAAATTTCATCGCGTCTGACAAACTGTTCGCTTTTTTTCGAAACAAATTTGTTCTAAAGCAGTAATCCGTTTAGGTGAGCTAAACTGGCAAGAAAAGACGATATTCTTTATTTTTTACACGTATCATGCAAAACTAAATTCATTATATGCGCATAATAGTGAGTAAATAAAGCTTGTGATACAATATGTAGTTTTAACTTTTGCCTGGAGACCATGCAATTCACCACACATCACAGCAACGCCGTCATAAGATTGCCCCACTTTGCCCTAAAAATTTATTTTTGATATCAAAAAATTTTAAAAAATTCTTTAAAACATCAAAAATATATTCTGCCTTATTGCTTTTACTCACGTTGCTAAAACCTAAAAACCTGTCATAAATATTACCACGTAACGACGTAACGCGTATTGAACAACAATAATAATTGATAATTGTGAATGACATGATAATCAGAAGTTTCATCTACTTCCAGCGAAAAGCAAATGGTTTTCTAAATCTCAGATTCAATAACGTTATTCAAAATGTAACTATTTGATTATATGTATTAGTTCATTCTGTATTACGAATACACTTCGAATCAGAAAGTAAATATTTCTAAAACAATTTTATTATTTTCTCTATAATTACTTTGATTTTTAACAAATGCTTCGATCCATCATGTCCACTACATGATAATTCCTGACAACTTAAAAAAATTACAATATCAATTAAACGACGTAAAACGGCGTGATTATTTTTGACAATTTCTGCCGATGCGATCTGGCGATGCACTACCGACCGGCAGATTTAAAAATGCCGTACCTGCCTACGGAGAGAATGTATGTTCGCTTGCTCATCGACTTGTTATTTCGGTGAGTTTTACGTGTAAATCATCAGCTACGGATGCTTTCTGTACGGCTAGCCGAAAAGTCAGATGAATGGCTCGGATCATTCATTTTTTGAGAAGTCTGTTATGCGCAGGGATCACTTAACGCTCGGATTGATCAAATCCTTTTAAAAACCATGAATAAAATTTAGTCTGTATTATCTGACAGATTTTTTTTACTTCACAGATACAAATATTAAAAAAATCTATCTATATAAATGTGTAGGTCGGCACTGCCGACCCTGACCGGCCGCCACTGCTGTGGTTCTTGGTATTTTCTTATTACTTTTGCATGTAATCTCGTTGAAATCATAATAATAGAAGTATAAATTCTTATGTGCGTACAAAGTACACAGACTTTTTTTATTTTAGGTTTTTCTCAGAACAAATTGCAAGTCATGAAAACTGAACTGGCATGCCCTACAGAACAACAAAATGCAACCACTGAAGAAACAACAGTTAAGAATTCTACATGTAAATGTAAAATTTGTTTTAAGCAATTTAACCACACAGGTTCTTTGAAACGACATATAAAAACGCACTCTAGCGAAAAGCCTTACAAGTGTGACATTTGTTTGAAGCAGTTTTCTCAGAAAATGCATTTAAAAACACATTCGATAGTGCACACTGGAGAAAAGCCTTACAAGTGTGAAATTTGTTTGAAGCAGTTTACTCGAGCAAGTGATTTGAAAAGACATTTGAAAGTGCACACTGGGGAATCCCCTCACAAGTGTGAAATATGTTTCAAACAGTTTACTCGAGCAAGTCATTTGAAAGTTCATTTGAGGGTGCACACTGGACAAAAGCCTTACCAGTGTGAAATTTGTTTTAAGCAGTTCAATCAGAAAAGTTCTTTGGGTGAACATACGAAAGTTCACACTGGAGAAAAGCCTTATAACTGTGAAATTTGTTTTAAGCAGTTTACTAGAACAAGTACTTTGAAAATACATTTGAGAGTGCACACTGGAGAAAGACCTCACAAGTGTGAAATTTGTTTTAAGCAATTTACACAAAGAGGTGGTTTGAAGACTCACTTGAGAATACACTCTGCATAGGCTTACCATACGTCCCGGTTCGAACGGGATGGTTTGTGATCCCTGTCCCGGTGTCCCGGCCGGTTTGCGTTAGCGTCCCGGTCAAACTTGAACAACACCGACATCCCGGCCATTGATCAAGGATCATCTAAAGTGCTCGAAACACAAGACCAGCGCAAGTGCCATTCTCTCGTCCCAAACTCTTCTACCATCGTTTTTGAAAAATGCTGAACCCGCAAAACATGAACTTTCCATTACTGTAAAGAAGCTATTTGCATTCCATGCAGCAATGTCAGCTATAATTTTTAAAACACCTGATTGCTTCTCTAAATTAATATCGAAGCTGTTTGAGCTCAAATTCGGGTCTGTGCATACCAAGTGCCAACCGATTATCGCGGGAGTGATAGCACTGATAGAAAGAGATCACAAGGAAAGAGTTTTTTGAGCATTTCAACAGATACATCAAACAGACATTGTGCTAAATTGGCACCGATAGTTGTTAAGTACTTTGTACCTAAGAAAGGCATATCTACTCTATTTCGTCTATTCCAGGCTCAAGGAAGGTTAACCTAAAAGGCATTGGTTGCAGCGCACACATCGTTTACAATACAATCCAACATGGAGTTGATGGTTCCTGCCGAAATAGAGACTATCATAAAAATATATAAATATTTTTGTATACTGTACCTACGCGTTACAAACGAGTTTTATGAGACAGCTGACATCGAGTACAAAAAATTAGTGAGACATGGAAATACAAGATTTCGGTCATTATTACCAGTTGTGGAAAGAATCCTGCAGCTGTACGAAGGCCTAAAATCCTATTTTCTTGCTGAAGTAAACTGTCCTCTAGTATTACGACAGTTCTTCACAACAGAAATTGGAGCACTTTTTGGTTTGTGCTGGGACAGTTAAATGTATTCAACAAAACCATTGAGTCTAGGGAAAAGACTAACTCAACTGCGACAGATGTAGGTATGGAGTTTACAAATTTAAAAACTAATTTTCAAAATAGGATAGAAAACAAATTTCTTCCTCAAGCAGCTAAATGACTCTTAAATAAATTGAGAATGTTGGAATATTTTCGTAGGTGCCTTTTGATATTTTCATATCTGGGTTAAGAGGATGGGTACGTATTTTCGGCTGCAATGCTATTCAAATGGGGATTCGTTTTTTTCGAATCCTGAGAAAACTAATAGGTATTTTTGAAAAATTTAAACGCAGAATAATTAAAGATTACGTTATTAGCGAGGGCCCAAAGTCCTTGAGAACTTCTATAATGTTTAGTTTAATAAGTTACAGGGGTGAAAAACTAAGAGAAAATTTAGTGTGATTTTTAATTTCAAATATCTCATTCAAAATAAACTTTTTATTTATTCTAAGGGACTTTCGGCCCTCGGTAATAATTTAGTCTTTCATTTAGCGTTTAAATTTTTCAAAAATATTTATTGGTTTTTTCAGGATTCGAAAAAAATGAACACAATGTCGGTGGTAATATTTTCCAAATCTATCTTTGGCTTACAACGCACTTAGTCGAATAGAATATTGTCAGCATATTGTCAGTCAGAAGTGACAATCAGTGACAATTTTAAATATTTGACATGATATATTATTATGGCATCGGGAATATTTTAAGTTGTTGATTAAATAATATATTGATAGTGTATTTGATAAATAATTGATTTAAGACGTGAACTTAATAAAAAGTTATTTATTGTGTATTATTTGTGGAAGATCCAAGCAGAGAATATATCAGGATAATATATTCTGTGATTCAAGTATTTTATTGTTAAAGATGTTCAAAATTATAAGCGTTCCAGAGTAACAATATATTATTAAAAAATCACTTTACACTTTTCCTCTTTTCTCGATTGAGTATTAGTTTTTGTTGTACATAGGTATAAATTATTACAATCACTGAATACATAGTTAGTGAAAAATTATCATATTTATTAACTGAATTAATAATTTGCAATTATACAAACAACAGTTATCCAAGAACGTTCAAAAGCCATTTCTTTAAGTTAATGATGACATTTTCAAGTAGAATGACATTCTAGTATATGCAAGCCAAGAAAGAGAGTAAGAAGAAGAAGACGTTCTAGTAATGTTTACATATCCATACCAGTGTGAATTTTACTACACGTAATTTGCCGTGTAAAGACAGAAAAAGTAGGGATAGCCGTAAAATATTTGCAAATTATGTACCCATGGCCTTAACAGAGAACTTGAATCGAGTCGACATTCATTTCACTAAAATATATTTATTTCAAAAAACAAGTAAAATTCTTTATAAAAGGGATATGTATTAAAATTCCCTAAGAAGGGCTACATCACAGAACTAGTTTTCAATTTGATAACAGATCATCATCAGTGCTGACCTAAAATAAGTATAACCTGATAAGTTAACACAAAGTTTTTGAAATTTTGACTACGGTTTTAAGAAGAGGTTATAGGTTATATTCACAAGATGTTGACATGCTAACCACCAAAATACAAAAATATTCAGGTAAAAACCCTTTTAACACGATCAGTCATGGAAACATTGATTACAAGATGCCCAAAATATCACGTTTTCTGCTCAGGGTACCATTTGAGCCCAAATTGAGTTGTTCACATGTTGAATAGTTTGTGGAAACTGGAGACTGATAATGGAAATCCTGAATGATGACATGACAGAAATGACAGTTCTACAGGAAGTTAAAATATTTACTTATTACTTATATATCCACTGGTGTAAAGCTTCTTAAAATTGAAAACCTTAGACCATAAAAACTTGTAGACACCTCGTAATGCTATTCTCTCGCCTCGAAGAGTGAAGCCAATATAAAACGATTCACACAGCTGTGCGTGACGTCAGTTTACGGCAGAAAACGTTAGAGATTAGAAGTGTTTATAGGCGTTGTAAGCTTTTTAAATTGTTCCAATTTAAAAATTTTCCAATACACTAATTTTTTAATTGTTGTTATATTGCAGTACATTTAATTGTAAGCAGCGACAAAAAAAGGGGCAAAACACCTAAAATCCAGTTTACAGCAGCATCATAAACAAGCGATTTTTCAAAAAATTGAAGAGCGACAATGGTGCATGGTGCTATATCTAAATAAGACTACATCTAAGCCAAAGAAAAACGGGTTTTATTGGTATGATCATTAATTTAAAGTCACTAATGCGAATTTGGAAAAATTACTTGAAGGATATGGATAGAGGTCTGAAGAAGCTTTCGGCCTACAAACTTTCTCAGGATCACTTAGATGTTTTGTTTAGTTCTATTACAGGAGTCATGGAGGTTATAACAACAACCCAACGGCAAAATAATTTAAATATGCATATAAAAGACTCTTAATGCACACAAGTGTTACAGGATCTGCCCAGGCTAATTGCATAGAACAAACCAATTTTAGCAATGAGCACAACAAATACTGTGAAAATGAAAACTGTTGATCATCAACTCATTGACAACTTTATAACTGATGAAAATAATAGGGAAATAATAACTAGTAACTATGATTATACTGTAAGTAATTTAAGTTTTTCAAAAACATCTTATGTGTGCGATGTTGTTGACTATATCGCTGGGTTTGTAGTTAAGAAAGTTAAGAAAACATGAGATTGTGACATATGTTTGTGTGCAATTGAATGTGATAATTTACATTCGCCATTCATTTGACACAACAATTATAGCATATCATACATAGCAAATATAGCAAAATTTTTTTAATTCAACCTTCTAAAGACGTCATTCATACCTATTTGCAAAATTGCTCAAAGCAAAATTAGAATTATGTACAATTCAAAAAAATTGAACCATTCTAAATTAATAACAAAATTGATCTTAAACGTGCATGGTTATGTGTTTAACGAATACAAAGTACATAAACATGTTTGATCATGATTTTGAAACAAACCGTTTGTTTCAAACCTTTGTACCACGAAGGTAAAAACTAAATAATGTAATAAGAGTTAGAAGTAAGTTAACAAAAGCTATTTTGTTTTGTGGTCAATAAATTAATAGATTTCATACATATTTTTTCACCTAACCTGAAACTTAAACTTCACCCAAAAGAAAATTACTCTCCTTTAAATTTATTTTTGATTATCAAACAAGAAGAGATATACCTACGATATACTTTCAAATAAAACATTTATTTTTACAAAATTACTTGTAAGTCAAAAATATTTATTAATTAATTTGCTACATGATTTTTCTTCCATATTTTCTACAAAATATTGAAGTTGTATTAAAATTAATCTAAAATTGGGTAATTTTATTAGTGCTTTGCTAAGAATCCAAACGAGTTCTTGCCGTATTGTGACGTCACTTTCGCGGAGGTCTTTGTTTCAACGGTTCGGTACAAGGCGTGTCTATCAGTTTTTATGGTCTAAGTTCAAAACAGTAACGAATATCACTCCACTGTGATAAATAATATAATACATATTTATTTCGTTGAAATCATAATAATAGAAGTATAACTTCTTACATACGTGCAAAGTACACACTCTTTTTTTTATTTTAGGTTTTTCTCAGAACAAATTGCAAGTCATGAAAACTGAACATGCAGGCCCTACAGAACAACAAAATGCAACCACTGAAGAAGCAACAGTAAAGAATTCTACATATGAATGTAAAATTTGTTTTAAGCAATTTAACCACACAGGTTCTTTGAAACGACATATAAAAACGCACTCTAGCGAAAAGCCTTACAAGTGTGACATTTGTTTGAGGCAGTTTTCTCAGAAATGGCATTTAAAAACACATTCGAGAGTGCACACTGGAGAAAAGCCTTACAAGTGTGAGGTTTGTTTTAAACAGTTTACTCATAAAAGTTCTTTGGATGAGCATACGAAAATTCACACTGGAGAAAATCATTACAAGTGTGAAATTTGTTTTAAACAGTTTTCTCAAAAAACAAATTTGAACACTCATTTAAGGGTACACACTGGTGAAAAGCCTTACAAGTGTGACATTTGTTTGAAGCAGTTTTCTCGGAGAATGCATTTGAAGACACATTCGAGCGTGCACACTGGAGAAAAGCCTTATGATTGTGAAATTTGTTTTCAACAGTTTACTCTTGCACAAGATTTGAAAATTCATTTGAAAGTGCACACTGGGGAATCCCCTTACAAGTGTGAAATTTGTTTCAAGCAGTTTATTCGAGCAGGTAATTTGAAAGTACATTTGAGGGTGCACACTGGAGAAAAGCCTTTCAAGTGTGAGGTTTGTTTTAAACAGTTTACTCGTAAAAGTTCTTTGATTGAGCATACGAAAATTCACACTGGAGAAAATCGTTACAAGTGTGAAATTTGTTTTAAACAGTTTTCTCGAAAAACAAATTTGAACATTCATTTAAGGGTACACACTGGAGAAAAGCCTTACAAGTGTGAACTTTGTTTTAAGCAATTTAGCGAAGCAAGTAATTTGAAAAAACATTTGAGATGGCACACTGGGGAAAAACCTTATAAGTGTGAAATTTGTTTTAAGCAATTTACACAAAAAGGTGGTTTGAAGACTCAATATTTGAGAATACACTCTGCATAAAATCCCAGTAGAAAGCTTAAAATGCATGTGAAAAGTGGTGAAACCTTTTTGTAAAACAACAAGATGCTCGCGCAGAACTACTTAAAATAAAAGCCGGTGTCCCACAAGGTAGCGTACTCGGTCCCTTATTGTACCTGTTATTTACTGCTGACCTACCTACAACTAGATTGACAACAGTCGCAACACCGTAGTGTTGGTACCGTTGCTGATGCTGATTTTGCCGGAGTTGAGCGAATGAGATTTATTCACTTAAATAATATTAGCCCTGGTGTATCTGAGCATCAGGTGTGTGATTACATAGTAAAAAAACATTCCTTGTTGAAGAAAGATTTTTCACTTAAGTCATTGACATCTAATGATTACTATTGCTCTGTTAAAATTGGTATTCATCAATCATTCTTTGAAGCTATGCTGCAGCCAGATGCATGGCCTGCTAGGCTCACAGCTAGAGAGTTTGTGTCAAGACCTCCTCGACTGTCTCGCAATGCAGGTGGTTCACGTACAAATGAATGACTTTTAGGTAGTGTCAATTCTGACGAACTGAATATTTTTTGTCAAAATGTTGGAGGTTCACGTACCAAGTTGTCTATACTGAAGCCCAGCATTTCCACAACAAATTATAATGCATCAAATGGCTATTTCAGTGTATATTATCAAAATGTTAGAGGACTACGGACAAAACTATCTATATTGAAGCGCAACATTTCCACAACAAATTATAATATACAGTAAGGTCTCGTTTTATGCGGTAGATACGTTCCAGAGAAAAGCGCATAAAAAGAAATCGCATAAAAAAGACTATACTTGTATCGAAAAAGTAGGGATACGTTCCGTAGGTTTCTAAAATCACATAAAATGGTGGACGTTCGTCCATCTAAAATTGTAGGAATGTCAGTAAGATCTCGTTTTATGCGGTAGATACGTTCCACAGGAAATAGCATATAAGAAAATCACATAAAAAGGACTTTACTTGCATTGAAAAAGTAGGGATACGTTCCGTAGTTTCCTAAAATCACATAAAATGGTGGACGTTCGTCCACCAAAAAGTGTATGTCCTTGATTTTTGTTTCTCCATTGGGCCAAGTAGAATCTTAAAGAATAAGTTAAAAACGCAGACTTATGACATTGAAATTGCAAAATCATCTTCTAATGGAACATAAAACTTTGCGATACTGAATTAAATGTTTTAATCCAGAAATCAAAATGGGCTATTTATTATACTGTAACTAGAAATCAGCAACATTTATACTCTTAAATACTTAAACATTTAAATTTAATTTCAAAACAATTCCAGGTTATGATTTAAATGCAAAACTCAGATTGATTTGATATAATAGCTACATGCATCATGTAACAAGGGGAATACCCGAATTGCAAACCGTCAAATTACTGACATCTGGATGGGAATAGTTAATAATAGAAATTTATGAACGAAATACAAACCGCATAACTTCGAATTCGCATAAAAAGAATCCGCATAAAACGAGACCTTACTGTAATTATTTTTACTGAAACCCGGTTAAATGGTGAATTTCATGATGGAGAATTAGGTTTCGATGACTATAATGTATACAGAAGAGATCGTTCCGCAGATACGAGTACCTTACAAAGAGGCGGTGGAGTTTTAATTGCAGTTCACAAGTCCCTCACTAGCCGTCAGTTGGACACTTCTCGAACTATTGAAAAGTTGTTTGTTGTAGTTGGTAATAACTGTCCTCAAGTGATAGGTAGTGTTTATATACCGCCAAAGGCATCATTAGATGTATTTGAAACATTTTGTCATGATGTAGACACACTAACGAAGAATATTCTAAAGCTTGTTTTCATATATTTGGCGATTTTAATGTTCCTAATTGTGACTGGCGAATGAATAATCTGGCATCTGAAGCTACACCTAATGTACAAGCTAATCTTCTTGAAACTAATGCTATTGACTTATTATCAAATATGGTTGCATTTAATAATCTTTTTCAGTGCTCGAATATTGTGAATTAGAGAGGTGTTCTATTGGATTTAGTATTTTCTCATAGTCTCAAAATCAATAGGTGATCTCATTACCCCCGATAGTCACCACCCTCCTATTGTAACTTCTTTAAGATTTAAAAATACTAACACTCATAACATTCCTGAACAATATTATTACGATTTTAATAAAAATGCAAATTTTGAAGTTATTATTGATTGTTTATGTGCAGTTTTGTGGGATGATTTGCTGTTGGGCAAGTCGTTAGATGAAATGATTAATATATTTTACAATGTCTTATATTTAATAATCGAGATTCATGTCCCCACCAAAAAAAAATTCTGCTAAGAAATTTCCTCCGTGGTTTACACCTGAATGATGGAAACTAGTTATATGGAAAAAAATAGCACACCAAGAACACAAGACATTGTTGAATTTAGACAGTTATGACAAATTTTCGTGTCTTAGATCTCAGTGTAAAGTACTCTCGAAACAATGCTATAATCAGTATGTGAGTGATGCCCAGTGTTCTATACAGGCTGACAGTAGGTTGTTTTGGAAATTTGCGAATGCCAATAAGGACCAGAATTCCCTACCTTCTGAAATGTTCCTTGATAATGTTAGGTCCAATTCTATGACTGAATCTGCCAATCTGTTTGTTTCTTATTTTCTACCCGTGTATCGTAAGGATAATATAACTGAACATCAAATACTCGTAACTGATAGTGATCAGAATGTTTCTAATTATTCTGTTAGCATCTCCGAAGTCTATCATCATCTAACTAATCTGAAACCACCGAAAGGTCCAGGTCCTGATGCAGTACCTCCTGTCTTATTGAAATACTGTAGTTTTTTATTAGCACGTCCGTTATATTATATATTCAATGAGTCATTATCATCAGGTCAATTCCCAAGTTACTGGAAATTGAGTTATATAACACCAATTTATAAAAGCGGTAATAAGCATGATATACAGAACTATCGTCCTATATCTATATTAAGCACCATTCCCAAACTGTATGAAGCCATATTAACAGAACATCTATCATTAGTATTTAGGCACAAAATAGTGTCTCAGCAATATGGATTTTGCAGTGGCAAATCTACAGAAGTCAACCTTCTATATATGTCGGTAAAGTCAGCAGCACCATTGTATAAGACCGAATTCAGACTAACACTATATGTTATTGCTAATTTATTACAGAAAGAAAAAATTTATTGCTGTAGCCGTTTCCGAGAAACAGTGGGTGCTGCTAGCTTTACGGTAAAGCTAGCAGCACCCAACCTATATCTCGGCAGTGAAAAGGAGTAAAGAGCTCATTTTAACGGCATATTTTATTGCTAATTAATTGCTCGTGATTGGTATATTAGCCAATCCCGAAAAGCTACCCCATCATCCCCTAGCGCAAAACTCATTCCCGAAAAAATGACGAAACTCGAAAATTCAACTCCACGGAATTAATTGCTAATTTATTGCTAATTTATTACGAAAAGAAAAAAAATATTACTGTAGCCGTTTCCCAGAAACAGTGGGTGCTGCTAACTTTACCGTAAAGCTAGCAGCACCCAAACTATATCTCGGCAACGAAAAGGAGTACAGAACCCATTTTAACGGCATATTTTATTGCTAATTAATTGATCTTGATTGGTATATTAACCAATCCCGAAAATCTACCCCAGCATCCCCAAGTGCAAAACTCACCCCCGAAAAAATGATAAAACTCGAAAATTCAACCCCCGGGAATTAATTGCTAATTTATTATGGAAAGAAAAAATTTAATGCTGTAGACGATTCCGAGAAACAGTAACATACAACCTAGGGGAGTGCTTTTAGATTTTCACTTCGGAAAAAATCAAACAAGATAAAAATTTTTGTAATTTCATTAAGAAATGTTTAATAAACAACATATCAAAAAGTTCTACTCGAGAATTGGGTGCTTCATTTTTTATTAAACAAATGAACAGCGAAGTTAGATGTTTTTTTAAATAACTCCGAAAATATAATTTTTAGAAAAAAACTGACTTGAGCGTTGAAAAATTCAGAAACTTTTACAAAAAAACCTTATATAAAGATTTTTCTAAAATTAAATCTCTAGCTTCTGTAATTTTTTATTTATAACGCTAAAGTCACCCTTCTCGCACACATTGGCGCACTGTAAACTAGCGTTGGAAGAAGTGCACGGTTGGGTTTTTTTAATGTAATTCTTTAACTGATGGATCAAAAGAAATTTTACAAATTGGACATGAAAGAAGATGAAATATGCTATCTTATGGTTGTAATAAAAAGAAATAAAATGTATGTACATAAGTACGGTGTGGGCGGAAAGTGAGCCTTACATGAATTTTGTTTAAAAATGTGTAACTAATACAATATTACTTATAAAACTCTCAAATTTGCACAACTTACCTCTAAGTCATCTTACTAAACGATGTTTCATTCAAAAAAAAATATCAAAAATTTAATTCAAATAATACGATGTCTCAAAAAATGTAATTTTTGAAAACTACGTAGTTTTACAGAATTCCCACCATTTTAAGACGGTATTACTCAAGTTTGAATAAATCTAATACAATTTTTTTGCTATTTTTTTAAAACTTGGGATATTATATTTAAAAAACACTGACTTATTTTAGTTTAAAAATGAAATAAACAATTTCTTTTTGAGAAAACTAAGAAAGATAGCAAAAATGTAATACAAAAACCGAAAATTACCAGCTGAAAAAATGTATATAGAGTGATCAAAACTTTTTTCTGTAAAACTTACCTAAAATACATTTAATAATAAGCTTCAACAATAATAAATGTTCAACAAAAAAAATTTTTTTTAGCTCTTATACAGTGTGCTTAACTGGGAACCTATTGATAACTTTTTTAATATCAGTTTTACGAAAAAAGTTATTCTTTATAAAATACTCTGCATCATATATAACATAAGATGCAATCATCAAATATCAAATTTTGTTAATTTTGTACGAGCTATGTCAAAAAATATGAATTTCACTCAAGAGTAAAGTACCTTTATATTTCACAGTAACGAAAATTTTTATAAAGAAAAGTTGTTTGGAATTAAAAACTATGTTCCAATATGTAATTATATCTTTCTAATCGAAAATTTGTTTTTTTAAATATTCTTTCTAACACATTTTAATTTTTAATATTGCGAAAATTATTTGTTAATTGTTTTTTTAACAATCAAATTCCATATTTGTTTGATTGGATTCTACTTGTTTTTCATTTAAATATCCACCATTTTGGATCCGCCATTTTGAAATTTAAATTTTTAATCTTTAATTCAGATTTAACAACCTGTTAAAAATAAAGACAATAAATGTTTTAGAAAAATGTTCTTTTTTATGTTCTTTTTAGAAAATCCGCATTTTGGATCCGCCATTTTATAGTTTATAATGTTAACATTTAAGTTAGGTTTATCAAAGCTCTCAAGAATAAATATAAGTAGAAATAAATACATTTTGTAAAGAAATTATGATTTTACAACTATTTTTTAAGTTATCCGCCATTTTGGATCTGCCATTTTATAATTTAAATTATCAAAATTTGATTCAGGTTCAGCAACCTCTCAAAAATATCCACATATAAGTAAACAAACACGTTTTATAAAAAAAATCGGATTTTACAACTACTTTTAAGGATTTTTAGGAAAAAATCCGCCATTTTTAATTTGCAAATTTTAATGTCAGATTCGGGTTCAGCATACTCAAAACTAAAATAAAAACATTTTTTATCAAAATAAAATGTTGAATTCACCCATATTCTTAACATTATTTATACAAAATAATAATTGTTATTGTTTAAACAATTAATAAACAATTAGCGGCGAAGTTTGTGAGTAGAACTTTTTACTTTAACATATTTATAAACTAACAAAAAAAGTATTAGAAAAATATAACCTTGTTTGATTTTTTCCGAAACATTGTGTCTTTTCGTTCTAATTGCACTCCCCTAACCTATATATCTGCAATGAAAAGGAGTACAGAGCCCATTTTAACGGCATATTTTATTTCTAATTAATTGCTGTTGATGGCTAAATTGACCAACATTCAAAAACTATCCCATCATCCCCTAACGTAAAAACCGTCTTCACGTAAAAATAATTTTACTTTATCAGACTATAACAAATAAATCCAGTTAGATATTCCTTCAAATTTAATTTCTTCTTCGAATTAGTTTTGGAATATCTTCTTTTTTTATGAAAATATGTCTTCTAAAACATAAGAATATGCGAATCTAGTAGTTGACTTTGGTGAGGCTTCGAGTATCATTATTTCTTATATAAGTGTAATTCCCTATGCCCATTCTGTAAAGTGCAGAGCCCATTTTAACGGCATATTTTATTTCTAATTAATTGCTGTTGATGGATAAATAATTGACCAACATCCAATAGTCTAAGATACGATATAAGGTCGATTTGCACCGATCTGTTTACTTGTTTAATGGATAAAAATTATTATTGGATATGTAATTTAGCATGTTAACAGTTAAAAAAAACAAGTGTGGCCCGATATAATCTTGTTCTAACTGTAATTAATTAATAAAAAAAATTACATTTTTTTTATAAATTAAAAAAAACATTTTTCGACCCAGGCAGATATTACTTCAGATTTTTTAGGTCATTCTAATCAAAAAAGGTCTTTTATAAAGGTCTCCTATAAACAATTTAAAACTGAAAAAAGAACGAAAAAATGCGATTTTCAAGGCTTAAAAACATAAGTATAAAATATAATTTTTGGAATTACGAAGTACCAAATTCAAGTTCAAACCTTATTCTATCATGATCAGTTTTTTGGACTTATTTCATTCTGAAACATTGTTTTTTAGTTGTTAATACTTGTTTCCCCATAAAAAACCTTCCTCATTACCAATTAAAAAAATATGTTCTGGAATAAAACGTGGCTAAAATTCTTATCGAGACCTGATAGGAAAAGGTTTGAACTTGAATTTATGTACTTGATGATTACAAAAATAATATATTTTACTTGTGTTTTTGAGCCTTGAAAATTGTCATCTTTCTCGTCCTTTTTTCAGTTTTAAATTGTTTATAACTCGAAAACGATCAACTTTAGAGAAAAATTATAAAAGACCTTTTTTTACAATGATCCAAAAAATGTCATTTTTTAATTATTATCTAATTAATTATAGTTACAAGATTAATTCGGGCAACCCTTGTTTTTTGTAATAATTGTTAACGTACTAAATTACACATCCAATAATTTTTATCCATTAAACAGATCGGTGCAAATCGACCTTATATCGGATCCTCTACACTACAAAAACTATACCATCATCCCCTCGTAAAAACCGTCTTTACATAAAAATCATTTTAGTTTATCAGACTATTGACTTATATCCATCACTGTTGTTATAGTCCAAGAAATGAAGCTTAAAACAGGACAAAACCTCGCAATTTTTGCAGAATGAACCGATTTGTATAAAAATTTGGAATTAAGTTCAGCTTACCCTCTACTTCAAAAGCTATAGGGTGCCGAAGGGCGCTTTTTAGTTTTTAAGGGAAAAATTATCCCCTTTTTGCCAAAATCTATAAAAAAGCTTAAGAGGAGTGAAATTTATTCAGATGCATTAAATATTATTATCTAATACTCTAACTTTAATTATTAACTATTTTAACCCTTTAAAAGTCCATTTTTAAGGGTAAAAACTACCCCTAATTTCTCAAAATTGCTCAAAAAAGCTTAAATAGGATAAAATTTGGACGGATGATTTAGGTAATAATGGTTTGATATTCTTAATATAATTTCTGAGTATTTCAATCCTTAAATTTATTTTACTACCCCTCATTACGAACTATACAAAAAAGGTTATACTTAATCAGTGAAATTTAGTTAAGATGAATTAAATGAGTTTTTGGTGCTCTAAGTGTAATTTTTAAATATTTCAACCCTTTGAAAATTCATAAATAGTTGATCAAGAGATGTAATTTTCATTACACCTACAATTTTTTTTATTTAGAAATAACCGCATTAACCACAAAGGTCATCAGCGGGGTAACGAGAATACAATTAATAAGTTTACAAAAGTATGAAATTGTGTACAATTAAATCTTACTTGCTAGGTTACATTTATTAAGGAATTGGAAAAGAGGTTTACAGTCGGTTTGCAGGTTAAGAATGTCTTTCATATTGTTTGAATAACCAGATATAGATTGTTTGTAAGCGGCAAATTCATCACATTCTGTTAGCACATGTTTTACTGATAATGGCATATTACACCTTCTGCATTTTGGTGCTTCGGTATGGGTAATGAGATGCTCATGAGTAAGTTTACAGTGTCCTAACCGAAGACGAGATAAGATGACTTGATTCGATCTGTTGATTGTATGTGGATTCCATGGACCAGTATCTTCTTTAACGTCTCTTAACTTACTCGTAGATGTTTTCCATTTTTCATTCCATAAATTGAGAGTCATAGATTTTAGTAGTTGTTTTGTATCTGCGGGTGGAATATTACAAACACCAAATACCTAGAATATTACAATACTTTAAAACTTTTACAACTTTAAAAAAATGACAACTATAAACGTCAAAATTAGATCAACTGTATTTAATACAGCTGATCTATTATTTGTCAACTTTACATGTTAAATAATCAGTTTATCTCGATGTGGCATTATTATGGCAGGAATATCTTAAAGAAAAATTATGGTGAAATTTGTGCACCCCATAAAAATTTTATGGGAGTTTTGATCCCTTAGATCCTCCCAAACTTTTGTGTATGTTCCAATTCAATTTTATTATTGTGGTACCATTAGTTAAATTCAATATTTTTGTTTCTTAGTATTTTTCAGATAAGGCAGTTTTTATCGAGTTGCGACTTCTTTTTTAACATGTCTACATAAAAATTTTATGGGGGTTTTGTTCCTTTAAACCCTCCAAATGTTTGTGTACGTTCCAATTAAACTATTACTGAGGTACCATTAGTTAAACAGAATGTTTTTAAAACTTTTTGCCTCTTTGTATTTTTTCGATAAGGCACGTTTTATCGAGATCTGGCTTTTTTTTTACTATGGTTCAAAATATACCTAAAAATGTAAAGCATAAATAAGTCTGCATATTATTACCAAGTCTCCATAATCGTACTTAACCATATACAAATATGTGGTGGATTTGACAAATATTCAAAATATTTCGATAAAAATTGACTTTTCGAAAAAGCAATAAGTCAAAAAAGTTTTTAAAACGTTGTGTTTAAATGGTACTACAATAATAATTAAATTGAAACGTGCACAAAAGTTTGGGGGGGGGGGGGTTTAAAGGAACAAAACCCCATAAAATTTTTATGGGGTGTCCAAATTTTACTATAGTTTTTTCGTAAGATACTGCTGCCATAATAATGCCACATGTCCATTTTCAATAAAAAATCTCTAATAGTTTTCGATATATTGGAAAAAATCACTTCATCTTGTAACTTCAAATGAGTGATAAAGGCACAGAGACTTAGATGGCGAGGTCACATTGAAAGGATGCCAAACACGAGGACTCCAAAAAGGGTACTAAACTACACTACAGCTTCAAGAAAGAGAAGAGGAAGGCCGAAAAATAGATGGAAGCAAGAGGTCGAAAAAGATTTGGAAAGAATGGTGCTACAGGGTCAGAAAAGAAAAATGAATAACAGGAAGGAATGGAGAAAAATCACATATCAAGCCAGAGAAGATCTCAGTACATAAAGAAACGTGAAAATGAAGAAAAAAAACAAACTTTTCAAGCCATGGGCCTCTAAGGCCCTTAGTGCTATTATAAATATAATATATAACTTCAAAGGGCTGTAACTTTTCTTGTGTGCACATTTGTACTAAGGTAAGTTAGGTCCAATCAAACTATTTTTGGTCCCAGAATATGTGATTAAATTTATGACCTGTATTTTTGTTACACCCTGTATATATCTACATACTTCGTCGAATTTACTAACTGTTGCGCGTCATCCGCGTCATAGCCTGTGACGTCGCATGATACCAACACGAAATATTTAGGCGGTAGGTGTGTTCTTTTTTAGAATCACTTTGCCGAGTACACTGGAATTACAGCCACTAGACATATTTTATTATATACGCGTAGAAATAATATTTGAAGATTTCTATTAATGTTAACCTAAAGAAATACACAATAATATGTTTCATTTCATTTGTATAAATGGATTATAAAGCGTTTTTATGAAGCAGATTTGTTCGGATCACACTGTAACTGTAATCGAACGAAGGTGACATTTTAGAATAAATTGCTAACATTTATTTGACAGTTGCGGTGATGACACTTCATATTTGTTTATATTCTTTACTATAAGTATCTGTTTTATTTATTATATTTACTGTTTTTATTATTTACTTTACTATAAAAAGATCTTCTACTATAAAAATATAAATTTCAACTAATTTTATAATGACTTGGAATAATCGAGGTATCTGACAACTTTTTTAGTTGTTATTGTAGACATACTTATACAAAGAAACCTACCGGCTTTTTGCCAAGAGTTCGGAGCCGTTTTTTAATTATTAACAATGCAGTGCAAAAACGCTTGCACTGCAAATCTTAAAAGATTATAACTTAATTCTTGTTCTCTATTTCTTAAGTTTTTACTTATTTACATTGAATATTAATTTGTTTTGTTGTATAATCCACGTTTACAATAATTATGTGATAAATTTGATTTAAAATGGATTCAGGATCTTTTTATACTTTGGCAACTATGTCAACTTAGATCTCTGGCGTAGATAATGACGTGCAACGGTAAGTAAATTAGATGGACTGTAGGTTATATTTGGTTCTTGGGACATCAAAGTATATTTTTTAGACATTCCCTGGATATAGTCACTGATGTGACATATCTCCGATTTGTTTTTCATGAGTTTTGTAAGAGAGACTAAAAACTTTTTTTATAGTCACCTCCTGTTTTCATGTATTTTTTGACATGTTTTGTAGTAAATTCAACTATTTACTACAAAACATGTCAAAATTTACATGTGAAAGCAGATGATCCTAAAAATGGTTTTTCGTCTCCTACAAAATTCATGAAAAAGCAGATAGGAGAATTATTGTACATTAAAATTCTCTGATGTTTGGGAAAAAGGGCTTAAGTCAGAACTGCACATCGATAATGTTTTGATGATTTCTACAGTACTGTAGTAGATTCTACTGTACATACAGTTTACATCTACAACAGTTTTTTTCTGGTCCAGAAATCATCAAAACATTATCAATGTGCAATTCTGACTTAAGCCCTTTTTGCCAAACATAAAAAAGCAATCTGGTCATAACTGCCCAATGAGCAATTTTAATTTAACCTAAATTACTACTGTTTCTTAAAATGAAGAGCTTACCCCATAGCGTCTCTTAACTAATCTAACAAGATCGTGCACTATTCTAACATACACAGGCACAGCACACAAGCACTATGCTCCGTTTTTCACTATCACCTATCACTCAAACTAGTTCAAAAGGCTGTGTCCTCTTCAATCTTCTAGTTTGCCCAGTAGTATCGAAGAGCTGGATTTTTTCAATATTCTTGAACTTATGAAGTTGTTGCTCATGACTTATTCCTGCTATCTTCTTGATATTTGTTGATAAAGTAATAACTTATTATGCATGGACAATGTGGACTTTCTTCCAACTAGCCAATACACTTTTTATATCTCTCTTTTACCTTTCATAGCCACAAGGCTATACATTTCCTCCTTGGTTTTTTTTGTAGATCACTTTCAGCTGATTCTAAAAAAAATTAAAATGAACGGTAATTTTTCTATTCTTTACAATTAAAAATCAAAAAAAATACTTACTATTTACAGGTAATAATATGCATGCATAAATGATTCGTTTCATAAAGAATAAAGAAAATTGAAAACGGATTTTATAATGCTTACAAAATTGTTTAAACAAGAGATCCAGCCAGAGACCAGAGCAAAAACTAGCAGAGAGTACAGCAAAAAAGCCACTAATTTCCATTTCCCACACCCCCTTATCGATGCATTTTTTTCCAGTCAAAATTTTTACTAAATTTTTAGGTTATCGGTTATCCATGAAAATGAAATAAATATATGAAATGTGATGACCAATGACCACGCGACGCTACATCGATACTCGCGCGGCAAATTTGAAAATGAACGCAAATTGAATAGTAAATGGCCTCTCTTAAAATCTTGTAATGGAAAATTTTACCCCTCCAGGAAGACATTGTACTATGTTCATAGAATATCTTGTGGTAACTTTCCACCCATAATTTAATCAGATAGATGTTCACGGAATCCGGAATAGAACGGTAGTACCTACATTCCTGGAATGTTTTGTGTTGTTAGGATTAAACTTTTATTTTATTTATTCTTGAATATTTCCTATTGTAAAACATTGTAACCAATAATTTACAAATAAGATTTTCATTACATTACATAAAATCAAAAACATGTTTTGGATATTAAACTATATAGTTTATAATTGTAATAATTGTATATACAATTTTGAATTAAGATTTAATCTTTTCGATTTAAACTACAGTAAAACCTGTGTTACCGGCCCCCTGCAAACACCGGCCACCTGTACTAACGGCCAGTTTAAAAATTCCCCAAACCAATTACAGTAAAACCTGTCAGTAACGGCCACTAAAAATGAAAAAGCTATTGGCCGATATAGAAAGGTGACCGGTATTGCCAGTTTTTGTAGTCTAGATATAATTGGTTTGGGGAATTTTTAAACTGGCCGATTTTATCAGGTGGCCAGTAACACAAGTTTTACAGGATATCTAGACTACAAAAACTGGCAATAACGGCCACCTTTCTATATCGGCCAATAGTTCTTTCATTTTAGTGGCCGTTACTGACAGGTTTGACTGTATTTCATTAACGTAAAGTTAACGCGTAAGTTGATATTTTATTGAATTATTTTGCTATTTGATCCCGTAATTGGTATAATGTGTCCAATATAAAATATATAAGCGTTCATAAAACGTCCGTATTTCGTCCAGTATGGACGTCCAAAGGACGTTCAACGTCGGACGTCCAAAGGACGTCCATATTTATTCCGTCCGAAGGACGTCCAACGTCGGACGTCCATATTTATTCCTTCCGAAGGACGTCCAACATGGGACGTCCAAAGGACGTCCGTTTATAGTCCATGGACGTAAGGACCAAAAATGGACCTATTTTGGACGTCCAAAGGACGTCGTGTGCTATTAGGGATGTATCTGGATGCAATAGCTCAATGTTCCTATGGATCTAGTATGGTGGTTCTTACTGTATATTTAGTTTGTATTTTTATTTTAGGTTTTTCACAGAACGGAATGCAACTCATGAAAATTGAACATGCAGGCCCTACAGAACAACAAAATGCAACCACCGAAGAAACAGCAGTAAAGAGTGCTACATGTAAATGTACAATTTGTTTTAAACAATTTAACCACATAGCTTCTTTGAAACGACATATAAAAACGCACTCTAGCGAAAAACCTTACAAGTGTGACATTTGTTTCAAGCAGTTTTCTCACAAACGTAATTTGAAAACACATTCGAGAGTGCACACTGGAGAAAAGCCTTACAGGTGTCAGATTTGTTTGAAGCAGTATTCTCAGAAGGTTCATTTAAATAGTCATTTAAGATTGCACACTGGAAAAAAACCTAACAAGTGTGAAATTTGTTTTAAACAGTTTACTCAAGCAGGTAATTTGCAAGTTCATTTGAGGGTGCACACTGGAGAAAAGCCTTACCAGTGTGAAATTTGTTTTAAGCAATTCAATTGGAAAAGTTCTTTGGGTGACCATATGAAAATTCACACTGGAGAAAAGCCTTATAACTGTGAAATTTGTTTTAAGCAGTTTACTGTAGCAAATCATTTGAAAAGACATTTGAGAGTACACACTGGAGAAAAACCTCACAAGTGTGACATTTGTTTTAAGCAGTTTAATGATAAAAGTAATTTAAAAGCACATTTGAGATTGCACACCGGGGAAAAGCCTTACAAGTGTGAAGTTTGTTTTAAACAGTTTACTCATAAAACTTCTTTGGATGAACATACGAGAGATCACACTGGAGAAAAGCCTTACAAGTGTGAAATTTGTTTGAAGCACTTTTCTCAGATGGTTTATTTCAATAGTCATTTAACATTGCACACTGGAGAGAATCTTTATAAATGTGAAATTTGTTTTAAGCAGTTTAATCGTGCAAGTAATTTAAAAGTTCATTTGAGGGTGCACACTGGGGATAAACCTCACAAGTGTGAAATTTGTTTTAAGCAGTTTAATTGTGCAAGTCATTTGAAAGTTCATTTGAGGGTGCACACTGGGGAAAAACCTCACAAGTGTGAAATTTGTTTTAAGCAATTTGCACAAAGAGGTGTTTTGAAGACTCACTATTTGAGAATACACTCTGCATAATATCCCAGTAGAAAGCTGTCCAGTTAAGTTACGTCTAATTCAGTCAGATGCTCGAAGATTTATCCTGCTGCGGTAATACTTATAGGCGAAGCAATAAAACACTAAAATCGGCCTTACCTCCGAAAAAAAAAACGACAAGACGGATCTTAATAATAGGGAACTTGCATAAATTTTTAAATATTAAAATGATATTAAAAAACATAAGGTAACATGATCTTAAAACGCTTGCATGCGAAAAAAAAACAAATATTCTAGGAGGCTCTTGAACGTCCTTCTATTGGTTCGACGTCACGGGCCACGGTCAACCGGGCTGGCAGTCGGAAACAACGCGATTAGGGTTGGTATCATGGGTAAATTACATTTTAATCGTCTTTAATGGAAAATTCCTAAGTATTATTTATGTTTATCTTATATATTGTAATAATAGTTCCCCAATCAGCTTAGTTTTAAACTGAAATTGATAAAGTTGAGTGCTACTTTGTAAAGAGTGTAAAACGCATAATATGCCGGACGAGGGTTTTTCAAAAGGTCAATCTGACTAACTTACCTACCGTTGATGTCTGCATGGTGGCAACTTTTATAAAAAGTAGTGAAAGCTATTCTATTGGAGAAATGCGAGGTGTCAAGGCAAATAAGTAAGAGTTATTAATTAGCATGTTTAAACCGTTTATGACAATAGTTTGGTACCATTATATTATAGTATACGGTTTACCCCGTGGGTTTGATCTACCTACCTCTAATCGAAGGATTTCGTATATCCTGGAAAAGATTACGGTGTAATTTGCATTATAATAAAGATTATATTTTATTGTAATGTTTATTAGTACCTACTGGAGCCTTTCATTATTGTGTTCAAAGCCTTCTGAGAAAAGATTATGGTGATTAGCAGACGTACCGATAGAACGTGTACATAGCCAACAAAATCCTTCTTTACAAAGTTACTAATACGCATAAATAAGAAGAATCGTTATTGTAATTTTACAAGTTAATAATATCTTTATCATCTCAGCTTATACTTACACCGAATCCCTCGGTAGACCGCAAGCTATAGTAGAAACCCGACTGTAGACCGCATACTATAGTAGCACCAATACTTTTTAGTTACTCTTACTTTTATTACTAAAAGTTTTGTTTATTTTCAAGTTACTTGTTTCTTCTTTGTTCTTTAACACAAGAAACGACAAAAGTAATTTCATAAAAAAGAACTTTTTGATACATGTCAACAGAGATAAAATGTTAATATTTTGCCTGTCACAGAAAAAATCGTTTTTGCCACAGAGTAAAACAAAATATTTCAACTATATTATTTATCTATGGGCAAACTGCATTAAATGCAATAGCCCACCGAACGGGCAAACGATACGAGTGGCCTGTGACGTCAGACCCCAGCTTTCGCTTTTAAAGTTGTTTGAAACGGAAATTTTAGGCGCGGAACTTTGATCAGATGTTGTACGTACACTATTCATTTTTAAGACGTAATATTTTGAATATAACATTTTAAAACATAAATTAACAATTTTATGCAAAAAAATTTTTTAGTGCAAGTTCCCTATTCTTTTTGCATTCGATTCGTGAATGCGCCAGAAAACTTTGTGACCACTAGCCATGAGATAATATTGAAAAACTGCATACAAAAAATGCATTCTTAAAGAGCATCTCAAACAGACAATAAAGAAATTCAGAACTCGTCAATTATTATCGACGGAAATCAGTTCAATTTAGTTACTCGGGGGTTTTTGGGGTAGCTGAAAACGAATATGATTTTGGAAGTGATCTCCGTAGTACCTGGTGTGCAGGGTACCTACTGTTTTCCTCGTCTTCTGGAGTTTTCGGCAAATTCATAAAAAATTAGTCAAAAATTATTATTTGGTTGTTTTTGGGTTCGCTGAAAACGAATATGAGGTCAGAAGTGATCTCTGGAGTACCTGTTGCCCAGTGTCACAAATAAGTGTACATAATGCCATTCTGGTCCAAGTTAATTAAATAGAATAGAAACGAATTAATCTGCTAACATTATACTTTTATTTAGCGGAGTAGCAGACAGCAATTATTGTAAACAATAATAACAATGATTCGTAACACATCGGCCAACACCTACATAGTTATTACTATATATCTATACAGCGTGTAACAAAAATACAGGTCATAAATTTATTCACATATTCTGGGACCAAAAATAGTTTGATTGAACCTAACTTACCTTAGTACAAATGTGCACATAAAAATAGTTACAGCCCTTTGAAGTTACAAAATGAAAATCGATTTTTCTCAATATATCGAAAACTATTAGAGATTTTTTATTGAAAATGGACATGTGGCATTATTATGGCAGTAGTATCTTAAGAAAAAATTATAGTGGAATTTGAAAACCCCTCAAAAATTTTATGGGGGTTTTGTTCCTTTAAACCCCCCCCCCCCCAAACTTTTGTATACGTTCCAGTTTAATTATTATTATAGTACTGTTAGTTAAACACGATGTTTTAAAAACTTTTTTGCCTCTTAGTACTTTTTAGAAAAATCAGTTTTTATCGAGATATTTTGAATATTTGTCAAATCCACCACATTTGTATATGGTTAAGTACGATTATGGACACTTGGTAATAATATGAAAATTTATTTATGATTTACATTTTTAGGTATATTTTGAACCATATTAAAAAAGAAGCCACATCTCGATAAAAGGTGCCTTATCGAAAAAATACAAGGAGGCAAAAAAGTTTTAAAAAGACTGTGTTTAACTAATGGTACCGCAGTAATAGTTTAATTGGAACGTACACAAACATTGGGTGGGTTTAAAGGCAAAAAACCCCCATAAATTTTGTATGTAAACGTATTAAAAAAGAAGCCGCATATCGATAAAAACTGCCTTATCGAAAAAATACTAAGTGACAAAAAATTTATCAAAATATTGAATTTAACTAATGGTACCACAATAATAAATTAATTGGCATGTACACAAAAGTTTGGGGGGGTTTAAGGGAACAAAACCCCATAAAATTTTTAGGGGGTGCACAAATTTCTCTATAATTTTTCTTTAAGATGTTTCTGCTATAAGAATGCCACATGTCTATTTTTAATAAAAAATCTCTAATAGTTTTCGATATATTCGAGAAAATCGATTTTCATTTTGTAACTTCAAAGGGCTGTAACTTTTTTTATATGCATATTTGCACTAAGGTAAGTTAGATTCATTCGAACTATTTTTGGTTCCATAATATGTACTTTAATTTATGACCCGTATTTTTGTTACACCCTGTATATTTCAATACTGATTCTTCAGCATATTTTATACCGATCTAAATAATAACAAATATACCTAGTTCAAGTTCACGCATATTAAACATGTGATACAAAAGAGCTATTCCAGGTCAAATCAACACACTTTGAATTAATTTTTTCCTGACCTATTTAGATTTTGTTAAAATTTAGAGTATTCATAGTGGATGATTAGGTGAAGAAAAATACAAAATTTTAAATTTTTATCTCAGGCCGTTTCCGAAATATGGTTATGTAAAGTTTTCCAAAAAGGTCCAAAACACCGCGACAATACTTTATTGGAATGGTTGTAGAAGCTGACCTGATTGAGCTAGAATAGAATGCTGGGAGAGGTGTCATTTTGCAGCATTTTTAAAGCTCTTTACAGTGATATACAGGGTGTCCAGAAACTCTACCGACAAACGAAGACAGGAGATTCTTAAGATAATTTAACCCAATTCACTTAGTCCGAAAATGCTTCCTAAGGGAGCTAGAGCTCTTTTAAGATGGCGTCTTGTAATTAGTTTTTCTTAAATATCTCCAGAACGCTTCTATTTAGAAAAACAAAAATTGGTACGCTTATTTATCTTCAAGATATAAATCTAATCCATCCATTGCAAATTTCTAGTACCGATCATAGGCGTCCGTTTCGGGTAGGGCAACGGTTACTTTATCGCATAACTTTTTTATCTTTAACTTTATGCATTTCTGATACTGGATTATTAAATTGGGAAGTATTGTAGTACTAAAAGGTACTCTTGTTTTAAATCGGTAGGACACACCGTTTTCTAGAAAAATCGATTTGAAAACTTTTCGCTTTTTGAATTAAAAAAAAATTTCAAAAAAAACTGTTTAGAAAGACGAAAACTGGTACATTTATTTATATTCCAGAGATAAATCGATTTCATTAATTGCGAATTTCTAGTACTGGTCATAGGCGTCCGTTTTGGGTAGGTCAACAGTTATTTTATAGCATAACTTTTTTGTCTTGAATTTTTGAGCATTTTTGACACTAGATTATTAAATTATGAGGTATTCGAGTACTAAAAGTTACTCTTACTTTATGTTGGTAAAATACTTCGTTTTTTGTTGAAAAGTTCTTTTATTTATTTTTTTTTTCAAATTCCAAAAACGAAAAACTTTCAAATCGATTTTTCTAGAAAACGGTGTGTCCTACCGACTTAAATCAAGAGTACCTTTTAGTACTAGAATACCTCATAATTTAATAATCCGGTGTCAAAAATGCATAAAAGTTAAGGACAAAAAAGTTATGCGATAAAATACCCGTTGCTCTACCCAAAACGGACGCCTATGACCGGTACTAGAAATTTGCAATGGATGGAATCGATTCATCTCTGAAAAGTAAATATGCATATCAATTTTCGTTTTTCTAAATAGAAGCGTTTTGGAGGTATTTAAGAAAAACTAATTACAAGACGCCATCTTCAAAGAGCTCTAGCTCCCTTAGGAAGCATTTTCGGACTAAGTGAATTGGGTTAAATTATCTTAAAATTATCTGAGGAATCTCCTGTCTTCGTTTGTCGGTAGAGTTTCTGGACACCCTGTATACAGCATGATGCTACGATAAACAAGTTTTTCTCAAACAAAAAAATATATTGTTATGACAGTTCCGTAGATTGATCCTACATAGAAAAAGTCCCTCGATATGAACTACCTTGGGTTTACTTCTAGCTGAAAACTGGATGCGGTGGATAATATCATTTATCTTCTGCAGGACGCTGTACAGGCCTTCCCAGCTTCGTTGAAGTTTCGGACAAAGTCCTTTCTTACGTGTTGGATTGTATAACCATACTGGGTCACCTCTTTCGAATTTTGTCCCCGTAGCATGCATATCTAGCCTGGACTTGGCTTTATCACTTTGAAGCTTCAAACTTTTACGGGCAAATTCGTAGACCTTTTCTAATTTTTCTCTTAAATTTTCGATGTACGTCAGGGATGAACGTTCTTCTTCGCAGGGAGGCAATCTTCCGAAAATAAGATCTTGAGGAAGCTTCATTTCTCTACCGGTGATCATCATAGATGGAGAATAACCAGTTGCTTCATGTTCAGAACTTCTGTAGGCTAACAGGAATAGAGGAATTAAAGTATCCCAATCTTTTTGATTATCAGCAACAAACATAGAAACATATTGACAAATAGTTCTATTGTGTCTTTCGATCATTCTATCTGATTGTGGATGGAGAGTTGTAGTGCGAGTTTTCTTAATACCCAAGATTTTCATTAATTCTAGCCATAATTCTGCTTCAAAATTTCGTCCTTAATGCAATTCTAAAGGAAATCCATGTCTTGATACGAGGTGTGTTATAAATGCTTCGGCTACTGTAGTCGCTTCTTGATTAGGAAGGGGTGCAATTTCAGGCCATTTTGAAAAATAATCCATTGCAACCATTAAGTACTTGTTACCTCTCTCTGTCGTTGGAAGTGGACCGAGAATATCAACTGCAAGTCGTTCAAAAGGATCTCCGGAAAGATGTGGTGCCATTTTACCACGACTTCTTGTTTCTAGGGCCTTTTCTACCGTTACATAAATCGCATTTCTTACACCAATCTTCTACATCTCGGCGACAATTTATCCAATAAAATCTGTCTCGAACTCTGGTCAGTGTCCTTTTTACTCCAAAATGTCCTCCAGACAGGCTGCTATGAAGTTCTTGCAACACACTTTTAATGTGTGATTTTGACAGTACCACTTGTTGAACTATACGTACTTCATCGGGACTTTCCCACTTCCGATATAACAGACCATTCGAAAGATATAGAAATTCACATTGAGCCCAGTACGCCTTTATAGTTCCACTGTATTTGGATATTTCCTGCCAAATAGGTCTTACCCCATTTTTAACCCATTCTCGTAAGACTTAAGTCATTATCTTTCTTTTGACTCTTCTTAATTTTTTCCAGAGAAGTCTGATCATTATCTTCTTCCTGTTCAACCGTGGTCATGCAGAGACTTACTTCTTCGGTGACACTCTCTTTTTCTTCAGTTCCTCTTCTTGTCTACGCATATCTTCGGCTTCTTGCCTACGCTTTTCTTTCACCTCCCTACGCTGCTCCCTTTCCTCTTTCTCTTCTTGTCTACGCTTTTCTTCATCTTCTTTCATTTTTATAAACCATGCGGGGGTCCTGACGTATCCATTTCCTTACTAAATTCTGTAGATCTCGTATTAACCATTCAAAAATAATTAAATACTTTTTCTATCCCACCGCTGTCGCCAATGGTATACTTCTTGCAAATATCTTTATCGCCAACCGTCACTAAAGTCATTCATTATTGTACTGATTTGCCCTCATTTGCGGTAGTAAAGTAACAGTTTATTGTACTGAAAGAAGAATTTTACTTTACCTGCCGCGATTAATCGAGATTGAATGTAAGTGGTCGATGGCAGTAATCGATTATTTATTTGAGTAACTTACAATTTATTTACTTTAGTTATTTAAAAAATATACACAATTTGCGATATTATCAATTAAATTTATGTCAAAAAGTGAAGTTATGTAGTATTTTATTATATTATATTTATATAAAATAAATTAAAACGTTACTGATTTAGTAATTATTCAATATTGATAACTATCGATTAAAAATCGAATGCAACCATCTTGCTTAACTTAACCCTAATTTTTTCTAATTTCACCTTAAATTTAAGGTCGCCTTTGACCTTGACCCGTTTTGTTTTGCCAAAACAAAAGGGACCAACTTTATTTTGAGCGTAACTTGCTTACATTTGATGGTAGAAACTTTTTTTATAAAAACAGAAATAAAGCTTTTTTTATACACTTTAAAAAAGTTGTAATGAGTTTTCCCCAAAAAGTGCTTCATTTTTTTTTGATATTTCACGTTGAAATATTCTCTTTGGAATTTGGAGAATATGAACCTATTTTTCATTGCCTATAACTCTGGTTCTACTAGGTCTAGGGACCTCATGCATACAACATATTATTTTTACTACTTTACGGGATATATTATTGCTAAAAACATTTTTTTCGATAAAATACTTTTTGAATTATTTGCAAAAAACTGTCTAAAAACGTGGTAATTTTGCTGAAAAATGAACATATTCACTCGCAAATAACTCGAGAAGTGTTGACTTGGTGAAAAAATTATAGAACATAAGTTGCTTAAAATTAGTCACTATATCCATTTCCGTACTTATTTTGGACATCTATTTTTTAACCCACGACAGGAGGTGATACCTCCAGGGCAAAAGCACACATCGGTACAATAACACTTTTTTCTTTGACATGTTAGCTATGCGTATGCCAAATTTCATGTCAATTCAAACGGTTCTGTAAAATTTACAGCGAAAGCCGTGAAAGAATGTACTACTAAAATCAGTTTTCTCGAAAAGTTAGCAAGATACAATTTTGATTTTGATTAGAGATGATTACTGAAACACCGACTTAATTAGTAAAAGTTGATGGTGACAATGTCATTGTCAAGTAGTGTTTATATACATATCCATACCAGTGAGAATTTTACTGTACGTAATTTACCATGTAAAGAAAGAAAAAGTAGGGATAGACGTAAAATATTTGCGCCTGTGCTCTTAATAAAGCCATGGGTCTTCTAGGCCTGGAGAGCTAAACTATACTCTTAATAAAACAGTTGTTGTAGACAAAACGCTACAAACAAATTCCTACAAATAAGGCGGTGACTATACGGGCTGACTTCACTGACTTTTGTCTTGGTTAACCTAAGGGCTCGGATAACATAGACCAAGGGCCGGTTGTTCGAACGCTAATCAACAATGATCATTATCAAATAATTAATTACTGTCAATGTCAATTGTTAAAACATAATTAATTACAATTCTGAGACTATAATCAATTAATATAACAATAATTATTAACATAATTAATAATAAATCTCATAATTGTAATTATAATTATGTTTTCAGCGACCCAAACAAAGTTGACATTGACAGTTTTGGTGACAGTAATTAAATATTTAATAATGATCATTGTTGATTAGCGTTCGAACAACCGGCCCTTAGATAATTGTGAATCTACTGTATATTTTCGAACCTTGATTCCAGCAAAAAAGTAGATTTTTATGGTCTGTTTGTCGAAAGATCCCATCTTCTAAATTTTGTTACTACCTTTGTTTTACCCATTAGTTTCTGCTTCTTTCTAATAAAATTTTATAGTTAGTTTGTATTTTTATTTTAGGTTTTTCTCAGAACAAATTGAAAGTCATGAAAACTGAACATGCAAGCTCTACAGAACAACAAAATGCAACCACTGAAGAAGCAACAGTAAATAATGCTACATCCTTGAAACGACATATAAAAACGCACTCTAGCGAAAAGCCATACAAGTGTGACATTTGTTTGAAGCAGTTTTCTCGGAAACATAATTTGAAAACACATTCGAGAGTGCACAATGGAGAAAAGCCTTATGGGTGTGACATTTGTTTTAAGCAGTTTATTCAATCACACGATTTGAAAAGACATTTGCGAGTGCACACTGGAGAAAAGCCTTACCAGTGTGAAATTTGTTTTAAGCAGTTCAATCAGAAAAGTTCTTTGGGTGAACATATGAAAGTTCACACTGGAGAAAAGCCTTATAACTGTGAAATTTGTTTTAAGAAGTTTACTTTAGCAGGTCGTTTGAAAAGACATTTGAGATCGCACACTGGAGAAAAGCCTTACAAGTGTGACATTTGTTTTAAGCAGTTTAGTGATAAAAGAAATTTAAACACACATTTAAGATTGCACAGTGGAGAAAATCCTTACAAGTGTGAAGTTTGTTTTAAACAGTTTACTCATAAAATTTCTTTGGATGAACATACGAAAGGTCACACTGGAGAAAAGCCTTACAAGTGTGAAATCTGTTTTAAGCAGTTTACTCGAACAAGTCTTTTGAAAAGACATTTGAGAGTGCACACTGGAGAAAAGCCTTACACGTGTGAGATTTGTTTGAAGCAGTTTACTCGAGCAAGTGATTTGAAAAGACATTTGACAATACACACTGGAGAAACGCTTTACAAGTGTGAAATTTGTTTAAAGCAGCTTTCTCGAGCAAGTCATTTGCAAGTTCATTTGAGAGTGCACACTGGAGAAAAGCCTTACCAGTGTGAAATTTGTTTTAAGCAGTTTAGTGATAAAAGAAATTTAAAAACTCATTTAAGATTGCACACTGGAGAAAATCCTTATAAATGTGAAATTTGTTTTAAGCAGTTTACCAGAACAAGTACTTTGAAAATACATTTGAGATCGCACACTGGAGAAACGCCTTACAAGTGTGAAATTTGTTTTAAGCAATTTACACAAAGAGGTAGTTTGAAGACTCACTTAGGAAAACACTCTGCATAAAATCCCAGTTAGTAGGAAAGCTATTTATTGGGCAGTGTGAATAAAATTGTAGTATGCAACTAAAGTACCTTTTTCGTAGCAAAAGCTAACATTTTTGTGAATAATATTAAGTCGTAGCTTAAACTTACAAGTTTATTCTGTTTGCTTTAAGTATGTTCTGTCTTTTTGTAGTAAAAGCTTATTTAGATGTGAATAAAATACAGCATTTACTGAAATTTTAAAGTAACAACTTTGAATTTTTCAAGCCAGGTAATGTGCAGCTTAAAAATTAGTCTTGTATAGAACTTTAATCGAACACGTTTAAAAATGGCTCAATTTATGAACATCAGACGTCGAAAATATTCTCAACGAAGTGAGTGTCGGGATGAGGAATATCATAATTTATATAGTTTTTCGAGAATTAATGTGGAGTGGTTAGCAGAAAATTTCCTTGAAGACACTGGAGAAACAAGGGGAGGAGCAATTAATCCCAGACAAGAAATGCAGATATTTCTTCGATTTTTAAGTGATCCTGGATTTCAAATTGGAGTTTTCTCCACTGAAGAACTGAAGAGAAGGTTTCCAATTTTGCAATATATGGTTAGAGTAAAACTAGACAGAGTTGCATCTGTTATTATTAGTTGTGCTGTACTTCATAATATATCAAAGTATTTAAATGATCCACTTCCTGTCAATGAAGAAGAAGATGTCATGAATGACGAAGAAGAAGAGCAATACAATTTAGAAAATGACACTGAAAATGTTATGAGAAGGGGACTCCAACAGAGAGAAGAAATCAAACATTTAATTTACCAACTAAACATTTAATTATATAAATTGTTATAGTTATAAATTCAAAATTATATTAAAAAACTGTTGAAACAAATAAAAATATACAGGGTGTGTACCTTAAAAAATATATCATATTTCATAATTTATAACATTGTATATATTTTATCTAAATATAAAGAAGTTGAAATTTCGGGACCTTCGCTTTCGGGACCTTGGGTTTCGGGTAGACTTTGACGTAGCTTGTTCAATAAAAGTTGTTCTCGCTCGATCTGCATGCGCGTAAGTTTTAACTGCTCAAGAAGAACCAGTCCTTGTAGATCTGCTGTGCATAATTTTGCAGTCTCATCCGTTTCTTGCCCTTCCAGCTTATTTCTTTTTGCTTGTGATGGTGTAATATAAGAGGAAGGAGGAGGAGGTCTGACTAAAACGTGCCTTGTCTTCGCTGGTTTTTGCATTTCTACATTTTCCAATGGCTTCAATCCCGTTGTCGCCGCTCCAGGAATTTTATGCAATATTGGGTTTTTCTCATCTTTATCTATAATGTCCAGCAATTTTTTCCCAATCTTTCAAAATAATTTTTTTATTTCCAGTTGCTTTCATATCTGTTTTCTTTTTTAATTCGTTTTTCATATTTTGAATCTTTTTTTTTTCAATTGTTTGCACAGTGGAGAAAAGCCTTAACAGTTTACTCATAAAATTTCTTTGGATGAACATACGAAAGGTCACACTGGAGAAAAGCCTTACAAGTGTGAAATTTGTTTGAAGCAGTTTTCTCAGAAGGTTAATTTAAATGATCATTTAAGATTGCACACTGGAGAAAATCCTTATAAATGTGAAATTTGTTTTAAGCAGTTTACTAGAACAAGTACTTTGAAAATACATTTGAGATCGCACACTGGAGAAAAGCCTTACAAATGTGAAATTTGTTTTAAGCAATTTAGCGAAGCCCGTGCTTTGAAAAATCATCTGAGATTGCACACTGGGGAAAACCTTATAAGTGTGAAATTTGTTTTAAGCAATTTACACATAGAGGTAGTTTGAAGACTCACTTAAGAAAACACTCTGCATAAAATCCCAGTTAGTAGGAGAGCTATTGTAATGGCAGCTAATCTGGAAAGCTCAAAGTAGGTGGCGCTCGTGTAGTTGGAGGTCACCTAAATTTTTTTTTGCAAAATTTGCAAAAAACGTAATTTTGCTGAAAAATGAACATATTCACTCGCAAATAACTCGAAAAGTGTTGACTCGGCGAAAAAACTATAGAACAAAAGTTGCTTAAAATTAGTCACTATATCCATTTCCGTACTTAATTTGGACATACAGGGTGTTAGTAAATAAGTATCAAAAATTTTAAGGGCTAATTCTACATGAAAAATTAATGCCAGTTTGCTCTATAAACATATGTCCGCAAATACTTAGTTTCGGAGTTACGGGGTGTTGAAATTTTTATTTCAAACTGCCAATTTATTTATTGCTCTAAGACCAGTTGAGCTATGAAAATGAAATTTGGTGAGTTTTAGGAGGTAGTTATTACGAATTTTTTGACATACAATTTAGAATTTTGTATTGTATTTTGAATTATTTTAAAGAAAAAAATAGTACGCCACTGAGATATTTCGAATTAAAAATTATTTTTAAATTCCACGTCTAATTTAAGATAAAAAACCTTTCTTGCCTTTTTTTCATATGATGCACCGTTTTTATGCACAAAAATAAAACATCTTGGCGCATATTTTTCATTTCTTAATACATCATCAAGAGCTATCCAATATAATAATACTAAACTAGAACAATAACAGAAAATATTACTAGTACCATTTCAACTAGGTGCAAAGCTGCAAGAAATGTTTAAAATGATCTCCTTTACAGGTAACAGAAGAATTTTATATTCATCATTGGCGCGCGTACGGGTAATGGTCTGAATTTTTTGAAGAAAAAAATAGTACGCCACTGAGATATGTCAAACTAAAAATCATTTTTGAATTATTTGTTCAATTGACTACAAAAAATCTTTCTTGCCTTTTTTCATATGCGGCGCCGCTTTTATGCAAAAAAAATTAAACATCTTAACGTTTACAAAGTATTTGAACCAAGTTTCTATGCATATGGAAACTACCTCAAATACTTAGTAAGCGTCAAGATGTTTTATTTTTTTGTATAAAAACGGCGCCTCGTATGAAAAAAAGGAAAGAATGATTTTTTGTCGTAAATTAAACGAGGAATTCAAAAATGATTTTTAGTTTGACATATCTCAGTGGCGTACTATTTTTTTCTTCAAAAAATTCAGACCATTACCCGTACGCGCGCCAATGATGAATATAAAATTCTTCTTTTATCTGTAAAGGAGATCATTTTAAACATTTCTTGCAACTTTGCACCTAGTTGAAATCTTAATAGTAATATTTTCTGTTATTGTTCTAGTTTAGTATCATTATATTGGATAGTTCTTGATGATGTATTAAGAAATGAAAAATACGTGCCAAGATGTTTTATTTTTCTGCATAAAAACGGTGCATCATATGAAAAAAAGGCAAGAAACGTTTTTTATCATAAATTAGACGTGGAATTTAAAAATAATTTTTAATTCGAAATATCTCAGTGGCGTACTATTTTTTTCTTTAAAAAAATTCAGACCATTGTCCGTAGGCGCGCCAATGATGAATACAAAATTCTAAATTGTATGTCAAAAAATTCGTAATAACTACCTCCTAAAACTCACCAAATTTAATTTTCATAGCTCAACTGGTCTTAGAGCAATAAATAAATTGGAAGTTTGAAATAAAAATTTCAACACCCCGTATCTCCGAAATTAAGCATTTGCGGACATATGTTTATAGAGCAAACTGGTATTAATTTTTCATGTGGAATTAGTCCTTAAAATTTTTCATACTTATTTACTAACACCCTGTATATTTTTTAACCCCCGACAGGGGGTGACACTCACCTCCAGGGCAAAAGCACACATCGGTACAATATCACTTTTCTTTTTTTTTCTTTGACATGTTAGCTATGCGTATGCCAAATTTCATGTCAATCCAAACGGTTCTTTAAAATTTACAGCGAAAGCCGTGAAAGAATGTACTAATAAAATCAGTTTTCTCGAAAAGTTAGTAAGATACAATTTTGATTTTGATTAGAGATGATTACTGAAACACCGACATAATTAGTAAAAGTTGATGGTGACAATGTCATTGTCTAGTAGTATTTATATACATATCCATACCAGTGAGAATTTTACTGTACGTAATTTACCATGTAAAGAAAGAAAAAGTAGGAATAGACGTAAAATATTTGCGCCTGTGCTCTTAATAAAGCCATGGGCCTTCTAGGCCTGGAGAGCTAAACTATACTCTTAATAAAACAGTTGTTGTAGACAAAACACTACAAAGAAATTCCTTCAAATAAGGCGGTGACTATGGGCTAACTTCACTGTTACCTTGGTTAACCTAAGCGCTCGGATAACCTAGACTCAGATAATTGTGAATCTACTGTATATTTTCGAAAGATCCCATCTTCTAAATTTTGTTGCTACCTTTGTTTTACCCAGTAGTTTCTGCTTCTTTCTAACAAAATTTTATAGTTAGTTTGTATTTTTTTTAGGTATTTCTCAGAACAAATTGAAAGTCATGAAAACTGAACATGCAGGATCTACAGAACAACAAAATGCAACCACTGAAGAAGCAACAGTAAAGAATGCTACATCCTTGAAACGACATATAAAAACGCACTCTAGCGAAAAGCCTTACAAGTGTGATATTTGTTTGAAGCAGTTTTCTCAGAAACATAATTTGAAAATACATTCGAGAGTGCACACTGGAGAATTACCTTCTAAGTGTGAAATTTGTTTTAAGCAGTTTACTCGAGCAAGTCATTTGAAAAGACATTTGAGAGTGCACACTGGAGAAAAGCCTTACAGGTGTGAGATTTGTTTGAAGCAGTTTACTCGAGCAAGTGATTTGAAAAGACATTTGACAATACACACTAGAGAAACGCTTTACAAGTGTGAAATTTGTTTAAAGCAGTTTTCTCGAGCAAGTCATTTGCAAGTTCATTTGAGAGTGCACACTGGAGAAAAGCCTTACCAGTGTGAAATTTGTTTTAAGCAGTTCAATCCGAAAAGTTCTTTGGGTGAACATATGAAAGTTCACACTGGGGAAAAGCCTTATAACTGTGAAATTTGTTTTAAGAAGTTTACTTTAGCAGGTCATTTGAGAGTACATTTGAGAGTGCACACTGGAGAAAAGCCTTACAAGTGTGACATTTGTTTTAAGCAATTTAGTGATAAAAGAAATTTAAAAACTCATTTAAGATTGCACACTGGGGAAAAGCCTTACAAGTGTGAAATTTGTTTGAAGCAGTTTTCTCACAAGGTTCATTTAAATGGTCATTTTAGATTGCACACTGGAGAAAATCCTTATAAATGTGAAATTTGTTTTAAGCAGTTTACTAGAACAAGTACTTTGAAAATACATTTGAGATCGCACACTGGAGAAAAGCCTTACAAGTGTGAAATTTGTTTTAAGCAATTTACACATAGAGGTAGTTTGAAGACTCACTTAAGAAAACACTCTGCATAAAATCCCAGTTAGTAGGAGAGCTATTGTAATGGCAGCTAATCTGGAAAGCTCACAGTAGGTGGCGCTCGTGTAGTTGGAGGTCACCTAAACTTACGTCAACACTTCAAATCAATCTATTTCTAAGTAAATATTGCATTTTTTTTTCGCTGTGTGAATTAAACTTAAGAGTATAAAATCCCTCAATGTTGTGCTGTGCATTTGTGCTCATCGAGGACATCAGGACACAGGTTTCCCAAAGATATTCTGATGAGAAAAAAGTGGATTGTAGCAATAAAAATGGATAAATATGTGCTGGGATAAATATATGACAATAAATGTACGTATCTGCAATAAAAAATTTGTTGAAACAGATTACGTATTGCCCCTAGATTGAACTGTAAAAAATAGAATACTTCACTATAAAATTCAGATCAAAATTTATTTTAAACGCACGGATTAAAATATGCAAGTTTATATACATTCACATTGTTACCACATCTACAGTCGCTTTTTATGAAGTGAAAATATAAAAAAAATTATATTTGAAATAATAATATAGACAAATGTGAAATAATAATTTGAAATAATTCTCAAGTTCTCAATATTTTTTAGTGACTAAAACAAGTTAATAACTGAAAATTTAAGTGACATATTACCTTTAAAATATGATTTAAAATGACTAAAACATAACCTGATCAAACCTAACCTAATCAAAAATAATATAAACAAGTTAATAACTGAAAATTAAAGTGACCTAGAAAGTGTCCTTTCTTAAACAATGCTAGTGTACCATTCAAATATTCTTTAATGACTAAAACATAACCTGATCAAACTTAACCCTAATTTTTTCTAATTTCACCTTAAATTTAAGGTCGCCTTTGACCTTGACCCGTTTTGTTTTGCCAAAACAAAAGGGACCAACTTTATTTTGAGCGTAGCTTGCTTACATTTGATGGTAGAAACTTTTTTTTATAAAAACAGAAATAAAGCTTTTTTTATACACTTTAAAAAAGTTGTAATGAGTTTTCCCCAAAAAGTGCTTCGTTTTTTTTTGATATTTCACGTTGAAATATTCTCTTTGGAATTTGGCGAATATGAACCTATTTTTTATTACCTATAACTCTGGTTCTACTAGGTCTAGGGACCTCATGCATACAACATATTTTTTTACTACTTTACGGGATATATTATTGCTAAAAACATTTTTTTCGATGAAATACTTTTTGAATTATTTGCAAAAAAACTGTCTAAAAACGTGGTAATTTTGCTGAACAATGAACATATTCACTCGCAAATAACTCGAAAAGTGTTGACTTGGCGAAAAAACTCTATAGAACGTAAGTTGCTTAAAATTAGTTACTATATCCATTTCCGTACTTATTTTGGACATCTATTTTTTAACCCCCAACAGGGGGTGACACCTCCACGGCAAAAGCACACATCGGTACAATATCACTTTTTTTCTTTGACATGTTAGCTATGCGTATGCCAAATTTCATGTCAATCCAAACCGTTCTTTAAAATTTACAGCGAAAGCCGTGAAAGAATGTACTAATAAAATCAGTTTTCTCGAAAAGTTAGCAAGATACAATTTTGATTTTGATTAGAGATGATTACTGAAACACTGACTTAATTAGTAAAAGTTGATGGTGACAATGTTATTGTCAAGTAGTGTTTATATACATATCCATACCAGTGAGAATTTTACTGTACGTAATTTACCATGTAAAGAAAGAAAAGGTAGGGATAGACGTAAAATATTTGCGCCTGTGCTCTTAATAAATCCATGGGCCTTCTAGGCCTGGAGAGCTAAACTATATACTCTTAATAAAGCAGTTGTTGTAGACAAAACACTACAAAGAAATTCCTGCAAATAAGGCGGTGACTATACGGGCTAACTTCACTGACTTTTGCCTTGGTTAACCTAAGGGCTCGGATAACCTAGACTCGGATAATTGTGAATCTACTGTATATTTTCGAACCTTGATTCCAGCAAAAAAGTAGATTTTTATGGTCTGCTTTTCGAAAGATCCCGCATCTTCTAAATTTTGTTACTACCTTTGTTTTACCCAGTAGTTTCTGCTTCTTTCTAACAAACTTTTATAGTTAGTTTGTATTTTTATTTTAGGTTTTTCTCAGAACAAATTGAAAGTCATGAAAACTGAACATACAGAACGACAAATAGATCCCTGGTTTAAACTTCTGAGCCCTAACAATGAAACTGTTGAGCAAATAACGTACACTGAGTACACTAATATAATATACTCAAAAAAAGATAAGGCCACTGGTATGGATAAGGTGTCTTATTCGATGTTAAAAAACATACCCACAATAGCAGAATCCCATTTGATAAAAATTTTCAATAATATATTAAAAACAAGTAAGATACCATGGCAGTGGAAACAAACACTAATATTACCTTTCCTAAAACCTACTAAATGTCCAAACAGTCCAGAAAGTTACCGACCAATCGCCTTAACGTCATGTGTAGGTAACATTCTAGAAAACATACTTAAAAATAGAATAGAATGGTTCGTAGAGCATAATAGTGTTTTACCCAGCTACCAGCTGGGCTTTCGCAAAGAAAGTGGATGTAGTAATGCGCATGTAGCGCTTTCCCACATAGTACTTAATGCTTTTACTGAGAGAAAAGCGATTTTAACGGTCTTCCTTGATCTAAAAGCTGCTTATGATAATATAGATATCTACCTTTTATATAGAAAAATGGCGGATTTAAAAATACCATATACATATAATAACCTAATTTTTGAATTCTTAAATAACAGAAATATTTATATCCGAGATAGAGAATACCAAATAATTGGACCCAACATCACTGATAAATGGCTGGCTCAGGGATCGCCCCTGAGCCCACTACTATTCAACATATATACCAAAGCGCTACATGACATTATTCCATCTAATTTCAGGCTAATTCAATATGCAGATGATCTAGCCCTCATAACAGTTGGTGAAGATATAAATAATCTTATAAGATTAACTAATATATGTCTTACTCACATAACTCAATGGTTAACAGAAAATAAACTACCCTTGTCCCATGGTAAATCCTCTGCAGTAATCTTTAACAAAAAGAAAAACATCACCAATAATATTCCGTTAAAAATAGAGGGAGAGATAATTCCTATTAGAGAATCAATTAAATATTTAGGGATAATATTCAATAATCGACTTAACTGGATTGAAAATATTAAACGTATCGAAACACAAGCTCAAAAAGGTTTGAATATAATGAGGGCAATATGTGGAACCTGGTGGGGAGCAAACCACCATACACTCTCATTAATTTATAAAGGAATCGTAAGACCCCATTTGGATTATTCATGTGCAATATTAAAACCCTGTAGTAAGTCCCCACTCTTAATATTAGATAAAATTCAGTTTAAAGCTTTACGAATCATCACAGGCTGTATGAGATCTACCCCCACTAATGCTTTGTTAGCAGAAAGTGGAGAAATTTCATTAGATGCAAGAAGAAAAATACTGTGCGCTAAGTTCTATCTGAAAATCCTAGCTGATCTGAAAAATCCACTGAACGACATCCTGTCAGTGTTGGGAACCAAAGTAAATTATAAAATAGGATTTTGGAAATCACAAGAGCCACCATATTTGATTGAAATCAAAAATAATTTTGACAAATACCTCATTAATCTATATAAAGAGAGCATTAAATCCTGCTTTCAGATCGAACTGAATTATCTTACGGGAACATTTCAGACAATTTTCTCAACCCACAAAAAAATGGAAACCTATACTCATCAGGAATTTCTTAACGAATTTTCAGCTTCATATGGAAATTATACATGGGTATTTACAGATGGTTCTTTAGATCCCGAGTCGAGGACAGTGGGTTTTGGGGTACACATACCTTCAATCAATTATAACTTTGCATCCAGATTACATGAGCATACTCAAATAAGCACTGCAGAAATTATTGCAATTAACAAGGCAGTATCTGCTCGTATTGAAAAAAATATTAAAGAAGCAATAATTTTTTCAGATGCTAAAAGTGCTATCCAAAAATTACATAACACCACCTGGGGGACAAACAACCATATTGTAAACCTAACTAAAAGACTTATTATTGAGTCAATGGAAGCAGGATTTAATATAATCTTAGCTTGGATTCCAGTCCATACTGGAGTAAAGGGGAATACAGAGGCTGATAAATTGGCAAATATAGGCGAGACTTTAAATGTTCCTGCAGACATTAAAATAGATAAATTTGACTTTTTGCCTTTTATTAAACAAAAAATTGTAAATGAGTTTAAAGTTGAATGGACAAAGCAGTTTAAAACTAAAGGGAAATGGTATCAACAATGTCAAAGTGATTTTTCTATAAACCCTTGGTTCCACAAATTCACATTTGTGGATCGAAGGCACTTGACATCAATTATTAGAATGCGAACGGGCCATTGTCACACACCAGACCATTTGTTTAAAATTAATTGTAGTGATACTCCTTTTTGTGAATGTGGACAAATAGGAAGTATAACTCATATGATACTTGAATGCCCAATTAACAAAACAAATCAATTTGACCTGTATCAGGAACTTGTTAATGTAGGAAGTCCAACCCCCATTTCAATACAAAATCTACATAACCTAATATTAATGACCAAACCTTAAGAAAGATCAATCAATTTTTAACAATATTTCAAATTAAAATATAAAATAAAAATAGTTATTTCAAAATCATATTACAATGAATTTAAAGAAGGGAATATGGAAAAATCCAGACCCTTTGAAAAGAGGATTCCCTTCCAGTTAGTCTAAATACGAGGACTGGCCAAGTACCTAAGAGGTGGAGGTGGAGGCCATAAAACTACAAGAAGAAGAAGATGAATCACTAATGTCATATGTCATTTCATTTGTGAACTGTGAACAACAAACTGAAAAGTAAAAATTTTTTACTTTTGTATTAAAAATAGTCAGTTTTATTTGTTTGTTAGCATATTGTGTAATTATGGAAGCCACAGAAGATATAAAAGATTTCAAAGTTGAAATTAAAGAAGAGCAGGAGGAATATGATTTGGAATCGAGTAAATCTATATTATACAGTCAGCTATCTACAGAAATTGAAATTGAAGATGTTAAGAATGAACCCAAGGATGAGTCAGGTGAGACTAAAATAATTAAAAGTAGAATGATAGTTTAATTTTTATAGTTTTCATGAAAACAAATGAAGAGGTGGATTCCAAAAGGTCGTAAGTCAAAAAGGTAAATTTTTCAGGAACGATTTTTTTTTTATTTTTAAGAATATAATTAAATGTTACTTTGGAATAGAATCAGTCATATAATTTGGAGGTTCAAATTCTTGTTTCAAGACAATTTAAAGTAAGATTTGAACACAAAATCTTGGCTTTTAAGAAGTTAAACATTGGGTTTTTTTTTCAAAACGTCCTTAAGTCAATGACTTACGCACTTTTGGAAAATTCAAATGACCTTAGTCAGTGACTTAGTGACTCAGTGACTTAGTCAGCACTTTTGGAAAATTAATATGGGAGACAACTGCATAGAAAAAGGCATGACTAAAGCACTTTTGGAAAACATTACTGATTTGAAATCTGTATAGTATACTTGACTTAAGCTGTTATGACATGAATTGTTTTTCTAATGTTAGAAATGATGCTCTAGAATCAGATCCAACTAAAACCTCAAAATGTGAAAAAAATGACTTAAGCATCCACTTTTGGAATCCACCTCTTCAAATGTGACATATCATATAAGGCATGATACTATAAATAACAAGATAGTATCTTCCCTTAAATTCGTCCCAGTTCGCGCATCGCATGACGTAACTGGAGATCGGAATTTGAACTCTTGTTGTTAGCTTATAGTCCAGGCTGTATCGTCGCCCCCGTTAGGTAACATATTCCGATTCGATTTTTTTGCACAAACTCACGCCCCCTTTCATAACCAACTTAAAGTGAACATTAAATTTAAGTTGGTACCTTTGCAATGCAATTCCTATGGGTAAATGTCAACTTTAAAGTAACTTTATACTCCGTCTGCTCTAACTTTTCCCATGCGTTACAACTTATTTTCAAACAAATTAAGTCAAAACCCAAAGTGAAGCGAACGTTGATATGTATACAGGGTGTCCCAGACTAATTTACCCACGCTATATCTCTTAAACGAATAGAGATTTTCTAATGGGACAAAAGGTGATATATTCTACTTGTAATACACTTTAATATGGCGTACAAAAAATCATCCCCTAAATAATCATCCCTTAGTTACAACCCCTAACTTTAATTTTTTTAATAGCACCCTGTATATTTTTTTATAGTTTTGGATGTGGTCTTTTATCGTCTATTCAACACATTTTTTGAAAATAAAATTGGTTCGTAAATAACCTAGAAACTATCAGTTTATTTTTGTTAAATTGTGTGTCCCAGACTAATTTATCCAGGCTATATTTCTTAAACGAATAGAGATTTTCGAATGACACAAAAACTGATCTATTCCATTTGTAATACACTTTCATATGGCGTAAAAAAATTCATCCCCTAAATATTCATCCCTAACTTACAGGGTGCTATTCAAAAAAAAAAGTTAGGAGTTGTAACTAAAGGATGAATATTTAGGGGATATTTTTTTTCTACGCCATATTAAAGTGTATTACAAATGTAATAGATCAGTTTTTGTCCCATTCGAAAATCTCTATTCGTTTATGAAATATAGCCTTGATAAGTTAGTCTGGAACACATACATAATTAACAAAACTAAACCAATATTTTCTTGGTTATTTACGAACCGATTTTATTTTCCAAAACATAAGCGTCTTCGTTCAATGATGGTTAAGCCCATCGATTCCTCTGTGGAGCATGTGTTTGCACAGGTAATGTGTTCTACTAAAAAGTTAATCATTGGTGCTGTGTACTTTCCTCCGCTGTCATCTGGGTCATTATATGAGGAGCATTCCACCTGTATGTTGGACTTAGCAGATAGATTCAGTGACTGTGAGTTTTGTATTTGTGGTGACTACAACCTACCTGAGGCATCCTGGTATAATCTCAATGATGGTGTAACAGTTGAGTGTCCGCAACACTATTCAGCAAATATTATTTGTACTTGCTACAATTTTCTTAATATGTCACAAGTAAATACTTTGCCTAACCTTAATGATACATTTTTAGATCTAGTTTTCTGTACGCAGAGGGATGCAGTTGTGTCGATTTCTACTGATATTCTATTGAATACTTCTCAGCATCATTCAGCTTATACTATATTGTTACCAGCAGCTAATTTAAATTTGTTTCTTAAATATGATGTCTTTTATCATGATTTTAAAAAATGTAATTATCAGGTTTTAAATGAACATTTAGCATCAATTCCTTGGAATGAGGTATTAGATGTATCAGATATTAATTGCTGCATAGATAATTTTTACCATGTTTTATATGACGCCATCAGTATGTTTGTTCCTGTCAATCGGTTTAAATCATTGAACTTTCCTGTTTGGTTCTCACGAGAATTGATTGAACTTGTCATACAGAAAAAAATAGCTCACCGGAATTTTAAAGCATCAGGCAACTCATATGAGGAATTTTCAGTGCTAAGGGAAAGATGTAAATCATTACAAGCAGTATGTTATAAAAACTATTTAGAGAATATTCAAGCAAATCTTTCAAGCAATCCCCGCTCTTTTTGGAGACATGTTAATGCTACACGTGGGTCTAACACTTATCCTAATGTGATGTCTAATGAAGGTGGGGATGTAATAGCTCAGTGTGGTGAGGAGATAGTCAATCTATTTGCCAATTATTTTTCGGGTACATATATAATGATAGTGAGTATAATTTACCTAACTTTGAATTAGACTACAGTGTTGATATCCAAACTCTGGAATTTAGTCTGACTGATGTTTTTGAGGGAATTATGAGTTTAAAAACTACATATTCTTCAGGGCCTGATGGTATACCTGCAGCACTTATTAAGAACTGTGTGTTTTCCCTTTGTAACCCTTTACAACAAATTTTTAATTTATCATTATCATCATCTATATTTCCACATTATTGGAAAAATAGTTTTCTTACACCTATCCATAAATCTGGCAATCGCGAGTGTGTAAATAATTATAGAGGTATAACTATTCAATCAGCAATCCCAAAACTTCTAGATAAATTGGTATCGATGGGTCTTACCTGGGCTTGCCGAAACATAATTATTGATGAGCAACATGGTTTTTCTAACGGAAAGTCAACTGTAACAAACCTTGTCAACTACCAACAATACTTGTTGGGTGCATTTGAGAATAAGATTCAGGTCGACAGCATTTATACTGATTTCTCAAAGGCATTTGACAGGGTTAATCATAACCTGTTGGTTCATAAACTTCGTGCATCTGGCTTTGATGAACCCATTGTTAATTGGATTAAAAACTTTTTGATGGGTCGTACACAACAAGTTCGTATCAACAATTATGTTTCTAAAGAATTCCATTGTTGTTCTGGTGTCCCACAAGGGTCTCATTGTGGTCCCTTGCTCTTTAACTTGTTCGTTAACGATATTGGTAAGGCTATCAAAAACTCACACTTTCTACTATTTGCTGATGATCTTAAGTTATTTCGTTACATACAGGATATATCAGATAAAGATCTCCTGCAAGATGATGTTAATAATATATGTTTATGGTCGAAACAAAATGGTTTAAGCCTAAACCCGACTAAATGTTCTTGTATTTCATTTGGTCGTATAAATAATCTAACAGCTAATAGATATGTTCTTAATGATGTACTCTTGAATTCAGTTACTGAGATTAAAGATTTGGGTGTATTATTGGATTGTGCATTGACATTTAGAAGCCATTATCTTAAAATTAAGGAAACAGGATTTCGCAATCTTGGGTTTATTTATCGCAACAGTCATGATCTCTCACCTACTGTATTCAAATTACTGTACTGCTCTCTAGTGCGCTCAGGACTTGAATACTGCTCTGTTGTTTGGTCTCCATTTCATCAAGTCTACATTGATGGATTGGAGAGCGTTCAGCGGAAGTTTCTAAGATCTTTGGCTTATAAAGCACATACTAATATAAGAAATACTGAAAATTTTGTCATAGATTATTCTGGAATAATGTCTCAATTTAACATTGCTACACTGAAGAACCGCAGGTTGAGAGCTGATATGTTGTTTTTATTTAAACTTCTAAACAATGATATTAATTGTCCCTCGTTGTTGGATAATGTGTACTTCAATACAATTCATAGAACTCGACACACTGCACTCTTTCATATTCCTTTTCATAGAACTGAGTATTCTCGTCATTTTCCCTTGTCGAGAATGCTCAGTTTTTGCAATGACATGAAACTTGATCCATTCTGTCTAGGCATTAATGACTTCAAGAGGCAACTTGAGAATTTAATTAGTTAAATATGTGATATTTTTCATTTTCTAACTGTGATTTGATATATGTACTGTGTTATTTTACAAATTTTATTGGTTAATTGTCTTATATTCATTGTTTTTTATACATGATCTTACTTATTCTATTTTTTTTTGTTTTTGTATTTTGTAAATGGTTCTACCGTAGAAATAAATAAATAAATAAACTGTGTTGAATAGACGATAGAAGACCACATCCAAAAGTATAAAAAAATATACAGAGTGCTATTAAAAAAATTAAAGTTAGGGGTTGCAACTAAGGGATGTTTATTTAGGGGATGATTTTTTCGTACGCCATATTAAAGTGTACTACAAGTAGAATATACCACCTTTTGTCCCATTTGAAAATCTCTATTCATTTAAGAGATATAGCGTGGGTAAATTAGTCTGGGACACCCTGTATACATTTTGTATACTGTATACTATATACTACACACATCGGCGTACGTTTCACTTTAAGTTTTGACTTAATTTGTTTGAAAATAAGTCGTAACGCATGGAAAAAGTTAGAGCGGATGGACTATAGTTAATGTTCACTTTAACCTTTAACTACACGTGCTGGCGTATTTTGTACGCCAGATATAAGAATTCTACTGCAAATATATTTAAAAATTTAATTTTTGACCTTGTTTATCTACCTAACCTATCACTGGAATGTGCTTTACAATTGGTTTTAGTTTCAGTTATAATAGGCGTTCTGGGAAGATCGTAATTTACATTTTAGTATTTGTTGTTTCCTGTGGTGGACAATATTATACGCCACAATTATAGTAATATAATTACATCTTTCAATTGTTTTTAAGTCATTATGGCACAAAATATATTTTTCTTTATAAACAATACTTTTTCTCATGTAAAAAATCACATTTCAAAAAAAATTTTATTGGTAATTTTATTTATCATGGAATCAGATTCCAGTTATAAATCCCAAATAACCTTTCAAATGAGCTACCACATGACCTATAGTCTCATTTAAAAAATCATCGATTACATCATCACGCCCAGAGGTATGATGTCACTAGTATGATACATATGCCAAAAAATTACAATTTGAAAATAAAAATCGACCTGTTTTGGGATTTTTGCTTAAGGGCACCCACAGTCCGAAAATTGAGTTTTTTAAGTTTTTTGGGTTATGATTGAAAATTATTCTCTGAAATCTTCTCTTTCCAACAGTATATAACACATTATAATATAAAATTTCCATGGTTACAAAACTATTTGTTTTCTGAACGTCTGCACTCAACTTACCGTGTACCGGTAGCTTTATAGCCTGTTAGAGTGTTTTACGTCTTTGCGATTTCCTGAATACTAGGTTTTTAACTTTTGATGTCAAATATCGCTGGTTCCTTAGATGATCGAAGGTCCAAATTTTTACAGTAGTTGTAGATAGACAATATCTAGTCCCGCGTAAAGTTTTATTGAAAAATGTACAAAAACAAGTAAAATAAAAAATAAAATCTAAACTTTTTTGGGTTTTTTTTTGTAAGAGTATTTTAAAAAATTTTAAAATAAATTTTTCTTTTACTCTAACTTTACAAAAATCTACGCAGGACTAAATAATACATGTAGTTTCAAAATAAAACAAAAATTAGGTCTCTAAGTGCTTTAGTTATAGAGCTATGTGACATAATGTTAACATTGTCGTTAAATGGGACTTTGGGTGCCCTTAAAGTATCCAGTTTGCGACATTACGAATTTATTCCTTTCATTTGCACCATACTGTATGTGTGAAATTTTTTTTTTTTATGTTGAACCCATCACCATCCCATGATAAAATTTTTATATGTTATTAACAACAGTACTATGTATTTGTAGGAATATTATGAAAATTTTAAATTATGTACTTTTTGGAAAAAAACTTAATCAAAATATATTTTTTTTTGTTTGAGAAAGACTTGTTTATCGTAGCATCATGCTGTATATCATTGTAAAGAGCTTTAAAAATGCTGAAAAATGACACCTCTCCCAGCATTCTAGCTCAATCAGGTCAGGTTCTACGACTATTCCAATAAAGTATTGTCTTTGGACCTTTTTGGAAAACTTTACATAACCATATTTCGGAAACGGCTTGACATAAAAATTTAAAATTTTGTATTTTTCTTCAGCTGATCATCCACTATGAGTACTCTAAATTTTAACAAAATCTAAATAGGTCAGGAAAGGTACTCCAATAACAATATAACCAATAATAATAATTACAGTGGAACCCTGATAAGTTGACCTCCGATAACCTGAAAGTCCGGCTAACCTGGACCGATTTTCATCAGACAAAACAAAAATTTTTTCAGTCTGACTGAGTTTTTTACCAAGAAACGAACAATACTGTATACAACTGTACTTACGTAATTTACACGTATTGTCCATATGTATTTCATATTTTCGCAATAATTATAATAGGGTTTACTTGTAAGTATATACAATTTTATTAATTTTTACCATATTCTCCGGCTAACTTGGATTTTCGATAACCAGAATCGGCCACGGTCCTGATTAATCCGACTTATCTAGGTTCCACTGTACTTTTATTTCAATAAATTTCATTTTTAACAGACACACTTTTAAAAATTTTAATTATTTTAATTATTTATTTATTTATTATTATTATTTATTATTATTATTATTTATTATTATTTTATTCTTATTTATTATTATATTTCAATACCTATTTATTAATTTTTAACATATATCGTTGTGACCGCTCTGCTAACACCAGTGTCTTCAAGAGAGGAGGAGGAGGAGTGTTAATAGCTGTACACAAGTCAATACCAAGGACTCGTCTCCAAGTACCAGATAGCATTGAACAGGTCTTCATTAAGGTTGGATCCAGTGTTTTTAGTTCTATATTAGGAGCAGTCTATTTACCTCCCAACTTTCCGGCACAGTTGTATACCACTTTCTCTGAGACACTGGACTCACTCGCTCTATTGATGCCTAAGTTAAGCCTACACATGGTTGGGGATTTTAATTTGCCTCATGCTCTCTGGCAAAATGGTCCCTTTAGTTCTGTTGTGACTGCAGGTGGAGCATCATTACAGGAAGTGTCTTGCATCCAGATTAGGTCAAATGTTTGCAGTTTCCACAACCTTTTCCAATGCAATCATCATGTTACAATACACAACAGTCTCTTAGATCTTTTCTTGACAAATGACCACTTAGCAGAAATGGAGCCAGCAGACTTTTTTCTGGTTCCTCCAGTGGTTCATCCACCACTCTCAATTACCATTAAATGTAACCTGACTTATGATGAACCTGGACTCGAGTATGATGGTTACTACAGAGATGTCAGGTCTGCAAACTATTAGAATATTTCCTTATTCCTAGACCAGTTTAATTGGGACATTTTGTTTATTAACGCGAATCTCGAGACTATGTTAAATATATTTTATGAAATTATTTTTATAGCTATAGATAAATTTGTACCATTGAAGAAGTTTTCAGCCAGAAAATTCCCAATATGGTTCTCTCAGGATCTAAAAAATTTTATCATCTTAAAGAAAAAATTACACAAAAAATATAAGTCAACTGGTTCTTTGAATGACTATTGGGAGTTTTCTAGGGTTAGACAATTGTGCCAGAAACTGACTCTGGAATGCTACTCACAATATGTTCAGTCTACTGAAACAGCTATATCCTCAAATATCAAGAAATTCTGGTCTTTTGTTAATAATAAAGGAAAAAATAGAGTGCTTTTCCTAATGGACTTAAAAATCTCGACTTGCTGATTATTTTTCCACAGTTTATTCTCACAGTAATCTCAATATGCCCAACCATGAACTATCTTCATCCAGTATCACTAATCATAAAATTTTAATATCAGATTTTTTAATAATATGTATATTGTTACTATGGAATGCTTACAATTTTGAACATCTTTAACAACATAATACTTGGATCACAGAATATATCTTGATGTATTCTTAGCTTGCATCTTCCATAAATAATACACAATAAATAACTTTTTATAAAGTTCACGTAAATAACTTTTTTATCAATTATTTATGAAATACACTATAATATATCAATATTATTTAATCAACAACTCAAAATATTCCCGATGCCATGTCAAATATTTAAAATTGTCACTGATTGTCACTGTCTGACTGACAATATTCTATTAGACTGAGTGCGTTGTATGACAAAGATAGATTTGGAAAATATTACCACGGACATGGTGTTAATTTTTTTCGAATCCTGAAAAAAACCAATAAATATTTTTGAAAAATTTAAACGCAGAATGAAAGACTAAACTATTACCATCATCTCATTGTTTGATTTGCGTGTATAGAATAATTGCTATGTGGAAATGCTATCAATGAGTGTCCCCGTTTAGGATTTTGTTCTCTTCAGGGTTCGTAATGAATGTATATTGTTGGACAACGAAAAAGTGGTCGCAAAAGCAAACAGTCCGAAAAACACACTGGGGCAGGTGTCGTGTCCTGGTGTTCCTGGGTTATGCCGGACGGTGGTGTCCAGAAGGCTAAAAAGACAACAGAGAAGAAAGTTTGGTGGATTGTTGTTGGTTCCATAAACATTTACGTGTCCTGTCCGTGCTTTGCTCTCGACCAATCTCCCTAGAAACCATTGTACAAGACAGGCAAGCCTGCGTCCCTCGTCGGCGGTCAGGAGGTGGCTTTGAGCGCAGCGTGGACAGTGTGAGTTCGAGTGGAGAAAATAGTTGCGGCTATTTTCTTGGGACGAACTTCTCCCTGTTCGGGGTAGGGAAGAGGATGTGTTATAGGTGGGTGCGGTAGGCTAACGGGGTAGCCTCGAGGATGTTTTCGTATTCTACTGGGAGTTCGTCAATGCATGTTTGCATTAGAGCAGACGGTGGATGAATCTTTTTGCATTTGGGCTTTGCGCGGTAGAATACGTGGCCGGAAGATGAACAGGAACATTTGAGAGATTCTTGTGTGTCGGAGGGGGGACCGTTGATTACTTTGGTTGTGAAGTTCCTGTTCAGAGAGTTTATTCTCTCACTGATTTTGGGGATGTTAGAGATGTTATGGATTTCGTTTGAGGGATATCTCCAGTGCTCGTAGTTGCATCTACGCAAGATTCTTCGTTCCACTCGCAACAACCTCTCTTTTTGTGCTCTAGCGCAAAGAGAGTAGAGGCATGATTTGTACTCGATAACTGGTCGAATATAGGTCTTGTAGGTGTGTAAGAGAGTCTTCTTGTGTGTCTTGCCAATTCGTCCAGAGAGAAGGTTGAGAAGTCTGGCTCTGTTCCTTACCCTATCTAAAGTTGCCTTTAGATCTGCGTCCCAGTTAAGAGTCCTGGTGAACAGTACTCCCAGATAGGTCGCAGTCGGGCTAAGAACAAGCCTTTCTCCCAACAATCTCAGTGGATAAAACTATTACCGAGGGCCGAAAGTCCCTTAGAATAAATAAAAAGTTTATTTTGAATGAGATATTTGAAATTAAAAATCACACTAAATTTTCTCTTAGTTTTTCACCCCTGTAACTTATTAAAATAAACATTATAGAAGTTTTCAGGGACTTTCGACCCTCGCTAATAACTTAATCTTTCATTCTTCTTTTAAATCGTTTAAATTTTTTAAACATACTTATTAGCTTTCTCAGGATTCGAAACAAATGAATCCCTATTTGAATAGCATTGCAGCAGAAAATACGTACCCATCCTCTTAAGCCTATATTTAAATACGGGGGTAAATCTCTTGTCAATAATTATCGTCCTATTAGCGTCCTTGGTGTGATACCCAAACTGTTTGAGAGTCTGGTTTGTGACTTTTTAACTCCTTTACTCGAGCCTAAACTTATCGATCAACAATTTGGGTTTAGACCCCAGAGATCTACTGAGCTTAACCTATTAACTTACGTAGATTTTTTGTTGGACTCCCTTAAGAGGGGGTATGTTGGGTGTCTCATGGTATGTTGGTCCATAAGCTCAGAATGATTGGTGTTGATGAACCAATGATTTCCTGGTTTAGCAGCTATTTGTCTAATCGTAGACAGATAGTAAAAATTGGTAATTTTCTTTCCAAATCAATTATTGTTCCTTCAGGGGTTCCTCAAGTATCACATCTTGGGCCTCTTCTGTTTAACATTTTTATAAACGATATTCACGAATGTTTTTCTTCTTCCCTTTTTTTGCTGTTTGCTGATGACTTAAAATTGAGCTGTCTGATTAAATCTCCCAATGACTGTGATAACCTTCAATATGAGTTAATCAATTTGTTGGACTGGTGTACAAGAAATGGGATGAGTCTGAATCCATCCAAATGCAAAGCCATTACGTTTTCTCGATCTAGATCCCCAATCCATTTTGAATATAAGATTGGACAGCATTTCCTAGATACTGTACCTTTCATCAAGGATCTTGGTGTTACTTTGGATGCAACTCTACAACTTTCTGATCACTTAAATAATGTAGTCAACAAGGCATTTCAGATGCTTGGCTTTATAAGAAGCACACAGGACTTTACTGGGATTACTGCCTTAAAAACGCTTTATTGCTCTCTTGTCCGTCCCCATCTTGAGTATGCGTCCTGTGTCTGGTCACCTTTTTATGGTGTGCATATTGAGACCTTGTGTCGTGTTGAGCATAAATTCCTTAAACATATTGCTTTCAAATTAAACATCTTGGACAACTACAATGATGCAGATTTACTTGCTACATTAAATATGCCATATGCCACCCATTTCTATGGGTCATAAGAAGAGAGATCTTATTACTTTTTACAATATTCTGCATGGTAGAGCTGCTGCTTCTTCTTTGCTCAATAAAATTAATATACATGTTCCATCTAGACCTACCAGATCTATAGCTAGTTTCCAATACCCTGCACATCGCACTAACTATGGATTTAACAACTTCATTTCAAGAACTGCCAGACTAGCCAATCAATATGATAACATAGATTTCTTTGCCACCTTCGGCTCATTCTTGCGTCAGGTTTTGTGTACTCTTGACTTGAGTAATGAATACAGATAACTTTTTGTATTGCATTGTATAATAATACTGATTAACTTTTTGTATTGTAACCGTAGATATAGTCATTGTTATGAATTTATAGTTTAACCGTTGATGAATAAAATAAAATAATAAATATCAAAAATAAATATTTCAAATGTTAAATATGTACCCATTTACAGCACGCAAAAATCTTTTTTTGTAACAAAATTAATAAAAATCCTTTCTTAAAGGTATATTTATTTAAAAAAAAACCTCTCAAAGGGCCACATCTATCACAGAACATTTTTGATCTAAGGAGATCATCGTCAGTGCTGTTACCTAAAATAAGTATGACCATTTTAGTGAATATAAATGTTAAAAAATTGAAATGTTGACCAAGTTAAAAGAGTTTACAGGCAAATCACATGCTTATCCAGCAAAAATATATGGGTAAAAACCCTTTAAATGTTAACAAAACGTGTTACAATGACATTATTATTGAAAAATCCAAATGATGGATAAAAATCCGTAAGGATATGGCCTTTGCTCCCTATGACCCCCACAAGGCACGTGGGTTGCTTAATTGACAATATGTCTTCACATTAAGGGTCGATTTCTCATACCTGCCTTAATCTATGGTTCAGTTGACCGCAGTTCACCGGTGAACTTCGATTTTATTTGGAATGCATTTCTCATTGCACGTTCATGTCAGTGAACGTTCTACAGCTTTCGAGAAATGCCAATAGATGGCAAAAGGTAAAAAACTATTGCCATTTTGTAAGACTGTTTTTGAATAAAGTTAAATTTAAGTATTTATAGTCAATTAGTTATTTTAATAATTATAAATAAATGTTATAAAAACAGAAATAAAGTTATCGTGTATCGTTAGGCTTAATATAATAAAATAGAATATATTTATATTATGACAGCGTTTCGTGTTAATATAACGCATGCGTAATCCATAAAATCATCTGAACTGGGTTCTGAAAACTTTGAACGGCCGAATTCCAGCGTTCAAGCATCGTTCAAGTTTAAACTGCCATCGGTTGAACGTGAATTGAGAAAGACGATTTTGACTTTAAACTGATGTTCACTAAAAGTTCAGGTTAAACTGGAGTTGAACTCGATATGAGAAATTGGCCCTAAGGATGGTGAGTATCAACTGGATTGAGTGTTCAGAGCATTTCAGATTGATGTTAAAACGAGACTGTCAATAAAGCGTAAGGTTTTGTGAATTGATCTAATGTTGCACTAGCCATCAATTTGGAAGGAAGCCATCAGATCAGTTCACAAAACCTTACGCTACATCGACAGTCTCGTTCCTACGTCAATCAGAAATGCTCTGAATTCTCAATCCAGTTGATATTCACCGTCCTTAATGTGAAGACATATTGTTAATTAAGCAACCCACATCCCTCGTGGGGAGTCATAGGAAGCCAAAGGCCATATCCTTACAGATTTTTAAACATTACTTGTATTTTTGAATAATAATATTGTAACACTTTTTGTTAACATTTAAAGGGTTTTTACCCATATATTTTTGCTGGATAAGCATGTGATTTGCCTGTAAACTTTTTTAACTTGGTCAACATTTCAATTTTTTAACATTTGTATTCAATAAAATGGTTGGTAGTCATCAAAACTAAAATGCATGTCAACCTGCTCAATATCCAAATTCATTTTTCAATAAAAAAAAACGTTACAGTATTCCTCAACATTATTTCTAAGTTACATAATACCAAACGTCTGTTGTCATGATACAAGAATCTACAGGTCGAGCAAGTCTCGTAAATTTCACGATTGCGAGCCACGCTTCACGCAACCGTGTTTGCGTACTTGTGTTTCGAGTTGCGTGGTCGTGCGGAGTTATATTTACCAAATTTCATAGAAGAGTGGGTGGGGCCAAATTTAAATATAATCGTTTCTACTGATTCATAATAATAATATGTAGGTATACTATTCTCAATATGGTTACTGGGTGTAAAAGATAAATCTTATTCTATCTGTTCTTCATGAGTTTTAGATAATTTTAGTTGTATTTCTTTGTAATTTTGTGTTGTACAAAGATTAATTTAACATTTTCTCTGGAAGTATTAATTTAGAAAGATAATATGCTTCATTGGTGTTGTGTTTTGAAGTGTGAAATGCAAAGTAATTGTGATAAAGTCAAGATAAAGTTCACTTTTAAACTGAACTAAATAAGGTATCTGAGAGACAACAATGGTTAAATGCAATACAATGTACAGGTTTTACTAGCGAAATGAAAATTTTCCTGTCCTGTCTGCTGTAATCATTTTATATCTGGTAAGTTACAATTACAACAGTAACGATTTTTGAAGATGTTAACATTTTAATCTTATAGGAAAATAGGAAAACCAGCCGACTTAATCGATAATAACAATCTCCAGATTGGGTTCCTTCAATAAATATGGGCTATAAACACAATGAAATAAGTTCCCCAAAATCTAAAATGGAGTGGTATCAAAGGAGAATTAAAGGAAAAAATATTCATATTGAAATTATTTATAAGGCACTGGACTGTCTTAAATTCTACAATAATACTAGGTGGGTAAATGATTTTAGACATTTTTCATTAAGAGTGGATTAAGATTAAGTAGATTTTCATTCAGTAGATTTAAGACTTGTTTACACGGGTAGAGTAATGATGCAAGTACTTGATAGAGTAGAGTAACTCTACCTGTAAAAATGCTCAGCACAGTAGAATAGCTGGTAGAGTGTATAGTTGGAGTTAAAGTAGAGTGACTAGCAACCTATGGCAAAGTAACTACTCTATGACCACCACTACTGCCAAAATGTCTACTCAGCTGCACACTCTACCCATGGAACACGCTCAATTACGGCAGAATAGAGTAGGTAGGAGAGTACATGGGGGCGCTGTCATTCTGGCTGGAATTGTGTTTTGTGTAAATAGTGAAAATGAAGTTCACCGAAGATGAAACTTTAAAACTTGTAGAGCTATAATACGGCGAATACCAGTGTTTATGGAATTTAGGTAGTGTATACTACAGAAATAAAAGTTTGCAGCAAGCTGCGCAGGATGAAATCGTCGAAAGAATGGCAAAGGGGGCTTTGGAGTAAACGAGCTTAAGCAAAAAATTAAGAATTTAAGGTGCACTTATAATCAAGAGTGTTTAAAAATACAAAAATCGGTTTCACTATACTAGCATCAGTACTATACTTGTACTCTCCTCATGTGAATGGTATCAAGCCATTTTTGGTAGAGTACTACCTCTACTCTCCTCAAAACTCTACCCATGTAAACAAGTCTTTAGAAACAGTGGAAAATGAGGTAGCTAGTAGAGTAGTAGTAGAGTAAAATATACTGGTTTAGCAAATTACAATGTTTTAAGTTAATACAGTAGCGATCAACAGGTAGCCAAAACGTGTTCCTGTAATTTTGAATATTTTTTCGAAGTATTTGGCACACGTATTCGTAAAATAATAAAGAATGGCGGTACAGAGCCCAATTTGAAAAATATATTAATATGTGGAAATTACTCTGTAATTATACAATATTTAAAAAACGAGCCTGTACCGCCATTAAGAAGAACAAAAAAATACACTTTCTTCAAATAAACTTTTTTATCCGATGCCTAGATTTTGTGTAATTTTGGAACTACTAATGAAATAAAAAATTTTAGTAGTTCCAAAATAACACAAAATCAGATAAAAAAGTTGTATTTGAAGAAAGTGTATTTTTTGTTCTTCTTAATGGCGGTACAAGCTCGTTTTTTTTATATTGTATTTAATTACAGAGTAATTTCCACATATTAATATATTTTTCAAATTGGGCTCTGTACCGCCATTCTTTATTATATTAAGAATATGTGTGCCAAATATCTCGAAAAAATATTCAAAATTACAGCCGCAATCTTGGAACACATTTTCGCTACCTGTTGATCGATACTGTTTCCTCTTAAGATAGTTTTAATAGTTATTTATGATATAAGTATTAAAAGTACAATTTTAAGACGCGCATGTGAAAGTTAACTTGAAAAAATAATTTTATTAATGTTTTGACTTCCACATCAGATGTCATTGTCAAAATACAAAATATTCATTATTATTAGGTTTATTCTAGCAAACAGTCAAACTAGTCAAAAACCGTCAGCAAACAGTTGGTCAGTAAAAGAACATAATACAGTCACCAGTGCGATCCCCTCTACTCGCGCTGGTCCACTATTCGCTGATGGATTCAAACTGTTTGAAACTGATGCTAGAACAAACCTATTATTATTATGCATATCATTATCTGTAAATAATATTTCTTCTGATTGTTAATTGTAAAGGATAGAAAAATTACCATTTATTTTATTTTTTTTTAGAATCAGCTGGGAGAAGTGGTCTACAAAAAACCAGGAAGGAAACGGAATATGTGGCTACGAAAGGCAAAAGAAAGGTTTACAAAGCAAATGTGACACATTTTTTTGAAATATTTAGGAATATCAGTAAATTGCATTAAAAAAATGTATGAAAAGATTTTGTTCAATAAAAATGTTTATATTTATCAAGGATGTATTATTTGGTATGGCCACATATCGTCAGTGATGTAATAATACATCCTATCTGTTTTTTTTCATGAGTTTTGTAAGAGAAACTAAAAACTTGTCTTAGGGTCACCTCCTGTTTTCATATGATATTTTTTGACTTGTTTTGTAGTAAATTAAACTATCTATGAACTACAAAACAAGTCAAAACTTACATATGAACACAGGAGGTGACCTTAAAACATGTTTTTCCATCTCTCATACAAAACTCATGAAAAAACAGATAGGAGGTATTGTCACATCAGCAAGGATGTACAGTGATGAGTGCCCTAATAACCGGCAAAATATGGGCAACATATTTAGTTGTGAGATAAAAAGAAATGAAACTAGGCGAGCTGGGAAATTTAGCGAAATTAACCTTTAAATTTACGTTATATTGATCCCACCTTTACACATATCGGAGGAGTATGTCAACTAAAATTGTCACTGTGACAGTGGTAGTTTCCAAACTCGTCTGATACGTCTGAAGGTGGTACACAATCAATACAATCTAAATGTATACAATGTCTTTTTATCTCACTACTTAATACATCTTTTGTGCTATTTTGCCGGTTATTAGAGCGCTCATCACTGTATTTCTGGTATATCCAGGGAATGTCTACAAAATATATTTTGAATGTCCAGAGAACATTCGTGGACATTCATGGAATGTTCCAATAAGACATTCAGGTAATGTTTAAAATGCTGACACAGGATTTTCCTGGGATGTTCAGGGAACATGTTTTCGGGGATATTCCAGGAATTTTTCAATGTCTGTGTACCTTCTATGGACCTATATGGAATATTTTGGTGTTATTACCGCCGCACTCCACTTGCGATTTGTAATCAGGAAGATTGAACACATTGTTTCAAATACAAGTCAATCCATTTGTGACTAAATAATCATGGATTGACTTCTATTTGAAAGAATGTGTTCAATCTTCACAACTACAAATCGCAAGTGGAGTCCGGCGCTTAGGGCTACTTCCTCTTTGGTATTATGTATTATACTACATAAATCAGGAACTTTCCTTCTAAATATATGTATGCATCTTGGCCATCAAACATATTCTTCGAAACATTTTTTTAAGGGGTTACATAGGTCTTGTGGGTAAAAAAAGTGACTTTTTAAAAAACGATATCTCGAAAACTAAAATTTATTTTTATTTATAATTGGAACATGTAAAAGTATAGTACTTAAGGTAGTCTCAAAAAAAGTTTCAGCCAAAAATATTCATTTTTGTAGAGTTTAAGTTTTTTTTGCGTTGGCAGCATAACTAAGTCCAGTCTCATCTGAAATCAAAAAGTTTCTTGTAGTTTATACCTCTGGCTAGAATATGAACGAAGGAATTAAAAAAAATGAAATTTGAAGATTTTACATAAGTTTAAACACATTTTTGACCCCAATTTTTCTCATTTTTAAAGTAGTTTTTTTTTATAAAACAAAAATGACCTCAACTAATAAAAAATCCTTTGTTCATTCACTAGCCAGAGGTATAAACTACAAGAAACTTTGATTTCAGATGAGACTGGACTTGTTATGCTGCTCACTGCAAAAAAGGGCTGTTGTCGAAAAATTGCAGTCAACTCTACAAAAATGAATATTTTTGGCTGAAATTTTTTTGAGAGTACTATACTTTTACATGTTTCAATTATAAATAAAAATAATTTTTAGTTTCCAAGATATAATTTTTTTAAAAAGTCACATTTTTTACCTGCAAGACAACAACTTGTTGATTTCAAATTGTAACAGTTGTTTTGCAAAGTATGCTGCCCTCTTGTATTTTCTGTGTTATCTTCATCATACAATTACTTCATCTAAAAATTTTCTGCGAAAAAAAATAAACCAAAAGTTTAACCACCTTCACACCGCAGAATCAAGTTACACAAATTTTCAAACACCTCACCTGACACAGCGTCTCAAGTACGATTGCGCGAATTGGTAAATATAACTCCGCACGACCACGCAACTCGAAACACAAGTACGCAAACACGGTTGCGTGAAACGTGGCTCGCAATCGTGAAATTTACGAGACTTGCTCGACCTGTAGATTCTTGTTGTCATAATAGGGAGTTTTTGTTGCTACGTAACGTAACGCATCTCCGTATACGTAAAGCGACTAACGTGTCATAGAGGAAGAACGTTAAAATAGGTAGTTTTTGTAACAGCCTTAACGTAACGTAAAGCAAATCGTAAAGTCAATTTTAAATTCCGTTGACATTAAAAAAATAAAACAATGATCACACAATATACAATTAATATACAAATGTAAAAAAGATAAATGAATGATGAAATTGTATGGTTTTAATTGCTTCTATTCCGACTTTTTAGTTGTAAATTATTGTACCTACATCAGAATTCCAGTATAATGCAAATAGTTTGGTCATATTTATTTGAAAAATTTACTGAAATTAGGTCATTTGTTTATCTAGTTATTAATTGTGGTGATCACTGTATTTATTAATTAAATTACTACAAGATTTGTTTGTTTTGCTTTATTAATAGACAACTTAAAAAACAATAAAATTTTAAATATTTTATGAAGTTTCAATTTCCAATTACAAACACAGAATAATTTTACTCAAATAGACTAAACCAATAACCAATATAACCTTAAAATGTTTATAAACGGGTAGTACCTTAGACAAGGAAAAAAGAGAGGACGGGTAACACTCATTTAACACACACGTTCCAAAAGTGAAGCCGGTTTTTGGTTTGTTTGTCACCAGAAACATGGCGGTCACGTCAAAAATAACAATGGGTTGCCAGTGGTGGGTATTCGTTGAAGGTTAAAATTTCATAAAAAATAAAGTAAATCATCATCTAAAATTCGTAATAAAAACATATGTATGTATTGAAACATATGTACGTAATATGAGAAACTTAATAAAACATTTACCGTACACAAATTCTTCATTTTAAATACATTTCATGTTTTTATTTTAAATACTCAATGCATAACAATACCCCAAAGATACGTCGATGATCAAAATCTCTGGTGTCAGTTTGGCTTCACTTTTGGTCATAGGATTACTCGTCCTCTCTCTTTCCTTGTCTAAGGGTAGTACGCTAATGAAATGTTCATTTGGTAGGTAATCGGGCAAGATCCTCGTGTGCATTCGGTGACTTTCGTCTCGATAGGGATGCGTTCTCACGTACGTATCAGAGCGTTACTTTAGGTAATACGTATCGAGTTACGGGAGTTCAACCATTAATGCGCAAGCGTATATGTCAAAATGATACGTTACGTTTACGTATTTGTGTGCACAAAAACTCCCTAATAACGTTAAGCCCCGCCAAAAAACATTTGCAATAACTCTGTTGATGCCTTTGTTGAATTAGACAGTTATCGGTTATTTACGTCTTGACATGGTAATAATGGGGGCTATGATGTATCGTTTACGTAAAGTGATTACGTACATGTGTAAAGTTCAGAATTACGTACATCAGATTACAGTCGTCAAAACAGAAGTGTGTAAAGTGGTATGATGTATCAAAAAAATTACGTATTATGTTATTTAGGGTTCTGTCATGTCCTGACTGTCAGTTAATTCATGTTAACCCAACTTTTGCTTTGTTTTTAAGTTTAATGGGTTATGTTTATATTTTGAAAAGATGAATTTTGTAAATCTGTTATTTATGAACTTAAATGCTGTGGCAGAAAGACATAATTTAAATCTAGAGTGACTTCAGTTACGAGATGGATTACAAGACAACCAGTAATTTAATGTTTATATTTTGAAAAGATGAATTTTGTAAATCTGTTATTTGTGAACTTAAATTCTGTGGCAGAAAGACATAATTTAAATCTAGAGTGACTTCAGTTACGAGATGGATTACAAGACAACCAGTAATCCGTTTGAAACAGACGACCAGGTTTTTATGAGATATTTCAGTGCCAAAAACTATTACTGTGAGATAAAAATAAATAAAACATTGTAATTACTAATAGATTAACAATCTTATATTTTTTATGTTTAGTTATAATGTTTAAGATTTAATGGACTATTTAACCTCATGTTGTAAGTTTTTATGCTTCTTTTATACAATGCTTTTTCATCTTAATTTCATTGTATTTATTGAGAAAATAATTATAAATTTATTTTAGACTTGATGAAACAAATAAATTTTGCGAAAGCTTGATATTAACACATTCACCGACACAACTGCATATGAAGTAACTTACTCCATAAGAAGATGTGCCTACATGTGAAGCGTGTCCATGAATGTGTTAACAGAGTTTTTTTATCCTGCCCTGTAACTTAATGACTGCAACCTCAAAATACAGATAACAGACTAAGAATTCAGCTACTTCAACCATTTAGTGAAGATGTTTTGTTTACAAATCTATAAACATTATCAGTTTATCTACATTTCTGTATGCTATACCTACTAGAATTTTTACAGATTTGTAAACGAAAATGTCTTCAATAAATGATGAAGTAGCCAGATTCTTTGCCTTTATTCTCCACCGTCTATATCAAATAAGGATCACTTGAAAGTGGTGGGTTTTTCAATCAATAGGTTTTTGACAAACTTAATGTTTTATGTTTATATTTACATTTTCAATGGTTCATTTGACTAGCTACATTACTTAAATCTTGTTAGTTAAAATCTTTTTAAGGCAACAACTGTTGCATTTTTATATCTCTATGGATGTTTGTTTCTTATCAAACTCATTCGTACAAGAACTGATGACGTTTACTAATTAGTAAACATCATCAAATATATAAGAGAAGGTTAGTGATGTGAGTTAATAGTAAAAATCAAGGTAGGAAGTATATATCGGCATGTCTCGCAATGACGATGAAAAAAAAAACAAAGTATGTATAAGATGGAATGCAACCATAGACACATGTTTCTGACTCATTACTCGTCATCAGTACTGTATAGCCAAGTTAGAATAGGTGTATGTTAGCTTGGGAAAAGATCACTACAGGAGCAATGCAACCAATTTGTAACAATAATGTTAGAAGACCTTGACGATTCCAGAGCAACAACTAATACATCCAAGAAGGAAGCTACAGCTACCTGAGGAAAGGAATGCCGAATGTTAAAAACAATCAATGTTTAGAGTTTTTCAAACAAGGAAAGGTTAACGCAGACCTATTCTAACTTGGCTATACTGTACTGATGAGTCAAAGACACGTGTCTGTCGTTGCATATCTTAAACATACTGTATTTTTTCCATCCTTGTTGGGAGACATGCTGATATATACTTCCTACCTTGATTTTACTGTTAAGTCGCATTAACCATGAGGAAGTGGTTCAAGCACTTAAAATAAAAAAAAGGAATCAGAGGATATTCCTGGGGAAGTGTGGAAGCCATTAGGAGAGACAGGAATAAGTTGGCTAACACGTTTATTTAATAGAATTATGGAAGTTGGACAAATGCTAAACGAATGGAGAAGCAGTATATTTGTACCTGTTTATAAAAAACAAAAAAAAATACAATAATGAACAAACTACAGGGTCATAAAACTACTTAGACACATCATGAAAATATGGGAGAGGCACAGTAAGTACTCAGTTCTTATTTATACTTGTTAGTTTTGGATCAGTAAACAAGGAAACTGCATAGACCTGGATCCTGCGTACCAAAACAGTTGATTAATAGCAAGCTGAAAATTTGTTAATAGGTTAACAGTGTCTAGTCAGACAAACTTTGATGTATGGGAACACTGGAACAGGGAAGTATTAATTGTGGAACAGGTTAAAAATTTGGAACGTTTTTGAAAACGTTCCATGTATTTTGTCTAACAGAACTTCCAATTGCTTTGTTACCATTTCATTAAACTCTCATGCAAAAATCAGACTGCTGTTTAACACCAACTGGGCATTTGAATGTGTGGAACAAGAAGAACATGCCAAATGACAGGAATCATGTTGGTTAGTAATATCAGTCTGATTTTTGCATGAGAGTTTAATGAAAGGGTAACAAATCAATTGGATGTTCTGTCTGACAAAATACACAGAGTTTTAGTAATCTACGTTCCAAATTTTTAAACTGTTCCACAATTAAAACTTCCAGTGTTCGCGTACTTCAAAGTTTGTCTGACTAGACACTCTTAAGCTATTAACAAATTTTCAGCTTGCTATTCAACTTTTTTTTGGTACGCGGGATCCAGGCCTAGCAGGGTAACATTCCCTGGTACTTACTGTATCCTGATGATGTAGTGTTAGTAGGAAATAGTGAAAGCTACTTAGAACAAAAACAAGAACTCACTTTATGATATAATATAGAAGTAGGTACTAAACTAATTAAACTAAAAATTAAATACAGGTATAACACACAAACAACTTGGTTTCACAAAATAAAAAATAACAATAATTGTTCTGAAGCTATTTCCTTGTGGCATTTTTATAATAATTAACTATTTTTTAATGGGAAATAAGCCACAATTTTACAAAACAAAATGATTTTAATGACTCATAATAATGTTAATAAAATCATTTTTTTAGTAAAGTTGTGGCTTATTTGCCATTAAAAATAGTTAAAAACGTTTTAATAACATAATAATCATTAATATCATAACATAACCTAACTAAACGGCAAATAATAATTTTAGTTTAGTTAGAAATGAAGTTTAAAAATTACGTTTACGCGTGCGTTTACCTAAAAGAAATTACATACGAAGGTAGGCAACCGCTTGGATATCTTTGATACATCATACCGATTTTACGTACATGTGTTATTGGAGATTACAGCCTGTAATTCGAGTTTACCGTACGTAATCAGCTTACGTAAAGATACATCATAGCCCCCAATGTTTGACTTTGCGATATCTCTCTATTGAAGTGATGCAAATCATACGTTGAATAAAATGGCGACGTCTTCGTCAACACATTGAAGTTTAGCCTACATTGACATTGACGTTCACTCGAAAAATCTTAAATAAAGCGCTGACACAGTGCACTAGTCTGGTGAATGCATCCATTGTTTTTAATTTTTGGTATTATTTTAAGTATTAAGGTTGGTCTGTGCCCATTGAATTGGCAAGTACCTAGCATCTTCGAGCAGGGAACCATGGCACCCTTTTAGCATGTGTTCCACTTTATCTATTAACATCGACTTGTAGTCATAACATTTTAACATATTACATGATGTAAACCATATATGATGATGTTAACACTATTTACAGTGTGCTAGTTTCAAAATACTCTGCAGGATGCACTGAAGATGTTCTGTTTAGAACGAAAACGTTCTGCAATCCATGACATTTTATAGTTTTAAATAAACGATTTTATACCAGAATACATCTCGAAGTTTTTACTTCTGTATTGGTTTATTAAAATTAGTTTATTTAATATTTAAATAAAAATACAATTTAACTGTTTAAAATATATTTAAAAATAGAAAGTATACGGTTGCGTTTTGATTTAAATCTGTCTCCTGCCTTCCCCCGATAGCGCTATTTCTAGGTCTACCTGTTGTCAAGGAGGCTATGCAAGAAGACAAATTTACATCAAAACCTCTAACGGGGAATAAGTGAAATTAATGTCGACTCGATTCAAGTTCTCTGTTAACCCAGACATGAAAATATCAAAAGGCACCGCTAGGAAAATATCCAACATTTGATTCAGAGAACCCATACCAAACGAGTCTTTGTACTCTAATACAGAGTATGGCATTAGTAAAAATAGTTTTATTTTGTACCGAGAACTACGGAAGTTTTGATGTAAAGTTGTCTTCTTGCATAGCCACAGAGTATGGCATTAGTAAAAATAGTTTTATTTTGTACCGAGAACTACGGAAGTTTTGATGTAAAGTTGTCTTCTTGCATAGCCTCCTTGACAACAGGTAGACCTAGAAATAGCGCTATCGGGGGATGGCAGAAGACAGATTTAAATCAAAACGAAACTATATTTTCTATTTTTACTAATGTCATACTCTAAAGCTGATTACATCTCTCAAATATGCAGAGATATAGAGGAACATGGCTGTCGAAATGAACCGAGGGACCTATTCCAGAAGATCAAACTCCTTACCAGAGAATTTAAACCTCAAACGTGGTCTGTAATAGATAAGGAAGGTAATTTAAATAACGATACTGATGAAATATTGGAAACATGGCGAAACTACTGTGGCGAGCTATATAAAAATAGCGAGGTATCAGCAGAAAATCAGTGGCCTTCTGACTACCCTAGAGAACCTACTGTCTTACTCGCTGAAGTCAAAGATGCAATTAAATCACTAAAGAGAAATAAATCCCCAGGCATTGATTCAATACCATGTGAAATACTACAGTTACTAGGTGACAAAGGATTACATATCATCCATTCTATCTGTGTCGATGTTTGGAATTCAGGAAAATGGCCATCTGATTGGTGTACCTCAATTTATATCCCACTACACTAAAAAGGAACTACTACCAGATGTGAAAACTACCGCACACTGTCACTAGTAAAATGCTAGTAAAATCTTGTTGCATATCATCAAAAACAGATTAAAAACCTATCTACATTACCAAATACCTAAGGAACAAGCGGGGTTTGTAAAGGGTAAAGGTACAAGGGAACAAATCCTGAACCTGAGACAACTCATTGAAAAGTCTAGAGAATTTCAAGTACCTATGATTATATGCTTCATTGACTACCAAAAGGCATTTGATTGTGTAAGCTGGATAAATCTGTGGTCAATTTTAATAGAAATGGGCGCACCAATGCACCTGGTGACACTTATTAAAAATCTGTACCAGTCTAATATAGCGACAGTACGACTAGATCAGAAGTTCTCAAACCAATTCAAGACCGAGAGAGGTGTTAGACAAGGATGCGTGTTGTCACCTGACTTATTTAACATTTATGGTGAACATGTCATGAGGATGGTTTTAGAAGGATGGGCCGGTGGAGTAACAGTAGCTGGTAGAAAAATCTCCAATTTAAGATTTGCTGATGACACTACACTTATAGCAGCAAATGAGCAAGAAATGTTTGATCTTCTGCGAAGAGTTGAGTACGAAAGTAATAAAGTTGGTCTGAAAATCAATAAAGCTAAGACAAAAATAATGGTGGTCGACAGATTTGACACTATTCAACTGACTTCTATTCAACATATTACAGGAATACCAGATAGTAAACACCTTTGTCTATCTCGGGTCTAGAATATCTAACGATGGTAACTGTGAAGCAGAAGTTTGGAGACGTATTGGTATGGCAAAAAATGCGATGAGTCGCCTAACTAAACTTTTGAAAGACAGATCTCTCTCTCAAAATATCAAGATGAGACTGGTGAATGCCCTTGTATTCTCAATATTTCTATACGGAGCAGAGACTTGGACTCTTCGCACATGCGAGCGCCAAAAAATTGATGCCTTTGAGATGCGGTGCTGGAGAAGAATGCTGCGCATACCTTGGACAGCTCATAGGACAAACGTTTCCATTCTAAACCAACTTAATATTAAAAAAGGCTGTCCACAATATGCCTGCAACGAATTCTGCAATTCTTTGGTCACGTGGTTCGCAGAGGTGACGACAGTTTGGAGAGATTAATTGTTTCTGGAAACGTTCCGGGAAGAAGATCAAGAGGACGATCACCAACTAGATGGTCTGACCAAATAAAGCATTCAGCTGGAAACTCATTCTGCGAAGCTCTTAGAGCAGCTGAGGATAGGGACCAATGGAGAAACATTGTTAGGAATATTGGAAGAAATCACGATCCTCAGTAATGGGGAAACGACAGGAGAGAGAGAGAGAGATACTCTGTATCAGAGTACAAAGACTCGTTTCATATGAGTTCTCTGAATTGCATGTTGGAATATATTCCTAACGGTGCCTTTTGATATTTTCATATCTGGGTTAACAGAGAACTTGAATCGAGTTGACCTTCATTTCACTAAAATATATTTATTTCAAAAAACAAGTAAAATCCTTTATGAAATGTATATTTATTAAAATTCCCTAAGAAGGGCTACATCACAGAACTATTTTTCAATCTGATAACAGATCATCATCAGTGCTGACCTAAAATAAGTATAACCTGATAAGTTAACGCAAAGTTTTTGAAATTTTGACTACGGTTTTAAAAAGAGGTTATAGGTTATACTCACAAGATGCTAACCACGAAAATACAAAAATATTCAAATAAAAACCCTTTAAACTTGATCAGTCATGGAAACATTGATTATTATAATTGTGAAATTGAACATGGCTGCACAAAAGATCACATGTTTTCTGCTCAGGTTCACATGTTGAATAGTTGGTGGCAACTGAAGACTGATAACGGAAATTCTGAATGATGACATGACAGAAATGACAGTTCCTCAGGAAGTTGAAATATTTACTTACGAGTTATGTATCCACTGGTGCAGTGTTTCCCAAAGTTTTTTTGGGCGAGGAGCACTATTTAGGAAAGAAATTCTGTAGGGAGCTCTTATTACCATATGGGGGGGGGGGGGTACACGACAATTAGACCGAAAGCAGTAGACCGAACTCATTAGACCGAAAAGCACTTACCGAAACCTCACTAGACCGAACAGCATTAGACCGAAATGGTACATAAATTAAAAAGATTGCAGTAAATTATGCTAAGATTTTGTATATTATGTGTCTTTTTGTTTATTGTATTTTTTTGTATTATTTTATACATTGCGTCCATAAAGTAACGCATAAATTCACTATTTCGTAAACCGGCGCCTTTGAGGAAGAATCTCGAAACAGGTCGATTTTTATTTTCAAATTACGATTTTTTGGGATATACAGGTTGTTAGTAAATAAGTATGAAAAATTTTAAGGGCTAATTCTACATGAAAAATTAATGCCGGCTTGCTCTATAAACATATGTCCGCAAATGCTTAGTTTCCGAGATACGGGATGTTGAAATTTTTATTTCAAAGTGCCAATTTATTTATTGCTCTAAGACCAGTTGAGCTATGAAAATGAAATTTGGTGAGTTTTAGGAGGTAGGTATTACGCATTGTTTGACATACAATTAAGAATTTTGTATTCATCATTGGCGCGCCTACGGGTAATAGTCTGAATTTTTTAAAGAAAAAAACAGTACGCCACTGAGATTTTTCAAATTAAAAATTATTTTTAAAGTCCACGTTTGATTTTTGATAAATAATCTTTCTTGCCTTTTTTTATATGGTGCACCGTTTTTATGCAGAAAATAAAACATCTTGACACGTATTTTTCATTTTTTTAATACATTATCACAGATTAACCCAACACTTAAATAAAATGTGGTTCCTTACTGAGTTACAGGGTGTTTTATCTAAAAATTTAAAAACTATTTTTGCTCAGCATTTTAAAACTGTTCGACGTATCCTTTTCATACTTGGCAGAAAGTGCGATTATTATACACCCTACTAAATTATGATAAACAAACGTTTCTAGATACTACCAGAGGCGTACGACAGGGGATAGTGAATGGTTGACCCTTCTCAAATACTACGCCACTGGAGGAATTACTATTTTAGTGCCATTTTTAGATTCTCCAATACTTTCTACGTAAATAATGTACTCTTCATTGGTAACGATAAAGTTATTAATTTTCGAGATATTTGAAGTTAAATATGAAACGGCACAGTTATTTTGATTCATTTATGATATGATTCATATGATTAAAATTTAAAAATTATTTGTACCCAGTACTTTAAAACTATTTGGCGTATCCTTATCATACTTGGCAGAAAGTGTAGGCACTGTACACCCTACTAAATTAAGATAAATAACCGTTTCTAGCTACTACCAGAGGCGTACGACAGGGGATGGTGGCTGATTGACCCTTCCCAAATTCTACGCAACTGACGAAATTGCTATTTTAGTGTAATTTTTTGATTTTCCAATACTTTTTATGTAATTAATATATACTCTTCATTCGTAACGATAAAATGACTAGTTTTCGAGATATTTGAAATTAAAAATGAAGCGACACAATACATTAATCAAAATAAACGTGTCGTTTCATTTTTAACTTCAAAGATCTCGAAAACTAATGACTTTATCGTTACGAATGAGAAGTATATTATTTTCATAGAAAGTATTGGAGAATCCAAAAATTGAACTAAAATAGCAATGCCAGTGGCGTAGAATTTGGAAAGGGTCAACCATTCACTTTCCCCCGTCGTACGCCTCTGGTAATAGCCAGAAACGTTTGTTTAACGTAATTTAGTAGTTTGTACAGTACGTATACTTTCTGCCAAGTATGAAAAGGATACGTCGAATAGTTTTAAAATGCTGAGTAAAAATAGTTTTTAAATTTTTAGATAAAACATACTGTAACTCAGTAAGGAACCACATTTTATTTAACTGTTTTAGGTTAAATCTTCGTATTTTGTGCTAAGGTTTCTCCAGTTACTGTATGGACAATTATTAATGAAACACCCTGTATAATGATACTAAACGGGAACAATAACAGAAAATATTACTAATAAGATTTTAACTAGATGCAGAGCACCAACAAATGTTAAAAATAACCTCCTTTACAGATTACAGAAAAATTTTATATTCATCATTGGCGCACGTACGGGTAAGGGTCTGAATTTTTTTAAGAGAAAAATAGTACGCCACTGAGATATGTCAAATTAAAAATCATATTTGAATTGCTGGTTCAATTTACGTCAAAAAATCTTTCTTGCCTTTTTTCATATGCGGCGCCGTTTTTATGCAAAACAATCAAACATCTTAACGTTTATAAAGTGTTTGAACTAAGTTTCTATGCATATGGAAACTAACTTGTAAGCGTTAAGATGTTTTATTTTTTTGTATAAAACGGCGCCTCATATGAAAAAAAGGTAAGAAATATTGTTTGTCGTAAATTGAACGAGGAATTCAAAAATGATTTTTAGTTTGAAATATCTCAGTGGCGTACTATTTTTTTCTTCAAAAAATTCAGACCATTATTCGTACGCGCGCAAATGATGAATATAAAATTCTTCTGTTATCTGTAATGGAGATCATTTTAAACCTTACTTGCAGCTTTGCACCTAGTTGAAATCTTATTAGTATTTTCTGTTATTGTTCTAGTTTAGTATTATTATATTGGATAGTTCTTGATGATGTATTAAGAAATGAAAAATACGGGCCAATATGTTTCATTTTTCTGCATAAAAACGGTAAATTTAAAAATAATTTTTAATTTGAAATATCTCAGTGGCGTACTCTTTTTTTCTTTACAAAATTCAGACTATTACCCGTATGCGCGCTAATGATGAATACAAAATTCTTAATTGTATGTCAAAAAATGCACAATAACTACCTCCCAAAACTCACCAAATTTTATTTTCATAGCTCAACTGGTCTTAGAGCAATAAATAAATTGGCAGTTTGAAATAAAAATTTCAACACCCCTTATCTCGTAAACGAAGCATTTGCGGATGTTTGTAGAGCAAACCGGCATTATTTTTTCATGTAGAATTAGCCCTTAAAATTGTTCATACTTATTTACTAACACCCTGTATGTCATACTAGTGACGTCATTCATCTGGACGTGATGACGTAATCGATGATTTTTTAAACTAGAATAGTGGTCATGTAATAGCTCATTTGAAAGGATATTCAATTCTCTATTCAACAGTATAAATATTAACATAATTATTTGTAGAGTGTTCAAAAAAACTTTTTTAATTAAGTTATTTGAGACAAACAAGAATATATATGTAATTTATGTAATTCAGAATACTCCTGTTGTCAGAAAACTGGAAAAATGTTTATTTGACAAAAAAATATTCTTTTTGACTTAAATTCAATGTTAAAGCTGCCACCCTTCTCCTCATGGCAGTTTGAACATAGGTATTCGTTTAAGCGAAAATCAATGTTTATTTTTCAAATGAACATTTTTTTCCAGTTTTCTGACAACAGGAAAACGTATTTTGAATTAAATAAATTACAATTCTCCTTTTTGTCTCAAATAATTTAATTATTTTATAAATATAAATTTTGAACACCCTCTATAAATAATTTATGTTATGGTTTGTATTTTTGAATAGAGAATTGAATACCCTTTCATATAAGCTATCACATTACTTCTATTCCTATTTAAAAAATCATCGATTACGTCATCACGCCCAGATTGATGACGTGACTAGTATGATATATGTGCCAAAAAATAGCAATTTAAAAATAAAAATCGACCTGTTTCGGGATTTTTCCTCAAAGTCGCCGGTTTACGAAATAATGAATTTATGCGTTACTTTATGGACGCACTGTATAAATAGACTGTGTAAATTGTTACTCTGTACAGTCTGATATGAAATAATTTTCATGCGTTAAACAAAAAGCAAACCAAAAAACAACCTCTAAACTTGCCAGTACTTTGTGCTGCCAGTCCTTAGCCTGGATAAAGGGCAAAGGAGGTCGATTTTACCCTTGTTCAGATTACAATCCTGTTTGAGCTTCCTGTATTATGTACCTAATGCTTTTCAGTTTCTTACTGTTCGGTCTAGTGAGGTTTCGGTCTAATGAGTTTGGTCTACTGCTTTCGGTCTAATGATTTTAGTCTCTTTACAGTAAACCAGTTGAGGGAGGGGGGATATTAACCATTACATTTTCTATTCACTTTATTCAATTTTTTTTATCGCAAACATAAGAAACTTAAGTAATTACATATAACAAAAAACAAAAATAAAATAAACACACAGATGTTATTTCTAAAATCTTCAAAAACGTAATGTCTTCATTGTAATGTGAAGAATTACGCTGCCTTAATTTGCACAGGGTTAGTAATATCTGGTTGAATTTGGGATAACTGCAATCGAATGTCAGGTTCCGCATTCAGTTGAGACCTATATTTTGTTTTAGTAGCCATATAGGCAGAGAATTCTGCTTCACATAAGTATGTTGTTTCAAAAGGGAGAAGAATAATTTTCGCTTTATATGACAAAATTTTAAATTCGTCTTTAAGTTGACACCAAAAATCTATTATAGTCTAAGAGCTAGTGAACCCTCCGACTAACGGTCGTCCTGTAAGGCTAGAAATTTTTCTAGTGATAATTCGTAGCATACCAAGGCTAAAAACCATGACCTGGCAGGCATCAGCGGTGCACGTGTATCTACCAGGTGAATCCAAAAGTGCAAATTTGGGGGGTAAAATAAACTTTCCCCTGTAAGGTTTAAATTTAAGTATGTGTTTGAGTAAGTCATTGTACAATGAGTAGAGAATTCTCAACTTCTTCCTCAACTGTGAATTGTATATGTTCATTATGGCTGTTGAAAATGTTGCCAGTTTCATAAATTCTATCTCTTGGAAGTGCTAAAACCAAATCATCCACATATCTCTTAATAAAAGGAATAAAAAAATTGCAACTGTTAACACAATCATTAATGATATCATCCATGACATAGCTACTCAAAATGGGTGAAAGACTAGAACCCATAGGGCTACCAAAAATTTGTTTATAAAAAACACCATCGAAAATGAAAATATTTGAATCGAAAACAAAGTTAATGAGTGATTTGAAATGTAATGAATCAATAGTGGTATGTTGTGAAATCTCATTCCAATGCTTTTCCAAACTGTTTATAATTAAGTCTAAAGGCAAATTGGTGAAAAGGGACGTTACATCAAAACTAACTAACAAATAATCAGGTGGTAATTGAAAATTATTGATGAAAGAACTGAAGTCAAATGAGTCTTTAACATGCATGTTATTATTAACATTATCAGAATTAGTTAAAATGTCAGTGAGGAGCTGCGCTATTGGTCCATTGGGAGTGTTTATAGATGATACAATCGGTCTCATAGATAAAGTGGGTTTGTGTATTTTAGGTAGAGCGTAGAAACGTGGAGCAATAGAATTATATATTTTCAGTTCCTTTGCTTCTTTGTTATCTATAAACTTCTTTTTGTGCAATTCAGATATTAAACTATTAGCTTTCTGCTGCAGTGTACAAACAGGACTTCTTCTAAGTTTAGTGTAATATTTAGTATCATTTAACAGTTCTCCAGTTTTTTGAAGGTAATCCTCTTTCCACATTGCAACAGTTACATTACCTTTGTCGCTTTTGACAATATAAACTTCAGGATGGTTCTTAAGAAATAGTTTGGTTTGTAAATAATATTTATTTAGAAAATGCTGTTACTTCTTTATGTAAGAAGTTGGTAATGGCATTTGTACATTTAGATCTAACAATATCCTTTTGACCATTATTGAGTGGTCTGATCATTGACTCAATATCAGCAAGTAAATGTGGAACTCTAATATCTGATTTAGATGGACATAAAGAAAACTTAGGTCCCAGTGCTAAAAGTTTTTTTACTTCAAAAGGAAACTCAACAGAAGTTAAATTCTTAAACCATTTTTCCTGAAATTGTATCTTATCAAAAGCTTCAACTTTCAATTTATTAAATTTATTGATCTGTGTTCTTTTAATTGTATGAAAATGTGTATTATATCTGATTCTCTGTTTCCTATTAAATTCATTGAATGTGTGAAAATTCAAAACATTATAAGCTTTAGTACGTAATTCATTTAACTGTTTTTCAAAAAAGTAAATATCAGTAAAAGTGATCTTAATCTCCAAATTTATAATATTCTTTCCAAACCTGTTACATAATCTTTGGGCATCATGGTGAATATTCCCAGTACGATGATGTAGGATGGAATTGACATTAATAAGGCTATCTGTAACGTGTCTAGGGAAACATCCATTTGATTTACATTTCAGTAAAAAATTCCTTTGATTGTGTAAAGCAGCAAGTTTGATGGTAATTTTGGTCCACTCCTTCAGAATTATGACGGTGGATTGAACATAATCGTTTAGGATGTCATCGAAAAAACCCATATTCTTTTACTATAAGTAAAGAAAAAGAAGTACTATGTTGACTTGTTTGGAATAAAACAATTTAAGTTTCAGTGGGTTCGAGTCAATAAAAGGGGCTATTTTAGAGGACTATTTTTTATTTCTCAAGCTTTCGAATGCCATCGCATTCTTTTTCAAGAGCTAAAATATAAACAATTTGATAAAGTGGACAAAAAGTGGTAAAAATGTAACTCACCATATAAAACTAGGTTCGTTATTAAACCTGCTAACTAAACTAACAATAAATGGTAAAATAAAACTGTTAATAATAGAATGAATATTTCCCAGACTGCATAAAAAACATAATTATTTGAATTTTGAATTTAAAATATCGGTAGAAATTTTTTATAAATCAAAGTCAATGTCAATGACAAAATAAGCATATATTAGCTAAAAATGGGATATTTCCAAATATGTATTACTGTTGTGATAATTTATAAATATATATATATATATATATATATATATATATATATATATATATATATATATATATATATATATATATATATATATATATATATATATATATGCGTACATTGTGGGTTCGGCAGAGAGCGCTGCCTAACGCTAAGATGTTAATACCAAATAAATAAAAATTTAAATAAATGGTAAAAAACAGCACACATCGTTTCTATCCTGGTTACGAGTTGGTGTTAAATAGGATGATGCAGCGCTGTTTCGGACTCTCGTCACTCATCAGCCATCCGAGGAGAACACGAATTCGTAACCAGAACAGACTCGACGTGTCAGGGGAAATTCACAATTTCATTGAGGCAGTACAAGAGCGCCATCTACTCTGATGGCAGTGCCGCAGATCATCTCTAAAAGAGAAGATTCCTGCTATCTCTTGTACCGTATAGAACGATGCGTACATTCTGGGTTCTGCAGAGAGCGCTGATTAACGCTAATATGTAAATACCAAATAAATAAAAATTTAAATAAATGGTAAAAAACAGCACACATCGTTTCTATCCTGGTTACGAGTTGGTGTTCAATAGGATGATACAGCGCTGTTTCGGACTCTCGTCACTCATCAGGAGGAGAACACGAATTCGTAACCAGAACAGACTCGACGTGTCAGGGGAAATTCACAATTTCAGTGAGGCAGTACAAGAGCGCCATCTACTCTGATGGCAGTGCCGCAGATCATCTCTAAAAGAGAAGATTCCTGCTATCTCTTGTACCGTATATCATCCTATTGAACACCAACTCGTAACCAGGATAGAAACGATGTGTGCTGTTTCTTACCATTTATTTAAATTTTTATTTATTTGGTATTTACATCTTAGCGTTAGGCAGCGCTCTCTGCCGAACCCAGAATGTACGCATCGTTCTATACGGTACAAGAGATAGCAGGAATCTTCTCTTTTAGAGATGATGTGCGGCACTGCCATCAGAGTAGATGGCGCTCTTGTACTGCCTCACTGAAATTGTGAATTTCCCCTGACACGTCGAGTCTGTTCTGGTTACGAATTCGTGTTCTCCTCGGATGGCTGATGAGTGACGAGAGTCCGAAACAGCGCTGTATCATCCTATTGAACACCAACTCGTAACCAGGATAGAAACGATGTGTGCTGTTTTGTACCATTTATTTAAATTTTTATTTATTTGGTATTTACATATATATATATATATATATATATATATATATATATATATATATATATATATATATATATATATATAATATATATATATATATATATATATATATTTATGCCAAAAAGTATTAATTCAAAAATAAAAATCGACCTGTCTAAGGATTTCTCTTGAAATTTGCCCATTCTCGAGATAATGAATTTATGCAAACTCAAACGTCCTCACTTATACTACAGTGTCGCGCCCGCTTGATTAGCAATTAAAAAAACAAGTGGGTTTTAGATATTTTATTGCAAAAACCTCTTCAAGATTTCATCAATCAATGTTTAAAGAATATCTGCGTACCTTGGCAACATTGAAATTTTTAGATAAATGTCTGATTTAGGGTTAAAAATGGCCGATTTCGCAATTTTCAAAATTTTCAATCGCTTATATAACAAAAACTATTAACTTACGAAAAAAATCACTAAAGACCTTTTCTGTTTGAAATGATTCAAAAAACCTAAAAAAAATTTGTTCGATGTAAAAAGAATAGTTTTAGGAAAAACCCCTAATCTTTCCCCTCGCCTGGCAAGGTCTTATGCTCTTCAGAATCGCTTGTCATTGTACATATTTCTTCTAAATGACTTACTTAAACACATACTTAAATTTAAATTTAAACCTTACAGGAGAAAGTTTATTTTACCCCCTAAATTTGCACTCTTGGATTTACCTGGTAGATACACGTGCACCGCTGATGCCTGCCAGGTCATGGTTTTTAGACTTAGTGTGCTATGAATTATCACTAGAAAAATTTCTAGCCTTACAGGACGACCGTTAGTCGGAGGGTTCACTAGCTCTTAGACTATTAGCGATTTACTTTCAAAATGTTTTTTACTGGTTAAACCAGCATTTTAACTAATGTTTAACCGCATATTATCGCCATATTAGCGGAGCTTTTTTCTAATGTTTTAACTGTTTATTATTGCCATATAGCGGAGCACTTGTAGATGCTTTGCCGAGCACAGTTTGAGAAACGCTGCACTGGTGTAAAGCTTGTTAAAATTGAAAACAGTAACGAACATCACTCCACTGTGATAGAATACATATTTATTTCGTTGAAATCATAATAATAGAAGTATAACTTCTTACGTGCGTTTAAAGTACACAGACTCTTTTTTTATTTTAGGTTTTTCTCAGAACAAATTGCAACTCATGAAAACTGAACATGCAGGCCCTACAGAACAACAAAATGCAACCACCGAAGAAACAACAGTAAAGAGTGCTACATGTAAATGTACAATTTGTTTTAAACAATTTAACCACATAGCTTCTTTGAATAGACATATAAAAACGCACTCTAGCGAAAAGCCTTATAAGTGTGACATTTGTTTGAAGCAGTTTTTTCAGAAAATACATTTGAAAACACATTCGATAGTGCACACTGGAGAAAAGGCTTACAAGTGTGAAATTTGTTTGAAGCAGTTTTCTCAGAAGGTTCATTTCAATAGTCATATAAGATTGCACACTGGAGAAAAGCCTTACAAGTGTGAGATTTGTTTTAAGCAATTTACTGAAGCGGGTAGTTTGAAAAGACATTTGAGAGTACACACTGGACTTTACAAGTGTGAAATTTGTTTAAAGCAGTTTTCTCGAGCAAGTCAGTTGCAAGTTCATTTGAGGGTGCACACTGGAGAAAAGCCTTACCAGTGTGAAATTTGTTTGAAGCAGTTCAATCAGAAAAGTTCTTTGGGTTCACATATGAAAGGTCACACTGGAGAAAAGCCTTATAAATGTGAAATTTGTTTGAAACGGTTTATTAACACAAGTAATTTGAAAACACATTTGAGATCACACACTGGAGAAAAACCTCACACGTGTGAAATTTGTTTGAAGCAGTTTACTAACACAAGTAATTTGAAATCACATTTGAGATCACACACTGGAGAAAAGCCTTACAAGTGTGAAGTTTGTTTTAAACAGTTTGTTCAGAAAAGTTCTTTGGATGAACATACGAAAGGTCACACTGGAGAAAAACCTTACAAGTGTGAAATTTGTTTGAAGCAGTTTTATCATAAGTTTCATTTAAATGGTCATTTAAAAGTACACACTGGAGAAAAACCTCACAAGTGTGAAATTTGTTTGAAGCAGTTTACTCAAAAAGGTAATTTGAAGACTCACTTGAGAATACACTATGCATAAAATCCCAGTAGAACTCTTAAAATGCATACTCAGAACTATTTAAAATAAAATCTGGTGTCCCACAAGGCAGTGTACTCGGTCCCTTATTATACCTGTTATTTACTGGTGACCTACACAACTAGATTGACAACAGTCACAACATTCGCAGATGACAGGTATTCTCGCATCTCACACAGGTCCCCAAAGAGCTTCGCATAACTTACAAGGCCACTTGAATAAAATAGAAAAATGGTTAAACAAATGGAAACTAAAAGCTAATGAAACAAAATCGACCCACATTACATTTACCATGCGAAGAGAGAGCTGTCCACCAGTATACATAAACAACAAACAATTAGTATAAGTAGATACAACCAAATACCTGAGCATACATCTAGATAAAAGACTAACATGGAGAAAACACATCTTCGCCAAAAGAAAGCAACTTAGACTCAAACTTCAACAAATGTACTGGATCCTGGGCAGACATTTAAGACTATCAATTGAAAATAAATTAGTGGTATACAAAGCCATACTTAAACCCATATGGACCTATGGCAGAAAGATATGGGCCTCAGCCAGCAACTCTAACTTGGAAATCATACAACGTTTTCAAAATAAGGCATTAAGAACCATAGTAAACACTCCATGGTACGTCCCCAACGCAATAATAGAGAGAGACCTGAAAGTTACCAGCATCAAAGAAGAAATCAGCAAATACAATGAAAAGTATGAAAAAAGAAATTGGAAAGAAATCCTTTGTAAAAGGTATAAAATTTTTTTATTAAAAATCCCTTAAAAGGGCTACATCACAACAAAACGTTTTCGATTTTTATAAAAAATCATCATCAGTGTTCGATAAACTGGATGCTAGCTGAGCCACAAAAGAAAAATATCTGGGTAAAAACCCTTTACATAAAATATAGATGCCTTAAAAGTGCATACTTCAATAAAAAGGCCTGTGATGGTCACATGGCAAACAGGATATGTGACCATCACAGGCCTTTTTATTGAAGTATGCACTTTTAAGGCATCTATATTTTATGTAAAGGGTTTTTACCCAGATATTTTTCTTTTGTGGCTCAGCTAGCATCCAGTTTATCGAACACTGATGATGATTTTTTATAAAAATCGAAAACGTTTTGTTGTGATGTAGCCCTTTTAAGGGATTTTTAATAAAAAAATTTTATACCTTTTACAAAGGATTTCTTTCCAATTTTGTGATTGATGGTATACAGCCAACTACAGGAAAAATTTTTCTTTTCCTTGTGGATTTTATGAAAAAAGACTTAGTGTGCATCCAAATGATTTCGCGAGTAAATTATTAAACACGGAGGGTGAAGTTCGCAGACTGAAGCGTTATAAACCAACTGACTTACCAAATAGATTTTAGAAAAATTAAACTATTTTAAGTGTTACTTTATTTTACTAGTAGTAGGTACGATCTATACATTAGCTGATAATTTAGAAAGGAAAGTTTTCATTGGAATTCTTACCTACATGTCATAACCTTAGAAAGTCGTAACTTTAACTGATTGTAACGGAACAGATTGTTAAATAAAATAGAGTAATAAAAAAACAGATCGTATCGACAGATGCCGATATGGATGTCAAGCCCAAGAAACGATCCAACATCTTACAGGGGGCTGCCAGGCATTTGCTGCAACTGAATACAAGGAACGGCATGACGCAGTGGGAAAAATCCTTCATCAAGAGATAGCTATCAAGCTGGGACTTCTCCAAACGGACCATCTCCCGTATTATCAATACGTCCCTGAGAGTATGCTTGAGGATGGCAACTACAAGCTATACTGGGACCGCACTGTGCTCACAGACCAAACAGTGGCACATAATAGACCAGATCTCGTATTAGTTAATAAATTAACAAGACAAACAACACTAATTGATGTGGCGATACCTACAACAATAATCTACCTAGTAAATTTACTGAAAAGATCGCCAAGTACAGAGATCTAGAAATTCAAATACGAAGGCAATGGAGAGTGCAAAGTACCCAGACGATACCGATTATTATGTCTACTACTGGAGTCATTCCGAAGACCCTCCTCGAAAGCATAAAAAAGCTGGGTCTGAATGAACATCTTTATAAGACCATGCAGAAAGCTGTACTACTCGCGACGGCCAGAAGTGTACGAAAATTTTTGGGAGATACACCTGCACTCCAAGTCACCTAGGGCTCGATAACACGGAAAGCGGGAAAGAGTCCCACCAGAGCTCAATTCTTTTGATACCGTAGGTATCTGGGATGAGTCAATTTTCCCCTTAGGGGGAGTGTGAGCCGTATGGCTAAATCTATGTCTATGATATATCGTTAGTGTTTGTGCAAAGGGTTATAAGTCAAGAAATTAAACTTTTGAGAAAAATGGAGATTAAGGTAGCGATACTTTTCAAACTTAAGTTTAACAAATTTTGTTAATTGCCGAAATTTTAATTTCTGGGTATTGATTGTTACTTATAGAACACTTCCAATTGCTAACTTTATTTATTTAATGTAACAATGATTTTCGAAAATAAATACACTTATGTCCATTGACACAACAAAATATATCTACTTAACGCTTTATTCACCAAAATATAAATGACCTTAGACTTGAGTTTTACTCTACTGTTACAAAAATAAAAACTAATTGTATTTATATAAAACCAATTTTATTTATATTAACCTGCACTACCAGAAAAACATATATCCTAGCTATATAATACTAAAATTTCCCAAAAAAAAAGATAAAATTTCTTAATTACAAAATACTAATCTGCATCCACTTCATCTTCATCTTCGACAGAATCAGGATATACGTATATACGTCACGTACATCACTTTCGCAAGGCAAACTTAAAAATTTCAGAGATGTAAGGTAGTAATTCCATTAAGTTTCGTTTTTTCTTCTCAGAAATAGCTACCGGGCCTTCATGACAATGGTTTGGGGTCAAAGATACTGTATTGCGACGTCTTCGCTGAAAGTTGACTTTCTTAAAAGGTTCCAAAGGATTTAATGAAGTTTTATAATAAAGAATTCCACACTGCTCTTTGTTGTATCGTAACCACTTTCTTCTTCTTCTTGTGCCACTCCTATCGGAGATTGGAAATCATCAAGGCTACCCTGACTTTGTTTACAGCTGACCTAAAAAGTTCATTAGTGGTGCAGCCAAACCACTCTCTTAAATTCCGCATCCACGACATTCTTCTACGGCCTGGATTCCGTTTTCCTTCTATTTTTCCTTGCATTATATTTTGAAGTAATGCGTATTTATGACCTCTCATCAGGTGACCCAAATACTCGAGTTTTCTTCGTTTTATCGTTAATAAAATTTCTGGGTCTTTTCCTATCCTCCGTATTACTTCAAGATTTGTGATTCTTTCAACCCAACTTATCTTCAGCATTCGACGGTAGCACCACATCTCGAAACTTTCAATATTTTTTATGTTGTTCTGTTTGAGAGTCCAGGCCTCTACACCGTATAATAGCGTGTTAAATACGTAGCCACTTAGCATTCTTAATCGTAGAGGGATGCTTATATCTCTGTTGCAGAAGAATTTTCTCATCTTTATGAAGGTGGCCCTGGCAATTTCGATACGTCTTTTTATTTCATTGTTTTGGTCTCCAGTTTCGTTTATTAAAGTTCCTAAGTATTTATAACTTGATACTTTTTCAATTTGAATGCCGTTTATACTAATATGTGCTGATTGTGTCATGATTTTACTGAAGACCATATACTTGGTTTTTTTGATATTAATGTTTATGCCATAATTGTTGCAAGCAATATTTATGTTTGTAAGTAATCGTTGTAATTCTTCTACTGTTCTTGCAACTAGTACAGTGTCGTCTGCGTATCGAATATTATTTACAACCTCTCCATTGATTACGATTCCTTCATTTGCTTGCAAAAGGGCTTCCTGACAGATGCTTTCACTATATACATTAAATAGCAGTGGTGACAAAATGCATCCCTGTCTTACTCCTCTACGTATTTCTATTGCTTTTGATATCTCGTTTTCTATTTTGATGTTAGCTTTCTGATTCCAATATAAGTTGAGAATTATTCGCAGATCTTTATTATCGATGTCTTTTCTTTTAAGAATGTCTCTTAGCCTATCGTGGCGTACTCTGTCAAACGCTTTTTCAAAATCGATAAAACATGCATGTACTTCTTGATTAACGTCTAGGCATCTTTGTGTAAGAACATTCAGACCGAAGAGAGCTTCTCGAGTACCTAGTCCTTTTCTGAACCCCATCTGTGTATTACTAATATCTGACTCCAACTTTTGATAAACTCGGTTGTATATGATTTTTAGAAATATCTTTAGTAGATGGCTCATTAAAGATATTGTTCGATGTTCTGAACATTCTTTTGCATTGGATTTCTTTGGCAGTGTAACGAATGTAGACAGCAGCCACTCTTGAGGTATAATACCAGTATTGTATACTGTGTTAAATAAGTGCAATATTATACCTATTGATTCATCATTCAAGAGCTTTAGTAATTCAGTAGGAACCTCATCGGGTCCATTTGCCTTTCCAGTTTTGGAATTTCTAAGTGCCATTTCTACTTCACATTTTAGGATTTCAGGTCCCGTTTCACCATTTACCTTGTCAATGTTATTTCTGTTGTCCTCAAACAATTCTCTTATGTATTCACTCCATCTATTAATTTTTTCTGTTAAGTCTACAATAATATTTCCGTCTTTGTCCTTAAGCAAACTTATCTGATGTCTTCTTTGGGTTCCTGTAAGTTCTTTTACTTTTTTATGTATATTGAATGTGTCATACTTTCTTTCATAGTCTTCCATTTCTACACATTGTTCTGTAATCCATGATTCTTTGGCCTTCTTTATTATTTGCTTTATGTTCTTATCAACCTCTCTGTATTTTTCTGAATTATTCTTCAATTTGCGTCTTTCATCCATTAGTTCTAGTATGTCTGGTGTCATCCACACCTTATGTTTCTTTGGAGATTTGGTTAGGTGTTTCTTTCCCGTAGTTCTTATTATAGTGTTTATATACTTCAGTTTTTCATCTATGTTGTCTGTTCTGCGGATTTGGTTTTCTGCTACACTGAGGTCGGTGTTGATTTCTTCGCGCACTGTTTGTCGTCGGTGTTCACTTTTAAGCTGACTTAAGTCTAACGTTGGGATGATGGTTTTTCTCATTTTCTTTGGTCTAGCTTCTAACACAGATACTACTGGATTATGATCCGAACCGATATCAGTTCCAGGGTAAGTTTTAGTAGATTTCACGGCATTACGGTATCTTTTTGTCACCATTATGTAATCTATTTGGTTTCTGATTACTTTTTCTTGTGTGTGTTGAGGTGAGGTCCACGTATAGAGTCTCCTTGGGGGTAATTTAAAGAATGTATTAGTTATTATTAAATCTTCGCTTTGACAAAACTGAACTAAACGATCACCCCTTTCATTTCTATTACCTAAGCCGTATTTACCGACATTTTCTCCAACTTTACCCTGACCTACCTTGGCGTTCAGATCGCCCATTACTATGTTAATATGTTGTCTCTTTGTTGTTCTCATCACCTCTTCTAAGTTATTATAGAATTGTTCTATTTCCTCTTCGTCTTTGTCTGCTGTAGGAGCGTACACTTGTATGATGTTTATTATGTTCTTCTTATCTTTCAGTTGTATTAACATCACGCGCTCTGAGAATGGAGTAAAATTTGCTACAGCATCTTTCCATTTTTTTGAGATGATGACTCCAACTCCGTATCGATGGGTTGTGGTGTCACTTCCGGCATAATAAAACATACCATGATTAGTTGTGGGGCATTTGCCATTTCCTGGCCATTGTGTATCGCTTATGCCTAATATGTCTATACCCAAACGATCCATTTCCAACACGGCGTTATCTAATTTTCCCGAAGAGAATAAGCTCCTCACATTCCACGTAGCAATTTTTCTGGTTGTCTTTTTCTTATTACAAGGGTTTCGCAGGTTTACGACCGAGGAAGCCTTGTACTTATCTATTTGTCTTCCTCTGCCGGATCTTGGTATCCGATGTCCATGATCAGTACTTCTCCTTTGCATGTCCACCATGATGATTACTACTAGAGGTACTCTATGAGTCCTTAATGCAGTGGTTCCCCGTTGCCTTCTGCATCCTTATGCCGTTGACCATTCTGTAGGGTTCATCCGCCTTCGAGACCGATTTCTCAGTCTCAGGACAAAAGAGTGCCCTAACACTTACTAGCTCATCCACCCGAAGCTGTTGGCTAGTAAGTGGAGATTGCTTATACCGGCAATCGCTCGGTGGTTACCCTCACTTAGTTTAGCCTACAGACCAATGCAGTTGCCCAGGGTGTGGCACGTGGAGCCATAAGTGACAGTTGGATGTCTTATGAGGACCAGTTACTTCGAACCATCTCCCGTATATTACGTTCGATGTGGCCGTTCTCATAAAAGGTACTACCTCTATAAAATACCCCAACACCCCGAACCACTTTACATTCCTCCAAACAAATTTTTCGCCTTCTTCGTTCACTTTCTTTTGCTGTAAAGAGGTTTTAAACAGCGAAGCATAATCATAAAAGTCTTCCCTTTTCATTTCTTTCACGACAAATGGTTTCCCCTTTCCTGTTTGTCTCACTAGTTGCATCCAGTCATAGGGATGATTTATTGAGGTTCCATATCTCTTTCTAGTTCTCTCGATCATGGAATGATCAGTGTTACGTTCCATATGTGTATGTCCTGCGATAAGGAACTTATGGTTAATGGTTTTCAAATGTCGGCTGTTTTGTAGTAATGTAAAAAACATTGTCATAACGTGTGTATTCTTATTTTGACCACCACACGTATCTGAGTATAATATAACGTGGGTAATATCCGTAGGAAGATCAACAAGATGCTTATACAAGCATGAACCGATTTGATTTGCACCTCTTCCGGAAATTACTTCGTGCCACATATGATTAAAAGATTGTCCGGTAATACAATCATGGACCGTAAGATTAAAGGTCCACAGTTGTCTTTTATAAAAAGCAACGGATGTAACTAGGTTAGGTGTTTGGAGACATTGCTGCATATCAAAGGTATATACTTTTGTAAAGGTGTTGTCCTTATTGATTGTTTTGTCATTTGCTTTCGATTTGTATGCGTAGTCTGCTTCGGCTTGATGAATGGCTAGTTGTTTACATAATTCGTCGTTGTTTTCAGCATTTGCTTTAATTTTTATATGCAGTTGGTCACATGTTTGACATGTATCCTTTTTTTGGTGCTTTTATAGCTATTTTCATACTGTAAAAAATGTTCTCGTAAACCTTTCTGCTTACAGGTTGGTGTTTGGACTCTTGTTTAAGATATTCTTCATAAATCTTTGCAACTGTATAGTGTGGTGGAAGATACTTTTTGCTTGTTTGGTTTCTGCAATAGTGACTTTCGTACGCAGGCAAAGACAAAATGTGATGTTTAACAGCTTGAGTAACTTCATCGGATAATTTATGCCATGGCTTATGGGATCCTCTATTATCGTCGTGTGTTATTTCAGAACTAGAAGCGCCCTTTTGGAGTAAAGTGTTGGTAATAAATTTACTGCTTTCACCAAAAGTCTTTTGAAAGCACGACTTACATGTTGGTATTAAATTACCATTAATCTGAAGATGATATTGATAGGTTAATAAACGAAATTTTTGTTTAGATTCATCAGCAACTTTTTGTTTTGATGTTTTCTTTTCAACGATGTTTACAAGACTAGCTAAATACGCAACTCTCTTATTATGGCTACCCATGGCCCAATATTCTTTAAATAAAGTGTGTCTTGTAACATCATTAAACTTTTCCTGGCATTTCATGCGACAATTCGTTAGTGGTTTGCACTGTCTCGCTTCAACATCTTTGCCTTTTCGAGTTTTGTAGCTTTGGCCTAAATTTCTTTTCGATTTATTTTCTAACCTTAGTTTTCGTGTGTCACCTTTTATAACTTTATTTCCGCGATTTTGTATACGAATATTCCTACTTTGTTTCACTGGTGTTACGTGTACTGTGTTTTCTAAATTTACCTGACTCACACCAACCACTGATTTACTTTCAGTTTCCGGTAGGCTCTTTTGTTTTTTCGGTCTTAAAATGTCATCTTCATCCGATAATAAAATGTCAGAATCTTCCTCCGGTTCATAAGAAGGATCAATATCACTATCATCATCAAGACCATATATTATGTCAGTTGGAAATTCAGAAATAGATGGAGCTGCATTTGAACCTAAAACCGTCGCTATTAATTTTTACTTAAAATCAACAAACGAGAACTTACTTGTACCACTGCCTAGGTTGCTATTAGTCTGTCTACTTTCTGGCTCTGGCTTTTCACCCGCTTTCTCTTGATGTTGATAAGATTCGGATTCGGAATCTACGTGTTATTGTAGTTATTAGTCACATTAAAACAAATTTTAATAATACTAACTTACCTGTATTATTTGATTGTACATTCCCACACATTTACAGAATTTTATTAGCTCGGAAAGACCTCATTTTAAACTGTTAAAACTGTTTTAAAACACGTTACAAATACGTGCGTAACACTTATTTTGAGGTTAGAACGCCGCGTGTCAACCGATACAAGTTAACTGAATACTGGTGTCAAGAGACAAAAGTTGACTTATCACTAAACGCACGGGATGCGCTAGTGGTGCTATTAGATATAAGTCAAGTTATGCTCCTTTGCACGCAATGAATGATAAAATTTTGATTTAGAGTCATTGGGCACCAACTCATATCTAGATAACGGTGTTATTATTGACTTATGTCTCTTTGCACAACCACAGATTAACTTGTTTTTTAAAGCGTATTGTACTTTTCCCATTTTTCACCAAAGGTATACTTGTACCCCTCTGCACGCGTATCAACGATATGTCAACCAAGATGGCGGACGGAGTGAATGTGCCGTCACTTCTCTCTCAAATAGATGAGGGAACATTTGAAGATAAAACATTTAAATGTTGTAATACTAAGCCAAATAAAACGATAGTATGTGTGGTGTGCGGAAAAAGTTATCATATTTCCTGTGCCATCAAAAGCAAGTTAAAATGTTCTAAAATATGTGACACGCGCATGGTGTGTTGTGAAAAACAAGCTGATGTTACCGAACCCATGAATCTTATGCAGTTAGAAAATAAAATGCTAAGACACTTACTGGCGGAAAAAGAAGATAAGTATAAATTACTGTTAAATAATAATGAACTTTTAAAATCTAATAACTATTTGCTGCAAGAAAAAGTCGATTTATTGAAGACTGAAATAAAAAACTATCACACCAAAGATAAAAATAAAATACCAATTAAACTTAATGACCCAGAAAATAAAAACATCGAACATAAATATAAACAACATATTCAATCAGATGTCAACAATATACAGGGCAATTCAAAAATTACTACAAACGAATTAAATGCACAAATAATGGAAATGGAAATGGAAAATAAGGAAAGCACAAAAATGAATCTTAATCATATCACAATGGTTCAGAGAATAAAACGAACAATGAAGGATATCAGATTGTGACAAAAAGACGCAAGAAAATAATGGGAACTGGAATTGGTGATAAGGATTTCTATGGAAAATCCGAAAAACCAGATAAAAAATTGTGGCTATTCATCTCAAAAGTTCCGGATAGTGTAAATGCGGACCACATCAAGAATTTCATAATAACTAAGACAAACTGTGAGGATATACAAGTGAAATTGTTACCAACTGACCAGAAAAGAAGGGATAATCAATGTTTCATGATAGGTGTACTACCTGACTTAAGGGAAGAAATTTATAATCCTGCTTTTTGGCCGAAAAAAATTGGCATTGAACGATTTAACTTTAGGTTAGGAAGAAGATTTTTAGATCGAGAGCATCACAATAGAGGTCTGTCAACTGGAGAAGATAGACCAGACTCTTTTTTAGTCAAGTAAATCCAATAGAAACGGTACTTTTATCATCACCAAACAGTTGTTTTGTAAATAATATTGTAAGTGTGGTAGGTGATAAACTGGCTACCACTATATCTAAATCGAATATTGTAAGTAAATTTTCTATTATTTTATATAACGTATGTTCTATACGAAATAAAGTTGCGGAACTGGAAGTATTTCTTAGCGAGAATAATTGGCCAGATCTTGTGCTTTTAACTGAGCACTGGTTGTATCCTCTAGAAACACTTTGTGTTAATAATTACTCCGTAATATCAAAATTTTGCAGATCTGAAAGCATCACGGAGGCACATTAATTTTAATTAATATAACATTTCGGTATAAATTCAATTTTGTTGACTATAATAAATTTAACCACCTCTGTGTTGAATCTGAATTCGAATTTTCTATTACTTTCAGTAAGAGGCTTAATACTTTTCTAATTGTTGTGTACAGACCCCCTAAGTCTACTGTGCAGCTAGTCTTTCAAAGATTGGAATCCTTGCTTGGAAAGATTCCAAAAAATGCATTTATTATCTTGACATGTGACTTTAATATTAATTATTTGGATTCAGCACACAGCCATGTTATTACCATTACAAATTTACTTAATAGTTTTAATATGAGAATGCTGGTTAACGATCCAACCAGAGATAGCAGAATATTGGATTATATTTGTACTAATCTACATCCAGATCTGGCTGAGTGTAGAGTGATTCCCTATTTTTCATCGGATCATGATCCCATTCTATGTGAATTTCCCCTTAAGAATCCACCTCATACAGCCAGATGGAGTAGAATTTTCAGCAAAAGAAATTTTGACAGGTTTATCAAATTATGTAATCAGGAGGATTGGAATAATATTTTTTGCTCTCCTGATTTGCTCCATCAATTTCATCACACTCTCATGAAGATTTTCAATTTGGCATTTCAAAAAAGAATTCTTAAAAAGAAAATAAGAAAACTTGGGCTACTAAAGGAATTAGAATTTCCTGCAAAAACTTAAGATCGTTAAACTACATTAAAAAACATATAATATGCAATGATGAATTTTTGATATATTTCTATAAATATAGGTCCATATATAGGAAGGTTACTAAATTGGCAAAATGTATATCTTTTAAATCTAGAATGGAAAATGCCAATAATAAACAAAAGGAATCTTGGCGTATAGTTAACAAGAATAAAAAACCGCTAAACGCCGTAAAAATGAGTGGCGCATAAAATATTCCAGCTACAAAAGATCTGATATGAATGTTACGTGGCGCGAAAATGGATTTTCATTTGATGCAAACAAAATTCTAGTTTTATTTTAAAAGATTTTTCCATAATATTTGCTAAATTTGAAGTAAACGCGCCACAAAAGAGTAACTTTGATACAGTTTGAATTTTGAAACTCTTTTGTGGCGCGTTTACTTCAAATTTAGCAAATATTATGGAAAAATATTTTAAAATAAAACTAGAATTTTGTTTTGCATCAAATGAAAATCCATTTTCGCGCCACGTAACATTCATATCAGATCTTTTGTAGCTGGAATATTTTATGCGCCACTCATTTTTACGGCGTTTAGCGGTTTTTTATTCTTGTATCAGGAGTTTTTCAAAGTTATTTATAAATTAAATGTATGAAGTTGCATGCAATGTTCATCTATTACACGTCAAGCTGTATAAATGGTCACCTTTGTTGCATTATCTCCCAAATGATCTAGTGTCCATCGAATGTACACTAAATTTTTTTCTATTCGAAATAGATTGAAAAAAAAAATATTGAGAGGGCCGGTAAATGAAATCAGATTGCCCGTTGCCAGATCAAAGTTAGCGTCGCAACCACTACAACTACATAAACCATTTTGGGAATAATCGTTAATTGGATTATACTTTTGTAGCTTAATAACTTCTAAACGGCTTAACCGATTTTGATCAGTAAACATGAGTTTGAAACGTATTGACCAGTAGTATCTGATCGATCTAAGCTCAAGTATGATAACTGAAGCTATTATAGGAATTATTGAGCTTGAGAAACAATATATTTTATTATATTTATGAAGCCTATAACCTAAAAATTCCAATTTTCCCGGATATGAGGTATACATCGTTAGATTCGTCTTGAGTCCTTCTACAAACGCTCAGTTAGTGGCGCAATTCGTAGGTTGAAATGTTAAGTAATTGTCGAAAAACCAAAATTTTCAAAGTTTAGTTTTTCAGTTTTTCGGCTATACTGAGCCGTGTGTATATCTGATCCTGACGGCTTAAACACCATTTGAAAGCTTAAGTCAACATATTGATTTGATGTATTTGCGGTTCTCCTGTCTCTTCTTGATCCGAATATATTCCCCCAAAAAATATGTCGTTTTGTACCTACCAAGTCCTATAGCTGGCTTATGGGTGGTCAAAAGTCACAAGCTACACCGGTTCTAAATCGGCCCTGATCCCCTCTTTAAACACAGAGAAAAAATATCAAATCGGTTTAACTTTCAAACACACATACATACATATCCACATTTTCCCTTTTTTAAATAAAAATTCACATTTCTAAGCTCTATAACTTTTGAATGGTATACGCTGTGAGCTCGTACGTAGAGGGGATATTTACAAATTCGCCAGCGCCAGTAGTGGCAAGTCTGTAAACGTTTACCGGAAATTTGACATAAATGTCAAAGTGATTAATTTAAAATTAAAATTAAAAACATTAATTATAAACAATATTAGTTGGTCAAAGCTGTGGTATATATTTTTACCTTAAATATACTTACGTTTTAAATACTGAATTTACGTTTTTTTAATGTTCCGTAATATGTAATTATAAATTAATCTGTTAATCTTAGCGCCATCTACACGATAATTGTGAAAGTATCCGAAGTAAGAAATTAATATTTCATCAATAGAACGTCAAAATGATTAGCAAAATCTTAAAAAAATCTGTTACAATTTAATTACTTTTTAGCGTAGTAAATATTAAGCGATAACAATTAAATAATAAATTTAAAAATTACCGGTGAAAGTTGAATTAATAATCCGCCAGGAGCGACACCAGCGAAGCTCAGAGCGTATAACCGATTTTCAAAATTAGACATGCGTTGGAAAGGTAATGATCAGTTTTATTAGAAGCCGCAAAGGTTTGACTTAAATTTTTAAACTTTTTGGGAGTTTTGGGGACGAGAACGAAAAACAGACCCTAAATAGGAAGGGCCGTAAAATCTACACCCTTGGAACAAAATCGATGGTTGACATATAAATGGGTGAGTCTTTTTCTGAACTTTAAGATGGGAGTTGGCCCAATTTTCAATTCAGTCAGATTTAGAAAATTGAAAATTTTGTAAATATATAGTGTCGCGTGTAGGGGGGTGTGGGTGTGCGCCACTGGCGAGAACTGCCGTTCTCTGGTAATGTTCAAAATTAGACATGCGTTGGAAAGTTAATGATCAGTACTGTTAGAAGTCGCAAAGGTCGGACTTAAATTTTCGAAGTTTTTGGGAGTTTTGGGGACCAGAACGAAAAACAGACTCTAAATAGGAAGGGCCGTAAAATCGACACCCTTGGACCAAAATGGATGGTTGACATATGAATGGGTGAGTCTTTTTCTGAACTTGAAGATGGGAGTTGGCACAATTTTCAATTCAGTCAGATTTAGAAAATTGAAAATTTCGTGTATATATGTAATAGTGTCGCGTGTAGGGGGTTGTATTTCTGCGCCACTGGCGAGAACTGCCGTTATCTGGTAATCTTTTCGATATAAAACTAACAGCTTCGCTAACTAATAAATCGAAAACTATTAATTTTATCAAAAAAAATGTATAATGAACATTTTTTGCTTATAATTAATATTTTTACCAGCATTTGCGGTCAAAATATAAAAAAAAAATTCCACCTTCGAGATGAGGTGGCAACCACCCCATAGTCAAAGCGTCTTTCGGTATCATATAGATTTTTATCCTTGGACTATCCACTACTTATTGTCTAATTTTCAAGCAAATCTATCCATTCTGTAAAAATTGCGAAGTGAAAAATTTCAGTTCCTGGACTAATTATACTTTTGGAGCTCTATAACTTCTGAACGGCTTACCTGATGTTGATCACTAAACATGAATTTGAAACGTATTGACAAGTAGTATCTGATGCATCCAAATCGAGTATGATAACTGAACGTATTACAGGAATTATTGAGCTTGAAAAACCGTTTTTCCCATAAGAAATAGATTTGATCATACTTATGAAGCGTATAACTTAAAAATTCGAATTTTCCCAGATATAAGGCATACACCGTTAGACGCGTCCTGAGTCCTTCTACAAACGCTCAGTTATTGGCGCAATTCGTAGGTTGAAATTTTGAGTAATTGTCGAAAAACCAAAATTTTCAAAGTTTAATTTTTCAGTTTTTTGGTTATGGTGAGCAGTGTGTATATCTCAGCTTGATCGATTAGGCGCCATTTGAAAGCTTAACTCAACCCTATTGATTTGGTGTATTTGTGGTTTTCCTGTCTTTTCGTAAACCTAAGATATATACGCCCAAAAAATATGCTATTTTGTATCTACCTAGCCCTCTAGCTGACTTACGGGTAGTGAGAAGTCAAAAATTAGACCGGTTCTGAATCGGCCCTCACACCCTCTTGAAACACAGAAAAAAAATTCAGATCGGTTTAACTTTTCCACATACATACATACATACATACATATCCACAAACATTTTCCATTTTTTAAATAAAAATTGAGTCATATTTCTGAGCTCGATAACTTTTGAATGGTATAACCGATTTTCAAAATTAAACATGCGTTGGAAAGGTAATGATCTGTGCTATCAGAAGCCGTAAAGGTCGGGCTTAAATTTTTGAAATTTTTGGGAGTTTTGGGGACGAGAACGAAAAACAGGCTTTAAATGGGAAGGGCCGTAAAATCCACACCCTTGGACCAAAATGGAGAAGTAACATATGGATGGACGAGTATTTTCCTAAACTTTAAGATGGAATTTGGCCCAATTTTCAATTCAGTCAGGTTTAGAAAATCGAAAATTTCGTGTATATATAGTGTCGCATGTAGGGGTGTTGTGCGCCATAGTTAATAATCTTAGAGCTAAAGTTCCCCGAACTACTGATGTAGTCTTAGACCCTAGTGAGCTGAATGAATATTACTGCTCAGTAGGTCCAGAACTCGCTGGAAAAATTGATTCTTCTTCTAATCCAATGCATTTTTTAAATGGAGTAAACATTACAAATTCTTTTTATTTTCTTCCCACTAATTCGGCTGAAATAAAAAATATTATACAAAGCATTAAAAATCCTGTGGCTGCAGGCTGGGATGATATCCCATCTAAAGTTTTATCCCATCTTCCTGATAATGTTCTGAAATTTTTAGCAGAGGCAATTAACACATCTTTTTCAACCGGTCACTTTAGCGATTGTTTAAAATGTGCCAAGGTTATTCCTTTATATAAAGGTGGTGACCATGATTTACCTGCTAATTATCGTCCTATCTCATTGTTACCATCGCTTTCAAAGGTTGTAGAAAAATTGGTCAAAATCCGAATGATGACTTTTTTACAAAAACACGATTTACTTTCTTCCTGTCAATTCGGTTTCCAGTCATTAAAAAGTACATATGATGCCATCTTTGAATTCATGGAAAAACTATACTTAGACTTAAATAACAATTGTGTTGCTGCTGCAGTTTTCTGTGATCTATCTAATTCCTGCTGCCCAATGTCACAAATAAGTGTACATAATGCCATTCTGGTCCAAGATAATTAAATAGAATAATTACGAAATAATCTGCGAACATTATACTTTTATTTAGCAGACAGCAATTGTAAATCAACCGGAAATAATACTAACTATCAAAAGACGAAAACTTGAGTACTTGGGACATGTGATGAGAGGGCAAAAATACTCATTATTACAACTTATTATGCAAGGCAAAATCCGAGGAAAGCGAAATGTGGGAAGACGAAGAACATCCTGGCTTAAGAACTTACGGGAATGGTTCGAATGCAGTAGTGCAGAGATATTTAGAGCGGCAGTCAACAGGGTCCGCATTGCCATGATGATTTCCAACCTTCGATAGAAGATGGAACTTAAAGAAGAAGAAGAATTGTAAACAATAATAACAATGATTCATAACACATCGGCCAACACCTACATAGTTACTACTATACAGGGTGTCCCGAAAAGAATGGTCATAAATTATACCACAGATTCTGAGTTCAAAAATATGTTGATTGAACCTAACTTACCTTAGTACAAATGTGCACATAAAAAAAGTTATAGCCCTTTGAAGTTACAAAATAAAAATCAATTTTTTTCAATATTTCGAAAACTATTAGAGATTTTTTATTGAAAATAGACGTCTGACATTCCTATGGCAGGATCATCTTAACAAAAAATTATAGTGAAATTTGTGCGCCTTATAAAAATTTTATGGGGGTTTTGTTCCCTTAAGCCCCCCTAAACTTTTGTGTATGTTCGTATTAAATTATTGTTAAAGTATTATTAGTTAAACACAGTGTTTTTAAAACTTTTTTGTCTCAGCACTTTCTCGAAAAGCCAGTTTTTATTGAGATATTTTGAATATTTGCCAAATCCACCACCTATTTGTATATGGTTAAGTACGATTATAGAGACCTGGTAATAATATGAAAAATCTATAATCTACATTTTTATAATATGAAAATATACTAAGAGGCAAAAAAGTTTTAAAAGCACTGTGTATAACTAATGGTACTGCAATAAAAGTTTAATTCGAACGTATACAAACATTTGGGGGGTTAAGGGAACGAAACCCCATACATTTTTTATGTAAACATATTAAAAAAAAGCCGTATCTCGAAAAAAGATTAAGAGACAAAAAAGTTTTAAAAATAGTGTGTCTAACTATTGGTATGAAAAAAAAATACCACAATAATGATTTAATTGGAACGTACACAAAAGTTTGGGAGGGGTTTAAGGGAACAAAACCCCATAAAATTTTTATGGGGTGCACAAATTTCACTATAATTTTTTGTTCAGATGTTCCTGCCATAAGAATGTCACATGCCGATTTTAAATAAAAAATCTCTAATAGCGAAATATTGGAAAAAATTGATTTTCATTTTGTAAATTTATAGAGCTATAACTTTTTTTATGTGCACATTTGTACTAAGGTCAGTTAGGTTCAATCAACATATTTTTGACCCGAGAGTTTATGACCAATCTTTTCGGGACACCCTGTATATCTATATACATATTTCAATACTGATTCTTCAGCATATTTTATACCGATCCAAATAATAGCAAATATAACTAGTTCAAGTTCACGCATATTAAACATGTGATACAATAAACTATAAACTGATATTGTTTTTATATTTTTTTCAATACCTTTAAAGGTTAATAACATCTTATTAGAATTAATACTTAAAATATGAAATATCACAGAGTGTCCTAATTATATTACACCAGGGTACCTACTCTTTACCTCGTCTTCTGGAATTTTGGGCAAATTCATTGGAAAATTCATTATTTAAAATTAAACAAGTTAACAAATTAATTGTAGCAGAGACAAAAGCTTTAATTATAACCAGTAGATATGTATAAGTACATATAACAAAATCAATATAAGTAACATTAATTTATCCATAAATGGTGAAAAGATTGAAATAACAAAAAAGAATGTGTGTGTACTTTGTACGCACGTAAGAAGTTATTCTTCTATTATATAATTTTAACGAAGTGAATATACTTAACAGGTTATTTGTATTATATTTAATATTAAACTAACTTATCTACCACTTTCAAAAAACTTTTATTAAAACAACCAAAAATAAAAAAAATGAATCGTCCAGAATTGGAACCCGGGACCTTTCGATCTCTGACCGAAAGCTCAACAACTAGACCACCGAGTCTTCTGTAATTGATACGTAAGTTTCGGATATAATTACACAACACGGTGACAAATAGATTGAGTGGTATCGTAATAAAAATGGTATACCTACATATTTTATTATCTTACTACAGAAGAAGAGAAATTCAAAGACACAAAAATTATAATAAATAATACATTTACTAAAAACACTAATATATTCTTTTAATGACTTATTTGTGCTGATACAGATACTATCTTGAAAGATTAGAAACGAACTTTTAAACGAAATTTTACTCTCAATCGCGCCTAAAGCAGAATAACTTCAAAAACTATTAAATACTTATAGACCAATTAAGTTAGTCAAAAATAAGCCGTTTTTCGACATAATTGAAAAGACGAGGTTTGACAGTTGAAATGTGTAGTATGAGATATTACAAAAAGGCTACCATCTTGGGATTCATCAATTTTTTAGTGGAACATTTTTTAAATAAACAATCAAAACGTCAAACTTAGTTTTTTGCTCATAACTTAAAAACTTGTTTATTTAGAAATTTCACGTCCACAGGTAACTTTTTCAGAAAAAAAAGATACATCGAATGAGATACACCAAATTAAAATCGGTTAATAAACAAAAAAGTTATTGCAAAACGGACGACAAAATCACTGTTTTTGAATATTGTTAATAACAATTTTATTGTTTATTAAAATATGTTTAAATATACCTAAACTTGAGGGCATTATGGTGTTTGAACGGTGTGCAAAAAATGGTCCAGATCTGTTAAGTAATTTTTGCAAAATTTAATTTGTTTATAAAATTTTTTGAAAAACGAGCTAAGTTCTGAGGCTGGTCCAGTTAATATGGCTGAATGTATCTCAATAATCAGGGACTCATTTGCTTCGTTAAGATGTATATTAATACCCTATTTAAAAAAAAGTAAAAAAAAATACATGTACGTACACAAAATTATTTGTTAATAAATAGCAGTTTTTAAGCTTATAAACAATTACAATAATTTCGTAGAAATTAGATCAAATTAAATGGCAATAAAAAATACTGAAAGCTGGTTAAAATACACAACTTATAAAAAAAAATTTTAGGTCCTACGACCCTTGGGGTCTGAGATAGCCCCTTTTTTTGAAAAAATCACTGTTACGTTAATTAACAACACTAAGATCTGAAATTAACCAATCTTTTATAAGAATAGTCAAAGTTTTTAACAAAGTTTTTTGCAAGAAAAAATGTTAAAAATTGTTTAAACAGTATTGTTATAAAGAAAGAGTATTTTGCGTTCCGATTAAAGTAAAAAAAAATTATGGGGGCAGCCGAATGAGAATAAATTCGCGGACTAGCATTCGCTAGCGCTAGACCGTTGCAGCCCATTTTTTTAACATTGACAGTATACCGGATTTGAAGCTTAATATTATATTTATATATTTTGGTAGAAACTTGAATTTTATGAATATTATTATGTTGCACATTTATTTAGTAAAATTATATTTTAAATAAATGAATTTAAAAAATAACAATAAAAAAGCCACAAAGTCAAAATATGCAACAGAAAAAAAGTTACGCGACCTTATAGACGAGTGGTACTCCCCCAAAAAAAAACGCTTATTTCTCGAGATATCAACCACGGTGTGGTGAAAGGCTAATTTTGGTCTTACTTTATACTTTTGATAGTGCTGAAAACGAAAATGAGTTTTATTTTGAATTTTAGATGGGGAAACATTGTCAAAATCGCAATTTTACCCTAAAATTAAAAAAAAATGAAATCACGTTTTTCTTAAAATTAAAAGTTACACCACTTTTTTCTATACAAGATTTTGTTCTCTGTACTCTAGATTTTAACTTAAAATTAATTAAACAGCTAAATTTCAAATTTTGTTACTCAACTTTTGCGATTAAACTTTGCAATTCAAGAATCTGCACCTTTTACTTCAAACAATTTATAACTTTCTTTATGGCAAGACAGAAATATTGAAGCAGGTCCATTGTCCTCAGAAAGGTGAGAAATATATACTATAAAAATATCAGAAAAAAATATTACAATGGAACAGAGTTGTAGCAAATTAAACTCAAAAAAACGTGATTTTTTTTTATTTTTAGGGTAAAGTTGCGATTTTGATAACGTTCCCCCACGTAAAATTCAAAACAACCCTAATTTTAGTTTTCAGCACCATAAAAAATATAAAGTATGACCAAAATTAGTATCAGTATCTCGAGAAATAAGCTTTTTTTGGGGTGTGCCGCTCGTCTATAAAGTCACATAACATTTTTCCTATTGCATATTTTAAATTAAATTTTTTTGGAAAACTTCTTCATAACTTATATTTTATTTCTGTATTAATTAAAATTATAAACTAAAAAGTTTGTCACTCAACTTTTTTAAGTAAACATGAAACTAACGAAATCTGACGACAAAATGTTTAAAAATTAACAACTTCTCTTTTAACGTGTTGAGTCATTTTGGACAAATTTCATTGTTATCTAAATGCTTCAAAGATAACACAGTAAAATTTTCAAAAGGAAATATTTACAGGGACCAAAAATACAGCGAGTTAAAATTGAAAAATCATCAAAATTGATTTTTCGCATTTTTGCATAAAATTTGATTTTTGAACATGTTCCACTAATTCTAGAAAAAAATTAACTCCATATTCGGATTCAGAGACCTCAAAAACATAAGGAATGACGAAAATTTGTCATTCACCTTAAAGTGGATTTTTGTGGTCGGGATAACGTAATTTTAATAGTTGCTGCCGCATGCCGGTCGCCAACCGCTCCCACTATTCAGTCAGTCGACTACGCCCGCTATTTTTTACTTTAGTCGGAACGCAAAATACTCTGTGTTTATAACACTCCTATTTAAACAATTTTTAATATTTTTTCTTACTAAAAACTTTGTTAAAAACTTTGACTTTTCTTATAAAAGATTGGTTAATTTCAGCTCTTAGTTAATTAACGTTACAGTGATTTTTTCAAAAAAAGGGGCTATCTCAGACCCCAAGGGTCGTAGGACCTAAAATTTTTTTTTGAAAGTTGTGAAATTAATTTAAAAAATAACAATAAAAAGGCCACAAAGTCAAAATATGCAACAGAAAAAAAGTTACGCGACCTTATAGACGAGTGGTACGTGGTACTCCCCCCCAAAAAAACGCTCATTTCTCGAGATATCAACCATGGTGTGGTGAATGGCTAATTTTGGTCTTACTTTATACTTTTTATGGTGCTGAAAACGAAAATGAGTTTTATTTTGAATTTTAGATGGGGAGACATTGTCAAAATCGCAATTTTACCCTAAAAATAAAAAAAGATAAAATCACGTTTTTCTTAAAATTAAAAGTTACACCATTTTTTTTCTATAAAACATTTTGTTCTCTGTACTCTGTACTCTAGATTTTAACTTAAAATTAATTAAACAGCTAAATTTCAAATTTTGTTACTCAACTTTTGCGATTAAACTTTGCAATTCAAGAATCTGCACCTTTTACTTCAAACAATTTATAACTTTCTTTATGGCAAGACAGAAATATTGAAGCAGGTCCCATTGTCTTCAGAAAGGTGAGAAATATATACTATAAAAATATCAGAAAAAAATATTACAATGGAACAGAGTTGTAGCAAATTAAACTCAAAAAAACGTGATTTTTTTTTATTTTTAGGGTAAAGTTGCGATTTTGATAACGTTCCCCCACGTAAAATTCAAAACAACCCTAATTTTAGTTTTGAGCACTATCAAAATAATAAAGTATGACCAAAATTAGTATCAGTATCTCGAGAAATAAGCTTTTTTTGGGGTGTGCCGCTCGTCTATAAAGTCACATAACATTTTTCCTATTGCATATTTTAAATTAAATTTTTTTGGAAAACTTCTTCATAAATTATATTTTATTTCTGTATTAATTAAAATTATAAACTAAAAAGTTTGTCACTCAACTTTTTTAAGTAAACATGAAACTAACGAAATCTGACGACAAAATGTTTAAAAATTAACAACTTCTCTTTTAACGTGTTGAGTCATTTTGGACAAATTTCATTGTTATCTAAATGCTTCAAAGATAACACAGTAAAATTTTCAAAAGGAAATATTTACAGGGACCAAAAATACAGCGAGTTAAAATTGAAAAATCATCAAAATTGATTTTTCGCATTTTTGCATAAAATTTGATTTTTGAACATGTTCCACTAATTCTAGAAAAAAATTAACTCCATATTCGGATTCAGAGACCTCAAAAACATAAGGAATGACGAAAATTTGTCATTCACCTTAAAGTGGATTTTTGTGGTCGGGATAACGTAATTTTAATAGTTGCTGCCGCATGCCGGTCGCCAACCGCGCCCACTATTCAGTCAGTCGACTACGCCCGCTATTTTTTACTTTAGTCGGAACGCAAAATACTCTGTGTTTATAACACTCCTATTTAAACAATTTTTAATATTTTTTCTTACTAAAAACTTTGTTAAAAACTTTGACTTTTCTTATAAAAGATTGGTTAATTTCAGCTCTTAGTTAATTAACGTTACAGTGATTTTGTCAAAAAAAGGGGATATCTCAGACCCCAAGGGTCGTAGGACCTAAAATTTTTTTTTGAAAGTTGTGTATTTTAATTAGCTTTCCGTATTTTTTATTGCCATTTAATTTGATCTAATTTCTACGAAATTATTGTAATTGTTTATAAGCTTAAAAACTGCTATTTATTAACAAATAATTTTTTGTACGTATATGTAATTTTTTTTTACTTTTTTTTTCATAAGCTGTTAGTATACATCTTAACGAAGGAAATGAGCCCCGGATTATTGAGATACATTCAGCCATATTAACTGGACCAGCCTCAGAAATTAGCTCGTTTTTCAAAAAATGTTATCAACAAATTCAATTTTACGAAAACTATTTAACAGATCTGGACCATTTTTTGCACACCATTCAAACACCATAGTGCCCTCAATTTTGGGTATATTAAAACGTATTTTAACAAACAATAAAATTGTTATTAACTATATTCAAAAACAGTGATTTTGTCATCCGTTTTGCAATAACTTTTTTGTTTATTAACCGATTTTTATTTAGCGTATCTCATTCGATGTATCTTTTTTTTCTGAGAAAGTTACCTGTGGATGTCAAATTTCTAAATAAACAAGTTTTTAAGTTATGAGTAAAAAACTAAATTTGACGTTTTGATTGTTTATTTAAAAAATGTTCCACTAAAAAATTGATGAATCCAAAGATGGTAGTATTTTTGTAATATCTCATACTACACATTTCAACTGTCAAACCTCGTCTTTTCCGTTATGTCTAGTAAAAACCTAACGTGATTGGCCCATTAGGATTTCAACTTGATAACACTCTTTCACTGGAAGATCATTTTGTTTATATACACAAAAACGCTGGACGGAAGGGCCGCCCGAGAACTTTATCGTACCGATCTATTATCGTTATCGTACTAGATACTGGCATTCTATAAAAATAACAAAGTTACTCGTTATTTTGATATTTTAGAAACACCTACTGTACTTAAAAGTATTTTATGGTTCTACGCATCATTAATTCCTGCATTTGAGAAAATGTTCGATGCCATATTTCGGGGTCCAATCTCCTAATTCAAAGTCTATTCTATATATACAGAGTGAGTTTTATGTAAGGAAACACTCAATTATCTCAGAAACGGCTTGCACGATTTTTATAGATTTTGGTGGGTAAGGGTTTGCTGAGGTGGCCGATATTATAGTGGCAATTACATTGTTGTCAGATTTTTCGTTTTTCTGGAAATCTAATGAACTTTCTTAATTCAAATGGAGCACCCTGTATATTGTTTGCGTTTTGAAGTCCTAAAGAAATACTGACTATTTTTCATGTTATATTTCCTATACCTAAATGCCATAATTTCGGAGTTATTGCTACATTTATTAAAAAAAAAAAAAATTAAACAAATTATACATTTTTTCGGCTCGGGTAAATATTATTTTAGATTCTTTGGATCATTGTGAACAAAAAAGATATTTCGTAATTTTTCTATAAAATTAATCGTTTCCGAGTTATAAACAATTTAAAACTGAAAAAAATCGAATAATGACGATTTTCAAGGTTCAAAAATACAAATAAAAATTATTAGTTTTGAAACTGAGTAGTACCCAAATTCAAGTTCAAGCCTTATTTTACCAGACATCGATAAGTAATTTGAACTTGTTTTATATTAAAATATTTTTTCTAGTTGTTAATGCGGCCCGATCGCCCGTCCTCTCATATGCGCTTTATTAACTAGTTAAAAAGCGATGTTTTAGAATAAAACGTACCAAAAACTCTTATGGCCAGCTCCTAGAAAAAGGATAGAGCTTGAATTTAGGTACTTCGTAATTTCTAAAATTATATTTTTTATTTGTGTCTTTGAACCTTGAAAATCGTCATTATTCGATTTTTTTCATTTTTAAAGTGTTTATAACTCAGAAACGATTGATTTTATAGAAAAATTACAAAAGATCTTTTTTGTTCCCAATGATCCAAAGAACCTAAAGTAATATTTACCCGAACCGAAAAAATCAACTTTTATAATTTGTTTAAAATTGTTTTTTAAAATAAATGTAGCAATAACTCCGAAATTATGGCATTTAGGTATAGGGAATATAACATGAAAAATAGTCAGTATTTCTTTAGGACTTCAAAACGCAAAAAATATACAGGGTGTACCATTTGAAATAAGAAAGTTCATTAGATTTCCAGAAAAACGGAAAATCTGACAACAATGAAATTGCCACTACAATATCGGCCGCCTCAGAAAACCTTTACCCACCAAAATCTATAAAAATCGTGCAAGCCGTTTCCGAGATAATTGAGTGTTTCCATACATAAAACTCACTCTGTATACTATATAATATGGCGCTTTTATCACGGGGGCGGTTCCCACCGCTTCTCGGGGATAGAACATTTTTATTTTCGAATTGCACGGAGCAAAAGGAAGAATTTTAAGAAAATTTAAAAATTCGCTCTATAATTTGATCTTATGTTTTTCAAAAACCTTTCATTTTAAACCCGTCCAACTTTTTGAAAGAAGAAATAACACTATATTAATATAAGAGGTATTGCAAAAGAAAAACAATGCATTTAATTTCTGGTGGATGAGAGGTTAAATGTATGTACTTCTCATTTTTCCTTAAAGTACATTAGTCATATATTTTTTGCACCATATCTCGCTTAGTTTGAATGTAACCGACATTTAACGGTGCTCGTTTTAAAGGCCTTTTCAAACACTGCAAAAGCATGAGCACTTTGAGCATGCACCAAAAAACAAACTCTTTTTACCTACCATATCTCTTTTTGTATTTTATGTAAATAGAAAGTTTACGAAGGAACGAATCTTTTTGTTATTTATAATCTAAAAAAAATTCTATATGGTTTTTTTAGTTTGATGCATAGTTTTTAAGGTATTCACAAAAAACCGTCCGAAAACGTGTCATTTTTAAATGAAAATGGCCAATTTTCAACTACGCATAACTCAAAAGTGTTGAGTTCTCAAAAAAAGTATAGATCAGTTTTTGCTTAAAAATAGATTCTCTAGCCACGTCCATGCTTATTTTGACCAACAAATTTTCCACCCCCTTGAAGGGGTGGGAATTGCCCCAAGATAAAAGCTCCATAGTATATAGGGTAGATTTTGTTTCTTGAGCTATTCCCTACTTACTGTGAAAATATCAAGTACATCGATTTAGTAGGATGGAATTCGGAGCCAAATACTCTCATTGACTGCCATATAATAATGCTCTGCTATGATGGCGTGACAGAGGACACACACAAGATTCTAGAAAAATTTCTACTTTCTGTAACTTTTCGAGTTTTTGAGTTACAGCAACAAGTTTTATGTCATTGGAAAGGTAATTTTATATTCTTTCAAAATATGTAAAAATATACAGGGTGTATCTAAAAAATTAAGATTTTTTTTCATTTCCGGATCAACCTGAAGCCATATTGTGGGTAAAATTTATTGTGATAATAGATAATAAAGCACTATATACGTCTGCCAAATTTCAAATTTTAGTTTCTATTACAGAGGAAGTTACGGGCACTCGAATATTTTTTTATAAAAAATTCATAACTCCCTCCTATGAGGAGTTAGGAAATCTGACTAATGTTATTCAATTTACCGATAGGATATCAAAAAATAAACAAATTCCTTGGAGCCATTTTTGAGAAAATCTAGTTCAAAGTTATGTCAAATTTTGACACCTTAAATATAGGCAACCCATAACTTTTTCTGAAAAACGATAATATTCTTTTTATAGCCCCGTCTTTAGGCTATATAAATATTTTTTCAAATTAAACTTATCTTAAACAAGTTTTTAGATTGGTAGGGAAATGTGTCGGGTGGGCGGTCAGCCATGCTGGCCGCCATTTTGGATTTGGAAATGTCAAATTTCGTATTCCTATTAACCTATCGATGAGCTAACTTTAAGTTAAATTTCATTCGTTTCGGTCAAAATTTTCAAAAATGGGCCCCAAATAACCCCCCTATTTCGGTCCCCTTTGAGAGGTTTTTTTCAAAAGCTTAGTTTCTCGACAAAATTCTCTTAAACTTACTCATACCGAATTTCATCGAAATCGGTCCAGTAGTTTTTGCTGGGCGGTGGCGACATACGTACGTACATACTTCCGACATGTTTTTTTTATTTGCTTTTTAGACTCAGGGGGACTCAAAACGTCGAAAAAAAGTGAAATCTGAAAAAAAATTTTTGCACGATCCTATAACTTTATCTATTATACTCATACTGCGTATGTAGTACGATAAAGTAAAAATCAGCAAGAAATTATACTTTTTTACAAGAATAGCAAAAAATGTATCTTTAGAAACTAGACTTACTGTATATAATTCAATAATCCAACCTCATTTTGATTATTGTGCATCAGTCTTATATTTGTTCAACCTAAATAAAATGGGGCAACTTCAAAAATTACAAAATCGTGGTATGCGTATAATATTAAGAATAAAGATTTCAATATTTTGCATTGATTTTGATTTATAAAATTAAAAACAATATCTCCCGATTATTAACAGCAATTTATTAATTTTCCTAATACACACATACACGATACCTACTCGAAATAAAATAGTTATTTTCCTAACTAGTGCGGAAAGTGATACTTTCCCGCACGCGACTGCCGTTGACCCGAACGACGCGATAGCGGAGTTCGGGCAAGCAGTCGAGTGCGGGAAAGACACTTAACGCATGAGTTAGGAACAATATTTTTTCTACGGCCGTATGTGTGGAAAAAAGTCACAACAAATAGAGTTATATCAATTTTTATTTACTAGTAAATACAACAAAACATTTAGTGGAAAAGGAAGAATGTCTATTTATTGCTTCGTAACATTAAAGATCAATGAGCAATTCGCAGCATTCTGCAAATTTATAACGGGTGGAAGCTGATCCTTGAATTGGCACTGTGTATTCTCCCTCGACCTGTGCTCGCTGTGATCACTCGAAGTAGATGTAGATGGTTCTAAAGAATCGATACTTAAAATTTTGTTACACGCATCTATTTTTTGCTTTTCAGAATCTTCTAGGTAACCTTCGGCTACAGAAGTTGTTTTCCAACCTCCTAGACGTTTTCTACTTGTAATCGTTTCTCCAGAATCGGCTAGGAAGGTTGCTGATGAGCGTCTGTACCTGTACCTGTAACTGTGTCCTGTGTAATGGTTAGGATTGGGTAGATGCAAAAAGGCTGCAATTTCGGAGGGGATTTTTCCAAATGTATTCATTCCCACACATTGCACCGTACATTTTCCTTTCTGGTATTTTATAAACAAACGCCGCTGAGTTGTGGTTGAAGGTCGTAAACTGACGTATTCTGTGTATAGCTTCAAAAACATTCCATTGTTTATTTATTCTGAGACAACAAATGATCTCGCAGAGTTGTTTTTCGAGTCCGTAATTTTGACGATTATTTTGTCTTCAATATCGTCGAGAGTGATTTTCGTAAGTTCGGCTCTACGACAAGCCCCAGATAAACCAAAAATGGTATGTAACTACTTTTCTCATAAAATATATCTCGTTTGGTGCGTCTAACATAAATTTGGCTATACATATCTTCTATACTAAAAATTGTTGTGTTTGAAAATCAATATTTTGTTTTTTCAAAAAAGTTGTTAGTTAAAACTTTTATTAGACCAGTAAGGATCTGTTTTTAGGTGGATGTGAGAGGTGGCATTCAGATTTTTGCGGATACAGTTAGGTGATAACTTCGTTAATAATAATTGAATTATGCTCCTTCTCAAATATGCCCGGAACATTAATAAAAAATATAAAATATTTAAAAATTTCAAAAAATTTCGTTTTTTTTTCTATTTTTGTTTTGTTTATAACTTACCAACTATTCATTTTAGAACAAAGTCGTATAGGAATAAAACAAAGATAATTAAATTTTTTATCAGATGCGATTGGTTAAAAATGTCTTAATTTATCACCCTTTCTTCAAAATAGCAATAAATATAAAATAAGGGGGCAAAACAAGCCTGTCCTTATTCAATGATTTTCCATCACTTAGGTTACACTTAAAACCTTCCTAATTCGCTTAGAAAATTTTTGAAATCTGCTAAAACCGTCCACCAAATTTCATTAAAATTGACTTACTAGATTTTGCATAATAATTTTGCAATCTAAACTTTTTTTAAAAAATTAAAATTTTTTAAAATCTTGCACAACAAAAAACTAGGACATACAAAGATTTGTCAATTTTTTACATATAAAGAATTACTTCACCTATCTAATGCACTTTACAGAATTAAAATCTGATTATTTAAGCAGCCTCAGCAATGTTTTAAAGTTATAAACAATTTTTTGGCTTATAAACAAATTAGTGCTGTGGTCAGGAAGGAGTGCTACGGGCTCATTTATTTAGATAGACTTACCCAAGCTTTTTATGTATTTTGACTCGTATAACACAAATTTTTTGGGTAGCAGTTGATCCGGATGTCGATAAGATTGTTATAAACAAAGAACTTGAGGAATTACATAACATCGATTTTTCGCAAAATAAAGCATTTTTTTTATATTTCTTGGGTAATTCTAAGTTTTTTCGTAGGATGCATAGTTTTCGAGATAAACGCGGTGGAACTTTCAAAAAATCGAGAAATTGCAATTTTTGAACGCGAATAACGTTTGATTAAAAAATAAAATAGCAATTCTGCTGACAGCATTTGAAAGTTTAAGTCAAATTATACCGGTTTTATTTATTTGCATTGCTAAAAATTAATTTTTTTATTGTTAAATAAAGCTATTGGTTTATAAGCCAAAAAATTGTTTATAAATTTAAAACATTGCTGAGGCCCCTTAAATAATCCGATTTTAATTATGTAAAGTGTATTAGATAGGTAGAGCACCTCTTTATATGCAAAAAAATTAGCCAACTTCTAAATGGTCTACTTTTTGTTCAGAAAGATTTTAAAAAATTTGAACTTTTTTAAAAACATTTAGATTGCAAATTTATTATGCAAAATTTATTAAGTCGATTTTAATGAAATTTGGTACACGATTTAAGTATGTTACAAAGAATTTCCTAAGCGAATTACTAAGGTTCTAAGTGCCACCAAAGTGGTTAAACAATATTGAATAACAACAGACTTATTTTGCTCCCTTATTTTGTATTTATTGCTATATTGCAGAAAAGGTAATACCTTAAGACATTTTTTGCCAGTCGTATATCATACAAAATTCAATTATCTTTATTTTATTTCTGTACGACTTTGTTCCAAAACGAATCGTTTTAAAGTTATAAGCAAAGAAAGCAGAAAAAAATCGATGTTTTTCGAAATTTTTAAATATTTTAATTTTTTTTATTAATGTTCCGGGCATATTTGAGAAGGAGCATCAGTCAATTATTATTACTAAAGGTGTCACCTAACTTTATCTGCAAAAATCCGAATGCCACCTCTCACATCCAAAAATAGACGTTTTTTCGCAGATCCTTACTGGTCTATATATTAGGTCTGGATCCCGCGTATGAAAAAAAAGTTGATTAATAGCAAGCTGAAAATTTGTTAATAGCTGAAGGATGTCTAGTCTGATAAACTTTGATATATGGGAACACTGGAACAGGGGCAGTTTTAATTGTGGAACAGGTTAAAAATTTGGAACGGTCAGACCACGGAATAGCGTGACCAAAGTGTGTTTGATTTAAGCACATTGCTCAATTCTAAAAAGTATGCCAAAAATACTTCCTCTTTATAGCTCCTTACTTTCATGGATTCGTACCAGTTCACAAAATGGACAAATTGTTTTTGATACCTCTCTTTGGATTTGGCATGCAACAAATTTAAATTTTCTTCCACGGCGGCTATCAAGACAGCTTCCGGGATCTCTTCGTCCGATGAATCCATGTAACTTTTTAAAAATTGCAGCAAAAACACACAATTTTCGTTGAACACAATAAGATAAAAAAAAAATGAATAACCATTTTCAATTTCGTTGCAAAACGAAAACACAGCCGAACCATATTCTAGTCCAATCAGAGAGTGCCGCAAGCACCCCTACCGGTTTCGAAACTTGTTAGTCTCTCATCAGGAGGCACATATGCTGCTCTCCCTGATCCAACCAAAACAAACCCCAGCGTGCAGTCCCGGATTGCAACGAACGAAATGGCATAGATGCCCTAGCGGCAACTGCTAGCAAAAAAGACTAAGTTTTCACTCTAATGGCATATAAAACAACATAATGCTATTTTACATCCCACCAGAATGAAAACAATGGGAACCTTCTCTGGTTACACCTCCGAGGCTTCTACAATTTGCAAGCCAAATTGTAGAAGCCTCGGAGGTGTAACCAGAGAAGGTTCCCATTGTTTTCATTCTGGTGGGATGTAAAATAGCATTATGTTGTTTTATATGCCATTAGAGTGAAAACTTAGTCTTTTTGCTAGCAGTTGCCGCTAGGGCATCTATGCCATTTCGTTCGTTGCAATCCGGGACTGCACGCTGGGGTTTGTTTTGGTTGGATCAGGGAGAGCAGCATATGTGCCTCCTGATGAGAGACTAACAAGTTTCGAAACCGGTAGGGGTGCTTGCGGCACTCTCTGATTGGACTAGAATATGGTTCGGCTGTGTTTTCGTTTTGCAACGAAATTGAAAATGGTTATTCATTTTGATTTACATTTACTCTGTGTGGAGTATGAAGGGAACCATTCTCGTTGGAACTTTACCGCGCTGAGCAGATGGGACGTGAATTGTAAATTGTAGAATTCCCTCATCTTCCTTAGTCTCAGCATCCGTATGGCTTGCAAATTGTAGAAGCCTCGGAGGTGTAACCAGAGAAGGTTCCCATTGTTTTCATTCTGGTGGGATGTAAAATAGCATTATGTTGTTTTATATGCCATTAGAGTGAAAACTTAGTCTTTTTACAATAAGATAAATTTGAAATAAATTAGTAAGTAATGTCTAAATATTAGTTTATTGCATATAATATAATATATTATAATGCCATATTACAAGGTATTCTACTTTCCCGCACTAGTGCGGGAAAATTTACTTTTCCGCACTAGTGCGGGAAAGTGCAACTTTCGGAAACAAAATTCGTGCGGGAAAGTGGCTGTTTAGGCACGGCCGTAGAAAAATAACATACTTTTCTAAAATGAATTATAGCAGCTCAATGAACTCATTAATATTTAGATGTTTCAGATAATTCAATGAATTGCCTAATGAATTAAAATACTCGAGGACAGTCAAAAAGTTTTAAAGATAAATTAAAGGATTTCCTTAAAAACATCAAGTCGTATTTGAATTGGCAGAGGACGTGTACAATAATTTTTGTTTAGTTTTATTGACTTTTATTGGTTGGTGAACTTGTTGATTTGATTTTAATTTGTTATTAATTTTAAGAATAAATTAAAGGTTCTTCTTGGGATAAATAGTTATGTTGAAGTGACAGTGAATGTACATAATTTTCTTGTATTTTTTTATTGAATTTTTTTATTGTTAAGTATTGTATTGATTGATTTTCTTTCGTTTATATGTAAAAAGTGTATTTAAGGTAAAAAAAAATTTGTATATTAGGTTACCTATTTGGAAATAAAGATATATCTATAAAAATTAGTCAAATATCATTAAGTATCATTAGGAACGTTGCATAATACTTAATTAATCTTCTAAATTGGTCACAAATCTAATATTTATTTACTTGAAATTAATCCTGTATTAACATGTGTTTACACATTACAGAATACCAAAAATAATTTTGTGGTTAAATGGTTCAAGCGCACTTAAACCCGTTTATTACTATTTATTTTTATAGAATACTAACAATACTCTTGTGGTAAAACGGTTCAGGCGCACGGTTAAACCTACTACCAAAGCAAACTGCAATTGTTTTCAGTGAACTAAGTAATGGCGACTGTAAGGCGAAATATGCTTAAATCGTTTTACCACCAAGTTCTAATACCATTTAAGTTTGCGAATCTGTATTTAGAGTGAAATTTTAAAAAAGTGTACTTAAACCCTTTTACGTCTAACCCCTCAATTGTGTCTCAGATTAGCGAATTGACTATATATCTACCATTATCAATATAATTTTTCACGGTCTTTTTAATATCGCAAAATTTCGAGTTAACTAGTTGTAGTATTAAGGGGACGATTTAGTAAAATGTGTTAATAGCGGGTAGGGATACTTACAGTTCTGGATGACGTATGCGTAGGAGACGGAGCTTGTGCTGAGAGCGGGTATATTTTGTAAAATCGCTACCCGGCTAGGCCCTTTTGTTACCTTTGTTTTACCCTGTAGTTTCTGCGTAAAAAGTAATTATATATATAGTTTGTATTTTTATTTTAGGTTTTTCTCAGAACAAATTGCAAGCCATGAAAACTGAACATGCACGCCCTACAGAACAACAAAATACAACCACAGAAGAAACAACAGTAAATAATTCTACATGTAAATGTAAAATTTGTTTTAAGCAATTTAACCACATAGGTTCTTTGAAACGACATATAAAAACGCACTCTAGCGAAAAGCCTTACAAGTGTGACATTTGTTTAAAGCAATTTACTGCAAAAAGTGATTTGAAAATACACTTGAGAGTGCACACTGGAGAAAAGCCTTACAGGTGTGAGACTTGTTCGAAGCAGTTTTCTCAGAAGATTCATTTAAATAGTCATATAAGATCGCACACTGGAGAAACGCTTTACAAGTGTGAAATTTGTTTAAAGCAGTTTACTCGAGCAAGTAATGTGCAAGTTCATCTGAGGGTGCACACTGGAGAAAAACCTCACAAGTGTGACATTTGTTTTAAGCAGTTTAGCGAAGCAAGTACTTTGAAAAAGCATCTGAGATTGCACACTGGGGAAAAGCCTCACAAGTGTGAAATTTGTTTTAAGCAATTTAGCGAAGCAAGTTCTTTGAAAAAGCATCTGAGATTGCACACTGTAGAAAAACCTTATGATTGTGAAATTTGTTTTCAACAGTTTTCTCATGCACACGATTTAAAAATTCATTTAAAAGTGCACTTTTGGGACTCCCCTCACAAGTGTGAAATTTGTTTCAAGCAGTTTACTCGAGCAAGTCATTTGAAAGTTCATTTGAGGGTGCACACTGGACAAAAGCCTTACCGATGTGAAATTTGTTTTAAGCAGTTCAATCAGAAAAGTTCTTTGGGTGAACATATGAAAGTTCACACTGGAGAAAAGCCTTATAACTGTGAAATTTGTTTTAAGCAGTTTACTAACAAAAGTAATTTGAAAATACATTTGAGATCGCACACTGGAGAGAAGCCTTACAAGTGTGAAATTTGTTTTAAGCAATTTACACAAAGAGGTCATTTGAAGATTCACTTGAATACACTGTGCATAAAACCCCGGTAGAAAGCTTAAAATGAATAAGTGGCGAAACCTTAAGGTAACTGTCTGGTAACACCTCCGAGGCTTCTACAATTTGCAAGCCATAACGGATGCTGAGACTAAGGAAGATGAGGGAATTTTTAGAAAACTTAGTTTTTTGATAGCAGTTGCCGCTAGAGCATCCCTGCCATTTCGTTCGTTGCAATCCGTGACTGCACGCCGGGGTTTATCCTAGTTGAGTCAGAGAGAGCAGCATATGTGCCTCCTGATGAGAGACTAATAAGTTTCGAAACGGGTAGAGGTGCTTGCTGCACTCTCTGATTGAACTGGATGTAGTTTCGTGTTGCAACGAAATTGAAAATGGTTATTCATTTTGATTTACATGTTTACTCCGATTGGAGTACGAAGGGAACCATTCTCGTTGGAACTTTACCGCGCTGAGCAGATGGGACGTGAATTATAAATTGTAAAATTCCCTCATCTTCCTGAGTCTCAGCATCCGTTATGGCTTGCAAATTATAGAAGCCTCGGAGGTGTTACCAGAGAAGGTTCCCATTGTTTTATGTCTGATAGGATGTAGAATAGCATTTTTGGATGTTGTTTTATGTGCTATTAGATTGAAAACTTAGTTTTTTTCCCAGTAAAAAACTTTAAATGCATAAAGGCCGACGCCCACTAATACGGAACGGACCATGTGATCCGAATTTTAATCTTTTCGTGTATTCAAATGACTTAGCGCCTACTTTAGAACATCGCTTCACGCCGCAACGCACAGATATCTCGGAAGAGAATTCTTTTGCCGTTCTCCGTAGTGCAGTGTAGCGTTTTGATACCCAGTGTATTCGCAAAATTAAATTCCGACAGAGGGAGCTCAAAATTTCAAAGATGGACGATAACTCTAGGAAAACAATTAATTTTGTCATTTGACCTCACAGTTCTAAAACGTTAAATTAAAATCATTTACACGAGTGTTTTGCCAAAGTAACCAATAATTTTTGCCACAGACATCTTATAAGTTACAGACGACTCAAAATTATGTTTCATCTGTATGCATTCATCAAAATTTGATGCTAACTACTGATTTGTTTTTACCTTTTTTTTTCATAAAAAAATCTGGCCCCCCGATAATCACACAGCGTTTTAAAAATAATTAATCTATCTTAGAATTTCTAATTTTGTTTTTAATTTAATTAATAGGTACACTACAATTTATTTTACACCAACAGATAACAATTTTTAATTAAATAAAAACTGGAAACTAAGTAGGTGAATTTATTTTATAATAATTGTGTTCTGGAAATTACGAGGTGGTCGGAATATTTTGCAGAACAATGTACATTCTATGTACAGAATATATACTACATTTTATTTATTTATTAAATTTTGCAGTCGCTTAAACATTAAAAAATACTACGTTTAATACAAACGTTAAATTAACAAAATGTGTGATTTGGCATTGGTTAGTTTAGGTCATTACGTAGAGTATAATAGGAATGAATACTGAGGAACAGTGCAACAGTTTTTTTAAGTCGAAATCATTGCTAATTACAACATAAACTGACCGCAAATATGTACACAAATTAATGGCAAAGTCAATGTTTTCCTAGAGTTGATGCTTTTCAAATTCGCCACTAGGCGTCGCCCACTTTGCGGTTCCTCGCCAATAGTTAGCGCTTCCACAACAGTCCGTCCGTTGTAGAAGAAAACAAACCGAAAAATATGGACGTGGGCGGTCCAAAGGTTGTCTTTATTTTAATGTAAGTAGATGCTGAATTCAATGTGTTGCTGTCGGATAAAAGTATCATTATAATAAATAATGGTACATACAGTCGGAAAAATGAAAGAATACTCATGAACGATCACATCAATCACATATTATTCAGATTATTAATGATCTATCTCTCTCGTTTGTTATTTATGGAAAAAAGACAGCAAATACAAAATATGTGACTGATGTGATCGTTCATGGGTATTCTTTAATTTTTCCGACTGTATAAGTTTTCAAAGAAATCATGGTATGATTTTTAAAGTGACATAATTAAATGTGTTTTGTTTTGTTAGATCAGTTTTTATAATAGATAAGAATAGATAAGAGTTGTTGATATTTTTCGTAACTCATTCTGAAGTATCGATAAAATTTGTTTTGGTGATCGATTAAATCAAGAAATAAAGTAGTAAATTCCCTTTTTGTGTTTCTTTTTTACAAATTTCATGCACTCATTTATTTTTGACAGTTTATTTTTGTTCCTCTTCCGCGCACAAAAATAGAATACAATGGAAATATGCTTTATTGTCATTGAACATTGTACAATTTTATAGACAAATCTTAAAATGAGTCAGAAAAAAACAATAGCAAATACGATATATTTATATATCGTATTTCTATTGTTTTTTTCTTGTGCCTACAATAGGTAAAGCAACAATAAGAGTCCAAAACCTAGGAATTTTGTGCAGTAAGATGAATCGTCATGCAATTTCGCATTGTATTCGATTCGAGAGAGTTTCAGGCAAATTTGTGAACTAAATTGATCTCCGGAAAAAATTTTTGTGCATAAGAAAATGCATTTTCAAAGTGCATCTCGAAAAGATGCAAAATGAAAAATTTAGAACTCAGGAAATATTGACGGAAATGAGTTCAATTTTTATATTCGAGGGTTTTGGAGGTCACTGAACACGAATTTCATGACGCCGATGGTCTCCGAGGTACCTGGTGCCCAGGGTGGAACTCGTCGCCTGGGACGATCGGATAATTCGCGGGACGATCGAATAATTCGTGAAATGAAGATTGGATCGAAAAACTGAAAAACACGTCTTCAATATTTTTCAAAAATCTATCCAATGACAGTATACACGACCCCCAAACTCCACCCCTGGAGGTGGGATGAGGGTAACTTTAAAATCTTAAATGGAAACCTCCATTTGTTATTACATATTTGGATTGCTTACGTAAAAATAAGCAACTTTTATTTGATACATTTTTTCGAATTGTGGATAGATGGCGCTACAGTCGGAAAAAACGATTTATCGTCAGGGCCGCCGCTACCATGTGTGCAAAGTGTGCATCGCACACCGGCGGCCAAAAGTAGGCCACTGATGATAATACTTTTTTTATAACGAAAATAAATTTATAAAATTAAATAGTAATGATTCAGATATTTCTATAAACTCTAATATTCCAAACAATGTAAACAAAAATGCCAGAAAATGTTTTTTATTATATGAACTGCCCTTTTGCAGCTGTAGTCATAAAGTAGTTCCGGGAATGCTTTTTGATTCAAATTGGCTGCCGGATTTTGGACTTTAAGATATTTGTATCTACTTGGTTCATATGCAATTTTTTCAGATTCTGAACATTTATGCATGATTTGTGAAGAGAGTACGATACGACAATAGGATACTTTTAGAGAATTTAAATAAGTGCTTGTTAAGTTGCTCTCACCAATTAATAAAAAACTCTCTTGTTATTACTTGATGGTTTAAAAAAACCTTTTTTATTACTCGAGCATTAATATGTCCCTAAAATTGTTCCTTTATGCTTATGTATGGTTATAGATGCGTTACAGTTCAGTCTATTGATTTTATTAATTTGATTATTTTAGACACGCATTTGATAAACGATTTTGTGTGTAATATATAGTAGTGTGGCCGTTTATTTTGCACACTACTGTATTTCAAATAGGCCTGGATCCCGCGTAACAAAAAACAGTTGATTAATAGCAAGCTGAAAATTTGTAAATCGCTTAACACGTTGACGGACACAACGTCTAATTTCCATTGATATAATGTGCCACAACATCTATAGACAATGCATTTTCCCCTATTCTACTTTGCAAAATACATATAGTTTCACAACACTTGCTTATACATTTGACGCACTGTCCGTCAATGTGTAACAGTGTCTAGTCGGGCAAATTTTGATGTACGGGAACACTGGAACAGGGGAAGTTTGAACTGTGGAACAGTTTAAAAATTAGGAACGTCAGATTACGAAAACGTCCCATGTATTTTGTCGGACAGAACATCCAATTGATTTGTTACCCTTTCATTAAGCTCTCATGCAAAAATCAGACTGCTATTACTAACCAACATGATTCCTGTCATTTAACATGTTCTTCGTGTTCCACTCATTAAAATGCCCAGTTGGTGATAAACATCAGTCTGATTTTTGCATGAGAATTTAATGAAATGGTAACAAATCATTGGAAGTTATGTCCGACAAAATACATGGAACGTTTTCCTAGTCTGACGTTCCAAATTTTTAACCGGTTTCACAATTAAAACTTCCGCTGTTCCAGTGTTCCCATAAATCAAAGTTTGTCGACTAGACACCGTTAAGCTATTAACAAATTTTCAGCTTGCTATTAATCAACTTTTTTTTTGTAAGCGGGATTCAGGCCTGTATATTTAAATATATTAGTAAACAATTAAGCATGCCAATGCCGAATGTTGTAAGTAATCTTGTAAACAAATACACATGTAGCTATTAGTGCAAGATGCATTTCTGTATAATATTATAGACATACTAATAATACCTTTTTTTGGTTACGCTGGATCCAGGTCTAAAAGTAACGTCCAGATCAGAGCAATTATAATTCATATACGCGTTACGGTCTCCTGCATATGTCTTTAAATACTAGTACTTATGTTGAAACGACTAAAGTGTTGGAAGTGGGGCGGCAAATATTAAGTTGCACACGGGCGGCCACCATTTTAGCGGCGGCCCTCTTTATCGTGATACCATAGGTAAATTATAAAAACGGTCTAATATCTTGAGATATACACATCCAAATACAAAACAAAAAAATACGTCATCAATATTTTTCAAAAATCTATCGAATTACGCTAAAAACGACTCGCCACTCTACCCACTGGAGGTGGGGTGGGGGGTACGTAAAAATACGGGCTTTCTACGTAAAAATAGGCAACTTTTATTCTACACTTTTTCGAATTATGGATAGATGGCGCTATAATCCTAAACCTAAAAACATTATTTATTAGCGCCATGTATCAACAATTCTAAAAAATGTTTCGAATAAATGTTACTTATTTTTTCATGAGAAATCCAAATCTGCAATAAAACATAGGGATTCCTATTTGATTTTAAAGTCACCCCCCGCCCCACCTCCAGGGGGTGGAGTGGAGGGTCGTGTTTGATGTTATTCGATAGGATCTTGAAAAATATTAAACAGGTATTTTTTGGTTTTTTATTTGAAAGTGTATTTCTCGAGGTATTAGACCGTTTCTATAATTTACCTATATGGTATCACGATAAATCGGATTTTCCGATTATAGCGCCATCTATCAATAATTCTAAAAAATGTCTCGGATAAAAGTTGCTTATTTTTACGTAAGCAATCCGAATCTGAAATAACAGATGGGGGCCTATAATTAAGATTTTAAATTTACCCTCACTCCATCTCCAGGGGATGGAGTGGAGAGTCGTGTTTAGTGTCACTCGATAGATTTTTGAAAAATATTGAACACGTATTTTTCAGTTTCTGAGTGTTCAGTGACCTCCAAAACTCCTAAGTATAAAAATTTTAATCATTTCCGTCAATATTTCCTGAGTTCTAAATTTTTCATCTTCCATCTCTTCGAGATGCACTTTAAAAATGCATTTTCTCATGCACAAAAATGTTTGTCGGAGATCAATTTAGTTCACAAAAGTGCCTGACACTCTCTCGAATCGAATGCAAAAAGTAGCATGACGATTTCTTCTTGTGATGGTACACGACAACCCTCACGGAATTTTCCTAATTTATTTGTTATAAAAATAAGGTCAATATTATAGTTGCAATTTGTATAATTTATTACGATAGTAGCAAAGTTCAAAGTATTGAACTCATTCCAAAGACTGCAAAGAAAGCACACGTCATTCTTGATATACGTATAGAATAGAACCTCACCATATATTAGTCCAGAAAGCCACTGCGCATCCGCTAGGAAAAATATTCTAATTCGGATTTTTTGCACAATCTTACTCAAAAAGGACCCCTTTTAACAAATTTGCATGTTGCCAGGACCAAAGGTTGGTCAAAAATTTTTTAAACGTTTTTTTTTTGTTTTTTTTTTTTCTAAAATTAGTTTTTTTGCATGGAACAAAATTTTTTTAGGTTTTTTGGATCATTCCAAACAGAAAAGGTCTGTAGTGACTGTTCTTTAACGTTGATAGTTTTTGACATATAAGCGATTAAAAATTGAAAAATTGCAAAACCGGCCATTTTTAACCCTCAAAAACTATGTGAAAAACTGAAAATTTGGATGTTGCCAAGGTAGGTAGATATTCTTTAAACATAGATTGATGAAATTCCGAAGAGTTTTTTGCAATACAATAGCAAAAACCCCTTTGTTTTTTAATTGCCAATCAAGCGTGCGCGACACTATTTCCCACCGTTGCATGTGTATTCAGTATGGTGCAAATGAAAGGAATAAATTCGTTATTTCGTAAACCGGTGACTTTAAGGAAAAATCCCAAAACAAGTCGGTTTTTATTTTTAAGTTATGATATTGTGGCATATATAGTATACTAGTGACGTCATCCATCTGGGCGTGATGACGTAATCGATGATTTTTTTAAATGAGAATACGGGTCGTGTGCTGGCTCATTTGAAAGGTTCTTCAATTCTCTATTCAGTAATATAAACATGTACATAATTATTTATACAGGGTGTCCAAAAATTTTTTATTAAATTAATTCATTTGGCAAATTGACAAAAAAAATTAAATTATTGGGCACCCTGTATAAATAATTATGTAAATGTTTATATTACTGAATAGAGAATTGAAGAACCTTTCAAATGAGCTAGCACACGACCCCTATTCTTATTTAAAAAATCATCGATTACGTCATCACGCCCAGATGGATGACGTCATTAGTATACCATATATGTCACAATATCATAACTTAAAAATAAAAATCGACCTGTGTCGAGATTTTTCCTTAAAGTCGCCGGTCTTCGAGATAACGAATTTATTCCTTTCATTTGCACCATACTGCATACACATGCAACGGTGGAAAATAGTGTCGCGCATGCTTGATTAGCAATTAAAAAACAAAGGAGTTATGAATATTGTATTGCAAAAAACTCTTCGGGATTTTATCAATCGATGTTTAAAGATCTACCTACCTTGGCAACATTCAAATTTTAAGTTTTTCACATAGTTTTTGAGGGTTAAAAATGGCCGATTTCGCAATTTTTCAATTTTGAATCGCTTATATATCAAAAACTATCAACTTTAGAGAAAAGTCACTAAAGACCTTTTCTGTTTGGAATGATCCAAAAAACCTAAAAAAAAATTTGTTCCATGCAAAAAAAATTATTTTAGGAAAAAAACAAAAAAAAAAAACGTTTAAAAAATGTTTGACCACCTTTTGGTCCTGGCAACATGCAAATTTGTTAAAAGGAGTCCTTTTTGAGTAAGATTGTGCAAAAAATCCGAATTAGAATATTTTTCCTAGCGGATGCGCAGTGGCTTTCTGGACTATATGGTAATACATATGGACATTGTTTTTAATATAATAGATATAAATAGGAAGTTCGAGTACCTGAGGCATCGTTGTTGTCGTTGAACTCTGTTGGCGCGTAGTCAGGGGATATAGTTACCGAGATATGGGTCACCTTGACCTATCATAACGATAATGTCGGTCGACGTAAATGTAATTGTACATTTAACCTTATAAGAATAAAGTTTCTGAAAAAAGTTTAAGTTTGTTTGTTCGGGGTAGTGTTTTCGTCTAGAAACCCCAACTTCACATGGTGACCCTGCCAGGATGGAATTTTCTGGTTCGCATATAGATTGAGGTATGCAGCTCTACACGTAAGATAGGAAAATTCCGTGAGGGTTGTCGTGTACCATCACAATCTTACTGCACACAATTTCTAGGTTTGATGCTTCGTTGTCTCGCCTAATACTCCACTTACATATATCGTCAATATAAATAAAAAATATTGAAATATAACAGAAACAATATATTACAAAATTTAAATAAATTACAGATTGCATAATTCAACCTTATACTAAATTTACAATCAAGATAGAGTAAAAATAAACAAATCAAGACACATTAAATGCTACTAGGAGAACACCCGAATCATAATTTACAATGTATAAACTTCGGAAATCATGAGCTGGGATTTACAATGTATATACATTGTAAATTATGATTCGGGAGTGCTCCTAGTAGCATTTAAAGTGTCTTGTTTTGTTTATTTCTACTTCATCTTGATTGTAAATTTAGTATAGGAACTAATAAACTTAAGCAAAATAACAAACTAACAATAATAATTTTTGGATTTATCTTCTCGGAAATATGTATACTGACTGAGCTCTTGAGATTTTGCCGATGTCCCAGGCAACCAAATAACGTTGAAAAGACGTCATAATTATCACCAAACCACGTCAGTTTGTCACGTTTTTTCGACGTCGAAAGTCACGTGAATATGCCCCACCATAACTGACGTCATTTTTATCACGTTTTAAATACGTGATATAAAAAACGTAGCTTTTATGTCGTTTTTTAGATTATTTTTCATTTTATGTTTTTAAAAATACACAATAATATAATTATTCGTATGGGCAATTTTGCAATTTTTCATTTAACTGTTTTAAATTTAGCTTATAGGCTAAAAGTAAAACCAAATGCATAGAATTACAATACCCTCGATGTAACATTATACAATTTTCACTTTTTATATAGGTGTACTTACTGTGTCAAAACTGAAACAACATATAAACTAATAAATAATTTATTAACAAATTAATTTGATTAAACTCGATAACACATAATTAGTTCATTAACAGAAAATAATCACCAAAACAAAACACATAACCTCAAACCGTTTTCAAGAAGAACTATTGCATTAAACAATAGAACTAACTCACTTGAGAAAAACGAATAAAAATCTCTTAATTAACACGTTTCTTTAACTAAATATCTAAATGAAGAGTCTTATTTTACCATACAAAGCACGTAAACAATAAATGAAAAATTTCTTATGACAATTTAAGCTTGTAAACGAAATAATTGTTTGGAGTCAATATACAACATTATCAGGGTTGTAATGTAAGGTCAGTTTTACTTTTTCCGTAGTTTTGCTTTAAAAAATCAGTAGAAATCAGTAGATTCTTTTTAGGCCGTGTAAATACACTAAAACCTGTGTTATTGGTCACCTGTCAAAATCGGCCACCTGTACTAACGGCCTGTTTAAAAATTCTCCAAACCAATTATATGAAGATTTCCTTATTTAAATAATCCAATAATACCAGGTCTTACATATGACCTGGTATTTACGGCCATCTTTATAATACGGACGCGGCCAAATAATCTCGTATTTTTAAAGCCCATTTCATAGAAATTTACCTGTTAATAACGGCCAATACTTACAGTGATGAGCGCGCGAATAACCGACAAAATAGCGCAAAAGATAGAAAACATATTAAATTGTGAGATAAAAAGAAATAAAACTAGTAGAGTTGTTTAATTTAGTGATAGTAACATATATAAATTGACATTATATTGATTGTTCCCCACCTTTAGACGTATCAGAGGAGTATGTCAACTAAAACTGTCATTGTGACAGTGGCCTTTCTCAAATTCGTTCGATACGTCTAAAGGTGCGAAATAATCAATATAATGTCAATCTATAAGTTACTATCGCTAAATTTAACACCTCCACTAGGTTCATCTCTTTTTATCTCACAACTCAATAAGTTTTCCATCTTTTGCGTTATTTTGCCGGTTATTAGTGCGCTCATCCACTGTATATGTTGATAGATTTCAGTAGGCCAGTAATTGGAGTAAAAATCAGTAAGTCTACTAAAAAATCAGTAGACCTGGTAACCCTGAACATTATAAGCATTAACTCATTAAGCACCTCCCATTTTTATGACGTCAGACTTGGGCTGTCTGAAATGAAAACGTGTTGTTAAACGTATTTTAACGTCATTAATCTTACGTATTTAAAATCACCTTAAAAAGACGTTTATACGACTTAATGTTGAAACACGTGTATATATTCAACCAAAAGCTAACGTTTCCTCGACGTTATTGACGTCACTTGGTTGCCTGGGGTGTTGCCGATAAATGCGCGCTTAGGCATTTAATTCCGGGCTGTAGCGGTCCGTACCTTTGCCGACCGATTCGATCTAATGAGCGCAGACCTTAAGTGGTGAAACCTTATGGTAACCGTCCACTTGAGATAAAATCTCGAGATTAGTCTCAAGGTGTTATCTATTTGAGATCACTTCCCAGGCAACCAAACGACGTTCTTATAACGTAGATAACACGTCATAAACATGGCCAATTGACGCGTTTTTATGACATAGTACCGACGTTGAAAATCACGTGTATTTGTCTCATCGATTTGACGTCAAAAAGGTGACGACTTTTATACGTCGGTAAAATCACGTCTTTAATACTTTCAAAAAGTGACCTTTTTCAGATGTTTTAAAATAGGTAGTATAAAAAATAGGTAACATGAAACCCGTTCTACGTCCCATGTGTCGAAGATGATATTATACTACAATTTGTTTAAGATCGCTTGTGCATTAGAAGCAATCTAACATTGATTTTGCATGATTGTACCAGCCCTCGCATTATAGAATTTTCACTATTTATATAAGTATACCTACCTACTTACTGTGTCAAAACTGAAACAACATATATTAACTAATAAATAATTTATTAACAAATTATATCCAGCATACTTAATGCCTTAATTTAACGCTGTCCATTAAATCAAAAAGAATCATGAACAACTCATTTTGGAATACCTGTATACAGTAGTACATGAGCGTCATTTTTCTTTGCCATCTCATAACTAAATCTTGTAGACTGCTGAAGCAATCTTAGAAGGCTAAACATTAATTTAATTAACTCGATAACACATAATTATAGTTCATTAACAGAAAATAAACATAACCTCAAATAGTTGTCAATAAGTATATTGCATTAAACTAACTCACTGAGCAAAAACGGATACAAATCTCTTAATTAACACGTTTTAACTAAATATCTAAATGAAAAGTCTTATTTTATTACACAAGACACAAACCACGTACATAATAAATGAGAAATTTCTTATGAACATTATTTAACGAAATTGTTTGGAGTAATACAAACATGCTCCTCCCAATTTTGTGACGTCAGACTTAAACTGTCTGAAATGAAAACGTTTTTTAAACGTATTTTAAGCGTCATTAATCTTATGTATTTAAAATCACTTACAAAAGGCGTCTATATGACGTCACTTGATTGGCTGGGTTGTGGTCTCGAGATCGGCATGGGAGTATGGGAGACTCGTTAGTGATTTTAGTCTCGAGATTTCTCGCCAAAAATTATAAAAAATTTCAGACGGATCTTTTTGAAAGTTACAACTTTTTTATTTAAAGTTTTTAGCTAAAGGGTTTTAGCTACAAGGTTTTACCCTGTAGTTTCTGCGTAAAAATTATATATTTAGTTTGTATTTTTATTTTAGGGTTTTCCCAGAACAGAATGGAAACCATGAAAACTAAACTGGCATTCCCTACAGAACAACAAAATGCAACCACTGAAGAAACAACAGTAAAGAATTCTACATGTAAATGCAAAATTTGTTTTAAACAATTTAACTACATAAGTTCTTTGAAACGACATATAACAACGCACTCTAGCGAAAAGCCTTACAAGTGTGACATTTGTTTGAAGCAGTTTTCTCAGAAAAGGCATTTGAAAACACATTCGAGAGTGCACAATGGAGAAAAGCCTTATGATTGTGAAATTTGTTTTCAACAGTTTGCTCATGCACAGGATTTGAAAATTCATTTGAAAGTGCACACTGGGGAATCCCCTTATAAGTGTGAAATTTGTTTTAAGCAGTTTACTCGAGCAAGTCATTTAAAAGTTCATTTGAGAGTGCACACTGGAGAAAGGCCTTACAAGTGCGAATTTTGTTTTAAACAGTTTGTTCAGAAAAGTTCTTTGAATCAACATACGAAAGTTCACATTGGAGAGTATCTTTACAAGTGTGAAATTTGTTTTAAGCAGTATACTCAAGAAAGTCATTTGAGAATTCATTCGAGAGTGCACACGGTTGAAAAGGCTTTCAAATGTGAAATTTGTTTCAAGCAGTTCATCCGAGAAAGTGATTTGGAAAGACATTCAAGAGTGCATACTGGACAAAAGCCTTACCAGTGTAAAATTTGTTTTAAGCAGTTCACTCAGAAAAGTTCTTTGGGTGAACATGCGAAAGTTCACACTGGAGAAAAACCTAACAAGTGTGAAATTTGTTTTAAAGAGTTTACTCGAGAACAAAATTTGAAGATTCATTTAAGGGTACACACTGGAGAAAAGTCTTACAAGTGTGAAATTTGTTTTAAGCTGTTTTCTCAAAAAGTTCATTTGAAAACACATTTGAGATCGCACAGTGGAGAAAAGCCTTATAAGTGTGAAATTTGTTTTAAGCAATTTACACAAAAAGGTCATTTGAAGACTCACTTGATAATACACTCTGCATAAAGTAATTCTGAAGGAAATGAATGAAGGAAAACCATTGTCAGATATAAATTGAGTTTATTTATAAATAATTAAAATAATTGAATAACACAACATAGTTATTTTAATAAAAATCTACAAATAGAAAAAAACTTTTCACCAATTTACGCTTTTTTTTAACAGCATCTCAGAAAACCTCCGAGTACTCGGTGTGTACCAAGTACCAATCCGTTTGCAACAATTTAGTACCGAAAACTCACGAAACTCCAGAAGATGACATGCCTGAGGCGATAGGTGGTCCGTTGTTTGTTCTGATGGCGTATTCGTGTTCAGCAACTCCAGAAAGCCATGAGTAATCCGTTCGTATCAATTTAATGCCGGTAACTCGAAAAGATGAATAATCTTAGGCAACAGGTGCTCCGTGGGTCGGATCTGATGGCGTATTAGCGTTCATCGACCCAAAAAGCCATGAGTAATCCGTTTTTATCAATTTAATGCCGAAAACCCTCGAAAACTCCAGAAGATGACGTGCCGCAGACACCATGTGATTTGTGGGTCGGATCTGATAGAGTATGTATGTTCAGCAACCCCAAAAACCTAAGAGTAATCCATTTGATTCCTCCGAAACTCCAGAAGATAACCTGTCTTAGGCACCAGGTGCTCCTGTGTCTGTGCTGATCACGTATTCGTGTTCAGCAACCCCAAAATCCTATAACTAATCCGCTGGCATTAATGTAGTACCGAATGCATTCTGCATTCTCCCAGTAGAAAGTTTAAAATGCATAAGTGCTGAAACTTTAAGGTAACTCTCCACTTGAGATAAAATCTCGAGATTAGTCTCAAGGTGTCCATTTGAGATCACTTGTGGTCTCGAGATCGGCATTGGAGTCTCGCTAGTGATTTTAGTCTCGAGATCAAGACAATCCCGTGTCGACATACAGCCCACTGTCTGACTTCATCGACCGTATAAATATTCGGATTCGGGCCAGACGCTAGCTTTTATAATCGCGTATACCATTGTGCAAAAACGAAAAAAAAAAAGAGAAAAAAGAAGTGTTGGATGAGAAAATGGGTGGATCGACGAGTTGACTTGGGAGCTGGTTAAACTTGACTTTGGAGCTGATTAAGCTCTCGTAAATGGGTTGCGATTGGAGGATGAAAAGCAATTCAAAAATATTATTCGAATGTCTGCTATGCAGTTTGGACTGCTTTTAGATTTAATAAGACACCAGATTTACGAGAATATAAATGAACATTGTGTAACTTCCTTTGTATTTCATTTACATCACAGTTATTAAATTTTATTGAAAACTCATTCAAACAAACTTATTTTTTCGCGGTTCCTGTATAACTTATGGTTAAGATTTCATAAGAATATTTTTTATTCGTAAAGAGCCAACGCAGATCCAAAATTTCAATCAAGATCCAATGTTGTGCTCTCACTTTTTAGCAAGTCACTATTTACTTTTTTACTAAACACCAACCTGAGACTAGTCTGAGCTCTTTTGGCATAGATAGAGGACTGAAGATTAGAACTCGAAATCATAAATAAGCATGTCCACTTGAGACCAGCGCAGCATCGGCGACAAGTCACAGTTTGTCTCGGAGAGTTCTCTGAGACCCATATACATTTGTGAGTGCACTCTCGACACTGCTCGAGACTGTTCAGGAAAGTTCTTTGAATCAACATACGAAAGTTCACATTGGTGGAAGGAATCCTCACAAGTGTGAAATTTGTTTTAAACAGTTTACTCGAGAACAAAATTTGAAGATTCATTTAAGGGTACACACTGGAGAAAAGTCTTACAAGTGCGAAATCTGTTTTAAGCTGTCTTCTCAGAAAGTTCATTTGAAAACACATTTGAGATCGCACAGTGGAGAAAAGCCTTATAGGTGTGAAATTTGTTTTAAGCAATTTACACAAAAAGGTCATTTTAAGACTCGCTTGAGAATTCACTCTGCATAAAATCCCAGTAGAAAGCTTAAAATGTGTGTAAACCGTGTATTTACCTACTTGCGAGTCTGCGTTCTGTCATTTTGTTTTTAACTATTTCTACAAGTTCTACGTGTGGTGAGTCTGAACAATTTGAGATATATACAATACGTATTTTATATGAGACCAAATTTTATATGTTTGTAACGTCTAAGTGGTTGTTTTTACTGTTTTACAATTTTTAATTATAATTCAAATAATCTTTCATCATCCGGAGTTGCACACCAGACCAATTTTCTTAATACGATGCACACATGTACAACTCGAAGTAATCGTACTTTTTTATACTTTGACCATTAGCTCTGAAGATGACATATGTGTCGAAAGCGCTTAGCTAAGGAAATTAAATATATTTACACACTTTAACATACTTTTTTCACTTTCTTCATTCATTCAAGTGTGTACAAAATTTATCAGTCTTTCAACTAAATGTAAAAAGGGCTGCCAACGCAATTGTGGATGCAGGAAGGCGGGCATCCATCGTTCCCTAATTTGCATGTATTTAACATGCGAAGGACTGTGTGACAAAGTTGACAGCTCTGACATGACTGAAGAAACAGACAGAGGTATGTAGAATCTCACAAGTTATTTTGTAGTCATTCATCTCTCCTTGATATATGATCGCAAGTCAGTATCTCACCACCTCTTTTATTTTCCAGGAGAACGACTCCTGATACTGATGATGGAGCAATCAGACCATGAGCAAGAGCAAGGACTCGATGCCATCAAAGAACCTCAGCACAATGCGGAAGATATGTTTAACCTCACAACCTATTTTGCAATTGCAATCCTCATCCCTCCTTTAAAACTGACACCACCTCTTTTATTTTCCAGAACAAGCAGAATATGTATCGGGGCCCATCGCCACCGGAGAACCACAGCCAGGATCTTCTAAAAGACAACGGCTCATACAATTGTGTATTATACAACATTTTGTATTATAATTTGTTTTTTTTTATTTAAACAATATAAATACACCTAATCTACAAGATTAATCAGTATTTTTTCTTTAACCTAATTTCCCTAAAAATGTTTGTAAACTAGATGTCACCTGGTCCATCCTAGCTTTTTTTACATGAAATGCCCACTTCTTTGTTGTGGCTACACAGCACAGCACTGACTCTGCTTTTCACTAATTTCTCACGTCTTTATTGTGGCTACAATACAATGCACAACACTAACTTCACACATTACACGAGCTCGAACGGTTTAGTTCTCTTGAGCCTTCGCATCTGGGGTTCGTTGACAAGAAGCTGAAGAGCTTCAAGGTTGGGATGCGTATGGAGCCTCTCTTCATGTCTCCTGGCGACTTTTTTAATTTCATTTGGAATAGATTCGATTTTAAGATCTCTACGCAAATCGTCATTCCGAACATACCAAGTAGCACATACAATATTCCTTAATATTCGGTTCTGGAGCGTTTCTAAATTTCTGTAATTGCTTTTTTTGGTACAGCCCCATAATTGTAGGCCATAGGTCCACACCGGTTTCAATATCTGTTGGTAAATTAGTACTTTGTTCTGGATGGAAAGTTGAGAGTACCTACCTATTAGCCAATACATATTTTTGTACTTTATCTTCAACTGTTCAGTTTTCTTTTTAACGTGCTCCTATTATAATTTGTAATATTAGCCCAATAAATGACCGTTTTGGAGTGTAATTTCCAGGGGCAACTCCGAATTGCATGAAAATTTGGATTTAGGTTCTACTCACCCTCCACTTCAAAGTTGAATTTGTGCCGTTGGTTGCTTTTACTTGGGGGGTGACATTTACCCCTTCTCGGGGGGTGAAAAACGCGTGTTTAAAGTAAGGTCGGAAATGGATAAATTGACTTATTTTAAGCACCTTTTGTTCTATAAAGTTTTTTACGTAAGTCAATACTTTTCGAGTTATTCGCGATTTAAAATGTTGATTTTTCGACAAAAAAAACTACGTTTTCAGACCGTTTTTCCCAAATAACTCAAAAAGTAAATATTTTATCGAAAAAAATATATTTAGTAAAAGTGTCGCCTATAAAAAAACGAAAAAAATGGTGTACCAGTAAAGTCTACAAATTGAGTAGAAGCAAAGTTGTAGCTCATGAAAAATACGTTCTTATTCGTCCAATTCCAAATCGAATAATTCAACGCGAAATCACCGAAGAAAGAAGCGTTTTTCGGGAAAGCCTTATTAACATTTTTAAAGTATCGAAAAAATCTTATTATTTGTTTTTTACAAAAGTTTACAGCATCAAAAATAAACGAGTTACACTTAAAAAAAAGTTGGCCCCTTTTTTTGGTAAAAAAAATCGTGAAAACCTCCCTCTATTTAGCACCCTAAATGAAATTAATCGTTTGGCTTTACCATATATTTTAACTGTATGTGTATTGTTTATATGATCTGTAAGTTTGATTGGTTTGAAGTGCTTATTATTGAAAACATTTGGTTTTAGAGTAAAAAAAATTTTCTAAAATTTTTTGAAAGATTTCATTTTTTCAAAATAACTTAAAAAGTATTAGTAATAAGAAAAATCAAAGAGTAAAAAAATGTAGGTGCTATTATAAATTTGCTAGTTTCATTTTGTTTCTCCGTAAGACAAAAATTGGTTAAGATATGGCTGTTCAAAATTTGCATACACTCGTGATTAGTGACCCATTCAAGCTTTCTCAATTATAACCCTTTCAAAAATAAACACTTTAAACCGGTGACACTGACAGATCATAAAAAATAGAAAGGTAAGTAAATTGTTTGTAAAGCGGTAGCGATTAATTTCATTTGGGGAGCTAAACACGGCGAGATTTTCATGATTTTTTACAAAAAAAAAAGAGGGCCAACTTTATTTTGAGCGTAACTCGCTTATTTTTAATGCTAAAACTTTTGTTAGCAATTAAAACAAAGCTCTTTATAAACACTTTAAAAAAGTTTAAATGGGTTTTTCCTGAAAAGTGCTTAATTTTTCGGTGATTTCACCTTGAAATATTCGATTTGGAATTAGACGAATAAGAACGTATTTTTCATGAGCTAAAACTTTGTTTTTATTTGATTGATAGACTTTACTGATACACCATTTTTTTGGGTTTTTTATAAGCTACACTTTTGCTAAGGATATTTTTTTCGATGAAATATTTACTTTTTGAGTTATTTGCGAAAACCGTCTGTAAACGTAGTATTTTTTTGTCGAAAAATCAACATTTTCAATGGCAAATAACTCGAAAAGTATTGACTTCAGTAAAAAACTCTAGAACAAAAGTTGCTTAAAATCAGTCAATTTATCCATTTCCGGTCTTATCTTGAACGTATGTTTTTTCACCCCCGAGAAGGGGTGACTGTCACCCCCCAAGTAAAAGCAACCAATGGCACAATTTCAACTTCGAAGTGGAGGGTAAGTAGAGCCTAAATCCAAATTTTCATGCAATTCGGACTTACCCCTGAAAATTACACGGTATCGCCGAATTTCCCGTTCATTTACTGGGCTATATTAATAATCGCGATATTTTAAGTTTTGTTTTGTTAGAGTCCTACTTTTTGTGATACTGAATTTGTACAATAATTTCGACCTTTTTTTCTTTTTAATTATTTGTGCAGAAAACTAGGAGAAATTTATCAAATGACAGCATTCCTTCTAATAATAAATAAAGTTTTGGAATGTAAAAAAATGGGTTTTGCAGAGACCGTTAAAAATTGGCAATTTTCAACTCACACTTTAGACCGAAAGGTTTGTCTGAAAAAAAAACTAAATAGTGACATTTGTAGAGAATTTTAAGTACCTTAATTTATGTCAACACACTATTTGCTAAAAGTTAATAGTTTTCGAGATTTAAGCAAAAAAGCGGAAAAATCAGAAATTTTACGCTTTTTGCGATTTTTTCAATGTTGCGTCATGAAATTATGTCCGCAAACCTCATATTCGGATTCAGCATTTCAAAATACATGCAGAAGGAAGGAAATCAGAACTACTCCAAACCTTTTCCACTAGAGAGATGCTAGAGTACACATTGACTAAATTAGCAGGGCGCAAAGTAAACACCTTAAATGATAGAACCATTGTTTTTATACAAAAATAAATTCTCATGCTTTCAAACGCACGAAAACTGAAATCGGTCAACTCGGAGAGCCTAGGAAATTTTTAAAGTTATGGTGGTAGGGGTAACCCCTCGGCACGTGATTTCCGCATAAAAGTAGACTCCTATGGAAAATCTTCATTTTGGTCTGTTTTGAGGTAATACTATCCCAACATGACAATATGGCTTTTCATTCACAGTCACTTGTTTCGAGCTTCGGTCACATGTCGTAGAATCCGTGTATATTAATATTATACACAGATTATACAACATATGACAGAAACTCGAAACAAATGGCAATCGATGAAAAGCCCTATAGAACGTCCTAGACAAAGAGAGAGACTGTATTTACTAGGTGCTGGTTCAAATAAAATATGAGGCTATCTATCTGAGAAAGGGGGTTTAAAGGAGCGTTTACAAGAGTACTAACTATTTATTGAGAGGAGATATATACAAATAGAGCAAGAATAAAACCTAGGAGAAAAGAGCAAAACATAAATAAAACAAAAAAATGGGTGGATGCAACACTATTGTTGATCGACAGAAATCAAAATGCGTAGATGCAACACTAGTGTTGATCGAGAGAAAAAAAATACCTACTACAAACTACAAGAAGTACTTACGAGCTACAATGAGTCTTTCGCGATGTGCACTACTATTGTTTGTCAAAAATCACACCACTGTCCAGGCGATGTGGCAACGAAGATGTCGCATTTTCTTCTTCCTTGAGCTTGAGAACAGGTGAGTGACGATTCCTGACACTTTAAAGGTGCAAGAGATAGAGAGTTGTTGCGTTGCTCGTAACTTTCTTGTCCCTGGCGGACGTAGTACAGATAGAGAACGAAGTTTTCACGATTCACTTTTGACAAGCATTCCGGCAACGGTGTGTTGGTCGGATCTCGTACTGACACACACTTGAGTGGGGCAACGGGATGTTGCCTGGATCTCGGCTGAGAACATACTGCCACTGGGGTTACAAGAGGCGAGCTTCCCTGGTACTTGCAGTGTGAAGAGGGTGGTACCGGGATAGAAAGTCATTTCATAAACACATGGTCTTTTCGGCACAAACTAACACTATAATAAAAACTTTTGTCCTTATAGGTACATATTTGCAGTGTTGACACTGTTGCATTTCATAAACACGTGGTCTTTTAGGCACAAACTAACACTACACACTTTTGTCCTTATACATATTTGCAGTGTTGACACTTGCATTTCAAAGATGGGCTTTTAAAAATATTTTCAATCATTTTTATATGTTCAAATAATTATTCGAACAGTCTGATTTTCGACGGATCCCGCCTAGATCTGACAGGCTATATTATAAGCATTATTCCTAAATTTTGTTACCTTTGTTTTAGCCTGTAGTTCTGTGTAAAAAAATTATATATTTATTTAGTTTGTATTTTTATTTTAGGTTTTTCCCAGAACGGAATGGAAATCATGAAAACTGAACTGGCATGCCCTACAGAACAACAAAATGCAACCACTGAAGAAACAACAGTAAAGAATGCTACATGTAAATGTAAAATTTGTTTTAAGCAATTTAACCACATAGGTTATTTGAAACGACATATAAAAACGCACGATAAAGAAAGGCTTTACCAGTGTGAAATCTGTTTTAAGCAGTTTACTCGAGAAAGAAATTTGAACATTCATTTAAGGCTACACACTGGAGAAAAGCCTTATAAGTGTGAAACTTGTTTTAAGCAATTTTCTTACAAAAGTCAAGTGAAAAGACATTTGAGAGTGCACACTGGAGAAAGGCCTTACAAGTGTGAGATTTGTTTTAGACAGTTTATTCAAGCATACGATTTGAAACTTCATTTGAAAGTGCACACTGGAGAATTACCTTACAAGTGTGAAACTTGTTTTAAGCAGTTTAGTCAAATATGTCATTTGAAATCACATACGAAAGTTCACACTGGAGAAAAACCTCACAAGTGTGAGATTTGTTTTAAGCAGTTTGCCCGAAAAAATGAATTGAAAAGACATTTGAGAGTGCACACTGGAGAAACACCGCACAGGTGTGAAATTTGTTTTAAGCGATTTGGTCAAGCAGGTGATTTACAAAGACATTTAAGGGTGCACACTGAAGAGAAGCCATACAAGTGTGAATTTTGTTTTAAGCAGTTCAGTCAAAAAAATACTTTAGATGAACATACGAAAGTTCACACTGGAGAATATCTTTATAAGTGTGACATTTGTTTTAAGCAGTTTAGTCGAGCAAGTCGTTTGAACATTCATTTGAGGGTGCACACGGGGGAGGAATCGCCTCACAAGTGTGAAATTTGTTCTAAACAGTTTACTCAAGAAAGTGGTTTGAAAAGACATTTAAGGGTGCACACAGGAGAGGAATCACCTCACAAGTGTGAAATTTGTTTTAAGCAGTTTATTCAAGCCTGTGATTTGAAAAGACATTTGACAATGCACACTGGAGAAAAGCGTTACAAGTGTGAAATTTGTTTTAAGCTGTTTTCTCAGAAAGTTAATTTGAATAGACATTTGAGATTGCACACTGGAGAAAAGCCTCACAAGTGTGATATATGTTTTAAGCAATTTAGTAATGCAAATAATTTAAAACGACATTTAAGAGTGCACACTGGAGAAAAACCTCACAAGTGTGAAATCTGTTTTCAGCAGTTTAGTCGAGCACATCATTTAAAAACACATTTGAGAGTACACACTGGAGAAAAACCTCACAAGTGTGAAATCTGTTTTAAGCAGTTTATTACAGCAGGTCATTTGAGAGTGCACACTGGGGAAAAGCCTTATCAGTGTGAAATTTGTTTTAAGCAATTTACACAAACAGTTAATTTGAAAACTCATTTGAGAATACACAATGTAATAAAATCAAAACTAGTTTAGAAGGAAGAGAATACTCTGCGCTTCAGCGTTTTTAGATCTACAACAAGCATTCGATAGAGTATGACACGAAGAACTACGTTGTCCTTGCTGATCAGGAAGCCCAAGTATGCGAATTTGTCCACCACTCAAAGGTAGAGTTATCAACTGTGATTTGTGACCGATGTTTCTGGCTCTATTGTTGAGTGTTGATGCCATCATCTTAGTTTTCTCCTCTTTGTACTCCTCCCCAACTTTTTACACAGGGGATGTCTTTTTTAATATTTGTCATTTTAACCTGTTTAATTATATAACACTTTTCAAAAATATTTGTTTTATATTTATTTATTCAATAAAACATGCAATGGGGTCTCTTTGAGTCTCAGGTTTTTCTGACACTTTGTCTCTGATATGTATGGCTCGGGTCGAGGTATAGTATAGTCGAAACGGAAATCCGTCGGAATGCACAACAAATTGCCGATATCAATGTTTGGTATATGAAATTCCATATGTTTAAGAAATTGCAGAAGCCGCTTAAAGATAAGATATTTTAAAATCCCAATTAATCATTGCAAATTTGTCGATGGATATTTATTTATTAAGCGCAACAGGCCTTGTAGGCCTAGGGCTAAAATGTTTACATTTCTGATTACATAAATAATATAGTAAATAACTTAATATAACTTACATAACTTATAAATTTTATTTAAATACACTTCAGTCTTTTTATACACTCCTTTACAACCTCTCTCCATCTCCTTCTGTCCAATGCTAGTTCTTTCCATCTCTCAATGTTACTTTTCTTCAAGTCTTCATATACACTGTCCTTCCATCTTTTCCTTGGCCTGCCTTTCCTCCTCTTTTGTATTGGTCTTCGTGAAAGTACCATTTTTGGCATTCGTTTACTTCCCATTCTCTCTATGTGCCCCAAGTATCGTATTCTCTGTGCTTTGATCGTCGTCGTAATCGTTGGCTCTTGATATAGTTCTTCCAATTCTTTATTGGTTCTTCTTCTCCACTGACCTTCTATTTTCACACCTCCATATATTGCTCTTTGCATTTTTCTCTCCCATCTTTCTAACAGGTCTGTTTCTGACTTTTTGAGCACCCATGTTTCGCTTGCGTATGTTACTGTAGGTCTGATAACAGTCTTATAAATTCTTATTTTTGTTTTTCTTGATACGTATTTGGATTTCAATAATGTGCGTAATGCTCCATATTTTTTATTTCCTTTAGCTATTCTTGCCTTTATCTCCCCTTCTTCATGACCATTTTCATCTATTTTGGCTCCCAGGTAAATAATTTCTTTGGCTCTTTTAAACGAGTATGTTTTTTCTCCATCTATTTGTACTATGATGTTATTCTCTTTTTCTTTTTGGATCTCTCCCATTATCATATATTTTGTCTTTTCTTCATTTATTTTAAGTCCGAATTTTTTGGCTTCTGTTATTATGTTTTTCATTAACTTTTGTAGTTCTTTTTTGCTTGTTGCTAATAGCGTCAGATCATCTGCAAATGCTATGCATTGGTGGCCGTTTTTAAATATCGTTTCTTGCATGTTTATTCTGCTTTTCCTGATTATTCCTTCCAATGTTAGATTGAATGCCATTGTTGATAGTGGGTCTCCTTGTCGTAATCCTTCCTTGGTTTCAAACTTTTTGGATGTATACCCTTTCCAAGCTATTTCGTTTGTTGTGTTTTCCATCGTCATCTTTATCATCCTGACAATTTTACTTGGTATCCCCAATTCTTTCATCAGTTCGTACATCTGCTGTCTATTTACTGTGTCGTAAGCTTGCTTAAAGTCTATGAACAAAGCATATAGTACTGTTTTATGTTCGTAACAGGTAGTCTGTATTTCTTTTAAGGCAAATATTTGATCAGTCGTTGATCTGTTGTTTCTAAAACCTGCCTGGTATTCCCCCAGTATTTTTTCCGAATAATGACTTAGCCTTTTTCTTATACTTTGTGCCAAGATTTTGTAAACTATTTCTAATAGTGCGATGCCTCTGTAGTTTTCGCATCGCATTCTATCACCTTTTTTATGTATAGGGCATATTCTTGCTATGGTCCACTCTTCTGGCATTTTTTCTACTTCCCATATTCTTTTTATCAGGTCATATATCTCTTTCTGTAGTCTTTTCCCTCCTGATTTTATCATTTCGGCCGATATTTCTGTTATTCCTGGGCTTTTGTTATTTTTCAAGCTCTTTATTTCGTTCTTTATTTCTTGTTCTGTGGGTATTTCTATTGCTATCTGATCATCTTCAATTTCATGGTTTGTTTCCTTTTGTACTTCGCTCTTATTTAGCAGTTCTGTGAAATAGTTTTGCCAGTTTTCCATTATTTTTTCAGGCTCATTTAGCAACATCCCTTTATCATCTCTCATATATGGGTTGTTTTTTTGATATCCTCTTTCCATTTTTGTTGCTTCCTGGTAGAATGATCTTATTTCTTTTTTTTTGAAATTTTTCTTCTATTTCTTTCAGTTTGTTCTCGTTGTATTTTCTCTTTTTGCTTCTACATTTTCTTTTCATGATTTTTCTCAATTCTCTGTATTCTTCTCTAGTGCTTTCTTCGTCATTTGTGAGATTTTTGAGTCTTACTTTTCTTATTGCTTCTGCTACTTCTTGACATTCTTCATCATACCAATCTTTTGTTTTGTGTTTTCTTTTGGTTTTCGCTAGGATTGCTTTACTTGTGTCCAAGATTGCTTCTTTGATATTTTGCCATTGTTTGTCTGGGCTTGACGTTTCTTGTTCCCTGATTAGTCTGTTGGTTATTCCCTGTTCATACTTCTTCTGTGTGTTATTATCTTTTAGTAGTCCTGTGTTAAATTGTTTTCCAATTTTTTCTGTTGTTTTATTGTTTCGCTTTATGTTATGCTCGATTTTATATTCTGCTCTCACCAGGTAGTGGTCAGAGTTACAGTCCGCTCCTCTCATGCTCTTTACATTTATTACATTGTTTGCATGCTTCTTCTCTATTAAAATATGGTCTATCTGATTTACTGTCTTCTTATCAGGGGAAATCCACGTTCCTTTATATATATCTTTTCGGCGTAATTGTGTGCTTCGTATCACCATTTGCCTTTCTGTTGCAAAGCCTATTATTCTTTGGCCATTATCGTTCGACACCTCATGCTTTATGTTTTAGACAGTTTATTCAAGCATACGATTTGAAACTTCATTTGAAAGTGCACACTGGAGAATTACCTTACAAGTGTGAAACTTGTTTTAAGCAGTTTAGTCAAATATGTCATTTGAAATCACATACGAAAGTTCACACTGGAGAAAAACCTCACAAGTGTGAGATTTGTTTTAAGCAGTTTGCCCGAAAAAATGAATTGAAAAGACATTTGAGAGTGCACACTGGAGAAACACCGCACAGGTGTGAAATTTGTTTTAAGCGATTTGGTCAAGCAGGTGATTTACAAAGACATTTAAGGGTGCACACTGAAGAGAAGCCATACAAGTGTGAATTTTGTTTTAAGCAGTTCAGTCAAAAAAATACTTTAGATGAACATACGAAAGTTCACACTGGAGAATATCTTTATAAGTGTGACATTTGTTTTAAGCAGTTTAGTCGAGCAAGTCGTTTGAACATTCATTTGAGGGTGCACACGGGGGAGGAATCGCCTCACAAGTGTGAAATTTGTTCTAAACAGTTTACTCAAGAAAGTGGTTTGAAAAGACATTTAAGGGTGCACACAGGAGAGGAATCACCTCACAAGTGTGAAATTTGTTTTAAGCAGTTTATTCAAGCCTGTGATTTGAAAAGACATTTGACAATGCACACTGGAGAAAAGCCTTACAAGTGTGAAATTTGTTTTAAGCTGTTTTCTCAGAAAGTTAATTTGAATAGACATTTGAGATTGCACATTGGAGAAAAGCCTCACAAGTGTGATACAGTAATCCCTCTTCAACCGCGGGGGTTACGTTCCGAAGAGAAAGGTGTGGTTGGTGAAACCGTGGTTGGCGAGGGATCCACGATCCAAAGAAGAATATGACATATAATCCAAATTTGGATACGTATATTACTACATAGAAAGAAATATGATGAAATTATGTACATTATATACCTATAAATGAAACCATAAAAGAAGCAGTTAGTCATATCAACAAAAATAAAGACGCACAGATCAGCGTCTACATTCGCCGGTATTTTAAACCTTCTGAACTATAAACTAATTGCCGTAGTATTACTACTAAAAACAAGCGCAAGTAGCGTATCATGAGTAATTTAACGCGACTGGTCAAATTATAAAAAATATATAAAAATAATAAAATATTCTCATTAAAGATTCAACAGATATCGCAACCGCGGATAAGCGAAACCGCGGTTGATGAGTCCGCGGATAACGAGGGATTACTGTATATGTTTTAAGCAATTTAGTAATGCAAATAATTTAAAACGACATTTAAGAGTGCACACTGGAGAAAAACCTCACAAGTGTGAAATCTGTTTTCAGCAGTTTAGTCGAGCACATCATTTAAAAACACATTTGAGAGTACACACTGGAGAAAACCTTATAAGTGTGAAATCTGTTTTCAGCAGTTTATTACAGCAGGTGCGTTGAAAGTACATTTGAGAATGCACACTGGAGAAAACCCTCATAAGTGTGAAATCTGTTTTAAGCAGTTTATTACAGCAGGTCATTTGAAAACACATTTGAGAGTGCACACTGGGGAAAAGCCTTATCACTGTAAAATTTGTTTTAAGCAATTTAGTAATGCAAATAATTTAAAAAGACATTTAAGAGTGCACCCTGGAGAAAAACCTCACGTGTGAAATCTGTTTTCAGCAGTTTAGTCGAGCACATCATTTAAAAACACATTTGAGAGTGCACACTGGGGAAAAGTCTTATCAATGCGAAATTTGTTTTAAGCAATTTACACAAACAGTTCATTTGAAAACTCATTTGAGAATACACAATGTAATAAAATCAAAACTAGTTTAGAAGGAAGAGAATACTCTGCGCTTCAGCGTTTTTAGATGTACAACAAGCATTCGATAGAGTATGACACGAAGAACTACGTTGTCTTTGCTGATCAGGAAGCCCAAGTATGCGAATTTGTCCACCACTTCAAAGGTAGAGTTATCAACTGTGATTTGTGACCGATGTTTCTGGCTCTATTGTTGAGTGTTGATGCCATCATCTTAGTTTTCTCCTCTTTGTACTCCTCCCCAACTTTTTACACAGGGGATGTCTTTTTTAATATTTGTCATTTTAACCTGTTTAATTATATAACACTTTTCAAAAATATTTGTTTTATATTTATTTATTCAATAAAACATGCACTGGGGTCTCTTTGAGTCTCAGGTTTTTCTGACACTTTGTCTCTGATATGTATGGCTCGGGTCGAGGTATAGTATAGTCGAAACGGAAATCCGTCGGAATGCACAACAAATTGCCGATATCAATGTTTGGTATATGAAATTCCATATGTTTAAGAAATTGCAGAAGCCGCTTAAAGATAAGATATTTTAAAATCCCAATTAATCATTGCAAATTTGTCGATGGATATTAGTACAGTTAAAATAATTAAACAATAAAGATTGCACAAGAAAAATTAAACGTTTTTTCTACTTGTTTAAAGGAGTTTTCTTAAAAAGGTAATTTAAATATACATTTGAGATTATACACTTAAGAAAAAAAAAGGATACCAAATGGGAGAAAAACAACTTAAAATAATCTGCTATGCAGACGACGCAATACTAATCTCTCAAAGTGAAGATGTTGTTTCAACATGTTGACAGAAATAACACACGTTTAAATTGAGCACTAACTTTTATTGTAATAAAAATGCATATTGCAAAAACATCCTTCTAGTGTAATGGTAAATTTTTAGCTATACTGACCATTGCTAGGTACATTTTATTAGCACTTTGTATTATTAGTTTACATTTGACTAGAAAAATGTAGATATTTTAAAAATAAAGTGCAAAAAATCACAGAGAGCGTTAGATATTTTACACAACAGTTATATATTACCATTGTTTATATAATAATAGTTGGTCAACGCAATGAATAAATTTGTTTTATTCTAATTGAGACAGTCACCACCATTTCTGTCGGGGTCGCAACGTCACGCGTAATTACGATAAATCCAAAATGAATAGATACCAAGTTGGATACGATCTTATTCATAACACACCAACTCGCATACATATTAAGAAAAGTAAATACATGGAAGAATATATTTAGAAATTGAATTAATGATGTCGTGCTATTATATTATGTATAATGTGTATAGTAGCATGACATCATTAATTCAGTTTCTAAATATATTCTTCCATATATTTATTTTTCTTAATGTGTATGCGAGTTGGTGTTATGAATAGGATCGTATCCAACTTGGTGTCTATGCATTTTGACGTTGCGACCCTGACAGAAATTGTGGGGACATCTGGTGACTGTCTCATTTAGAATCAAACAAATTTATTCATTGCGTAGACCAACTATTACTATATAAACAATGATATTACTAAAAATAACGTAGAATAACAAAAAATAAAAAATATAAATCATTCAAGCAAGAACGCTGCATAAACGAACAGTTTGTGGTAACAATTAAGTACCAAGTAAGCTGCACTTGATATATATACAGGGTGAGGCCGATAAACGGCCAATTATAAATATATCGAGAACTAAAGGTAACTGAATAATGAAAATTGGAATTACTTAATGGGGGTTAGAAGAGTGAGCTAGTTAACCAAAATATTTTCATATAATAATATTTTTTAATCATAGCAGACTATATTAAAAATCATTTGAACATAAACAGAGTTTTTTATATCAAATCACTACAATTCTACAGGGTGTGAATGTTAATACGAAATTAATAAAACACGTAATTATATTTTAAACTACCCCGTATAACATTACAAAACTTCATATTTTAAGAAAGCGGACATCGAGGAGAATCCAAAAATGTAAAAATATACAGGGTGTCCCATTTAAAAAACGAAGTTATAAGTAACTTCCAGTACAACCGGTAGTGGCAAATAGATGAAAATATTTTCATTAAATAGCTCACTCTTCAAAACCCCTTCGTGACAATTTTCATGATTCAGTTAACTTTAGTTCTCGGGATATATCTAATTAGCCGTTAATCTGCCTCAACCTGTATATAATACGTATAATATTTTCCTTAAAATTAAGCAAGACCGTACACGACAGTACAAAAGTGAAGAAAAAGTCATAGGAAACACAAACACCTAGAAAAGACTGGGCATAAGTGGTGAGGAGATTAATAACCAAAGAGGAACAATACAATGCAATAATAGAATGGTAAAATATGCGAAAACTTAAACAATTCAGTAACATATGAAAAAAAAATCGTTCTAGGAAAGTACTAACATTCAAATATTTATTTAATAAAAAACTACAATATTCGTCAAAATAAAGAGTAACCAAAATGATCATTGTATTTAATAATTACTTTTGTAGCTTAACATATTATTCAAAATGTGCACTTTTGCAGTGTAAATAATACATAATAATAATCATAACGATTATGCAAAATCATAACGATTTTGCATATTATTAAATATATTTACCAATAGTCGTGGTCACAGTCGTTGAAAATGTTCGTATATTTTTTTGCCGTTTGCCAATATTTGCTGGTGAATATTGAATCTGATATCAAACAGGTGGTGTCAGGTCAGGTATGGGAGAAGGCTGTTAAAAGTTTGTTCAACTAGAAATTATTTTGTTTTCAAAATATTCGGCGGATGTAAGGCGAAGGAGCAAATGACTTTATGTCTCGTTGCGACATCCTGTAGAAATGATTACCGGCTTAGGAGCATAATCTTGTCCTTGCCCAGGGAAAATTCCAAAACATAGTAAGGGAACGCATGCAGTAGGCTCTTAATATTGTCACCAAATGGACTGAGGAAGAAGGGCTGAGAGTCAGTCCTTCCAAAACAGTCACAATTGCGTTCACCAGAAGAAGGAAGCTGGAGGACTTAAAGCCTCTGATCCTTAATGGTGAACAATTGGAGCTGTCTATAAAGAGGTAAAGTATCTAGGGGTTATACTGGACCCAGAACTTACCTGGAACCGACAGCTTGAAAGAGTAATTAAAAGAGCGGAGGCGACATTAATGCTGACCAGACGCACACATGGAAAAACATGGGGACTCTGTCCGAAAATGGCGTACTGGACATATACAACGATAGTGAGACCCATGATAACATATGCATCCTTGGTATGGTGGACAAAGATGCAGCAAAGAACCGCTATAAACAAGATAAGCAGGATACAAAGACTTGCATGCTTGGGAATAACGGGAGCAATAAAAACAACACCGACGGCGGCACTCGAAACCCTGTTAGACCTACCCCCTCTTGATATATTTATCAAAGGGGAAGCGAGGATGGGAGCATACACTGCAAGGGGGCTGCGAGGAAAACCAAGGGATAAATACGAGAACCTTGGGCATAATCAGATTTGGAACCAAGGTGGGGTAAGTATATCTGATACATACACTGACCACATGGTACCAAAATACACATTTAATAGGAACTTCGGAATAGAAATCAATGACCGAAGGGAGTGGAACAGCATCAGTAGTAAAATCAGGGGAACGATATGGTATACGGACGGATCAAAAACCGATGAAGGCACTGGAGCGGGTATTTTTAGTGAAACAGAGAATGTAGGACTCAGTTTCTCACTAGGAACATACACAACTGTGTTTCAAGCGGAAATGTACGCAATTCTGCAGTGTGTCATAATGAACAACTTTAGGGCCTATGAAAATAGACGGATCAATATACTCACAGACAGCCAAGCATCACTGAAGGCACTAATGAGCCCGAAAGTGACGTCAAGGCTGGTATGGGAATGCCGGCAAGAACTGGAAGAACTGGCCGAAAGAAATAGTGTAACTCTATTCTGGGTGCCAGGACACACCGGGATAGACGGTAATGAGAAAGCAGATGAGCTGACAAGGAACGGTTCATCAACTTCATATTTTGGCCCAGAACCTGCTCTAGGAGTACCTTAAACAATAATTAGGGGACAAGTCAGGGAATGGGTCAAAAACAAACACAAAGAATACTGGGGGAATGTACCTGGTCAGAGACACGGGAGGCCCTTAATAAGGGAACCCTCAAAACGGAGAGCTGAGGAACTAATAAAATTACATAGGAGTCATCTCCGCATAATTACAGGTCTTCTCACGGGTCACTGTGCCCTGAAAGGACACCTAAATCGAATTGGGCTGTACGAAGGGAACCTTAACTGCATACTGTGCAATAGGGGAACTGAAACAGCATATCATGTACTGTACGAGTGTGAGGCTTTGGATCACAAGAGGCAGGCTATTTATGGACAACCAAAATTAAGTCCAGCAGAATATGCCACCCAACCCATGCTAGGGATGTACAATTTGGTACGTGGAACCAAGCTTGTGGATTGGGTGACATGAAAGGTAGGATGGTTGGCACAATAAGCCCATGAGGCTGCAGTGCCATCGGAGACATATGTCAGACGACCTCAAAAAAAAAGGAGCATAATCTGTGCCAGATAAAAGTTTAGTAAATTGCTTACAAAAGTCTTTATATACTGCTTTTGTAACTGGGTCTTGGACGCAAAATGAGGATCAATAATCCCATATCCACATACAAGATACCAAATTGTAACACGTTCATTGATTAGTATTTCTCTACAATGGCATCTGGTTGTTCAAATCCAAGGAATCAAAGTTGTCTGTCGATTTATACAACTTTCAAGATGAAGATGACATTCAAACTACTTCAATTTTCATCTTCTTCCTCTTTATAAGTAATTCTGCTTGTTCATTGACGGATTGAAACCTCTATGGAAGGTTGTCACTCCATTTTTTGCGCGGTCGGCCGATACTTCTACCGATTGGTGATTTATCTCTTGCTATTTTGACCACACGTGTCTCCCCCCATTCTGGTTATCGACGGCGGAAAGGTAGGACCTCGTAACTGACAAATTTGCTTAAAATGAGTTACTTCCGTTTTCGCTTTAGAAAAAGTGTAGCGGCATCTATTAACCAACAGGTAAAGTTGAGAACATTTCCGGAAGGGTTTAAATTACCGAAAACGGTACTACTAAACGTAACAAGATACGCCCTAAATGAAAAATGATTCGGTTTTTTTGGTCTCATGTAAAATCATCATCTTGCACTTACTGAGTTCCTGCTTTTTCGCCGTCGTTATGGGGTTATTCCATTCTTTTTTCTATTCAGTTTTCATTCGTTTCATACAATATTGGCAGTTACCGTGTTAATAATAAATAAGCCAAATAAAATGACAAATACATCTTGAGCGTGCAATTCTATAACCGTCTTCATTTGGGTACTGCTTTTTTGACGAATTTTGTATATATAAACAATAAAACAGCAAGTATATACACAAATAGATGAAATAATAATTATTCCAGAACATTTCTTAGCAACATAATTGCCAGCACTGTATAAAAATAATTTACTACTAAGTTTATTAAAATAATACGTTGCTGCTTATTAGCGTACTTGCTTTATCGATTTAAAGACGGAATTATCAGCCTTAAAGTGAAATAGATATACCTACTATACGAAATATACGTCTTTTATATGATAATATGTATATGTGTTGAAATACTAAATATATCTAATATATGAAATTTATGTCTTTTTTCTCCTAATTCCGACCCAAGTTATTATAACGACAAAGCCATGCGGTGAAGGGACTATACCGGAACATATAGGGTGAGCGGAATAGCGGAAAGTCCCTTTACACTAAATAATAATATTGTTTCAACACCGCGCCAATGTTTATTGATTGTCATTCCGACGCATGTGCATCGTCAAAAGCACCTATATGGTTACGCAAACACACCACGGTTATTAGACTTTATTATGGTTGTCTTGACCGACGGTGATGGGGAGACTTATATTTTTGACTTTACGTCACAAGAGTACACAATCCCACATTTTTAAATGATTTTCGATCATTGAATGTGTGTTATTGTGTAAATATGTGTATTATTTGTGTTATTATCAAAATAATAAGACAAATAATACACATTTTATCTTATACCGAGTGGTGAATCATAAAATAGGCCATAGGAAAATCAATGTAAAATTCTAAATTGTTGAATTCCTGCTTCCCTAATTATTTTACATCAAAAGTCATGAGAGAATACTTGTAGAAAATACTTGTATTAAAATCAAAAGTTAAAATTGTTCTACGATTTAATGCATTCCAAAATTTTGAAAAATATGATACATTTGCTACAATAGGTATGCATGTAAAAGTTAGGCCACACGTTACTATTTAACTGACAGTGCTCACACCATTGACTGAATAAAAAATCTTTATTATTAATACTTTCTCCGCAACTGAGGGTATCTTATCAACTGTATTGTTTTTAAACCATAAATGATAAAATAAAAATATTGACAGTTCAAAAATGTGAACATTACTGCATTGTGTGTGGCCTAATTTTGGGCTGAAAAACTGAAATGTATTACAATTTTACAAAATTTTGGAATATGTTTAATTCGTAGACCAATTTTAACAGTTGTTTTCAATACAGATTTCAATCCTCTACAAACAGTTTCTAATGTCTTTTAATGTAAAATAATTAGGGAAGCTGGAATTCAACATGAAAAATTTAAACTCAGAATGAAAGACTACATTATTACCGAGGGCCGAAAGTCCCTGAAAACTTCTATAATGTTTATTTTAATAAGTTACAGGGCTGAAAATAAAAGAGAAGTGTGATATTTAATTTCAAATATTTTATTCAAAAGAAACTGATTGTTTATTCTAAGGGGATTTCCGCCCTCGGTAATAATGTAATATTTTATTCTGCGTTTAAATTTTTCTAAAATACTTATTAGTTTTCTCGATTCGAAAAAAATCATATCGATGGCTTAGTGTGAAAACCTCGTATCTCATTTTTTTTTTCGAAAATGACATTTTGGTGGTTTTAGTTTGAAAAAAAATCTCAGGATTTACAACTGTTAGAAAAATTCCAAATACACTAGACTATTTTCTGCAGCCGAAAAAAGAAACCACGTATATCAATTACTCTCTTGATTTAGTGTGAATACCACGTATAACCAAGAATTTGGTACTTAATTTGGAGTGTTTGTTTGAGAGACTCGACTTGCAGAAATGTTTTTTGTGAACAACAAAGGGTAGTACGTCATATAGGAACATTTTATGAACCTTAAATCAAAAGATTTGTATTGTATCGACCTAGTATTTGGAGGTGTGCAATAAGCTATGAAAAATGAAAACCTCGTAAATAATAAACACAACCTCATTTGAGATGAAAAACATGTATATCAAGATAAACGAGGTTATCATAGTTACTTGGGCAAAGGCTCTATATAGTGCAAAGATATTTACGTGTTTTTCATAGTTAATATTTGTATTTTCAATTTAATAGCAACATTTAACACTTTTAGCTCTGTGCCAATATCAGATATTTGTCTCAATGTGCTCGAATTAAAAATACGTAACGTAATTCCTGTTTTTAGGTTATATTATGCAGAAAATCAGCTTTTTGCCTCCTGTAAAATTGTAATTTAATGAGATACGAGGTTTTCACACTAAGCCATCGATATTACGATTCAAATGACATTACACTCGTGACGTAATCGCACCCTTGACGTTCATTGGTTAGTCGATCTGGGCAACCGTAGTAATGTCTAAGTATCGTGCAAACACACAACAATAGTTGCGATCGAAACATAATGGTGGTCACAAGTGATTATACAAATGAAGCGTGTCAACGCTTTCCGAGAGCATGTGACAAACAAAATGTTCTGTTCACCAATGAATGTGCGATTTTTCGAAATCGAAATGTTTATTTCTGAGCAAAGGACAACTCTCATTTCTTTGAGGAAGTGAAAAAACCCGCCTCATGTTATGATATGGGCTGGAATTCGTTCAACTTATCTGCTTGGAGCATATTTTTTGAAAGGTACTACGTGAATAGGTACAACACAAAAATACTATTAATAATAATAATGGTTAGAGCTGATGAAGACGTGAGAGGAAGTTAGGAGAAAAAATTACATATTTATTAATATAAAAATAAAGAGAGTCTTTTGGAGTATTATAAAATTGAATTAAGTGGTGCAAATCGAATAGTAGCGTGAAAAAATTTATTTCTAATAATACGAATTTCGTGTATATTTAAGAGTAATGATGTGTTAATAAAATTTTAATAATTATATTTAGCGTGTATCTTAAAACAATTAAGAGTTTTAAGAAATGTACTCCGTTTATTATAAACTGGTATTCACATCATAATGTCACACTTGGCCCTCAACAACTTAAGTTATCATCTGAGAGACAAAAACATAAAACAACTAAATAAGTTATTATCTGAGACAAAAAAAACCATGTCCATGTTACTTACGCTTGGAAAACTATCTAAACCGTAGATTAACTCAGACCAAGGGCGGATCCAGGGAGAATGTAAAAAAAAGAAATTTAAATATTTGCAGTTCAAACGTTTTCAGTTTCAAACACATATATATGATGTAAAAAAACAGGGAATAAATATGTCTTCTGAACTAGAATTGAACAAAAACAATAACGGAAGCTTCAAGAATGACATAGGATGTTTTGTAAATCAAAATGTTGATAATTTTACAACGTGCCAATTGTTAGATCGACCTTGGCAGCCATCAAAATCGTATGAATTTTCATATTCTGTACACAAAAAGAATAAAAAAAAAAGAAATAAAGAGATATACTTGAGTCACCAGCACTTAGAAAAAAGTTTTTCAAGTATTGCGTTTTATTTTTCTAATTAAAAATATGGTCGCAATAAAGGGATGACAGGCCAAAGCCTTGTCACAAAACCTTTAACATTTTTCGCCAAACTCATGGACAAAGACGGAGCCATACAAACCTATGAAAAAACATCATACCACAAGGAGTGCGTTCAGGTTGGGCTGGATTTTCTACAAAGTTATCTCAACCCGAAAAAGTCAGTCATTAACCAGATAGACTCTCACAGGTCTACACAGATACTAGAAAATAGAGAAAGACTACGACCAATAGTCTATAGTATACCGTTCTTAGGTCGACAAAATATTCCTCTAAAAGGCCATCATGATGATGGCTTTCTGCTTCTGGACGAAGATGCTGGACGTAGCAATGAGGGGAAGTTGAGGGGAGATTTAAAATCGCATCAAGAGATAAGACTCCTAAACAACACCTATCCACAGCATCTTCCCGAGCAACATACATTAATAGCACCAGTCAAAATCAATTGATAACATGTTGTGGTGAAGAAATAATTGAACAAATGAATGAATTAGAGTCAAAGTGCAAATTATCACTCTGCCATATTTGATGAAACGACCGACGTATCCCACGTGGAATAGCTTTTTCTAAATTTGAGAGACATACACAATAACAACATTCATGAAGAGTTTGTCAAGTTCATTGACGCTTATGAGAACATAAAAATAATTAGTGAAAATCAAGAAAGAGGGAAACAGTGCCTGACTGGAGAAGCATTGGGAAAAATAGTATTAAATGTGTTGAGAGAACTGCCCTTGGATCCGAAGGAATGTGTAGGAATCGGTACTGACTTTAATAACGATAAGTTTTGAATGTCTTTATGGCATTCAAAAGTGTGTGAAAAGTACCTTAAAACTCACTATTGTAACCCTAAGTTTTAAAAATTACCCCCAGACCCCTGGTACCCCTCCCCAAAAAAAGTTCATGGCTTCTCCCGAAAATCGATCCTGGATCCGCCCTTGACTCAGACCCCTTGGGGGAAAGTGGACATATATTATTTATTTTGCCAATCTTTTGCTTGTATCTACTAGCAACATTTGTATTGTCTGCCAACAACTTTATATGCACTCATGTTTATTTATTCGCTACTTAAAACTAAATAAGTAGTCGTTCAAGTACTTCTACAACTAAAAACTACACAAAATCTACAACAAAATGATCGAAAAATGCAACTAAAAAATTGTTAACGGTAAAAGACTTGAGAAACAATGTGGTACAAATAATATAAACAAATACAATGTTTGATGGTTTCCCTCCCAGCAGTTTCATAAGCGTCAAAGTCTTGGAATGCTCTATAGCTATAGAGTGCAAAAGACAGCATAATTTTACCGATGCTCTTTGCTGGACACAGTTTTAATATACATACTCTTATACAAAATGAGATCTAGTTGCAACTTTTATTATAAACAACTAATTAGAGAGATGCTTAATGCCTGTAATACTTGCCGCATCAACTAATAACTTTAAAGCTAATAATTCCCATTTAAAAACATCATAACTACAACTTAATCTCTTTTCTTTTTAAAACAAACGTAATACTTAAAACATCACTGGTGATAAAAATAATACGTGTATAATTGTATAAAAAAATAAATTATAAAGTACGTAGGTTAACAAATATATAAAAATAAAAATCTAAAAAAGCTGCATAAACATTTCAACTCAATGTATATCACAAAAAAGTAGTAAAATGCCGAATTCTCCTCCTTTCCTCTAGATCTTCATTGGAAAGATCGTGCAGATTTAGCAGCCGAGCGGTTCCTAGGGAGAGAAAAAATCAGTGAGTTGTTTACATAAGAAAAGATTGTCACTTGCGTGTGTTTTTGGTGAATGGTAGTCATTGGTTACAGCCCTTCTTGGATTTCCGAACGTTACCAGAATTTGTACAAAAATTTTTATCTTTATGAGACTTAAGATCCATAGCAAAAAATGTTTGATACTGAAATCCAAAAATAATATCGATTGATACAAAATAATTGCAATGTTGGCCGATTGGACTGACACTTGATGAAAATTACTGTCTAAAAAACAGTAAAATCCTATGTTTCCTAAATTCACACAATATATATTTTTTCTGTTCTCGTACTTTAATATATCAATTATGATTTCAATCCCGTATCGTAATGGACTTTATTATGATACAGATTTTCATTACGATACAGATTTTTAATCAACAGAAACACGAGATGACGTTCTGTCTGACTGTGGCACATGCGTAATGGTAAGTGAAATGCATAGCAATATTAAAAATTTAACCTCAAATTCATTTTATTGCATAATTATTGTAAATATTGGTCATTCATTTTAACAATTGTAGTATTCAAAAAGGCAAAGACTAAGGGAGACCTATATCCAGCAGTGGATAGATCCGAGTTGAATGATGATTATTATGAATATCCAAAATATAAATGTACCAACAGAATAATTAATTTAATCATATAACTACTTAATTTGTTTGTGTTATAAAATAAGTGTGATCATAGAAAAAAATCATGTATACAACTTTCATTTAATTATTATTATGATGCTCGTATTCTATACGAAACTCGCCGAAACAACTTTTATTTAATTATTATTATGATGCTCGTATTCTATACGAAACTCGCCGCTATGCGGCTCGTTTTGTATCCGTCATATTCGCATCATAATGACCATCATTAAATGCTCGTTGCATAATACACTATATACAGTTGAGTCCGCGAGTCTTTACCCGTGCGTCATTAATACCTGGCGAGATAAAACACATACTTTTTATCTAGCATCATTCTCTTCCACGCATGAAACTCGTGACAAACCAGCTGCCGTTTGTTATTAAGTAAAAACACATGTTATTTTTATAAACCATCTAGACTCAGTGCATTGAAAAGAGATAGGTACAAAAAAAGACGATTCGGTATGTTTTCATATTTTAGGCACAATTTGTTTGACGTTTCTGCTTTGTTTACTTTTGTGGCTGTCAGTCAGTTGAACTTTTTGCGGTTTTTGTCGAGATTTTGCGTTTTGAAGTTTCTTTATATTACACAAACAGTTGTTTTCACAACTAATTTTATATTGGGCTTTGAAATAATAAGGTAAATAATTATATTTTGGCAATTAATATTTAAAACATACAAAGCTAACGTCATTCACACAGTAAAGAAATGATTCGTCTTTAGATTTCCGTCAAAGTGAATAAAATAACAAAAATAAAATATGTTATTGAATTTTTTTATAAATTGTTTATTTATTAATCAATAATAATAAAAGAATTTATTAAGCTACTTCAAATGTAGCTGTAATTCTGCACAAAAATTTTGAAGCAAAACTTACATTTGACATTCTATATATTTGATAACGACAAATTTTATAATAAAACCTGTAATCGGAACAGTAGCCACTTTCTGTCAGTTGTTGTTGCGTGAAATAGATTTCCGACTTATTTCGTATGCTTTAAATGATGACGCACGGGTAAAGACTCGCGGGCTCAACTGTACAGTAAGCACGTAAAGGTTGGAATAAATTCATTTTCTCGAGGATGGGCGATTTTGGAAAAAAATCCCGGAACAGGTCAATTTTTATTTTTAAATTACGACTTTTTGGTATATATATCATACTAGTGACGTCACCCATTTGGGCGTGATGACGTCATCGATGATTTTTTAAATGAGAATAGGGGTCGTGTGATAGCTCATTTGAAAGGTAATTTAATTCTATATTCAGTAGTATAAACATTAAGATAATTATTTATACAGGGTTTCGAAAAAATTTTTTTTTGAATTAAATTTATTGACATAAAAAGAAGAATATGTGTAATTTATTTAATTAAAAATACATTTTACGGCTCTCAGAAAACAGAAAAAAATGTTTATTTGAAAAAAAATTATTGCTTTTCGCCTAAATTAAATGCTCAAATTGTCAAGAGACAGGTGGGTGGCTGCTTTAATATTGAATTTGCAAAAAACAATATTTTTATTTGTCAAATAACCATTTTTTTCTGTTTTCTGGTTGCAGTAACATGCATTTTGAATTAAATAAATTACACAGATTCTTCTTTTTATGTCAATAAATTTAATTCAAAAAACATTTTTTGGACACCCTGTATAAATAATTATATTAATGTTTATATTACTGAATATAGAATTAAATTACCTTTCAAATGAGCTATGACACCACCCCTATTCTCATTTAAAAAAATCATTGATGACGCCATCACGCCCAAATGGGTGACGTCACTAGTATGATATATATACCAAAAAGTCGTAATTTAAAAATAAAAATCGACCTGTTTCGGGATTTTTTTCCAAAATTGTCCATTCTCGAGAAAATGAATTTATTCCAACCTTTACGTGCTCACGGTATAATAAAAAACATTTTATTAAGAAAGCAGTAAATATAACGAATATAAATACCTGGGTATGAAAATTACGAATGACGGAACACTGGACGGAGCCATTAAAGAACGAAATACTCAGGGCAGGAAAGCAATAATTACGCTCTTAAACTCAGTACTCCGGGACAAGCAGATAAACAACCAAAACAGGAAAAAGATATATAACGCCGTAGTGAAAAGCATGATAACATACAGCTGCGAAGTATGGCCTATGAAGTAAAAATCAAAACGAATGTTAGAGGTCTCCGAAATGGATTTCTGGAAAAGAGCTGCAGTAAAATCAAGAAGAGAACATGTCACTAATGAACGGATACGAGAAATAATGAAGGTCACACATACAATAAATGACGAAATCAACGAAATACAACTACGATGGTTTGGTCACGTACAAAGAATGCATGAAGACAGAATCCCAAAACAAGTACAAAACTGGAAACCTCAAGATAGAAGAAGAAGAGTAGACCGGGGAAAGTTGGCAGGAAGGAATAAACAAAGCCATGGATGAAAGAGGTCTGCAAGCAGATCAATGTGCGGACAGAGAGGAATGGCGAACGGGTATCGGTTTTAAGTGTCATTGTATACCGCGTGTAACAATGATAGTGTGTTTTTCCTCAAAGTATGGAACACCCTGTGGAATATTCTAGTGTATATGTTACAGTTCAAGTTGATTATCCAGTTGGAGTTGACTCCAACTAGTTGGGAGTCAACTCTAACGGCTGGTTTCAGTAAAAGTTGATTATAAATATATAATGAAGATTTATATTCAACATTTACTAGTAAAAGTAGACTCCAACTAGTTAAAGTATACTCTTCCCAATGCCATTTAGTAAAAGTTGATTCTGATTCACACAAACAGCCGATTCTAGAAATTAAATGTTACTGAGTATGTTCAAATTAGTCTAGGCTGTATCGTCGCCCCCGTTAGGTAAATTACTCCGATTCGAATTTTTTGCACAAACCTACTCAAAAAGAGGTCCTTAATATAACAAATATACTGGGTGCCAGGCAGTACCTTGATCGATAAATTGTTTAAACAATTTTTTTTAGACAAATTCACAAAAATAATTTTTTCACTTCGAACAATTTTTTTTAGATCATTTGGGTTATTCTGAGCAAAAATAGTTATTTTCCTAACAAGTGCAGAAAGTCATACTTTTCCGCACGCGACTGCAGTTTGCCGAACGACGCGAAGCGGGAGTTCGGCAAGCAGTCGAGTGCGGAAAAGAGACTTTCTGCAAGCGTTAGGAACAATATTTTTTCTACGAGTCTTTAAAAAATTAACACGAGTGCGGAAAAGTAAAACGCGTGCGGAAAAGTAACACGCGTGCGGAAAAGTAACACGCGTGCGGAAAAGTAAAACTTTCTGAACTAAAACGCGTTCGCGAAAGTAGACATTTTTGCACGCTCGTAGAAAAAAGGTATTTTGTAATTTTTCTCTAAAATTGATTGTTGTCGAGTTATACGCGATTTAAAATTTGAAAAATAGGAAAATAGCCATTTTCAAGGCTTAATAACTCGGTTAAAATCCATTATTATGAAAGTCGGAAAGTGACCAAATCAAAGTTTCTAGCCCCCTCTACAAGATCCAGCAGAAATTTTTGTCACTATTTTATTACTAAGCTTTATCTTTAATTATTAACAATGAGCGCTAAGTGCGTATTAGGCGGCCATCAATGGTGGGTGCTAAAGAGATGCACCATTCCAGCCGTCCAATGGTGAATCTCACTCGCACTCACATTGACGGCCGCCTCAATACACGGTTAGCGCTCATTGTTGATAATTAAAAATGATATCTTATTAATGAAATAATGACAAAAATTTCTTCAGGATCTTATAGAGGTAGCTTTAATCTCTGATTTTTTTAGTTTCTGACTTTCATAATATATAATATCGTATGGCATTTTTGCCTTTCGGACAGTTCCGGCGCCAATTACATCTTTAACCCTGTTTCAAGTAACTAGTGTCGATGTACACTAGCCCAGGGGGACCGACGGCTTAACGTGCTCTCCGAGGCACGGTGAGACGGCTCGTGTCATTATTGGAAATGAAAATGGTTTGTCTTTAGCACGGCTCGAACCCACGTGCACTGGCGTATGAGGCCAGCGATTATGCCGTTACTCCACGGCCGCTCGCTCGACTTTCACAATAATTATCTTTAACCGAGTTATTAAACCTTGAGAATAATTATTTTGGCGTTTTTCAAATTTTAAGTCGCTAATAACTCGACAACAGTCAATTTTGGAGAAAAAAGGCCCAAAGGATCTAAAAAAAAATTTGTACGAAGTGAAAAAATTTATTTGTTTAAAATCATTGTTTATCGCCAAACGTCACTAAAATCATTCATTATTGTACTCATTTGCCCTCATTTTCGGCAGTATTGTACTGATTTGCCCTCAATTTGTTGTATTGAAAGAAGAATGTTACTTTACCTGCCACGATAATTAATCAAATTAACCGAGATTGAATGTAAGTGGTCAATGGCAGCAATATATTATTTATTTGAGTGAAATTAAAATTTATTTACTTTAATTATTAAAAATATTGTACAAAATTTATCTTATTATTAATAAAATTTATGTCAAAAAGTAAAATTCTGTAGTGTTTCGCAATTATATTCATACAAAATAAATCAAAACTTTACAGATTTAGTAATTAGGTAGGTAGGTATACAATATTGATAACTATCGATTAAACATCAAAACCGGCCATCATGCAAAAGTCATCTGTCATTACTGTCATTCGAATTTTTTATTTCGTCTAAAATTAAAAAAAAAATCCTCAAAGTTGTAAGTAAGTGTTAATGTTTTTTATGATTGACGATACAATTTTGTACGCACCACCTCAATACTCTTTATCGAACGCGTCTGTTCCTCTGCTCGTAATATCAAACTCGTTCGATAAAGAGTCACTTTACTGACTGAGTTTACTGAAATTGGTTAAACAATTTTTCGACCACGGTACCGCGTGACACCCTATGTATTTGTTATAAGGATTGTTATACGGATGTATTTCTTTAAGTAAGTTTGTGCAAAAAATCGAATCAGAATAATTTACCTAACGGGGGCGACTTTACAGACTATACTAATAAGTAGTTGAAACGGACAAAACAAAGAAACGCACACTCATCAAAAAGGCACTTGAGATTCTCATATAATCAACATTTACTGAATCGATCCAGGAAGAGTCAACTCCAACTAGTAAAAGTTGATTTAAATTTTTAAAATCAACTTTTACTGCTCGTTTCAGTTGGAGTTGACTCCAACTAGTTGGAGTCAACTCTAACTGAGAATCAACTTGAACTGTAACATATATAAAATATTGAAATTAAAACCCAACTGTAGCCTTAGGTTTTCTTAACATTTTGCTTTTTGATTCATTCGCTTATGTTGGATAATAAAAAAGTTAGGTACTTTAACAACTAGCAACGTTCTTCATCAATACAGGGTGTTTCTAAATAAGTGCGACAAACTTTAAGCGGTAATTCTGCATGAAAAATAATGACCGTTTGCTTTATAAACATATGTCCGCAAATGCTTCGTTTCCAAGATACGAGATGTTGAATTTTTTCTTACAAACTGACGATTTATTTATTACTCTAAAACCGGTTGAGATATGCAAATAAAATTCAGTACGTTTTAAGAGGTAGTTATTGCGCATTTTTTGACATACAACTAAGAATTTTATGTTCACCAATTGTATGCCAAAAAATGCGCAATAACTACCTCTTAAAACCTACTAAATTTAATTTGCATATCTCAACCGGTTTTAGAGCAATAAATAAATCGTCAGTTTGTAAGAAAAAATTCAACATCCCGTATCTCGGAAAGAAGCATTTGCGGACATATGTTTATAGAGCAAACGGTCATTATTTTTTCATGTAGAATTACCGCTTAAAGTTTGTCGTACTTATTTAGAAACATCCTGTATTGATGAAGAACGTTGCTGAATGAATCAAAAAGCAAAATGTTAGAAAAGCCTAAGGGTACAGTTGAGTTTTAATTTCAATATTTTATATACGCCAGAATATTCCACAGGGTGTTCCAAACTTTGAGGAAAAAACACACTATCATTGTTACACCCGGTATACAATGACACTTACCTGTTTAGCAACAATATTATTACATCGATATTCTTGAAGAATAAAGCTATAACATATTGAAAAAATCACTAAAATCGGACAACAGGTTTAGGAAATACGAGACATCAAAAATGTCCCATTTTTAAGGTGGTGCGTTAATTTTGATGCTTAGTGTAGGTAAAATTCTAAATAGTATTTGCAAAACGAAGGAAGAAAGAATGGAAAGAAAGTAGAAATCGGTTTCAACAGACTAATTATAGAAGATAAGCAATGGGAATGGAGAAAATTGCAGAAAGACTACAAAAGTGTCTTTTTTGGAGGAAAATTTCGATATAGGTATAATTCAAAATAGTATTTACAAAAAAATTACAACAGGAACAAAGAAACAATGGAATTGTAAAAATAGGCGTCAACAGACTAATTATGGGAAATGAGCAATAGAAATAAACTGAGGAAAAGCTAGATAAATAAAAAAAGTGAGAATTAATGATGAGATAGAATCTCAAGGATTACTCGTCATATGATCTCGTTTAAAATTCGTACAAAATGGTCCCGTCCGCCTTTTTTAATGATTACGTCCCTAAAACATTATAAACACTATGAACAGGTGCCTTAGTCACGTAAAAAAATTAATAATTTAAGTTTTATGAATAATGAATGGGTTGCATGTGTGAGTCCATACTATTGTAGTAAAGAAAAAAGAGAGACGTTCTCACAAACAATTTATTTTACAACTGACGACCGGTTTCGCTGTCTACAATATTCACAGCATCTTCAGGTCACGGTAAAAGTAAAATTAAATGCTACAAATAACAAAAAACCAGAGTTAGTTAAGTGGTCTGGTTTAAATCAAAGGGTAATGATCAAGCCAATATTAAAGTATATATATTTGTGCATACATATAAATACTCACATACATGCACGCATTCACATGTAGTGGTAACAAAAGTATGTCAAGTATAAAATATACACTTACTTTCCGGTATAAGGGAAGAATATAATAGTATTCAATATCATACTTTTTCTCTGTACTATGCTAAAGGGAGAGTTGGTAGAGGGACAGATTTGAATGTAATATATTAACAAAACATTGGTAGGATCTTGAGGGGATTAGTAAGGAAACACGACATTAAACCGTGAAACCAAAAAAATTGTTAGTTATATATAAAGTGATGTTATTTTATATTTTTAACTAATAGTGTATATTTTTATTTAGTTGGGATTATTAGATGTTGTTCTGGATGTTCAAGAACTTATAGATGTAAGATTGGTTGTGCAATTTTTCTAAACAAAATTGGTCAGTTGTGGTGTGATTGTGAAAATATTTTATTTGATTTGTTGGAGATATTGAAATTAAATTGAACAATAGTAATTAGGTAAAATTTGCTAAAATTTTAATATTAAAAGTGTCAAACAATAAAATCATTAATATTTCAATATAATCAATTTGACTTTAATTCTGAATTAGTTATTAATGATTTTATTGTTTGACACTTTTAATATTAAAATTTTAGCAAATAAAATATTTTTACAATCACACCACAACTATTACACAACTGACCAATCTTGTTTAGAAAAATTTCACAACTAATCTTACATCTATAAGTTCTTGAACATCTAGAACAACATCTAATAATCCCAACTTAATAAAAATATACACTATTAATTAAAAATATAAAATAACATCACTTTATAAATAACTAACAATTTTTTTGGTTTCACGGTTTAATGTCGCCTTTCCTTACTAATCCCCTCAAGATCTTACCAATGTTTTGTTAATATATTACATTCAAATCTGTCCCTCTACCAACTCTCCCTTTAGCATAGTACAGAGAAAAAGTATGATATTGAATACTACTATATTCTTCCCTTATACCGGAAAGTAAGTGTATATCTTATGTTGTTCTGAAGCTATTTTCTTGTGGCATTTTTACAATTTTAACTATTTAGAATGGGAAATAAGCCACAATATTATTAAAAAATGATTTTTATTAACGTTTCGACGCCCAAATCGGGTGCCGTTGTCAAAATACAAAATACTATTAATATAAACAAAAATGTTGTTGCTTAGTAAAAAAATTCTTCTAATAATTTATTTAATTTGACTCATTTATATCGGCAATTCAGATACATATGATACATTTTAAAGTAGAAGACTTTAAAATGATATTGCCAATATTTATGAGTTGCGTTCCTGGGACGACTTTACTGAAAGATAGTTCATTCGATTACATGAAATCAACCCCAACTCAAGAATATCCGTCACAAAAAAATCATAGCATGTGATCTGTCTTTAAAAAGACAACCACATGCAACGGTGACATTAAAATTCTCGCGTTAGAGATCTCATAGTAAATCACGAGGGAAAACCAGGAAAAACCTCGTGATACTATCCCGACATCGTAAGTATTTGGTCTTACATTTAATTTACTCTCAAAATTAATACCAAATTCTGATTTTACTATAATTTTGTTTAAATTATAAATAATATCAATAATACATGGGTATATAAGTAATACTAAAATATAAAATATGTACTAACTCGACTATTGACTTACTAATTGTGGTATTTTCTTTCTATTGACTTCCTCTTTCAAAGAATTGTATTTATAAAATACCTTGTGAATGCGAACAGTTTTATATAGGTGAAACATCAAGACCATTAAACGTTAGAATAAGTGAACATCAATCTTATATTAAAAATAGAGAATTTGATAGATCTCAAATATGTCAACACGCATGGGATAATGAACATAGAGTTCAGTGGAGAGATTCAAGTATAGTCCTGAAAGAAACAGATAGTAAAAAGAGAAAAATCAAAGAAGCGGCTCTAATTATGCTAAACGAAACCAATTGTGTCGCAAATTCCTCGGTGGAATGCAGTAGGATGTGGATACCCATACTGAAAGAGGAAGTCAATAGAAAGAAAATACCACAATTAGTAAGTCAATAGTCGAGTTAGTACATATTTTATATTTTAGTATTACTTATATACCCATGTATTATTGATATTATTTATAATTTAAACAAAATTATAGTAAAATCAGAATTTGGTATTAATTTTGAGAGTAAATTAAATGTAAGACCAAATACTTACGATGTCGGGATAGTATCACGAGGTTTTTCCTGGTTTTCCCTCGTGATTTACTATGAGATTTCTAACGCGAGAATTTTAATGTCACCGTTGCATGTGGTTGTCTTTTTAAAGACAGATCACATGCTATGATTTTTTTGTGACGGATATTCTTGAGTTGGGGTTGATTTCATGTAATCGAATGAACTATCTTTCAGTAAAGTCGTCCCAGGAACGCAACTCATAAATATTGGCAATATCATTTTAAAGTCTTCTACTTTAAAATGTATCATATGTATCTGAATTGCCGATATAAATGAGTCAAATTAAATAAATTATTAGAAGAATTTTTTTACTAAGCAACAACATTTTTGTTTATATTAATAGTATTTTGTATTTTGACAACGGCACCCGATTTGGGCGTCGAAACGTTAATAAAAATCATTTTTTAATAATATTGTGGCTTATTTCCCATTCTAAATAGTTAAAATTGTATATCTTATACTTGACATACTTTTGTTGCCACTACCTGTGAATGCGTGCATGTATGTGAGTGTGAGGGTTATACACCATATTTACGTACATGTGAGTATTTTTATGTATGCACAAATATATATACTTTAATATTGGCTTGATCATTACCCTTTGATTTAAACCAGACCACTTAACTAACTCTGGTTTTTTGTTATTTGTAGCATTTAATTTTACTTTTACCGTGACCTGAAGATGCTGTGAATATTGTAGACAGCGAAACTGGTCGTCAGTTGTAAAATAAATTGTTTGTGAGAACGTCTCTCTTTTTTCTTTACTACAATTAAGTTTTATGCTTCAGAAAATAGTGGAGGGAGGGCTCTTTAGTTGCGCATGTATGTAAAGGTTAAAAATTATGGAATAAATTCATTTTCTCGAGAATAGGCTTTGGAGAAAAATCTCGAGACAGGTCGATTTTTATTTTTAAATTATGATTTTTTGATATATATGTTATAATAATGACGTCATTCGGGCGTGACGACGTAATCGATAATTTTTTAAATGGGAATAGGGGTCATGTGGTAGCTCATTTAAAAGGTCATTCAATTCTCTATTCAGTAATATAAATATTAATATCATTGTTTATATAGGGTGGCCAAAAAATAATTTTTGAATTAAATTAATTGAGGAAAAAAGAAGACTGTATGTAATTTATTTAACTCAAAATACATTTTGCTGATGTCAGAAAATATAAAGAAAAATATTTATTTCATAGATAAACATTGCTGTCGCTTAAATTAAATGTCAAACAGCCACCCACCTGCCTCTTGGCAGTTTGAACATTTCATTTAAGCGAAAACCAATGTTTATTTGTAAAATAAACATTTTTTTTTCTCTTTTCTGACAGCAGTAAAATGTATTTTGAATTAAATAAATTACATACATTCTTCTTTTTGCGGCAATTAATTTAATTCAAAAATTACTTTTTTGGCCACCCTGTATAAATAATGATGTTAGTGTTTATATTACTGAATTGAGAATTAAATAACCTTTCGAATAAGCTACCACCACACGAGCCCTATTCCCATTTCAAAAATCACTGATTACGTCATCACGCCCAAATCGATGACGTCACTATTATAGTATACGTCAAAAATCATAATTTAAAAATAAAAATCGACCTGTCTCGGGATTTTCTCAAAAGCGGCCTATTTTCGAAAAAAAAATGAATTTATTCCATAATTTAGAACCTCTCTGTATACCAGATAACACAAATACAGAAGTAAAAAGACAATTCAGATTGGACATAGAAAGTACATAGATTGGAAAAGAAAGTACATAGTTCCGTATTTCACAAAACATATTTATAGTATTTATTATTTTACCTGTAGTTATGCATATCCACCATTACTTTAGTAGCTTGCTTGTACTTCCCCTCCTGTTCTAATTTTGATGATAGAGTTCGTCCCATAGAGTGGGAAGGCATCTTGACGACTATATGGTTGCTTTCCATTTCTTTTCGAATAACGTCTGTTACAATTGACTTTATTTGAGGGCAAACGGCAGGTGGAGTGTAATCCTGAGTGGTTCGCAGAGGCATATCCAGTTTCAAGTCCAGTACATTTTCTCCCTAAAGTTAAAATTTCTTTAAATGTTATTACCTGAATATATCCCAGACTGCCATACTATACAGTAACCGCCACCCTACTAGATACATAGGAACATTGAGCTATTGCTATTACAGGCCTGGACCCGTCACTTGTTGCAATGTGTATTTCTATGTTTAGTAACGTTTATAACGTCAGAAAATATATAGAAAGTGAATATTAACATAGAAAGTTGACAAATAATAGATCAGCTGTATTAAATACAGCTGATCTAATTTTTAACTTTTATAGTTGTCATTTAGTTATTTGAAAGCAGAGTAAAATAAAAAATATAAAAAAAATATTTTTAAGAAACGCTTTTCTTTAGTTAGAAGTGACTAAAATTAAACATAAAAAATCAACTAAAAAGCAAAAAATAAAAAAAATTGAAAAAATCTAGCACATTCGTCAAAGAAAAGCATGGCGCGTCTTCATCGAATAAACGGTTCTCGCACCACGCTTTTCTTTAATGAATGTGTTAGATTTTTTTTAAATTTTTTTTATTTTTTGCTTTTTAGTTGATTTTTTATGTTTAATTTTAGTCACTTCTAACTAAAGAAAAGCGTTTCTTAAAAATATTTTTTTTATATTTTTTATTTTACTCTGCTTTCAAATAACTAAATGACAACTATAAAAGTTAAAAATTAGATCAGCTGTATTTAATACAGCTGATCTATTATTTGTCAACTTTCTATGTTAATATTCACTTTCTATATATTTTATGTTTAATTTTAGTAACTTGTAACTAACGAAAAGCGTTTTTTAAAAATATTTTTTATTTTTTACTTTTTAGTCTTACACTTTTTAAACATTAAAATATATCCTCATGTTTATTAAAATATGTATAAAACATATGATGTACAAACATGAAAAGTAGTCGGAATTGGCAAACAATTGGAAACTTTATTGTTTATTTATTAAGCATAACGTAAACAATTAACGTAAAAAGTGAAATTATGTATAGTTCATATAATTAGCTATAATCTGTAAAAGTTTTAAGTTTCTTCATTGTAAAAAAACAAGAGAATTTAAGCATTTTCCGTTAAAATCGTTTTCTTATTTAAACAATTAATAAACAAAAAAATGTTTATTGACTATTCGTGTATTGTTCCTGCTAATGCATTTTTAGTCATTTGCATTGAAGAAAAGGCAGTCAAATTAACGTCCAAAGATTTGACCCAAACGATTGAACTAAGAAATGCGTTTAATTAATTAATACGACAAAACGAATTCTAATGTTAATTGTAGCACAAAACGTCTCTACCGGTGGTTTTTCTAAGACTACGATAAAAACAGAAATTTTTTGAATTCGAGTTTTGGTTGAAGTTTTGTTTGGTATCGTATTGAACTTTGACACGAATAAACGCCGATTTATATATAAACAAATATATGAGCGTTCAAAATTTGAAACTTTATTGTTTATTTATGAAGTATAACGTAAACAATTAACGTAAAAAGTAAAATTATGTATAGTTCATATCATTAGCTACAATCCGTATGTTTCAAGTTTCTACATTGTAAAAAACAAGAGAATTTAAGCATTTTCCATTAAAATCGTTTTTTTTTTATTTAAACAATTAATAAACATAAAAAAAATTATTGACTATTCGTGTACTAACTGTTCCCGCGAATGCATATGTCTGCAATTTTTCATTCATTTGCATTGAAGAAAAGTCAGTCAAATTAACGTCTAAAGATTTGATGCAAACTATTGAAGTAAAGAAAAGCGTTTAAATACTATTAATTAATGTATTTTTGCATAGAAAAACAATTATTTTGAACAGTTTCTTGAAAGTAACCTGACAGGGATGAAAGTCTCATCTGAGAATGGACCGGATTAGCCCATAAACATAGCAATTAGGTACCTATTCATGTATCTAGTAGCGTGGCGCTTATTGTATATTTGACTATTGACTTCTTTATTTATATTTGCTGGTTTAAATTATTAAAAGATAGCTTACTCTATATTTAGGCGATGTTGCATTCATCTGAATGGCAGTATCTGATATCGGTCTTCGGTAACTATGAGCCAGTGGCCTGTCAATAGGATTGATTCTGATTTTCTCTTTTCTTAAAATCCAATTATCAATGTTCTCATCAAATTGAGCTAAGTTTGTTAATCGCGATCGTTCTTCTGTCGGTACAAAGTTGTCTATTATCAAAAACCATTTTCGTAGATTTCTAAAAAATATTTCCATCAATGTATATCCATAACAAAATATTCAGTTAAGAAGGGCACCAAATCATGCCGGCGATGGTCTCCTTGACACCTGGTGCCCATAATGGGTCTCATCTGGATTTTTATGGGAATTCGATACAAAAGCAGTGCAAACTCGTTACTCGGAGGGTTTTTGGGGACGTTGATCACGAATACAATGGCTGCGATAGTCTCTGAGGCAACTGGTGCTTAGAAGTAGCCTTGCCTCTTGAAGTTTTATGGAAATTTGATACAAAATCATTGCAAACTAGGGATGGCGGTTGTTGACAAAACACCGGTTTTCGATTATACCGGTTTTTCTGCTCACGGTTTAACCTGGCACTTATAACCGGTCAAAAAACCGGTTATTCCATAAACCGGTATTCGGTTTTTTTATTCATAACCAATACCCAATATGTTACATTTACATTGCGCTTTAGTTTGCGATACTCCATTCGAATCGATATGTCTATATCAGTATAGAAATCAGTCATCAGTGCTGTGAAATCGATTTCAGTAAGCTGAAAATTTCTCATTTACGCGTGAGGAGCGAAAAATTTTCCTATTATTTCTCTGAATTCAGTATTTTTCCACTTATACGGTTTTTCACCGGTTGTTACTTTAAAAAGAAAAAACCGGTTACAACCGGAACAACAAAACAACCGGAATAACCGATTATTGCCGAGGAAAAAAACCAGTTTTAGGTTATAACCGGTAGGTTTTTCCCTTAGAATATAAAATAAATCAGGAAGGAGTACAATGCGAAATGACTACGAGTCAGGAAGGAGGTTGCAAATGGCGATCAGCTGTCAGATTTACTTTCTATCTCCAGTGACGTACCTTTGAAAGAGGGAAGAAAAGAAATTCTTAACGATTTTATTACATCTTTGATGTTAAACAAACAGCTACAGATCAAGAGAAAATACGTATTAATATAATATTTTGTTGAAAAGTCAGTTAAATAACATTTTATTATACTAATAACTTCAGTTAATTGATTGCATATACAGGAGCTTTACCAGATGGTACGCCTATGCACACAGCTGATCCAATACACAAACACCTTCTACCTCGTTGACAAAAACTTATGAGTCATCCACAGACGTTCAAGATGGCCGGTTCCGCTAGAAATTTAAGGTGTTGTTGATATATGAAAGACTCCTTCCTGTTTTTTTATATTCTAAGGTTTTTCCCATCTCTATTGCAAACTCGTTACCTACTGATTACGAATATCATGACGGTGATGGTGTCTGAGTCTGGTGGTCAGGAAGGGCCTCGTCTCAAGCAGTTTTGGGGATATTTGATACAAAATCAGTGTACAAAGTCGTTTATCGGGGGTTTTTGAGGTCGCTGATCAAGAATATAAAGACTATAAAGAATATAAAGAATATATAAGGTCTGCTTGCCTATAAGCACGGATGGAACAAAAGAACTAGACATTCAAAGAAGAGAAGCAAAGGAGAACAAAACTTATACACTTAAACACACGCATATATAAAAATCATATACAGTCGAAAAATGAAAGAATACCCATGAACGATCATATCAAGCACATGTTTTGGATTTGCTGCCTTTTTCTATAAATAGCAAACGAAAGAGATAGATTATTAAGTGTTGTCTACTAAGCAAAAACGTTATCCAAGACAAATGCAGTTACATATTTATAATTGACAGAATGAGACGGCGATACAATTGTTCAACGTAGTTATATTATAGTCCAGAAAGCCACTGCGCATCCGCTAGGAAAAATATTCTAATTCGGATTTTTTGCACAATATTACTCAAAAAGGACTCCTTTTAACAAATTTGCATGTTGCCAGGACCAAAAGGTGGTCAAAAATTTTTTAAACGTTTTTTTTTGTTTTTTTCCTAAAATTATTTTTTTTGCATGGAAAAAACTTTTTTTAAGTTTTTTGGATCATTCCAAACAGAAAAGATCTTTAGTGACTTTTCTCTAAAAATGATAGTTTTTGACATATAAGCGATTAAAAATTGAAAAATTGCGAAATCGGCCATTTTTAACCCTCAAAAACCATGTGAAAAACTGAAAATTTGAATGTTGCCAAGATAGGTAGATATTCTTTAAACATCGATTGATGAAATCCCGAAGAGTTTTTTGCAATACAATATTCAAAACTCCTTTGTTTTTTAATTGCTAATCAAGCGTGCGCGACACTATTTTCCACCGACAGTATGGTGCAAATGAAAGGAATAAATTCGTTATTTCGTAAACCGGCGACTTTAAGGAAAAATCCCGAAACAGGTCGATTTTTATTCTTAAGTTATGATATTGTGGCATATATGGTATACTAGTGACGTCATCCGTATGGGCGTGATGACGTAATCGATGATTTTTTTAAATGAGAATAGGGGTCGTGTGGTAGCTCATTTGAAAGGTTCTTCAATTATCTATTCAGTAATGAAAACATTTACATAATTATTTATGCAGGGTGTCCTTCTACTTCTTTTTTTGTCAAATAATTTAATTTAATAAAATTTTTTTGGACACCCTGTATAAATAATTATGTAAATGTTTATATTACTGAATAGAGAATTGAAGAACCTTTCAAATGAGCTAGCACATGACCACTATTCTCATTTAAAAAAATCATCGATTACGTCATCATGTCCAGATGGATGACGTCACTAGTATACCATGTATGCCACAATATCATAACTTAAAAATAAAAATCTACCTGTTTCGGGATTTTTCCTTAAAGTCGCCGGTTTACGAAATAACGAATTTATTCGTTTCATTTGCACCATACTGTCGGTGGAAAATAGTGTCGCGCACGCTTGATTAGCAATTAAAAACAAAGGAGTTTTGAATAATGTATTGCAAAAAACTCTTCGGGATTTCATCAATCGATGTTTAAAGAATATGTACCTATCTTGGCAACATTCAAATTTTCAGTTTTTCATATAGTTTTTGAGGGTTAAAAATGGCCGATTTCGCAATTTTTCAATTTTTAATCGCTTATATGTCAAAAACTATCATTTTTAGAGAAAAGTCACCAAAGACCTTTTCTGTTTGGAATGATCCAAAAAACCTAAAAAAACTTTTTTCCATGCAAAAAAAATTATTTTAGGAAAAAAAACAAAAAAAAACGTTTAAAAATTTTTTGACCACCTTTTGGTCCTGGCAACATGCAAATTTGTTAAAAGGAGTCCTTTTTGAGTAAGATTGTGCAAAAAATCCGAATTAGAATATTTTTCCTAGCGGATGCGCAGTGGCTTTCTGGACTATTAATATAGTAGAAAATTGAAACTCACACTTGACTATTTCTGTACTTCTCATGTCATTCTTGGAAAAACATTCAACACCAGTAGAGATAATGATTGTATAAACTACTATTCGAGTAATCGTGCTGGTCAACTATAACCTGACAGATTCGATTTCTGTCACTTTGACAGTGAAACTGGGCTAAGTTCGGTAGAGTTTATAAATTTTAATAATCAGTCGTATTTACTTGAATACAGGGTTGCAAAAAAAACATGTTTTTTTATTTTATACAAAACAAACGTTTTTTTCGTTTTAAACGGTTTTTTTTTTGTTTTAAACGTGTTTTTTTTGTTTTTATATTACATGTTTTAAACAAATAAAACAGAGAAAGAACATTGTTTAAATCATATTTTCTTAAAATGAGAAGGATCTTTTTCAGGAATTAGGCAGCACAGATACATATAATAACTTATGGCTGTTCGGCCCATATATTGAACTTACTTGCCCAGTGATATAGAAGTGCCAGTAATAAAGAGTAGTAAAAAAATTGCAAGTATTTCAGAAATGTACATGAAAAATACATTTTGCTAGCACAAAATGCCGAGAAGCTGGTGATTCTGTTCTTGTATTGCACCAGGATGTTCATTGGAATACTTTATCGGAATGCTTAGAAAGTTAGTTGGAAAACTGGCCAATATTATTTCACGTTTGCATTAAACAATAGAATAAGTATTGATAAAGATGTAATAAAGCTTGTAAATGATACAAATTTAAAGACAAATGCCTAAGACTAGGTATTTATAAAAATAAAGTATATTGCAGGGAAAAAGTCCAAATACTTGCACTAAAGGAGAGGCTACAGATATATGACTAGAACTTCTGGAAGCATTCGAGACTGAACATGCAAATGGCGAATTTTTGGTAAATGTTACTAATAAAGTGAAGGAGCTTATGGAAATGGCATTGATCCCGGTTCATTTTTTGACAAAGGACCCCGCACAAACCTTATGGGAAATGGCTATCTGTCAAATGCTCTGAAACTTTGGGTTCTGGTAGTCCTTGATGTGTAGAATAAAAGTCTCAATGGGCGCGTAGCTCCAAAAAATCATGGTTTCAAGATACAAGCCTCTGAAGTTATAGGTACAGTGAGGACATGTAAGTTGGAATAAATTCATTTTCTCGAGAACGGGTGACTCTGGAGATAAATTACGAATCAGATCGATTTTTATTTTTAAATTATAATTTTTTGGCATATATATCATACTGGTGACGTCATCCATCTGGGCGTGATGACACAATCGATGATTTTTTTAAATAAGAATAGGGGTCGTGTGATAGCTCATTTGAAAGGTTATTCACCTCTCTATTCATTAATATAAACTGTTACATAATTATTTATACGGGGTGCCCAAAAATTTTGTTTTAATTAAATTAATTGAGTCAAAAAGAAGAATGTATATATGTAATTTATTTCTGTAATGTAACTCGAAATACATTTTACTGTTGTCCGCAAACAGGAAAAAATGTTTATTCAATAAATAAATATTATTTTTCGCTTAAATTCAATATTAAAGCTGCCACCCACCAGCCTCTTAGCACTTTGAGCATTTAATTTAAGCGAAAAGCAATGTTTATTTTTCAAATTAACATTTTTTTCTGTTTTCTGACAGCAGTAAAATGTATTTCGAATTAAATAAATTATATACCTACATTCTTCTTTTTGTCTCAACTAATTTTATTCAAAAAAATTTTTGTGCACCCTGTATAAATAATTATGTTAATATTTATATCAGTGAATATAGTGAATAACCTTTCAAATGAGCTGTCACACGACCCCTATTTTTATTTAAAAAAATCATCGATTGCGTGATCACGCCCATATGGATGACGTCACTAGTATGATATATATTATATATGCTAAAAAATTATAATTTAAAAATGAAAATCGACCTGATTCGTAATTTATCTCCAGAGTCGCCCATTCTCGAGAAAATGAATTAATTCCAACTCAAACGTCCTCACTGTACCTATAACTTCAGAGGCTTATATCTTGAAACCATGATTTTTTGGAGCTACGCGCCCACTGAGTCTTTTATTCTACATATCAAGGACTACCAGAACCCAAAGTTTCAGAGCATTTGACAGAGAGCCATTTCCCATAAGGTTTCTGCGGGGTCCTTTGCTTGCTCATCGCACTAGTGGAAATAGATTTAGTCAAGCGCAAATAAAAACTGGCACGGAATATGTAGAAACTTATTATCCCGAAACATTGCCAATTATTATTATTTACCGTTCAAAGTCTGTACCCTTTAAACCATATATGTTTTCTAAACATCTAATGGAGAATGTAAGACCATTGGCATGGTGGTGTTCTATGACCATCAAAAAAAAACTCTTCTCATCATACGGTTTAGTCAATTCCAAACTATGTAATCGGCTAGGCAATGTCAAAGCAGCTAAGTTGATCTCAATTTTTAAAGAGCTTAATTCTATAAGTGATCACGTGACTGATCAGATTGATGACTTAGATTACAAGATTACTATGAGACTGAAACAGTTTGAGAAATTTATTAACTCTTGTATGCAAAATGTTTTGAAGTTCTCCAATTTTTGTTGTATTCCCACAAGTGTGTATTAATAAATAAATAATAAAATTCTTTATAATAATATGTATTTGAGATTTTTTTCATATTTATGTATTATATTCACAAAGAAAATGAAATAAACGCTTGTTTAATTTAAGTGTTTTAAACATGTTTTAAACTTTTTAAACAAAATCTGTTTTAAACCTAAGCAAATGTTTAAAACATGTTTAAAACAGTTGATTAAAACAAAATGTTTAAAACAAAACAACCCTGCTTGAATAAACTCAGTTATTTTAAGAGCTATTTGGATATTATATTGTATTTTTGGTTTGGTAAGTATTTATTTAATTAAAATACTTCAATAAAATGTGTAAGTAATCATCTGTCAATATGGTTAACTTATGTCTATGAGTTCGCCAAACGTGTACATATTACTCTGACTTTTCAATCATAGTGTATGAAATTACAGATTAGTATTATTTTTACGAATGTACATTTATTTGTAGATAATGTCTGCAAAATGATCTGGATACCTAATGATCTGAATTCATTAAGTTTACTTTCATTTTAAATCACCTTTCAAATCACAATCATTTTTAAATTCCTGTTACTATTTACGTCCACTGGCAACTTTAACATGGAGAAATTTATAATACTATATTTGCTTATATTTTCTTATTATATTATTTATTATTATATTTTATTATATATTATTTTTGTATTATTAATCTATATCAAATCATTAAGTACGGTAGAAATAGTAACATTTATCACCAATAAATATATATTATCAGAAAGAGAATAACATCACAAAAATTTTTTGACACATTCTTACGTAGCGAAAAATCGTACGGTGGGGTAGTAGTCACATCCCTTTATTTTCAGTATTAACTTAGTTTAGACTTTGTTTTGACTAGAAATTTTTGATTTGATTCGTATGCATATCATCGATGACGCATGGGTATTCTTTCATTTTTCCGACTGTACGAGCAACATTTATTAGATTGCAGAATATACTAGTGAGGTCCGATAAGTACTTATGCCCGATTTCACCAACGATACCTAAATATTTAAGAATTACTTTAGGTACTTCCTAACTCTAAAACGGATTTCACCATACGATAAGAATTGCCTAAACCGCTTAATGCATTACCTTACGTTAGGATACGGTTTTCGATCTCCCTAAACTTTAGGTATTACTTATCGTTGAGAGTCAGGTTATATTTTTACAATTTTGACTAATGTACTTGTGACGTTTGTCAATAATTTGCTTCTTACCTTAATTTTTCTGTTATTCTGTAATATTTGGTATATTAGTTGTAATTTTGTATTATCTTCTTTATTAATAATATAATATGTAATGGAAAATATAGAAAATCATTTGAGAGTTTTTTACAGGTCTATTGACAAAATTATGTAGTCTACATACTACCTAACAAACTAGTGTTGTGTTTCAAAAACCCATTCATGATATCACTAAAAGTGTGTCATTAAAAATTAATAATAAAAAGCAATTTTCAACACATTATTTTTTTTTAATTATTTCGTTAATAACAATTCAACTTTTAATTTTTCGTCCTAGGTGAAATTTACAACTCTTTTCTTTTCCTCCATTTCACTGTACATATACAAATAACATACAAGACTATATTTATTATATACAAACTTAATTCACAAATAACCAAGTACTGAATAAAATAATTATAACAGTACAAAACTGAATAAAACCAAATTGGCAAACAAACAATAATGACAAATAATCGAAAAAGTAAGGAAATGTCATCTTATTCTTCTTTTTATTTATCAAAAATAGTTCAAACGTACCCGAATTAATACCTAGGAAAGAATTTCCTAGAAAAGCAGTTCTTTTAGTTATGAAACGCTATTGTTTTTAGGTATTGACTTAGGAAGTTCCTATCGATAAGAATTACTTAATAAGGCAACTGTTTAGGTATCGTTGGTGAAATCGGGCATTGTCTCCAACCGAAAAACCAACATTTTGGGAAAAGTGGTGATTTATTTCTGAACATATAGACCGGGCAGTATCGTCGCCCCCGCTAGCTAAATTATTCCGATTCGATTTTTTTGCACAAACTTACTCAAAAAGAGGTCCTTATAACATATCCACAGGGTGCCGGCCGGTGCCGTGGTCGAAAAATTGTTTAAACAATTTTTTTTAAACAATGTTGTTCTGAAGCTATTTTCTTGTGGCATTTTTACAATTTTAACTATTTAGAATGGGAAATAAGCCACAATATTATTAAAAATTGATTTTTATTAACGTTTCGACGCCCAAATCGGGTGCCGTTGTCAAAATACAAAATACTATTAATATAAACAAAAATATTGTTGCTTAGTAAAAAAATTCTTCTAATAATTTATTTAATTTGACTCATTTATATCGGCAATTCAGATACATATGATACATTTTAAAGTAGAAGACTTTAAAATGATATTGCCAATATTTATGAGTTGCGTTCCTGGGACGACTTTACTGAAAGATAGTTCATTCGATTACATGAAATCAACCCCAACTCAAGAATATCCGTCACAAAAAAAAAAGTCTTCTACTTTAAAATGTATCATATGTATCTGAATTGCCGATATAAATGAGTCAAATTAAATAAATTATTAGAAGAATTTTTTTACTAAGCAACAATATTTTTGTTTATATTAATAGTATTTTGTATTTTGACAACGGCACCCGATTTGGGCGTCGAAACGTTAATAAAAATCAATTTTTAATAATATTGTGGCTTATTTCCCATTCTAAATAGTTAAAATTTTTTAAACAAATTCACAAAAATAATTTTTTCATTTCGAACAAATTTTTTTTAGATAAATTGGCTTATTCTGAGCAAAAAAGGTCTCTTGTCATTTTTTTCTAAAATTGATTGTTGTCGAGTTATATGCGATTAAAAATTTGAAAAATGCGAAAATGGCCATTTTCAAGGCTTAATAACTCGAGTAAACATTATTATTATGAAATTCAAAAAGTGACCAAATCAAGTTTCAAACCCCTTCTTGAAGGTCCTGAAGAGATCTTTGTGATTATTTTATTACAAAGCTGTTATTTTTAATTATTAACAATTAGCGCTATAGTCCAGGATGTATCCGTCGCCCCCATTAGTGAAATTATTCCGATTCCATTTTTTTGCAGAAACTTACTCAAAACGAGGTCCTTATAACATATCCACAGGGTGCCGGGCGGTGCCGTGGTCAAAAAATTGTTTAAACAATTTTTTTTAAACAAATTCACAACAATATTTTTTTTTTGCAAACGATTTTTTTTAGATAATTTGGGTTATTCTGAAAAAGGTCTCTTGTGATTATTCTGTAAAATTGGTTATACGGCCATTTTCGCATTTTTCAAATTATAAATCGCGTATAATTCGACAACAATCAATTTTAGAAAAAAATCACAAGAGACATTTTTTGCTCAGAATATCCCAAATTATCTAAAAAAAAAAATTGTTCGAAGTGAAAAAATTATTTTTGTGAATTTGTTTAAAAAAAATTGTTTAAACAATTTTTCGACCACGTCACCGACCGGCACCCTGTGGATGTGTTATAAGGACCTCGTTTTGAGTAAGTTTCTGCAAAAATATGGAATCGGAATAATTTCACTAACGGAGGGGGACGATACATCCTGGACTATAGCGCTAATTGTTAATAATTAAAAATAACAGCTTTCTAATAAAATAATGACAAAAATCTCTTCAGGACCTTGAAGAAGGGATTTTAACCTTGATTTGGTGACTTTTTGAATTTCATAATAATAATGTTTAATCGAGTTATTAAGCCTTGAAAATGGCCATTTTCGCATTTTTCAAATTTTTAATCGCATATAACTCGACACCAATCAATTTTAGAAAAAAATGACAAGAGACCTTTTTTGCTCAGAATAAGCCAATTTATCTAAAAAATTTGTGTTCAAAATGAAAAAATTATTTTTGTGAATTTGTTTAAAAAAAATTGTTTAAACAATTTTTCGACCACGGCACCGGCCGGCATCCTGTGGATATGTTATAAGGACCTCTTTTTGAGTAAGTTTGTGCAAAAAAATCGAATCGGAATAATTTCGCTAGCGGGGGCGACGATACTGCCCGGTCTAATAGTATTCTTATAGCTTAACACACTTGACGCAGCGATGCCTCAACTTCTTTAACCCGTCTCAAAAATACGTTTTCTCGAGGTCTGCAAAGTAGGCTTCCGTGGCGGCGATGAACTTATCATTCAACTTAAATTTCTGCCCAGACAGTGGCTTGTTCAGGTTTGGAACCAAAGAGAAGTCGCACAGGGCCAAATCTGGAGAATACGGTGGATAGGACACCAGTTCGTAACCCAATTCGACCAAGCTCGCCATGTCGACGGCGGAGATATGAGCCTGTGCGTTGTCATGGTGGAATAGCATCTTTTCTTCGCCAATTGGGGTTGTTTTTCTGCAATTCGGCGTCGAATCGGCCCAATAATTCGGCATGGTAAAGCACTGTGATCGTTTGATCCTTTTCCAAAAAGTTGATATAGATCACACGTTGTGGCAAAATCCATTAAGTGACTTAGTGGATTTTGCTGAAGGCAATTATTTGACATAGTGGGTTTTACTGGTTAAATTTGGTTTTAAAACTCCCGTTAAAAAGGATTTAGTACAAGTTTTAGCTTCATTCAATCAAACTTCATTATGAAACGTATTGACAAAATATTTGCCAACGTTAAAAAATTTGAGAAGGAAATTGTAAATTTTTCGGTGAAGAGTTAGACAAATTAAAAATTTAAAGTTTTGTAATAACATAACTACCGCGTGAAAGTGACATCATGCGGGTGTCGGACTCTACGATTTTGTTATTACAAATCTCTTAATTTTCAATTTAAAGTACTTATATTTAAATTATAAAGATTGTCGATCTCTTGTCCGACAAATTTACAGTCGCGTTTCGTTAGTCTGACAACGTAAATATGTTAATGACGCGGGACGCGGAAACGTGTCTAACTTGCACTCTGAAATTTTTCAGAAAGTGGTAGACTCGCTCAAATGCTCCAACGAAGCAGTTAAGACCATTTTTAAGACTTTTGTAATTAGACCAGTCAAGTTAGTAAAAAATAAGCCGTTTTTCGACATAATTGAAAAGACGAGGTTTGACAGTTGAAATGTGTAGTATGAGATATTACAAAAAGGCTACCGTCTTGGGATTCATCAATTTTTTAGTGGAACATTTTTTAAATAAACAATCAAAACGTCAAACTTAGTTTTTTGCTCATAACTTAAAAACTTGTGTATTTAGAAATTTGACGTCCACAGGTAACTTTTTCAGAAAAAAAAAGATACATCGAATGAGATACACCAAATTAAAATCGGTTAATAAACAAAAAAGTTATTGCAAAACGGACGACAAAATCACTGTTTTTGAATATTGTTAATAACAATTTTATTGTTTATTAAAATATGTTTAAATGTACCTAAACTTGAGGGCATTATGGTGTTTGAATGGTGTACAAAAAATGGTCCAGATCTGTTCAATCGTTTTTGCAAAATTTAATTTGTTTATAAAATTTTTTGAAAAACGAGCTAAGTTCTGAGGCTGGTCCAGTTAATATGGCTGAATGTATCTCAATAATCAGGGACTCATTTCCCTCGTTAAGATGTATACTAATACCCTATGAAAAAAAAAGTAAAAAAAATTACATGTACGTACACAAAATTATTTGTTAATAAATAGCAGTTTTTAAGCTTATAAACAATTACAATAATTTCGTAGAAATTAGATCAAATTAAATGGCAATAAAAAATACTGAAAGATGGTTAAAATACACAACTTCTAAAAAAATTTTTTTTAGGTCCTACGACCCTTGGGGTCTGAGATAGCCCCTTTTTTTGAAAAAATCACTGTTACGTTAATTAACAACACTAAGATCTGAAATTAACCAATCTTTTATAAGAAAAGTCAAAGTTTTTAACAAAGTTTTTTGCGAGAAAAAATGTTAAAAATTGTTTAAACAGTATTGTTATAAAGAAAGAGTATTTTACGTTCCGACTAAAGTAAAAAAAAATGATGGGTGCAGCCGAATGAGAATAAATTCGCGGACTAGCATTCGCTAGCGCTAGACCGTTGCAGCCCATTTTTAACATTGACAGTATACCGGATTTGAAGCTTAATATTATATTTATATATTTTGGTAGAAACTTGAATTTTATGAATATTATTATGTTGCACATTTATTTAGTAAAATTATATTTTAAATAAATTAATTTAAAAAATAACAATAAAAAGGCCACAAAGTCAAAATATGCAACAGAAAAAAAGTTACGCGACCTTATAGACGAGTGGTACGTGGTACTCCCCCCAAAAAAACGCTCATTTCTCGAGATATCAACCATGGTGTGGTGAATGGCTAATTTTGGTCTTACTTTATACTTTCTATGGGTGCTGAAAACGAAAATGAGTTTTATTTTGAATTTTAGATGGGGAGACATTGTCAAAATCGCAATTTTACCCTAAAAATAAAAAAAGATGAAATCACGTTTTTCTTAAAATTAAAAGTTACACCATTTTTTTTCTATAAAACATTTTGTTCTCTGTACTCTGTACTCTAGATTTTAACTTAAAATTAATTAAACAGCTAAATTTCAAATTCTGTTACTCAACTTTTGCGATTAAACTTTGCAATTCAAGAATCTGCACCTTTTACTTCAAACAATTTATAACTTTCTTTATGGCAAGACAGAAATATTGAAGCAGGTCCCATTGTCTTTAGAAAGGTGAGAAATATATATTATAAAAATATCAGAAAAAAAATATTACAATGGAACAGAGTTGTAGCAAATTAAACTCAAAAAAAAAACGTGATTTTTTTTTATTTTTAGGGTAAAGTTGCGATTTTGATAACGTTCCCCCACGTAAAATTCAAAACAACCCTAATTCTAGTTTTGGGCACTATCAAAAATATAAAGTATGACCAAAATTAGTATCAGTATCTCGAGAAATAAGCTTTTTTTGGGGTGTGCCGCTCGTCTATAAAGTCACATAACATTTTTCCTATTGCATATTTTAAATTAAATTTTTTTGGGAAACTTCTTCATAAATTATATTTTATTTCTGTGTTAATTAAAATTATAAACTAAAAAGTTTGTCACTCAACTTTTTTAAGTAAACATGAAACTAACGAAATCTGACGACAACATGTTTAAAAATTAACAACTTCTCTTTTAACGTGTTGAGTCAGTTTGGACAAATCTCATTGTTATCTAAATGCTTCAAAGATAACACAGTAAAATTTTCAAAAGGAAATATTTACAGCGACCAAAAATACAGTGAGTTAAAATTGAAAAATCATCAAAATTGATTTTTCGCATTTTTGCATAAAATTTGATTTTTGAACATGGTCCACTAATTCTAGAAAAAAATTAACTCCATATTCGGATTCAGAGACCTCGAAAACATAAGGAATTACGAAAATTTGTCATTCACCTTAAAGTGGATTTTTGTGGTCGGGATAACGTAATTTTAATAGTTGCTGCCGCATGCCGGTCGCCAACCGCGCCCACTATTCAGTCAGTCGACTACGCCCGCTATTTTTTACTTGAGTCGGAACGCAAAATACTGTGTTTATAACACTCCTATTTAAACAATTTTTAATATTTTTTCTTACTAAAAACTTTGTTAAAAACTTTGACTTTTCTTATAAAAGATTGGTTAATTTCAGCTCTTAGTGTTGTTAGTTAATTAACGTAACAGTGATTTTTTCAAAAAAAGGGGCTATCTCAGACCCAAAGGGTCGTAGGACCTAAAAATTCTTTTTTGAAAGTTGTGTATTTTAACCAGCTTTCCGTATTTTTTATTGCCATTTAATTTGATCTAATTTCTACGAAATTATTGTAATTAACTTTTTTATTGTTGTAATTACTGTAAATAATTTTGTGTACGTATATGTATTTTTTTTTACTTTTTTTTTTCATAAGCTGTTAGTATACATCTTAACGAAGGAAATGAGCCCCGGATTATTGAGATACATTCAGCCATATTAACTGGACCAGCCTCAGAAATTAGCTCGTTTTTCAAAAAATTTTATAAACAAATTCAATTTTACGAAAACTATTTAACAGATCTGGACCATTTTTTGCACACCATTCAAACACCATAGTGCCCTCAATTTTGGGTATATTAAAACGTATTTTAACAAACAATAAAATTGTTATTAACTATATTCAAAAACAGTGATTTTGTCATCCGTTTTGCAATAACTTTTTTGTTTATTAACTGATTTTTATTTAGCGTATCTCATTCGATGTATCTTTTTTTCTGAGAAAGTTACCTATGGACGTCAAATTCCTAAATAAACAAGTTTTTAAGTTATGAGTAAAAAACTAAGTTTGACGTTTTGATTTGTGACGTTTGTAACGTTACACATTAGCGGGGTAGTCAATCGCATAAACTCGTTACAGATTGTTTATTTAAAAAATGTTCCACTAAAAAATTGATGAATCCAAAGATGGTAGTCTTTTTGTAATATCTCATACTACACATTTCAACTGTCAAAGCTCGTCTTTTCCGTTATGTCTAGTAAAAACCTAACTTGATTGGCCTAAATATTCTTCCAAAAAGGACGATATACTGTGGACTATTACAGACGAATCTTCTGTAAGGAATACAATTTTTCATTTTTCAAACCAAAGAAAGATCAATGTATGACTTGCAGTGAATACGAATAGGCCGCTCCAGAGGAAAGGACAAAGCTGGAACAAAAGTATCAGATGCATTTAGAAAGAAAAGATGCAGCAATGAACGAAAAATAAGCCGACAAACAGAGAGCAACTGGTGAAGTGGTTTCATATCCATTTACTGTGACATACAAAGTGTGTTACGAATTCCAACATCTGAAATTAGTTTGCTTTATTATTTACGGAAACTAAACTTAGGTATACAATTTTACAATTTATGAAGCTGCTCCACCCAATAACGCATTTTGTTATTTTTGCACAGAAGTAAATGGAAAAAGAGGTAGCTGTGAAATTGGTACTTGTTTGTCACTTTATATACAATCATTAACAGAGAATACAACGAAGAAAAATATCGAGTTCTTCAACTCGTCATGCAGGGCAAAGTATTAGGCAGGAGAGGACCGGGACGCCGTCGTATCTCGTGGTTGAAAAACCTCCGACAATGGTTTGGGATAACCTCCGCGGAGCTGTTTCGCAGAGCAGTCAACAAAACAATGATAGCCTTGATGATAGCTAGCATCCGGACCGGATAAGGCATTGAAGAAGAAGAAGAACAGAGAATAGAAAAAATGTGATGCATTTAACTATCTTCTCTGATACGTGTGGTGGCCAAAATCGTTAAATAGCCGCTGTATTGCTTCGTACTGTTCAATGCCATCCAACCCTTGATGCCATTGAACAGAAGTTTATGGATAGTGGGCATTCCTACATGGAAGTGGATACTATGCATAACGCCATCGAAACCGCCAAGCCCAAAATAGATATTTTTAGTGTACATGCATACGAGAATATCTTTAGAATGGCAAGAAAAAACAGAAAGGGTGATAAATCTGCTTACAAAATAAGAAAACTTGAACATAAGGAATCTTTGGATTTGAAAAAACTGACTCAGATGATAATAATAAATAAAAACAAGGACTTTGAAGGAAATACTATTAATTGGTTAAACGTGAAATGTTTTAGGTATCAAAAATAGTTGCCAACATTATTCAATATAAATATAATTTTGTAGATAACTATAAAAGCATACATGTTAATTTTAAACGAACCCTTCTTAGCAAGAGAAACGTTAAAAACGTGTTTTAAAAATTCTGACCATTCCTAAATTGTACACTAAGCAGTTGCCAATTTATGAAGCAAAAAAAAGGGACTTGGTGAAACTGTAAAAAAATATTGTACCTTCTGCTCTTGATTGTTGGTATAATAATTTACTAACTTCAACCTTAGTAAGGGACAATGCAGCCGAACCATCATCTGTTAGTGATTCAGTGGATGAAGAGATAGTATAAATTAAAATATCAACATTTCAAATAATTTTTACATTGTTATATACCTAATAAAAATCATTTTTTTTTTATTTATTTCACTAATTTTCTATTAGGGTATTTAAGTATTTTCTATAGGACCAAAATTTAAAGTACGAATAAGTCAACAATGCGATTATAAAAATACAAGCAAAATACATTAATTTTTCAGTTTCAGGTAAAACACATTAAGTCATTGCGAGGTTAACAAAAACTAGTTTATTATAGTTGATCCTTTATTAAATTTAATATTTTTTTAATAAAATATTGTTTTTAAAACTTGTGTGAAGATATACAAAGCAGAGATTTTATTAAAAAAACTAACGCGGATCTTTAAATGATGAATAAGATGAAAGTCAAATTTAAAACTGCAATAACTCAAAAGCCACTTTTTTCGCTTAATGTGTTTTACTTGTAACCCGACGATATAAAAACTCCTTCGCATTACGCTTAAACAGTCTCAAACACTGCTCTGAAATGCTCTCATGGTTGCGCTTGTTGTCAACAGCAACCTCATGCCCAAAATTTCACGCAGAATATTACCCACGTGATCTTTTGAGATGTCTATTGTCACAGTTATCTCGCGCATATTCAGTCGGTGGGCTGCCAATACGAGATCGTAGATTTCTTTCACGTTATCCTCAGTGGTAGCCATTTTCTGGGCACCTGGCCAAGACTTATCAAAAACCGACGCGCTACTCTGTTACAACTCTTCTTCTTCTTCTTCTTCTTCTTTTTGTATAGACATGGCTCTCTGTTTTTTCAATGTGCCTCTAGTAAGTTGTCGTTCCATCGTTTTCGTGGTCTTCCCACTGATCGTCGTCCTATTGGGATACCGTCTCTCGCTATCCTGACTACCCTATTTGTTGTCATTCGGCTTATGTGGTCATTCCATTCTATTCTTCTGTTTCTTACCCAGTTATATCCACCTTGCATCTCCGTCGTATATATGTACTTCTAGCTCTGTCCCATAGAGTCTCACCATCGATTTTTCGAAAGGTTTTCATCTCCGCTGTTTCGAGCAATATGTTTGTCCTCTCTGTGTCGGGTCGTGTTTCAGCCGCGTATATGTCATTATTGGTCTGATGACTGTTTTGTAAATTCTGCCTTTCATTTCTTTTCTGATATTTTTCTTTCTCCATATTGTGTCATTCACGCAACCTGCGGCTCTGTTTGCTCTATTCACCTGATCTTCCACTTCTGTTTCGAGCCTTTCGTAGCTAGATAGTGTGATGCCTAGGTATTTAAACTCCATCACTTGTTCTATTATCTGACCTTCCAGCTCCAATTTACACCTTATTAGATCTGCTGTTATAACCATGCATTTAGTCTTTTTTGAGGAAATTAACATGTTAAATTTTCTGGCGATTATGTTGAATTGGTGCAGCATACGTTATAAATCATCTTCACTTTGACATATTAGTATTGCATCGTCCGCATAGCAGATTATTTTAAGTTGTTTTTCTCCCATTTGGTATCCTTTTTTAGTTCTTACTCTTTTTATTATATCGTCCATGATCAGGTTGAACAATAAAGGACTCAAGGAATCCCCCTGTCTTATCCCATTGCCGGCTTCAATTGGGTCAGTTAGTTCATCTTCCACTTTTACTTTTATTGTATTGTTCTGGTAGATGTTTTCTATCGTTTTAATTATTCCCAGAGGCACCTCTCTCGAGTATAACAAGTGGATAACGTCCTTTAATGTGACCCTGTCAAATGCTTTCTTAAGGTCCAAAAAACATAAATATGCCGGTCTGTTGTATTCCAACGATTTCTCTTGAACTTGTCTCATTATAAATATAGCGTCAGTGCATGACCTTCCCGACCTAAAACCTTGTTGTTTTTCTGCTAATGTTATAATTTCATTAAATTTGTTTGTTATCACTTTTGTTGTTAATTTTAATGTTGTGTTTCTGTTATTTATATTTATCTGTTACAACTCGTTAAACCAATTTTTGACGTTCGCCATCGATTAGAAGAATCACCATACACGGCATTCAAGCGCTCTTTGATTTCGCTGCGCGATTTCACTTTCAAAAACAAGATTAAAATCACCGACGATATTGCTGTTTTTTTATTTTTCTAAAATCCTCCACATGGAATGGGCACATGGAATGTAAGAGGGACCTACGATGAAGGAGCATTAAGAAATTTAGATGAAATACGAGAGAAATATAGAATCGAAATAATGGCCTTGCAAGAGACCAAGCAACTAGGAAGTGAGATAGTAAAAGTTGGGAAAAGTACCCTTTTTAAAAGCCGCGGGCCAAATAGATACTTGGGGACTGATTTTATAGTGTCAGACAGAATAAGACGAGTAGTAACTGACTTCCAAGCAATATCAGAAAGACTGTGCTATTTAAGATTTCGCGGGAAGTATAGAAAAATTAGCATAATAAATGCACATGCTCCTACAGAAGAGAAAGACATGGAAACAAAAAATGAGTTCTATGAACAACATGGTGAGCTAATTGGAAAAATACCAAAATATGATATAAAAATAATTGTGGGAGATATGAATGCGAAAGTAGGAAGAGAAGAAATTTATATGAATATAACGGGAGGTAAAAGCCTACATAAAGAAAGTAATGACAATGGCAAAAAAACTAATAGAATTTTCAATGGAACATAACCTTGAGATAGTAAGTACACAATTTGATCATAAAGATATACACAAAATAAACTGGATCTCTCCTGATGGGAAAACGAGAAACCAAATAGACCATGTCCTCATTGAAAGAAAACACAACAGATCTGTGACTGATTGTAGAAGTTACAGAGGAGCAGACGCGGATAGCGATCATATATTGACAATAGTCAAACTTAAGCAAGAAATTCCAAAGCTACCAAGAAAAGGAACACAACGGAAAAAATACCAATTAGAGCGACTCCAAGATAAAGAGATAGCAAAAATAACAGAGGAAGAGATAAACAAGAGATTGGAAAGAATCACTACTGGGAACATAGAAGAGGAATGGGAACTAATACAAGCAGCTGTGATAGAAGCGGCAGACCTTAGCATTGGGAAAGCAGAAAAAGAAAAGAGAGAACAATGGTTTGATGAGGACTGCAAAAGAATTCTAGAGCAGAGAAACAACGCAAAAATATTAGAAACAACACAGAAAAAAGTAACGAGTATTATAAAGAAAAGAGAAGAGAAGCTAAGCGATTATGTAGGCAAAAGAAAAGAAAATCACTGGAAAAACAACTAGAAATAATAGAAGAAAACCATGTCCAAAGAGAAGTTAAAAATTTTTATCAAGGCGTAAAAAAACACGAGGGACTCAAAATAAATGCACAATGTTTTGCAGAAATAAAGATGGTATGTTGCTGGGAGACAAGACAGAAAAATTGAATAGATGGACAGAATACTTCGGAGAATTATTAAACGATAAAGCCCAAACAGAAACAGAAATGCAACAGCGAGGGCAAGAAATCGAACAACAACAAATACAAGAAGTGGAACCACAACAAACACATGCTCCGACAGAAAGGGAGATAATAACGGTAATAAAGGACCTAAAAAATAATAAAAGTGCCGGAGAAAGCGGAGTTCCAGCAGAGATATTAAAGGTAGGAGGAAATATACTGCAGTATAAAATAGCTGGACTTATAAAGAAAATATGGGACAACGAAAAAATGCCGGAGCAATGGAACACAGCACTCATCTGTCCAATTCACAAGAAAGGTGATAAGACCATATGTGAAAATTACAGAGGAATCGCACTGTTAGAAGTGGTGTATAAGGTATTAGCAAAAATTATTAGAACTAGATTGAAAGCTTATGAATCAGAGATAATAGGAGAATACCAGGCTGGTTTCAGACAGGGAAGAGGAACAACCGATCAAATTTTTTTGCTAAAGTTATTACAAAACAATAGTTATGAACAAAATCTAGGCTTACATATGCTCTTTATCGATTTTAAACAGGCTTACGACTATCTCACGAAACGGGCTATACGAAGCAATGAGAGCACTAGGAATATCAGAGAAACTGATACGATTAGTTAAAATGACGTTAACCAACACAGTCAATAAAGTCATGATAGAAGGCAGTTTTTCAAATCAGTTTAACGTCAACAGAGGATTAAAACAAGGGGACCCCCTGTCAAGAGACTTATTCAATCTAGTACTAGAAAATATAATTAGAGGAGCCAATATCCAGACAAGCGGCACGATTCTTAACAGAAGACAACAGTGTATAGGTTTTGCAGACGACTTGGTGTTTCTGGCGCGTTCAAGAATAGAACTTCAAAAAATGTTCAAGCAATTTGAAGAAGAAGCAAAAAATATGGCCCGACTATAAACCAAGGAAAAACCAAGTATATGGAAATGAGAGGAGAAAATGCTGAAGAAAATAAGTGGATTACTCTAAGGACAAATGACAAAGATTATAAATTTGAGAAAGTAACTGAATTTGAGTACCTTGGAGTCACAGTTACAAATAGAGGAGACGAAGAGAGAGAGAGAGAGAGAGAGAGAGAGAGAGAGATAGATAAACGGTTGTTAAAAGGTAGCAAAGCAGTAGGTTCATTAAACGCACTGTTGAAGGCAAAAAACGTGTCCAGGGCAGCCACGATCCGAGCGTATGAAACAATAGTGAGACCAACGGTGCTGTATGCATGTGAAACTTGGACAATGAACCAGAAAGTAGAAAAGAAGCTAGAGATTTGGGAGAGAAAAATATTGAGAAAAATATTTGGGGGTATAAAGGAGACTAACGGGGAATGGCGCAGAAGAACAAACCTGGAGGTAATGGAGATGTATAAGAAACCTAAAATAACTCAGAAAATCAAGGCACAGAGAGTTAGATGGTTGGGCCATGTTTTACGAATGCCACAAGAAAGAAACGTCCTAAGAGTTTTATCAGCAGGAGAACAAGGGAAGAAAAGAAGAGGGAGACCACGAAGGAAGTGAAGACCTAGAAGAAACGGGTACAAGAGACTGGAGAGGACAAGTACAGGACCGCAAAAAGTGGAAGACATTAGTCAAGACTATCGAAGCCAAGGGCCTCTAAGGCCTGTAGGACTGTTATATATATATATATATATATATATATATATATATATATATATATATATATATATATATATATATAAAATCCTCCAAATACACTCACTTCCACATTCTGTGAAAACAAAGCTATTATAGACCGGGCAGTATCGTCGGCCCCGCTAGGGAAATTATTCCGATTCGATTTTTTTGCACAAGCATACTCAAAAAGAGGTCTTTATAACATATTCACAGGGTTCCGGGCGGTGCCGTGGTCGAAAAATTGTTTAGGCATTTTTTTTTAAACAAATTCACAGAAATAATTTTTTCATTTCGAAAAATTTTTTTAGATAATTTGGGACATTCTGAGCAAAAAAGGTCTTTGTCATTTTTTCTAAAATTGATTGTTGTCGAGTTTATGCGATTAAAAATTTGAAAAATGCGAAAATGGCTATTTTTAAGGCTTAATAACTCGATTAAACAGTATTATTATGAAATTCAAAAAGTCACCAAATCAAGCTTCAAACTCCTTCTTCACGGTCCTGAAGAGATTTTTGTCATTATTTTATTACAGAGCTGTTATTTTTAATTATTAACAATTAGCGCTATATAGTCCAGGGCGCATCTGTTTTGAGATGGACGTTGAGAGGTGACTCAAATTTTTTTGCAGAAATTACTTGAAAATAAATCAGATAATAATATTTGAGTTATCCTCCTTCTCAAAAAGGTCCGGAACATTGTTTAAATAATCAAAATGTCAAAAAATGAAGGAAAAATTCGATTTTTGTCTTCGTTTTTTGATTATAACTTTAAAAGTATTCATTTCCGAGAAAAGTAGTACTAACATGAAAGTTGCGTAATTAAATTTTCTACAATATAGAATTGGTTAAACATTTAAAAAATAGTCACCTTAGTTGCAAAATAGCAATAATTGCGAAAAAACCATACAAAAACAAGTATTCGCATTTTACGTTTTTCAACCATTTTGCTAAACTTAGGACCTTCACATTTCACCCAGAAAAATTTTATGATACAGTAAAACAATACTATAAATTTCATTAAGATCGGTTCAATACATTTTGAAAAATAAATTTTGCAATCCAGCTTTCGCAAAAAAAGATCATTTTTTCAAAATGTTACAGGACTGAAAATAAAGCAGATAGCCAGTTGAATTTTTTTTTGCTTATAGAAGTGTACTGTACCTTTCATTTGCAATTTACAAAATTAAAACCGATTAATTACCACGGCGTCAGGAAATTTTTTAAATAAACATTAGTTTTTGGTGCTACGCGCAGGACAGCGGTGTTTGATTCACAGAAGTTGATTTCCACCAAAATTTATTCCAATCTTTATCTAATATATTATTTTCTTACTCTATATTTTGTTGTATTTTAATATTTTAATTCCACAATAATCAAACTAATTTTATTATTGTTTGTGAAATATTGTTTAAACAATTGCATATTATGTTTAAAAATGATAAACTTTTATTCTCTTAGTTAAAATATATGGGTGACAAGGGTGACTATTTTTTAAATTTTGAACCAACTCTATATTGTAGGAAATTTAATTACGCAACTTTTATGTCAGTACAACTTTTCTCGGAAATGAATACTTTTAAAGTTATAATCAAAAAACGAAGAAAAAATCGAATTTCTTCTTCATTTTTTGACATTTTGATTATTTAAACAATGTTCCGGACCTATTTGAGAGGGAGACTAACTCAAATATTATTATTTGATTTATTTTCAAGCAATTTCTGCAAAAAAAATTGAGTCACCTCTCAACGTCCAAATGTACTAATATTTTTACAGATGCGCCCTGGTCTAATAGTCCAATATGTATCGTCACCCCCGTTCGTGAAATTATTCCGATTACATTTTTTTGCAGAAACTTACTCAAAACGAGGTCCTTATAACATATCCAAAGGGTGCCGGGCGGTGCCTTGGTCGAAAAATTTTTTAAACAATTTTTTTAAACAAATTCACAAAAATATTTTCTTTATTGCGAACGATTTTTTTTAGATATTTTTATCAAAATGGGTTATTCTGATCAAAAAAGTTCTCTTGTGATTTTTCTCTAAAATTGATTGTTGTCGAGTTATATGGCCATTTTCGCATTTTTCAAATTTTAAATCGCGTATAACTCGTCAACAACCAATTTTCGAAAGAAATCACAAGAGACCTTTTTACTCAGAATGTCCCAAATTAACTAAAAAAATTGGTTCGAAGTGAAAAAATTATTTTTGTGAATTTGTTTAAAAAAATTGTTTAATCGTTTAAACAATTTTTCGACCACGGCACCGCCCGGCACCCTTTGGATATGTTATAAGGACCTCGTTTTGAGTAAGTTTCTGCAAAAAAATGGAATCGGAATAACTTCACGAACGGGGGCGACGATACATATTGGACTATAGCGCTAATTGTTACTAATTAAAAATAACAGCTCTGTAATAAAATAATGACAAAAATCTCTTCAGGACCTTGACGAAGGAGTTTGAAACTTGATTTGGTGACTTTTTGAATTTCATAATAATACTGTTTAATCGAGTTATTAAGCCTTAAAAATAGCCATTTTCGCATTTTTCAAATTTTTAATCGCATATAACTCGACAACAATCAATTTTATAAAAAATGACAAGAGACCTTTTTTGCTCAGAATGTCCCAAATTATCTAAAAAAATCGTTCGAAATAAAAAAATTATTTTTGTGAATTTGTTTAAAAAAAATTGTCTAAACAATTTTTCGACCACGGTACCGCCCGGCACCCTGTGGATATGGTATAAGGACCTCCTTTTGAGTTTGTGCAAAAAATCGGATCGGAATAATTTCGCTAGCGGGGGCGACGATACTGCCCGGTCTATTAGTCCGATTCCGCTAAGATTTTGATACAGGCCGTCAACAAGAATGCACTATACAATAGTAGATTTCTATTGCGATAGTGGCGCTCTTGAGTGGAGAGGCTAAGTACTTATCGGACCACCACGTACCAAACTTGTGCTATTAGGGTATTTATTTATCGTAAAAGAAAATTGTTTATACAATACATACAATCCAGCTTCGTCGTTGGCTTCTTCTATCTCTTGCCTATCTTTGATGTACACTTCATGATTATCCCGAATCTCCTGTCGAATGGACTGTAATTTATTGTTAAAGCGTTTTATTTTATCTTTCTTAAAATCAACTTGTTGCTGCAAACTTGCAAACACTTGTTTAAGTTCGGTGCAAGTTTCTTCTTCCATTTCCAATTTTTGCTGCATTTCCATTTCTTTTTTCTGAAAGCAAATCATATATTAGAACAGAACAGAAAAATTATTGAAAAACAAAAACAATGTTTGATATGTATATCGCACCTCCCCTCAAAGAGTGTCATAACTCAAAAAAAAAATTAAAATCGGTTTTATTGCACCAATAGTTTATTAAAACTATAAACTTCTATCTCACAAAGTGTCACGTCTATGGGTCAAGTATTTATAGTTAGATGACAGATACGATTATCCAAAATCAACGACGCACCGAACACAAACAGTGTCACATATCGACTTGTGCAAAGCATGTGTTCATCTAAGATGTGTATAAAGCGTCGTTTATCGAGTTAAGACAGTATATGTGATTACTTTATTCAAAACAATCTGCGTATGTGCGCAAGAAAATTGACACATTTATCACTTATTTATCTTTATTTTTGCAGTATTTTGTGTTTAATATTGTTTTGTATCATTGTTTATATAGGGATAGTTGGTCCGCCCAATAGGAAAATTTGTTCGATTCAAATTGAGACAGTCACCAGATGTCCCCACAATTTCTGTCAGGGTCGCAACGTCAAAATGCATAGACACCAAGTTGGATACGATCCTATTCATAACACCCCAACTCGCATACATATTAAGCAAAATAAATATATATGGAAGAATATATTTAGAAATTGAATTAATGATGTCATGCTATTATATACCTATAGTCGGATTTCAATAGGATTGTCAGGGTATCGCTTAGAAATGATAGACCCTCGAGGGGTCTGAGATGAGAGATGCGTGTAGTTCAATGGTGGCGTGTATATTTTTAAAATAAGGGAAATAATAGGGAACTTGCACATAAAATATTTTTGCGTAAAATTGTTAATTTATGTTAAATATATTTTGTTAAAATGTTATGTAAAAATATTATATTCAAAATATTAAGTCTTAACAATTAATTGTGTAAGCCAGATGTACATATAATATTTTCATTCATTTACATTATTTTTTTTTGAGTTTAAGAAATATGTACATTTTTATTTTACAACATCTCAAATGCTAAATTATATTATATTTTATATCCAAAACTTTCTTCCCCTATAATAATGAAATGTTACAAATATACTTCTGGTTCGTAATAATTTGTAATAAACAAAACCTATCATTTATAAATATCTTAAATTCATAACAAACAAGAAAGAAAATAACTTAAAAATATAAACGAAACTTTTAGTAATAAAAGTAAGAATATCTAATAACTATTGTATCGCCTCGCATTTCCCCAATAGAATATCTTCCACTGCTTTTTTAAAATTTTCCACAATTAAGACATTAAACTGTAGATGAATGACCAGATTAATCTTTTGAAAAACCCTCGTTAGTCATAATATGCGTTTTAAACTAAACACGACATAGCATTCAAATTGATCAATTTCCAAGGACACAAATATAATAGCTGGGAATTTCCAATTAAATACGATTAAAATGGAAATAATAGAATTCTCGAAACAACCTTGTTTTTCCCTTTTGAACTTTTTAAGTAAACTTAATAAGAGAGTTTTAAGTAAATGTGAATGAATTTGTAAATAGGTAACAGTTTCAAAATAACTTTAGTCACTTTGTTATCGACTTCTAGCAGGTAAAATGTACATTATTTATTTTTTTAAATAAAATCCATATTCAAACATAAATATCAACTGCTTTACAGAAAATAACAATAGCCATCAACCTAATGTAAACTGCAATTGTACGTAAAAAACAAACTTGCCATAATAATAATAATAAAGTTATTAGGTACATACCTACTTAGAAAATTATAACCAGGTAGGACGAAGGATCTCACAGGTAGTCTCTGAATGTAGCAACAAAAAATCACTAGAACTGTACCTATTAGTTATTATTTTAAATAAATATTTTTATTCTGAATCACTTCCTATTGTTAATTCACTATCACTACTGTCTTCTCCTGGAGTAATGATAATGGGCTCGATAAGAACATCAACACGCGTGTCTACGTCCCACATTTTATCTTCTTCTTTCTGTGTATGTGTAATGCATGACTGCCAGTTGGAAGCGGTTATATTTTGTATGGCTTGGTCTAATAATAATTTGACATCTTTTAATTTATAGGTTGTATTCTTTTGCACTACCTCATTTTTTATTTTTGCCCATATCAGCTCGATGGGATTCAATTCACAATGATATGGTGGAGTTCTTAATACGGTGATGTCATGCTCACGTGCCATTTCGTCTACTGCAAATCTGATGTATGAACTCTTATGTTCCCGCACTATATCAAGTAATTGAACCTTTAACATGGATTCATCAAAATCTATATTTTTACTTCTTAGCCAATCTATTATATCTGCCTTTCGAGATGCAGAAGTCGGTATTTTTTCCACACGACGGCTGTGATAAGGTGCGTTGTCCATTACAATTACCGAACCAGGATCTACAAGAGTCAGTATAGACGAAAACCACTTTTCAAACACATCCGAATTCATATCTTCATGATAATCGCTCGTTTTGATTGAGGTAAACACATTTAAACCACCTTGTAAAAAACCTGAATCACTTCCAATGTGCGTTATAATGAGACGTCTTCCTTTGCCCGAAGGTGCTTTAAGCCGGTTGAAAGTCCCTCAATGAAAGCCTGTCGCGCACTTTTAATATTCAAGTCTTGCCATACTTTCGATTTCGTATGACCCTCATTCAACCACGTTTCGTCCGTATAATAAATTTTTTTATTAAGTCGTCTAAAATCACGAATTTTTTGCAAATATTTTCTCCGCCATATCACTAATTCGTGTCTCTCGATCAACAAACTTTTCCGACTTCTCTTCACATACCGAAAGTCCATTTCATGTAATGTTCTTCGTAATACTCTCATGGATATTTTATTTAAAGTATCATCTGCGTCTGCATTAACTTCTCGTTGAATATCCTTTAAAGTGGGCAGTTCGTTCCTCAAATAAAATCCATGAACTTTTCTTCGGATTATACTTTTCGTACTATCGTCCAATACAATTTTTGCACGTCCTTTATGGATTGGTTTTTGGATAGGTTTGTTACCTTTAATTATTCGGAAAACCGTACGAGCCGATACTTTCGTTAAATCTCCACACAATGCCGCGACGTCCTCTTTAAGCATATCTTGATATCTTCTACGCAATCCCTCATAAACCGATTTTATCATTTGCTTTTCTCTCACAGATAATCACCTTTTTTTATTTTGTTTATTAACAGATGTACTGCACGTTGGTTTTGATGCCATGATGTTACCCGACGGTACGCTCATGAAATACTACCAGCCGAACCATCTACCTGATTTTAAGGGTTATTTGTGGGTGAGTTTTCACAATGTTGCCGTATTGCATTAGGAATATGTATTACTTTCGAAAAGAAATAACGGTGTCCGACTGTCTCTTTGTTGGCACTCGTATACCTCAATGGCACGGATAAGTTGCAAGCGGTACTAAATAATACATTTCGCAACAAGGCGAGTCTACCTTCTCTAGTTCGGACTTCCAACAGATGTAACCGGCAAAAATGATAATTGAGAAGTGGATTTGTGTGCTAATAAAGAAATAAATATATAGCCGCTTACCACCGAGTGTTAACGAACTACAAAATGGCTGCCCTGACAATCCTATTGAACTCAGGGTATATATAATATAATGTATAATAGCATGACATCATTAATTCAATTTCTAAATACATATACTCTTCTATATATTCATTTGTTTTAATATGTATGCGAGTTGGGGTGTTATGAATGGGATCGTATCCAACTTGGTGTCTACGCATTTTGACGTTGCGACCCTGACAGAAATTGTGGGGACATCTGGTGACTGTCTTAATTTGAATCAAACATATTTACCTATTGGGCTGACCAACTATCTCCCTATATAAACAATGCTTGTATTTAAAGTTACATCATTAAAAAGTATAAGACTGTTAACCAGATAATAATGATATTATATTCTGTACTGCAAGTGTCACTCTTGATAAATAATATTTCGTAAATTTTTCGTTATTTTATCTATATATAGTGTCACAACGCAAAAAAATATTTTTTGAAGTTATACTTCTTTACGATCGAGTGAAATTTTATAATCCCGGGCGCATGCGCACACAGAAAGTATGTAGTTCGTACACGTGGTCTATCTATCTCCCTCTACCGGCGCTTAGCTTTCTCTCTCTAGCATATGATGGCCGCCGCCTCTGTGTTTCTGTCGTTCCGTTACTCCCACCTCTTGGTAGATACGCTCACACTCGCACGACAGACAAAGATAGCTAGACCACCGTACTTGATATCGACGTTACACCCCGATGCATTGAGTAGCATATCCCTAGCCAGATCTATTCTTGACATCTCTCTGGTTCCAACTCGATACAAAACCGTTCGTGAACGGTTACGAGTATGCGCAGTAACGAAAAATGTGTTACTGTGCATAATTATTCGTTATTGCGCATGTGCGTAACGATTCAAGAACGGTTTTGTATTGAGTTGGAACAAACCTTATATGTTCTAAATAAATGTCGAACTTAACGTTGTTATAATGTATGGTGTTAATGAGTTAAACTTTTATATTGGTCGACTGTTTCAACTGTAGTTCAAATTCAATATATTAAATGTATATGCTCTGTTTTACTTTTGCTTAATGTGTATATGCTTAACTTGATACCAACCTTTCTTGCTGCTATCTCTGAGCGCTGCTGTTCAAGCTTGATTTCATTCTCGTTAACACTATCGACGATATTTTTCCCGCCGTGAACCATCTGTTTTTCCAAATTCTTCAACTTCTTCGCCAGTTCGTCCACTTCCATTTTGCCCAATTCCAACTTCTTTTGACTTTCTTCTATGTTGATTTCGTCTTCACTCTCACTCTCTGTTTCACCGCCCTCATCGGGATTTGCACTGAAAGCACCGTTACTTTTTTCCATTATTAGCTGTTTCAGACGTTCGATTTCTTGCTGTAGTCCCAGAAGTCTACCATCTTTGATATCTTCATTCTTGACGGGAGTGTTCTTAATTGATTTTGCTCTGTAGGAGTACCTAAACAGAAGAACAGAAAAATAAAACATATTCCTGCAATACAACTCATATGATAATGTAAATGAATGACTAAATAGTTAAAGGAAAAGTCAAACAATAAGGGTTGCACGTATTTTTATCCTTGTTGCCATATTCTAAAGACATGCAGACATTTTGACATGCTATGTCTATTACGGCGCGAATTTCATTGGCTAGAGTTAGTGACGAGTTTATATGATGTCATTATTACATTTGGTGAGATTGGAAATCATAATAGACCAGTGCAAATAGCAAAAAAAAACAATAAAAAATTAATAGCAGGATGAGACCAATTCCAAATGAAAGTACACTTATTAGATAACATGTGGAACATTTTTCACCAAATCTGGATGAGGGGAACATGGGTTGGGGGAGCGCTTTTAGGGGTGAAACCGGTTAATTACGATTTGCGGCAAAACGGCACATCCTATCGAAAAAAGTTAAATCGCAAAGTTGTAGGCTATAAGAAGATCTACAGCTTTTCTAAATAAGCATTTTTCACATAACCTCAAAATATCCGAGAAAATTGGAAAATTCGATGTTTTTGATTTTATTTTTTTTTCTTACTGAAAAAAAATTTTTTTTTACCAAATAAGGTGGAAACTTACCTCTTCCTGTCACAAACACGCTGTAATTTTTCTGTTTAAAAATACTTTTTAAAACTCTTGTTTTTTAAGGGAAAATGTAAGCATTTTTTCAATTGAAAAATCTCCCGAAATTTTTTTAGCTTTTTTTAAAGAAGTTGGCATTTTTTTTGTTTATTGAAACCTCTATTTTCTGATGGTGTAAAAAAATATATACGTTACTGTGGAAAATTTTGTCACAAAAGGCAAAAATCGGAAATTTATTTTCAACCCCTCACCATTTTCAGATTCTCAGACGTAATGTAAGTTGCATAGCGAGTAGGTGCAGCCCAGCCAGACGCCGCGGCCATTATGTGTACCATGATGACACATACAGTGAATCAAACGTACGTGTTAAACATAATTTTGTGAAAAGAATTTAGTGACAAATTTATTTATAATGAATATGATGACACTATGGATGAGAAACCAACGCCAAATGAAGAAAATGTAGACGAAGACCATGATGGTCTAGAAGATTTAGAGGAAACTGCAGAATCTGTAAGCATTACCGAATGTGATGAAGAGATGCCATCAAAGAAGCAAAAACTTAATTAATTGATGAAAATTGGCCATTAAATTTATAATAATTAGTTTCTTTTGTATTAAATAAACTTTTTCGTTAAAAAAGTTTTAAAAAAGCGACTTTTAACTTGGTTCATGAAGTTTAAAAAAAAAGTAGTTTATAGGTAAGTAGGCCGACCTTAAAAAAAATATAGTTTAAAAAAAAAATAAAAAACACGCTTTTAAAGCACTAAAAATTTAAAAGTAACTTTTAAAATTAAAGCTAGTAATATTTTATTTTTAAATTTTTAGTTGCTTTAAAAGCGTGTTTTTTATTTTTTTTTAACTATAATTTATTCACAAAATTAAAAATCACAGACAACGGCATTAGTGTAGTAAATTTTTAACAGAGGTTCGTTGGTTCCTGCTCGCTATGCAACTTATATTACGTCTAAGAATCTGAAAATGGTGAGAGGTTGAAAATAAATTTCCGATTTTTGCCTTTTGTGACAAAATTTTCCACAGTAACGTATATATTTTTTTACACCATCAGAAAATAGAGGTTTCAATAAACAAAAAAAAATACCAACTTCTTTAAAAAAGCTAAAAAAATTTTGGGAGATTTTTCAATTGAAAAAATGCTTCCTTAAACATAAAAAACAAGAGTTTTAAAAAATATTTTTATACAGAAAAATTACAGCGTGTTTGGGACAGAAAGAGGTAAGTTTCCACCATATTTGGTAAAAAAAATTTTTTTTCAGTGAGAAAAAAAAATAAAATCAAAAACATCGAATTTTCCGATTTTCTCGGATATTTTGAGGTTATGTGAAAAATGTTTATTTACAAAAGTTGTAGATCTTTTTATTGCCTACAACTTTGCAATTTAACTTTTTTCGATAGGATGTGCCGTTTTGCCGCAAATCGTAATTAACCGTTTTCACCCCTAAAAACGCTCTCCCAACCCATGTTCTCCTCATCCAGATTTGGTGAAAAATGTTCCACATGTTATCTAATATGTGTACTTTCAGTTGGAATTGGTCTCATCCTGCTATTAATTTTTTATTTTTTTGGTCCATTTTAGAGCTATCTGCACTGGTGTATAACTGACGTTTGTCATAATATTGGAGGTTAAATATAATGTCAAAATATTGTTTTCAAATTATAATCGGGGAAGACGAAATACAGCTTTATTAGCGTTTTAATATAATTTAATTAAAATGTCTAATAATTTGACACATGGGGAGTCTATAATTGCACTCCACAACACATCAATTCATCCAGGCAAAGATCAACAAATCTGTTTCCTAGTACTCAATACGTGAGTAAAAACGCAGGTAGATAAAGGCATTTAATATTTAATTTCGATTCAGAGATCATTACCATCTCTCTATGGACCATTTCAACCTCTTGGTATCTTCAGGAGAGCCTGTAATGATGAGCCAGGATGAGCCTCTGAATCGAAATTAGACATTTTCGCCAAGTATGACAATTACAAGGAAATAATTAACATTTAGACATTTAATTAACAGAGACATGGAGAGTCTGTAATTGCACTCCACAACACATCAATTCATCCAGGCAAAGAAAGATCAACAAATTGATCACGTATTGAGTACTACGAAACAGATTTGTTGATCTTTGCCTGGATGAATTGATGTGTTGTTTAGTGCAATTACAGACTCCCCATGTCTCTGCATTCATCACCCTTTATTCTTTGCAAATTTTAGAAGGATGGGGAATAGGTATAAGAGAGAATCTGTTTCCGACTTAAGAAATCCAACGATTTTATTTTTAAATTTTTATTTGGTTAAAATGGAGTCGCTTGGCTTTCGCCTTTCCTCAAATAAATTTACGTTTTTTATTTGGTAACAGCTATACAACAACACTGCAGAAAATTTCAGCATAATACTTTTATATTTTTTTGCGAAATAATTTTGCAATCTAAATCAAATGTGCAGGGCCACAAAAAAAATTAAATACTTGAAAATTTTGTTACATATAAAAGGGCATTCAAGCTTTTAAATAATTTTATTGTGTTGTTCATACCTTAATGTAATGACTGTTTCCTCATAATTCATACTAGCTGGTCCAATATTTGCTATCATGATCGTTTTACTATTACCACCCAGAGAATCTTGCAGAAGTCTTGTTAACTTTGAATCCCTATATGGTATATGAGAAGAGTTTTCAGCTAAGGCATATATCACATTTCCTAAAATTACAAAATTAAATATACCATAATATAATGCAACATTGCTTTCAGTAAATAAATAACTCACATACAGTTGGTACAGAGTAAATAAATCCCTATGCACGTCATTATCTACACCAGAGATCCCAGTTGGCATTGTTGCCAAATTGCAAAAAAATCCTGAATTCATTTTAAATCAAATATATCACATAATTATTGCAGAAGTGGAGTATACAACAAAATAAATTAATATTCAATGTAAATAAATAAAAAAATAGAAATGGAAAACAAGAATTACGTAATATTCTTACGTTAAAAAAATTTGAGCCGCTTCTGTAGCATAAAGAAGTAAAATATAATAAAAAAACAACACTTTTTATTATTTATTTACTTTGAAATGTTTTGTTACAACGAAATTTTCAAATGTTAATCAATCTTTTTTTCAGCTTTATTTAAGTTTCAGTTTTCTGACAGATACATTACAATAATTATTATGCATATTTATGATGGTTTTATATAATCTGTAAACAATTTACCTACAAAAGTGTGGTGCATTAGTTATACACTAGTAAATAATAATAAAAAAAAAAATTTAAAGCACTCATGGGAGTGCCGACAGAAGTGAAAACTTCTTCTAGTATCTAAATTACGAGCTCAATGCTTTTTCCTTATCCAAAAAGAAGTGCTATACCTATTATATTATATACGCGTTGCGTACGTTCTATGCTATTTATGTATACATATATACATAATACATGTATGTACGAAATTTAGATCGCCAAAGTGATGACGGTCGCAAACACAATACTTTTTCCCTATCTAGAAAGTGCAAAAGGTCCCTAAAAAAGTTTTCACTTCCAAATTGATTTCGTCGAAGCAATGACGGTCGCTAATTTAATACTTTTTCTCCATCTAAAAAGAGCACGACGTCTCTAAAAAAGTTTTCACCTCAAAAATTTATTTCGGTAAAGCAATGACCCATCGAAAAAGTGCAAAACGTCCCTAAAGCAGTTTTCACTTCCAGAATTAGTTCGTCGGAGCAATGACGGTCGCTAATTCAATACTTTTTCCCCATCTAAAAAGGGCACAACCTCCCTAAAGAAGTTTTCACTTCAAAAATGCATTTCGTCGAAGCAATGACGGTCGGGATGACGGTCGCTGATTCAATACTTTTCCCCATCTAAAAAGTGCACAACGGTTCTACGAAAGTTTTCACTTCAAAAATGTATTTCGCCGAAGCGATGACGGTCGCTAATTTAACACTTTTTCCCCATTTAAAAAGGGCAAAACGTCCCTAAGAAAGCTTTCACTTCAAACACTATTTCGTCGAAGTAATGACGGTCGGGATGGCGGTCACTAATTCAATACTTCTTCCCCATCTAAAAAGTGCACAACGTCCCTAAAGAAGTGTTCACTTCAAACATTTATTTCGTCGAAGCAATGACGGTCGCTAATTCAATACTTTTTCCCCATCTAAAAAGTGCACAACGTCCCTCTAAAGAAGTTTTCACTTCAATAATATTACTATTATTATACGTAAATTATAATAATATACGTACAAAATTTATTTCGTCGAAGCGATGACGGTCGCGATAACATGACGGTCGCGAAATCAATCCTTTTTCCCCATCCCAAAATAGATTGTACATTTATTTTAAATTTAAGTACTTCTACAATTTATATATACATACACATAATAATTATACGTACAAAATTTATTTCGCCGAAGAGATGACGGTCGCGAAATAAATCCTTTTTACCCATCCTCAAGAAGAACAGAGGTAGAACGGAAAAAGCAGGAGGCGGACCGAAGACACTCGGAGGAAATGGCTGCTGGACACAATTTACCGTATCCGACTTGGAAAGCGCTAAACAGACTAAGAACCGGCGTTTCACGTTGTGCTAGTAACCTGAAAAAATGGGGATACCAGGAGGACGATACCTGCGACTGTGGCGCGGTTCAGACCAGCCGGCATCTACTATCATGCACAGAGATAAGAGAGACCTGCACAGAACAAGACTTAATTATAGCAAATGACAGGGCCATCTATGTGGCCAACCATTGGAAATACAGAATTTAAAGTTGTTGGTGTTCCGGACACGAAAAGTAAGTAAGTACCCATCCTCAAATATGTTTTACATTTATTTTAAATTTAAATACTTCTATACAATTTATATAAACCTACACATAATATACCTATATATAATGTACAATATTTATTTCGCCGAAGCGATGACGGTCGCGATGATGGTCGCAAAATCAATCCTCTTCCCACATCCTAAAATAGGTTTTACATTTATTTTAAATTTAAATACCTCTACTCTACACAATTTATATATACATGCACATAATAATATAACATAAGCGACGACGGTCGCAATGACGGTCGCGATAACAGTCGCGAATTCAATGCTTTTTCACCTATCCAAAAATGGCACAACGTCAATAAAGAAGTTTTCACTTCAAAAATATATATACGTATGTACAAAACTAATTTCGCCAAAGTGATGACGGTCGCGGTGACGGTCGCCAAATCAATGCTGTTTCCCCATCCAAAATAGGATTTACATTTATTTTAAATTTAAATACTTCTACACAATTTATACACACATACATTATAATATTTGTATACATACGTACAATATTTATCTCGCCGAAGCGATGATGGTCGCTGACGGTTGCCAAATCAATCATTTTTCTCCATCCATAAATAGGTTTTACATTTATTTTAAATTTAAATACTTTTACAAAATTTATATATATATATATATATATATATATATATATATATATTAATGTGATATTCAAAGATCGGTGTGCTCAAAGCACTTGATTAGATAATTAACTAATTAATTAAATTTAATTTTAATGATGCACTTATGATTTAATCACACTATTTAATGCTCTAATCTCAGGGTTTTATATTCTCGTGCTTCAATATCTCCTTTGCTTTACATATGATAAATAAGGTCAAAGATTAACGGAATAAAACACATATATGGTACAAAAGCATCTATTGAAATAAATTCACCCTCAAAATATCCTCTAAAAATAATATCTCCTATTCTGATTATTGAAATAACCCTACCACTATCTAAAGTACTTATTGAAATTTGCGTTATGAATAATTCTACAAAAAAAAATAAAACTGTCTCTCGGATGATGAGTTGTCCAAATTCTTGTCTCTGGTCGCCTACAATTTACTCTTAGCAGCCCCCTATGTAGTCAGCAATCTCGCAACAAATTATTGCAAGCCTATTGTCATTAATGACCCCCTACAGATGCACGTATCTTTCAAAAAACAATGCTAGCCTTTTCTCCTCTCGATAAACTGAATCTATTTCTCGTTCCGGCATGCAACGGTGACTCTTGGAATATAAGTAGAACAATATAACTTACAATGCTTTACGTGATGAGCTTCCGTCAGGACACTTATTTCAACAAACTCACAACTATTCACTTATCTGCCTTACTACTTCAGGAGACTCTTAGAGATCACCACTAGTCGACTTAACGATCATTTAACAACTGACTCTTCTTCCACCCTCTAACATTTCGCTAAACTCCCATTCTTCATACCTAGCCCCTCCTTTTTCCATCTTCACCAATCCGAGTTCCTCAATTTTATCCCCATCTACCTTTCAGATAACAAACACCAATTTTCCCTACCATTAGAAATTTCCTAAAACTAATTACATGCCAATCGGTTTTTTTTTTCCTTTCTTAATATCTAAACAAAGATTACATTCATTTAAATTTCTAAATACAATTGTTCCCTCGCCGCAAAAGTCCATTTGGGAAACCCGGTCTCATTGTCCAAACACATAACCACTTTCTTATCATACTAACTGTACAAAGAAAATACTTAATCCCTATTTAAATTTTGTTTACCTACGGCCATCCAAAGATAATTGACTTTCATTTCTTCGAAATGAATTTTGGTATATTTTTATTATATGTTTTAACTTTTCTAAAATATTAAGATCGAAACCATATTAATTCAAATTTTACATATCTTAACAACTCCCCGCCATTTGATTTGCCGAAAAAATTCTGTTATTTATTTAAATGACACAAGTTTTTTTTTAGGATCAAATTATTCCATTATGTTACCAAACTCTACTCATGATACTTATAAATGTCGTGAATGTTAAAAATACCCCGTATCTTGCCTGTCTCTATATGCGCTAATTCATAACTATTTACCCCATTTTCCGTATTGACCCTATATGGACCTTCAAATACCGGCATCAATTTAGCACAAATACCATTTTGTAAATTGGACACCCTCAGTGCCCTCACTAAAACTTTATCCCCTTTCTGGAATGTAACCGGCCTTCTTCTTCGGGTCCTCTCTTGCCTTTGGATATATTTCTCTCCACTTCGTCTCAATCTTCGTTGAACCACCTCGATCACTTCTTCGTATTGTCTGGGGGCGGTGTCTTCCCACGGTCTCGTAGGCATTGTTCCTTTCATTACATATAAAGGCGTCTCCTTGGTAACCGTATTTGGTGCACAGTTCAAATACGTCTCTATTTCAAACACTTTTCTGTCCCAATGTCGATGATGTTCTTCCGCAGCAATTCTTAGAAATTTTGTGACTTCTTGTATAAAACGCTCTGATGGGTTGCTCTGTGGATGTCGGATGCTTACAAATTTTGTATTTATGCCTCTCTCTCTTAATTCCCCTTTAAAACGGTCATTCCTAAAGTATGTCGCATTGTCCAACAAAATATTGTCTGGTCTTCCCACTGTTTCGATAAAATCGTCTATCTTCCGAAGTATTTCAGCTCCTTTCGTGGTTCTACATGGGTACAGTTTTAAATACTTTGAGAAAACATCCACCATAACTAATATGTGTTTATTCCTCTGTGTTGTTGTTATTAAATCGCTCAACATATCAATGGCGACAATATCCAGTTTCTTCCGAGCTATGACGTTTTTTGTGATGTTTTCGTTTTTGAAATTCTTACTTTTACACTTTTGGCATGTCTCGCAATTTCGAGTCATCTCTTTGGCTATTGTATAGTCCTGTCGACAAATGTAGTTCTCCCTGAACATAAGCCACACCTTCCTGCTTCCAATGTGTCCGTTGTCACAGTGTAATTTTGCTAAAACTTCTTTTGCCATCTGTTCCGTGATTACATATAGTTCTTTACCATCGACCCTCTTAAAATATAAGTTATCTTCTTGTTCGGCCCTTTGCTTTTCTCTTTCATCCAGTTGTTCCTGATTTTCCCTGATCTGAGCCAAAGAAAATAAGCCTGCTTCTTCTCTCATTATGTTCATGCCAACGTGGAGAGTTTTGTGGTCCTCTTTGCGGAATTGTTCATCTCTCGTCAACGCATCAGCCAAGATATTGTCAGTTCCTTTGATATATTTAAATTCAAAATCATACTCTTGAAGTAAAAGAATGCCCCTATGAATTCTATTATTTACCAGCCTATTTTTCATTATATGTACCAAAGCTGCATGGTCTGTTTCAACGGTGAATTTTGCCCCTAGTAGGTAAAACCGTAATTTATTTACACAAAATAACACACTGGCGAACTCTAATTCAGTAACGCTGTACTTTCTCTCATATGTTTTGGTTACACGGGAGACAAAACAGATTGGCACCTCTACATCGTCTTGGATCTGTGATAACACCCCTGCGAATTTTGTTATGGAAGCATCGGTCCGGAGAATGAAAGGTTGATCATATCTTGGGTGGTGTACTCTTACAGCTGTGGAGAAAGCTCCTTTTAAATTTTTGAAAGCCATTTCTTGTTCCGTTCCCCATTTCCACCTAACATTTTTCTTAAGTAATGCTATCAACGGTATTTCTTTTGTGCTGATGTCTGGTATTAGTTTTTTGAAATAGTTTACCATTCCCAAAAATCCCCGCAATGTTTTTAAATTGGTTGGCCTAGCGTAGTTATTTATAATTTCGATTCTATCTTCTGCAAGACTAATCCCTTTTGTGTCTAATTTGAATCCTAAATACAGTATTTCCTTCTGGAAAAACTGACACTTTTGAATATTTAATTTCAATCCCGCTTGATCCAGTTCTTCTAGCACAGTGTGAATATGTCGTAGATGGCTTGTTATATCCGGTGAGAAAATTAATAAATCATCTATGTAATGTACAACAAATTCTTCATGCCTATTTAAGATTGTGTTCAATGCGCGAACCAAAGCAGCGCATGCACTCTGTAGGCCAAATGGTACCACCCTAAATCGGTATACCCCTCCGTCGATCGAAAAAGCGGTATAATTTCGACATTTCTCTGCCAAAGGTATTAACCAAAAACTATGTTTCAAATCGATTTTGGAAAAAATGTGTGACCCTGTGATTCGTCCAAATATGGCTTCGATGTTCAAAGGCGCTTCGTATTGCGCGATTGTGTGTGAATTAATGTTTCTTGCATCTAAACATAATCGCAAATCACCACTCGATTTTTTAACGCATACTATCGGGTTGATATATGGAGAGTCACATCTTTCTATCACCTTGTCTTCGATCATTTTTTCAATTTCCTGTCCGACGCTTTGCCTGTATTTATACGGGATTGGATATGTCTTGGATTTAAAATTTTCTAAGTTTTTAACTTTAAAAGAATGTTCATAATTTTTAGCCACTCGGCTTTCTTCATTAATCAAATCTCCATAATTTTCTAGAATCTTCTCTACTTCCTTTTCCATGTTTTCTCCACATTTTAATTTTCTTTCATCCTCATTTTGTTCGCATGTGTTCACTGTCCATAATATTTCTTCATAAAATTCTGGATTCTCGTCCATTATTGCCATTTCTTCTCTGTCCTCATCCTTTATTTCTTCTTCTGTTTTTTTTTTATCTTCAATTTCCATTTGGTATCCCGAGCACCATGTTTCTACTGCTTTCATTTCTCTTATGAGAACTTCCTTTTCTTCCTGCTTCCTTTCTGTTTTATCGTCGATTGCCGACAATTCTTCCGTATCTTCGATTTCCTGTCTTTCTCTTGTATCCACCGTGTTTTCCTTCTTTCTTTTTGAACTCTTCTTCTTTTTCTTCCTTCTTTTTTTTTCTGGTTGATTTTTTTCTTGTACTTTCGGTTTTTCCTCTACAGTCATATTGATTTCTTTATGTTTTTCCTGTTCATTTATCTTTTCAACAATTATTTTCCTCTCTATTTCCGTTTCTTCTTCTATGTTGTCTGGTTCTGCTCTGATTTCCAGTTTATTATCCGAAAAATTTATGGTGATGTGTTTTTCACTCAATTCATCAATTCCCGCTATCATATCATGGTTTAAATCTTCGATCACCACACATTGCATAATATAGTATTTGTCTCCCACTCTGATCCGCACTCCCAATTGGAAGTACATTGGAATTACAGCCACTACACATATTTTATTATATACGCGTAGAGATAATATTTGACGATTTATATTAATGTTAACTTAAAGAACTACACAATAATATGTTCCATTTAATTTGTATAAGTGGATTATAAAGCGATAATCATTGTAACTGTAATCGAATGAAGGTGATATTTTGGCATAAATGGACAGCCTAAGTCTGACGTCACAAATGTCACAAAATTGGGAGGAGCTTGTATTGACTCCAAACAATTTTGTTTCTAACGTTAAATGGTCATAAGGAATTTTTTATTTATGTGCTTTGTGTGGCAAAATAAGACTTCATTTAGGTATTTCGTTAAAAAACGTGTTAATTAAGAGATATTTATTCGTTTTTGCTCAGGTGGTTTTTATTCCTTAGTGGTTGAAAATAAACATAACCTCAAAGCTGTTTACGTTCTTATCATTGCATTAAACTAACTCACCTGGGCAAAAACGAATACAAATCTCTTAACTGACACGTTTCTTTAACTAAGTACCTATAAATGAAAAGTTTTATTTTGTCACACAAACCACGTAAACAATAAATGAAAAATTCCTTATGGGTGTTTAACCTTATAAACAAAATTGTTTGGAGTCAAATATAAGCTCCTCCCAATTTTGTGACGTCAAGACTTAGGATGTCCATTGGTAACATTTATTTGACAGTTGCGGTGATGACACTTCATTAATTTGTTTTTATTCTTTACTATAAGTATTTGTTTCATTAGATTTACTGTTTTTATTATTTACTTTAACGTAAGATTATAACTTAATGCTTGTTTTCTATTTCTAAAGTTTTTATTTATTTACATTGAATATTAATTTGTTTTGTTGTATAATCCACTTCGCAATAATTATGTTTACCGGTAAACATTCTGAGCTCTCTACTGTGGTCTAAAGATATAAGGCAAGAAACGAAATTGACAATCTATCGTACCTTGGTAGAGCCTATTATGACTTATGGGGCAGAAGTTTGGCAGATGACAAAAAAAGATAGGAAAAGAATAGAAGTAGTAGAAATGGATTATCTAAGGAGAGCGTGTGGTATATCTAAAAAAGATCACATCAGGAATGAAGATATTAGAAGGAGGACACATACTGTATATTCCAGTGTAGATAAAATTGAAACTAGACAACTAGTGTGGTATGGTCACGTGAAACGAATGAATGAAGATAGATGGCCAAAGAAAGCTTTAAATTACATACCACACCAAAGAAGAAGAAGGGGAAGACCTTCAGTTGCCTGGGAAGAAAATGTACGGCACATCATGAAAGATAGAGCCATCAAAGAAGACGAATGGATGGACAGAAAACGATGGCGGTCGAAATGCGAGAAGCGGCAGAGGCTGTAGGAACCTCGCTGATAGATAGAGAGAATAATTATGTGATATATTTGATTTAAAATGAATTCAAGAATTTTCTGTAATTGGGCAACAATGTCAACTTAGATCTCTAACGTAGATAATGACGTGCAACGGTAAGTATATTAGATGGACCGTATTAGTTTTTTACAATATTTTGTGTTGGTATCATGTGACATTACTTGCTATGACGCGGATGACGTGCATCGGGATTTACACTGTACCAACTATACTTAAAAATAATTATCCTACCTAGTGAAGATAGAGCTTTATTAATCTTTGTAGCTTCTTTGAGTCTATCTCCTGTAGCACCAGTTTTCGACTGTCTTTCGCTTCCAGCCAAATCAACCAAATTCAGTTTGCCAACCTTCATAGTTTTCGAATGTTCTTCGGCCATCTCGATGATTATTTGGAAGATGGCGTGCGATCTAGAGCTGTGCTCGTTCATGTTAGTAGTTCCAGTAGTCCGGTTCTGATTACCTATTTTCATGGCCTTCAACATATCTTTCACGCTTTGACAGGTTTGGGAATGAAGATTTGTTACTATAACACCTTGGCCTGATATTTCACGAAGATCGTGAGGTTTGTTGTTTTTGATTTTTAGCAGATCTCTACAAATGTACAAATTGGTCATTTTTTAATATACGCACTGATTTATAAAATATAGAATAAGTTTTATTTATAGAACACCTCAATTATCTCGGAAATGGCTTGCACGATTTTTATAGTTTTGGATGGAAAAGAGTCTTCCAATGCGGCCGATATCATAGTGTTACCTATTTACATTGTTGTCAGATCTTCCGTTTTTCTGGAAATCTAATAAATTTTCTTAGTTCAAATGGAGCACCCTGTATATTTTTTGCATTTTAAAGTCCTTAAGAAACACTGATTATTTTTCATGTAATTTTCCCTGTACATAATTGCCGTAATTTCGGATTTATTTCTAGATTTATTAAAAAAAATTTAAAACAAATTATAAAAATCAATTTTTTCAGCTCAGACCGACATTATTTCAGGTTCCTTGAATCATTGGGAGCAGAAAAAAAGTTATTTTGTAATTTTTCTTTAAAGTTGATCGTTTTCGAGGTTTAAACAATTTAAAACTGAAAAAAATAAAAAATAACGATTTGCAAGGCTCAAAAACACAAGTAACAAATATAAATTTTGAAATTAGGAAGTGCCTAAATTCGAGTTCAAACCTTCGCCTATTATACTGAATTCGCTCTGCCGAGATTCACTTTGACACATTCGGAATAGGAAACATACCTACAACACAAAAATTCCTACCTCACACTATTAACTGCTCAAATCAACTTAATCTTTCATTAAGAAAAGAAGAATTATTAGAAATAGTGGGAGTGTATACTAATCTCATAAAATTTTGTGGAGTTTATTTCTACAAAATATTTTTATTTTGTACAATAAATAATTTTCTCATTTGTTATCAATAGGTACATTATAAGGGTCATTCCATTTCAAATCACTCAATTTTGGAGCAAAAAAAATTTTGGACCTCCGATTTGTCTGAAAATTTGTATATAGCTTCTGCGGGACGTAAAAATAAGATATTTAAGGTCAAAAAATCTTCTTCTTCTTTTTTCTCAAAATATTATAATTTGCGATTTTACAGTGATTTGGTGTTTATTTATACAAATTTGCATTTTCTATCGTAAAGTATCAATGGAAAACATAATATTTTAATAGAAGGGACTCAAAATGTCATTATATGGCATTATAACAAGTTTCTTTGATTTAAAACAAGCTTTTGATCAAATTTTATAGTGTAGAAAACGTTAAAATACCGTTTTTTACATTTTTCTCCATTCCCAAAATACATCATAATCGATTTGGCTGAAAATTTGCCCACATATAGACAAAACATACGACTTTAAGTGGTGAAAAGGATTTGAATTATATTACAATACCAAAAAAGTTACATGCAATATTATAGTCAAAAATATAGGCGTCTACTGTAAGTACAAGTACAATTAACTCGAAAATATCGACCTCACGACAAAAACTGTTAAAAAGAAATTGTAATAATTGTAAATATGATTTATTTGGAACAATTTCAGTTCCTACCATTTTTGTCGAAAAGTTAAAAATGGCGGAGATATTTAGCAAAACAGGTTCTCCTTTAATATCAAGATGGCGGCTAACGTAACGGAGGAATTCATTCGTGATTTTAAATTTAGGCTACTGTTGACTCCGCTAAAGATCAGAAAAATAAAATTTTGGGCAGCTCGGCATTCAAGGTCAAATGCTATCCCGACTGGACTAATATATACTTTTGAGTCTGATATTACTGCATGTAACTTTTTTGGTATTGTAATATAACTCAAATCCTTCTAACCACTTAAAGTCCTATCTTTTGTTGATCAAATCGATGTTGATGTATTTTGGGAATGGAGGAAAATGTAAAAAACGGTATTCTAACGTTTTTTATACTTTAAAATTTGATCAAAAACTTGTTTTGATTCAAAGTAACTTGCTATAATGCCATATAATGACATTTTTGAGTCCTTTCTATTAAATTACAGTAAAACCTCAATAGAACGGACCTCTATTTAACGGACTTCGGATATAACGGACAAAAAATCATATCAAATGTAAAAAAATTTGAATGCAAAAAATAATGAAAAATCGAATTCTAGAAGGAAAAACAACAAGGACAGGATCTCGGCACTGCTTTGTGCTAACGCCGATGGATCGCATGGATTGACTACTATAGTTGTTGGTAAATCTCGTAAACCTAATATGTTGTCAAAGATAAAATCATCAAAAGGAATCATCTGCCCGTTTCATATTACAGCTCTAATTGGGCATGGTTCACCAGAGATATTTTCAAAAATTTAAAGGATTTGTACCTGCAGTGAGAAAATTTCAAGAGAAGAAACTGGTAATACCACCTAAAGAGGTGAAATGTTTATTGATTTTAGACAAAGATTCTGCTAATTCCCCTGAAAGTATTCTAAGTTCAGAAGATGACAACTTTAATTGTATGTTTTCCAAAAAATACTTCGCCTATTCAACCCATGAATCAGTGAATAATTTTGTCAACAAAATGAGTCTATTGCAGAAAGTTTTTAGATTAAGAAGAAAAGTAAAAAAGTAGCGAACAAAACTTTATTCCTTTTTAACTTCCATATTTGTACACTGTATGTAAATACAGTACCTACATGATTTAAAAAAAATTTTTGATTGACTTTAAACCTATTTTTATACAACGTACTTTCGGCTTTAACGGACATCCCGTCCCCCCAATTAGTCCGTTATATCGAGGATTTACTGTATTATGTTTTTTATTGATACTTTACGACATAAAATGCAAATTTGTTTAAATAAACACCAAATCACTGTAAAATCGCATAAAATAACATTTTGAGAAAAAAAGAAGAAGATTTTTTGATCTTAAATATCTTATTTTTACGTCCCGCAGAAGCTATATACTAATTTTCAGACAAATCAGAGATCCAAAATTGTTTGCCTGAGTGATTTGACATGGAATGTACCATAATGGTGTAAATAAATAGTTATTGATTGGCGTAAGGTTTATGTTATTTATGTCTGTTTACTATTAATAATATGGGCTAAGAGTAGGTATGTTTGGTTGTGTAGTAATTTCCAGTTACGTATAGCAACTAAACTTCCCAAAAAAGAAATTACTAACGTCACTAGATAGTTGTGTTTCAGAAAAGCGAATCGACTTTAGCTCCCATAAGAATTTTTCATGTTTCATTTAAAATGTATTTTTTTTTAATTGTTAATGAAACTCTCATAACAGGGCGGGCGATCGGGCTGCATTAACAACTAAAAATCAATGTTTTAAAAATAAATAAGCCCCAATTACTTATACTTATAGGGAATTGATAAAATAAGGTTTGATCTTGAATTTAGATAGGTACTTCGTAATTTCGAAAATTATATTTTTTACTTGTTTTTGAGTCTTGCAGTTGCAAATCTTTATTTTTTGTTTTGTCAGTTTTAAATTGTTTAAAACTCGAAAACTCAGACTAACTTTAGAGAAAAATTACAAAAGACTTTTTTCCCAATGGTCTGAAGAAACTGAAATAATGCCTGCACGGGCCGAAAAAATTTATTTTTATAATTTGTTTTAATTTTTTTTTAATAAATCTAACAATAACTCAGAAAGTACGGCATTTAGCTATTGGGACCGTGCAAGTTCGGCAAAGCGACCCCTATTTCTACGCTCTGCAACTTTATTCGCACTTTTAATTATATTGTCCAATTATATTAGTCCTGGTTACTGGATAATTGTCAAGGCCATAGCCCAAAAAAAATAATAAGAAGAAAAATAAGATTTAGGTCAGGTTATCAAAACGTAAACGTTATTAAAATGCAGTACTGCAAGCAAAGTACAATTAATTAAATTTACCTTTATATAATAATTGCATATCATATCAATATTGTGGAGCAATATATAATTTTTCTGCTTCAATGACAGAAGGTATGAAATATACGTCAATTTGACAATTTCAATGGACAGCCTAAGTCTGACGTCACAAATGTCACAAAATTGGGAGGAGCTTATATTGGCTCCAAACAATTTTGTTTGTAACGTTAAATGGCCATAAGGAATTTTTCATTTATGTGCTTTGTGTGGCAAAATAAGACTTCATTTAGGTATTTCGTTAAAGAAACGTGTTAATTAAGAGATTTTTATTCGTTTTTGCTCAGGTGCTTTTTATTCCTTAGTGATTGAAAATAAACATAACCTTAAAACTGTTTAAGTTCTAATCATTGCATTAAATTAACTCACCTGGGCAAAAACGAATAAAAATCTCTTAATTGGCACGTTTCTTTAACTAAATACCTAAATGAAAAGTCTTATTTTGTCACACAAACCACGTAAACAATAAATTAAAAATTCCTTATGAGTGTTTAACATTATAAACAAAATTGTTTGGAGCCAAATATAAGCTTCTCCCAATTTTGTGACGTCAAGACTTAGGATGTCCATTGACAATATATGAATTATTTAAGATAGTTGCAGTATTTCTCCGCGACTCGCGCACGGTCGTTTCTCGTTTCCCTTCCAAGTACTTGCACACCGCGAATAGGGAATATTACATGAAAAATAATCAGTATTTCGTAAGGACTTTGAAACGTAAAAAATATACAGTGTGTTCCATTTGAAATAAGGAAGTTCACATAGATTTCCAAAAAAACGGAAGATCTGACAACAATGTAAATACCTACCACTTTAATATCGGCCGCATTAAAGACCCTTGCCCACCAAAATCTAAAAAAATGGTGCAAGCCATTTCCGAGATAATTATTGAGACGTTCCATACATAAAACATATCTACTGAAATCTCGATCTCACATTGAACCCTAAATTTTTTTTGAGCGAATTTGTGGATTTTTTTCGTTTTAGTTTTATGTTCTATTGTGTGTGGTGTGGTGTCTTCTAGCAGAAAAAAAGGGATGGATAACTGGAGAACCTGACTGTAAGAAATGTCCTGTATCATTTCTATTTTTTTTTATGTTACCAAGGTCCAGAATGTGGATGAGCATGTTTGTTGTGTTGATTTTGAAAAAGCATTTGACAAAGTAGGACATGAAAAATTATTCCAAATTCTAATGACAAAAAACATAGACAAGAGGGACTTATGAATAATAACAAACCTTTACTGGAATCAAAGAACACAAATTTTAATAGATAACGAACCCAGTCCAGAAATTTTTATGCGAAGCCATTTCAAGACCCTCCAATCTATCACTTGTGATTCGTATCCGAAATTTTGTAATCACATAACATAAACTGCCATAATTAACATATTTATGTTGTCAGACTAACGAAACGAGGCTGTAAATTTTCCGAAGAAGAGATCGAAAATCTTTAGTAAGTAATTATAAGTACTTTCAAGTGAAAATTAAGAGTTTTATAATAACAAAACTGTACCGCTGTTGAAGGATATCTTGCGGGTGTCGGACTCTTAGACGTAGTGCGTGAAGAAACGCATCCAACCTGCACTAGCAGTTAAAACCATTTTTAAGGCTTTTGTAATCATTTTCAAAAAAGGACGGTGTACTGGTATGGTGTTATAATATCACCCTGTACAAAAGATGTTTAAAACTCATTCAAAGTCATTAATCCATGTAGTATCTGTTCTTGGATTCAATAACCGCAAGTAACATTGAATTGTCATGTTTTGTTATTATTTAAATGTATATATAAACATTAACTCGGTCGAGAAAGAGTATTATGGTTATTGATGTAGTTGGAAGGTATTCACGTATAGGATAGGTCAAGTTAATATTGTAACAACTTATGTAGTGAATCATCGACTTCGAATTAAATTATCGGAAAACCTGAGTTTTAATTAATTGGGACCAGAAGGCATAACATCACACTATTTAATACATGGCTGATCCTGCACATTAGAGGAGGTCTTCTGAAAGGAGCAGAGATGGCGGCAACAAATTGGAAACGGCGAAGATGGACAGGAAACCCAGTGAGCGACAGTGTAAAGACAAAGTGGAAATAAAATGTAAGTAAGAATGTCTATCTTTATTAAAAATGCTTCCCTCGTTTTATATTATTATTGAACATTGAATATTTATCTTTGCTGATTTTTGAATAATTTATGAAGTATCGATTTTTTTTTAAGAATATCTATAAATTTTGAAATATGAAGTGATTTTTGAATTGAATATTTTTATAGAAGTTTATTATATATGCTATTCTTGAATTTTTATTGAATTTTGAATTGTTATTAAATTTATTTGAAAAATATCTATCCGATTTCGACTTTTAGTACGGTTATTTTTAAATATTGTATGGAATATCGAATTTTTTCCAAAAAAAATTCTATCGAATTTTGAGATTTGCACTGATTTTGAATATTTTTATCTAACTTTTGCATAGGCTGTTTTTGAATTTTGAATTGAATTTGTATCGAATATGTATACTATTATTGAATTTTTATTAGCCATTTTGTTTTTATTATTGATATTTATTGATTCTATAGATACATTTTCATCGATTTTGTGTTAAATTTTGTATGAGATGAACCTGAATTAATATTTTTTTGAGTGATAAATGATATTTTTTTAATGAATAATGATTAGTGATGACATACGTTGATATAAGAGCTTTAAGACAAACATTGCTATAAGCAAGAGATATATTTTTAACGAACCGACCTGAAGAGTCGAGATAAAGAATCTGGAGGACTATATAGATAAGAAGAAGAACTAACAATATTATAAGCTAAATATTATGAGGCAACTAGAGACAATAAGAAACCCACTGCTCTTGTCAAATTAGGAAGGTACTAAGTGATTTATAGAAGCTTGAACGCTTATTAGAGACCCACTCTGTGTTTTGAAGGGTACCTATTTTATTCATGATTATTCGTGAATAAACAACGGCCTCAAAGCAAGGGATTGAGGTTGTGATATTTTTAGAAGAATTTGAACCGCATAAAATACCTATTTCGTGTTTTGAGTTAACTATACCACCTTAATGGTGCGTACAGATCAGGGCGAAAATTCGGGTTAATATTGGCGGAGAACTAAGACATCCGAGTGAAACCTCTTTTATTAAGGTAAAACGAAGGTATCGGAGCTAGTATATGAAGTGATGATTATGATGTTATATGAAATGATATATGAGATAAATGATATATGATTGTTATATGAAAGATGTATATGAAGATGAATTATGTACACTGTAGAAGTGTTATTATGTGGAGAAAATGAAGAAATATAGTTGTAGTACCAGACAAGAAGAAGAAGAGAAAAAAGATAATTTTTTTATTAAAATATGTGGGAAAAATGAAAGAAGACACATAAAAATTGCAAGAAAAGAAGCAAAATTAAGAATAATATCAAATAAGTAGCTAATCATTGAATTATGTCTAAGAATTAAAGCTGTAAATTTTTTTTTCTCTAAAGTAATGTTAATTATAAATAACTTATTTTTAAATGTAGATAATGAATTCAGGTTAAATTTTCGCGGAAAATGGAAGTATTTGAATTAAGGATAGACAATATCTTACAATAGTGTTAGTAGATAGTAAGCAAAGGGACACAAAAAGTGAAATTTTTAGACATTCAGCAACAGAGATTAAATCTTTATTATAGCTACAAAAGAGTTATTAGAAGTTTTTTTTAGAGACACATTAGAAGTTTTTTTAGAGAGATTACATTTTTATTATATGTACATTATTTTAAAGTTAGTAAGACATATATAAATAAATCAAAAGAAGACTGAAATAGGAATTATTAATAGAGTAAAGGATACATTTTTTTTACTTATTCGAGTAATATTAGCTTAGCTTAGGACTTCTAGTTAGATACGAGATTTTTAGTTAGGTAGATTAGAGTATTCCCCTGCTTATAGGAGATGCATATAGGCACTAAAAGACTATATTAAAAATCCCGATAGGTTTAGTCACTGTTTTATGTGGACACTGTTTTGTGAATGGAGAAAAGACTAAAAAGCAAGACGGAACAGAAAGTGAATTAGTGATAATAATAAACAATTTTTAGGATTAAAAAAAAACTCTGAAACGTACCATGTTACAGTTAGTTAGGATAGTTAGGAAATTTAATTTTTGAAAATAGTATTAGGTAACCATAAACATTTTTGTAAAAGGGAAAGAGGAGCATCACATTTTAAAAATATGTAATTTTAACAAAACGGGGAGGTATGGTGTTATAATATCACCCTGTACAAAAGATGTTTAAAACTCATTCAAAGTCATTAATCCATGTAGTATCTGTTCTTGGATTCAATAACCGCAAGTAACATTGAATTGTCATGTTTTGTTATTATTTAAATGTGTATATAAACATTAACTCGTCGAGAAAGAGTATTATGGTTATTGATGTAGTTGCAAGGTATTCACGTATAGGATAGGTCAAGTTAATATTGTAACAACTTATGTAGTGAATCATCGACTTCGAATTAAATATAATGTTATCGGAAAACCTGAGTTTTAATTAATTGGGACCAGAAGGCATAACATCACACTATTTAATACACTGGGGACTATAATTACCCCTACAAATAAAATACTTAAAAATAAACCTTACCGTATTTCCTCCATATAAATTTCCAAATACCTCACACTAACTAAAAATTCAACACCAGTTTTTCTATCTATGTGAGACCAAATTTGCTCAAACGCCCTCGGAATGATACCCTTGTCATCTCCTTCAGCGCCTTCCATCGTGTAGGTCTTTCCAGTTCCTGTCTGTCCGTATGCGAACACACACCCATTGTAGCCATCAAGGACTGATGTTACTAAAGGCCTCACTGTTTCATCGTATAGATTTTCTTGAGTTGAACTAAAAATATAAATTATTTATCATACAGGGAAAGCTTCAAATGTGGATCTAACGGAGAATCCTCAAAATTTCATGGACATCGCATACCTCAAACGAAGAAGTGCTGCATAAAATAGGCAAAGAACAAAAACTTTTCAACTCAGTGAAATCTGGAATCTTCAGGGTCTTCTAATATTATTGCCACAAGTTGGTTGCATTGCTCCTGTAGCGATCCTTTCCCAAGATAACATACACCTATTCTAACTTGGCTATACCATGCTGATGACGACTAATGAGTCAGAAACACTTGTCTGCAGTTGTATTCTATCTTATTAGTGTAAGAAACAGAGGTTGAATCTCGTAAAATGGGCACAAGTCCGGTTTTATTTTTTTTTCTGGTATATTAAGGGGTGCTTATTATATGACTAACTTTTCTTAAAACATTTTGCCTTGGAACCCCTCTTTTCATCCCTTTAAAGGGGGTAATTTGTGGATTTTGCGAAACGTAGCCCTTTATGTACGTTTTGCAAAAAATTTACTTAATAGTAAAATGAAGAGGACTATATTTCTTGTTATTTATTTCCCGACAGCATATGTCTATCACCCACCCTTTAGCGGGGGTGGAGCCCCAAAGTTGACAAGTTTTTAAAAAAGATGTTTTTAAAAAAATATTTTTTCCCAACTGTAATGGAAATCAAGAAGAAACCCTGCGGCAATTAATCACAAATAAGTGGCTGATTTTTTGGTATAGGTTTCATTTAAGGGTAATTGCCCATTTTTTAATTACAGGATGTTACATTTAAAAAAAAACCCTTTTATACCATCTGAACCGCTTATGCTAGAGTAGAAAAACTTTCAGCAATTATCCATGTACTGGTGTTATTTGCAAATTTGTATAATGCACCCCCATTTTCCCCGGAACTACCCAAAAAGAGGAGAATTAATAAAGAAAGTGATTTTCTTGGAAGCCTTCACATACCATGCCCTTTATTAAAATGCTTCATATATTATTTTGTGCACCTTCTTATTACCCATGAATGGACACTAAAAGCGATTTCTTGATGCAACCCCTGTAACTAAGAAAAAAAATAAAATGGGGGGTTGAACATTTTTTTTTTACTTTTTGACCCATATATGCATATGCTCCATCAATAGGGTTTTTCATAAATAGGTATATATGGTTATTGCAATATCCCTGCGGAAACTACCCCTATCCTTGAAAATAAACTGCAGAAACTACCCCTATTCCTTGGCGAGCATGTTTTTACGATTTTCTCATTACCTATCCATTTTTTTGAAAAAAAAACTTATACAGAATAAAAGACCACTATTTTCTCTACAAATAAGGCCCTATGCATTTTTTTCGTATAAGCAACCGTTTCGGCACAGTGGCGCCGTAAACCTCAGAAATCCTTTGACGGGCTCCAGTTTTTGTTTTTTTTTTTTCGTTAATTATTCATTTTATTGATAACGTACTTATGGAAAATAAAAGAACACACTGTCTGCTACACATTATGACGTATGCATATTTTACTTTCTTTACACCCTAAAGCCACAGTGGTGGCCCAAAATCAATTTTTGATTATTTACTTTATTGATTCTCCTTTTTTTGGGGTGGTTCCGGGGAAAATATGTGGGTGCATTATACAGGGTGATCAGTTAAGGGTAGCGAGCGGCCATATCTCATAAGATATTGGTCGTGTAGATTTGAGAAAAAAAATCATGATAAAAGTCGCCAAGAGAAATTGCTGGAAATTATTTTTGAGTTTGTCAAACGTCCTCTAGAGTAGAAAAATGGGATTTTTATAGAATTTTGTCTAATGAAAGTTTATCGATGATATCATTTTCATATTTACAGACCATTTCCCTATATTTTTTGTCTAAAATGTTTTGTTCTATCTATCAAAATAAAGCAGTGGGGAAGTTCAATTGTTTTTTTAAACAAACCAAGATTTCTTCCGTTCCTTTTGACCGATTTTAGCAAACTTAGGCTCATATGAAAGAGCATAATTTGCACTACAAAACGCTTATTTGGTTTTGAATTTTTGACGTTTGCTGTCGCCGCTAGATGGCGTTAACTGAAATGGTAGCAAATTTTTGAGTTTTTTTCAAAAAAAAAAACAAACGTAATGGTATATTAATTTTTATATATTTTAAAAGAGGATAAATTTCTCTATAATTTAATAAAAAGAATTTATTATCTACCTGTTTTTGAACCTTTGATATTGACCAAAATATAATTTTATTACTTTAAAAAATGGCACGCCACTGGTTTTTATCAAAATAAAAATCAGTTTTGTAATCTCTTATTAGTTGCTAACAAAAAGAACCTCTTGACTTTTTTTCGTTAGACAAACGGTTTTGGATTGAAAAAATAAGATATGTTTACATGGGGCGCCCATATCTCGAAACATAAAAATGTATGTCTAACGAAAAAAAGTCAAGAGGTCCTTTTTGTTAGCAACTAATTAGAGATTACAAAACTGATTTTTATTTTGATAAAAAACAGTGGCGTGTCATTTCTTAATGTAATAAAATTATATTTTGGTCAATATCAACGGTTCAAAAAAAGGTAGATAATAAATTCTTTTCATTAAATTATAGAAAAATTTATCCTCTTTTAAAATATATAAAAATTAATATACCATTAATATACCAGAAACATATTTCTGTGGTTGCATTCCATCTTATACATATTTTGTTTTTTTTTTCATCATTGTTGCGAGACAAAATCTCTATGCAGAATTAAATTATGGTGAATTTTTATTTGGCTATTTTGGAGCACTAATTTGTTTATAAAAAAAATAGCACAAAACGCCTTCTGGCGAAAGTGGCAGCGGTTCATATTTTTTTGTTTTATTTTTTATTTTATGGCTTATTGTACTTCATATTTTTTTAAAATTGTAAACAGTAAATTACAACCCTTACATAAATTTAAGTATCTCATCTTTTAGAGCTCTCAATGCTTGTGTATCAATATTTTTTTAAAAAGTAATGATAATTTTTAAGACGATTTATTATTTATTTTCATTAAAAAAATTCAATTGCTTGTTCTTTCCTTTTCTGCGTTTAGGGAGAATAAGAAAATATCAAAAATGAATTCTGAATTCATCTCTGGCCTCAGACGTTTGTTTGTTTGAGTAGTTGTTGGATATTCATTATTGTGATATATGAATCTGATTTATGTGTTTAAGTTTGTGATATTTATATTTTATTGCATTATCGTTTTATTATTACTATTTTACTGTAGTTTTATTATTATTGACACATGTATTATGTATATTGGACTTATAAACTTGTAATCTTATTGGGCAGTGTCCCGTTGAAAATAAATAAATAAATAAAAATCAGTTCACTGTGATTCAATATTGAAGACAAAACTAGGAAGAATAATTCAAGTACAAAATATTTTAAAACAAATTCAAATTTGACCCTGGATGTAGAATTGACCAAAAAAGTAAAAGTGGGTATATAACTAATTTGGCAATGAAAATGTTTATTGAAGATCATTCAGTTTTTATGCCATTATTGCAAAAGACAAGAACTTTATAAGGAATATCTTACTTTTCATCATAAACACAGTCATATGCAAATAATTTATTTTTTTCATTATCACTTCTCGTCCTAGGGTTTTCTACTTCTATAACTCTCCTCGAGTCGTACCCTTCTTTCTTTATTTTTCTGTAATAACCTTTTTATCACAATTTCTTCATCATTTTTCTTATCACAAAAAATAAAAAAAGGAAAATTTCATTCCCAAAAAATGGAACTGTTTTAAAACTTGCTTCCTCCAAACAAGTTTTTTGCAAAATTTGCATTTTCCAAAAGTTTGCTTCAAAAACTCGCTTTCGCCAAGCCTAAAAGCTAATAGGGAACTTGCACATTTTTTTTATTACATAATAATGTTCAGTTTTGTATAAAAATGAGATTTTCAAAATTTTACGCTTCAAAAACTCAATAACTTAGAAGTACAAATTTAAGTCTTCTGTATTTTAAAAAAGTTCAAACGACCCTTGACGTCACACAGTTTAACTATATGGTTCCGTTTATGGTTATAATTAGGTATATTCTTCTTCCTCTTCTTTAATTTATTGGCCTCCACCTACTTGGGTATACCTCGTCGCTGAATAAAGGAAAAATATTTATATTCTATTAACATTTTTATCATATGTCATTGTAATAATATATACCAGTTTGTTGACATTGGAGTTTGATATAGTTATTAAAGGAAAGGAAAGAAGGTTTACTACGGAAAAGAAAACCATTTTGTAAAAGTACGAATTTTTCTATGGATAGTTCAAACGATCAAAAACACTTATAACGTCACATAAATGTATTTTCTACTGACATTTATAACGTCTAATTTAAAATTCTGTTTACTTTGTTGGAAGAATGTAAACATATAAACGGATGACGTCACGACGCGTTTTGGCCTGGCTGAAATAATTTGAATTTTTAATCGTGTTTAGGGGCCAAACGAAAGCCAAACAAAACTTTTTTATCTTTGATACATGTTTTAAATTATGTTCTGTTGTGATTTATAACATTTTTCTCGAATTTAAAATTGTATGCAAGTTCCCTATTATTTAATTATTTCTATGGTTAAATTGTATAATATGAAACTTAAATCCGTATAACTGTACTGGTTTATTTTTAAAGTTTTTAGCATTTTGTGATAAACGATAAGTTTGGAGAAAGCGAGTTTGATTTTACACCCCTCATTTAACACTTTTAGGAGGCAGACCCACACAGACTGCATTTTTAGCCTGCCTTATCCTTGTGGTCAGAGGCAACGTACATCAGTCAGAACAAAAAAATTATGAATTTGTCTAGGTCTGTGATCTGTTGTAGTGTAGTGTAGCAGATTAGCAAGTCACAATATATCTGCCAGTCGTCTACCTGCCAGTTTCATTTTTAAACTGTGGCTGATTAATCATACACTGATCTGTAGAGAGAACCGAACGGTTCAACTGGCCGCTTATGCTGATGATATTAATATTATGAGTAGAACATCAACGGGAGCACAGGAAACATATGCAGAGTTAAAAATACAAACAAAAATACTAGGTCTGGAAATTAACACAGAAAAAACAAAAATAATGACTCAGACGAAAAGAAATATAGTCCCAGAAAACATTATTATACATGAAGATGACATTGAAACTGTTGAAAAGTTTACATACCTGGGAGTAGAAATATATGCCGACGGATCAGAAGATGGAGAAATACGGAAGAGAATAACGCAGGCAAACAGAGCTTATTGTGCCCTCTCCCATATATTTCGGTCTAAAAGTGTCCACCGAAATACAAAGATGAGAATCTATAAAACCTTAATTCGACCAATAACATGCTATGGCAGTGAAGCCTGGGTGCTGAAAGAAACATCCAAAAACAAACTCGACACATTCGAAAGGAAAGTACTTAGGAGAATACTAGGACCTGTGAGGGAAAACAGAATCTTCAGAAGTCGATACAACAACGAGCTTTATCAACTTTATAAGGAAACGCCCCTGTCAAACTTCATTAGATTACAAAGATTGCAATGGGCCGGACATGTGATAAGAATGGGAGAGGATAGGCTACCAAAACGAGCACTGAATGCTAGAATGCAAGGAAAGAGACCGGTTGGGAAGCCACGAAAGTGCTGGGAAGACACAGTAAAAAGCGACGCACAAGCCCTTTTAGGAGTCCGTGTATGGAGAAAAGCAGCCACAGACAGGCAAGGGTGGAGGCAAAAAATAAAGGAGGCCAAGGCTCAATTTGGGCTGTAGTGCCGTAGAAGAAGAAGAAGATCTGTAGAGACTGGTAAGTATGGTATAGTCTGTTCGCTAAACTCAGACACACCTGGCCAGTGATTTTAGTAAGTAATTTTGCAAATTTTGGTAAAATTGGCAAAAAATAATTACTAAATAGTTAATAATTACTATAATAATAATATAATTATAATTACTATAATAATAATAAATAGTTAGTAATTTTGCCAATTTTGGCAAAAAACAAAAAAAATGCTGACTAAAATCTTTAGCCAGTTGTGTCTGAGTTTAGCGAACCGACTATATCAGATTATATCGGTCTGTAGTTTGTGCAACAATTTTTCTTCTCTCAGATATATTGGTCAACCGTCCTGCAAGGGTTAATAACTTAAATTTTTTTTAAATTTCATTAGGGCTGAATAGTGCGAAATAACTTTTGAACTTCATATTTTTTAAATATTTGGTTATTAGATGTAATAAAAACCAAATTATAACAACCCTTACATACTTACATAAGTATTTGATTTTTTAGAGCTATTAGCAGTGGCGACGCGTGACTTTTTCTGAAGTGTTACCAAAACCAGATGCAAAAAATCTTATTTAAAAAAATGAAGATATGGCTAAATGTATATATACGCTCAGCGGCACAAAATTCCGCCACCCAAATTTTTTGATTAAGTTTGACAATCTATAACTTTATTAGATTTTAAAGATTCTTGCACGAGTTTGTAGGTACATGTATTGATGTCAATTGCTATTATTCCGGTAACAAAAAAATTTTGCTTAGATGGCATTATACGGGGGTGAATGTAAGCGTTGTTTTTTCTCCTAACTTTAAAAAATTCTGTGGAAAAATTGGAGGGCTGATTTTGTTTCATACTCCTTTTGTATTATCCTGGAGGTATCACTAAGGTCTTGTTTTTTGAATTATCTGAATATCTCTTTTCTTGTAAGAACTATAATTAAAAACACTGCTTTGAAGGTTTATTTAATTAAAAATATCAAACGCACTAAAATTAACAAAACAAAACAATTCAATAGCGGGTATGTCCACCTCTTGCAGCAACGACTGCTCGCAATCTGTTTAGCATCTAATAAAGATGTGTTTTCCTTGCCTGGGGAATAGCCCGATATTCCTATACCAGGGCCATAACTGTACCAAATTTTCTGGAGGCCTAGGATGACGGCAAATAGCTTTTTTTATTCATCCCATAAATGCTCAATATGATTGAGATCTGGGCTGCATGCGGGCCATTCTAATCTTATCAATCCAACCTCAATTGTATGAGTCAATCAGTGTTTTTATTTACAAAAAATAGTACAGCTCTTACAAGAAAAAAGATATTTGGATAATTAAAAAAACAAAATGTTGGTGGCGCCTCCGGGAAAATATGACAGGACTATGAAACAAAATCAGCTATTCCATTTTTCCACAGAATTTTTTAAAATTAGGAGAAAATACAACGCTTCCTTTCACCCCTGTACAATGACATGCAAGCAAAATTTTTTGTTACCGGAATAATACCAAACAATATGAATACATGTACCTACAAACTGGTGTAAGAATCTTGAAAATCGGAGCACAAATAATAAAGTTATAAATTGTCAAACTTAATCTAAAATTTTGGGTGGCGGAATTTTGTGCCAGTGAGTGTAGCTGCAATAATATCATTTTGTATATCACTTGAAACTCTTGAAAAAACAGATGTTTCTAGATTTTGACAAAATTTTTGATCTTATTTGGCAATTGATGTTAACAATTCCCTGTAATTGCCTGGATTGTCAGAGTCGTCGCACTCAAAATGACCACTAAACGCTAATTCTTGTTTGGCCCAAAAACATACAGTATCTATTATAAGTGTGCTAGGAATACCTATCCATTTTTTTAACAAACTCATTATGTTTAGCAATATTTGCTTTAAAAGCTTGGTTAAGAGAACTTTTGATTTTTGTTTTGCCAAACTGAATCAAATTGGGTATACATCTTACATGTAGGTAACAGAGAAATTTCATGTCTCCTTTTTAAAAATCTAACACTATTTAAATTGTGAACCTAGTTCACCCATTTTTCTGTAGAAACCAGAAGACATGGCCAACAATACAGTATATTTTTCTTGCAACCATAATATAACCAAGGATTTTCACTGTACCAACTAAATTTAAAATATCGAACTACTTTTGTTGATTTTTTTTGAAAATTGTTTAAAATAGGTCTTTCATTTTTAATCTCATTTTTTTCTTCAAAATTATACAAGGAGAATTACTTTTCAAGTAGTTGATCGATTAAGAAGCGACACTCATCCATGGTTAACTGCATGCACACTTTTTATAGGTACTGTCACCAATTTTAAATGTGGTAACAGCGCTACTGATACACAGCGCGCTTATGCCGTCGCTTCTTCAAAATTTTCAGTCACTAGCCGGTCCCGAGCGCCAGCGTGGGTATATAACCATTGTAACCAGAAATGAGTCTGGTAACAGAGCATAATAAAGTGCAACTGAGTCACATAAACTCGCCAATATTTTCGTGTCTACGAGTAGTTGGTTATTTACTGAGTTAGGTACTATTACCACATAATATAATAATATATTTCTATTGGTAAATAGAATTATTCATCGTCATAAAATATTTATTTGCAAGATTTTTAACTGTTACCAATGGTAACAGTGGTTACATGGACGCTTCGCCAGTGGCTATTAGTGTAAAGTATGTGTGTCAAATATTTTTTGAAAATAATAATTTTTAAGACTATTTTTATTATTTATTTTCAAAAAAAAAATTCGAGTGCTTTCGAATTTTCTTTACTGTGTTTAGGGAAAATTAAAAAATATGAAATCAGTTCATCATGATAAAACGAGGAAGAATAAGGAAAGCACAAAACATATTTTAAAACAAATTCAAATTTGACCCTGGATGTAGAATTGACCAAAAAAGTAAAAGTGGATATTATAATTAATTTGGCAATGAAAATGTTTATTGAAAATGATTTAGTTCTTGTACCATTATTACAAAACATAATTACTTTAAGGAATATCTTACTTTTCATCATAAACACAGTCATATGTAAATAATTTATTTTTTTCATTATCACTTCTTGCCCTAGGGTTTTCTACTTCTATGACTCCCCTCGAGGGGTACATTTTGACTACACTGGAACATTTGGAATCAGTTTCCTTAACACTAAGAGGCCTACAACGAACTATTACTTGTACTGATTCGTTACTGCCGTTTCTCTAAAAATAAAATATTTCAATTAATACAAATATTTATACTATTTAATTTCGTTAAATACTTACTTCCATGAAATGGTTTTCATCCTCTGAAGTCATCATTATTTGTACAATTCAAGGTTAAATAATACTTAGGTGTATAACAAAGGTACGATTAATACAAACCACATTTAGGATTTATTTTATGATGGTATTGATTATCTGGAGGGTTTGTTGTTTAAATTATAGTGCCATTTACTTATTTTTTATGTTCCCACTCTAACATCTATTGGCAACTGTTTTAAATTCTTAAGTTAAATGTCAAACTACCTACAGATTTCTTCTTACTTCCGACACAATTTAATTCATCAGTTTGATATTTTTAGTAATTTATATTTTTCAGGAATATCTATGTAGTATTTTCATTAATAAATTAATTTTGAATGCACTAGCACTTAAAAAATTGTTCAAAATGTTATAAATCACTAATAATAAATTTGAAATTTTTGCAGAAATGCCTATAAGAATGAAACAGAAGAAGAAATCATGAAGAAGAAATGACATTTGACAATTGACATTGACATTTATTCATTGTCAGCACCTAAATTTTCTCGTTTCTACGAGAATATAAAATTTTCTTTTAAAACAAGGTAAATGGTGCTATAAATTACGTTCTCATATTAGTTTAATTGATTAAAACAAAAGTAAGTATTTTTGGAATAATTGTATCGTTATATATTTTTCTTGGGTAAATTCTGTTTTGGCGGAATTACCTCATCCTATTTCAGTGCCTCCACATTTTTGACATTCTTTGAACACAACATATTCCATTACAATTATTTTAAGTTCTGCCTTTTACTTAGTGATATTTGGTATTTAGCTAATCGTATTAACTAAATAGATTAACTCTTTCAGGGACAGAAATCTTTCAGCAAATTTTACCATAGGTGGGCAGAAAATAAAAATTATTTGTTGGTATTATACTCTAAAGCCACAAAAAACATTTAAAAACTAAGTATATATTATTTAATGGTTTATAATTGTTTATTTAACACATTCACTACCAAGGGAGTATTTAAGTTTCGTCTTCACATACCATAGCTATTTAAATTGCCATTATGTGCAGTATGATCTGCGGCTTATGGGTGAAACACTGGTCTATGCGAAAAATCGATGTGGCTAGTATGAGTTGCTTGGTAGCGAACTTGTTAAACAAAAAATACAGTAGTGGTACATGAAATGTACTACATATTGGTAGTAACTTATTTGAAGGGGTACATTTCGAATCCGTTTTTTTTTGTGGACAAACAAATAAAAGTTTTGCATGTACAAGAGATCCAGTTGACTGCCACCCACAATAAGGGGTTATTCTCCATATGCCAGCAAAATTTTAGACCCATAAGATGAATCATATGAAGAATGTGAGAGTTGCGTTGTTGGCACATAAACAAAGTTTGTCAAAACGCAAGAGGCACGTTGCTGGCAGTCAATAGGTTAAAACGAATCTGGTTTTTACCAGATTCCAAACCATAAATTTTTATGGTTTAGTTTGGGTATGAAAGGTTTGTGCTTTTTATTGCAATTGGCAAATGATTCAAAGCAATAGATTCACTTTCAACATTTGATATTTCGGATTCTAGTCGAGTCATAATATATTCTTCATCAGAAATGCACTCGCCAGAATTAATTTCTGAATTTCACTCAGAGGGGATATTTTGGTATTCCAAATTATTTTCTAAATTTAATTCAATTAGCTACTCATATTCAGTCATATCAACCAATTTGAAAGGGTAGTGGTACATACTTGGGATCTCAACGACACATTCGCTGACACATGTTCATCTTTACACAGTCATGTCCCTTTATAAGTGTCTACATATGCAGTCGTGTCCATGAATGTTAATAAAATGCCATGTAATCTGTACCAACAGATATTAACAGATTAAAAATATTATTTATGGGCCATTCCACGAACATACGCCTCTTTTGGATTACTTTGACAATGAATATTTTACTGTGCAACATAAGAAGTACAAAAGTAAATGGCGCTAATAATAATTCCAATAAACAACAATGTAATTTGCAATTTACTTTCGTTCTTCTTATTTTGCACAGTAAAATATTCGTTGTCGAAGTAATCCAAAACAGGCATATGTTCGTGGAATAGGGTATAGTAGACTTTATTACAAACTATCATTATTACAAACAAAAAATATAAAATTCTTACAGAGTACTTAGATGGTTTTATTTATTTATTTATTGTTAAAAGGGGGAATCCCATTGACCAAAAATATACAATTAAGCAACATTTATAAACATTACAAACAAATACTAAATAAAATACAAAATCATAAAATAAATATGTATATAGAATTACAATTCAATTTAACGCATCAGAGATTGTTTAAAGGAACTTAAGGACAAGTTAAAAAAGTCTGTCTAATGAGGCAACCGATTAGCATGAACAAGAAGTCTGACCAGGCCTATATTCACAGAATAATTAGTTCAATGAAAAGGAATATGAAATAGTGTATTCTCACGAAGGACACGGGAAGGAATGTGGAAACAAACCAATTGAAGCAGTTCAGGTGAATGTATCATTCCATTAACCAATTTAAAAATGAAGATGAGATCGAAATTAACTTGTCTAGTAGGCAGATGATCAAGTTCTAAGTATCTCATCATATCAGAATATGAATAAGGTCTGTGTAATTTAAAGGCACAGTGCATAAAGAACGGTCTTTGCACTCTCTCCAACTTTTGAACAGAGGATTGGACAAGGGGAGACCAGATGATAGTGGAATTGTTGTTTTGAAATACAAACTGCTTATGAACAAATTCATATGCTTGTACAAACTTATCATGTACCAATACTCAAATGTATATAAGAACTCAACTTTAGATTGCATCACAAGTGCCATTTCTACTTAAGAGGTAATACTTACTCATGTCTTCTATTTGCGATTAAAACTTAATATAGAGGGTAGGTCGAATTCAGTAAAATGGCAGATATAAATGGTGTAAACAAACATTACAATACCGATTTGAACCGAACAGGAACAGAACAATACCGATTTGATTTAAAATATTTTAATGTACAGTAGAACCCCCATTATCCGGGTGCGGATTATCTGTGCTATGATTTTCTATTACTCAAGTTGCATTTTTGAGGTTTTATCAAAATATCGTCATCGTAAATCACTTGACGGAAACTCTATATGACGAAAGAGAGACTCATAATGAAAGATTTATTTTTTCTGTTATCTTTTCATGGTAGGTACATATGTATGTGTATACGTACATGACATATATTATACATAAGAAATACATGTTCGGATTATCTGCTTTTCAATTATCAGTGCCACCTCCGGTCCCGAGGAGCATGGATAATCGGGGTTCTACTGTACTCATAATGCTGAAATTTACTAAAAATTTTTTAATAGTGACCAAATTCCATCCAAATTAACAGTTTTCTGGTTTGTAAATACCACTTATAGTAGTTTAAATTTATTCCACCAGAGGTTAGATTCTTTGTTTTTAATCGCGAATTGCAATGGTATTAATTTTATACCTCTGACTAACTTGCTACAAAATTTTGAAGAAGTGGTACGAAATGTGTCCCTCTGTGGATTTCAGTCAATTTTTTTGTGGTATATTGTGGTACCACCGCCCCTGAAAGAGTTAAATCAAAAGAGGAAGTATGTATGTAGTATCTTTTGTCTATAGTACTTGTTTTGATATTTCAGATGTCTGGGTCAGCCCATAGGCACCGGTATAAAAATGCTGCATTAGATAGTGTAGAATTAAGGAGGCGTAGAGAAGAAGAAGGTGTACAGTTAAGAAAAGCTAAAAGAGACCAACAGTTGAATAAAAGACGAAATGTAAATGTCAATCAGTTATTACCTGAAGATGATCCTCTTTCAGTAAGTATGCGTATATTTAAATTTATTGTTTTTATTTATTTATTTATCATACGGGAAAACCCCATTAAAAGTGTAATTATAAAGTAAATAATAATAACTAGCATCAACACAAAAAAGTAGTACACATAAGAAGATACAATGCAATAATACAAACAATCACAATATACCTAAAATATAAGATGTAACAAATATACCTAACATATAACACTAAATTTAACAAGACGTATTAACAATAATGAAACAGATCGAGGTGTTACGTCCAAATCGAGGGCTTAGGGCAGTGGTTCCCAACCTTTTTTAGGTTGAGGCACACTAACTTAAAAACTGGTTCAGCCACGGCACACTTGGGTAAATAATCTCTATAATGATAGTGTGTATAATCAAATTTCGCGGCACACCTACAGGGACTTCAGGGCACACCAGTGTGCCGCAGCACATTGGTTAGAAACCTCTGGCTTAGGGTCACACAAACGTAAGTACATTTTTAATATTTTCGGTATTTTTGTGTACAGACATATCAAACTTCAACATACTTAAGATTCACATGAATTCACAGAACGTATGCCCACCTGCTTTAGTTCTGATTTGCAAATACATATCTATGTATAACGCTCAACCCCTGATATGTCTGTACACAAAAATAAAGAAAATAAAATAAATCGTAGTTATGTTTGTGCGATCCTAAGCCCCCGAAATATTTCATATAAAATATGGACTTACCTAGATATAACAATGAAGGGTAATCACATCTTCTTCTAGTGCCGACTCCACTAATGAACGTTGACTATAACCATTGCAAATTCGTCTCCATCTTCTGCTTTTCTTAAAAGTGTCTGTGTGTTTAACCCGGTCCAGTCGCGAATGTTTTTCAGCCAGAATATTTGTCATCTACCAGGATCCCTTTTTCCTTTGATTTTACACTTCAAAATCAGCTGCAACAACTTGTACTTATAATTTCTAAGTATATTCCCCAAATATGCTGTATTTCTCCTTTAAAGCATGGTCGAAAGTTATCTGTGTCTTCCCATTCTGTGCAACCAAATTTTGTGCGTAATATGATCAGTCCATCATATTTAAAAACAAATACCATGGATGGGAATCATATAATTATTACATATACAAAAACAGTATAAAGGGAAAGTCAAACAATAAGGAATGCACAAAATTTTCCCCTTGTTGCCAAATTCTAAATTTGAAAAAATATATAGGTAATAATCAGATTTTTTGACATGCCTGACATGCCATTCCTATTACAGAGATCATTTCACTTGGTAGAATTAGTTTATAAGACGTCATTATTATGTTTGTAGAGATTGTAAATGGTAACTGGTAACTGATGTCTGTCATAATATTGGAGGTTAAATATAATGTCAAATTATTGTTTTCAAATTATATTTTATTTAATAAAATAAAAATGTATACCATTTTTAAACCAGGAAAGTGTACCAATAAGTTTTCAATTTAAAAATCTTTTAGTAATATTTTTAATATTTTCAATATTAATAATTTACTATTAGGATTGAAAACTACTTCGTCTATATTTTATTTGTTTAGTTTATTTTAATGACAGTTTATTTTTTAACCCTTTTCATTCCCTATCCTTGATTGGTTAATTAGGTTCGTAATAGTTTTGTTGTATGGTAGAGGTTTAGTTGGACGTTAATTTTAAGAAATAAGGCCATAAAAAAAGAAGAAGAAAAATAAACAAACAAAAATCTTACATAACCTTCTATATTACAACATGACTTTGACACTTATAACTTTAAAGAGGGGGTAAACCAATGAACTGTCAACACTGATGGAATGGCCCCGTCCCATTCCAACAGTGAAGCGAAGATAGGCGCCAACATACAAGAGAGAGGTTCTAGCACTTCTAGAGAGACATGAGAGAGACAGAGAATTTTCATTTAAAATTTGCTACAACTACAAGGTACTTGACTAGCACTGTCCGATTATCTTCCCTCCTTTACCTGATTATCTTCTATCTCATCCTGGCGCCATTAACTTCGTTTTATGGCGATTCCATCAGTGTTGACAGTTCGTTGGGGTAAACCCTGTTTGACACTTATATTACACATTCTGTTTTACTTTCTTAAAGACAAAGAGAAACAGTGTAGCTGGTAGCTGTTTTGGTAAATATACATCTTTTTTTTCTTCAACAGCTCTTTCCTGCTAAACCTAATAGTAGCAAAAAAAAACCGATATATGAGGAAAAATTTGTTGAATTTGTTTGTTGTCGTTTGTACTGATGACATGTACTGATAGATTTAATGACATACATTAATAATTGTTTGACTTTCAGTTTAACCTTCGATTTTTATCTTGTATTATATTTTCACATATAATGTAGCCAATACCATAACTGTTTGTTATATTTGTTATAGTTTGATCCAGATAGCACATCTCCTGTTTCAACATGGATCACTCCAGATATGATAAAAAATTTATACAGCACAGATCCGGAACTGCAGTTGGAAGCTACTCAGAAGTTTAGAAAACTGCTCAGCAGGGAACCCAATCCCCCGATTGATGAAGTCATACAGACAGGAATTGTACCAAGATTTGTTGAATTCTTGCAGAATTCATCTAACTGTACACTTCAGGTAAGGTCTGACATATATAGTATATCAGAATACAGTAGAGCGTCGATAATCCAAACCCTGGTAATCCGAACATTCGCTAATCCGAACACAAAAAAATTATAAAATTAAAAAATATTACCGCGGACCGAATTTTTGGATCTAATATGACGATATGGGCAAAATATGACCGCGGATTTTTGTTTTGTTTATGCAGAAATACATACAATATATTTGTTTTTCTATGACCGTTTAATAACATGCTCATTATTCGCTATTTTTTCATAGATAATATCACCCATTACTGTACCCGTGAGTAATAATTCATTACTCACGGGCTGAAGTTACTCACGGGTCATTACTCACGGGCTGAAGTTAGATTCAAGTGACGCATGCCACTTTTAATATTGATCTTATATAAACTGCAAATAAAATTACTTAAAGTTGTTTATTTAATACAATAATTATTGTAATTTATATCAATAATTAACTTCGAAAAATTTTTAAAGGAATTTTAACTGTAACAATGTCAGTATATGTTTTACATTTATATCTTGTTTACTAAAAATTTTGACGTTTATCATTTATTTTAGTGACAGTGACATTAGCTCATTTTATTTACGTTAATTGGAATTTATAACTAATATTGTGTTAATTTTTCAAGTAATATTGTGTTAAATATGTTATAATAATTATATTATGTATAGTTATATTATTATATTATATATAGTTAAATGTAAATATAGGTACATTATAACTATTGAAATACGTCCACCGACAACAGCCATTTCCTATTTATTAGATTGACAGTAAGTACAAATTTAAGCTTATAATTTTTCAAAAACGAATAGAACTTATATTGACTATTTCTAGTTGTATTTTTACAATAAATAATGATTTTGTTCTGAAGCTATTTTCTTGTGGCATTTTTATAATCAAGTATATTCAAATGGGAAATAAGCCACAATTTTACCTAAAAATGATTTTATTAACGTTTCGACTTTATTAAAGTAAAGTTAAAATTAAATTTAGTAAAGTCGTCCCAGGAACGCAACTCATCAATATTGGCAATATCATTTTAAAGTCGTCTACTTTAAAATGTATATACGTGTCTGAATTGCCGATATAAATGAGTCAGATTAAATAAATTATTAGAAGAATTTTTTACTAAGCAACAACATTTTTGTTTATTTAGTATTATTTTGTATTTTGACAACGACACCCGACTTGGGCGTCGAAACGTTAATAAAATCATTTTTAGGTAAAATTGTGGCTTATTTCCCATTTGAATATACTTGATTATTAAAATAATGATTTGGTAATAGTAGGCAACCAATTATTCAGCCACGTATTAGGGGTAAATAGCATTTAGGTATTCTTGTAAATTATTATAATTTAAATCTTGAGTAGTTGATAATTAAATTTTTTACTAATTAAAATAACAAAAAGGTCGTAGAAAAAGTATAGTATTCTACTCGCATGTAATGGCTATTACTCACTCTGATGAATTACAACACTCGCCTATGGCTCGTGTCGCAAACTTCATCATCGTGAGTAATAGCCACCATTACATGCTCGTTGAATAATATACTATTATTATGCAGGTCTCTTATTCCTTGTAACTAAAACGTATGTACGTAATATGTACTATGTTTATGAGCTTTGTATGTATTTTGAACATATGTTCGATAATCTCAACAATTTGATAATCCGAACTACCCCTGTACCAATTAGTTCGAATTATCGACTCTCGACTGTACTTGTATTGATAGTGATAATGTAATCTAATGTAAATTTATAGGCTTCTGTCGATGATTTCTCACCACTAGTAGTTTCATCTCTTTTTATTTCATAACGATTATGTTTTCCATCTTTTGCATTATTTTCCATTTTTTGCGTCAGACTCCATAAGGATTCATATTTAAGTTTCATAACTTAAATAACAAAATAATAACAAAACTAATAAATTGAGGTAAAAATAAAATAAAAATCTGTGGCTAACGGACTCGCATCCAAGCCATTTTTCACACACACATACACAAAATAATAACTAGAGAAACATGACTTTGTAAAATGTGTTAATTTTGATTAAAGTTTAGATTATTTCATTTTTAATCTAAAAAAAATATTATCAAAAAATTTATGTGAATTACCAAATCTAATCAAGAAATATGTTATCTATAGTTTTACTTATTTAATTTACTTCAAAACTCAAGATTTGATTGATTCTAATCAGGCGAATACCTAAATATCCTAAATGGTATCCTAAATATCATCAAAACAAGGAAATTGGAATATCTCAGACATATTACACATGGAGGGAGATACAGCTTGCTCCAATTGATTATGCAGGGAATAGACGGAGAGGCAGCGCTGAAAAATCTCTTTGAATTTACTAATGCTAAATTTTTCACAGTTGATTACTGTGATTGTGTAGAGAAACATACTGCGGTCGGTCAAGCGAAACGTAGAACAGGGGTTACTGAGAGGGTATCAAAGTTGCTTTCCTACGAAGGTAATTAAATCCATTTACTAAGGCTGAAAATCAGTACACACATTCTAAATTGAATATAAATAAAAGTTATTATAGTCGGTCAGCTGTATGACGGGACAGAGCCGGTCGGTCGGCCCCAATTAATGTACAGGGTTATTCACTATATTTTGACCCCCTTGTAAACTGCTTTATTTACAGAATTAGAAAAAAATGTAAAATACAAAAGTTATTCGATTTTTTAATTATGATTTTTTGACATATATATCGAACTAGTGACGTCATCCATCTGGGCGTGATGACGTAATCGACTATTTTTTTAAATGAGAATAGGGGTCGTGTGCTAGCTTATTTGAAAGGTTATTCAATTATCTATACAGTACTATAAATATTAAGATCATTATTTATACAAGGTGTCCAAAAATTTTTTTTTTTAATTATTAATTAAACAATTAATTTAATTAAAATTTTTTTTGGACACCCTGTATAATTAATCATGTTAATGTTTATATTACTGAATAGGGAATTGAATAACCTTTCAAATGAACTAGCACTCGACCCCTATTCCCATTTTAAAAAAATAGTCGATTACGTCATCACGCCCAAATGTATGACGTCACTAGTACGATATATATGTCAAAAAATCATAATTTAAAAATCGAATAACTGTTGGATTTTACATTTTTTTCTAATTCTGTAAATAAAGCAGTTTACAAGGGGGTCAAAAGATAGTGAATAACCCTGTACATTCACTGGGGCCGACCGACCGGCTCTGTCCCGTCATACAGCTGACCGACTATAATAACTTTTATTTATATTTAATTTAGAATGCGTGTACTTATTTTCAGCCTTAGTAAATCGATTTAATTACCTTCGTAGGAAAGCAACTTTAATACCCCTCTCAGTAACCCCTGTTCTACGTTTCGCTTGACCGACCGCAGTATGTTTCTCTACACAATCACAGTAATCAACTGTGAAAAATTTAGCATGAGTAAATTCAAAGAGATTTTTCAGCGCTGCCTCTTGGACTAGAAAGATTCAAGGAAAGAGAAGCATAGGGAGACGCAGAATATCGTGGCTGCGCAACCTGAGAGAGTGGTACGGATGTACATCAAATGAACTTTTCAGAGCAGCCGTCTCTAAAATACGAACAGCTATGATGATTGCCGACCTCCGCCGAGGAGATGGCACTTAAAGAAGAAGAATCAGGTGAATACTCTTGGATGGAGGTTGCATAAGTATAGGAGCAGAAACAGACATTTAAAGCAGAGTGGTTTTGTTTTTTATTTCTTGGTATTTTTAACCCTTTCATTCCTGACAAAATATGCCTAAAGGGCGCTTTACAGCTTGCAATTCTACCTGCAAGACGCAAGAAAGTTGCCTAAAGGCATGCGCAGTATGTCGTCAGTTGATTATTGCATGCAACTTCTTGCAATTGCGCGATAATCGGTTTGGTGCCATTTTTCTGCAAGTTTTCATGCAAGTCTAGGGGAATTTGATTTTTCCACAATATCATATGTCATTGACGACACGGATTCACGAATACATGCCGATCAGCTGTTTTCTGAATATATCAACGATGGAAATGAATGAATAATGAAATGGCACTTTCTGAGATTCTATAATTATTGTAAATTGTATATTAAGTTACGGAAGCTCTCTCTCCTCTAGCTAAGTACCTCAGGATAATAATTAATTTGTGTTTCGCAGAAATAGTATTTCGAAATATGGATTTCTTTGTAATTGTTCAATTTTTCCCAAGGGTTTATTAAAATGTACATTCATTCCTAGAAAATAAGAGTCATTTTCATCATCTACTTGGATAAATTCTTCTGTTGGAGATACATTATTACCCCTCTTCTTGTTCAACTAAGATCTTACTCACCATCTCCGATCTCGGCGTTCTAAATTAGTGACTAAAAGGCTGGCTGCAGCAATAATAATACTTAAAGTTGCTGCTACCGCCTTTTTCCTTTTATATTTGGCTATTTCTGATAGTCTTGGCATTTCGAAATTTACCAAGTTAAATAAACAGCAATAAAGTAATTAAAAAAACAAAAGTTTATAAGTTAGGTTAAGGGTAAAACTTTCAAATTGCATGCAAGCCGGGTTGCAAGCTGTAAAAGACCATGCAATAGACTTGCATGAAAGTCTTGCATGCAAGAAATTGCAGCAAGTTTTCTTGCAAGCTGTAAAGCGGTCTTAACGCTATGGGTGCTACCTCGATTTTTCGATGTAAACGAATTTTGTGCATATGACGCCTGAAGCTGTCATGCGTACCTGACAGTAGTAACATAAACTCCTAGTGTTCTCCAAGTAGTGGACATAAATTCCTAAAAATATCTATGGTATTAACAGAATTACGCAGAAATTAGCAAAAAACAGTCACGAGGCTTTATCCTACCAACAGTTATGTATCTGCCACTAGAAATCATCTCCGAAAAGTCTGAGCTCGGGAAACTTCTTGAAGTTTGAAAGAAGAAAATTGTAGAGTTTATAAAACTTCTTTGCCTTATTCGAGAAGGATCAAAGTTGTAAGTTTGTAAAAAGTTCGATTTTTTGAAAATTCTATACTGGCTGTAACTGTTAAAAATCTAAAATGTAAATGTATTTTCCAGTTTGAAGCATCATGGGCATTAACCAACATAGCATCAGGAACTTCTCAACAAACACGAATGGTCATTGAAACAGGGGCTGTACCTATATTTATATCGCTTTTAGGAAGTTCATATGAAGATGTCCAGGTTAGTGTTTTTTTATTTCTGTAACAGAGAACTTTCTTTTCCTATTGTCGTTTATAAAATATATAAAAATTATTTTATTTAGAAATACAGTGGAACTTGGTTATAACGTCATTGAAGGGTCCATTAAAAAATTGACGCTATATCAGAGTGACGTTATAAGAGAGGTATAGAAAAATGAAATTTTAACGAGGGAAAATTTTATTACAGCATTATTGCTATATCAGGTACATTAGATATATATTATTTTTTAATGAATCTACATCACCGCATAATTTTTTTAACATTTTCTCCGTCCTCTTAAAGGCTTTTAAAATTATATCCTTGTTTTTTAGGATTGAGCCAAGATGACACTCGAATTAACAAGTCCAAATTGCCGACAAACATCAGTAATTTTTCGACCACTTTCAAATGTTCTTATAACACGCACTTTATCTTTAATAGGCAAAACCTTCCTTTTAGTAATACTACAACTTGTCATAATAAAAAATAAAAAGCTAATTACTAAATTAAAATCTGAAACAGAAAAATTTGACTTTTAGGACGGTACTGACAAATGAGAAATCATATAACTGTTAAGGTCACATAACTGTACACAGAAGGGATGATTTAACTTTCTCACATTCTTGGAAGGAGCAATGTCGCAAAGTCGGAAACACATTGCACTTATATTCTTCATAAAATAAAAATATGACAACCTACTGTAAAATTTTATGACGCTATAGACGAGTGTTACTTTATTTTAAGCCGCTAAAACCGGGTTTTTAATAATGTTATTGAATAGTTTTTGGCCGGACCTATTAAAAATTGACGTTACAACCGAGATGACGTAACTACCGAGGCCGTAATATCCAAGTTCCACTGTATGCAGTATATGAGATGTAATTAATTTGAATGCATTTCTATAGGAACAAGCAGTTTGGGCATTAGGAAATATTGCGGGAGATTCTCCAGAATGTCGTGATACTGTTACTGAAGCAGGAATCTTAGTACCACTTTTACAGTAAGTTTCTATTCTTTCATATTCTATAATTTGTACATCTATCTACGGCTTTTATACATATAGATGCAATTAGAACAAAAATATGCATTGTTTCGAAAAAATTCAAACAAGCTTATATTTTTCTAAAACTTTTTTGTTAGTTTATATACATATGTACTTACTTAAGCCGTCCTCTTGTACCTTACGGTGTCGAGGAGTTTATATACATATTAAAGTAAAAAGTTCTACTCGCAGATTTGGCCGCTAATTGTTTGATAATTGTTTAAACAATAACAATTGTTTTGTATAAATAATTTTAAAAATATCGTTAAATTCATCATTTTACTTTGATCAAATATGTTTCTATTTTGTTGCAATGCAATTCTATGACATTGCAATTTGAAAATTCTTATACAGAAGTTTTTATACAGTATGTCTGCGTAGCTAGGAACCACATATGGAAAACTTTTTTATTATCAATTTTACGAAAAAAAAAAGTTATTCTTCATAAAATGGTCTGGATAGTCAAAAATCTAAAACTCACACCATCAGATATCAAATTTTATCAATTTTATACGAGTTATGTCAAAAATATGAATTTCGTTAAAGAATAAAGTACCTTTATCTACTCTATGTCATATTATGTATAAGTTTTTAGTTTGTGAAAACTGTCATTATAGATAACAGTGCGTGAAGGATTTAATGTGTACGTGAACGTGAAGTAACAATGTATTTTAAATGGGGTTTACTTTTTCGCACACTTTCATAACGAGCGATCCACAATTATTGGGATCAAAGCTAGCCGTGCAAAAAATTACTTATGTCTTGTTTTAATCTGAATTTAGATCATTGGTTTATCAATTAATTTTGATTAACATTATAAAACATAAAAATTCAGTTAATGCCTTTAACACAGAACATTAATCAAAAATAAAAAGAATTAACAAAACAATAATAAATAAAATAAAACAATATGCTGTATATTTACGTCCACCACCAACATCTCTACATAACCTAACTTTTCTTGTTAAGTTGACATACTTACACTGCAAAGGTGAGGTAAACTGGAAAGTATATCTGAATTAAGAATAGACATGCACTGTATAGCTATCTCTGTCGTTATAATCAAATATCCTTAACTCGCGTTGCCATGGTGATGACATTTGAGCAGTAAATTACAACAAAAGTTTTGACAGCTTTGTGGTTTGAAAAAAGTTAGAATTTTTAAATGTCAAAGTTCTAAAAATTGTAGAATAGAAATGAATTCCAGTGACGTAGAGTTACAGTTTTTTTATTTGTTTATCGTAGAGTAGATAAAATATTGTATGAAACTGTGCGTGAAGTACTTTTTGCGAACTTACGCGATGTATAGCACTCGCGCCGCTGTCGCTCGTGCTCTAAATATCGCGTGCGTTCGCAAAAAGCATACTTCACGAACTGTTTCATAAATAACTATTATATTCCAGAATATCAAAAAATGCTATTATGAAAAGTTGTTTGAAATTAAAAAATTACATCATTATAATCGAAAAAAAAAATTTTTGAATTTTTTCTCAAATTACGGATACTCATCATCATTTTATTACAATTATGATAACTATTTTATTATCACTTTTACGAAAAAAGTTATTCTTCATAAAATGCTTTCCCTGGTCTAAAATCTAAGATACAACCATCAGATATCAAACTTTTTTAATTTTATACGAGGTATGTAAAGTGCCTTTATTATTCACAATATTTTAATTAGAAGGATGTAATTGAACACTAAAACAAATTTTTTAATTCCAAACAACTTTTCTTAATAACCCACAAGGAAGAACTTCCTGTAGTTGGCTGTATACCATTAATTACAAGTGAAATTTAATAAAAAATGTTCTTCTTGGTAAGAGGTATATTAGTTTAAAAAGCCCTAAAGGGCTACAAACATATGAACAAAACGTTTTCGCTCTGTAACAAGAGCATTATCAGTGTTACCTAAAATACAATAAGTATAACCACATTAATTAAGCAAATGTTAAAGTTAAAATGATGACCAAGGTAAAAGGAAAGTTTGGTTATACTTACAAGAACATGGTGAGCCAACCAAAAAATACAAAGGTCAAAGCCTTTCAAAAAACAGACAAAAGTCTTATATAAATGAAAACATCGAAAAATCCAAAGGATGGATAAAATTCCCAAGGATACGGCCCTAGGGCAACATATGAATTCCAAAACACCTCATTGATGATTCTGGAATCTCAAATTCTCCCATTATTTTATAAATCTTAGATAATTTATTCGCACTAAGTTCTTGTAATTTTATAATTCCAACACCCTGATGTTAGCTGTTATCATTGCTTGTACCATAAATAACTTTAAATTTAGTAGCTGCGTAACCAAAATTTCATAAAACTTCAATCATTGACAATTGTCGTCCTGACATCAGACAGATTCGCTTTTGAAGTCTCATCTATTAGTTGCCTGCCACCTCTTATAACAGAATGACCTAGTTACCTTTTGACCCACTTACAACGTGTGGGAGTCATATGTTGCCCCAAGGGCCGTATCCTTAGGAATTTTATCCATCCTTTGGATTTTTCGATGTTTTCATTTATCAAAAAACAGACTATTGTCTGTTTTTTGAAAGGCTTTGACCTTTGTATTTTTTGGTTGGCTCACCATGTTCTTGTAAGTATAACCAAACTTTCCTTTTAGCTTGGTCATCATTTTAACTTTAATATTTGCTTAATTAATGTGGTTATATTTATTTTAGGTAACACTGATGATGCTCTTGTTACAGAGCGAAACGTTTTGTTCATATGTTTGTAGCCCTTTAGGCTTTAGGGCTTTTTAAACTAATATACCTTTTACCAAGAAGAAAATTTTTTATTAAATTTCACTTCTTAATAACAATTTTCGATATTGTGAAATGTAAAGGTACTTTACTCTTGAGTGAAATTCATATTTTTTGTTGACTCTTGTTTACTTGACTTTCACCTTTCTCTTTGTGAAGACAGAGAAATCAACTCAACCACCCATATACACGTGGTAGAGTCATATAATGCTGTGAGGTATATCTTTTTCATTTTCACCCATCGCCAGGGTTTAACATAATACACGCCAATGTAAGACTTTTGGTCGGCGTTTTAAGGGTTTTAACCTATGTATTTTTGGTGGCTTAGCATGTAGAGCTTGCTTAGAACACTGATGATGCTCTCTTTAGAGCGAAAACGTTCTGTCTTTTAATGTAGCCCTTTATTGGGGTTTTAATAAATATACCTTTTACACAGAAGTCTTTCTTCAATTTTTTAATAAAATTATTATCCGGGATATCAAACAATAAAATGACGTTTATTAAATGTCATTTTATTTTATGATAAACGCTTGTGATGAAAAAATAAGACCTTGAAAGTTTCAGCCATTAAAAAAATTTTAGAGGTCGCTCAACAATTTTTTCTCCAAAAACCGCGATATTTTTCGTTTTTTTTTTTGGCCAGAATAAATAAATTCATATTCCGCTTATTTGCGTGCCTTTATTTTTCCCCCAAGTTTTTTCTCTTCGAATATGATCAAACTAAATGAAAAAAATCTTTAAAACTATGTAGAAACAACTATATTTATTCGGGAGCCTATTTATATCGTTTTTTACTAATTTTAAAGGGTTTTTTAATCTCTCTATGTGAGTTCAAGGGTGAATTTCTCTCGTGGTAATTTTTATTTTTTTTTATATTTCTTGCATATCAATTTTACCAAGAGAGCAATTTTTGTAGATCCCCAAGAGAGAACCCCTTGTACTCACCTAGACAAATTTAAAAAAAAAACTTTAAAATTAGTAAAAAAAAACGATTTAAAAAGGCTTCCAAATATGGGCGTTCCTAGACCATTTTAAAGACTTTTTTATTTAGTTTTGCTAAAAGGAAAATGTTATATGGGTAACTACAAGGAAAGAAGAGCAGTGCCAAATATAGGGGGTGGCTCCTTTTATTTGGCCCACTCTGTATATTTTTTACGTATATTGAGTATTTTTGGAGTTACTACCAAAAGAAAATGAAAAGTACGATAATTTTAAAAATTCTGATTTTTTTAAATTGTATCATTTTTTCAAAAATATGCATTCTAAACCGGTGAAAATTGTTGAAATCATTAACTATGTTAACCTAAAGAAATTCTTGTGAGGATTACTACAAATTTTAATTTTTGTGGAAATGGCGTATGTTTTATTTTTCTCTTTTTCCTAAAAAAATCGAAAGGGTTCTCTTATTTTCATCATAACTTGCTTAATTTTGATCCTATTAAATTCTACTGTAGCTCATTGATAGGTATTCCGAAGTACTTTGACAAGTGTTTAACAAGTATATTCTATAAAATGCATCGTTTTCCCGTTATGTAAGCTTGAATACTTAGATTTGAGTACTCTTCGAAAAAAAAAATATATACATTCACTTACCCATAACTCACTTTGAAATAACATTAGTTTAGTTCTTTAAGTGGGGAGTGTATTAAATTTTTTATTATCTTTAATTTTGGTAATAATAGTTTTTTACAAAAGCTTATAGTTTTTGAGTAATACGTGAAAAACAGCTTTAAAACATGCATTTTTTTAAGAAAAAATAAAATTTTTAATATTTAATAACTCAACAAGTATTGATTTATGTTAATAACTTTATATAACAAATTTTGCTTAGAAGTTGCACCTCTAACGATTTCTGGTATTTTTTTATTAAAAAAAATTTCAACCCCGAGAAGGGGTGGCATCCCCCAGGGTAAAAGCGCAAGTTGGCATCATGTCAACTTTGTTCCTTGAAGTGTCTTCTAACTACTCACCAATTTTCATGAAAATCGATGAGGGTTCAACGAAATCGGAGGTGAAAACCTTCAGTGACTCCACTAAAACTACATATTTAATATATTTTTTATTAAAATTGTTTTCTTTCTTTGCAGAATACTTAGCAAACCAATTCGCTTAACAATGACAAGAAATGCAGTGTGGGCTCTTTCCAATCTGTGTAGAGGCAAGAATCCACCTCCAGATTTCTCCAAACTTGCGCCTTGTTTACCAATTTTGTCTAGATTACTATTTCATACAGACCCTGACGTGCTGGCGGATACATGCTGGTCTTTGAGTTATTTATCTGACGGGCCTAACGAGAAAATACAGGTAAACTATTGTGATCAATTATATTTTGACATAAATATTCATTATCATATTACGAAGGTGGATCCCTATGATCCACCACTGACCTAGAAATAATACTACATAAAATTTTTGACACTGTTATTTTTCAACTTAGTTTAACACACTTTTCCCATCAGTGCTCCAATATTTTGATAGCATCCTGGAAGAAATTTGTTTCGACTATGTCAAACTACCCGTTTATCACACACATCACGGTGTCATTGGCCTATAAATTTTTCCCATAAAGTCTTCTTTGATATTTTGGGACAGTCTCTAGTTACTCGGTCCCAAATCTGGAGAATATGGGGGATGTTCCACAATTTTAACATCTGCCATTCAAATGATTGTTGTAACATAAGGATTTGTGTGCAGGTGTGTTGCCCTGAAGGAAGAGCACACCTTTCCTTAACTTTGCCTGTCTCTTTTCTTTTATGACTTCACCCAATTTTGGTATTAGTTACGCATAGTAAGGGTCTGTTATAGTAGCTACTTTTTTTAAACAATCAAACAACAATACACATTGTGAACCCCAGAATATTGAAGCAGAACAAACAGTTGGCTGACGCTATAGTTCAGGGGTGGCCAAATGCGGCTCTTTGAAGGATTACTTGTGGCTCTCGATTGTACCCGAGTTATTTTTCAATTTTGTATTAGATATGATTTAAAAAAATTATTATCGTTCCATAATATGTGTTTCAAAATGTCTTTTAATTTACTGACAACAAACATGAAAGACTGTAACAAATTCCATTTCCATCCAAGATAAGAATGATATATGACACATCGAAAACTGCGCTAACGAACATTACATAAGAGTGGCGCAATGTAAAAGTCAGTAATCAACCGAATCCAGACCGATTTTTGTATAACTCTTGCTACAGATGTAATTTGTATTAGGTACACATTTTGCATTTAAGTCATTTTACTCGACTTAGAAAAACATTTTACCATATTATACTTACTAGAAAAACTTAACGAGTAGGTATATAAAAAAAGCCGGAAGGAATATTGACCGAACTCCAAAATAGGTTTGAAGACTTAAAATATGTTAAATCGTCTCTTCATTTTTTTCCGAATTCATTTGAAATGAACAGTTCATAAGGTGAATTTTTTATTATTACCAATATATGACCCAAACAACATCTGGAAAATTAAAATTAATAGAGACGCAAGAAGATCAAGCTCGAAAATAAAACTATAAGTCGACGCCGAATACCGAATTTTGGAAATTTGTACCAGAATCCAAGAAGGTACCCTAAAAAAGAATGCTTGTCGAATTATTTCCATATTAGCAACAACGTACTTGTGTGGACCATTTTATTCCATTTTATAATTCGTGAAATCCTAACACCGATCAATATTACCTAACCAGCATCTAAAAGAATTACTGAGAAGTCACATATTAATCACCAAATTCTAAAGAATTATCAAAAGAAGGAAAACAAAAATGTAATTAAGTTTAAATATTTCGTAATTGTATTTCGGTTTTCAGTAAGTAAAAGTTCTGCTAAAAAAATTGTAAATACCTTCTATACATAGATACTTTTTGAATAAGTATTTTATTGCGGCTCGCGAAAAACTTCAACTTGTGAAAAGTGGCTCGGACTATTAAGAAGCTTGGCCACCCCTGCTATAGTTGTATAAAGGTGTACCCATTTTTCATCCATTTTTACAATACCAATCATATAAGTTCTTCTTATCCCTTCAAAAAGTGTCCAAAAGTCGTTGACAAATGTCCTGTCTGGATGCTTCTGATCAGCCGAAGGCATTTGTGGAACCTATTTTCTGCTTTTCTTAAAAGCGTCTGTGTGTTTAACCCAATCCACTCGCGATGTTTTTCAGCCAGGATATTTTTTTTTCGTCAACCAGTACCCATTTTTCCTTGGATTTTACCCTTGATAAACAGCTGCAACAACTCATACTTTGCTGTCTTTCGCCTTCTAATGGTGGTCAAAAGTTCTCTGTCTCTTCCCATTTTGTGCAACACCATTTCGTTCGTAATATGATCGGTCCATGGTATTTCAAAATTCTTCTAAATAGCCACCTATCAAAAGCTTCCAGCTTTCATTAAGCCAATATTAATAAAATGTTGAATGGGTTGCATGTGAGAGTTCATTTTGAATGAAATATATGTTTCGCTCTCTATAATATGCAGAGCATCTTCAGGTCAACGGTTACAAGTCACTAAATGCTACAAATAAAAACCAGAGTTAGAACAATGTCTGGTTGTAAAAGATGCTAAAGATCCATAAGATCAAGCCAATATTGAACAACATACATAAAAGTAGTTAAGACAGCAGACAAATACATATGCATGTATAATCGGGGGCGGCAACAAACGTCCCCCAAGCATAGCATGCACATGTATACCGTCTGTAATCATGCAATGATAATGTGTCGTACTTACATTCGGCTACAATGAGCTACTTCATGAGTATTCATTAACATGATATCTTGCTCAAGTTATGCTAACGGGATATGGTAGAGTAGACGGAGAATGTTGTAAAGGTTAACAAGTTTATGGAAATTCTTGAGGGAGGTGGGATAATTGGTGAGAGACAACCAAAAAATCTGTACCTGCTATTTTGTTTGTGAAGTAGACTGAAGTTAATGTGATATACAATATTAATATGTGATGGTTTTAAAGATTTTTTTTTCTACAAACGTGTTACACATGCAATTTTTAGCACTCCATAGGAGCCTTAAAAATGTTACTTTAAAGCACTGAGTGCTTTAAAAATTTTAAGGCACTGCAGTTAAAATGTCAAATTTTGATAACAAACGTCAAAATATTTATATTTCATTTATTAGCATTAATATTAATAGTACAACTTGCGCAGTTTAAAAAAGGTTTTTTAAAATTTAATTCAAACTGTATTATTGCATTTTTAACACGTTTGTAGAAAAAAACTATTAAAATTTGTTAGAATATACAACAATAAAAGTAGATGTTATTCTATAGTCGTTATGATTTACGTATTGACAGTATAGGCAGTTTTGATGTAATGTCAAGAAAAATATAAAATGGAATGTCAAGTCAAGTTCAAGTAAAAGTTTTTGTAGGTATTGTCCTGTAATTGAGAATGAATAAATTATAATGTTGATATATAAGACGTTTGTAGAAAAAATATTGTATGATATACGTGTTAAAATTACATTTTTAAGGCACTCTGAATTGCAAAATTCGCTTCGCTCATTCTGCAAACCTTCACATGCGTGCCTTAAAATTGTATTTTAACACGTATATCATAAATAACTATTATTTATATTTATTAAAGATTTTTATTTATATTTATTAAAAGATTTCTATTTACTTATGTATGTGTTGGTGTAAGGCTGACAACGTTTGGATCAAAACGGGTGATGGTTTTAATAATATGTGATGTTTTTAAAGATTTTTATTTATATTTATTAAAAGATTTGGCACATCCAGAGCTAACATCAATATTAGATGTCAACCCGTTTTGATCCGAACGTTGTCAGCCTTACACCAACACATACATAAATAAATAGAAATCTTTTAATAAATATAAATAAAAATCTTTAAAGCCATCGCATATTAAAATTGTATATAACACATTAACTTCAGTCTACTTCACAAACAAAATAGCAGGCACAGATTTTTTGGTTGTCTCTTACCAATTATCCCACCTCCCTCAAGAATTTCCATAAACTTGTTAACATTTACAACATTCTCCGTCTACTCTACCATATCCCGTTAGCATAACTTGAGCAAGATATCATGTTAATGAATACTCATGAAGTAGCTCGTTGTAGCCGAATGTAAGTACGACACGTTATCATTGCATGATTACAGACGGTATATATGTGCATGTGCATGTTATGCTTGGGGGACGTTTGTTGCCGCCCCCGATTATACATGCATATGTATTTGTCTGCTGTCTTAACTACTTTTATGTATGTTGTTCAATATTGGCTTGATCTTTTGGATCTTTAGCATCTTTTACAAACAGACATTGTTCTAACTCTGGTTTTTTATTTGTAGCATTTAGTGACTTGTAACCGTTGACCTGAAGATGCTCTGCATATTATAGAGAGCGAAACCGGTCGTCGGAAGTTATAATAAATGATTGAGAGTACTTCTGTTTTTTACCATTCAATATTAACAGTCAGGCTTTGACACCGATAAGAATAATAGAGTGGATATAACATTTTGATATCGGATTTGCAGATTGAATCTTTACCTACTTATTGATTATCATTCATAAATTTGTTTAAAGGCGGTGGTAGATGCAGGAGTTTGCAGACGCTTAGTCGAGCTACTGATGGCACAACCACCAAACGTAGTGTCTGCTGCGCTTAGAGCTGTTGGCAATATTGTCACAGGGGACGACGTACAGACGCAAGTTATTCTTAATTGTTCTGCGTTACCATGTTTACATCACTTGCTTTCTTCGTCTAAGGAATCTATTAGAAAGGAAGCTTGTTGGACTATTAGTAACATAACGGCTGGCAATAGGACACAAATACAGGTAAGCGTTTATCGTTAGATTTTCTGATCACATTTTAAACATCAAAATCACATTTGACATAAGGCCTAAAAAGATAAGTAAAAAATATTATTTTTGTAATCATCAAGTGCCTAAATTCAAGTTCAAACCTTATTCTATCAGTTCTTGATAAGTATATTATTCAATGAGCATATATGAATACTATACTTTTTCTGCGACCTGTTTTATTTTAACGGATAAAAAAATATAATTATCAACTACTCGAGATTAAAATTATCATTTACAAAAATAAATGTTGTTTACCAGTAGTACACGGCTGAAAAATTGGTTGCCTACTATTAGCAAATGCTGTCTTATGTACCTATTGTAAAAAATACTGCAAGAAATAGTCAATTCAAGTTGTATTCGTTTTTGAAAAATCATAAGCACAAATTTGTATGTACTGTCAGTGTACCTAATAAATAGGAAATGGCTATTATCGGTGGGCGTATTTTATAAAGTTCTACTGTAGATTTATATTTAACTATATATTAATATGTTATAATATATTTAACACAATATAACTTTATAAAATAAACATAAAACACAATATAAGTTATAAATAAATTCCAATAAACACAGCAAATACGCTAATGTCACTGTCATTGAAAATGCTGAAACGGACGGCGTTATGCATAACTCGACCAAGCGCCAAAACATAGATTTGAGATAAATGGCTTCAAAGTTTTTCGTTTCTTGGTTGCTTGGATTAATGTCGCTTGGTTTAATTTTGTTTTTCTTATATTGGGGCCACAGTAACGTCTCATGCCGTTAATTAACGCATTATTTGCATTATTACCAGAGGTGGCAAATAATGCGTTAATTAACGGCATTAGACGTTACTGTGGTCCCAGCATTGTAACCGTTAACGTGACAATAACAGGGATTTTTTCCAAGATAGTTTTAGCCTATGTGTCACCAGAATCCGCTGTTATCTTGATTTTAAAGAAATGACGCTTGGTCGAGTTCTGCTTAACGCCGAACGCCAAAATTCATAAAAACAAGGTATAAAAGTAAAAAATATACTGACCTAAGTTTACAGTTAAAAATCCTTTAAAAATTTTTCGAAGTTTATTATTGATATAAATTACAATAATTATTGTATAAAATAAACAAGTCAAGTAATTTCATTTATTAAAAGTGGCATTCTTGGTACCTATCTAGACAGAAAATTGTCATGGAAAGATCACATTCATCATATTGTTAAAAAATCAGAAAACTCAATAAATATTTTAAGAGCTTTCTGTAAAACAAATTGGGGAGCAGACCCAAATATTGCTTTGATGTTTTACCGTAACATGATCAGACCCATTTTCGACTATAGCTGTCATTTATTTGGATCAGCGACCAATACACTTCTAAATAAACTTGAAATTCAAAAAAATAAATGCTTAAGATTATGCCTAGGTTATTTAAAATCCACTCCAGTCCAAACCACTTCTCAGTGATAAATTTACAACTCGAATTCTGTCCAAAAAATCCAGTTTTAGACCTCACTCATAGGTACTGGAGAACTAAAAAATCTATACCTTTGGTAGAAAGTTATCTAAGTACGGTAAAGTACAGTGAAGTTATCTATAAAAGCCAAATTCCGCCTTACTACAGTGCAATGACAGAAACATTATTTTCTAACAAGGTTAAAACATGTTATTGAAACTCACATTTACCGCCAAATATGCTTGATATACTTATTAGAGAAAAATGGTCAAATTTTCAGTATATATTTACCGATGGGTCAAAAGACGCAAATGGAACGGGCTGTGCAGTATTCCACGAAAATAAAAATTACCATCATCAATATAGCCTACCTATTGAATGCTCAATATACACAGCAGAAATGATAGCAGTAATGTTTGCTGTTCAGTATGTACTACTGAATCCAACTAGCAATTATGTTATATTTACTGACAGTAAAAGCGTGGTGGGCAGATTGAGTAACATTCAAACAGTCAAACACATAAACCACATTGAATTGAATATTCTTAAAACTGTTTGAAATTATACAATTAGGAGTAAATGTAACAATTGCTTGGATTAAGGGTCATTCGGGAATAAAAGGCAATGAAATAGTTGACAATTTTGCTAAGTCAGCTTATGTGATCGGAGAAAAAATAAACAAAAATTTAATTCCAGCTTCAGATATTGATACTTTTAGCAGACAAAAACTTAAAAATAATTGGCAATTGCATTACAGAGAATGTAATACTGGCTCAAATTTTGCTCATTGTAACCCTAGGATATTCTCAAAAAGATGGTTTTACACAGAATATAACAGACATTTTATAAAGACCATTAATCGGCTGAGAGCCAATCATGCTCTTACGCCATCTTACATGCATAGAATCGGCTTGTCAGATACTCCCAATTGTACTTGTGGCAAAATCGGAGATCTAACACATGTCATATTAGAATGTCGTTTAAACATAAATAACATAAACGACCTTTATAAGGAATTAAAAGATTTCAATGTTTTCCCAATAAACCTTAATACTTTAATATTTACAAATGATATGGAAATTCTTCATCTCATTTATAAACATGTTAAATTATGTAAATACAAGTTGTAAACGTAATATGTAATAAATAGGCATAATTTGTTAATGTGGTTTGAAAGAATTAAAAAAAAAATATATAAAAAACACATAATAAAATAAAACAAAAAAAAAATAATAAATATAAAAAAGAATAGAAAAAAAAAGAAGTAAAAAAAGTGTTTCGCACAAATAAAAATATATATTAAAAAACACAGTAAAATAATAAAAAAACAAAATAAAAAAAAGCTACACAATGTACCAATGTATCTATAAAAATAATATTGTAGAATGTACTTATGTTATAAGAAATTTATGACTATGAATCTGCAATCAATCACAAACAAGTCTGGCTAATTGGCTGTGCCAAAACCATTTTTCAAAAAAAAGTGGCATTCACCACTTGAACCTAACCTCAGCCCATGAGTAATGACCCGTGAGTAACTTCAGCCCGTGAATAATGAACTATTACTCACGGGTAAAATAATAATTGTTATTATCTATTCAAAAATAGTGAATAATGAGCATGTTATTAAACGGTCATAGAAAATAGTATATTATTCAACGAGCATGTAATGATGGCTATTACTCACTCTGATGAATTACGACACTCGTCTACAGTAATAGCCATTACATGCGAGTAGAATACTATACTTTTTCTACGACCTTTCTTTATTTTAATTAGTAAAAAATTTAATTATCAACTACTCGAGATTTAAATTATAATAATTTACAAAAATACCTAAATGCTATTTACCCCTAGTACGTGGCTGAATAATTGGTTGCCTAGTATTACCAAATTCTTATTTATTTTAAAAATACAACTAGAAATAGTCAATATAAATTCAATAAGTTCTATAAGTTCTATTCGTTTCCGAAAAATTATAAGCTTTTTGTACCTACTGTCAGTGAATTTAATAAATAGGAAATGGCTGTTGTCGGTGGACGTATTTCATATATTTTATAATGTATATTTACATTTAACTATATATAATATAATAATATAACTATACATACTATGTTATAACATATTTAACACAATATAACTTGAAAAACAAACACAATATTAGTTATAAATTCCAATTAACATAAATAAAATGCGCTAATGTCACTGTCACTAAAATAAATGATAAACGTCAAAATTTTTAGTAAACAAGATATAAACGTAAAAAATATACTGACATTGTTACAGTTAAAATTCCTTTAAAAATTTTTCGAAGTTAATTATTGATATAAATTACAATAATTATTGTATTAAATAAACAAGTTTAAGTAATTTTATTTGCAGTTTATATACGATTAATATTAAAAGTGGCATGCGCAACTTGGATCTAACTTCAGCCCGTGAGTAATGACCCGTGAGTAACTTCAGCCCGTGAGTAATGAATTATTACTCACGGGTACAGTAATGGGTGCTATTATCTATGAAAAAATAGCAAGTAATGAGCATGTTATTAAACGGTCGTAGAAAAAATATATTTTAGGATAAAACAAGGGAAAAATTCTTATCGAGACCTGATAGAAGAAGGTTTAAACTTGAATTTAGGTACTTGATTATTACAAAAATAATATCTTTTTTCTACGACCGTTTAATAACATTCTCATTATTCGCTATTTTTTCATAGATAATAGAACCCATTACTGTACCCGTGAGTAATAATTCATTACTCACGGGTCATTACTCACGGGCTGAAGTTAGATTCAAGGGACGCATGCCACTTTTAATATTGATCGTATATAAACTGCCAATAAAATTACTTAAAGTTGTTTATTTAATACAATAATTATTGTAATTTATATCAATAATAATTAACTTCAAAAAATTTTTAAAAGAATTTTAACTGTAACAATGTCGATATATTTTTTACGTTTATATCTTGTTTACTAAAAATTTTGACGTTTATCATTTATTTTAGTGACAGTGACATTAGCTCATTTTATTTGTGTTAATTGGAATTTATAACTAATATTGTGTTTATTTTTCAAGTTAAATTGTGTTAAATATGTTATAATATATTATGTATAGTTATATTATTATATTATATATATAGTTAAATGTAAATATACATTATAACTATTGAAATACGTCCACCGACAACAGCCATTTACTATTTATTAGATTAATTAGCAGTAGGTACAAATTTAAGCTTATAATTTTTCGGAAACGAATAGAACTTATATTGACTTTCTAGTTGTATTTTTACAATAAATAATAATTTGGTAATAGTATGCAACCAATTATTCAGCCACGTACCTACTAGGGGTAAATAGCATTTAGGTATTCTTGTAAATTATTATAATTTGAATCTTGAGTAGTTGATAATTAAATTTTTTACTAATTAAAATAAAAAAAGGTCGTAGAAAAAGTATAGTATTCTACTCGCATGTAATGGCTATTACTCACTCTGATGAATTACGACACTCGCCTACGGCTCGTGTCGCAAACATCATCGTGAGTAATAGCCATCATTACATGCTCGTTGAATAATATACTATTACTTGTGTTGAGCCTTGAAAATCATCATCTTTCGTTCTTTTTTCAGTTTTAAATTGTTTATAACTCGAAAATGGTCAATTTAAGAGAAAAATTACAAAATACCTTTTTTGTGTAGAATAGTATCTGCCCGGGTCGATTTTTTTTTTATTTATAAGAAAAAGTCATTTGTTAATTCTTAATTAATTATAGTCAGAACAAAATTAGATCGGACACCTCTTGTTTTTTTAACATACTAAATTACATATCAAACAATTTTTATCCAAAGAACAGATCGGTGCAGATCGACCTTACACCAAATCCTCTACTGTTGAGCGACATAAAAAAATTGGCTGAAACTTCAGGATTTTTTTTTTCACAAGAAAGTGAAAAAATTATTGGACAAAAGAAAAAAATATGTATATTAATAAATAATCTATAAAATTTGTAATTTGGTTTTCAGGCTGTAATAGACGCCAACATCTTCCCTCTCCTCATCGAAATTTTGAGCAAATCAGAATTCAAAACGAAAAAAGAAGCAGCGTGGGCTATCACCAACGCCACTAGCGGCGGCGCTCCGGATCAAGTTCGTTACCTCGTGAGTCAAAATTGCATCGGACCAATGTGCGATTTGTTAACGGTGATGGACGCGAAGATCGTTATAGTAGCTCTCAGTGGATTAGAGAATATTTTGAAGTTGGGCGAGGAGGATGCTAAGTTACAGAACGGCACTAACCCGTACGCAGTTCTAATAGAAGAATGCTACGGTAAGCATCATGTTGTATAATAAATAATCATTTCGTTGTAAACCGAAACAACAGCCGTCTTATTTTAGTTACGCTCGGGTCATAATCAGTTAAAGTGGACTTTAAATTTTAAGTTGGTACCTTTATCAATGCAATTCATATGGGCCGGTTTCAGCCGATTTCATAATCATTCTAAAAAGTGGACTTTAGTAAAAGGAGGCTTTATGTTAAAGTGGACTTTAAAGCGACTGTTAACGATGTTTGATTTCATAATTCGCTTTAAAGGATTCTTTTAGTAAAGTGTGTTTTAATGAAATTTTATACTGTTGGTTAAACTGAATTATGTTATATTTGAACTAAAATGGAAATAATGACATTTGAATGTCATACATTTTGTAACTTTGTAGGATACTCCTCCTATAATTATTGTTTTTTACTACAAAAAGTTACTTATTATTACTTAATTATTATAATAATTATTATTACTTATTGTTATTACTATTTCTGTATATTTACTATTACTCTACTTTTCTTTTTAATGACCTAATACTTGCTTTTTAATTTTATTATTGTACAGGTATCACTATTTAATAATATTTATCTACTATTACTTAATTACTCATCAATAAAATGTTAAATCTAAAAAAATGGACAGATAAGGAGATAACAAAAATTACTTCTATATACAAACTTTAGCAAAGAGGAGGAACTTCTTTTGTTACAAAAGATAGAAATTTAATAAATAAATGTGAAGAATAAAGGAAAGGTCCCTACAATATTTTATTTGTTAAAAATGATTTAAATTATCCAAATAATTGAGTATCATGTACAGGCAAGCTAATATTCATTTTCATTGCATATTTGCAGAATAGAAGGAAAAAAAGGATAGAAAGGGAAGAGGCAGAATATAAAAAGATAAAATTATTGGATTTAAAAATAAAACTACCTAATAGGCCTGGATCCCGCACACCAAAAAAAGTTGATTAATAGTAAGCTAAAAATCTGTTAATAGCTTAACGGTGTCTAGTCAGACAAACTTTGATGTATGGGAACACTGGAAGTTTAAATTGTGGAACAGTTTAAAAATTTGGAAAGTCAAATTACGAAAACGTCCCATGTATTTTGTCGGACAAAACATCTAATTGATTTGTTACCCTTTCATTAAACTCTCATGCAAAAATCAGACTGCTATTACTAACCAACATGATTCCTGTCATTTGACATGATCTTCGTGTTCCACTCATTAAAGTGCCCAGTTGTTGATAAACACCAGTCTGATTTTTGCATGAGAGTTTAATGAAATGGAAACAAACCAATTGAAAGTTCTGTCCGACAAAATACGTGGAACGTTTTGGTAGTTCTACGTTCCAAATTTTTAACCTGTTCCACAATTAGAACTTCCCCCATTCCAGTGTTCCCATACATCAAAGTTTGGCCGACTAGACACCGTTAAGCTATTAACAAATTTTCAGCTTGCTATTAATCAACTTTTTTTAGTACGTGGGATCCAGGTCTATAAAAAAAATGGGATAAACTACAATAAATAAAAAGTACAATATATTCATTTTGCTTTTATTAATAAATATATTTACAATCTATCAAAGTGTTCATTTATTAACACAGTTATATTGTTTTCTGAAATATTTTCATTATTTTTTATCGGTTGGAATTATTCATTATTCATTGTTTGCTTCATCTTCAGTTTTATTCACAGGAAAATTGTCATCCATATCAATGGCAATATTATGAAGCACTCTAGTTGCAACAATCACAGTCATGTTTTCTAATTGTAGTCTCATTCCTAAGCGGAGTATACGAAATCTTCATTTCCACAACCCATATTGCTGTTCTAATACTTTCCTTGTTCGTCACTGTCACCAACCAATATGTAATGGCCAAAGATGTTAATGATACCACTTTCAAAATTCAGGGGCTTAGGGTCACACAATCATAACTACATTAAACTTCTTATTTAAGATTCACATGAACTTATGTCCGCTTGCTTTAGTTCTGATTTGCACATGCATACTTAGGTACATATAACGTTCATTTACTCTAACACTAATATTTCTGTAGATGAAAATAAAACAAAATGTAGCTACATTTGTGTGATTCTAAGCCCCTGAATTATGCTTCAGCCTACTATTATTAAAATTGTCTTATTTGATGGCCACAGTACAACAATATCTCTAATTTTAAATTTTGCATCACTGACTGGACATTCAACGCAAAAAATGATTTTCTGGACCTGAAAATTTCTGCATACTAGACACCTGCAGAATCTATTTTAATTAAAGTATAACCCATATTGCACTCATTATTCTAGGGCCTAGGGAATACAGTAATCTTGTAAAAATCTTCAACAGCTTTCCATCTCTTGATGATTCTTGCAATTGTAAAGGTTATTATTTTTATAATTATTCTACTTGCTGAACCTCTGGACACTACCGTAAAATCAGCTACATTTAATTGCATACTTCCTGATGCATAAAATTTGTTGCATGGGAGTAATGCATCCACCTCTAAAATAAATAAACAGCATTGTTTTTACTTAATATCGACAAATTTTTAGTCACTTACCTAATAGTAGGCAAAGTTATTTGGTTTTCTATTTAAGAAGGCACACAAAACTGTTTGTTTTCAACCTAAATCTTTGATAAAAATCCAGATCATCATGTTATTATTGTTCAAAACAGTTTGTTCTTCATCTGTTCTGGTTAATTTTTGGTCTTCTGAATACAATACATTTCTTGAGAACCAGACGTTTCAAAATTATACATAATTCTGATTTTAAAGTACAATTAATTCATCCTAGTAATAATATAATTATTATTATTGACTGTTATGTTAACCTTAAAAGTTACAAAAACAACTACTGTGTTTTCAACTCAACAAAATAGGTTATGTACCCTTTAAAGGAGACTTTAGCAACTTAAAGGTCCGAAATCTGCACTTTAAAGTTAAAGAGTGCTTTTGATAAAAAGGGCCCTTTAACTTGATTATGAAATGAAAATCTCAAGTTAAAGGCAACTTTAAATTTAAAGCCTCCTTTAACTTCATTATGAAATCGGCCGTAAATGTCAACTTTAAAGTGATCTTTAGTTAATGTTCACTTTAAGTTGATTATAGGTTCGTTCCAAGACGACACATTTGTACGATCCCTTGAACCGTCACCAAATCGATTGGACTGTTTTAATGCTCAGAATCGCCCTTGAACGGTTTTCTTTCGATTCGAACCGATTACCGGTACGTAACCCTCTTGGAACGTATTTGTGTACCATTTCAAGTTCGAGTTGCGCCGGAAAAATTTTCAGTATTAGTATCACTAACTAGTAGTTTGCTAGATGGTTAGAAATTATCATTTCTTTATGAAATTTATCATTTCAACTTAAAAATCTTCCTCAGAATCGATATTTGACATAACATCGCTGTCTTCTATGAAAAAAAAAAAAATAAATTATCCATATTTTTAGGATTAATTTGAAAAAAAAAAGAATAAATATTTAAACGAAAATCAAGATTCACAGGTATTAATAGCGTGTATTGTGGATTATTCTCTTATTGAATCATCAGCTGTTCTATAGCAGTGCCCAGTAAAAATGAAAACAATCCTAACTGCGCAAGTCAGTACAAATAGTTTCTGCTTGAAGGCATGTATCAAAAGGACCGTTCAGTTACCGATTTCGAAACGGTACATGGATCGCTTGGAACAACACAGTGTACGATACGAATCATCGTTCATGTTCGCTTGGAACGCATTTTTATAATGCCCATGGCGAGGGTAGTACGAAGGACGGTTTTCATGTCACTTGGAACGCGCCTTATGAAACCGGGCGTTAGTTCATAGAGCGCTTATTTCATTCTCTCTGTACTCTGTACCACTAAAATTCGGGCCGCCACACAGTGTTCAAAATTGGTCAAAACGTGATCGAAACTAAATTTGTTTAAACTGTAAAAGTGATCCAGCTGAAAACTTGGAATATTTGAGGTATTATACCGTATAACGAGTATATTATAGCAGGGGTCGTTTTTTTTTTTAGTTTTCATCCCTTCATTAGGGGGTGAATTACTTGGGGTGTTTCATTAAGAATGTCCAATTTGATTTGCAGATTCTAGACCTCAAAATATTAGGATTTAACCCAAATCACTTAAATAAAATATGGCTCCTTACAGAGTTACAGGGTGTTTTATTTAAAAATTTAAAAAATATTTTATGCTCATTGGTTTAAAACTATTTGACGTATCCTTTTCATACTTAGCAAAAAGTGTGGGTACTGTACACCCTATAAAATTATGTTAAACAATCGTTTCTGGCTATTACCAGAGGCGTACGACAGGGGACAGTGAATGGTTGAGCCTTCCCAAATTCTACGCTACTGGCGGAACTGCCATTTTAGCACAGTTTTTCGATTCTACAATACTGTCTATGTAGATAACATACACTTCATTCGCAACGATAAAGTCATCAGTTTTCGAGATATTTAAAGTTAAACGTATGTAACGGCACAGATATTTAATTAATGTATTGTGCCGCTTAATCTTAAACTTCAAATATCTCTATTACCAATGATTTTATCGTTAAGACTGAAAAGTATATTATTCATTATTAATGATAAAATCATAAGTTTTCGAGATATTTTAAAATTAAGCGACACAATACATTATTCAAAATATCTGTGCCGTTACTTGTTTAAGTTCAAAATATCTCTAAAACGCATAATTTTATCGTTAGGTGTGAGGAGTATGTTATTTACATAACGAGTATTGGAGAATCGAAAAATTGCGCTAAAATGGAAATTCCGCCAGTGGAGTAGGAATTGGAAAGGGTCAACCCCTCACTCTCCCCTATCTCGTACGCCTCTGGTACTAACTAGAAACGGATATTTAACATAATTTCATAGGGTGTATAGTATCTACACTGTCTGTCAAGTATGAGAAGGATACGTAGAATAGTTTTAAAATACTGAGCATAGTTTTTAAATTTTTAAATAACACACTCTGTAACTCTGTAAGGACCCATATTTTATTTAAGTGATTTTGGTTAAATCTTAATATTTCGAGATCTAGAATCTACAACTCAGACATTGGACGTTCTTAATTAAACACCCTGTATATATATATATATATATATATATATATATATATATATATATATATATATATATATATATATATATATATATATCAAACAGATGAAATAGAGAATGTGGAAAAATCCCCTTACGAACAATTCACACATCCACCATTTCGGGTTGGGAAAAATTTTTTTGAATAGAATCAAAGATCCAAACACCAGTTCTTAGAAATGTGTTTCGCCCTCTTCAACCTCTCTGGGCTTATCAATAAAGATGAGAGGTTGAATATCTTTAGACACATTCCAATCAAAAAACAACATTCGAGACCTAGACATAGAAGGTGCGTAAATCTACGGCAAGTCCGACAATGACAGTCTCAAGTTTTAATTCCCTAATTACTTAAAGTAAGTAAAATATATGTTTAAAAACATGAGATGTAGATTGGTTTTTATTAGGTTTTTATTATATTCTAGGTCTCGAATGTTGTTTTTTGATTGGAATGTGTCTAAAGATATTCAACCTCTCATCTTTATTGATAAGCCCAGAGAGGTTGAAGAGGGCGAAACACATTTCTAAGAACTGGTGTTTGGATCTTTGATTCTATTCAAAAAAATTTTTCCCAACCCGAAATGGTGGATGTGTGAATTGTTCGTAAGGGGATTTTTCCACATTCTCTATTTCATCTGTTTGATTTCGTACGAGTGGTCGTCAAACCATTAACCTTGGATCTTTTGATCACTGAGTGTGTTTCAAGGATCTACATCTCATGTTTTTAAATATATATATATATATATATATATATATATATATATATATATATATATATATATATATATATATATATATATTTTTAACAGTGTTATGAGTGGTAAGAAATATTCAATACTTTTAGAAAAAAAAACACAGTATTATTGGTACACCCGGTATACAATGACATATTACCCGTCTAGCAACAATATTATTACGAAAATATTGTTAAAGAATAAGGCTATAACATATTAAATAACTTAAATCGGACAAGAGGTTTAGGAAATTCGATACATCAAAAATGTCCCATTTTACAGGTAGTGCGGTAATTTTGCTGCTTAGTGTATTAATATACACGGATTATGCGACAGATTATGACGGAAGCTCGAAACAAATGAGAAGCGTTGAAAAACCCTATAACGTATCTGCGCGTAGAGCTAACAATTTTTGATGAATTCGCGCACATTTACATTTACTCCAAATCCCAACATGTTTCCCAATCGCGGCTAAAGAAATATAACTTGAATAAATTGTTAATATAGCTATTTATAAAACTAATGTACAATATATTCTCTATTAAGCAAAAACACTACTTCATCAAAACTAAAACCTCTTTTCGCAACCCCAACAAATATCATGTGTTTGACATACATGTAAACAATACGTACGGATGCAATTAATTCAGACTAAACGCGCGCAGCGCTTGATGCTAAGCGCCATGTACTCCATTGCGCAGTTTTCCGCAGTTTGTGTTATATATTTTTTTATTCCTTACACTGTAATCTTTCATCTAGTGAAGGATTTAACGTGGCACAAGATGGCACAATAAACGTAATACGCTGTCAAACATTAATTTTATCAAAAACTGTATAGGTTTTTAGACAGCCGATTATATCAAAATTATAATCACCTTCCCGTGAAGCTAACTATACCATTTTAATCTTTAAAGTATGTATTTTTATCTCCAATAATTACTTTTACATTAGCTATCCACATAAATGAAGTAATAATCAAATTAAAAGGCATATTCTGAGGATTTAAATTTGATGTATAAAATTATATTGAATTTTGTACTTTTGATCATTAATACATCTGGTCCTAACAAACTTAAAAAATCAATTTTTGCTGAAAAGTTGCATCATGAGTAGTACAAACAAATCCCTTAATTTCGGCATTCTCAGATTTATTTTTTTTTGGACTTTCGATCACGTTTCCTTCAATTTTGAACACTGTGCGCCAGCCTAGGTCCACAAACGAAAGATGATAACATGGATGCCGTTAACAACGAACGAAAGTTTTACTTTTAATATTAACAATATTAAAAATAAAACTTTATTATAACTAATCTTCAGGTTACACCATTCATGGCTTCTAAAATTAGTCCAAGTAATGAAGCTTAAAATAGGACAAAACCTCCCAATTTTTACAGAATGGATCGATTTGCTTGAAAATTTGAGAATAAGTAGTGGATAGTCAAAGGATTAAAATCTATATGATGCCGAAAGGCGCTTTTACCATGGGGGTGGTTGCCACCCCATCTTGGGATGGAAATTTTTTATTATATTTTAATTGCAAACGTTGGTAAAAACGTTCATTCTAAGCAAAAAACGTTCTATACATTTTTTTTGATAAAATTGATAGTTTTCGATTTATTCGCTATCGAAATTGTTTTATATCGAAAAAATCAATGTTTTTAGTAAGTTTTCTGCTAATAACTCCAAAAGTTTTCGTTTTATCAAAACAACTTTACTTAACAAAAATGTACCTTTTGAAAAAATAAACAAAACCGTTTTTTAAATTTTCTTTAAGACCAATAGTAATCGAGCTATACTTTATTATATGTTGGCTCTTCTTCGTCAAATGTTAAATATTGTAGTTTCAAAGTCAAAAGACGGGAAAACTATGCATTTTTCGAGGTCAACTTGTTTTAAAGTATTTAAATCTATTTCCAGAAATAAAAAAAGTCTAGCTCAAAAATTAAGTGACTTATAATGAAAAGAATCTCAGTCCCTATTTTTTTCAGCGAAAAAGTGTTCGGAAGCAACCCCCTAATCACCACCCTAATTAGAATTAGTCATTGACCTTATTTGGTATTTTTTATTTATGTATTATTAATAGGTTCTAGAAGTTTGACCGGCTTATTATAATGATTAGTTTAAAAAAAATAAAGTTAAAAGCGAATAACGAATTTTTGTAGTTTGGAAAAAATGGCATTTTCTTCAGAATAGCAAGATTAGCATCAGAGATACGAAAAAATGTTTAAATATGAAATTGTAGCTTATTTAGTTCCCAAGAACCTGGTTGTTCTGAAGCTATTTCCTTGTGGCATTTTTATGATTAACTATTTATATGGGAAATAATCCACAATTAAATAGAAAAAAATAATTTTATTAACGTTTCGACGCCCAAATCAGGTGTCGTTGTCAAACGACAAATTTTACCATGGTGGGGGTTGCCACTTCATCTTGGTGGTGGAAATTTTTTTTATTATATTTTAATTGCAAAAGTTGGTAAAAACGTTCATTCTAAGCAAAAAACGTTCTAGCATTTTTTTGATAAAATTGATAGTTTTCGATTTATTCGCTATCGAAAGTGTTATATTTATATCAAAAAAATAAATGTTTTTCATAAGTTTTCTGCTAATAACTCCAAAAGTTTTCGTTTTATCAAAACAACTTTACTTAACAAAAATGTACCTTTTAAAAAAATAAACAAAACCGTTTTTTTAATTTTCTTTAAGACCAATAGTAATCGAGCTATACTTTATTATATGTTGGCTCTTCTTCGTCAAATGCTAAATATTGTAGTTTCAAAGTCAAAAGACGGGAAAACTATGCATTTTTCGAGGACAACTTGTTTTAACTAATTTAAAGTACATATTTAAAAATATCTATCTCCAGAAATAAAAAAAAGTCTAGCTTAAAAATTAAATGACTTATAATGAAAACAATATCAGTCCCTATTTTTTTCAGCGAAAAAGTGTTCGGAAGCAACCCCCTAATCACCACCCTAATTAAAATTAGTCATTGGCCTTATTTGGTCTTTTTTATTTATGTGTGTATTATTAATAGGTTCTAGAAGTTTGACCGGCTAATATTGATTAGTTAAAAAAAATGAAGTTAAAAGCGAATAACGAATTTTTGTAGTTTGGAAAAAAATCAGAATAGAAAGATTAGCATCAGAGATGCGAAAAAATGTTTAAATATGAAATTGTAGCTTATTTAATACCCAAGGACCTGGGTTGCAAAAATTTTTTCTACGGCAAAAATTGAGTGAGCTATTGACAATTAAAACTTGTAATAACATGCAAAAACCACCTTTACCAACCCTTTCAAAGTCACCTCTTTTTGCGACTGAGGATTTTAAAAAGGTTTAATATTAATTGACTTATAGATCTTGTAAAAACCTACAAAATTATTTTTTACCAAACTTTCTAAAGTAAAAAATAAAAAAGTTACGGTTAAAAAATCAATATATTTTTTTGAAAAACAAAGGAGGAAATCACTTGGAAGCATAATAATGTAAGTTAGCGGTGTTTTTAGTCATTGGCCTTATTCATTCTTATTTATTTATGTATTATTAATAGATTCTAGAAGTTTGACTGGCTTAGAATGATTAGTTTTTAAAAAACTGGAGTTAAAAACGAATAACGAATTTTTGTAGTTAATGGTTAGTTAATGTAGTTAGGTAAAAATGCCTTTTTTTTCAGAATAGAAAGATTAGCATCAGAGATACGAAAAAATGTTTCAATATAAAATTGTAGGTTATTTAATTCCCAAGAACTTGGTTTAAAAAAAAAATTTCTTCGGCAAAAATTGAGTGAATCGTAAATTAGTATAAAATATCGAAAAACATTGATTCTTTCGATATAAAACTAACACTTTCGATAGCGAATAAATCGAAAACTATTAATTTTATCGAAAAAATGTATAGAACATTTTTTGCTTGGAATGAATGTTTTTATCAACTTTTGCGGTCAAAATATAATAAAAAATTTCCACCCCCGAGATGGGGTGGCAACCACCCACATGGTAAAAGCGCCTTTCGGCATCATATAGATTTTGATCCTTGAACTATCTACTTTTTCTCGAATTTTCAAGCAAATCGATCCATTCTGTAAAAATTGCGAGGTCAAAAGCTTCGGTTCCTCGACTAAATTTGCAAGCCAACAAATTGCCGGAGCTAAGAAGGAAGAGAGAGATATATCAGGTTGCATCTTACTACCCGTCTGTCCATCACGGTAAAATTCCAACAAAGATTAGTTCCCAAATACTCAGAATAGAGTAAAACTAATAAAAATAATAAATAATCATTTCGTTGTGAACCGAAACAAGAGCCATCTTATTTTAATTAGTTGAGAGAGCGCCAAAAGCACTCTAACTAGTTTCAACCATTGTTAGGGTTTCTTCAGAGCGCATATTTGCATTTAACAAGTCTTCTTCTTGTTCTTCTTTTTGTATAGACATGACTCTGTCTGTTTTTTCAATGTGTCTCTAGTAAGTTGTCGTTCCATCGTTTTCGTGGTCTTCCCACTGATCGTCTTCCTATTGGGGAACCGTCTCTCGCCGTCTTTACTGCTTTATTTGTTGGCATTCGGCTTATGTGGTCATTCCATTCTATTCTTCTGTTTCTTACCCAGTTATTAATGTTATCCACCTTGCATCTCCGTCGTATATCTTTACTTTTAGCTCTGTCCCATAGAGTGTTACCATCGATTTTTCGAAGGGTTTTCATCTCCGTTGTTTCGAGCAATCTTTTTGTCCTCTCTGTGTCGGGTCGTGTTTCTGCCGCGTATGTCATTATTGGTCTGATGACTGTTTTGTAAATTCTGCCTCTCATTTCTTTTCCGATATTTTTATTTCTCCATATTGTGTCATTCAGGCAACCTGCTGCTCTGTTTGCTCTATTCACTAGATCTTCCACTTCTGTTTCGAGCCTTCCGTAGCTACATAGATAGTGTGATGCCTAGGTATTTAAACTCCATCACTTGTAATATTATCTGACCTTCCAGCTCCAATTTACATCTTATTGGATCTGCTGTCACCCTAACAAGTGTTGAAGTAACCACCCTAACGAGATGGTTAAAGAAGTAACAAACGGAATGAGGGAGATAGCAAATGAAATGAAAGAAATGAGAACTGAGCGTAAAGAATTAATAAAAAATGTCAAAGATTTGCCAAGTGAATGGAAACAGAGTTTGGAAGAAGTAAAAGAGATTAGGAGAGAAAATGAAGTAATGAAAACTAAAACAGGGTGCTAGAATATAAACTTGAAACTATGGAAAAGAAAGAACGTCGAAATAACATTATTATCACCGGATTTGACACTGCAAGAGATACTAAAGAGCTAAAAGAAGATATAGAGAATCAGTTGAAAACTTTTCTTGGAACAAAGTGTGAGATAAAAGAGATAACGAAACTGAATAAGAGAATGTGCAAGTTAGAATTGGGTACATATGGTGATAAAGCAGACATAATGAAAAATAAGAACAAGTTAAGACATATTAAAGGAAGAAAACTTTTTATTGATGATGACTATACGATCCAAGAAAGAGAGATTCAAAAACATCTAAGAGAATATGCAAATGAACAGAGACAAAAAGGTAATGTTTTAAAAGTTAAATACCAGAAGATCATTATAAACGATGAAATATGGAAATGGAATATGGAAACTGGTACAATTGAAAAAGAGAGCAACAGAGCTAATCCAAAAAACTAATAAAAGCAGAGGCGGACAAAATGATGACAAAATTTAGATATGAAAAAAGCGTTTGATATGGTCAATAGAAAAGGAATATGGCAAAGCCTGATGAACAAGGAAGTAGATGAAGAACTTGTAAGTGTAAGAGTTTGTATGTCAACACAAAAAACCAGGTCAGGACAAGTAACTTAATCTCAGGCGAATTTTCGAACAACGACGGGGTTAGACAAGGTGGAGTGCTGAGCCCACTGTTATTTATTTCTGTTATGGATGAAGTTATTAAAAAGTGGAAAAAACTAAAAAATGCACTGTAGGGTATAGAAATTTGCAGCAAATTGAAGCCTGTGCATTTGCTGATGACATTGTATTAGTTGCAAGAACTGAAAAGACTCTCGCAGATAACATAAGAATCTGGGCCGAAGAACTAAAAAACTACAACTTAATAATAAATATGGAGAAAACTAAAGTAGTGACAATGGCCAACAAAGAAGCAACTGTAAATATTGAAATCTAAGGGCAAAAAATCGAGCAAGTAGACCTCTTTAAATATTTGGGAATAATGTTAAACAACAAAGGTACACAAGAAGATGAAATTGGAAACAGAATAAAATTGGCAACGAGAACTTATTATTCACTGTATAAAAATTTCCTAAACAAAAAAAAATATCGAGAAAAACCAAAATGACAGTATATAAAACCGTATATATGCCAATTACAATATATGGGGCAGAAAACTGGGTACTCAATGACAGACAAAGAAAAAGATTACAAGCTACAGAAATGAGATACTTAAGAAAAGTGGTGGGAGCAAGAAGATTAGACAAAAGAAGAAACGAAGATATAAGACATGAATTACAGGTAAAATCGCTCAACGAAAGAGTTGAAGAAAAGAAGTTAAAATGGGCTGGACACATGATAAGAATGAGTGGCGACAGACAAGTGAAAATGACATGGGAGGCCAAAGCAGTGGGTAAAAGCACGAGGGGCAGACCAAGGAAAAGCTGGAACACTAGTGTAAACGAAATACTTAAGAAAAGAGGAACATCGTGGCAAGAAGCAAAAGTTTTAGCAGCAGATAGGAAGAAGTGTCGTAAATTTGCAGAGAGTATCATACAAAGGAGGAATCCTCAACACCTAATGGTAAAAGAGGCAATCGATTATGTATGTATGTATGGATCTGCTGTCACCCTAACAAGTGTTGAAACTAATTAGACTGCTTTTGGCGCTCTCTGAACTAACTAAAGACGGTTCATAACGAAAATGATTATTTATTATTTTTATTAGTTCTACTTATATTCTGAGTATTGGCAACTAATCTTTGTTTTAATTTTACCGTGCTGGACAGGCGGGTAGTGAGATGCGACATGATAGATCTCCCTCGGCTTTCTTAGCTCCGGCAATTCGTTGGCTTGCAAATTTTAGAATCCACGAATGGTGTAACCAGCATATTAGTTCTAATAAAGGTTTATTTTTAATATTGTTAATATTGAAGGTAAAGCTTTCGTTCATCATGTTTTACTTTTATATTCAATCATGTTTTGAAGTTTCTGTTTCTTAAGTGCCTTTTTAAACAACTGGTCCGAGTAAACATTGAACAATGTTGTGGACAAAATGCAACCTTGTCTGACTCCTCGTTGTAGGGAGATTTCGTTTGGTTAGTTATCTCCAATTTTTACGATAGCAAGTTGGTTCCAGTATAGATTTTTAATGACACAAATATCTTTGACATCTATTCCTACATTTTTTAACATCTTCATTAATCTTACATGCTGCACTTTATCGAATGCCTTTTAAAGTCTTCGAAGCATGCAGATACATATTTTCTTTGATCAAAGCATTTTAGTAATAGGATATTTAGCGCAAAAGTGCCTCCCTTGTTCCTATAGCATTTCTATAACCAAATTGGATATTTTCAAGATCTTTTCGCATTTTCGTCTAATTCGGTTGTGAAGTATTCTTGGGAAAATCTTGGAATATGCTAATTAACCAAATTCTGAGCAGTTTTCTAGCGTTGTGATTTCTAGGTATTGCGACAAAGATGGACTTGAGCCAGTCTGCCGGAATCAGTCCACTGTTATACATTGCATTAAAATATTTATGAACTGCGGCCCTTAATTTATTGTAAATATTTAAAAATTAACGAAACCTACCATGTATTTTCCTTATTTATTTGTTTTTTTTTTTTGTTAATTTAGGTCTAGACAAGATAGAATTCCTTCAGTCGCACGAAAACATGGAGATTTACCAGAAAGCATTTGACATTATCGAACATTTCTTCGGCACAGAAGAAGAGGATTCAAACATAGCTCCATCGATAGATACCGATCATCAACAATATCAGTTCAGTTCAGATCAATCACTACCAATGGGGGGTTTTCAGTTTTGAAGAAGTTAGATTCATTTTATAAAAGTGCCCATATTATTACAGTTTCAAACAAAAAAGGAAATTTTTATTGATGCAAGAATCATTCAGAAGAAAACAGGAACTGAGTTTTCTTATGTATGTATGAGTGACGGTCTTAGGACAAATAATCCCGGACGAAAAATCCCCAAAAATTATTCCTGGACAAAAAATCCCCGGACCCCCACAAAAAATTCTGGTCAAATAATTCCCACAAATTTTTTTGGACAAAATATCCCTACAAAAAATTCCGAACAAAAAATCCCCAAGAAATATTTGCTGCCGAATAGTTCTCAAAAGTTTTCCCGTGAATGCAATCGACGCAAATGGTTTTCAGCTTCAGTGCATGATAGTCCAGGGTAATAAGGTTTTTTCCATGACACTTAAACAGCCAGGGTACTGAAGCGTTTTTTCGACAGGTAATACCTATAAGAACAAATTGTAACTATTTCCTGCGTAAGATCTGGCGGTCATTTTTATTTATAAACAATTTAGTGTCAAAAAACGGCATTTTTCACTTTTTTTTTTTCAAATCAATGGAAAACAGGGAAATTTATGGTTTTTTAGTACAAATATCTTCGAGAATATGGAAAAAGCTGTAAAATGACGTATTACAAAGTTTGATATACTCATTTATTGTTAATATAATTGCGAAAAAAGGTCGGAATTGCAAAAAAAATTATTTTCTCAATAACTGTTGTAAAAATTAGTGTACAGCTTTGAAATTTTTGTCAAATAAGGGTTCTTTGGTGCTTAATATGTGATAAAAATTTCAAAGCGATTCATTCAATTGTTTCAATTTTATTCAAATTGTTTATCCCAGAGAGCATTTTTTTGCAATAACATAAGTCAGAAAAAAATGACGTTAGAACCATTCAACAGGTGTCAAATTAAAGAGCATGAGCTATATTTTCAACTTGCTTTAAAAAAGTGAATAAAAAAATGCATGTATTAGTAATAAATAATTATGCAAAAGTATCGTAAATATTTCCTTATAAACTTTTTATTTTGTTATATAAGAAATTATACATATTTGTTACAATTTTTTATCAAATATGATATAAATAACATTACTTGGTAGTTGTGCACTTAAAACAGGGTAAAAAAGTTAATTTTTTTGGAAAAAGTTATTCAAAAAGTTTATAAAGAAAAATTGACGATACTTTTGCATAATTATTTATTACTAGTAAATGCATTTTTTATTCACTTTTTTAAACCATGTTGAAAATGTAGCTCATGCTCTTTCATTTGACACCTGCGGAATGGTTCTAACGTTATTTTTTTCTGACTTATGTTATTGCAAAAAAAATGCTCTCTGGGATAAACAATTTGAATAAAACTTAAACAATTGAATGAATCGCTTTGAAGTTTTTAGCACATATTAAGCACCAAAGAACCCGCATTTGACAAAAATTTCAAAGCTTTACACTAATTTTTACAACAGTTATTGAGAAAATAATTTTTTTTGCAATTCCGACCTTTTTTCGCAATTATATTAACAATAAATGAGTATATCAAACTTTATAATAGGTAATTTTAAAGCTTTTTTCATAATCTCGAAGATATTTGTACTAAAAAAAATCATAAGGTTCACTGTTTTCCGTTGATTTGAAAAAAGGGGAAAACGCCATTTTTTTGACAGTTAATTGTTTATAAATAAAAATGGCCTCCAGATCCTACGCGGGAAATAGTTATAATTTGTTCCTGTAGGTATTACCTGTCGAAAAAACGCTTCAGTACCCTGGCTGCTGAAGTGTCACGAACAGGGTATATTTTTGTCTTTATTACCCTGTCCTATGAGAGTATAACAATCGCCATGAAACCGCTTTTCGGCACGAAAATATTTTTTATTTGTTGCGCCTTATAAGTATTTGTTATCAGTATAAGATTTTGTATGTATCAAAATAATTGAAATTATTTTCGAAATTTCATCACATTAATTTCAATTCCAATGCTAGAAACACGCATTGCGAGGAAAGTTATACGTATGTTTTCGATTATTTTGACCTTTTTTTTGGCGCTTTTGGGAACAAATTTACGGGCATTATTATTAGAAAACTTAATTGAGGATCTGTGTGCATCCATGAAAAATTTTTGCGCTGTTACGAATGTGTAGCATTGTTATGAAAACGCAGACCACAGGTCATTGACATAGCTTTTTAAGCATGTTTTTGAAATGTTGCTTGCATTGAATTGAAACTGATGACTAAATATTTTTGACGTATAATTTACAAAAAGGGAAGGTTTTTTTTGTACTACAATCAAAATTATCGTTTTCAGGGCCAGAGTTATCACGAATAGGCAATATTTTGAACAGGGTTATTCAAAACAGCAAATTGTTGTTATTAATAAATTAATTAAAATCGATATTACTAATAATATGCAATCTTAAGATTTGATTCCAGCTAAAATAACTGCTAAAGAAATTTTTTCAAAAATGGCCTTTTTTTTCTATAATTTGTTCAAACTATATAAGCGTTGATTGATAAATATACAAGTATACTGGTATATATGTATCAATAAACGCTATATCATATATCATTATATTTTAAACGTTCTTAAGCAATCTTCTTCTTGTACATTATACCATTGATTGCAATTGTATAAGAAATAAACAAAAAAACACCGGCAACACCGTGACTGGCAAACAAAATACATTCAAATGCCAAATAAATTAAGGTTAAATATACAATTATCTAAATAAATAACACCACATACTAAAAAATGAAGCAACTACAAAAAAGCTAATAAATAACAAAACGCTATAAATAATTATAAATAAGTAGTAATAAATTATTTTTAGTAGATATAAAATATAAACGCCACAACAAAATAAAATGCGCTTGCGTCAAGCACAATTTCGATATCGAAAACTCATTTCGACAGGGTAAATGCTGTCGAAGTTATTTCTATTCACTGTTCTGATTGAAGAGATTCCAAAATAGTTATGGAATAACGATTTGGACTATTTATATTCGACTTGGCCACTTCTATTCGATTTTCCTTACTTGTATCTTCGAAATGAGTTTCAGAATAGGCATGGCTGTCATATTTCACCGCTAAACACGCTGCACAGTGTTTTGATTAGAACAAGATAGGTGGACAAAATTATTTTTCATCACATTTACATTTGTATCCAGCAATAATATAATTTGATAATAAAATAAATAATTTTATTAGTTAAAAACTGATTCAGAGAAGTCTAGAAGCCTAGAAAATAAATAAAAAAAATTAAAAACAAAGGTTTTTCTATATTTAATACATTATAAATACAAATACATGTTCGTCTGATTTTGAAGTAGACTTGACAGAGGTTAAGACTACTGTAGGAGCTATAATAACTTTAAAACCTCTGGGTACAATTGACCAGCTTTTTTGTTTAGAATTTCTCTGAGGCTATTTATCAGTGGATCAGATGTTATGATCAACATTAAAAGTAAATCTGTAGTCGTGGCAATACGTGAACAATTTTTGGTGTATTGCTCCCGGAACTTGCGGCAATCTTTGTTTCTTGCTTCTTCAGCTTCTTTTGAAAGCGGTCCAAGTGGAAATAATTTGTGATTTGCTGATTTGATTACTTCCATACTATGTATAAGTATTTTATGTACAGTGGCTTTCAGTACCACGAAATGGCTCTTATGGCTAGGAAAAAGTTCTCTGCATTCAAGACAGAAATTTTCAAATTCTTAAAAAAAATGTTGTGCCCGAGTGTGTTGGTCATAATAAGTCTTATTATCGGTGGAAAAGGTGCAGATATTACATATAGCAAATTTAGCACTGGTACAAAAGGGTACAAGTCATAGTATGGTATAGTTAGACCCAAACCCAGACATCCAAAGTGAAAGTTATCCTCTAACACCAAATTGTTCTATATGGTCCACATAATGTTCAGAAAAAAGTCACACCATTTTGAGCGTCGGGTTTGGGGGGGAGAGGGGGGAGAAATCTGCAAATTCGTAGTTTTTTAAGTTTTTCGTCAATATTTCTAAAACTAAGCGGTTTAGCATGAACAACCGTCTACACAAAATTGTTCTACATTAAATTTGAAATAAAAAAGGCCCTATGCATAACCCTTCTAAAATTAACGGTTCCAAAGTTACGGAGGTAGTATAGTATAATTTTTCCAAAAAAAGGCCTAATCCAGACATCCAAAGTAAAAGTTTTCCTTCAACACCAAATTGTTCTATATGGTCCACATATTGTTCAGTAAAAAGTTACACCATTTTGATCGTCCGGTTTGGGGGGGAGATGGGGGAGAAGTCGGTAAATTAGTAGTTTTTTTAAGTTTTTCGTCAATATTTCTAAAACTATGCTTTAGCGTAAGGAATGTTCTATAGAAAAATGTTCTACATAAAATTTAAAACAAAAAAGGTTCTATACATAATTGTTATAAAATCAACGGTTCCAGAGTTACGGAGGGTGAAAAGTGGAGGTTTTCGATACTTTTTATATTTACCGATTTCTCCCCCCTCTCCCCCCCAAATCCGATGCTCAAAATGGTGTGACTTTTTTCTGAACATTATATGGACCATATAGAACTGGTGTTGGAGGATAACTTTCACTATGGATGTCTGGGTTTTTGGTATAGTTATATCATAAATATTGCCCAAAAAATATAAAAAGTATTGAAAACCTTTCTTTTCACCCTCCGTAACTCTGGAACCGTTGATTTTATAACAATTATGTATAGAACATTTTTTTTTTAATTTCATGTAGAAAATTTTTTTATATAACATTGTTTATGCTAAAGCATAGTTTTAGAAATATTGACGAAAAACTTAAAAAAACTACTAATTTACCGGCTTTTCTCCCATCTCCCTCCCAAACCGGACGCTCAAAATGGTGTAACTTTTTACTGAACAATATGTGGACCATATAGAACATTTTGGTGTTGGAGGAAAACTTTTATTTTGGATGTTTGGGTTAGGCCTTTTTTTGGACCAGTTATACTATACTACCTCCGTAACTTTGGAACCATTCATTTTAGAAAGATTATGCATAGGGCCGTTTTTATTTCAAATTTAATGTAGAACAATTTTGTATAGAGGATTCTTCATGCTAAACCGCATAGTTTTAGAAATATTGGCGAAAAACTTAAAAAACTACGAATTTACCGATTTCTCCCCCCTCTCCCCCCAAACCCGACGCTCAAAATGGTGTGACTTTTTTCTGGACATTGTGTGGACCATATAGAACAATTTGGTGTTGAAGGATAACTTTCACTTTGGATGTCTGGGTTATGCCATCTTTTGGATCAACTATACTATACTATCATTGCAATCATTTGAAAGTTTCAAAACGAAGAAGATTCCTTCGTTTATCATACAAAGTTTTTTTTTAATATTGCTTGTGTATCAGATAGATTTTTAACGGAACTAAACTGATTTATTCTATTACAATAAAAATGCGTACCTACCTTTGGACGCTATTACTAAAAAAAATGATGTGCAAGCGTGTGCATGTTATCATCATCATCATCTTGGTGCTACAGCCCTTAGAGGGCCTCGACCTTCTCAATCTTTTTACACCATTCTGTTCTGTCCCTTGCTTGCATTTTCCAGTTGCCGACTCCGATCTTCTCGGCATCCTGTGTTACCCCGTCCATCTACCTCAGCTTTGGTCTACTCCGTCTTCTCATTCCCACGGGTTGTGCTGTTAGAATCTTTTTTATCATGTTCGATTCAGGGGCCCGGGCTACATGTCTTGCCCACTGCAGGCGGTTTCGCTTAATTATAGTGATAATATATTTTCCACCAAACGTATGCTTGTAGATATTCTGCAGTTCAAAGTTATATCTACGCCTCCATATTCCGTTCTCACAGACCGCTCCGAATATCTTACGTATCACCTTTCTTTCAAAAATCGACAGAGAGGATTCATCTGTTTTAGTTAGCCTCCATTCCTCTGATCCATATGTGAGAACGGGGACTATCAATGTTCTATACAGCCTTATACGAGTTTTTTGAGACAGACGTTTGTTAGCTAAGTACTTTGATAGACTATGATAACACCTGTTTGCAATTATTATTCGTCTTCGTATTTCCTCTGATGTGTTATTATTGGGGTTAAGCGATGTCCCTAGAGATATGAACTCTTTGACCGCTTCGAATTTTTGGTCATTGATGATTAGATCTGCGTCAACATTTCCAGCTCTTGTGTTTGTGTTAGCTCGGTTAGGATTTCCGCAGTTCTTGTTATTATAATAAGTATTATTATAACAGCTATGACATATAGAAAATTTATCCCGGGTACAAAACGATACAAGTAATTGCCACCCTTCCAAAGTTTCAAAACGAAGAAAATTTCCTTTGCTCATCATAAAAACTTTTTAATATTTGATTATCAGATAGATTTATTGGATTAGAAAAAATAAGCACTTACTAGCATAACTATTATCCATCTTCAACAGTTGATCTTTAAAAATTAAGGAAAACTTTAATTTCGTGTGATTTAAATGATGTACGAATTTCAACTGATATATTCTATTACAATGAGAATACATACTTTTGGGCTCTATTACTCAGCGATGGGATGTGTTAGACATAAACAAATTCTTTTAGTTTTGAATATGACTTTTGTTCACCTAGCTAGCCTTATTGACACACTGTGCGCTGGCATCGTTTCAGGGTACCGGGTACCTCCACCATGGTCACTCACAAAGCGAATACTCTCATGCACTGAGGCTGAAAACCATTTGCGTCGATTGCGTTCACTAGAGAACTTTTGAGAATTATTCGGCAGCAAATATTTCTTGTGGATGTTTTGTCCGGAATTTTTTGGGGGGATTTTTTGTTCGGGGATTATTTGTGAAGATTTTTATCCAGGAATAATTTGGGGGGATTATTTGTCCAGGAATTATTTGTCTGAATCCTGAATGACGAGAAGTGCTGTGAATCGGTATCAAAATTTTTTAAAATTAATTAAAAGCAAGAGCTGTTGAACTCTTCGCTGTTAAGCATAAACTATAAGAAAAAGCTTATTCTTTATAATTTTTCTATATTATTGAGTGTTCGTGATGATGGTCTGGTAATGTTGAGAGGTACTAGTCGAAGGGTCCCTTTAGAATTAATTTAATTTGTAAAGATTTGCTTTTGATTAGAACAATTAGACCAGTTCCTGTATAATTTAAATTAGTTATTTGAAAATACATGTTGTGTTTTAAATTTTATTGATTTTGTTTTACAGAAATGAATGGAAATAATACCATCCAGCTACAAAGTGTTTTTGATTTACCTAAAACTTTTAAAAACTGATCCGCATCTAAGCGTAATTGCACACACACCGATTTTGGACGCTGTTTTATACTGGCCCACGGTGGTGAATTTCGTCGAAGACCTGGCCAAAAAATGCAAAAATTTAAAGTCAAAGTCAAAAGTTTTTCAACCTAATAAAAATATTTTTAAAATATAGTTAATTAAAAAACCTATAGAGTAATTAGGTCCATTTTCCGTTGGAATTTACCAAGCTGTAGATGGGGTTGTGAATTGCAACTTTTAGAATTCCCTCTTGTCTTCAATGCAGCATCCATCTGGCTTGCAATTTTTAGAAGCCATGGAGGTGTCACCAGGAAAATGGTCCAATAAGTTTCAATCAAATATCTTTTAAAATATTTTTATTAGGTTGAAAAACTTTGACTTTCATTTTTAGCAGATGTCGCTAGGACCTACTATATAACGTCAGTTGCAATGTGAGGACTAACTCTCGGGAGTTTCGTCACTTGGTGCAGAGAGCAGCAATTCTACGCCTCTCTGATGATGACTCCAACAAGAGTCGAAAATCGTTGATTTAGAGTGCTGGTTTGCGCTCTCTGTACTAAGTGAAAAAAAAAAGAATGTGTGTGTACTTTGTACGCACGTAAGAAGTTATTCTTCTATTATATAATTTCAACGAAGTAAATATACTTAACAGGTTATTTGTATTTTATTTAAATATTAAACTAACTTTCTTATCTACCACTTTCAAAAAAATTTTATTAAAACAACCAAAAATTAAAAAAATATATGAATCGTCCAGGATTGGAACCCGCAACCTTCCAATCATTGGCCCAACGCTCTACCAACTACGCCACCGAGCTTCTTTAAGTGACACGTAAGTTTCGGATATAATTACACAACACGGTGACAAATAGACATATAAAAATGTTGTACCTACATAGATAGTATTTTATTATCTTACTACAAAGAAAGACAAATCCAAAAATTATAATAAATAATACATTTACTAAAAACACTAATATATTCTTTTAATGGCTTATTTGCGCTGATACAGATACCTATCTTGAAAGATTAGCAACGAACTATTACTGTCTGTGTGCGCATGCGCGCAGATTTATGAAATTTTACTCTTAGTCGCGCCTAAAGAAGAATAACTTCAATAAGACAGTTTTACCTTCGCATTACAACTGAATAAAAATGGTATACATTTTTATTTTGCAAAAATTAAGTTTGTAGACTACTCCAAGAAATTAACGCACCATCTTAAAAATGGATCATTTTGATGTGGCGAATATCCTAAACCTGTTGTCCGATTTAAGTGATTTTTTATTATATTATACCCTTATTCTTTAACCCAGCATTGGATGCTAGGTTGGCTGTTACGTCAGTGGTCGCACATGAGATTTTGTGTCACATTTATCCAACTTTTGCCTTTTTTATGAAATAAAATTTTCAAAATAAATTTTAAACTTAATATAGAGTCTTTACACAATGTGACTGTTGATGCGCTCGTACATGTTAATCTAAAAATGTAGAAATAAGAGATCAGACGAGTCTGTTCGATTGTAGATGAAAGATAATTAGGAGACTAGAAGGAACTACAGCACATGTAATTTACCAGAGTGCGCAATATACTGAAAATGTGAGAGAAAATCGCATATAGCGACCAATGCCGGGTTAACCATATCGCTTTAACCCGGAATTGTCGCTGAGTTGACTATTACGCGAGTGATCGCGCGTGAGATTTTGTCTCACACACCCAAATTTTGCTTTTTTCACGAAATTAAATTTTCAAAATATATTTTAAACTTACAGTTTAAACTTAAATTTAACATTTAAATTTACAACTGTAAAGGCAGGTAAAGTAAAATTATTCTTTCAGTACAATAAAGTGTTACTTTACTGCCGCAAATGAGTACAATAATGAATGACTTTGGTGACGCTTGGCGATAAAATAAATTATTAGAAGAATTTTTTACTAAGCAACAATATTTTTGTTTAATTTAGTATTATTTTGTATGTCCTGGAATAAGATTATGAGATTAAGATTTTTATCAGTATCAGAAGATGAATTATATTAAATAATATCCAATATTGAACTGAGTCAAGATTGTGTAATATCGACTAACATTTACCTTGATTGTTTATTTAAATATTGAGTGTCGAATCCTTGAGCCACGGGCGCTGAATAAGCACCCGTGTATTTGTAACAATAACACACTTTGATTATTGAAAATAATATAATTAAAAGATCAGAATAAACTTGGTGTTCGTCGAGGTAAGATGTTTCATTCTCCCTTAACTACTTAACATTGAAAAGAACCTGAAGACTACCGCCCTTAGCTCACAGGGTGGCAGTAAATACCAGTTATATTAGATGGCGTTCCAGTTACCACTATATGTATTTTGACAACGACACCCGACTCGGCCTCGAAACGGTAATAAAATCATTTTTTTGGTAAAATTGTGGCTTACTTCCCATTGAAGATAGGTGATAAGAATGTAATGAAATCATCATACAATATATTTTTTTACTCACTTCTTAACTAATTAATATATTACTTTCAAATTAAAGCAAAACAAATAATCTTCATAAACTGAGATGCAAAATATCCAATTTTTGGAAGCAAAGCAGGTAAAATCCATTTTCAAAATAATAATTGAGTCCCTTGGAGATTTTTTGAAAACTCGAGATTTCTGCACAATAATTTATTCAAACATCTAAACATACTTTACATGTTTTAAAAATTATAAATATCTGAATATGAAGCGGCCACCGTTTTTTTGCCCTTTTCTCAAAAGTTACATCTTTGGGCTAAACGCGTTTTGCTTTTCAAAAGTTCACTTTGCTTTTAAGCTTTTTCTCCAGTGTGAATTTTTGTATGTTCATTCAAAGAAATTTTATGAGTAAACTTTTTAAAACAAATTTCACACTTATAAGGCTTTTCTTTTTCGCCAAGTCACGACTTTTCGAGTTATTTGCGAGTGAATATGTTCATTTTTCAACAAAATAACCACATTTTTAGACGGTTTTTCGCAAATAACTCAAAAAGTAAGTATTTTGTCGAAAAAAAAACGTTCTTAGCAAAAATATAGCCTATAAAAAAGTAAAAAAAAAATGGTGTACGCGGTAGGTCTCTGGATCTCGTAGAACTAGAGTTATAGCCAATGAAACATAGATTCATATTCACCAAATTTCAAATAGAATATTTCGACGTGAAATATCCAAAAAAGTAAGCACTTTTTGGGGAAAACCCATTATAACTTTTTTAAAGTGTTTTAAAAAAGCTTTATTTCTGTTTTTACAAAAAGTTTCTAGCATTAAAGTTAAGCAAGTTACGCTCAAAATAAAGTTGGTCCCTTTTGTTTTTGCAAAAAAAAATCGGGAAGACCACCCCCTAATTAGCAACTTAAATGAAATTAATCGCTACCGCTCCACAAATTATTTTACTTACGTTGTGTTTATATGATCTGTAAGTTTCATCGATTCAAAGTGCTTATTTTTGATAAAATTTGGTAAAAGTAAAATTTTTAAAAATTTAAATTTTGAAAAATATGCTCTTTTCAAAATAACTTAAAAATTGTTAGAGATACCAAAAATCTCGGAAAACAAAAAAAGTCAGCATTGCTTTTCTGAATCTCATGTATTTTTTTGTTTTTCTGTTAGACAAAAATTGATTAAGATTTGGTGTTTCTAAATTTGCATACATTCGTGATCAATGACTCGTTCAACCCCTTTTAACTACAGCCCTTTCAATAATAAGGACTTTGAACCGATGAAACTTACAGATCATATAAATAATATATACACGAGTCAAGAAACTTGTGAAGTCGTAACGATTAAGTTCATTTAAGATACTAATTAGGGGGTGATTTTCTCGATTTTTTTACCAAAACCAAAAGGGACTAACTTTATTTTGAGCGTAACTTGTTTAATTTTGATGCTAGAAATTTTTTTATACATACAACAAAAATGACGCTTTTTTAACACTTTAAATAAGTTATAATGAGTTTTCCCCGAAATGTGCTTCATTTTTGGTTATTTCACGTTAAAGTATTCCATTTGGAATTTGACGAATATGAAAATATTTTTCATTGGCTATAACTCTGCTCCTACTAGGTGTAGAGACGTGGTATATACACCATTTTTTTTTAAATCTTTTACAGGCTATATTTTTGCTAAGAATGGTTTTTCGACAAAATACTTACTATTTGAGTTATTTGTGAAAAACCGTCTAAAAGCGTGGTTATTTTCTTGAAAAAATTAACATATTCACTGCCAAATAACTCGAAAAGTATTGACTTAGTGAAAAAACTCTATAGAACAAAAGGTACTTAAAATTAGCCAGTTTATCCATTTCCTGACTTTCTCTGGACGAATATTTTTTCACCCCCAAGAGGGGGTGGAGGGGGTGAAAACCACCTCCAGGGCAAAAGCACATATCGGCACAATATCACTTTTTTTCTTTGACTTGTTAGCTATGTGTATGCCAAATTTCATGTCAATCCAAGCCGTTCTTTAAAATTTAGAGGTTTTGCAATATTTTACCGTTAAAGAACGGACTAAATCATTTTAGGGACGATAAGAGTATATAACTTAAGGCAGCGATACTCAACCTTTTTTCCCTGGGCCTTATTTTTTTGTTCTTCTTAATGGCGGTACAGGCTCGTTTTTTAATATTGTATTTAATTACAGAGTAATTTCCACATATTAATACATTTTTCAAATTGGGCTCTGTACCGCCATTCTTTATTATATTACGAACACGTGTGCCAAATATCTCGAAAAAATATTCAAAATTCCAGCTGCAATCTTGGAACGCGTTGTCGCTACCTGTTGATCGCTACTGTTAAATAGTAGAACCTAATAGAAAACATATTATGAACACAGTGCCGTCACTTTTTAGTGGCACATCAAACTTTCCACTTATGGACGGGATAAATAAATTAAAAAGAATTAAAAGTCCTCTCCCAGAATTCAATTTTTTTCATTTTTTTTAAGTTCTATGCAGTGGCGGCTCGTGATTTTTACAATAGGGGAGGCTATACCTAACTGTAAAATATCTAGACAAATTTGCACTAGCAAAAAAATGCGCCAAAAAATGTAATTTAAGGCCACATCTTTTGACCATTTTTTATTTACATTTCATAATATCATCCTAATAGGGCTTTTCATCGATTGTCATTTGTTTCGAGCTTGTGTCATGTGTCACATAATATTAATATATCTACGCCATACGTCTTTGGTTTGTATCTTAGAGTATGGAAAATTTTTTAGAGAGAGAAAAAATTTTCCATGCTCTAAGGTTTGTATCATTGGTATATAGCGATAACGTATGACGTAGATATATTAATATTATGTGACACATGACAGAAGCTCGAAACAAATGACTGTGAATGAAAAGCTCTATTCATAATTTCATGATATCATATCATTTTAAAAATAGTTCTAATAGTAAAAGTTTAATACCAAAGTTTGTGTAGTTTATTTGTTAACAATTCCATCTATTTGTAAATAGATACCTATGCATATCAAAATAAATACAGATTTGAAGTTTTGCAGTCCATACATAATGAAGCTTTATTTTTTAAGATTTTTTAATTTTTTAAGATACTCAACTGAATTTTTTTAATTCTAAACGCGGCCTACTGCGAATTCAAAAACACGATAAATTACCGATATTTTGCTTTGAGTTAGAGATATCGAAAAAAGTTATTTGAGCAAGTTGTTCCAAATATTATTATAACCCCACATACCAAATTTCATAACAAAATTCGCACTTTTAGATTTTTCATTATTTTTAGTCAGGACCCTAAAATTCGTTGTCCCGAGACGCACCCAACCACCCAACGGAGCTGAGAAAGTACTCTGCCTCCCTTGGTATATCTCCGGGCAGCGTGTGATGCCGCCGTAGATGCCACTGTTAGGAGACCGGGTCTCCTTAAACGCCTGCTGCGCTGCACGGGGCATTAGCAGCGGAGAATGCTGGGCTTCTCGGCTCCGTTCATGCATCTCGGGATAACCCAGGGTCCTGCCTACAATAATAGTATCGTTCGCGGTACCTGTTCCGTACTTGTCCAGGATTACTTCGCATGCGCACTTTAAAAATCGCATGCGCACTTTATATAAAAAGAACGCTCTTTTTTAAAGTGCGCATGCGAAGTAATCCTGGACAAGTACGGAACAGGTACCGCGAACGATACTATTATGTAATAAAACTGAGACGCGATCATGCGTTCTAATGCTAATGCTCCGTACGTATGGATAATTAGTGATAATATGGAATTTACACGTTGTATAATAGTGAGAGTAATTGTTGTTTTCGCGATTCATGATACACAAAACAGTATAGAGTGTGTAAAAAATTTATGGGGAGGCTGAGCCTCCCTTGCCTCCTCTGACGAGCCGCCACTGGTTCTATGTGATTAAAAAATAAGACTCAGCGTAATTTTAACCCACCACCCCTTCCCCCACCATCCAAAACTTAATTTTTCGTTTTTATTTTTATTAGGTGGGATGCGATCGATTCGTGTGAATTTTTTGAAATTTTAAAATTGATTGCATCTCACTTAAAAAAAATTGAACTTTTTGATGGTGTGATGGAGATGGTGGGTTAAAATTACACATAATCTTATTTTTTAATCACTCACTGAATATACTTAAAAAAATGAAAAAAAAAAATTTCTGGTACAGTTATATTCAAAAAAAAAAGGGTACAAGTATTAGAAAGGGAAGTTAACGTCATCCTATTTGTGTAAAACCGGCTGGGATTTTTGGAGGTTATCAAATGTCATAAGTGATCAAAAATGCAACTCATAGACGTCAAAGACGTTTAATTTGATAAAAGGTTTAACGTTACGTACAATAAAAAATTAATATGCCTCGTCATTTAAGTGAGATTGAAAAGGCTCAAATAATTACGAAAATGGAAGAAGGATGGTCAATTCGTGCGCTAGCAAATTTCTATAATAGAAATTTGAAAACAATCTTCAGAATTAAGCAACGATGGGTCCAACAACAATCATTAAAAAGAAAAGTTGGTTCAGGGCGTTCCAAAGTATCCACTCCTCAACAAGATGCTGTTTTAGTTCAATTCTAAAGAGATAATCCATTTGCGACGTCGAAGGATTCATACGGGATTTCCTGGTGCCCAACCTACTGTAAGCAGAAGGATCAATGAATCTGAATTAAAAAACCGAGCAGCTGCTAAAAAAACCATTAGTAACTGTTGAACATCGGCAAGCAAGAGTAATATTTGCACTAAACTATATTTACCGCAACCCACAATTTTGGAACAACGTCATTTTTACTGATGAAAAGACTTTTCAGTCGACCTATAACGGTCAAATCCGTGTTTATCGTCCAGCCAATACTAGGTTTGAAGAACGATATATTCACTCTCATAATAAATCTGGACGTTTTTCTGTAAATGTATGGGGTTGGATTAGTATACATGGACCTGGTGTTTGTTGGCGATTAGAGGGAAGATTTACTGCCGACAATTACATTAACGTTTTGGAACACGTAATGCTCCCTTCTATTGAGCAATTGTATCCTAATAATACTTTTATATATCAACAAGATAATTGTTCAGTCCACATTGCCCATGCCGTAAGGAATTGGTTTCAAACGCAAAACCTGGAAGTATTGCCATGGCCTGCCAGTCCAGATATAAATCCAATTGAAAACATTTGGGGCATAATTGTTAAAAAAATATATAAAAGAAATTTTATGCCACAAAATTCAGATCAATTGTGGGATACAATCTTAGAGTGCTGGGAAGATCTTGATCCAAATATGATATCTAATATAATTCAAAGTATGAGTTATAGAAAGTTATAGAAGCAGACGGTTCTATCACCAAATACTAAATTCTATTTGTAACAGTCATTAAAATTATTCTTTATATAATTGTTGAATAAATGGTTTCGTCTAATTAATGCTCAACGCCAATGATTTATATTTTTAATAACCTGTGACATTTGATAACCTCCAAAAATCCCAGCCGGTTTTACACAAATAGGATGACGTTAACTTCTCTTTCTAATACTTGTACCCTTTTTTTTGAATATAACTGTACCTAGTGAGGGAGGGTACCTTTTAATTTATTTATCCCGTTCATAAGTGGAAAGGTTGATGCGCCACTGTCAAAATGAGGGCACAGTGCTCATATGTTTTCTTTTAGGTTTTTCTATTTAAGTTTTAAGCTCTTATCGTGCCTAAATGATTAGCAAATTCCACCTATATTCCACTCTTAGTCTAATACTGTAATTTTTTTATTCATTACAGTGATATCAAAAATTTAAGCTAAATAAAAAAATAAAAGGATATAAGCATCTTAGAGCATAAAAACTGATAGACACGCCTTGTACCGAACCGTTGAAGCAAACACCGTCCGCGAAAGTGACGTCACAATACGGCAAGAACTCGTTTGGATTCTTAACAAAGCACTATTAAAATTACCCAATTTTAGATTAATTTTAATATAACTTCAATATTTTGTAAAAAATATGGTAGCAAAATTATTTAGCTAAGTAATTAATAAATTATTTGACTTAAAATAATTTTGTAAAAATAAATGTTTTATTTGAAAGTATATCGTTGGTATATCTCTTCTTGTTTGATAATCAAAAATAAATTTAAAGGGAGTAATTTTCTTTTGGGTGTAACTTTCAGGTTAGGTGAAAAAATATGTAGGAAATCTATTACTTTATTCACCACAAAACAAAATAGCTTTTGTTAACTTACATCTAACTCTTATTACATTATTTAGTTTTTCACCTTCGTGGTACAATCTGATGTAGCAGTAATGCAAACAAATTATCTTTATTAGATTAAACAAATGGTTTGTTTCAAAATCATGATCAAACATATTAGTCTAAGAGCTAGTGAACCCTCCGACTAACGGTCGTCCTGTAAGGCTAGAAATTTTTCTAGTGATAATTCATAGCACACCAAGGCTAAAAACCATGACCTGGCAGGCCTCAGCGGTGCACGTGTATCTACCAGGTGAATCGAAAAGTGCAAATTTAGGGGGTAAAATAAACTTTCTCCTGTAAGGTTTAAATTTAAGTATGTGTTTGAGTAAGTCATTTAGAAGAAATGCGTACAATGACAGGCGATTCTGAAGAGCATAAGACCTTGCCAGGCGAGGGGAAAGAATAGGGGTGTTTCCTAAAATTATTCTTTTTGCATCAAACAAATTTTTTTAGGTTTTTTGATACATTCCAAACCGAAAATGTCTTTAGTGATTTTTCTCTTAAGTTAATAGTTTTTGTTATATAAGCGATTGAAAATTTTGAAAATTGCGAAATCGGCCATTTTTAACCCTAAATCGGACATTTATCTAAAAATTTCAATGTTGCCAAGGTACGTAGATATTCTTTAAACATTGATTGATGAAATCCCGAAAAGTTATTTGCAATAAAATATCGAAAACCCCTTTGTTTTTTTAATTGCTAATCAAGCGGTTGCGTCACTGTAGTATAAGTGAGGACGTTTGAGTTTGCATAAATTCATTATCTCGAGAATGGGCAAATTTCAAGAGAAATCCTCAGATAGGTCGATTTTTATTTTTGAATTAGGACTTTTTGGCATATATATAATACTAGTGACGTCATCCATCTGGGCGTGATGACGTAATCGATGATTTTTTTAAATAAGAGTAGGGGTTGTGTGATAGCTCATTTGAAAGGTTATTTAATTCTCTATTCAGTAATATAAACATTAACATAATTATTTATACAGGGTGTACAAAAAAAATTTTTCTTTTATTTGTCAAATTTAATCAAAGTTAATTTAATAAAAAAAAATTTTTTTGTACACCCTGTATAAATAATTATGTTAATGTTTATATTAGTGAATAGATAATTAAATAACCTTTCAAATGAGCTATCACACAACCCCTACTCTCATTTAAAAAAATCATTGATTCCGTCATCACGCTCAGATGGATGACGTCACTAGTATTACATATATGCCAAAAAGTCTTAATTTAAAAATAAAAATCGACTTGCCTGAGGATTTCTCTTGAAATTTGCCCATTCTCGAGATAATGAATTTATGCCAACTCAAACGTCCTCACTTATACCACAGTGTCGCGCCCGCTTGATTAGCAATTAAAAAACAAAGGCGATTCCGATATTGTATTAAAAAAAAACTCTTTGGTATTTCATCAATCAATGTTTAAAGAATATCTACCTACCATGGCAACTTTGAAATTTTTAGATAAATGTCCGATTTAGGGTTAAAAATGGCCGATTTCGCAATTTTCAATCGCTTATATAACAAAAACTATTAATTTAAGAGAAAAATCACTAAAGACCTTTTCTGTTTGGAATTATTCAAAAAACCGAAAAAAAATTTGTTCGATGCAAAAAGAATAATTTTAGGAAAACCCCTAATCTTTCCCCTCGCCTGGCAAGGTCTTATGCTCTTCAGAATCGCCTGTCATTGTACACATTTCTTCTAAATGACTTACTCAAACACATACTTAAATTTAAACCTTACAGGAGAAAGTTTATTTTACCCCCTAAATTTGCACTTTTCGATTCACCTGGTAGATACACGTGCACCGCTGAGGCCTGCCAGGTCATGGTTTTTAGCCTTGATGTGCTATGAATTATCACTAGAAAAATTTCTAGCCTTACAGGACGACCGTTAGTCGGAGGGTTCACTAGCTCTTAGACTATATGTTCTTTGTATTCGTTAAACACAGAACCATGCACGTTTAAGATCAATTTGGTCATTAATTTAGAATCGTTCATTTTTTCTAAATTGTACATAATTCTAATTTCGCTTTCACCAATTTTGCAAATATGAATGACGTCTTTAGAACGTTGAATTAAAAAATGTTTTGATATGCTATAATTTTTGTGTCATGAATGGATATTGGAAATTATCACATTTAATTGCACACAAACATATGTCACAATCTAATGTTTTCTTAAATTTCTTAACTAAGAACCCAGCGATATAGTCAAAAACATCACAAACATAAGATGATTGTTTTTGAAAAACTTAAATTATTTACAGTATAATCATGGTTACTAGTTATTATTTTCCTATTATTTTCATCAGTTATAAAGTTGTCAATGAGTTGATGATCAACAGTTTTCATTTTCACGGTATTTGTTGTGCTCATTGCTAAAATTGTGGAAGGTGCCTGTTCTATACAATTAGCCTGGGTAGATCCTATAACACTTTGGTGCATTAAGAGTCTTCTATATGCATCTTTAAATCGTTTTGTCGTTGGGTTGTTGTTGTAACCTCCATGACTCCTATAATAGAACTAAAGAAAACTTGTAAGTGATCCTGAGAAAGTTTATAGGCCGAAAGATACTTCAGACCTCCATCCATATTACCCTTCTCGTAATGTTTCCAAATTGGCATTAGTGACTTTAAATTAATGATCATACCACTAAAACCCGTTTTTCTTTGGCTTAGATGTAGTGGTTCACGATTGTTGGAACAATTAAGTGAACTAAAATGTTTTATAAACTCTTCAATTTTTTTGAAAAATCGCTAGTTTATTATGCTGCTGTAAACTGGATTTTAGGTGTTTTGCCCCTTTTTTGTCGCTGCGTACAATTAAATGCACTCCAAGATAACACCATAATTAAAAAAATAGTGTATTGGAAAAATTTTAAATTGGAACACTTTAAAAAGTTTACAACGCCTATAAACACTTCTAATCTCTAACGTTGTCTGCCGTAAACTGAGGTCACGCACAGCTGTGTGAATCGTTTTATGTTGGCTTCACTCTTCTAGACGAGAGAATAGCATTACGGCGTGTCTATCAGTTTTTATGGTCTAAGATAAGCATAGTAACTAATATTGCTAATATAGAGAAACATGATTGTGATTATGTCATAGATAAAACAGCTGTGGTAGAAAATAGTTATTTCCACCTACCTCTACCGAAAGTATACTTTTCTGGACCTGATTGTAGGGAGCAAAATTGTACTTTTCCTTCCTAGGGAGGAAAATATTTTTCCTCCCTAGGGAGGAAAAGTAAAAGTGACGTCATGGTATTTCATTCATGAAATATAACTTATTGACGCCCTGTACAATATCTATTTTCTATTACGTAAGTATCTATACATTTTAACGTTTATTTATAAAACACCCTGTATTTTGCAGAATGGTAAAAAACAGTAAATTGTTATTTTGATTTAATAATGTTTACATTAATAATTTGACTTATACTTGACAGTTGACAGCTATATTGTACCTACTTGTTAGTTTTAGTTTTAATAAATTTTGTTGGTAAGTTACATAAATAAATTAAGTAAAAATGAAAAATTACTTGTTATTAATTTGAGGAAGGTGGAAAAACCATATGTATAACATGGGAGTAAAGTGCCTTTTCCTCCCTTGAATGATTACTGCCCTCCGCTACGCTTCGGGCAGTAAACTTCATTCTCGGGAGGAAAAGTAGCACTTTCCTCCCTTGTTATACAAATAGCTATTTTCCTAACTATTGCGGAAAGTGATACTTTCACGCACGAGACTGCCGTTGACCCGAACGACGCGATAGCGGAGTTCAGGCAAGCAGTCAAGCTTTCCGCATGAGTTAGAAACAATATTTTTTCTAGGACCGTACGTTTGGAAAAAAGCCACAACAAATAGTTATATAAATTTTTATTTAGGAGTGTAAATACACAAATTAATTCTTTGACAAGGTTGTCAAAACCAAACTTTCAATATAATGGGTTACCACGACGACGATATTGGTTTCCATGACGACGATTCAAAACCATTGTAATTGTCTACTGATCTGACTTTTAAATATTATGTCAAAATAATTTTATTTCATCGAATTATCAGTAGTAATTGCACAAGAGCTCTGAAATTCTACATTAATTTCAGAGTTCGAGTGCAATTTGTTGCGATTATTTCATGAATAAAAGTGTTCAAAACCAAAATTTTATTGCAATTTATTTATGTAAGTACAAATTAGTACCATTAAACACAGTTTTTATAAATATTTGACGATTGAAAGTCATCACTTTTATAATTTTTAAAACATTAACGCCCGGTCTTTTCACCTCCGAATAAAAGTTATCCGGAGGTTTATTTGACAGATTTACATGTAATCTGCCGGATAAACTTCCTGATAAATATTTATTCGGAGGTGAAAAGACCGGACATAATTGTCATTAATGTCACTGAATGTATTTTTTCGTAGCAACGAAGGGCATCTCACGTAATATACTTAACGACGGGATATTATCAAAAATTATCACCTTAATTTGCATTTCTGTAGCTTTCTATTGGTCAGAATCTCTTATGAATGAAATAATCGCGTTAATTTCATTAAAACATGAACACAATAAGATAAATTTGAAATAAATTAGTAAATAATATCTAAATATTAGTTTATTGCATGTATTATAATATATTATAATGCCATATAAGGTATTTTACTTTCCCGCACGCCGTGCGGGAAAGTGCATCTTTCGGAAACGAAATGCGTGCGGGAAAGTGTATCTTTTAGCACGGCCGTAGAAAAAAACAGTATCTAGCATAAGTTGTAGATAATATTATTACAATTGTTTAACAGATCTTTTAACAAAAATTTAGCGGCTGAGAGCCAATCATGCTCTTACGCCATATTACATGCATAGAATCGGCTTGTCAGATACTCCCAATTGTACTTGTGGCAAAATCGGAGATCTAACACATGTCATATTAGAATGTCATTTAAACATAAATAACATAAACGACCTTTATAAGGAATTAAAAGATTTAAAATGTTTTTTCCCAATAAACCTTAATACTTTAATATTTACAAATGATATGGAAATTCTTCATCTCATTTAGAAACATGTTAAATTATGTAAATACAAGTTGTAAACGTAAAATAGGCATAATTTGTTAATGTGGTTTGAAAAAATTGAAAAAAATATATATAAAAAAACACAATAAAATAATAACAAAAAAATAATAAATCAAAAAAAAGAAAAAAAATAGAAACAAAAATAAAAAAAGAATAGAAAAAAAGAAGTAAAAAAAGTGTTTCGCACAAATTAAAATATATATTAAAAAAACAGTAAAATAATTAAAAAAAACAAAATAAAAAAAAGCTACACAATGTACCAATGTATCTATAAAAATAATATTGTAGAATGTACTTATGTTTATAAGAAATTTATGACTATGAATCTGCAATCAATCACAAACAAGTCTGGCTAATTGGCTCTGCCAAAGCCATTTTTCAAAAAAAAAAATTTTAATTTTTTTTATTACATTGAGCAATTTAAACGTAGATAATCATTTTTAAGTGTACAGGGTTATTCACTATATTTTGACCCCTCGGTAAACTGCTTTATTTACATAATTAGAAAAAAAATGTAAAATACAAAAGTTGTTCGATTTTTAAATTATGATTTTTTGACACATATATCATACTAGTGACGTCATCGATATGGGCGTGATGACAATTGACTATTTTTTTAAATGAGAATAGGGGTCGTGTGCTAGCTCATTTGAAAGGTTATTCAATTCTCTATTCAGTAAAATAAACATAAGATTTTATTTATACAGGGTGTCCAAAAAGAGTGTATGTAATTTATACTTACTTACTTAAGCCGTCCTCTTGTACCTTACGGTGTCGAGGTAAGTGGAGAAATGAGACGTCTCCATGCCTTTCGGTCGGTAGCTAGTCTTTCTGCTTCTCTCCACCCAATATTTCTTTTTCCGCAAGCCTTTCCAATATTTGCATTCCACGTTCTTGCTGGCCTGCCTCTTCTTCGTTTGTTGTCAGATGCCGCTTTCCATACCCTCTTTACAGTTCTTCCTTCACTCATTCTCGCCATATGTCCGAACCACGATAACTGTTTCGTTTCAAGTCTGTCTAAGGTCCTTCCAACACCGCACCTTTCACGTATGTCTTCATTTCTTATACGATCACGTCTGGTCACCCCGGATACCGCACGTAAATATCGCATTTCTCATGCTTGGATTTTACTACGGATGTTGTCGTTCACTGTCCACGTTTCACTACCGTAGAGTAGCACCGGCTCGTATACGGTTTGAAATACTTTCATTTTTGTTTTCAGGCTTACTTCTTTCTTCCTAATAAATCTTTTATTTAGTGCATAGTATAATTTTGTTGCACTCATTACCCTGCTGTTTATTTCTGGTTCTATATTTCCTTGCCCATTCATTGTTGATCCTAGATACTTGAAGTCCTCAACTTGTGTAATGGCCTCATTATTCAACTTAACATTTATATTTTCTTGTGTTTTCGATATTATTAAAGCTTCTGTTTTTTCAATATTTATTCTCATCCCAAATTTCTTAAAGGCTTCATTCCAAACATTCACATTTACTTGCAAGTCTTTTTCTGATTTTGCCACAATAACCAGGTCATCGGCATATATCAACTCTGACACGCAAACTTGTTGAAGTTTATACACCCCAACCCTAGTTCTTTTTACCTTACCCCTGCATTCTTTTGCAATTTCGTCCATTAGAGTGATAAATAACAAAGGACTCAGAACACCACCTTGTCTTACACCTGTCCTTGTGTAGAATTCAAGAGATGAGCAATTGTTCGTTCTTACATTATTACGTGTACATTTATATATACTCTTTATTGCTTGGATTAACTTCGGTTTCACATTTCTACGGTTTAATATTTCCCAGATCTTGTTACGTGGCGCCCGATCAAATGCTTTTTCCAAGTCCACAAAACAGAGATACAACTTACTGTTATGCTCTAGGGCTTTTTCTGATAACTGTCTCACCGTGAATATGAGATCGGTTGTACCTCGCCCTGGCCTAAAGCCGCATTGGCTGTCATCCAGTGTGTCCTCGATCTTTTCTCGCAGCTTTTTCTCTAGTATTATTTCGTAGATTTTACTAGCAACTACCAACAATGATATTCCTCTATAGTTAGAACACTTATGTTTATCGCCTTTTTTGTGTAATGGTAGAATAGTTGCAAGCGTCCAATCTCTAGGTATGCATCCGGTACGCCAACAGCTCCTTATGATCTTCCATAGTAATTGTAATCCTTCTCCTTCCATATATTTAATTAGCTCAGCCTTAATATTATCGTGTCCTGCAGCCTTGCCATTTTTTAATTTTAAAATTGCTTCCCTGTATTCTTCGTATGTTATGTCATCATCATCTTGTTGTTCATTTAAATTGTACTCCTCCCTGTCATTCTCTATTTCGTTGTTGTCTCCCATTAATAACTCCATAAAATGTTCTCGCCATCTTTCGGTAATCTCTTCATTTTTTAATAATATGTTACCATCTTTGTCCTCTAAACCTGTTAATCCGTTTGATTTCTTTTGTCTTAGATTTTTTAAAGTCCTATAAAGCAACTTCGCATTCCCCTTACTATCACTTTTCATTTTATTTCCAACTTCTTCCCATTGTCGATTCGTAGCTTCTTTAATTTTATTTTTAACCAGTATTCTCTGTTCCTTATATTCTTGATAATTACTTTCACTTTTATTGCTTATATACTTTTTCCACAATTTTTTCTTCTTCGAAACTTCCAATTTTATGTCATTATTCCACCAAACTGTACCTTTCAGATATCTTCCTTTCGTTACCCCACATACTTTACTCCCAGTTGCGTACACCAGCTCCTTAAAAATGTTCCATAATATTTCTATATCCTCCTCATTTTTCCAATTTGTTTTTCGTATTTCTTCATTTAATTTACGACAGTATTCTTTCCTAATATTTTCAGACTGAAGTTTGTATACTTTAATACTTGGTTGTTCGTAGCGATTTTCTTCATTTTTAATATTAAATGCCTGTTCTCTCCTTGTCTTTACTTTAGTTTCAACGAGAAAATAATCCGAGCTGATCTCATAGCCTCTTTTAACACGCACGTCCGCTATTTCATTTTTGTATCTGTTCTGTACTAATACTAGGTCAATAACGGATTTTTCGTTCCGCGAATCCATCACTCGTGTGTATTTATGAATCTCCTTGTGTTGAAAAAATATGTTACTAACTTGCATATCATTCATGATGCAAAACTCGATGACTCTTTGTCCATTATTATTCCTGACCATTTCTCCATATGGTCCTATAGGGTAGTCATATTCATTGCTTGACCCCACTCGCCCATTAAAATCGCCTACTATTATGACCTTATGATTTATTTGGTCCATTTCGTCCTGCAATTGTTCCCAGAAGCTATCTTTGAGTTCCTTGGCTTCATTTTCCGATGGTCCATACCCAACAATAATTGTTGTCTTCTCGTTTTTACTCATATCTATTCTAAGGAGTCTTTCCGAAATATTTTTCCATCTAGTGATATTTTTATGCTCATTTCTGTGAACCATTAGGGCAACTCCTGCCCTCGCACGTTCTGACTAATTAACACCTCCAAAAATCATGTAGTGCTCATTTCTCATTTTAATACATCCACTACCTTTTCTCTTTGTTTCAGTTAATGCTAAAAAATCCATTTTTGTGTTTTCAAACTCATCAATAAGTTACTCTTCTTTACCATTTAGACTTTGTATATTCCACAACCCAATTTTCCAATACTTATTTTGTTTTTCATTTTTTGCATTCATAGTTCTTTCATTGTCTGTATTTTTACGGTTTAGTTTTTGCATATTTTTGTCAAGACTCGCATCGATTTTGTTATATTCTCTCATGTCTACAATCTGTGCCATGTTCGTATCCATATCCATCCTCGAATTTGCATTAACTAGTAGTTTTTTAAACCAGTTGCTGCTACATTATCTCTGACTATTTCTATATTATTCGTACTATGGTTCCATCTCCATTTGGTGTCTTCAATAACGATAAAACCATAACCCATTTTTATTCTTTTGCCATTTGCCTTTTCTTTTGCTGCTATATGTCTAAGATTTTTCTGCATATCAATCTCTTTAAGTGTTAAATCGCATTCAATGTATACGCGGTGTTGTCTATAACTTCTAAGATTACTTTTTGCTTTTAGTACTCTTAGTTTGTCTTCAAACTTACTAAACTCAATAATGCACATATTGTCGTTGATCTTTTGTACCTTATTTAACTCTGCCATTATTCGTAGCTCTTTATTTAAAAAGTTTCCTATTTCATTCTTAAGCTGTTCCATATCAGACGTACTTATTGGCAAACCCTTCATTATTAAATTATTTTTCTTTCTTTCTTTTTGGCAGATTTCTAAAGTTAGCTCTAATTTATCCATTTTTTGTTTCATACTCATCATTTCCTTTTTTAAATTTTCATTTTCTTGAATTATTTGTTTAATCTTTTCTTTGTACTCGCTATTCTCTTTTCTGAGTTCTTTCATTTCTCCTACCAACTCACCTACCATGTTTTTTATATCCTCTGGTTCCTTATCTTTCTTTTTATTATCAGTTATTAACGTTTTCATCAGTTCCGTAATTTCATTCTCTCTACCTCCAGCATTCTTTGTATCGGGAGATCGATATACTTTTCTGCTCTTACTAAAGATTCCGTCAAATTCATTTCCTTTCCTTTTACCATCCTCTGATAAATAAGTGTCGCTGCCGCTGTCCGTCATCTTAATTTCAATTACTATTATAATTAATTGTTTGACTGTATTTTACTGGTATTCCTATTTCTATCTGAATGTTGTTTGTTTTTATTTATAAAATAAATATATGTTTTGCAATCAATTTGCTATTTACAGTAAAGGTTTAATTCAAATTGTTTATGCACGAGGAATTTGACACCGATTTCAACTAGGTCAAATTTATAAAACCATTACTAATTAAAAAATCACTTACCGCTCGCAAAATGTTAAATCAAAATCCTTCTGTGTCCTTTGTACACAAACAACATTCACAACACTAAATAATCCTAAATCAATCCTAAATCACTTTTAAATCAATTTACATCACATATCTAAATGGTTTTCGTGGTAAAGCCCGAATCCGAGTTGTTTACCGCCGAATCACATAAATACGTGCGACCTCCTCGCTTGCTTCAACTCAACTCCACTCCACACAAACCGCTGGCACAAAAAGAAGAATGTATGTAATTTATTTAATTCAAAATACATTCTACTGCTGTCAGAAAACAGAAATAAATGTTTATTGAACAAATAAACATTACTTTTCACTTAAAATCAATGTTCAAGCTGCCACCCATCTGCCTCTTGGCAGTTTGATTGAATTTAACCTTTAACTACCCGCGCATCAAGTTATAACGATAACTGCACGCGTGGCGTACTAGAAATACGTATAAGCCACAAGAAAATACACTTAAAAACAGCGGATTTGTTTATTTATTTTTTAAAAAACACACTTAGTTGTTTGTTATAAACATTATTTGGCATCAGTGATTACTTGGAGTTCCTTCTCAGTAAGCCAATTGGGATTTATAACTGGAATCTGATTCCATGATAAATAAAATTACTAATAAAAATTTTTTGAAATGTGATTTTTTACATGAAAAAAAGTATTGTTTATAAAGAAAAATATATTTTGTGCCATAATGACTAAAAAACAATTGAAAGATGTACTTATATTACTATAATAATGGCGTATATTACTATAACCACCGGAAACAACAAATAATAAGCTGTAAATTACGATCCTCCCAGAACGCCGATTATAACGAAACTACAACCAATTGTAAAGCACATTCCAGTGATAGATTAGAGAGATTAACAAGGTCAAAAATTAAATTTTTAAATATATTTGCAGTAGAATTCTTATATCTGGCGTACAAAATACGCCAGCGCGTGTAGTTAAAGCTTAAGCAAAAAGCAATGTTTATTTGTGCAATAAACTTTTATTTTTGTTTTCTAACAGCAGTAGAAGATATTTTGAATTAAATCAATTAAGTACATACATTCTTTTTTTTGTGTCAATTAATTTAATAAAAAAAATGTTTTTGGACATCCCGTATAAATAATTATCTTAATGTTTATATTACTGAATAGAGAATTGAATAACCTTGTAAATGAGCTAGTACACGACCCCTAATCTCATTTAAAAAAATAGTCGATTACGTCATCACGCCCAGATGGATGACGTCACTAGTATCATATATATGTCAAAAAATCAATTTAAAAATCGAATCACTTTGGTATTTTACATTTTTTTCTAATTCTGCAAATAAACAGTTTACAGAAGGGTAAAAATATAGTGAATAACCCTGTACATGTTTAAGTGTTCACTTTCAACTTTTCATAAAATTTTTCTAAATTGTAAAAAAAATCAAATGTAGGTAGATCGTAAAAATATCCATCATGGATCAGGGGCGGATCCAGGACCGATTTTCGGGAGGGGCCATGAATTTTTTTTTGGGGAGGAGTACCGGAGAGTCTGGGGGTAATTTTTAAAAATTAGGGTTCCAATGTTGAGTTTTAAGGCACTTTTCACACACTTTGAGTGTCATAAAGGCATTCAAAACTTATCGTTATTTTAAGTATTATTAAAGTCAGCACCGATTCCTACACATTTCTTCGGATATACAAGTGCAGTTCTTTCGACAAGTTTAATACTATTTTTCCCAATGCTTCTCCTATTAGGCCTTGTTCTTTCCCTCTTTATTGATTTTTACTAATTATTTTTATGTTCTCATAAGCGTCAATGAACTTGACAAAGTCTGCACGAATGGTGTAATTGTGTATATATTTCAAATTTAAACAAAGCTGTTCCACGTGGGATACGTCGGTGGTTTCGTCAAATATGACAGTAATAATTTGCACTTTGAACCTGATTCATTATTTGTTCAAATTTTTCTTCACCACAACATGTTATCAATTGATTTTGACTAGTGATACTAATGTATGTTGCTCGGAAAGATGATGTGGATAGGTGTTGTTTAAGAGTCTTATCTCCTGAAGTGATTTTAAACCTTAACAATTCCCCTCATTACTAGGTCCAGCATTTTCGTCCAGAAGCAGAAGGCGATCATCACGATGGCCTCTTAGAGGAATATAGAACAGGCCTAAGAACACTATAGACTCTACTATTGGTTGTAGTCTTGCTCTATTTTCTTGCATCTGTTTAGACTTCCGAGAGTCTCTCTCTGGTTAATGACTGACTTTTGCGGGTTGCGATAACTTTGTAGAAAATTCAGTCCAACCTGAACGTACTCCTTGTGGTATAATGTTTTTTCATGGAAATGTATGGCTCCGTCTTTGCCCATGAGTTTGGCAAAAGAGGTTAAATTGTGACCATATTTTTCATTAGAAAAATAAAACGCAATACTTGGAAAACAATCCAGTAACAAACAAGTACCAACCAACACCTTTGTTCTAAGTGCTGGTGACCCAATTATCGCTTCATTTCTTTTTGATAAATTGGCAATTTGTAAAATTATCAACATTTTGATTTAAAAACATCCTGTCATTCTTAAAGCTTCCGTTACTGCTTTTGTGCAATTCTAGTCTAGAAAACATATTTATCCCCTGTTTTGTATTGAAATGTTCTGAATGTTTTGAAAAACATTTGAATTGAAAATACTTAAATTTATATTTTTTAAATTCTCGGAGGGGGCCATGGCCCCCTCCCTGGATCCGCCCTTGTCATGGATAACAAAAAATTGGGCACGCCAGGTTTCCCCAACACGACTCTACCTTATCGGTAGAGTCTACGAGAAGTGTACGGTAAATTGAAGCTGTAATTACAAAAAAGAATGCACAAACCATACATACTCATAGACGTTTCACGTAAATTGTCAAGGTCAAGACAGCAAATTAGTTACCATTCCAATCCAGAGATGTCGCTGTCAGTCAATTCTCTTGTCATATTTAACAACTGACAGTTGACAATTAAATTCATTTGTTATTTACTTTTTATTTTACAGTTTGTGGTTTAATTATTTTATTATAGTGGTGTTACGTTTTTAATTAGATTTAATCACAATATTAATCAATTGTATTAACCATCCGTTTTTATGAGTAGAATTTTTAGTTTACATTGATCATCCCGTGTTGTGTTTCTCCACATTTAAAAAAACAATATAATAGATCCTGAAACAGTTTATTCCAATAGACAAGTGTGTCATCAACATTTCTGGCCTATATATTTTTGGAAGTTTGTAAAAGATTATAAGGTAATATTTATCTAAACAATATCATCCTACAAGATTTTTTCAAAAATTTTCATTCAACTCAATATTACACATCAGTGCTTTCACGTGACACATGGCAGTAGTGTTTAGCATTTTGAAAACAAATTGGAATATTTGAAGTTTTCAGTAAAATATTGAATAAAACATTGAATTGTCTTTCTGTTGTTTTAATTTCCTGCGAAATTTCATCAAAAATCCCGCAACATTTATAAGTTGAAGTTCCCACGTAACTAAAATGTGTCAATTTAGTTCCCATTCCAATCAAGAGATGGCGTTAATTCGATCCGAAAGATTAACATGGTCGTGAAACGTCTATAAGTATATATGGTCTGTGAAAGAATGTGTGTGTACTTTGTACGCACGTAAGAAGTTATACTTCTATTATATGATTATAAACGAAATTAATATACTTTTTTTTTATATTTTATTTAAATATTAAATTAATTTATACTTACTACTTCTCAAACATTTTTATTAAAACAGTGCCAAAAAACACATTAAAAATGCCACAAATGATTTCTGAACATTAATTGTCGGAAAATGTTTTAACTAAATACGTATTTTCTGAAAATAAAATTATATAATAAATATACTTACAATCATAAAATGTATAGAAAAAAATAAAAGTTTTTATTGGGATTCGAACCAACTTACCACGCGGCTGGTATTTGCGTTGTATTGGGATTCACCCGCATTAAAACTTCGCCACAGAGACAGCTTGTCATTATGTGCGAAGATCGTCTAACTAAACAGATTAACCTTTTGACATTTTTAACTTACGTAAATTAAATTATTTTGATTTTGAATTGAAATGATTTAGAATTGAAAAAATACAACAAAACATAGAGTAAGAAGACAATATATTAGGTGAATATTGATTGAAATTTTGATGGTAATCAAATTATGTAAATAAAAGTATTACATACTACTTATGTATTTTGGTAGGTTCAAGGTAGGTATCGGAGCCCGTATAACGACTAATAAATTTCGCAATCACTTGCGTCGTGCAAAGTGGCTATGTTCAAATATCATAACAAAATTTGATCAACTATTTATAAAACACTTACCAGTGAAAGATTCTTTAGCTTTGAATAAGCGAGATCTGCGGCACTCATACTAGGCACAGTTTGATGAGCTTTCACATTGGCATGCAACAATCATCTCTTCTATGTAAATAAGTCCAAAAATATAATATGAAAACTATTTAAAAAGGCAGTATAACCATTAACTAACTTTTTGTTTGTTGTTTCTCTTCCTACCAATTTTAAAACGCAACAAGCATACATTATAACCAAACCATGCACAGTCCCACAGCTGTGCCACAGCTGCCATATTGGATAATTTTTGTCATGTCATTTGAACATCCAATCAGAACAAAGTTATAATGCGCATGCGCCCGGTCGCTAGGTTTTCCCATATAAAATTTCACCGTCATTACGCCCGTAAAGAAGTATAACTTCAAAAAAAATAAATATGTATGTCTTTGTACTCACTTTATAACGCTAAAAAAATTACGGGATCTGGATTTCAATGCATATTATTTTTTATAATTCTCGTATCAAAGTTAAGCGTGAAGTTCGTAGTATTGATGACAGTTAAGGAAACATGGGCGACCCAGAAAATTGATTTTTTCTGCATTATTGCAAGTTTATTAAATGGGCAACTTTGACAACAATTTGACATTTTTAAGGTTGATCTCCAGTGTGCACTATTAGATCCATTTTCAAACTCATTAATTTTATAGTACGATAGGTTCTTTTATTTTTGCATATAGCCACAGAAACAAAAAATATTTAAACTGAAACTACTTTATTACTTTTCAAAATATGTCCCACCAAGATCGATACACTTTTGCATATGTTCAAACCAATCGGTAAAACAGTTATTCCAGTCTTCAGTTTACACCTGCAAAATCGCTGTTTTAAAGGCATCGATGACTTCTTCTGGCGACTGGACTCGCAGCCCACGCATTGAATTGTTAATCTTTGGATACGTGAAGAAGTCGTTGGAACTTAGGTCGGAACTATACGGTGGATGGTTTAACAATTCGATGTTTTGAAGGTCCAAAAACTCTTTTGTCTTATGGGCAGTATGGGCACTTGTATTGTCATGACGTAAGATGATTCGCCGTTGTGTGTTGCTGCTTTGTCGGAGTTTCGCGATAACTTCTGGTAAACAAAGGGTTATATACCAATCAGGAAGTAACCGTTCTTCAATCTTCTACAGCAATTGTTGCCACATGACCAGATTTTGACATAAAAGTTGCAACCATTTTCTTTGACACACTTCGAGAACGGATCACTTTTGTTGGTTTTACCTCATCGTGAAACACTCGCAGCGGATTAGCGCTTATTTTCCGGTTGGTAGGAGTAAACCCAAGATTCATCGCCACTAGCAATACTATAAACGTTTTTTGAGCTTCTTTTGTTGAACCGTTCCAATGTTTTTCGACACCAATTGACGCGAACTGCTTTTTGCTCTTCTGTAAGCAAATGAGGGATCCAAACGCAAGCCAACTTCCTAACACCCAGTTCTTCATGTAGGATCTTTTGGATCGAGGTCTTTGAAATGCCCAAAGAGGCCTCTATCTCCCGGTATATTACACATCGGTTATCCTTAATTAGCTGACGAACCGCATCAACGTTTTGCTGTGTGACTGTTTTGGGTGGACCTGGCCTGGATTCGTCGCTGAGACTGGCGTGACTACGTTGAAATTCGCAATACAAGCGGGAAATAGTTGACTGGTGTGATGCTTCATTCCCAAACACAGAAACCATTTCAGCGTGACATGGCATTTGGGATAATCCTCTCCAAAAATTGTAAAAAATTATTGCTCGAAAATGTTCTCGGCTAAGATCCATTTTTGACCGACTTGCTAATTTCAAAAATTCATTGTATCTACATGACTTATTGTATCGCAATAAAACTCTCGATTTATGTCAACAAAAGATTGAGGTTACGTTCGTGTCCGAAAGTTTTATTGGCGGCGCCCTCTAAGAGGCTATATACAAAACTAAAAACACAGGCCACTTATTAGACGAAATTAACGTTTTCTGTAGTGTGTATTCTCAAATGAGTGTGCAAATGACCTGTTTGTGTAAACTACTTGAGACAAATTTCACACTTGTGAGGCAATTTTCTCAGTGTGCACTCCCAAAGGACTTTTCAAATGATATTTTTGACTAATAAACTGCTTAAAACAAATGCCTTCACACTTGTGAGGTTTTTCTCTAGTGTGCACTCTCAAATGTCTTTTCAAAGTAGTTGCTCGGCTAAACTGCTTAAAATAAATTTCACACTGTATTTTCAAACTCTGTTCTAGACTAAACTACTTAAAACAAATTTCACACTTGTAATGCTTTTCGCTAGGGTGCGTTTTATTATGTCGTTTCAAAGAAACTATTTGGTTAAATTGCTTCAAACAAATTTCACACTTGAGGTTTTTCTCCAGTGTGTACTCTCAAATGTCTTTTCAAAGTAGTTGCACGGCTAAACTGCTTAAAACAAATTTCACACTTTAGGACTTGTCTCAAGTATGCAGTTTTAAATCAACATTTAAATGAGCTTTCTGAGTAAACTGCTTTAAACAAATTTCACACTTGTAAAGCGTTTCTCAAGTGTGCAATCTTAAATGACCATTTAACTGAACCTTCTGAGAAAACTGCTTACAACAAATTTCGCACTTATAAGGCTTTTCTCCAGTGTGCATTGTCAAATGCTTTTTCAAAGTTTCTATTTGACTAAATTACTTCAAACAAATTTTGCACTTGTGAGATTTTTCTCCAGTGTGCACTCTCAAATGTACTTTCAACTCACTTGCCGTAATAAACTGCTTAAAACAAATTTCACTTGTGAGGTTTTTCTCCAGTGTGCACTCTCAACTGTGTTTTTAAATTACTTGCATCACTGAACTGCTTAAAACAGATTTCACACTTGTAAGGTTTTTCTCCAGTGTGTACTCTCAAATGTGTTTTTAAATGATGTGCTCGACTGAACCGCTGAAAACAGATTTCACACTTGTGAGGTTTTTCTCCCTCAAATGTACTTTCAACACACTTGCTGTAATAAATTGCTTAAAACAAATTTCACACTCGTGAGGTTTTTCTCCAGTGTGCACTCTCAAATGTGTTTTCAAATGACCTGCTATAATAAATTGCTTTAAACAAATTTCACTTATACGGCTTTTCTCCAGTGTGTACTTTCAAATGTACTTTCAACTCACTTGCCGTAATAAATTGCTTAAAACAAATTTCACACTTGTGAGGTTTTTCTCCAGTGTGCACTCTCAAATGTGTTTTCAAATGACCTGCTAAAATAAATTGCTTTAAACAAATTTCACTTATACGGCTTTTCTCCAGTGTGTACTTTCAAATGTACTTTCAACTCACTTGCCGTAATAAATTGCTTAAAACAAATTTCACTTGTGAGGTTTTTCTCCAGTGTGCACTCTCAACTGTGTTTTTAAATTACTTGCATCACTGAACTGCTTAAAACAGATTTCACACTTGTAAGGTTTTTCTCCAGTGTGTACTCTCAAATGTGTTTTTAAATGATGTGCTCGACTGAACAGCTGAAAACAGATTTCACACTTGTGAGGTTTTTCTCCCTCAAATGTACTTTCAACACACTTGCTGTAATAAATTGCTTAAAACAAATTTCACACTCGTGAGGTTTTTCTCCAGTGTGCACTCTCAAATGTGTTTTCAAATGACCTGCTATAATAAATTGCTTTAAACAAATTTCACTTATACGGCTTTTCTCCAGTGCGTACTTTCAAATGTACTTTCAACTCACTTGCCGTAATAAATTGCTTAAAACAAATTTCACACTCGTGAGGTTTTTCTCCAGTGTGCACTCTCAAATGTGTTTTCAAATGACCTGCTATAATAAATTGCTTTAAACAAATTTCACTTATACGGCTTTTCTCCAGTGCGTACTTTCAAATGTACTTTCAACTCACTTGCCGTAATAAATTGCTTAAAACAAATTTCACACTCGTGAGGTTTTTCTCCAGTGTGCACTCTCAAATGTGTTTTCAAATGACCTGCTATAATAAATTGCTTTAAACAAATTTCACTTATACGGCTTTTCTCCAGTGTGTATTTTCAAATGTACTTTCAACTCACTTGCCGTAATAAATTGCTTAAAACAAATTTCACACTAGTGAGGTTTTTCTCCAGTGTGCACTCTCAAATGTGTTTTCAAATGACCTGCTATAATAAACTGCTTAGAACAGATTTCACACTTGTGAGGTCTTTCTCCAGTATGCACTCTCAAATGTACTTTCAAAACACTTGCTGTAATAAACAGCTTAAAACAAATTTCACACTTGTGAGGTTTTTGTCCAGTATGCACTCTCAAATATCTTTTTAAAGTACTTTTTTGATTAAATTGCTTAAAACAAGTTTCACACTAGTGAGGTTTTTCTCCAGTGTGCACTTTTAAATGTCTTGTCAAATTACCTGCTATAATAAATTGCTTAAAACAAATTTCACACTTATACGGCTTTTCTCCAGTGTGTACTCTCAAATGTACTTTCAACTCACTTGCCGTAATAAATTTCTTAAAACAAATTTCACACTTGTGAGGTTTTTCTCCAGTGTGCACTTTTAAATGTCTTGTCAAATGACCTGCTATAATAAATTGCTTAAAACAAATTACACACTTATACGGCTTTTCTCCAGTGTGTACTCTCAAATGTACTTTCAACTCACTTGCCGTAAGAAATTTCTTAAAACAAATTTCACACTTGTTAGGTTTTCCCCAAGTGTGCACTCTCAAATGTGTTTTTAAATGACTTGGATCACTAAACTGCTTAAAACAAATTTCACACTTGTGAGGTTTTTCTCCAGTGTGCACTCTCAAATGTACTTTCAAATGACCTGCTGTAATAAACTGCTTAGAACAGATTTCACACTTGTGAGGTCTTTCTCCAGTATGCACTCTCAAATGTACTTTCAAAACACCTGCTGTAATAAACTGCTTAAAACAAATTTCACACTTGTGAGGTTTTTGTCCAGTATGCACACTCAAATGTCTTTTTAAAGTACTTTTTTGATTAAATTGCTTAAAACAAATTTCACACTTGTGAGGTTTTTCTCCAGTGTGCACTTTTGAATGTGTTGTCAAATGACCTGCTATAATAAATTGCTTAAAACAAATTTCACACTTAAACGGCTTTTCTCCAGTGTGTACTCTCAAATGTACTTTCAACTCACTTGCCGTAATAAATTTCTTAAAACAAATTTCACACTTGTGAGGTTTCTCCCAAGTGTGCACTCTCAAATGTATTTTCAAATGACCTGCTGTAAGAAATAGCTTAAAGCAGATTTGACACTTGTGAGGATTTTCTTCAGTGTGAACTCTCAAATGTTCTTTTAAAGTATATGCTTCACTAAATTGTTTAGAACAAATTTCACACTTGTGAGGTTTTTCTCCAGTGTGCACTCGCAAATGTCTTTTCGAATCACCTGCTCTACTAAACCGCTTAAAACAGATTTCACACTGGTGAGGTTTTTCTCCAGTGTGCACTCTCAAATGTACTTTCAACTCACTTGCCGTAATAAACTGCTTAAAACAAATTTCACACTTGTGAGGTTTTTCTCCAGTGTGCACTCTCAAATGTGTTTTTAAGTTACCTGCTTCATTAAATTGCTTAAAACAAATTTCACACTTGTGAGGTTTTTCTTTAGTGTGCACTCGCAAATGTCTTTTCAATTGACCTGCTTCACTGAACTGCTTAAAACAAATTTCACACTTATAAAGCCTTTCTTTAGTGTGCGTTTTTATATGTCGTTTCAAAGACCTTTTGTGGTTAAATTGCTTAAAACAAATTTCACAAATGTAATTATTTAATGTTGTTTCTTCAGTTTTTTGTTGTTCCGTTGTGCATGCAAGTTCAGTTTTCATAATTTCCATTTCGTTCTGAGAAAAACCTAAAATAAAAATAAAAGCTATAATTACAAAGTTTTTATTCAGGAACTACAGAATCAAACAAAGAGTAATAACATTTAATACGGATTTTTGGCTATTAGTGCAGCCACTGAAGGTTTTCATTTCCGATTTCGTTGAACCTCCATCGATTTTCACGAAAATTGGTGAGTAATTAGAGGATACCTCAAGGAACAAAGGTGACATGATGTCAACTTGAGCTTTTACCCTGGGGGTGGATGCCACCCCTTCTCGGGGGTGAAAATTATTTTATTAAAAATAATACCACAAGTCGATAGAGGGACAAATTATAAGCAAAATTTGTTACATAAAGTTATTAAAATAAATCAACACTTTTTGAGTTATTAAAGACCAAAGATTTTATTTTTTCGTAAAAAAATGCATGTGTCAAATCGGTTTTTCACGTATAAATTAAAAACTATAAGCTTTTACAAAAAAAGTTATTATTACTGAAATTGAAGATAATCAAAAAATTGAATACATTTCTTACATAAAGAACTAAACTAATGTTAGTTCAACGTGAGTTATTGGCAATTGAATGTATTTTTTTCGACGAGTACTCAAGTCTAAGTATTCAAGCTTAAATAACGGGAAAACGATGCAATGTATAAAATATTCCTGCTAAACATTTTTCAAAGTACTTCGGAATACCTATCAAATGAGCTTCAGAACAACGAAATAGCGTCAAAATTAAGCAAGATATAATGAAAATAAAAGAACCGTTTCGAATTTTTTAGGAAAAAGTGAAAAATAAAAGATACGCCATTTCCACAAAAATTTAAATTTATAGTAATCCTTACAAGAACTTCTTTATATTAGCATAAGTAATGTTTTCGATAATTTTGACCGGTTTAGAATGCATATTTTTGAAAAAAAGATATAATTTAAAAGAATCATGATTTTTAAAATTATTGTAATTCTCATATTCTTTTGATAATAACTCCAAAAATACTCAATATACGTAAAAAATTATATATAACCAAATTTTGGCTTTTTCTGTTCCAAATATTATACCTGTGTTACTATTTCTATAGGGTAAAAAATAACCGAGATAGAAACGTTTAAATCTTAAATTTTGCTGTTGGGAACCATGCAACCGAGGTCATTTAACTTTTTATTTTTAAAAAAGTATATATATATATATATATATATATATATATATATATATATATATATATATATATATAGTAATTACTAATCAGCTGTGATCATTTCTAGTTTATATATATATATATATATATATATATATATATATATATATATATATATATATATATATATATATATATATGCCTCGTCCAATTTACTTACCGTTGCACGTCATCCGCGACATAGCCTGTGACACCATACCAACACGAAATATTTAGGCGGTGGGTGTGTTCTTTTTTAGAATCAAAATGATTCTAAAGGGGAACACACCTACCGCCTAAAAATTTCGTGTTGGTATCGTGTCACAGGCTATGGCGCGGATGACGTGCAACGGTAAGTAAATTGGACGAGGTATATATATATATATATATATATATATATATATATATATATATATATATATATATATATATATATATATATATATATATATATATGAAAGGAAACGGCAATTGCATTTTATTTCACTTCGACCACCACCGATATTCTACACGACGTGTTTCGAGCTCATGTCAAGCTCTCGTCAGGAACATCTAGGTGGATGGTCGAGGTGTAAGAAAATGCTTTTGGCCTTTCTGGTAATAATAAAATAACCAGACTTCAGTACACTTGGTACGACATCTATATTAATTAAACGAAAAGATTTCTCTGGTATACAGAAGAAATCTTTTCTGTAGCGGACGCGAAAATGTAAATTTCAAAGTCTTCATAAAAGACGATGAACGACAAAAGACACCTCTTTGTGTCACAGATTTGTCTACAAAGCCACGTTATTCGCTACACATTCGTCAATAACGGAGAAGAACCGTGATATGAAAGGAAACGGCAATTGCATTTTATTTCACTTCGACCACCACCGATATTCTACACGACGTGTTTCGAGCTCATGTCAAGCTCTCGTCAGGAACATCTAGGTGGATGGTCGAGGTGTAAGAAAATGCTTTTGGCCTTTCTGGTAATAATAAAATAACCAGACTTCAGTACACTTGGTACGACATCTATATTAATTAAACGAAAAGATTTCTCTGGTATACAGAAGAAATCTTTTCTGTAGCGGACGCGAAAATGTAAATTTCAAAGTCTTCATAAAAGACGATGAACGACAAAAGACACCTCTTTGTGTCACAGATTTGTCTACAAAGCCACGTTATTCGCTACACATTCGTCAATAACGGAGAAGAACAGTGATATGAAAGGAAACGGCAATTGCATTTTATTTCACTTCGACCACCACCGATATTCTACACGACGTGTTTCGAGCTCATGTCAAGCTCTCGTCAGGAACATCTAGGTGGATGGTCGAGGTGTAAGAAAATGCTTTTGGCCTTTCTGGTAATAATAAAATAACCAGACTTCAGTACACTTGGTACGACATCTATATTAATTAAACGAAAAGATTTCTCTGGTATACAGAAGAAATCTTTTCTGTAGCGGACGCGAAAATGTAAATTTCAAAGTCTTCATAAAAGACGGTGAACGACAAAAGACACCTCTTTGTGTCACAGATTTGTCTACAAAGCCACGTTATTCGCTACACATTCGTCAATAACGGAGAAGAACCGTGATATGAAAGGAAACGGCAATTGCATTTTATTTCACTTCGACCACCACCGATATTCTACACGACGTGTTTCGAGCTCATGTCAAGCTCTCGTCAGGAACATCTAGGTGGATGGTCGAGGTGTAAGAAAATGCTTTTGGCCTTTCTGGTAATAATAAAATAACCAGACTTCAGTACACTTGGTACGACATCTATATTAATTAAACGAAAAGATTTCTCTGGTATACAGAAGAAATCTTTTCTGTAGCGGACGCGAAAATGTAAATTTCAAAGTCTTCATAAAAGACGATGAACGACAAAAGACACCTCTTTGTGTCACAGATTTGTCTACAAAGCCACGTTATTCGCTACACATTCGTCAATAACGGAGAAGAACCGTGATATGAAAGGAAACGGCAATTGCATTTTATTTCACTTCGACCACCACCGATATTCTACACGACGTGTTTCGAGCTCATGTCAAGCTCTCGTCAGGAACATCTAGGTGGATGGTCGAGGTGTAAGAAAATGCTTTTGGCCTTTCTGGTAATAATAAAATAACCAGACTTCAGTACACTTGGTACGACATCTATATTAATTAAACGAAAAGATTTCTCTGGTATACAGAAGAAATCTTTTCTGTAGCGGACGCGAAAATGTAAATTTCAAAGTCTTCATAAAAGACGATGAACGACAAAAGACACCTCTTTGTGTCACAGATTTGTCTACAAAGCCACGTTATTCGCTACACATTCGTCAATAACGGAGAAGAACCGTGATATGAAAGGAAACGGCAATTGCATTTTATTTCACTTCGACCACCACCGATATTCTACACGACGTGTTTCGAGCTCATGTCAAGCTCTCGTCAGGAACATCTAGGTGGATGGTCGAGGTGTAAGAAAATGCTTTTGGCCTTTCTGGTAATAATAAAATAACCAGACTTCAGTACACTTGGTACGACATCTATATAAATTAAACGAAAAGATTTCTCTGGTATACAGAAGAAACCTTTTCCGTAGATTTAATTTACATTTTCGCGTCCGCTACGGAAAAGATTTCTTCTGTATATCAGAGAAATCTTTTCGTTTAATTCATATAGATGTCGTACCAAGTGTACTGAAGTCTGGTTATTTTATTATTACCAGAAAGGCCAAAAGCATTTTCTTACACCTCGACCATCCACCTAGATGTTCCTGACGAGAGCTTGACATGAGCTCGAAACACGTCGTGTAGAATATCGGTGGTGGTCGAAGTGAAATAAAATGCAATTGCCGTTTCCTTTCATATCACGGTTCTTCTCCTTTATTGACGAATGTGTAGCGAATAACGTGGCTTTGTAGACAAATCTGTGACACAAAGAGGTGTCTTTTGTCGTTCATCGTCTTTTATGAAGACTTTGAAATTTACATTTTCGCGTCCGCTACAGAAAAGATTTCTTCTGTATACCAGAGAAATCTTTTCGTTTAATTAATATAGATGTCGTACCAAGTGTACTGAAGTCTGGTTATTTTATTATTACCAGAAAGGCCAAAAGCATTTTCTTACACCTCGACCATCCACCTAGATGTTCCTGACGAGAGCTTGACATGAGCTCGAAACACGTCGTGTAGAATATCGGTGGTGGTCGAAGTGAAATAAAATGCAATTGCCGTTTCCTTTCATATCACGGTTCTTCTCCGTTATTGACGAATGTGTAGCGAATAACGTGGCTTTGTAGACAAATCTGTGACACAAAGAGGTGTCTTTTGTCGTTCATCGTCTTTTATGAAGACTTTGAAATTTACATTTTCGCGTCCGCTACAGAAAAGATTTCTTCTGTATACCAGAGAAATCTTTTCGTTTAATTAATATAGATGTCGTACCAAGTGTACTGAAGTCTGGTTATTTTATTATTACCAGAAAGGCCAAAAGCATTTTCTTACACCTCGACCATCCACCTAGATGTTCCTGACGAGAGCTTGACATGAGCTCGAAACACGTCGTGTAGAATATCGGTGGTGGTCGAAGTGAAATAAAATGCAATTGCCGTTTCCTTTCATATCACGGTTCTTCTCCGTTATTGACGAATGTGTAGCGAATAACGTGGCTTTGTAGACAAATCTGTGACACAAAGAGGTGTCTTTTGTCGTTCATCGTCTTTTATGAAGACTTTGAAATTTACATTTTCGCGTCCGCTACAGAAAAGATTTCTTCTGTATACCAGAGAAATCTTTTCGTTTAATTAATATAGATGTCGTACCAAGTGTACTGAAGTCTGGTTATTTTATTATTACCAGAAAGGCCAAAAGCATTTTCTTACACCTCGACCATCCACCTAGATGTTCCTGACGAGAGCTTGACATGAGCTCGAAACACGTCGTGTAGAATATCGGTGGTGGTCGAAGTGAAATAAAATGCAATTGCCGTTTCCTTTCATATCACGGTTCTTCTCCGTTATTGACGAATGTGTAGCGAATAACGTGGCTTTGTAGACAAATCTGTGACACAAAGAGGTGTCTTTTGTCGTTCATCGTCTTTTATGAAGACTTTGAAATTTACATTTTCGCGTCCGCTACAGAAAAGATTTCTTCTGTATACCAGAGAAATCTTTTCGTTTAATTAATATATATATATATATGCTTTCTGTTGTTTTCCGGGTTTGACTCCGCGTTGAATAATTTTGGTTTTGATAAAAACCATTATTTTGACGACGTTTCGGCAAGATCTCACTTGCCATTGTCAAGTCAGGTAGTTCCGCTTCTCGCTGCTGCTTGAAGTAAACTTTACTTCAAGCTCAGTTTACTTCAAGCAGCAGCGAGAAGCGGAACTACCTGACTTGACAATGGCAAGTGAGATCTTGCCGAAACGTCGTCAAAATAATGGTTTTTATCAAAACCAAAATTATTCAACGCGGAGTCAAACCCGGAAAACAACAGAAAGCACATATAGCTCCCGCGGAAACTTCAAGTGTAACATATATATATATATATATATATATATATATATATATATATATATATATATATATATATGCTATGTCTTGGTCTCGAATGTTGTTTTTTGAGTGGAATGTGTCTAAGGATATTCAACCTCTCATCCTTACCGATGAGCCCAGAGAGGTTGAAGAGGGCGAAACACATTTCTAAGAACTAGTGTTTGGATTTTTAATTCTATTCAAAAAATTTTCCCAACCCAAAATGGTGGATGTGTGAATTATTCGTAAGGGGATTTCTCCACATTCTCTATTTCATTTGATTGATATCGTACGAGTGGTCGTTAAACCAATAACTTCTCATCTTTTGTTTTAAACATATGTTTTACTTCAAGTAATTAGGGAATTAAAACTTGAGACTGTCATTTTCAGATTTGGCGTAGATCTACGCTTCTGCTATGTCTTGGTCTCGAATGTTGTTTTTTGAGTGGAATGTGTCTAAGGATATTCAACCTCTCATCCTTACCGATGAGCCCAGAGAGGTTGAAGAGGGCGAAACACATTTCTAAGAACTAGTGTTTGGATTTTTAATTCTATTCAAAAAATTTTCCCAACCCAAAATGGTGGATGTGTGAATTATTCGTAAGGGGATTTCTCCACATTCTCTATTTCATTTGATTGATATCGTACGAGTGGTCGTTAAACCAATAACTTCTCATCTTTTGTTTTAAACATATGTTTTACTTCAAGTAATTAGGGAATTAAAACTTGAGACTGTCATTTTCAGATTTGGCGTAGATCTACGCTTCTGCTATGTCTTGGTCTCGAATGTTGTTTTTTGAGTGGAATGTGTCTAAGGATATTCAACCTCTCATCCTTACCGATGAGCCCAGAGAGGTTGAAGAGGGCGAAACACATTTCTAAGAACTAGTGTTTGGATTTTTAATTCTATTCAAAAAATTTTCCCAACCCAAAATGGTGGATGTGTGAATTATTCGTAAGGGGATTTCTCCACATTCTCTATTTCATTTGATTGATATCGTACGAGTGGTCGTTAAACCAATAACTTCTCATCTTTTGTTTTAAACATATGTTTTACTTCAAGTAATTAGGGAATTAAAACTTGAGACTGTCATTTTCAGATTTGGCGTAGATCTACGCTTCTGCTATGTCTTGGTCTCGAATGTTGTTTTTTGAGTGGAATGTGTCTAAGGATATTCAACCTCTCATCCTTACCGATGAGCCCAGAGAGGTTGAAGAGGGCGAAACACATTTCTAAGAACTAGTGTTTGGATTTTTAATTCTATTCAAAAAATTTTCCCAACCCAAAATGGTGGATGTGTGAATTATTCGTAAGGGGATTTCTCCACATTCTCTATTTCATTTGATATATATATATATATATATATATATATATATATATATATATATATATATATATATATATATATATATTGATACATGTATCCATGTGACTTCCAAAGTAGATTCTCGTAATACGTTGTTACTTCATATATACCGTTATGACTTCCGATTTCGGAAGTCACAACGTTTGGCCTATATTTTTACGAATTTGGCTACTAGATGGTATCAGAAGGCTTATATTAAAAATTTCGCTGGAAGTCATATCGTATCTAACATACTCATAAGATCAGATTTTAGTTCGACGGTATATCACCAGCGCTAGTGTCGCTCCCGTGCTACTATACAGGTTATGTACACAACGCGTAGCGTCTTCCGTATACCACACCGCTCGGTGTGACTTCCGTTTTTTGGCAACCCTGTGTAACGGTTTCCAGACATTTATCTGTTGTAGATTCGCGGTCCTAATCGTACTTAGTGTTTAGTGTGCCTTTTGTTTTTAAACATGAATAATAGCAGATCTGCTTTACTTTTAAAGTTAGCCTTAAATGAACGTACAATAAGTGATTATATATCTCTATAATTATATATTTTCTGTACTTATTTTAATCTATAATATTTACTTACCTATTTACTTATATGAATTCATTTTTCTCGTGTTTTTGTTTACTTCCTTTTTTACAATGAACTTCTAATTTAATCTACACTCACCGGCACGAAAAACGGGCACCCCAAAAAATGGGTAATTTTTGATGTCTCGTATCTCCCAAACCTGTTGTCCGATTTAAGTAATTTTTATGTTATAGCCTTATTCTTTAACAATATAGCTATGATAATATTGTTGATAGACAGTTAAATTTTCATTGTATACCGGGTGTACCAATCAAACTGGGTTTTTTTTCTCAATTTTCACAACACCCTGTGGAATATTCTAGCCTTTATTAAATATTTAAATTAAAGCCTAACTATAGCTCCAGGTTTTATTAACATTCTGTTTTTTATTTATTCGCTTACGTTGGATAATAAAAAAGTTAAGGACTTTAACAACTAGCCATGTTCTTTATCGATACAGGTGTTTCTAAATATAAGTGCGACAAACTTTAAGGGTTAATTTCTGCATGAAAAAATAATGATCGTTTGGCAAAAGAATTTTATATTTGCAAGCATTTGCGGACATAGCTTTATCAAGTAAACGATCATTATTTTTTCATGCAAATTACCCCTTAAAGTTTGTCGCACTTATTTAGAAACACCATGTATTGATAAAGAACATGTTTAATTGTTAAAGTCCCTAACTTTTTTATTATCCAACATAAGCGAATGAATAACAAACAGAACGTTAAGAAAACCTGGGGCTATAGTTGGGTTTTAATTTCAATATTGTATAAAGGCTAGAATATTTCACAGGGTGTTGTGAAAATTGAAAAAAAAACAGTTTGATTGGTACGCCCAGTATACAATGATAATTTACCTGTCTAGAAACAATGTTATTACAGCGATATAGTTAAAGAATAAGGCTATAACATATTAAAGAAATACTTAAATCGGAGAATAGGTTTAGGAGATACGAGCCATCAAAAATTACCCATTTTTTGGGGTGCCCGTTTTTCGTGCCGGTGAATGTATCTATTAGATAATCTAAATTATTTTTAAAAATCTTATTAAAAGCTTAAATATAAGAAATGTAGGTAAATGTTCTCATTTAACGAAATTTCCGAAAATTGCGTATTTTTTTGACCCAAGTAGGCTGAAAAATCGATTTTATAGTTATTGTTGTTTCGAAAGTAATAAAGCGTGTAAAAATATACAAAAAAATTGAATGTACAATTACAATTGAATGGAATTAAATACACGAAAAAATGAATCAAGAGCGATAAAAAGTTTAAAGTAATAAATTCTAGTAATAATATGAAATACAGTAAACTCTCTCTTAAGGGGGTAGGCGCAAAATCTCGGTCCAATGCTATTTAAATGCATTCATTTTTTACGAATTCTGAGAAAACTAATAAATACTTTTTAAAACTTACACCCAGAATGAAAGATTATTATTGCGGAGGACCGAAAGTCCCTTAGAATAAACAAAAAGTTTCTTGATAATGAAATATACGAAATTAAAAATCACACTAATTTTTTCTCTTGTTTTTTTTATCCCGTTATCTTATTAAAATAAACATTATATAAGTTTTCAGGGACTTTCGACCCTCGGTAATAATGTAATATTCCATTCTGCGTTTAAATTTTTCAAAAATACTTATTAGTTTTCTCAGAATTCGAAAAAAATTAGTGCATTTAATTAGCATTTTACCAAGATTTTGCGCCTATCTCCTTAACGAACACCTCCTCTATACGGTCGGTATTTAAGACAAAACTCATTTGCCGATAATATTGAACCTGTACTCTTCAACGGACACTCCCTTAAAATGATGTGTAAATGAAAAAAAATACATAGGTATTTTTTCCAAATAGTTTAGAATACAAAACTACATATATTTTATTATTTAAAATTAATACAGAGATGTCAACGAGTGATATTTGATACTGTTTAATTTATCAGCAGTAGGCAATAAAAATATGTTTCTTAAGTTTGATGTTTCTACTACATTCTTAACTGTTTAGCAAAATGTGGGATCCGTAATTAAAATATAATATGTGTGTCGGTCATTAAAAGAAACGTGACACCGTCGTAACGTTGTTCTAATAATATTTAAAATTGATATGTTGTGACTAAAAATTCTGCTTGAACGGAAATGTCTACTTGAACATATCCAATAAAAATTTTATTTTCTTTTAAAAATGTTTGGGATTCAAGGGCGACTTGACTGTATGATAAAACAATAATTATACAAACAAAACAATTGTAATTATCAAGATTTTTGCTGTAAACTCGTGGAGAAATACATCAAATTAATAGAGCTCGGGAAATATGCACTTAAAAAAACCTTAAATTATACAAAAAACAGTTGAATAATTGAAATATGCACTAAAATATTATGATTTTATACATTTATAAAAAACGCAATGATTATTGGTGTATTGAAAGTAGGTACTTTATTTTACCTAGTCCAGGTTGTATCTTAGTCGATAGGAAAAATATTCTGATTCGTTTTTTACGATCTTACCGAAATACATTCGAACCCGCTTATTGGAATAGCCTTCGTGCCAATCAAAAGTATTCCTATAACCGGGATATTCTAATAACCGATCATTGGTCGCTAGTAGAAACGTTTCCGGACCGCAAATTTCTATCCCTTAAACCGGGATATTCCTTTAAGAGGTATTCTAATAAGCGGGTTTGACTGCAGTATAGTTCATTAACGGTTTTTGCTCCTAATTTTAAAGAACGGATTGACGTGAAATTTAGCATACACATAGGTCACATGTCAAAGAAAAAAGTGAAAAGAAAACTTTGCCCTGGGGGGCGAGTTTCTCCTCTTCTCGGAGGTGAAAAATATACGTTCAAAATAAGTTCGGAAATGGATAAACTGACTAATTCTAAGCAACTTTTGTTATATAGAATTTTTTCATCAAGTTAATACTTTTTGAGTTATTTGGGAGTCAATATGGCAATTTATCATCAAAAAACACTTTTATACGGTTTTTTGCCAATAACTCAAAAAGTAAGTATGTTATCGGGAAAAACATTAAAAGTATAGCTTATAAAGTAACAAAATTGATGTACGTATGAACTTTTTAGAATCAGTAGAAGCAAAGTTGTAGCTAATGTAAAACAGGAAACAGGTTCATATTCGTCAAATTTAAAAACGAATAATTTCACGTGAAATAACCAAAAAATGATAGCAACCAAAAAATGATGCACTGTTCTGAGACAACTTATTACAACTTTTTTAAAGTTTTAAAAAGATATTTTTTATGTTTTCTAAAAAACTTTCTAGCATTAAAATTAAGCAAGATACGCTCAAAATAAAGTAGGTCCTATTTTTGTTAAAAAAATTCGAAAAAGCACCCCTTAATTGGAATCTCATATGAAATTAATACTTACCGCTTCACAAGTTATTTAACTTATGTAATATTTATATGATCTGTATATCTTATATGATCGGCTCAAAGGGCTAATTTTTGAAAAAAATTGGTTTTAAAGTAAAATTTTTTGCAGAAAAAAATGCTGTTTCAAAATGACATAAAATTTATTAGTGATACTAAAAATTACGAATAGTAAAAAATGTAGGTTTTGCTTTTCTGAATATTTAGGATTATGTGTTTTTCTTTGAGACAAATATTGGTTAAGATATGGCTGTTCAAAATTGGCTTACAGAGTTGGTTAGTGACTAGTTCAATCCCTTTCAATTACATCCCCTTAAAATAAGCATTTTGAACCGATGAAGCTTACAGATCATATTTATAAACAATACATACACGAGTAAATCAACTTCTGAAGTGGTGACTATTAATTTCATTTCGGATGCTAATTAGGGGGTGAATTTTATAATTTTTTACAAAAAAAAGGATCTTCATTTTGAGCGTAACTTCCTTAATTTAATGCTAAAACTGTTTTAACCTTTTTTTAAACACTACAAAAAAGTTGTAATGAGTGTTCCCCAAAAAGTGCTTTAGTTTTTGACAGTTCACGTTGAAATATTCAATTTGGAATTTGGCGTGTATGAACCTATTTTTCATTAGTTACAACTCTTCTCTTACTGGGTCTAGGGATCTCATTCATAAGCACACCATTTTTTTTACATTTTTATGGGCTATATTTTTCCTAACAATGGTTTTTTCGATAAAATACTTTAATTGCCAAAAAAACCGTTAAAAAATGTTTTTTTTTTGTTGAAAAATAAACATATTTACTCGCAAATAACTCGAAAAGTAACTAAGTGAAAAAATGCTATAGAACAAAAGTTGCCTAGAATTAGTCAGTTAATCCATTTCCGGAATTATTTTGAACGTATATTTTTTTCATCCCGAGACGAGGTAAAAGTCACCCCCATGGCAAAAGCACACATCGGCACAATATCAATGTGCTTCTTTGACATGTTACCTATGTGTATGCCAAATTTCATGTCAATCTAAGCGGTTTCTTAAAATTTATGGGTTTTGCAATATTTTACCGTCAGCGAACGGACTAATAGTAGAGGATCCGATATAAGGCCGATCTGCATCGATCTATTTAATGGATAACGTGTGCGTGAAGTAACAATGTATTTTAAACGGGATTTACTTTTTCGCACTGTTTTTGACACACTTTCATATAATCAAATATCCTTAACTTTAGCGTTGTCATGGTGATGACATAATGGGCAATAAATTACAAAAAAAAAATTTGACAGTTTTGTGGTTTGAAAGAAATTAGAATGTTTAAATAAGTTCTAAAAATTGTAGAATAGTAATGAATTCCAGTGATGGAGAGTTACAGTTATTTTATTTGTTTATCGTAGATAAAATATTGTATGAAACTGTGCGTGAAGTACTTTTTGCGAACTTACGCGATGTATAGCACTCGCTTCGTTGTCGCTCGTGCTCTAAACATCACGTGCATTCGTAAAAAGCATACTTCACGAACTGTTTCATAAATAACTATTTTCATATATTAAAAAAAATGTTTCGACCCGGGTAGATATTATTCCAGATTTTCAGATTTGAGCACAGTGTTAGATGGTTGGGGCATATATGGAGAGCAGGTAGCGTAACAACTATAAACTCAATTTTACAATGGAAACCCGGAGTTAGAAGGAGACGCGGAGGAACTAGAATAAATGGTTACAGGAAGTAAAGGAAAATTTATATAGGGCAGGAATTAGAGACTAGCAGAAAAAGACAGAGGATAGAAAGAAATGGAGAAGCACAGTCAATAGTATCGAGTAGCAGACTGGGACTAATCTGCTCTAAAAAGATGGATCTAGATAGCTTTTTAGCGGCTCAACCCCACCTGGTGTATTTAGCCATTTAATTTTCTTATTACACATTATTATTGGTCCATCAAAAATTAAAAGGACGGTGCCTGTAATAAAATCTAAAATTCAAAATTTAATCAAGAAAAATAATAAATATTAAAATTTCCTATAAGTTCAAATTTATTTATTAAAATTTTTGATATAATTTTCATAAATAAATTACTTACTAATAACACTTTTTTAATTAATTCCAAAAAATCCATTTTGCAGCAATAATAAAATATTATAGTATTTTTACTACAAAAACGTTATTACGTAGGTCAAAATTTTTGACGTAAGAGAACTGTCAAAACATTATAATGTGATTTTTCATTATTGCTATGTTTATTATAAACACGGCAATAATGAAAAGTCACATTCTAATGTTTTGACAGTTCTCTTACGTCAAAAATTTTGACCTACGTAATAACGTTCTTGTAGTAAAAATACTATAGTATTTGTAAAATAAATATCAATCGTATCATAAATAACACAGGTTTACAAAAAAAAACTAAATTTCGGACTATTTGAAGAAACCATATTACAAGGGGGTTTTTGGGGTGGCTGATCACGAATCCGGGGTCCGCTCACCCCTTTCACGCCAGGTAAAGGTCATTTCATGGTCAAATCAAGATAAATCGACAGTCGCTCTGAGAAAGTATATTAGGGCGTTTTTGGTGTCGCTGATGACCAATCAGGAGTCCGCTGACCTCTATCACGTCTAGTTCAAGGCCAAATCAACATAAATCGACACAATCGCTCTGAAAATATAGGGGTTTTGGAGTCACTGATCATGAAAACTGCGGTCCGTTGAGCTCTACCACGTAAGGTAAAGGTCATTTCAAGGCCAAATCAGGACAAGTCCACAAAACTGATTTGGCCTTGAAATGACCTTTACCTGTCGCGGTTGAGCTCAACGGACCCCAGTTTTGTGATCAGCGACCCCAAAAACCCCCTAATATACTTTTTCAGAGCGATCGTGTCGATTTATCTTGATTTGACCTCGAAATGACCTTGAGCTAGACGTGATAGAGGTCAGCGGACACAAAATTCTTCATCAGCGACCTCAAAAACCCCCTAATATACTTTTTCAGAGCGACTGTCGGTTTATCTTGATTTGACCTTGAGATGACCATTACCTGACGTGATAGAGGTCAGCGGACCCCGGATTCGTGACCAGCGACCCCAAAAACCCCCTAGTCATATGGTTTCGTCAAATATTCCGAAATGTATTTTTTTTGTAAACCTATTTAATCAAAAGAATATCAATCTTTTAATTTAAATAGACAACTGTAAAACAGGCATTCACAACTGTATTCACAGTAAAAGTTTCAAAAGATCACACATTACGCTTAAAGTAAGAGGTAAATCAGCAGACGAGTCGTTGTGACTTCCAAAATATAACAACACCGCTGGAAGTGACAACGCACCTTGAACTACCCTATATTTGGAAGCCATAACGTATGCTGTACGCTTCAGTATATACGTATATATATATACAAAATTTATTTTGGTAAATCCTTTCCCCTCAATAGGTAGACCCATTTTATAAGCCCCCCTTTTACCAAATACACAATTTTTAAAAAATAATTCCTAGTAGAAAAGGTGGAAGTCGGACAGCCTCTTCTGTATACCGGAAGTCACAACTTAACGTGCATCAATATATATATATATATATATATATATATATATATATATATATATATATATATATATATATATATAAACAAACAAGTGGTTTATTAGGGTTGCAGTCAGAAGTTTGGCCAGGATATCAAAGAAACACTCTTTTGACTTTTTGTCTAGCTTTCGGGGTTGTTTGACCCCTTTATCAAGACTCTGTAATATAAAACAAAAATTTAAGTATTTTAAAATATTACATTGTTTTAGTAAACCTACTAGTCGTTGAGATTATTAAAAAGAAGCTTGATGATGCTCAACATTTCAAATTAACACAAATATTGAAAACAGAAGACAAAGGACACAATACATTTTAAATTTTTTGAATAATTAGCAGAAATACAATAATTATTCTGTCATGTTGACCTATTGGTAATGTAAGTCAAAAACTCTGACACATAGAGAACTGAAAGAAGAAACAATTTAATTTATTTCTGCTAATTATTCAAAAAATTTAAAATGTATTGTGTCCTTTGTCTTCTGTTTTCAATATTTGTGTTAATTTGAAATGTTGAGCATCATCAAGCTTCTTTTTAATAATCTCAACGACTAGTAGGTTTACTAAAACAATGTAATATTTTAAAATACTTACATTTTTGTTTTATATTACAGTCTTGATAAAGGGGTCAAACAACCCCGAAAGCTAGACAAAAAGTCAAAAGAGTGTTTCTTTGATATCCTGGCCAAACTTCTGACTGCAACCCTAATAAACCACTTGTTTGTTGATATTGACAGTCACTAATATCCAGTATTTCTTATATATATATATATATATATATATATATATATATATATATATATATATATATATATATATATATATATCATAAAGGAGTACGACCGTCAATTCCAATATAACAAAGGAGCACTCGTAAGTGTAGGGTTTTATCGGTCAAGTGGGTGAAAAAAGAGACAAAGAATTCAGCTACTTCATCTATTTATTGAAGACGTTTCGTCTACTGCTCAGTAGACATCATCAGTTCATCTACAAAAAGAGTGTTATAAGAAACAACATCCAAAAGAGAGGTAAAAAAGCACTAGCGTTACCTTAAAAAGACATGTAGCAAAAGATAAGATGTACATAGTAAAAAAAAACCTTATCCATGAACCAATGTAATGTATAAGTATGTAACATTTAAGTGTATAGTTAATATTTAAAAACTTTAGTACAGCCAAAGACAAGACCATGTGGTAACAGTCACATATAAAAAACAAGTGGAAAAAAGCTGGCTTGCTTTTTTTTTTCCAAAGTCAAGAATGAACCAAGAAAAAACCAGATTCACACTTCCAAAAATTTAGTAGTGTTTAAGCATACTTCATTTTAACCTTAGGCAACATCATTAAATGAATATAGTGCTAATATGCAACTTCGAAAATTTAAAGTTGAATAGTTACCAGCAGGTCATCCTAGCCCAACGGACACACAAAAGAAAATGGAGTTTGAATTATCAGGTGTAAACTGACATCTCGCCAAGAGGCAGGCAACCTTTAAAAAATTTTATAACAAAGAGTGACTGACAACTGCAGCGCAGCGCGGTAAAATTTAAATTGATGTATTTAAAACAGTTATAAAAGTGTTTAAAAAGTGAAAGTAATATCAAGAAGTAATCAAGGGATGTACCTTATACCTCGTAGACAAGAATCACAGTTTATTTTAAACAAGTGAGGGCACTTCACACAATTATATGGAAAAGTGCCTACGTTAGTACTGGTCATCCAGTTACTAACGAATATATAAGATAGTACAATAGTATAACTCCCATATATCGCAGCTCAAAATGCAAGAAAAAATATGCAATAATTTAAGAAAATTTATAAATCAGTTTAGCAAATTGTAATTTATAATTAATATCAATAATGCAAAATTTTATCCTATGGAAAATTTTAAATTGTTCAATCTATTAAGTAACTGTTATTATCAAAAAAAAAAAGTGGGAAAAGCTTGAAAAAACCACCAAAAACTTTTTTACAATAAAATAATTTAAGTGTAATAACATCTACTGATTCCGCAAGATCAATATTAAAAGAAGTGGGAAAAGCCTGAAAACCACAAAAACTTTTTTACAATATAATAATTTGAGTGTAATAATACCAACTAATTCTGCAAAATCAATGCATGGTATATTTGACTCAAGTTACTGATGTCAGTTCTCTTGTTAAGTACATTAGAGGTTTTTAATATGAAACACATCTCTAAGAACTGTCTTTTCGACAGGTTGCGTTCATTGCAAAGGATCTTGGCTTCATCAAAGTCCACCTTATGTTTTGTATCTATTGCATGTTGGAAAAACCAAGAAAATTCCTAGATTTATCACAGACACCACTTCTAACATACTTACTACTACCACAGGAACCCACGATCACACACTCCAACGCAGGAGCCAGGCTCTTAATAGACAGGTGAGGGCACGATTACTTAATTTCCATATATCGAAGGTTCATTCAGATATTAAATTCATTTTTGGTCAAATAAATAATGTCACTGATTTCTTAGATCACACTTTACCTGCATCTTTGTTAGATAGGTTTGAGACCTCTTTACACAAGAAATTTAATTTCGTTTATAATAAAACTATTTTACATCTTCAGAGTAAACTTGATAAATTGGGTACACCAGACTTCCACAAAATTCCATTTAATCCTAATTGGATAAAGAATCTTTCTAATGTGGATGTTCCTCAAAATATTCTAAAGTTATTATCTTTGGGCCCTAAATTTGGTCTGGAACCTACCTTCAAAGATTATTCAATCAGTAGGACCCTTGCAGATGTGGAAAATATATTGTCTCATGCAGACAATGCTGATCTTCTTTCCCTAAGGTCATCTTCTAACAACATTCTGTTGAATTATACCAACCGCCCTAGGCAATCCATTTCTGAAATTGATAAGATTTATAGGGAAACGGTATCGTTTTTAAAAACCCACCCTAATCTTCTCGTTCTCACCAGTGACAAAGGCAATGCCACTGTTCTTATGGATAAAGATCAATACATCAGCCTCAGTCAATCATTGTTAGATGACGTTAGGTATTACCAACCTCTTACTTCAAACCCCTGTTCAAAATTTTCTAACAAAATTAATAAATTCATTACTCATTTAAAAAATATTAAGATCATAGATCAAACTTTAGCTAAGTCATTACATAATTATGATGGTTATGCTCCAAGATTTTATTGTCTGCCCAAAATTCACAAGCCCACATTGAGCATGAGGCCTATTGTTTCCTCAATTAATTCACCTAATATACATATTGCTAAATTTTTGACTGATATCTTGTCAAAATCTTATAATTACAATAATGATTACAACATTGTTGACTCTTTTCAATTTAGTGAATTTATTAATGACTTGAAGCTACCACATGGTTATATTTTGGTGAGTTTTGATGTAGTTTCACTTTTTACTAACCTTCCCTTGGCTAGTGTCCTTACTTCACTAAGAAATCATTGGAATATTATCCAACCTAATTCTCCAGTTTCCTGGGAAGTGTTTGCAGAATTGCTCCAATTAGTGTTTGACACTAATTTTTTGGTCTTCAACGACAAATTTTATTTACAAATTTTTGGGACACCAATGGGTTCCTCGATTTCACCCATCCTAGTGAATTATGTTTTGGATGATTTAGTTTCTGACCGGCTGGGTTATTTAGATTTTCAAGTTCCTTTTGTTAAACGTTATGTGGACGACCTATTACTAGCCTTACCACCAGACAAGACTCAGGCCACCTTGTCCATCTTCAATGGGTTTGATCCTCACTTGCAGTTCACATGTGAACTCGAGGACCCCAACAACCAGAGTATCCCCTTCTTGGACATGCGTGTCACTAGAAGTGGAGATAACACACTCTGTACAAGCTGGTATAGGAAACCAATGGCCTCTAATAGGTTTCTCAACTACCATTCTTGTCATCCTTTTAAATATAAAATAAATCTTATTAAAGCTTTAAGCTGCAGGCTACATAGGTTGACACATCCGGTTAATCGAAGGGAATCCCTTCTGTTACTCAGAAGTATATTGGTAGATAATTCCTACCCTTCATCCCTTATCAATAAATTTCTTTTTTCCCAAAGTTACGGTTCTTCTCTGAACGACATACCCAATGGTGACCAACTTAGATCAATATCGAATAATACTGTTAACATCACAATTCTGCCTACTACTAATCTTGGGACTCCTGTTTCCCAGTTTTCTTCACTTCCTTATTTTCCTCAGGTTACTGATAAACTTATTAAACTATATAAAAATAATAATATTCCTGTTAAGATTGCAATTAAGAACGCAAGATCAGTCAGAAATTTGTTCTCTAAGACTAAAACACCCTTGTCCCCTTTGGAACAGGTTAATGTGGTCTACCACATACCTTGTGCTGAATGTGACGCATGTTATGTAGGGCAAACAAAGCGAGCTTTAAAATCACGTTTAATTTCACACCGTAGTGATATCAATTTGAAAAAACCAACTTGTGCCTTAGCCCAACATGCAATAGATACAAAACATAAGGTGGACTTTGATGAAGCCAAGATCCTTTGCAATGAACGCAACCTGTCGAAAAGACAGTTCTTAGAGATGTGTTTCATATTAAAAACCTCTAATGTACTTAACAAGAGAACTGACATCAGTAACTTGAGTCAAATATACCATGCATTGATTTTGCAGAATTAGTTGGTATTATTACACTCAAATTATTATATTGTAAAAAAGTTTTTGTGGTTTTCAGGCTTTTCCCACTTCTTTTAATATTGATCTTGCGGAATCAGTAGATGTTATTACACTTAAATTATTTTATTGTAAAAAAGTTTTTGGTGGTTTTTTCAAGCTTTTCCCACTTTTTTTTTTTTGATAATAACAGTTACTTAATAGATTGAACAATTTAAAATTTTCCATAGGATAAAATTTTGCATTATTGATATTAATTATAAATTACAATTTGCTAAACTGATTTATAAATTTTCTTAAATTATTGCATATTTTTTCTTGCATTTTGAGCTGCGATATATGGGAGTTATACTATTGTACTATCTTATATATTCGTTAGTAACTGGATGACCAGTACTAACGTAGGCACTTTTCCATATAATTGTGTGAAGTGCCCTCACTTGTTTAAAATAAACTGTGATTCTTGTCTACGAGGTATAAGGTACATCCCTTGATTACTTCTTGATATTACTTTCACTTTTTAAACACTTTTATAACTGTTTTAAATACATCAATTTAAATTTTACCGCGCTGCGCTGCAGTTGTCAGTCACTCTTTGTTATAAAATTTTTTAAAGGTTGCCTGCCTCTTGGCGAGATGTCAGTTTACACCTGATAATTCAAACTCCATTTTCTTTTGTGTGTCCGTTGGGCTAGGATGACCTGCTGGTAACTATTCAACTTTAAATTTTCGAAGTTGCATATTAGCACTATATTCATTTAATGATGTTGCCTAAGGTTAAAATGAAGTATGCTTAAACACTACTAAATTTTTGGAAGTGTGAATCTGGTTTTTTCTTGGTTCATTCTTGACTTTGGAAAAAAAAAGCAAGCCAGCTTTTTTCCACTTGTTTTTTATATGTGACTGTTACCACATGGTCTTGTCTTTGGCTGTACTAAAGTTTTTAAATATTAACTATACACTTAAATGTTACATACTTATACATTACATTGGTTCATGGATAAGGTTTTTTTTTACTATGTACATCTTATCTTTTGCTACATGTCTTTTTAAGGTAACGCTAGTGCTTTTTTACCTCTCTTTTGGATGTTGTTTCTTATAACACTCTTTTTGTAGATGAACTGATGATGTCTACTGAGCAGTAGACGAAACGTCTTCAATAAATAGATGAAGTAGCTGAATTCTTTGTCTCTTTTTTCACCCACTTGACCGATAAAACCCTACACTTACGAGTGCTCCTTTGTTATATTGGAATTGACGGTCGTACTCCTTTATGATGTCTTCTGTTACAGAGGGTTTTTACGCTAATACCAGGCGCATCCATGGGGAACTACCAGTGAAAAAGCTTAAGAGATGGACCAATCTGACCGAAAAACTAGCTACAGCTGAAGCAAGAAGAACTTTCCTTCTAGAGTGCAGGAGAACCAAGAAAATTCCTAGATTTATCACAGACACCACTTCTAACATACTTACTACTACCACAGGAACCCACGATCACACACTCCAACGCAGGAGCCAGGCTCTTAATAGACAGGTGAGGGCACGATTACTTAATTTCCATATATCGAAGGTTCATTCAGATATTAAATTCATTTTTGGTCAAATAAATAATGTCACTGATTTCTTAGATCACACTTTACCTGCATCTTTGTTAGATAGGTTTGAGACCTCTTTACACAAGAAATTTAATTTCGTTTATAATAAAACTATTTTACATCTTCAGAGTAAACTTGATAAATTGGGTACACCAGACTTCCACAAAATTCCATTTAATCCTAATTGGATAAAGAATCTTTCTAATGTGGATGTTCCTCAAAATATTCTAAAGTTATTATCTTTGGGCCCTAAATTTGGTCTGGAACCTACCTTCAAAGATTATTCAATCAGTAGGACCCTTGCAGATGTGGAAAATATATTGTCTCATGCAGACAATGCTGATCTTCTTTCCCTAAGGTCATCTTCTAACAACATTCTGTTGAATTATACCAACCGCCCTAGGCAATCCATTTCTGAAATTGATAAGATTTATAGGGAAACGGTATCGTTTTTAAAAACCCACCCTAATCTTCTCGTTCTCACCAGTGACAAAGGCAATGCCACTGTTCTTATGGATAAAGATCAATACATCAGCCTCAGTCAATCATTGTTAGATGACGTTAGGTATTACCAACCTCTTACTTCAAACCCCTGTTCAAAATTTTCTAACAAAATTAATAAATTCATTACTCATTTAAAAAATATTAAGATCATAGATCAAACTTTAGCTAAGTCATTACATAATTATGATGGTTATGCTCCAAGATTTTATTGTCTGCCCAAAATTCACAAGCCCACATTGAGCATGAGGCCTATTGTTTCCTCAATTAATTCACCTAATATACATATTGCTAAATTTTTGACTGATATCTTGTCAAAATCTTATAATTACAATAATGATTACAACATTGTTGACTCTTTTCAATTTAGTGAATTTATTAATGACTTGAAGCTACCACATGGTTATATTTTGGTGAGTTTTGATGTAGTTTCACTTTTTACTAACCTTCCCTTGGCTAGTGTCCTTACTTCACTAAGAAATCATTGGAATATTATCCAACCTAATTCTCCAGTTTCCTGGGAAGTGTTTGCAGAATTGCTCCAATTAGTGTTTGACACTAATTTTTTGGTCTTCAACGACAAATTTTATTTACAAATTTTTGGGACACCAATGGGTTCCTCGATTTCACCCATCCTAGTGAATTATGTTTTGGATGATTTAGTTTCTGACCGGCTGGGTTATTTAGATTTTCAAGTTCCTTTTGTTAAACGTTATGTGGACGACCTATTACTAGCCTTACCACCAGACAAGACTCAGGCCACCTTGTCCATCTTCAATGGGTTTGATCCTCACTTGCAGTTCACATGTGAACTCGAGGACCCCAACAACCAGAGTATCCCCTTCTTGGACATGCGTGTCACTAGAAGTGGAGATAACACACTCTGTACAAGCTGGTATAGGAAACCAATGGCCTCTAATAGGTTTCTCAACTACCATTCTTGTCATCCTTTTAAATATAAAATAAATCTTATTAAAGCTTTAAGCTGCAGGCTACATAGGTTGACACATCCGGTTAATCGAAGGGAATCCCTTCTGTTACTCAGAAGTATATTGGTAGATAATTCCTACCCTTCATCCCTTATCAATAAATTTCTTTTTTCCCAAAGTTACGGTTCTTCTCTGAACGACATACCCAATGGTGACCAACTTAGATCAATATCGAATAATACTGTTAACATCACAATTCTGCCTACTACTAATCTTGGGACTCCTGTTTCCCAGTTTTCTTCACTTCCTTATTTTCCTCAGGTTACTGATAAACTTATTAAACTATATAAAAATAATAATATTCCTGTTAAGATTGCAATTAAGAACGCAAGATCAGTCAGAAATTTGTTCTCTAAGACTAAAACACCCTTGTCCCCTTTGGAACAGGTTAATGTGGTCTACCACATACCTTGTGCTGAATGTGACGCATGTTATGTAGGGCAAACAAAGCGAGCTTTAAAATCACGTTTAATTTCACACCGTAGTGATATCAATTTGAAAAAACCAACTTGTGCCTTAGCCCAACATGCAATAGATACAAAACATAAGGTGGACTTTGATGAAGCCAAGATCCTTTGCAATGAACGCAACCTGTCGAAAAGACAGTTCTTAGAGATGTGTTTCATATTAAAAACCTCTAATGTACTTAACAAGAGAACTGACATCAGTAACTTGAGTCAAATATACCATGCATTGATTTTGCAGAATTAGTTGGTATTATTACACTCAAATTATTATATTGTAAAAAAGTTTTTGTGGTTTTCAGGCTTTTCCCACTTCTTTTAATATTGATCTTGCGGAATCAGTAGATGTTATTACACTTAAATTATTTTATTGTAAAAAAGTTTTTGGTGGTTTTTTCAAGCTTTTCCCACTTTTTTTTTTTTGATAATAACAGTTACTTAATAGATTGAACAATTTAAAATTTTCCATAGGATAAAATTTTGCATTATTGATATTAATTATAAATTACAATTTGCTAAACTGATTTATAAATTTTCTTAAATTATTGCATATTTTTTCTTGCATTTTGAGCTGCGATATATGGGAGTTATACTATTGTACTATCTTATATATTCGTTAGTAACTGGATGACCAGTACTAACGTAGGCACTTTTCCATATAATTGTGTGAAGTGCCCTCACTTGTTTAAAATAAACTGTGATTCTTGTCTACGAGGTATAAGGTACATCCCTTGATTACTTCTTGATATTACTTTCACTTTTTAAACACTTTTATAACTGTTTTAAATACATCAATTTAAATTTTACCGCGCTGCGCTGCAGTTGTCAGTCACTCTTTGTTATAAAATTTTTTAAAGGTTGCCTGCCTCTTGGCGAGATGTCAGTTTACACCTGATAATTCAAACTCCATTTTCTTTTGTGTGTCCGTTGGGCTAGGATGACCTGCTGGTAACTATTCAACTTTAAATTTTCGAAGTTGCATATTAGCACTATATTCATTTAATGATGTTGCCTAAGGTTAAAATGAAGTATGCTTAAACACTACTAAATTTTTGGAAGTGTGAATCTGGTTTTTTCTTGGTTCATTCTTGACTTTGGAAAAAAAAAGCAAGCCAGCTTTTTTCCACTTGTTTTTTATATGTGACTGTTACCACATGGTCTTGTCTTTGGCTGTACTAAAGTTTTTAAATATTAACTATACACTTAAATGTTACATACTTATACATTACATTGGTTCATGGATAAGGTTTTTTTTTACTATGTACATCTTATCTTTTGCTACATGTCTTTTTAAGGTAACGCTAGTGCTTTTTTACCTCTCTTTTGGATGTTGTTTCTTATAACACTCTTTTTGTAGATGAACTGATGATGTCTACTGAGCAGTAGACGAAACGTCTTCAATAAATAGATGAAGTAGCTGAATTCTTTGTCTCTTTTTTCACCCACTTGACCGATAAAACCCTACACTTACGAGTGCTCCTTTGTTATATTGGAATTGACGGTCGTACTCCTTTATGATGTCTTCTGTTACAGAGGGTTTTTACGCTAATACCAGGCGCATCCATGGGGAACTACCAGTGAAAAAGCTTAAGAGATGGACCAATCTGACCGAAAAACTAGCTACAGCTGAAGCAAGAAGAACTTTCCTTCTAGAGTGCAGGAGAACCAAGAAAATTCCTAGATTTATCACAGACACCACTTCTAACATACTTACTACTACCACAGGAACCCACGATCACACACTCCAACGCAGGAGCCAGGCTCTTAATAGACAGGTGAGGGCACGATTACTTAATTTCCATATATCGAAGGTTCATTCAGATATTAAATTCATTTTTGGTCAAATAAATAATGTCACTGATTTCTTAGATCACACTTTACCTGCATCTTTGTTAGATAGGTTTGAGACCTCTTTACACAAGAAATTTAATTTCGTTTATAATAAAACTATTTTACATCTTCAGAGTAAACTTGATAAATTGGGTACACCAGACTTCCACAAAATTCCATTTAATCCTAATTGGATAAAGAATCTTTCTAATGTGGATGTTCCTCAAAATATTCTAAAGTTATTATCTTTGGGCCCTAAATTTGGTCTGGAACCTACCTTCAAAGATTATTCAATCAGTAGGACCCTTGCAGATGTGGAAAATATATTGTCTCATGCAGACAATGCTGATCTTCTTTCCCTAAGGTCATCTTCTAACAACATTCTGTTGAATTATACCAACCGCCCTAGGCAATCCATTTCTGAAATTGATAAGATTTATAGGGAAACGGTATCGTTTTTAAAAACCCACCCTAATCTTCTCGTTCTCACCAGTGACAAAGGCAATGCCACTGTTCTTATGGATAAAGATCAATACATCAGCCTCAGTCAATCATTGTTAGATGACGTTAGGTATTACCAACCTCTTACTTCAAACCCCTGTTCAAAATTTTCTAACAAAATTAATAAATTCATTACTCATTTAAAAAATATTAAGATCATAGATCAAACTTTAGCTAAGTCATTACATAATTATGATGGTTATGCTCCAAGATTTTATTGTCTGCCCAAAATTCACAAGCCCACATTGAGCATGAGGCCTATTGTTTCCTCAATTAATTCACCTAATATACATATTGCTAAATTTTTGACTGATATCTTGTCAAAATCTTATAATTACAATAATGATTACAACATTGTTGACTCTTTTCAATTTAGTGAATTTATTAATGACTTGAAGCTACCACATGGTTATATTTTGGTGAGTTTTGATGTAGTTTCACTTTTTACTAACCTTCCCTTGGCTAGTGTCCTTACTTCACTAAGAAATCATTGGAATATTATCCAACCTAATTCTCCAGTTTCCTGGGAAGTGTTTGCAGAATTGCTCCAATTAGTGTTTGACACTAATTTTTTGGTCTTCAACGACAAATTTTATTTACAAATTTTTGGGACACCAATGGGTTCCTCGATTTCACCCATCCTAGTGAATTATGTTTTGGATGATTTAGTTTCTGACCGGCTGGGTTATTTAGATTTTCAAGTTCCTTTTGTTAAACGTTATGTGGACGACCTATTACTAGCCTTACCACCAGACAAGACTCAGGCCACCTTGTCCATCTTCAATGGGTTTGATCCTCACTTGCAGTTCACATGTGAACTCGAGGACCCCAACAACCAGAGTATCCCCTTCTTGGACATGCGTGTCACTAGAAGTGGAGATAACACACTCTGTACAAGCTGGTATAGGAAACCAATGGCCTCTAATAGGTTTCTCAACTACCATTCTTGTCATCCTTTTAAATATAAAATAAATCTTATTAAAGCTTTAAGCTGCAGGCTACATAGGTTGACACATCCGGTTAATCGAAGGGAATCCCTTCTGTTACTCAGAAGTATATTGGTAGATAATTCCTACCCTTCATCCCTTATCAATAAATTTCTTTTTTCCCAAAGTTACGGTTCTTCTCTGAACGACATACCCAATGGTGACCAACTTAGATCAATATCGAATAATACTGTTAACATCACAATTCTGCCTACTACTAATCTTGGGACTCCTGTTTCCCAGTTTTCTTCACTTCCTTATTTTCCTCAGGTTACTGATAAACTTATTAAACTATATAAAAATAATAATATTCCTGTTAAGATTGCAATTAAGAACGCAAGATCAGTCAGAAATTTGTTCTCTAAGACTAAAACACCCTTGTCCCCTTTGGAACAGGTTAATGTGGTCTACCACATACCTTGTGCTGAATGTGACGCATGTTATGTAGGGCAAACAAAGCGAGCTTTAAAATCACGTTTAATTTCACACCGTAGTGATATCAATTTGAAAAAACCAACTTGTGCCTTAGCCCAACATGCAATAGATACAAAACATAAGGTGGACTTTGATGAAGCCAAGATCCTTTGCAATGAACGCAACCTGTCGAAAAGACAGTTCTTAGAGATGTGTTTCATATTAAAAACCTCTAATGTACTTAACAAGAGAACTGACATCAGTAACTTGAGTCAAATATACCATGCATTGATTTTGCAGAATTAGTTGGTATTATTACACTCAAATTATTATATTGTAAAAAAGTTTTTGTGGTTTTCAGGCTTTTCCCACTTCTTTTAATATTGATCTTGCGGAATCAGTAGATGTTATTACACTTAAATTATTTTATTGTAAAAAAGTTTTTGGTGGTTTTTTCAAGCTTTTCCCACTTTTTTTTTTTGATAATAACAGTTACTTAATAGATTGAACAATTTAAAATTTTCCATAGGATAAAATTTTGCATTATTGATATTAATTATAAATTACAATTTGCTAAACTGATTTATAAATTTTCTTAAATTATTGCATATTTTTTCTTGCATTTTGAGCTGCGATATATGGGAGTTATACTATTGTACTATCTTATATATTCGTTAGTAACTGGATGACCAGTACTAACGTAGGCACTTTTCCATATAATTGTGTGAAGTGCCCTCACTTGTTTAAAATAAACTGTGATTCTTGTCTACGAGGTATAAGGTACATCCCTTGATTACTTCTTGATATTACTTTCACTTTTTAAACACTTTTATAACTGTTTTAAATACATCAATTTAAATTTTACCGCGCTGCGCTGCAGTTGTCAGTCACTCTTTGTTATAAAATTTTTTAAAGGTTGCCTGCCTCTTGGCGAGATGTCAGTTTACACCTGATAATTCAAACTCCATTTTCTTTTGTGTGTCCGTTGGGCTAGGATGACCTGCTGGTAACTATTCAACTTTAAATTTTCGAAGTTGCATATTAGCACTATATTCATTTAATGATGTTGCCTAAGGTTAAAATGAAGTATGCTTAAACACTACTAAATTTTTGGAAGTGTGAATCTGGTTTTTTCTTGGTTCATTCTTGACTTTGGAAAAAAAAAGCAAGCCAGCTTTTTTCCACTTGTTTTTTATATGTGACTGTTACCACATGGTCTTGTCTTTGGCTGTACTAAAGTTTTTAAATATTAACTATACACTTAAATGTTACATACTTATACATTACATTGGTTCATGGATAAGGTTTTTTTTTACTATGTACATCTTATCTTTTGCTACATGTCTTTTTAAGGTAACGCTAGTGCTTTTTTACCTCTCTTTTGGATGTTGTTTCTTATAACACTCTTTTTGTAGATGAACTGATGATGTCTACTGAGCAGTAGACGAAACGTCTTCAATAAATAGATGAAGTAGCTGAATTCTTTGTCTCTTTTTTCACCCACTTGACCGATAAAACCCTACACTTACGAGTGCTCCTTTGTTATATTGGAATTGACGGTCGTACTCCTTTATGATGTCTTCTGTTACAGAGGGTTTTTACGCTAATACCAGGCGCATCCATGGGGAACTACCAGTGAAAAAGCTTAAGAGATGGACCAATCTGACCGAAAAACTAGCTACAGCTGAAGCAAGAAGAACTTTCCTTCTAGAGTGCAGGAGAACCAAGAAAATTCCTAGATTTATCACAGACACCACTTCTAACATACTTACTACTACCACAGGAACCCACGATCACACACTCCAACGCAGGAGCCAGGCTCTTAATAGACAGGTGAGGGCACGATTACTTAATTTCCATATATCGAAGGTTCATTCAGATATTAAATTCATTTTTGGTCAAATAAATAATGTCACTGATTTCTTAGATCACACTTTACCTGCATCTTTGTTAGATAGGTTTGAGACCTCTTTACACAAGAAATTTAATTTCGTTTATAATAAAACTATTTTACATCTTCAGAGTAAACTTGATAAATTGGGTACACCAGACTTCCACAAAATTCCATTTAATCCTAATTGGATAAAGAATCTTTCTAATGTGGATGTTCCTCAAAATATTCTAAAGTTATTATCTTTGGGCCCTAAATTTGGTCTGGAACCTACCTTCAAAGATTATTCAATCAGTAGGACCCTTGCAGATGTGGAAAATATATTGTCTCATGCAGACAATGCTGATCTTCTTTCCCTAAGGTCATCTTCTAACAACATTCTGTTGAATTATACCAACCGCCCTAGGCAATCCATTTCTGAAATTGATAAGATTTATAGGGAAACGGTATCGTTTTTAAAAACCCACCCTAATCTTCTCGTTCTCACCAGTGACAAAGGCAATGCCACTGTTCTTATGGATAAAGATCAATACATCAGCCTCAGTCAATCATTGTTAGATGACGTTAGGTATTACCAACCTCTTACTTCAAACCCCTGTTCAAAATTTTCTAACAAAATTAATAAATTCATTACTCATTTAAAAAATATTAAGATCATAGATCAAACTTTAGCTAAGTCATTACATAATTATGATGGTTATGCTCCAAGATTTTATTGTCTGCCCAAAATTCACAAGCCCACATTGAGCATGAGGCCTATTGTTTCCTCAATTAATTCACCTAATATACATATTGCTAAATTTTTGACTGATATCTTGTCAAAATCTTATAATTACAATAATGATTACAACATTGTTGACTCTTTTCAATTTAGTGAATTTATTAATGACTTGAAGCTACCACATGGTTATATTTTGGTGAGTTTTGATGTAGTTTCACTTTTTACTAACCTTCCCTTGGCTAGTGTCCTTACTTCACTAAGAAATCATTGGAATATTATCCAACCTAATTCTCCAGTTTCCTGGGAAGTGTTTGCAGAATTGCTCCAATTAGTGTTTGACACTAATTTTTTGGTCTTCAACGACAAATTTTATTTACAAATTTTTGGGACACCAATGGGTTCCTCGATTTCACCCATCCTAGTGAATTATGTTTTGGATGATTTAGTTTCTGACCGGCTGGGTTATTTAGATTTTCAAGTTCCTTTTGTTAAACGTTATGTGGACGACCTATTACTAGCCTTACCACCAGACAAGACTCAGGCCACCTTGTCCATCTTCAATGGGTTTGATCCTCACTTGCAGTTCACATGTGAACTCGAGGACCCCAACAACCAGAGTATCCCCTTCTTGGACATGCGTGTCACTAGAAGTGGAGATAACACACTCTGTACAAGCTGGTATAGGAAACCAATGGCCTCTAATAGGTTTCTCAACTACCATTCTTGTCATCCTTTTAAATATAAAATAAATCTTATTAAAGCTTTAAGCTGCAGGCTACATAGGTTGACACATCCGGTTAATCGAAGGGAATCCCTTCTGTTACTCAGAAGTATATTGGTAGATAATTCCTACCCTTCATCCCTTATCAATAAATTTCTTTTTTCCCAAAGTTACGGTTCTTCTCTGAACGACATACCCAATGGTGACCAACTTAGATCAATATCGAATAATACTGTTAACATCACAATTCTGCCTACTACTAATCTTGGGACTCCTGTTTCCCAGTTTTCTTCACTTCCTTATTTTCCTCAGGTTACTGATAAACTTATTAAACTATATAAAAATAATAATATTCCTGTTAAGATTGCAATTAAGAACGCAAGATCAGTCAGAAATTTGTTCTCTAAGACTAAAACACCCTTGTCCCCTTTGGAACAGGTTAATGTGGTCTACCACATACCTTGTGCTGAATGTGACGCATGTTATGTAGGGCAAACAAAGCGAGCTTTAAAATCACGTTTAATTTCACACCGTAGTGATATCAATTTGAAAAAACCAACTTGTGCCTTAGCCCAACATGCAATAGATACAAAACATAAGGTGGACTTTGATGAAGCCAAGATCCTTTGCAATGAACGCAACCTGTCGAAAAGACAGTTCTTAGAGATGTGTTTCATATTAAAAACCTCTAATGTACTTAACAAGAGAACTGACATCAGTAACTTGAGTCAAATATACCATGCATTGATTTTGCAGAATTAGTTGGTATTATTACACTCAAATTATTATATTGTAAAAAAGTTTTTGTGGTTTTCAGGCTTTTCCCACTTCTTTTAATAGTGATCTTGCGGAATCAGTAGATGTTATTACACTTAAATTATTTTATTGTAAAAAAGTTTTTGGTGGTTTTTTCAAGCTTTTCCCACTTTTTTTTTTTGATAATAACAGTTACTTAATAGATTGAACAATTTAAAATTTTCCATAGGATAAAATTTTGCATTATTGATATTAATTATAAATTACAATTTGCTAAACTGATTTATAAATTTTCTTAAATTATTGCATATTTTTTCTTGCATTTTGAGCTGCGATATATGGGAGTTATACTATTGTACTATCTTATATATTCGTTAGTAACTGGATGACCAGTACTAACGTAGGCACTTTTCCATATAATTGTGTGAAGTGCCCTCACTTGTTTAAAATAAACTGTGATTCTTGTCTACGAGGTATAAGGTACATCCCTTGATTACTTCTTGATATTACTTTCACTTTTTAAACACTTTTATAACTGTTTTAAATACATCAATTTAAATTTTACCGCGCTGCGCTGCAGTTGTCAGTCACTCTTTGTTATAAAATTTTTTAAAGGTTGCCTGCCTCTTGGCGAGATGTCAGTTTACACCTGATAATTCAAACTCCATTTTCTTTTGTGTGTCCGTTGGGCTAGGATGACCTGCTGGTAACTATTCAACTTTAAATTTTCGAAGTTGCATATTAGCACTATATTCATTTAATGATGTTGCCTAAGGTTAAAATGAAGTATGCTTAAACACTACTAAATTTTTGGAAGTGTGAATCTGGTTTTTTCTTGGTTCATTCTTGACTTTGGAAAAAAAAAGCAAGCCAGCTTTTTTCCACTTGTTTTTTATATGTGACTGTTACCACATGGTCTTGTCTTTGGCTGTACTAAAGTTTTTAAATATTAACTATACACTTAAATGTTACATACTTATACATTACATTGGTTCATGGATAAGGTTTTTTTTTACTATGTACATCTTATCTTTTGCTACATGTCTTTTTAAGGTAACGCTAGTGCTTTTTTACCTCTCTTTTGGATGTTGTTTCTTATAACACTCTTTTTGTAGATGAACTGATGATGTCTACTGAGCAGTAGACGAAACGTCTTCAATAAATAGATGAAGTAGCTGAATTCTTTGTCTCTTTTTTCACCCACTTGACCGATAAAACCCTACACTTACGAGTGCTCCTTTGTTATATATATATATATATATATATATATATATATATATATATATATATATATATATACAAAATATGCATAAGATGGAATGCAACCACAGACACGTGTTTCTGACTTATTAGTCGTCATCAGTATGGTATAGCCAAACAGGCTATATACAGATAATTGATATATATATATATATATATATATATATATATATATATATATATATATATATATATATATATATATATATATATATTTTAATGTCAATGTTATATCTTATAATATAATATACCTGAATAATATTGTACGTGTCGATTTAAGTCCATTTGCTGTATTGTTTTTTAGTAATTAAGTGAACAAACTCTAGTTAACATTATTGTGTTCATTGTACACCGGTGCCGTGACCAGTGTACCCCGCTACGGGTTTTCTCCCGTGTGCACTCTCAAATGTTTTTTTAAATTACTTGCTTGACTAAATTGCTTAAAACAAATTTCACACTTGTGAGGTTTTTCTCCATTGTGTACTCTCAAATGTGTTTTTAAATGATATGCTCGACTAAACTGCTGAAAACAGATTTCACACTTGTGAGGTTTATCTCCAGTATGCACTCTCAAATGACTTTTCAAATCACTTTTTCGAATAAACTGCTTAAAACAAATTTCACACTGGTAAGGCTTTTCTCCAGTGTGAACTGTCGTATGTGATATCAAATGATATTTTTGATTAAACTGCTTAAAACAAATTTCACACTTGTAAGGCTTTTCTCCAGTATGCACTCTCAAATGTGTTTTCAAATCCCCCGAGTTGGTAAACCTCTTCAAACAAATTTCACACTTGTGAGGTTTTTCCCCAGTGTGAACTCTCAAATGTCTTTTTAAAGTTCCTGCTTCACTAAATCGTTTGGAACAAATTTCACACTTGTGAGGTTTTTCCCCAGTGTGCACTCTCAAATGTGTTTTTAAATTACTTGTACTACTAAACTGCTTAAAACAAATTTCACACTTGTGAGGTTTTTCTCCAGTGTGTACTCTCAAATGTCCTTTTAAATCATGTGCTTGACTAAACTGCTTAAAACAAATTTCACACTTATAACCTTTTTCTCCAGTGTGAACTCTCAAATGTCTTTTCAAATGACTTGCTTCACTGAACTGCTTAAAACAAATTTTACATTTGTAAAGCCTTTTTTTAGTGTGCGTTTTTATATGTCGTTTCAAAGAACCTGTGTGGTTAAATTGCTTAAAACAAATTTCACAAATATAATTATTTAATGTTGCTTCTTCAGTGTTTGCACTTATTTGTTGTTCCGTTGTGCATGCCAGTTCAGTTTTCATGATTTCCATTTCGTTCTGAGAAAAACCTAAAATAAAAATAAAAGCTATACTTACAAAGTTTTTATTCAGAAACTACAAGGTCAAACAAAGAGTAATAAAATTTAATAAGGATGCACATAATGTGAAAATAAATAAAACTGAAACATGCTAAAACGCTAAAACGATATAGAATATACAGATGTGGAAATTTAAAAACTGCATATAGCACGCACAATTCGTGCGAAAAGAAGAGTATGAGAATATCAAAAATACTTTTTTGTCCAAAACATTTAGTAATCCTTCCATATTTTTAATAAAGGATCAGTTAAAGCATTTAGAAGACTCTGGCTTCAATATAAAATTTATTTGGGTTAAGGCACATATTGGACTCGAAGATAATGAATATGTAGACTATTTAGCTAAATCTAGTATAACATCAGCCACTTTATTGTCATCTTCTTTATGCGTATCAGATGTTATTACTATTTTTAAAAGAAGCCAACTATCGACATAGAAAGATCAATGGAATATTTACTGCTTAACAAACCCCACAAGATACACCACGTTACAACTAGTGATTCCACAAAGTATGTACTTGGTTTAAGAGTTTTAACGCTCCACGTAAATATATAACTACAAATCGACTATGTTTTGGGCATGCGTGCTATCCAAGTCATTTATATAAAATAAATGTAATTGAAGACGATAATTGAAAACATTGCGGAAAACAGGGTGATCTTGATCATATTTTTTTTTGAATGTACTTAGTTTCAATAGCATTCAAACTCTCTCTGTAAAAATTTAATCAAACTTAATATGCATGCACCATTCAATATCCAGTCTCTGCTGGCAACAGGCTCACAACAAATATACAATATCATTATACAGTGGAACCTCGATTATCCGTCAGGGCACCGGACCAAGGGTATGACGGATAAACGAAAAGACGGTTAACAGAACATTAAAAAAAATCATAGTATTATGGTGACACACTGAATTATGGTGACATACAGATATCGACTAATAAATGCTTATAATTATTGTGCTGTGCGTTTTCATTTTCGGCTTGCGATTCAAAAAATAGAACTCTAAAAGCACGGTATCATTTATCCTTACCTATTTAAATTGCAATTTAATCCAGAGCCCTGGATAAGAACAAAAATTATTTACACAAAAAAATGCGGTGGTGGCATAACTGTACATGTACATTTCAACGAATTTCGTTTGGCATATCGCAATGCTCAAACAAAATGAATTGATGACTAAATTTTTACTTATGTATACAGTGGTACCTCGATATACGAGCGCCCCAATACAGGAGTGTTTTGAGATACGAGCCGCCGAGCGAGCGATGTTTTGCTTTGAGATGAGAGCAAAATTTGAGATACGAGGAACCGCTTTTTATTAAAATTCATGCCTCTTTTTGACTACCTACTTCTAACTTGAAGGAGGTGATAAAGGGTATAATGCCAGCTAAGAGCGTTACAATAATTTCCAAGCTCCGGACTTCTCTCCATGAAAAGATGGAGAAACTACTGATGGTATGGGTGACAGAGAAGCAGCTTCAAGGAGGAACCTTGACACAAAGCATCATATGTGAGAAGGCACGAGCGATTTATGAAAGGGAGGAAGAAACAAACATCTTTGGACAGTTTTTTTAAACGAGCTGCAGATGAAAATGAGCAAAGTGTGACGAAGAAAGCGAAGACCACTGACGAAAATTAAACGCTTCCGTAAGCACCTCACTTTTTCTTTTGTTTTTACAGAATATGTATGTATTTTTTGTTACTTATAAATAAATGTTTCTTCTTGTAAAAACATTTTTCTCATTTAAAAACACTTAACAAAAACAACTAAGGTGGTTTTTTGGGAATGGAACGGATTAATGACATTTCGGTTAAATTCAATGGGGAAAATTGCTTCGACATACGAGCAATTTGCCATACGAGCAAGGTTACGGAACGAATTACCCTCGTATGTCGGTACAATATAACTTATATATGGATCCTGACGGTTAACAGAGGTGACGGTTAATAGAGAGACGGATAATCGAGGTTCCACTGTAGATTTCTTGTCAGATACACGCACGGTCCTATAAGATTTGTACGCAAGCATGAAATTTTTTATGATTTAAGTTCAGATTTGCATACTTTTTATCATAAATGTTAAATCACTTTATCCGAGATCCAATATTGTTTTTATTGTATTATTATTATGAATATATTTTATTGTATTATATGAAAAAATCAATGTTTTTCGATATATACTCGTTTACTACTCACTCAATTTTTGCTGTAGAAAACATTTTTTCAAACCAAGTTATTGGAAATTAAATAACCTACAATTTCATATTTAAACATTTTTTCGTATCTCTGTTGCTAATCTTTCTATTCTGAAGAAAATGGCATTTCTTACCAAACTACAAAAATTCGATATTCGCTTTTAACTCCACTTTTTTAAAAACAAATCATTCTAAGCCTAATCATTCTATTAAAAATACATAAATAAAGAAGACTTAATAAGGCCAATGACTAAAAACACCGCTAACTTACATTAGATTTGCTTAAAATTAGATTTCTCATTTTTTATTCACAAAAATATATTAATTTTTTAACCGTAACTTTTTTATTTTTTATTTTAAAAAATTTTGTAAAAGAGAATTTTATAGGATTTTACAAGGTCTATTGCGACCGTGCAAGTTCGGAAAAGCGACACCTATTTCTACGCTCTGAACTTTTATTCGCACTTTTAATTATATTGGCCAATCATATGGTCCTGGTTACTGGATAATTGTCAAGGCCATAGTCCAAAAAAAATAATAAGAAGAAAAAATAAGATTTAGGTTATGTTATTTAAACGTAAACAATTGTATGTAGTAAATAAAATTAGTTATTAAAATGCAGTATTGCAAGCAAAATACAATTAATTAAATTTTACCTTTATATAATAATTGCATATCATATCAATATTGTGAAGCAATATATAATGTTTCTTCTTAAATGACAATAAGTATGAAATGTACGTCAATTTGACAATTTCAGTTGACAATATGAATTATTTAAGAAAGTTGCAATATTTCTCCGCTATTCGCGCACGATCGTTTCGCGTATCCCTTCCAAGTACTTGCACACCGCGAATAAGCCTATTAATACTAAATCTTTTTAAAATTTTCAGTCACAAAAAGAGGTGACTTTGAAATGGTTGGTAAAGGTGGTTTTTGCATGTTATTACTAGTTTTAATTGTCAATAGGTCACTCAATTTTTTTCCGTAGAAAATTTTTTTGCAAACCAGGTTCTTGAGAATTAAATAAGCTACAATTTCATATTGAAATATTTCTGATGCTAATCTTTCTATTATGAAGAAAAGGCCATTTTTTTTCCAAACTACAAAAATTCGTTATTCGCTTTTGACTCCATTTTTTTTAAACGAATCATTAGAAGCCGGTGAAACTTCTAAAACCTATTAATAGTATATAAATAAAGAAGATCAAATAAGAACAATGACTAATTTTAATTAGGGTGGTGATTAGAGGGTTTCTTCCAATCACTTTTTAGCTGAAAAAAATAGGGACTGACATTCTTTTCATTATAAGTCACCTAATTTTTGTGCTAGAGACTTTTGTTTTATTACTGGAGATAGATACTTTTAAATACTTTAAATTAGATTAAATAAGTTATCCTCGAAAAATATATAGTTTTCCCGTCTTTTGACTTTGAATTGACAATATTTAGCATTTGACGAAGAAGAGCTAACATATAGCTCGATTATCATTGGCCTTAAAGAAATTTTAAAATAGTACATTATATACCGCGGGACTGAAGTAGTACATTTAATCCTGAAGGTAAAGTTTATGGCCCGACCGCAGGGAGGGCCATAATTTACCTGAAGGATTAAATGTACTTCAGTCGCAAGGTATATACGATAAGCGGGCCATTCACGATCTGATTTGTAGTACCTCTAGTGGTACGACAAGAGAGAGAGAGTGATATGTTGGATCTAAAATCAGACCGTGAATGGGTTGTAGTACTACTAGTAGTACCACTAGTGGTACTACTAGCGGTATTACAAAGAAAGTTAGAGCGTGAATGCCGATGTTGGATGTTGGATTAAAAATTTCCACTACACTGAGAGTCATAAGTTAAGGATGTAGAAAATGTATGCTCATTTTCATAGTTGATTTTTTCGTGAACGGATTAACAGATTTCGCTAATTTTTCTTTTTATTATCTTAGATATTTCTTTAGTATTTACACAGTTGTGCAAATATTTAATTAAACTTCTTTTTTGTACTTATACCGGGTGGAAGAAAAGTAATGTTTTTCTTATGTTTGTAGTCTTATGTTTTGTGAACATTTTGTTTTTATTTGAGAAAAAAGGGTAAAGGTAAAATTATGACCGGTAAAGAACAGGATAGTACCGACCTACATGAAACATAATATGGTATATTTTATAAGAATTTGATTCTATAAATTTGAATTGTTATAAACTAAGCTTAATTTTGTGTCTTGATGATTTTGTGTAAGTTTAAACTACTTTAATAATATTTCTGCAATGCATTTTCTATAAAATGTTCAAACAATATTTGGTTTGTATACAAAAACTAATTAATAATTGAGCGAACGGTAGGTAGTGAAAGATAAAAAATATATATTTAAATAATTTATAAAACCTTGAAGCAAAAATTAAAACTATCTAGTCAACACTTACTTACATTTTTATTTTCTCTTAAGAACTGATTTTCAAAGATATAGATATTGCAACAATAAGTGAGGTGTTCATAATAAGGCCACGTGTTTCTTAAAAGATTGAAGCAGTAGTTTGGGGATGAACATATGTCGATAATCCCTACATCCTGATTATGTAAGAAAATATTCCGGGTAAGCTCAGTATTGAGAGAAAGTTGTTTTGGTATTACACTTTGTCACTTTCTTCCTCTGAATCACTGTTCTCCACATTGATAATAATTATATTTAGAACAGGAATTTTTTTAAGATATATTTTTTGGATATTTTTTACGTGCTCTATTGCTTTCTTCCAGTTATCCTGTGATATTTTTAAATTCAGAATCTATCAGTTTCACGACATTGTTATAACATTTTGGACTTACATTTTTTTTTTGTCTCACATTATATTTCAGTTGAGACCATAACAACTCTATTGGATTTAAAACTCAGTAATATGGTGGTAGTCATAGGGCCGGTTGTTCGAACGCTAATCAACAATGATCATTATTAAATATTTAATTACTGTCACCAAAACTGTCAATGTCAACTTTGTTTGGGTTGCTGAAAACATAATTAATTACAATTATGAGATTTATTATTAATTATGTTAATAATTATTGTTATATTAATTGATTATAGTCTCAGAATTGTAATTAATTATGTTTTAACAATTGACATTGACAGTAATTAATTATTTGATAATGATCATTGTTGATTAGCGTTCGAACAACCGGCCCTTAAAGTTGTATGTCCATTTTTACTTGCTGCATCATCAATAATATATTCCTTTACAAATAATTTTGTATTAAGTACCTCTACTAATTGGTCTTTAGTGTACCAATCTTCAAAATATAAATCTTGTGATAATAAAAAATCTTGCAATTCATCCTTTCTAGAGTATTTATTCGGAATTTTTTTAAGTTGTCTAGAATGATATGATGCATTATCTAAAACAATAACACTGTTGTCTGCTAAATCTGGTAATAAGTTATTTTTAAGCCACGATTCGAAAAGTTCACCCGTAATATCTTGATGATAGTCCAAACAGCTGTCTTTAATGTCTTTTGCATTTAATAGTAAGCCATCGGTTCGGTTACCCAACCATCTTCCCCTCCACAATGTAAAATGCATATTCGTTTGCCCCTGGAAGCTGGTACATTAACTTTGCACTTTACATTGTCATTACTCCAACATTTGCCAATTGTTGCGTTATCAGTCTTGTTATCGGTCGTTCAGAATTTCGTGGAAATGTAAAAACCTTTAGCACAGCAGAGCTGTGACAAGAACCCGACAATCGAGTAAGAGGAGTCATTGATAGGTATAAAAAGGAGCTTACATCGGCAACTTTTAGCAGCAGCGTAAATAAAAACATTATTGTGATTAAAATAAAAGCATTATTTTGATTAAATAGACCTAACAACAGTTATAATTATTTAAATATAATATATTATTTATAATTGTACCTAATGAAATTATATTTTACAGTACTTATTTTTGCGTTTTTCTGAATACTATCCTGTAACAAGGCAAAATATTAAAAAGGAACTATTAAAACAGATGTCATTTGATCTAAGCACATGGATATTTTGTTCGGTATACCCTCTTAGGATGGAAAATTTTACACCACCCTCTGGTATACCACTTGTACACCAATTGGTATATCTCTTTAAATTTCTCATTTATGTGTAACCGGGCTTATACTTTACCATCGTTAAATTATTTATTTCGTGATGTGTTTATAAAGATGTCAGAGGACAATGAGGCGAAGTATAAATCACCGCAAATTTCAAGATTTGCCTGATTTGGAGCTTAACAATGAAATATTTTAGGAGGAAAAAACGACTTTTGTTCATTTTTAAATGCAAATCCCAGCTCTAGTTTAGTTTACTAAAATAGAATATAACTACCCTCCATCTTAAAAAGTCGTAAAAATTACAAGAGTCGTAAAAATTAATTAGTTCATATCATCCCTAGACAAATGCTAGAGAAACGAAACTTATGGCATGCTTAATTATGAAACCTCAACTCATGTACCCAATTTTTAAAAACACAAATCCTCCGAATTATATTTTGCATAGACTTTACTCGATACATTTTTTAGTGTACACCAACGTGAAAACAGGTGGCTGAAAGGTAAGACCTTTGTTGGCGGCTAGAAAGATAAAATGTTGGGGCGTGAATGGTCTGGTAGTACGACTAGAGGGACCACAAAGTAGTGTCACTCTCTCTCTCTTGTCGTACCACTAGAGGTACTACAAATCAGATCATGAATGGCCCGCTATACTTTTCGTACTTCCGGTATGATTTTATTAATTATTTCAATAATTTCAATCAGTTTTTTCTCTCTTCAACTCATTTAATAAACTGTCTTTAAAATAAGTTACCATAGTAACATTGCGTTGTGACAGTTATAATTTAGAAACATTGTCATTACTAGTGTCATTGTAAAGAAACATTGTTATTGATAATTATTGGTATCATGAGTGAAGAAGGTGTATCTGATATTGATAAAAGAGCAGCCGAAGTAGGTGAAGAATTGTTACCACCGAAATCTAGAAAACTATACGAGCAGCAGTACGATGCTTTTAAAAAGTGGTGCCGCTTAAAAAATGTGAGACAACCTACTGAAAATGCGCTGTTAGTCTACTTCGATGATAAATCAAAAGCGGTTTGTGCCTCAACTCTCTGGGCACATTACTCAATGCTGAAATCGGTTATTAACATTAGAGAAGATATTGATATAAGTAAATTTCCAAAATTATTAGCTTTTTTGAAGAGAAGAAATGAGGGATTTAAGCCAAAGAAGTCAAGAATTCTCACGTCTGAGCAGGTAGATCAGTTCTTACGGGAGGCTCCGGATGATAAATATTTAATGCTTAAGGTAAATTTGGAAATTTGTTTATATTCAGAAATTTTAAGAAATCAATTTTTTTGTAGGTTGCACTTATTTTGGGCGTTGCGGGAGCTTGTCGTGGAAAAGAGTTGGTTGATTTAGAAATCGACGATGTGAGAGATTTGGGCGATTCCTTCCTAATTGCGATTAGAAACACCAAAAATAAAATTGACCGAAATTTTGTGATCAAAAATTCAGAAAACAGTGCCATCAGTTTTGTGGCGATATTTCGGAAATATGTGGCATTGCGAAAGACAGGGACAACTCATTCAAAATTTTTTGTTCAATACATCAACAAAGAATGTACTACGCGAGTAGTAGGAAAAAACATGTTTGGTACAATTCCACGGCAAATAGCAGCTTTCTTGAAATTAGAAAATGCGACGTCTTATACGGGACATTGTTTTAGACGCACATCTGCGTCTTTGTTAGCTGATTCGGGAGCAACAATAGACGTGCTGAAGAGACATGGAGGATGGAAATCCTCCAACGTGGCCGAGGGATATATTGAATCGTCTATTAAAAATAAACAAAAAATTTCAGATAAAATATTTGGTCAAGTCGCCGATTCGTCCACTATAGTTATGCCACAGTCCTCATTCTCGCTTCCTGTTTCCGCAGGATCTTCGAAACAAACACCAGTTCAATATGAAAAGGACCTATCTGTTACTCGTCAGTTACCTGCTGCATTAACCCAGGAAAGACTGGTCAATATGACGAACTGTCACAATATTAATTTGAATATTAACGTTAATTACCATTCTAATTAATTATATTTTTCAATAAAATATCCCTTAAATTCGTTTGTTTGTGATTTAATCGTTCCGGGAGTTTCGTCAATATTTAATCCCGGAGGGATTAAATGTGACACTTTAGTACCTGTCACAAGGGAGTGAAGTTGTCACTTTAGGCCCGGAAGTACGAAAAAACCGTTTTGTTTATTTTTTCATAAGTAACATTTTTGTTAAGTAAACTTTTTTTGATAAAACGAGAACTTTCGGAGTTATTAGCAGAAAACTTATTAAAAACATTGATTTTTTCAATATAAAACTAACAATTTTGATAGCGAATAAATCGAAATTTTATCAAAAAAATGCATAGAATGTTTTTTGCTTAGAATGAACGTTATTACCAACTTTTGCGGTCAAAATTTATAAAAAAATTCCACCCCCGAGATGGGGTGGCAACCACCCCCATGGTAAAAGCGCCTATCGGCATCATATAGATTTTGATCTTTGGACTATCTACTACTTATTATCAAATTTTCAAGCAAATCGATCCATTCTGTAAACGTTGCGAGGTTTTATCCTATTTTAAGCTTCATTACTTGGACTAAAATTTTTGTCCATAGCATTTATGGCCGGTTGTTTCAATAGACCAAAACTGTCACCAAAATTCTCGTTTAACAGATTATTCTGTAAAAATCTTGTATTATAATATTAAAATCACTCATTTTACCATTTTTACCATATCTAGAGACTCCAGAAAAACACATAATGCATATTTTTTTGTTTTTTATTATTAACTTAATATTTTGACTCTATTTTATAATGACCAGTAACAAATACTGGGGATCTATAGTTACGTGGTAATATTGGAATGTCTGTTGTTAAGGGTTAAATAGTCACTGTGATGTAGATCCTTTTAATTTAGGTTTAAATCAATTTAAAACCATGATTTATAGTAAACTCTAGAATTATTTCTAAGTATTGTATTTGAGAGAGTGTAGTTATAAGATAAATTAGATTAAAAAATATGTTATTATAATGCTGTAATGGGGTGATCCCGTCTATTTAATAAAAAAAAATAAATAAATAAAATTATCGATAATTTTGCTTGAAAGCGTATTAGGTGAGCGGCACACGCCTAAAATCTGGCTCATTCTTTATATTTTCGTGGTCAGTGAATCCGAATATGAAGTTTTTTTTATCTAGAATTGGTGCAACATGTTTAAAAATCAAATTTTATGCAAAAATGCGAAAAGTCAATTTTGATGATGGTAGGGGAGCAAAGTATGCTAAATGTGCAGTCACTCGAGCGCTTTGGGGACCTATTGGGTTGTGATTCTTAGGTCCTAAAACCAAAAAAAGTTAAGTAAAATTTTTCATTTTAGTGGGGACTTTCCATTTTTTAATTTAATTTTCCATTTCCGACAATCGTTTGTTCCGATTATAGCGCCATCTATCTATAATTTGAAAAAATGTTTCGAATGAAAGTTGCTTATTTTCATGCAAAGAATCCAAATCTGCAATAAAAAATGGAGGCTCCCATTTAAGATTTTAAAGTAACCCCCCACCCCACCTCCATGGGGGTCGTGTTTGCTACCATTCGATAGATTTTTCAAAAATATTGAATAAGTGTATTCTGCAGTTTTTCGATCTGATGTTTAGTTTGCGAAATAATGTGAGATTTGTATTTAAAATTTTAAATTTACCCCCACCCTTCTCCGTGGGGGGTCAGGTTTGGTATCTGTCGATATTTTTGAAAAATATTGAACACGTAGTTTTTAGTTTTTCGATCTGACGTTCATTTCGCGAAATATCCTCGTCCATTTCCGTACGCCCCGCTCAAATTGTCAGATTTTTTAAATAATCACTCTTTTGCATGTACTTAACTTACCTTAACTTAATCTGACAATTTCGAGTATTTTTAAGGATAGATTTTTTTTTTCGTGCCCCCCTGAACGAACGCCCCTGTGTTAAGAGCTAATATATGGTAGGGGTACATCTACAGGGTACCACGTTTCTCCCCATATGCTAATCTGACGCCCTCGAGTAACTGCAAAAATCCCTGCTTAGGCTCCCCTACCATGATTTTTCATATTTACCTCGCTGTATCTTTGGTCGCTGTACATATTTCCTTTTGACAATTTTGCTGTATCATCTTTCGAGTATTTAAATGACAATGAGATTTGTCCAAAATGTTTAAATATATTATAAGAGGGGTTGTTAATTTTTAAACATTTTGTCTTCAGATTTCGTTAGTTTCATGTTTACTTAAAAAAGTTGAGTGACAAAATTTTTAGTTTATAAATAGTAAAAGTAAAATTATATAATAAGAAAAAAGTTATGTGACTTTATAGACGAGTGGCACTCTTCCAAAAAAAAACGCTTATTTCTCGATATACTGACCACAGTGTGGCGAATGGCTAATTTTGGTCTTACTTTATGTTTTTGATGGTGCTGAAAACGAAAATAAGGATTATTTTGAATTTTAGATGGAGGAACATTGCCAAAATTGCAATTTTACGAAAAAATAAAAAAATGGAATCACGTTTTTCTTAAAATTAAAAGATGCATAATTTTTTTTCTATAAAATATTTTATTCTTTGTAACCTATATTTTAACATAAACTTGATTAAAAAGCTAAATTTCAAATTTTTTCACTCAACTTTTGCGATTAAACTTTGAAATTCAGGAATCTGCACCTTTCACTTTAAACACTTTTATTATAATGAGACAGAAATATTAAAACAGGTACCACTGTCGTCAAAAAGGTAAGAAATATATACTATAAAAATTTCAGAAAAAAATATTAAAAAAACAAGAAATTTAAATTCTTTATAGATTCTATAATAGTAATCCTACTAAAATAAATATAAAAAATTTGCTTAATTAAATGTAATATACAATATACAATATATGCAATATACAACACATACAGACTTATTAAAAATCATTTTTTTAACCTGGTAAAATATATGTTTTTAGTAATTTTTTTAAAGTTGGAAAAGTTTTACGGTAAAATTGCCACTTTGACCATGTTCCCCCATGTAAAATTCAAAATAAACCTAATTTCCGTTTTTAGCATCATCAAAAACATAAAGTATGATAAAAATTAGCCATTCACCACACTGTGGTCATCACACCAACAGTATCTCGAAAAATAAGTGCTTTTTGCGGTGTGCCGCTCGTCTATAAAGGTACATAACTTTTTTCCTGTTACATAGGTATTTTGACTTGAAATTTTCCAGAGAACTTTCTTATGTATTATGTTTTATTGCTGTGTTGGTTAAAATTATAAGCTAAAAAGTTTGCCACTTAACTTTTTTAACTAAACAGAAACTAACGAAATCTGACGACAAAATGTTTAAAAATTAACAACTCCTCTTTTAATTTGTATAAACTTTTTACACAAAGCTTGTTGTTATTTAAATACTTCAAAGATGACACAGTCAAATTTTCCAAGATAAAATATTTACAGCAACCAAAGATACAGTATACAGTGAGGTAAATTTGAAAAATCATCAAAATTGATTTTTTGCATTTTTGCATAAAATTTGATGTTTGAACATGTTCCACCAATTCTAGATAAAAAACTTCATATTCAGATTCAGCGACCTCGAAAACATAAAGAACCACCAAAATTGGTGATTCACCTTAAAGTTGATTTTCGTGGTCAGTATAACGTAATTTTAAAGGTTGCTGCCGCACGCCTATATTGCCTACAAACTACTAGAGTTCATATTCATATTTTGACAAAAGAGCCCGACTCCGAAGGAAGAGCTCTGCTCAACTCTGGTCCACTGAACACCAAAAGGCATTCAGTGGCACCTGATTCAATTAGCACAAAACTCCTTTTGGCGTCAGTGACAGCAAATGTGTTAAAAGCAACAAAAATCTCTCTCACCTGAGTTATCTTTATCTTCTTTATTAACGAAGTATTTAATATCTGGAGATGTATATAGCTGACTCTCCATAAATCCTTGACAACCCTCTGCAAACTCTTCTTTAATTACAGCTTTTAGTCCCATTTCTAATAAATACAAATATATCACATTATTTAACACTATTTTCACTACAGTACATTTTTTGACGGTTTTTGTTGTAACTTTTAAAGAACAGCCTGGATTGACATGAAATTTGGCATACGTATAGCTAACATGTCAAAGAAAAAAAGTGATATTGTGCCGATGTGTGCTTTTGCCCTGGGGGTTTCACCCCTTCTCGGGGGGTGAAAATCATATGTTCAAATCATATGTTCAAAATAAGTCCGGAATTCGATAAACTGACTAATTTTAAGCAACTTTTATTCTATAGAGTTTTTCACTAAGTCAATACTTTTCGAGTTATTGAGTGAATATGTTCATTTTTCAACACGTTTTTAGATAATTTTTCGAAAATAATTCAGAAACTAAGTATTTTATTGATTGAAAAAACATATTTTGAAATATACAGGCTGTAAAAAAGTGGTGTATGCATGAAGTCTCTACACCGAGTAGAATCACAGTTATAGCTAAAGAAAAGTAAGTTCATATTTGCCAAACTCCACATAGAATGATTCAACGTGGAATAAGCCAAACATGAAGCACTTTTTGGAGAAAACTCATTAGGTACAACTTTTTTAAGTGTTTGAAAACCTTTATTTCTGATTTTATTAAAAAAGATTCTGGCATCAAAATGTAAGGAAGTTATGCTCAAAATACAGTTGGTCCCTTTTGTTTTTGCAAAAAAAAATCGGGAAAATCACCCCCTAATAACCAATTTAAATGAAATTAATTGTTACCGCTTCACAAGTTGCTTTAATTATGTTGTGTTTATATTATGATCTGTAAATTTCATCGATTCAACATGCTTATTTTTGAAAAAAAATCCGTTTTAAAGAAAAAATTTTAATTTTGAAAAAAAAAAGATTTTTCTCAAAATAAAAATTAATAGAGGTGCCAAAAATCTCAAACTGTTAAAAAGGTCTGCTTTGCTTTTCTGAATATCTTGTGTTTTTTATCTAAATTTGCATACACTGGTGATTAGTGCCCGTTCAAGCCATTTCAACTACATCCCTTTCAAAAATAAGGACATTGAACCGATGAAACTTGCAGATCATATAAACAATACATACACGAGTAAAGCAACTACTTGTGAAGTGGTAATAATTAAGTTCATTTGAGATGCTAATTAGCGAGTGATTTTCCCAATTTTTTACCAAAAAAAAGGGACCAACTTTATTTTGAGTGTAACTTATTTACTTTCGATGCAGAAATTTTTTTAAACAAAAATAAAGCTTCTTTAAAGACTTTAAAAAAGTTGTAATGAGTTTTCACCAAGAAGTGCTTCATTTTTTGGTTATTTCATGTTAAAATATTCGACTTAAAATTTGGCGAATATGAACCTATTTTTTATTAGCTATAACTCTGCTTCTACTAGGTCTAGAGATCTAATCCATACACCATTTTTTTCACTTTTTTACAGGCTATATTTTTGCAAAGGTATGATTCCGACATTGACTGTGAAAGGTATGTCTGACATCGAAGTATACAAATTAATACCTAGTGTAAAGTAAATACATATGTCATGGTAAGAACTGTAACTGCCTTAGTTGTCAGAATCGTACCTTAACCTTTAAATACACGCACTGGTGTATTTTGTACGCCAAATATAAGAATTATACTGCAAATATATTTAAAAATTTAATTTTTGACCTTGTTTATGTCTCTAACCTATCACTGGAATGTGCTTTACAATTTGGTTTTAGTTTCGTTATAATCGGCGTTCTAAAAAGATCGTAATTTACAGTTTATTATTTGTTGTTTCCGGTGGCGGACAATATGCGCCACGATTATATTAATATAAGTAGTAACATAAGTACACATTTCAAATGTTTTTTAGTCATTATGGTACAAAATATATTTTTCTTTATAAACAATACTTTTTCTCCCGTAAAAAATCACATTTCAAAAAAATTTTTATTAGCAATTTTATTTATCATGGAATCCAGTTATTCCATGATTCCAGTTATAAATCCCAATTGGCTTACTGAGAAGGAACTCTAAGTATTTAATAATGCCGAATAAGGTTTATAACAAACAACTAAGTGTATTTTTTCAAAAAAAATAAACAAATCTGATGTTATTGTGTATTTTCTTGTGGCGTATAAAGTACGCCACGCGTGTAGTTATGTCATAACTTGATGCACGGGTAGTTAAAGGTTAAGAATATTTTTTTCTACAAAATACTTACGTTTTGAGTTAATTGCGAAAAACTGTCTAATTGAAAAATGAACATCGCAAATAACTCAAAAAGTACTGATTTGGTGAAAAAACTCTATAGAACAAAAGTTGCTTAAAATTAGTCAGTTTATCCATCAATATTGAAATGTGGAGAATATGAACCTATTTTTCATTAGCTACAACTTTGATTCTACTGGTTCTACAGAGTTCATGTATAACCATTTTTGCTAATAAGCTATAGTTTTGTAAAAGAATGTTTTTTTCGATAAAATACTTACTTTCTCAGTTATTTGCAAAAAAATCTAGAATCGTGTTTTTTTTTTTTTGTTGAAAAATGAATGTATTTACTAGCAAATAACTCAAAAAGTATTAACTTAGTCAAAAAATGATATGGCACAAAAGTTGCTTAGAATTAAATTACTCAGTTTATCCATTTCCCTACTTGCTTTGAACGTATATTTTTCATCCCCGAGAAGGGGTGGAAATCACCCCCCAGGTAAAAAGCATATGTTGGCTTTCATGTGAAACCAAGCGGTTCTTTAAAACGTAGAGGTTTTACAATATTTTACAGCTCGGGAACCTACTAACTACTACTTTAGTTAGCTTACAGTACCTGAGTTATCTTCTAGTTCTATTTTGAAGTTTTCTAGATCTATGGATGTGTTTAGCTGGCTATCTGTATCTTTTTGGTTATATTCAAGAAACTCTTCTTTAATTTCAACTTTAAATTCCATAGCTAACGTATAATATTATAAAATGGTCCCTAACTCAATCAAAAATCAATTAATTTTTATGATTTTTATTTAAACATAACCTCCTCTTGATCTTGTGACGTATGACATGACGTCATGTCGCATGTCATTCGTCAAGCCACACCACCTTTACTTTACAAGCCATGAAGAGAAAAAGACAACGTCGCAATTGATGACGTCGGTAGTTTGACTTTCGGACTACCGCTTTCGAAATCACGATTTTAAAGTACAAATTCAAGTAAAATTTATAGTATTTTTTGAGTCAAACAGGAAAATATATTAATTTAGAAGCTTTTACAAAATCAAATTAAAAGTAATTCCTTGTAAGTAACGTTTATTATACAAAAAAACAAACAATGACAATATGTCGCACACCTAGTTCAATAGTGCCACAAGTGCAAAACACAATATTCTCGAGAAATGAGCAAAACGTTATGTAGTAAACGCGTTATGCCCTGTAAATAATTTATTTTGAGAGTGACTGGCTTCAAAATTACAATTTAGGTAGTAAATTATACACTTATTGGCTGGATCTTATTACAATTTATTAAAAATAAAACGTTATTGTTATTTTGATAGTTATGGCGATATTGCATTGTGAAGAAAGTCATTTATTAAACGATACCTAGTAGATACTGCGGCAATATAATGAAATAAAAAAATATTTTTTAGGAAACGCTTTTCTTTAGTTGGGCCATGTTAAACAAAAAGCAACCAACCCTCAATTTATAAATTAAGGGAAAATTAACTTTTTATATTTTTCTAAATATTTAATTGTCCGTCATATTTTTTTAAACGATAACTTCACTAATCAATAGTTTAATTTTAAAGCAATTTTATTATAGCTGTATCAAAATTATCCTAATAAATTTTTACAAAAAAAAATAGACATATTGAGGGTTGGTTTCTTTTTGCTGTTCAAAAAATTATCGAAAAAACTTTTGTTTTTAATGTTATATATTTAAAAATAAAATTTTTACAGATAATTATAAAGTTTTCATCTTATTTATTATACTATACTGATCAACGTTACCAATTTTTCAATGTCAAAATGAAGCTCTGCGGTGTTAAAGCCATCTACATATCCTCGATTATTTTGTTGCTGCCTTTAAGATTGGTATAGAACTCCAAAGAATCAGATGAAATTAGGTGGATCATCTCATTAAGGTTCTTTAACTTTGGGTGGGCTATGGGTTTACCTTATGGCCATAATAGTGGTGGTACCAAAGCTTCATAAACAGTTCCATTAGCATAAGGCCTTCCCCGAATATTCTTTTTAATATTAACTTTTTGGAAACTATTTGTAAATTTGTATGTGGCTTAGCATGTGAAATCCTGTTCAGCACTGTTGATGATCTCTATTTAGATCGAAAACGTTCTGCATTTGTGCCGTAGCCCTTTAAGGGAATTTTAATAAAATATATATACATATACCTTTTATAAAGGATTTTAATTAATTTTTTGTGATATATGGTATACAGCCAGGCTACAGGAAAACTTTTTCCTTGTGAATTTTTAATTCTATTTTCATTAAATCAGAATTCGCAAATTCTTGATCTGATGGTAAAACCATACAGTAGAATTTCTACTATTAAACATAATATCAATACAAATAAAAAATATGCGGTAATCAACAAACCATAATATTTAAAAAGTAAGATAAACATAACCTTTCGCGAGCCGCTTTAATTATTTTGACAGGTCTTGATTTAAACGTATTTTTCACATTCAAGATTCACAGATTTCTTCATATTAATAGATATAACACAACAAAAATATTTTAATATTTAAGCATGAACTAATATTGGTCAGTACGACCTACACGTAAAAAAACAAAAAGATGCAACATTCCAGGAACCGTAATCGGCATAACAATATCAACCCACTTGGTTGGTACTTTTCGACAGTGCAATGTAATAATATGTTCAGTTGGTTCAGTCACACAAACAATCCAAGTGGATTGGTTGTCTTATGCGAAATCTTAAGTGAACTATTATTAAACAGAAATAATTTGGAGTAGTATTTTTCACGGTTTAAAATTTAGGATGGCTTGATTGCATTTTACACAATGTAGAATACACATTTTTAAATCGATATGTGACATTGGTCGCGTTCCAGTGGTGTCATGGTATGGGAACGCGTGGGAACGCCGTTCCCACACTGGTTAAGAAAAGAAAAAAAAATAAATAGAGAATTTAGCTTTTGTAAACAAAAATTAGCAGTGCGTTCCGGCACTGCTAATTTTGCCATGACACCACTGTCGCGTTCACCAGAATAATCCGAGTGCAATCCGATTAATTTGCGCTGAAACGCTGACAGTTTTTTTACTAGTGAACGACTGACGTTTGACATTCGATTGAGAGTGTTCTGTGTTCCATTTGTTTATTTTTTTATTCTTTGTTTATATAATTTATAACCTAGACCATAGCCACCTTTACTTAACAAGCCATGAAGAGAAAAAGGCAACATCGCAATTGATGACGTGCGTAGTCCGACTTTCGGACTACCGCTTTTGAAAACACAATTTTAAAGTAGAAATTCTGGTAAAATTTATAGTATTTTTTGAGTCGAACAAGAAAATATTATTAATTAGAAGTTTGTACAAAATAAAATTAAAAGTACTTCCTTGTAAGTAACGTTTATTATACAAAAAAAAACCAATAACAAGAATATACATGGGATTAATTTTTTTCGAATCCTAAGAAAACTAATGAGTATTTTTCAAAAATTTAAACGCAGAATGAAAGATTACGTTAGGACCGAGGGCCGAAAGTCCCTGAAAACTTCTATGTTTATTTTAATAAGTTACAGGGGCGAAAAATTAAGAAAATTTAGTGTGATTTTTAGTTTCAAATATGTCATTCAAAAACAACTTTTCATTCATTCTAAGGGACTTTCGGCACTCGGTAATAAAGTAATCTTTCATTCAGCGTTTAAATTTTTCAAAAATACTTATTAGTTTTCTCAGGATTCGAAAAAAATGATTGCATTTAAAATACACTGAAAATTTTGACAGGCGTCAAAATTTTGCATTTTGTTCCTTTCCCTTTAAAGTTTTTCGCACTTATTTAGAAACACCCTGAATTGATAAAGAACAAAAATCTAGTTGTTAAAGTAGCTAACTTTTTTTTATTATCCAACATAAACGAAATAATAAAAAAAAACAGAATGTTATTAAGAAAACCAGAGTCTATAGTTGGATTTTAATATATTATTATTATTATACAAAAAAAAAACAATAACAAGAATATGTGTAAAATACTTTATTTTAAATAAATAATATCTTATTTTAAATTATATACAAATATCGCTAGAAATAACTATAACAACAATTTCTCACATGGTTTGATGTAAAGTGTTGGGGTTTAGAATTAACTGCTTAGCAACAATATTATTACAGCGTATTGTTAAAGAATCAGGCTATAACATATTAAAAAAATCACTTGAATCGGCCAACAGGTTTAGTAAATATAAGACATCAAAAATGACAAAAATTTTAAGTGGACGCATTTCTATATGCACGTAAGTTTATATAAAAATATATTATACTATAAAATATAGTATATAAAAATATATTATATTGAACTAAAATCATCTTAATACATACCTTTTAATATTCTTTATAATTTGGAGCACGAAATATTGTAAAATGGCTGAGTTTTTCTGTAAATACAGTGAATATTATTTAAAAACATTTAAAAATAAATGAGAACTGTCAGAATTAACCGGTCTACGCTTAGATGTTGCCAAGTTTCAACTTCATGGCTTGTAAAGTAAAGGTGGCTATGCCTAGACAGTTTTGTTTTTAAATAAAACTGAAACTGTGTCTAAGCTAAAATGGATAATATTCTTGAAGAATTTTTGTTTGGGGACGAAATTAGCAAATGCCGTTATACATTTAGCAGATGTACCTGCCTCACAATTATTCCAGAAGGATGAGATGAAATTAAATATATATAAACCATAATTCAATATCCAATTTAGAGAACATTTTCGTATGTCCAGAACTACTTTCCAGGTAAAATTGTATAACAAATTAATAACATCATGTATATTATATTGTTATATTTCCAGGAACTATTTAATTGTATTGGTCATATCCACCAATTTGAAAACAGAATAATTCTATTGGAAAAAATTAATGTTTATGATGTGGATGCTAAGTAAACCAGAGAATTTGTTGCTGGGGATACGTTTGGTTTGCCAAAGAGCTCTGGACATAAGATTTTCACCCAAATAATATAGAATTACAAAAAATTGGAAATAACTAATCTTGAATATCAATGTGTATATTGAGTTTAATTTTATTGTAAATATTCTATAATATAATTTTATTGTAAATATTGTATTAACACATTTGTGGACACATCTTCATATGCAGACAGTAATTTCCCTTTGTAAGTACATGCATATTAGTCGTATCTGCGAATGGGTTAATTGTAAATCGTAATCAATAAAAATTTTTTGTGAATCAATAAAAAACTGGTTTGTTTGAAAATAAATGTAGTACAAATGTGGTCATAATATTTATTTTCATGCTTAGATAAAAACTAAATGTATTGTACTTAACACAACCTTTCATATATCTTCCTCCTCCATTGTTAAGCAGAATTTGTTAACAAGAATTGTCCCTCCATTCTTTTTTTAATAAGAGGAATTTCTTCCTTAGCGTTCCTAGTATTTGGTTGTGGCTCTAAAATTGCATTTGTTTCACTGAGAGCATCTAAAAGGTCTCTCAATCCTTATTTCGTTTGACATAGCCATACTCGTAGAAATAATTCTATCTGTATTGATGGTATTATCAGAGAACAACGAACACATGGTGGTCTTCAGAGTGCTCCCAACCAACAGTACCTTATGCTGCTGCGTTTTCTTTTACTGTTTTAACCCTTATCCGGGCAAGTGGGGCTCAATAGGCCCGAAATGCCATGTCTTTTATATGGAAGTAAAATGTCTTGCCCGGATAAGTATTAAAGTGAGCTTTCTCGTTTCAGAATTTTTTATCGAATACAGCTTCAAGATAATGTAACCATGCAAAATAATTATTTTTTCCCTTTATAGGATGCCAGCAACAACTTTGTAATGTGAGATTGCTTGGAAATGTGCTTCTGTATGAGCATCATAAAGGGATGTCTACTGCATTCCCAGTTTATCTCAAGAGTTAGTTGGTTGTGATCAAAGAATCGTATTAAAAAATAGATTATATCTCCCTCTAGTTCTTTTTTCATAGTACTTATATTAAATTTGGATTATGCCTAATTCCATGAAATGACAACAAATAATATGATTGTAAATAGTTTTGAAAAAGCTGTTTAAACTGTATAATTAAATTTTTTTTAAAACGTCTACTTTTAAAAATTTCGTACCTAGGCCTGGATCCCGCATACCAAAAAAAAGTTGATTAATAGCAAGCTCAAATTTGTTAATAGCTTAACGGTGTCTAGTTGGACACACTTTGATGTATAGAAACACTGGAACAGGGGAAGCCTTAATTGTGGAACGTGCCATCCTGACAAGTTTATGATTGTGAAAACTAGCAGGTTGTTTTTAAGTTTATTCAATAGCAAACTTTGTATATTATAATATATGAAAAAATTTTTGTCCGAAAAATATGTTGGGCAGTTGGCTGAAAGACTTTGGTCGATGGCCTTTTGGTACATTGTATCAATAAAGTATGTCTCTCTCTATGTTGGGCATTTTAATAATTCCGACACGTAGAACATGTCAGAGGATAGGAATTATATTGGTGATAAATAGCAGTCTAATTTTGCATGCTAATGAAAGAGTAGCAAATCAATAGGAAGTTCTGTCTGACACAACACATGAGACGTTTTTGTAGTCTGACGTTCGAAACCTGTTCAACAATTAAAACTTCCCGTTCCAGTGTTTGTTTTAAATTAAAACATCAAAGTTTGTCCGACTAGACACCGTTAAGCTAATAACAAATTTTCAGCTTGCTATTAATAAACTTTCTTTTGGTATGCAGGATCCAGGCCTATTAACTATTTAACTCGAGCAGATTCCATTTTACCAGCGAATATAAATCTCATTCAAAATTCGGCATATCTAGATACTTAACTTAATGAAATCTTACCAGAATAATAAACGTTTACTACAAGAACAAGAAAATTTTGATAATAAATTAAAGATTCGGTCAGCTGTAGAAAGGTTTGAACTAATAAAATGCAAATTTAGAGGATTAAAATTTGATACAGAAAATATTCGATTAACGAACATTGTGTTTTACACAATTTTATAATATAGAAGGCAATAATGTTCTGGATAAATGCAATATTGAGTAGGTATGCTAAATAAAGAAATTAATAACATAACGGTGGGTGAAGAAGAATAAAAAATTGGAAATATTATTGAAAATAACTAATATGGAGTATTATTGTATAGGTACCTACCTACCTATATTAAATTTAATTTTATTGTAGGTAAATATTAATTACAAATAGTTGGTATGCAATCAATACCAATTTTTATAAGATTTGTGAATCAATCAAAAACTGGATTGTTGGAAAATAAATGAGGTAGGTACCTACTATACAGATATTGTGTTAATATTTCTAGTAACTATATAAATAAAAAAACACAAATATTTCTAACTTAATTTAGATAATAACTATATATAGGATACATATTAATAATACTAAAATAAGAACTACAAATATTTACAATAAATTACATACAATAATTATTGTATTTATATTCAATTTTAATTAAATTATCCATTTTACTTTGAACTTAATTTTAAAGTTGGCGGGATTCAGCTATCACAGCACAATAACAAATTTAAGGCTGAATAAAATGGCGAGCGCTTCCAATCCGATTAATTCAGCGCACCGTTCACTAGTAAAAGAGCTTCCAATCCGATTGCAATCCGATTCCAAGCTCTCTGTTTGATGAACGCAACCATTATCTTGTTTTCCTCAAAAATGTGGGTTGGTTGCCTTTTGCATAACAAGGCCCAGTTATGAGTGACTAAAATTAACAATATAAAAAAATCAACTAAAAAGCAAAAAATAAAAATAATTGAAAAAAAGAATGTGTGTGTACTTTGTACACACGTAAGAAGTTATACTTCTATTATATGATTTAAACGAAATTAATATACTTTTTATTTATATTTTTTTTAAATATTAAACTAATTTATACTTACTACTTCTCAAACATGTTTATTAGAACAGTGCCAAAAATAAAAATAATAAAAGAATAAAACAAACACAAACACATTAAACAAGCCACAAATGATGTCTGAACATTAATTGTCGGAAATTTTTTTAACTAAATACGTATTTTCTGAAAATACAATTATATAATAAATATACTTGCAATCATAAAATGTATTAAAAAAAAACAAAAAAGAAAGTTTCTATTGGGACTCGAACCAGCGGTGACAAGCGCGGTTGGTATTGGAATTCATTCGCCTTCAATGCTTAGCCATGGACACTATGTGTCATTATTTACGAAGATCGACTAACTAAACGGATTAAACTTGTGATATTTTGAAAATTGATCAAATTATTTTAATTTTGAATTGAAATGATTTAGAATTGAAAAAATACAACAAAACATAGAGTAAGGAAACAATATATTAGGTGAATATTGATAGAAATTTTGATGGTAATCAAATTATATAAATAAAAGTATTACATACTATGTATTTTGGCAGATCAAATAGGTAGGTTTATACCCATGATACATTAACAATTATTACGTACCTGTTGCTTTTAAAAACTATTTAAAAGTCACTACAATATTATAAACTTTTTTGTTTCTGTCCTCACAACAATAAAACTAATATATTATACATTTGTTTACCTTTACCTCCAAACCACAGCTGCCATATCGGATAATTTTTGACATGTCATTTGAACATCCAATCAGAACAAAGTTATAATGCGCATGCGCCGGGCTGATAGGTTTTAACATATAAAAAATCACCCTCATCGCCGGTAAAGAAGTATAACTTCAAAAATCTAACACATTCGTCAAAGAAAAGCGTGGCGCGTCTTCGTCGAATAAATGGTTTTCGCCCCACGCTTTTCTTTGACGAATGTGTTAGATTTTTTCAATTATTTTTATTTTTTGCTTTTTAGTTGATTTTTTTATATTGTTAATTTTAGTCACTCGTAACTAAAGAAAAGCGTTTCCTAAAAAATATTTTTTTCATATTTTTTTATTTTTTACTTTTTAGTCTTACCCTTTTTAAACATTCAAATATACCGTCATGTTTATTAAAGTATGTATCAAACATATGATGTACAAACATGAAAAGTCGTCAGAATCGGCAAAAAATTTGAAACTTTATTGTTTATTTATGAAGCATAACGTAAACAATTAACGTAAAAAGTAAAATTATCTACAGTAATTAGCTACAATCCGTAAAAGTTTCAAGTTTCTTCATTGTAAAAAACAAGAGAATTTAAGCATTTTCCGTTAAAATCGTTTTTTATTTAAACAATTAATAAACATAAAATTTTTTTATTGAGTATTCGTGTATTGTTCCCGCGAATGCATATGCAGCGCCGGTTTAACCAGGGGTCTTTTGGGTGCTGTAGCACCGGGCGGTTGAAGGTTCTAGGGCGGTACGCGCGAAGCGCGTGCTGTTCCGAAATTATATGATTATGGTAAAATCAAATTTGCATACAAATCCACATGATATAATAATAAATATTTTTCTGTTTTATCATTAACTGAAACTGCTTACTACTTGAACACTTGAACCAGAAAATAATAAGGCGTAGTCAATATTCAATAGAAAAATATGGAAGGGCGGAGACAACCTGGATCTTTCTGGCGTAAAAGGAAACAAGAAAAGCAAGAAAGAAAAAATAAAATTTTGAAAGGTATACCCAAAATGACAGCATTTTTTACACCTGATGGAAATCAAGAAGACGACACTACAAATATTTCCCAACCCGGTAGTAGTTCTAGTGCTACTAGTGATAAATATATTCATATTCTACCACATGAACTTATTTTGGAGACTTCAGAATTAGTGCTAGAGCCAGAGCACTTAGTATCACCTGTTTCAAAAGTATTAGAATATGAAGAAGCAACCACCAGTAACTCGGGTAAGTCATATTTAATTTTTTTTAACGAGGTATGGTAAATAAAACAGGACAATGACAAATAATTTTTTTTATTTCTTTTCAGATCCAAAACAGGATTTACTTCATTTTAAAGATCCGGCACTTTGGCAAGATTCCCATAATTATGCAGAAATGATTCTAGAAAAATGGGTCGAACAGAATCTTACAGATATGGACTTTTCAATGTCAAAAAGAAATTTCGGGGAACAACACAGGTATGCCGATAAGCAAATATTTTATAAAAGACTTGTTAATGGAGAGGTGGTTCGCCGCGATTGGGCAATTTACTCCGAGAGCACTGGCAATATATTTTGTCTTTATTGTGTATTATTTGGAAATAAAAAGAACCAATTTAAAACAGGATTTTCATTATGGAATAAAAGTAAGGAAAGATTAGACGAACATGAAAGATCCAATGATCATATAGATAATCTGAAAATGTATATGACTCGCTTATTAAAGCAAGGAAGAGTTGATGTAGAACTCGAAAAGGAAATTAGCACTGCGAAAGAATATTGGGTGAAAGTACTAGAAATAATCATAAGTGTAATAAAGTTTCTGGCTACCAGGGAATTGGCATTTAGAGGTACTCATGAAAGAATTGGCGAAAAACGGAATGGAAACTACTTAGGTTTACTGGAACTATTGTCAGAATATGATCCATTTTTGAAAGATCATATTAATAAACGAGCAAATTTAGGTAAGGGCAAATCGTCATATCTATCAAAAGGTATATGTAACGAATTACTGAATATTTTATCCAATCGAGTCATTGATGAAATTGTTAGACAAATTAAGGCAAACAAATACTATTCTATAAGTGTAGATTCAACCCCTGACATAACACACCATGACCAACTTACAGTGATTTTGAGATATTGTGACAATAAAGGGAATCCCGTGGAAAGATTCGTGGGATTTTATAAAAACACTGGGCATAGCTCACAACAACTTGAGGAAACAGTTATTGGGATGTTAGAGTCTTTGAAATTAGATATTAAGAACTATAGAGGCCAGTCTTACGACAATGCCAGTAATATGAGTGGAAAGTATTCTGGTTTGCAAGCACGTATTAAAGCTTACAATGATTTAGCTCTCTTTGTGCCGTGTGCTGCTCACTCTTTAAATTTAGTTGTCCAAAATGCAGCAGATTGTTGTTTGGAAGCAACATCTTTTTTTATGTTGGTACAAGCTCTCTACAATTTTTTCTCCGTGTCTACACATAGGTGGGAGTTATTGTCTCGTGCAATAAAGGATTCGGCTGAGTCGGGGCAGACACTGTTACCTAAGAGAGTGAATACAACCCGTTGGTCTTCTCGTTTTGATGCCGTAAAAGCGTTAAAAAGCAATTACGGTTTGATTAAAACATGTTTGATTGGAATATCAACGGATATAAATGAGAAAAACATAGTAACAGTTGAAGCAGCTTCTCTATCGGAAAAAGTTGATTTGTTGGAAAACGGAATAATTTTATCATTTTGGCTTGACGTTTTACAAAGGGTTAATGAAGTGAATAAATCAGTACAAAAGGAAAATATGGATGGCACAACCGCTCATCTGTTATCATCTTTAGCAGATTACTTTGATTTCTTACGTGATCGTTTTGATCACTACGAGGCCTTAGGAATGTTCTTAACAGGGAACGAAAATTATGCTGAGAAGAGGATTATCAAAAAAAAAATTGCAATTAGGAGAAATGAATTCGGAGGCAAGCTTAAGCCAAAAAGAAAAAATGCGAGCATAATGTTATGTTTGTATAATAGACAATCTATGTTGGAGATTATTCGCCGATCTGATAGTTATAAATCTTGTTCAAGAGCATTTGAATTTTTGTTTAAACTAAAAGCTACGGAAGATGAAGATATTTTCAGATCGGCAACCGAATTACAACAAAACTACAAGGAGGATTTGGACGAGTATTTTCCCCAAGAATGTGTTCATTTAAATCATTTGTTAACGTCTCTTCCCCAATTAAAAATAGACACTGCTTTAGAATTGGTACAGGCTTTATACGAAAATAAATTAATATCTTCTTTTCCAAACGTTAATATTTGCCTGCGTATTTTTTTCTCCATAATGGTCGCAAATGCAAGTGGCGAACGCTCTCTTTCGACACTAAAAAGGGTAAAGACCTACTTAAGGAATGCAATTTCCCAAGAAAATTTGAACTCCTTAGCAGTCTTATCCATTAACGAGGACCTGCTAAATGAATTAAATATAACTGATATCATCGAAAACTTCGCTTCAGTAAAATCAAGAAAACAAGCTTTTCAATAGTAAAGGTATTTGCTTACCTACCTGATGTTACCTGTTTGAATGTTATTAAGTAAATTTTTATTTTACTTTGTGAAGTTCGCCCTTAATTTTTTCCTTGTATATTGTTAGTTTTCACTTAAGTTTGAAACCAAAAAAAGTTGTAATTGTTTTTTTTTATTTTAATAAACTTGTATTCAAAATATGTTTTGTTGAATTGAAATAAAGTTAAGAAATATTTTTGAGCCTGGGCGTGGCATCCGTATCAGCACCGGGCGGCAGACTGTGTTAAACCGGCACTGTGCATATGTCTGCATATTTTTAGTCATTTGCATTAAAGAAAAGGCAGTCAAATTAACGTCCAAAGATTTGACCCAAAACGATTGAACTAAAGAAAAGCGTTTAATTAATAATTAATACGCCAAAATTAATTCTAATGTTAATTGTAGCACAAAACGTCTCTACCGGTGGTTTTTCTAAGCCTACGATAAAAACACGAATTTTTTGAACTCGAGTTTTGGTTGAAGTTTTGTGTCGTATCGTATTGAGATTTGACACGAATAAGTGCCGAATTTTATATAAACGAATATATGAGCGTTCAAAATTTTTGAAACTTTATTGTTTATTTATGAAGCATAACCTAAACAATTAACGTAAAAAGTAAAATTATGTATAGTTCATATCATTAGCTACAAACCGTAAAAGTTTCAAGTTTCTACATTGAAAAAAAAAACAAGAGAATTTAAGCACTTTCCATTAAAATAGTTTTTTTTATTTAAACAGTTAATAAACTTAAAAAAAAATTATTGACTGTTCGTGTATTGTTCCCGCGAATGCATAATGTCTGCAAATTTTCATTCATTTGCATTGAAGAAAAGCCAGTCAAATTAACGTCTAAAGATTTGACGTCTATTGAACTAAATAAAAGCGTTTAAAAATCATCGATTACGTCATCGCGTCCAGATGGATGACGTCACTAGTATGAAATATTTGCCAAAATATCGTAATTTAAAAATAAAAATCGACCTCTTTCGGGATTTTTCCTTAGTCGCCTTTTTACGAAATATCGAATTTATTCCTTTCATTTGCATCGTACTGTATAAACAAATATATGAGTGTTCAAAATTTAAAACTTTATTATTTATTTATGACGCATAACGTAAACAATTAACGTAAAAAGTGAAATTATGTATAGGTTACATCATTAGCTACAATCCGTAAAAGTTTCAAGTTTCTACATTGTAAAAAACAAGAGAATTTAGGCCTTTTTCCATTAAAATCGTTTTTTTTATTTAAACAATTAATAAACATAAACAACAATTTTTTGTTGTCTATTCGTGTATTGTTCCCGCGAATGCATATGTCTGCAAATTTTCATTCATTTGCATGGAAGAAAAGGTAGTCAAATTAACATCCAAAGATTTGACGCAATCTATTGAACTAAATAAAAGCGTTTAATAAATTACATACGTTCTTCTTTTTTGTCAAATAATTTAATTAAAAAATTGTTTTTGAACACCCTGTACAAATAATTATATAAATTTTTATATTACTGAATAAAGAATTGAATGACCTTTCAAATGAGCTATCGCATGTCCCCTATTCTCATTTGATGACGTCACTAGTATGACATATATCGATGGCTTAGTGTGAAAACCTCGTATATCATTAAACTACAATTTTACAGGAGAGGCAAAAAACTGATTTTCTGCATAATATAACCTAAAAACAAAAATTACCGCTACATATTTTTAATTCGAGCACATTGAGACAAATATCTGATATTGGCCTAGAGCTAAAAGTGTTAAATGTTGCTATTAAATTGGAAATACAAATATTAACTATGAAAAACACGTAAATATCCTTGCAGTATATAGAGCCCTTGCCCAAGTAACTATGATAACCTCGTATATCTTGATATACGTGGTTTTCATCTTAAATTAAATTGTGTTCATTATTATTTACGAGGTTTTCATTTTTCAGAACATATTGCACACCTCCAAATACTAGCTTGATACAGTACAAATCTTTTGATTTAAGGTTCATAAAATGTTTCTGTACGCAGGACTACCTTTTACTGTTCACAAAAAACATTTCTCCAAATCGAATCTCTCAAACAAATACTCCAAATTAAATACCAAATTCTTGGTTATAAATATACGTGGTATTCACACTAAATCAAGAGAGCAATTGATATACGTGGTTTCTTTTTTCGGCTGTAGAAAATAGTCTAGTGTATTTGGATTTTTTTTAACAGTTGTAAATCGTGAGATACAAGGTTTTCAAACTAAAACCACCAAAATGTCATTTTCGAAAAAAAATGAGATACGAGGTTTTCACACTACGCCATCGATATGCCAAAATATCGTAATTTAAAAATAAAATCGACCTCTTTCGGGATTTCTCCTTAACCCTGGATTGCTACACTTATTTTCTAAACTCAATCTGCTACATCGAGGTACAGTGGTACCCCAAATAAAATCGACCTAAAATATTTATATATGTATGTTTTAAGAACTTATGACAAAAACAATCTTAAGATAACATGCTAAGAATTTATTTTGTATATAAAAATATTTTATTATATTATTATTCACAAGTTTATTTTCATATTTTCTACACCCACTACTGCAAATTGGTGTAACTTACAAACAAGGTTGGGGTACAAGTGTACCCCAGGTAGCATTCCAGGGTTCAAGTCGCCTTTTTTACGAAATAATGAATTTATTCCTTTCACTTGCATGGTAGTGTATAAACAAATATATGAGTGTTCAAAATTTAAAACTTTATTGTTTATTTATGACGCATAACGTAAACAATTAACGTAAAAAGTGAAATTATGTATAGGTTATATCATTAGCTACCATCCGTAAAAGTTTCAAGTTTCTAATACATTGTAAAAAACAAGAGAATTTAGGCCTTTTTCCATTAAAATTGTTTTTTTTTATTTAAACAATTAATAAACATAAACAAAATTTTTTTGTTGTCTATTCGTGTATTGTCACCGCGAATGCATATGTCTTCAAATTTTCATTCATTTGCATGGAAGAAAAGGTAGTCAAATTAACATCCAAAGATTTGACGCAATCTATTGAACTAAATAAAAGCGTTTAAAAAGCAATTGATTTTTGCAGTGAATTATACCGGTTGTATTGTGGCAGTGTATATTATCGCCACATCTCTCTTGATTTTTGCAGTTGTGGCTGTATTGAACGTATTGAATTACATCGGTTGTATTGTGGCAGTGTATATTATCGCCACATCTCCCAGTTATGGCCATATTGCATTTTCAAAACCTCCAAAAACCCTACAGTGAAATACCGAAGTAACTTACTTTAAACCTATCCAAAACAATATTTTAGTTCAGGCTGTATTGCATTAGATGGGCCATTATATAGGCAATATTTTACAGCCATAACCCAAAATTCGAATTTTTTGCAGTTGTGGCATAATTGAACTAGGTGTGCGATGTGTAAAATCCTTTATTTTAAATAAAATTGTCATGTCAGTAAAGTCAGCAGCACCACTTCATAAGACCAAATTCAGACTAAGACTATATTTTATTGCTAATTTATTACGCAAAGAAAAAATTTATTGCTGTAGCCGTTTCCGAGAAACAGTGGGTGCTGCTAGCTTTACGGTAAAGCTAGCAGCACCCACTCTATATCTCGGCAATGAAAAGGAGTACAGGGATCATTTTAACGGCATATTTTATTGCTATTTAATTGCTCTTGATTGGTATATTAACCAATCCCACAAAACTACCCCATCATCCCCTAGCGTAAAACTCACCCCCAAAAATATGATGAAAATCGAAAAATCAACCCCAAGGAATTAATTGCTAATTTATTACGGAAAGAAAAAATTTATTGCTGTAGCCGTTTCCGAGAAACAGTGCGTGCTGCCAGCTTTACGGTAAAGCTAGCAGCACCCACTCTATATCTCGGCAATGAAAAGGAGTACAGGGATCATTTTAACGGCATATTTTATTGCTATTTAATTGCTCTTGATTGGTATATTAACCAATCCTGAAAAACTACCCCATCATCCCCTAGCGTAAAACTCACCCCCAAAAAGATGATGAAAATCGAAAATTCAACCCCAAGGAATTAATTGCTAATTTATTACGGAAAGAAAAAATTTATTGCTGTAGCCGTTTCCGAGAAACAGTGGGTGCTGCTAGCTTTACGGTAAAGCTAGCAGCACCCACTCTATATCGGCAATGAAAAGGAGTACAGGGATCATTTTAACGGCATATTTTATTGCTATTTAATTGCTCTTGATTGGTATATTAACCAATCCTGAAAAACTACCCCATCATCCCCTAGCGTAAAACTCACCCCCAAAAAGATGATAAATATCGAAAATTCAACCCCAAGGAATTAATTGCTAATTTATTACGGAAAGAAAAAATTTATTGCTGTAGCCGTTTCCGAGAAACAGTACGTGCTGCCAGCTTTACGGTAAAGCTAGCAGCACCCACTCTATATCTCGGCAATGAAAAGGAGTACAGGGATCATTTTAACGGCATATTTTATTGCTTTTGATTGGTATATTAACCAATCCCACCCCATCATCCCCTAGCGTAAAACTCACCCCCAAAAAGATGATGAAAATCGAAAATTCAACCCCAAGGAATTAATTGCTAATTTATTACGGAAAGAAAAAATCTATTGCTGTAGCGGTTTAGGAGAAACAGTGGGTGCGGCCAGCTGCTACTCGAAGTATTCTTTCATTATAATTTTTTGTTTCTGTTAGTAGTTCTCCGTCGTTGTCTTTGAATATCGCCAATTTTTGTCTAAATGACTGTGTGCTTTCTTTTATTCTTTTGTAGAATTTTCTGCTTTCGTGTCTGTTGTTAAGCTCTAGGATTTCCTGTACTTGTTTTTTCAAAGCCTCTCTTTTTTCTTCTGCACATTCTAGTCGCTTGTATTTTCGTTTCGTTAAAAATTTCTCTGACATGTCTTGTTTTTCGTTGAAGATGGTTAAGCCTAGCTTGCTTTTTTCCTCTACTGCAGTTCTGAATTCATCATCATACCATCCCACGTTTCTTTGCCTTTTGGCTTTTACGACAGTTTCTTCTGAATATTCCATTATTATTGTTTTTATTAATTGTCTACATTCCTCCTCTACAGTACCTTCCTCTCTGATTCCGTTGAGTTTTATTTAGAGAGCATTTTGGTATTCTTGTCTTTATTTTTCTTTCTTTATTCTTGTATTTTTATAGGTCCATTAACAAAACTGAAATAAACGTCTACGCTCGGTTTCATAATCACTTAAAGTGGACTTTAAATTTTAAGTTGGTACCTTTATCAATGCAATTCATATGGGTAAATGTCAACGTTAAAGTGAACTTTAGTTAATGTTCACTTTAAGTTGATTATGAAACCGGGCGTAAGCTGAATAAATCAGTAATAAATCAAACTACATAATATCTACTGAAATAATATATTTCCCAAAAGTATTTATACTTCATTATTATTTTGATGACGAAGGCACATTCAATGTAATTTGCTTATGTATAATATGATCCCATGAACGTGGGAGTCTAATTATTTAGTTAATGGGTTAACGGCACGTCCGTGAATCATGCGATCATTAAAATTTTATTTTAAAAAACGCTGTTTATTGATTAAAAATCGATATTTACTATAAAATAGCATTGGACGAGGTAGACTATACGTATTACCATTTTTTGGACAGTACAGTTTTTTTGAGTTTAGTTCAGTACACACATGCTTCTTTCATTGTTAATTTATTGTTATAGTTCTATGCCTTTTATCAATTCCCCTTCTTCCGAGAAACAATCGGTAGAATGGTAATACCTGGTAGCAAGTATGAAGCTAAAATATTTTTTTTTTTTGGAAATGGGTAGAGCAATAAATTGCATTATTCACCTTTCTAGTGACTGCACCAATGATTAATGGAAACCTGTATCAACTGGTCTTAATTACTAAATACATAATTTTTGCATAATGAAACGTTGTGAACTATTGACAATTAAATCTTGTAATAACAAGCAAAAATCACCTTTACCAACCCTTTCAAAGTCACCACTTTTTGCGACTGAGGATTTTAAAAGGATTTAATATTAATAGTCTTATAGATCTTGTAAAAACCTACAAAATTATTTTTTACCAAATTTTCTAAGATAAAAATTAAAAAGGTTACGGTTAAAAAATCAATATATATTTTTGAAAAAAAAAAAAAAAAGAAATCCAATTGGAAGCATAATAATGTAAGTTAGCTTTGCTTTTAGTCATTGGCCTTATTTATTCTTCTTTATTTATGTATTATTAATAGATTCTAGAAGTTTGACTGGCTTAGAATGATTAGTTTTAAAAAAACAGGAGTTAAAAGCGAAGAACGAATTTTTGTAGCTTGGTAAAAAATTCCATTTCCTTCAGAATATAAAGATTAGCATCAGAGATACGAAAAAATGTTTTAATATAAAATTGTAGGTTATTCAATTCCCTAGAACTTGGTTTAAAAAAATTTTTTCTACGGCAAAAATTGAGTGCATGGTAAATGCGTATATATCGAAAAACATTGATTTTTTCTGTATAAAACACACTTTCGATAGCGAATAAATCGAAAAGTATTAATTTTATCAAAAAAATGTATGACATTTTTTGCTTAGAATGAATGTTTTTATCGACTTTTACAGTCAAAATATAATAAAAATTTCCACCCCTAAGATGGGGTGGCAACCGCCCCCATGGTAAAAGCGCCTTTCGGCATCATATAGATTTTGATCCTTGAGCTATCCACTACTTATTCTCAAATTTTCAAGCAAATCGATCCATTCTGTAAAAATTGCGAGGTGAAATGCTTCGGTTCCTGGACTATTATTGCAGATTTGGATTCCTTACGTAAAAATAAGTAACTTTTATTCGAGACGTTTTTTTTTAATCATGTGTAATAGATGGCGCTATAATCGAAAAAAACGATTGTTGGAAATGGAAAATTAAATAAAAAATGGAAAGTCACTACTAAAATGGAAAACTTTACTTAAATTTTTTTGGTTTTAGGACCTACTCTTCACAACCCAGTAGATCGCGAAAGCGCTCGAGTGACTGCACATTTAGCATAATTTCCTCCCCTACTATTAGTAATTAATTTCACGCATTTCACTTTTCAGGCTTTGTAGTTTTTGACCGATATCTCGACTTTTGGAGTAAGTTTTTTGCTAGGGTGAGGATTAATATGGTACTTTTACTAATAATATATACTACTTAGATGGTTCCTATAATAGTCCTTATCATTGTCGAGATATACCTATGATTGTTAAATTTACCGTAAAGTTAGCATAAGTTAGTTTTTAGGGATTGGTTAATATATCAATCAAGAGCAATTAATTAGCAATAAAATATGCCGTTAAAGTGGGCCCTGTACTCCTTTTCATTGTTGAGATATAGGGTGGGTGCTGCTAGCTTTACCGTAAAGCCACTGTTTCTCGGAAACGGCTACAGCAATAAATTTTTTCTTTCCGTGCTAAATTAGCAATTAATTCCTTGGGGTTGAATTTTCGATTTTAATCATTTTTTCGGGGGTGAGTTTTGCGTTAGGGGATGATGGGGTAGTTTTTAGGGATTGGTTAATATATCAATCAAGAGCAATTAATTAGCAATAAAATATGCCGTTAAAATGGGTCCTTTACTCCTTTTCATTGTCGAGATATAGGGTGGGCACTGCTAGCTTTACCGTAAAGCTGGCAGCACCCACTGTTTCTCGGAAACGGCTGCAGCAATAAATTTTTTCTTTCCGTAATAAATTAGCAATTAATTCCTTGGGGTTGAATTTTCGATTTTCATCATCTTTTTGGGGGTGAGTTTTACGCTAGGGGATGATGGGGTAGTTTTTCAGGATTGGTTAATATACCAATCAAGAGCAATTAAATAGCAATAAAATATGCCGTTAAAATGATCCCTGTACTCCTTTTCATTGCCGAGATATAGAGTGGGTGCTGCTAGCTTTACCGTAAAGCTGGCAGCACCCACTGTTTCTCGGAAACGGCTACAGCAATAATTTTTTTCTTTCCGTAATAAATTAGCAAACAATTCCTTGGGGTTGAATTTTCGATTTTCATCATCTTTTTGGGGGTGAGTTTTACGCTAGGGGATGATGGGGTAGTTTTTCAGGATTGGTTAATATACCAATCAAGAGCAATTAAATAGCAATAAAATATGCCGTTAAAATGATCCCTGCACTCCTTTTCATTGCCGAGATATAGAGTGGGTGCTGCTAGCTTTACCGTAAAGCTAGCAGCACCCACTGTTTCTCGGAAACGGCTACAGCAATAAATTTTTTCTTTGCGTAATAAATTAGCAATAAAATACAGTCTTAGTCTGAATTTGGTCTTATGAAGTGGTGCTGCTGACTTTACCGACATAAAATTGTCACCCTAAAAAAGTACAATAAATTATACAATAAAAAAAGAGAAAGAGATTAAAAACACAAAGAAGGTCTAAACCTCCGCGGTGTCGAACCGGGTTGAAGCCTTAGCGCTGTGTTAAAAAAAACTTATATATTTATTAGTATTGAGGCCGCGTCCCACCATCAAATAATTTGATCAAACTGGTTTGAACAAACTGAAAGTGACAGTTAGTGACGTCACATCCTGAGTGTTCATTGTGGATAATAATGAAAAATTTTAATTTTAAATAAAGTACAAACAAGTTAGACAACTCAATACAAAAAATTTGATCAAACTAGACTGAGAGTGAGAGCACAGATTTTTAGAATTTCAAAAAAACTGCAATTGTGACGTCACTTTGACGTACTTCCGGAGTTTGCTCAAATTATTTGATGGTGAGACGCGGCCTTTAAGTATTAGCATTTAGTTTTTTTATCAATTTCATTATTTGTAAATTAATTTAAGTTGGTTAGGGCCATGAATGAAGGGTATACCTGCCGGTCAATTTAATGTTTCCACCCTCCTTTTTGGTTTTTTTGCTTTTTATTGATTTCAGTATCTACCTGTGTATTTATGTGCGTACATAAGTATTATATGTGCGCATGTAAGTAATCTTATTATATTTGGAATATTGTAGCAAACAGTAATTTAGTATCTATCGTGGCTGAATGGATCAAGTAATCCAAAGCCAATAAGGAAAGAAAAAAAAACTTCTTACGTGCATACCAGTGGCGGCTCGTCAGGGTCGGCAGTGCCGACCCACACATTTATGGACACATTATAGATTTTTTAAATATTTAATTTAATCGGAGTTGATGATATTCGTTTCTGTGAAATAAAAAATATATCTGTGAGATAATACAGACTAAATTTTATTCATTGTTTTTAAAAGACTTCGATCCCGATACGTTAGTTAAGTGATCCATGTGCGCTGTGCGTAAGAGACTTTTCAAATTAATGATCCTATAGCCATGCACCCGCACCCGATTGCGATTGTGTGAATTCTTATTATAAAGCCCGGCACGGCATGCCGTCCCCAGATCGAGGATTTGCTATATAATAAGAAGCTATGGAATATTAGCCGATAGGCAACCAATTATACATTCTCCGTACTTATTTGAATGCAAAGTACGGCAGCGGGTACCTCTGCCGAGGCCGAGCGGTGATCTGCAAACGGCAGAAACTACGTAGCCACATATTGCCTTGCTGGCGCGCCCGGGATAATAATTATGAAATAGGTAAGTAGTTTTACGTCGTTTAATTATTAGTATTATTATTGATATTGTAATTCTTTTAAGTTGTTAGGAATTACCATTTAGGGGACAGGATGTATCGAAGCATTCGTTAAATTAAGTTAATTATAGAGAACAAATAAAATTGTTTAACAAATACGATCTGGAATTTTCTAATTTATTTTCTGACTCGAAGAATATACCGGCGTACCTAAAACAGCACAGAATGAAAGAATCAATTATTAGTTACATTTTGATCCTTTTCGGTAGAAGTAGACGAAACTACTGATAGAGGTAACATGTCATTCACAAGTATCAATAATTGTTCTTCGATACGCGTTACGTCTAAATTTATGAGAGGTTGTTAGGTTTTTAGACGTGAGTAGAAGCCATAAGACATAATATATTTTTGATGTTTTAGTTTAAAGGATAGATTAAATTTTTTGATATCAAAAATAAATTGGTAAGGCAAATTTATGACGGGGCTGTCTTGATGTCCAGTGAATTGTATGGTCTCCGGACCAAAGTTAAAACAATTACAGCAGGCAAAACTATTATTTACTTACTGTTATAAGTCATTGACCTCTTTGACTATTCAAAATTTAAAAGTTACGCCAAAGAATTTTCAAAATATCTATTAGACAAGTTCATTAAAAATTATCCATCATTTTTTAATCAAATAAAATAAGAAAATGAATTAACAGTTTTATATTCTGATCCAAATATTTTCGGAAGGTGGGATAAGTTACAGACTATGTATAATTTTATATACTGCAATTCATTAGGTACAACAAACTATTCCCGAAATTAATAAATTATTGTGCTCAAATGTGGGCAAATTCTATCTCAAATGAACGGGATTTCTCTTGTCTCAAAAGAGTCAAAACGTATTGTCGAAACACCATGAAACAGTAGAGAATGTCAAACTTGTCTCAAATGTCGATAGAAAAAAACTTTTAAAATCCCTCCAAAACAATAATAAATTTTACAATTACATACATTATAACCCATTTTGCTACTTCGAAACAACATAGACTAGAGTTACTTTATAAACAGATATAGTTTCTAAATTTATAGGAAAAAAAACAAAAAAAATAAAAAAAAAAAACAAAAACCAAAGATCTCCTATGAAATTGAAGCCTTTGGAGACAAAACCTTGCCGACCCTGTCCCTAAAGCCAAGAGCCGCCACTGGTGCATACAAAGTACACACACATTTTTTTTTATACTTCGCCTGTTCTTTGTCTGTCACTTTGTCCGAGAAAAATCTTTTCTTCTTCTTCTGGTTTCTATCCGTTTGATATTCTCCTTCTACCGGGTTCTAGCTTACCTTTGACTTTACCTTGCAATATGGACTGCATAACGTGTCACAGATACTGCAGTTTTATGCGTTTGATGGTAAACGCAATCTCCGATTCATTCTTCATTCTTTCTAGAACTTCCTTGTTCGTGATCTTTGCTGTCCAGGATAATCTCAGCATTCTTCTATAGAGCCACATCTCAAACGCTTTAAGTTTTTTAATAGTGGCCTCTGTAAGCGTCCATGCCTCCGTTCCGTACAATAATATAGCGAAAACATAACATCTCAAATGTCTAATTTTTGTATCTAGGTATATGTTGTGGCTTTTGAAGATGACGCTCATTTTGTTAAAACCCGTTCTTGTCTTTCCTATGCGGCACTTTATTTCCTGTACGGTGCTCCACTGCTCATTTATAATACAGATAGTTTCAAAAGTTATGCATCACCCCTCGTATTCACGATGTTTACGCTTTTATAAATCCGTATCTTTATCACATATTTAATGGGCCTTTTTTATAAAAAATATACATTTTTTGGTTTTTTATTTTATTTGAATAGAATTTCAATTTTTTATAGATATAATTCCTTCGCAGATTTTGATTTCAAGGTCGACAACTGTTTCCCAGGCTTAATAATACTTTTCCGACGCCTAAGCCTAAACTATAATCATTATCGAAACTGTTTCGAAAATAATCATAGTTAACTTTAAAACCTTCGTCATGAGAGCCTACTACTGCTAAAGTCCTCTCATGGTTAACTCACTTGGGAGATCTTGATTGGTTACATTTTCACCCCACAGTTATGTCTTGTACTTGAAGGGACTCTATAAAAACTTTTACAGCATTTTTTTGCATAGATATTTCAATGAGCTTGCATCCCCACCACGTTGGTCTTTGGGTACATATCCTTATTCAAGGAACTTTTTACGCAATAACTGAATTCTATCTCTTGATACACCTAGGGTGTTTACAAAGATATTTATCTACTCTGTCATATTATGTATAAGTTTTTAGTTTGTGAAAACTGTCATTATAGATAGCAGTGCGTGAAGGCTTTAAAGTGTGCGTGAAGTAGCAATGTATTTTAAATGGGATTTACTTTTCGCACTGTTTTTTGGCACACTTTCATATAATCAAATATCCTTAATAATCGCGTTGCCATGGTGATGACATAATGAGCAATAAATTACAACAAAAGTTTTGACAGTTTTGTAGTTTGAAAGAAGTTAAAAGTTTTAAATGTCAAAGTTCTAAAAATTGTAGAATAGAAATGAATTCCAGTGACGAAGAGTTACAGTTTTTTTATTTGTTTATCGTAGATAAAATATTGTATGGCACTGTGAGTGAAGTACTTTGTGCGAACTTACGCGATGTATTGGGACCGTGCAAGTTCGGAAAAGCGACACCTGGTTTCTACGCTCATCAACTTTATTCGCACTTTTAATTGTACTGGCCAAATACGTTAGTCCTGGTTGCTGGATAATTGTCAAGGCCACAGCCCAAAAAAGTTATAAGAAGAAAAACTAAGACTGAGGTTATGTTATTAAACAGTAAACAATTGTATGTAGTAAATAAAATTAATTATTAATGCAGTACTGCAAGCAAAATACAATTAATTAAATTTAATTTTATATAATATTTACATATCATATCAATATTGTGGAGCAACATATAATTTTTCTTCTTCAATGACATTAGGTATGAAATATACGTCAATTTGACAATTCCAATTGACAATATGAATTATTTCAGAAAGTTTCAAGATTTCTCCGATATTTACGCACGATCGTTTCTCATATCCCCTCCAAGTACTTGCACACCGCCAATAACACTCGCTCCGTTGTCGCTCGTGCTCTAAACATCGCGTGCGTTCGCAAAAAGCATACTTCACGAACTGTTTCATAAATAACTATTTTCCACACTAGAACTAGTTCTGGCCGACCACCTCTTAAAACAGGTATGAAATATTTTGTTGATACCTTTTTCTTCTAGTTTTCCTCCTCTCCATTTTTGGCCTCCGATATAGTGTTGCTGCCAACCCGATAACATTTCGGTAATACAAATCACCCTATATAATGTCTCAGAATTGAATAAAAACAGCGTACAGTGAAGAATTGTGTAAGCAGAATCATACATATTTCAGAATGGACATAACGAATTTTGCAACAGTTTAAAATTATTGGTAATTCACTTTATTATGAAGCATGACGAGTTTTGAAACAGTTTAATTATGTTGGACAAAACGAATTTTGCTGCATTATGAAAATGGACGTAACGTGTTTTGCAGCATTTATTGATTTTCTGATACGTTTTAAACAGGTTTATAACGACTTTTGCAACACGACATATATGTTTTTGGATGCAGGAGAAGAAACTCTACAAAATAGCGGTCTTATCTCAATTTTGAAAAAAATGGACAAAACTAGTTTTGCAACTGGGCGACTCAATTGCTGACCGCAGTATGTATAAGGTATTTTGAATTAAATAAATTACATACATTCTTCTTTTTTTGTCAAATAATTTAATTTAAAATATATTTTTTGTACACCCTGTATAAATAATTATGCAAATGTGATATTACCGAATAGAGAATTAAATAACCTTTCAAATGAGCTAGCCCACGACCCCTAGTCTCGTTTAAAAAAATCATCGATTACGTCATCACGCCTAGATAGATGACGTCACTCGTGTGATATATATGCTAAAATATCATAATTTAAAAATAAAAATCGACCTGTTTCGGGACTTTTTCTTAAAGTCATCGGTTTACGAAATAATGAATTTATTCCTTTCATTTGCACCATACTGTATACATTTTTCCAGTGTGCAATTTTAAATGAACATTTAAATGAGGTTTCTGAGTAAACGGCTTTAAACAAATTTCACACTTGTAAAACGTTTCTCCAACAACACAACATCCAGACGAAGAAGTTGAAGACTTTTATGATGATATATCTGTAGCTCTAAAAGACACACCCACCCACTTTACAATCCTGTGTGGGGATTTTAATGCAAAATTAGGCCTTAAAGAAGACGAAGCAGAGACATCACTAGGAAATTTTGGAACTCTAGGTAGAAATGAGCGGGGAGAAACACTCTTAGGCTTTTTGCTACAGAATAACTTGTTCCAAATGAACAGTTTTTTCGTTAAAAAACTACATAGAAGGTGGACGTGGGAAAGTCCTGATGGTAAAACAAGAAATGAAATAGATTACATTATCAGCGACAAAAAACAGATTATCACAGACGTGAGCGTCCTAAATAAATTCACTACAGAAAGTGACCATCGAATGGTAAGAGCCACAATAAAAATAGACCTCAAAAAAGAACGTAATCGTTTGATAAAAAAGAAAACCTTGCAAGCCTGGACTCCCCCATTAAATATTGATAAATACCAACACCATATAAACGCTGCTTTGGAAAGAAATACAACTTCAGATGAAAGTATAAATAGCTTAAATGAAAACATAATTAGAGCCATTGAAGAAAGTCAACGAAAAAACTGCCCAAAAAAGAAGAGAGATGAAAAAATAAGCCCAGAAACTAGAGAACTAATCAAAACGCGAAGTAAAATGAGAGGAAGCGAAAATACTGAAAAAAGTGCGTTAAGAGACATCAACAAGAAAGTATCAAAGGAAATCAGAAAAGATCTAAGGAAGTATAAAACTCAAAGCATCCAGAAAACCATAGAAGAAAATAAAAGTTTGAAAGTTTTACGAAGGAAATTGACCAACGGAAAATGCGAAATACATAAATTAAAAAATAAAAACAGCGAAATAACATCAAACAGAGAAGATTTACTAAATATCGTAGAAGAATTTTATTTGGAACTATATAGGAGCCAAAGGCTGAATCAAAATAATCTGAGGGAAGCGGTTTCAAAGAAAATAATAAACCAAGGCTCCGAAATACTACCAGAGATAACCACTAGCGAAATCCATCAAGCACTGAGAAAAATGAAAAATGGAAAAGCACCAGGTGAAGATGGAGTCGTAATAGAGGCCATTAAAAACGGAGGCCACATTCTTATAGGTAAAATAAAAAATCTCTTTAACTTATGCCTTCATCAAAAGTCGATACCTGAAAAATGGAAAAACGCAGTAACAATACTTTTGCATAAGAAGGGAGATAAGACAGACTTAGAACATTATAGACCCATTAGCCTGCTAAACCACTTATACAAACTCTTTACAAAAGTAGTGACATCAAGAGTAGAAAAGAAGCTAGATTTTTACCAGCCAAAAGAACAAGCTGGATTTCGATCAAACTTTGGGACAAACGACCATCTGCAGGCAGTCAAGTTACTAATTGAGAAGTCAATAGAATATAATAAACCCCTTGTCCTAGCATTCGTGGATTTTCATAAAGCCTTTGACACGATAGAGCTGGATAGCATTTTAGAAGATCTAAATGAATGCCGCATTGACTACCGTTACAGTACACTCATCTATAATATTTATAAAGAGGCAACAATGAGTGTTAAGTTACATGATAAAACCAAACAAATAAGCATAGAACGCGGCGTAAGACAAGGCGACACACTCTCGCCAAAACTATTCATAACTGTTCTGGAATATGCCTTTAAGATGCTCAACTGGGACAATAAAGGGATCAAAATAGATGGAGAAAAGTTAAATCATCTTCGTTTTGCAGATGACATAGTCCTTATAACTGATGACCTAGGAGAAGTAAAGAAAATGCTAAATGAGTTAGACGCTATCTGCTGGAAAATAGGCCTGAAAATGAACTTTTCTAAAACTAAATTTATGACTAATCTGATTCCTAGCGGGCAGCTGATTATACGCGAACAAGAAGTAGAACTAGTGGAAAAGTACATTTACTTGGGTCATGAAATTAGAATTGGCAGAGATAACCAAACATGCGAAATAAAAAGAAGATTAACTCTTGCTTGGGCAGCCTACGGAGCTCTGAGAGACATATTTAGGAGCAGTATACCGATCGGTTTAAAAAGACAAGTGTTTGACCAATGTGTGCTACCGGTAATGACATATGGAGCAGAGACACTGACTCTAACCAAGGCAACAGCGTCGAAAATGCGGGTTGCTCAAAGGCGCATGGAAAGATCCATGCTGGGCGTAACTCTACAGGATAAAATAAGAAATGAAGATCTCAGACAAACAACCGGTATCGCAGATGTTGTAGAACGTATCACCAGGCTCAAATGGAACTGGGCAGGACACGTCGCCAGGCTGAAAGATTCAAGATGGGCACGAAAGCTGATGGAGTGGAGACCAAGAGAAGATAAACGAAGTAGAGGAAGGCCGCCTACACGATGGGCAGATGATATCAGGCGGATTAGTAAAAACTGGCAAAAATCAGCACAAAACCGTGAAGTGTGGAAACAATTGAGGGAGACCTATGTCCAGCAGTGGACGTGAATTGGTTGGATGATGATGATGATGATGATGAAAACGTTTCTCAAGTGTGCGATCTTAAATGACCATTTAACTGAACCTTCTGAGAAAACTGCTTACAACAAATTTTACACTTATACGGCTTTTCTCCAGTGTGTATTTTCAAATGTACTTTCAAATCACTTGCCGAAATAAACTGCTTAAAACAAATTTCACACTTGTGAGTTTTTTCTCCAGTGTGCACTCTCGAATGTCTTTTCAACCCAATTGCCGTAATAAACTGATTAAAACAAATTTCACACTTGTAAAGCGTTTCTCCAGTGTGTAGCCTGAAATGAATGTTCAAATTTATTTCTTCAGCAAACTGTTTAAAACAGATTTCACACTGGTAAACCTTTTCTTTAGTGTACTTTTTTATATGTCGTTCCAAAAAACTTTTGTGGCTAAATTGCTTAAAACAAATTTCACAAATGTAATTATTTAATGTTGTTTCTTCAGTGTTTGCACTTATTTGTTGTTCCATTGTGCATGCAAGTTCAGTTTTCATGATTTCCATTTCGTTCTTAGAAAAACCTAAAATAAAAAAAAAGCTATAAAAAATTTTTGTGTGCAGAAACTACAGAGTAAAACAAAGAGTAAAAAAATTAGTATTAAGAATTAATACAGTGATGAGCGCGCTAATTTTATTTATTTATTTTACGGATATACCATTTTTACAAAAATATGATGTCAACCTTTACATAGCATACGTTGCGATAAAAAAACAAATAAAAATTAAAACTAAACAAAATGCAATAATTAAAGTAGTAGCCTAATAAAATAAAAAAGTCAAAATGTAAATTCGTACAGGTTAAAACAAATTTTATATCAAAGTTTAGGTGGGTACAAAAGATATTTTCAAGAAAGTGTCCAAATCATAAAAGGGGATCATTGTTTAAATAATTAAAAGGGGTCATTTTTGCCAAAAAAATACTTTTTTAACTGCTGAGGTAATTCACTTATTAAAGAAGGTTTATGGGATTTTTATCTGCAAAGTTGAAGGACAAATCTTTCACATAAGACTTACTAAATTAAATTTGACCCCTATTTATTTAAATAACTGGATATTAAACTTTAAAAACAAATTTGCAAAAAATTATTTTTAGCGTTTTAAATAAGCACTATAAAAATATCTTATTTTACAGACTAAGTTGCGCTATGTTACCAGTGTTAAGCAAAAAAAATTGCTCAAAAAATATTTAATATTTTTTGAGATATTGAATTTGTTTATTAAATGTTACTATATTGCAAAATGTTACTAATTGCAAAAACGCGGTTGTTGCCAAAGAAATATTCACCTGCTTAATATCTCATTATTTTTATTTTTATGTATATTCTCGATAAATGTATTGATAAATTCAAATTTCATTTAAAATCCCCCCTAAAATGGCATTTGAAAATTATTAAAATTTGTTTATAATTTGTTTTTTTAATAACGTCGCGGGGATTAAGTATTTTGAAATGCCGTTTCGATAATTGGGTTCCTGGGAATTTTTTACTAATTAACAAAATTTTTTTGTCGTTTTTTCTTCTTCTTTTTTTTTTTCTTGGAGTTATATTACTACGGGCACTTTTAGGGTTAAATTTTATTAAGAATATCAAATCTCTGAGTTGTAGATTCTAGACCTAAAAATATTAAGATTTAACTAAAATCTCTTAAATAAAATGTGGTTACTTACTGAGTTACAGGGTGTTTTATTTAAAAATTTAAAAATTATTGTTACCAAGTACTTTAAAACTATTTGACGTATCCTTATCATACTTGGCAGAAAGTGTAGCTAATATACACCCTACTAAATTGTGATTAATAAACGTTTCTAGCTAGTGCCAGAGGCGTACGACAGGGGATAGTGAATGATTGACCCTTCCCAAATTCTACGCCACTGAGTGAATTAGTATTTTAGCGAAATTTTTCGATTCTCCAATACTTTGTATGTAAATAACTTTATTGGTATCGATAAAGTCATCAGTTTGAGAGATATTGGAAGTTTAAAATGAATGAATGAATGAATCAAAATAACTATGCCGTTTCAATTTTAACGTCCAATATCTCGAAAACTAATGACTTAATCGTTACCAGTAACGAGTATATTATTTACATAGAAAGTATTGGAGAATCGAAAAATGTTTCTAAAATAGTAATTCCCTCAGTGGCGTAGAATTTGGGAAGGGTCAACCATTAACTATCCCCTGTCGTACGCCTCTGGTAGTAGCTAGAAACTTTTATTTATCACAATTTAGTAGACTGTATAGTACCCACACTTTCTGCCAAGTATGATAAGGATACGTCAAATATTTTGAAAGTACTTGATAAAAATAATTTTTAAATTTTTAAATAAAACACCCTGTAACTCAGTAAGTAGCCACATTTTATTTAAGTGATTTTAGACCAATCTTAATATTCTTAGGTCTAGAATCTACAAGATGAAACTTAACCCTAAAAGGGCCCGTAGTAGTATAACTCCAAGAAAAAAAAGAAGAGGAAAAAAAGACAAAAAAATTTGTTCATTAGTGAAAAATTCCCAGGAACCTAATTATCGAAACCGCATTTCAAAATATTTAATCCCCGCGACGTTATTAAAAAAAAACAAATTATCAACAAATTTGAATAATTTTCAAATGCCATTTTAAGGGGAAGTTTAATTGAAATTTGAATTTATCAATACATTTATCGAAAATATACATAAAAATAAAAATAATAAGATTTAATACAGGTGATTATTTATTTGGCAACAACCGCGTTTTTGCAATTGAAAGTAGAGTAACATTTAATAAACAAATTCAATATCTCAAAAAATATTAAATATTTTTGGACAATTTTTTTTATTTATACTGATAACAAAGCGCAACTTCTCCTGTAAATTAAGATATTTTATAGTGCTTATTTAAAACGCTAAAAATATTTTTTTGCAAATTTGTTTTTAAAGTTTTATGTATAATTATTTAAATAAATAGGGGGTCAAATTTAATTTAGTAAGTCTTATGTGAAATATTTACCCTTCAAATTTGCAGAAAACAATCCTATAGACCTTCATTAGTAATTGAATGACCTCAGCAGTTAAAAAAGTAATTTTTTTGCAAAAATGACCCCTTTTTAATTATTTAAACAATGATCCCCTTGTATGATTTGGATACTTTCTTGAAAATATCTTTTGTACCCACCTAAACTTTGATATAAAATTTGTTCCAACCTGTACGAATTTACATTTTGATTTACATGTAGTGTAATTTTATTTCACTAGACTGTCGCGCTCCAGGGGTAGTCGCGCTCACTTCTGTAACGTGAACAGTCGCGTGTTAGATTTCATCTCACAATACGAATTTACAACAAATTTTTATTTTATAGTATTTTTATTTACTTGCTATGTTAGAAATATTATTTCTAACAATTATTAAAGCTAATTGGCTCTCCCCAAAGCCATAAATTCCACAAAAAGAAGAAAAAGAAAAAAATACCTACGCATTACTTCACCCTTCCTCGAGGCACTTACGAATTTTTTTCAAAATTGCAAAATTTTTCATCAAGTTATCGCGAAAAAGGATAAAATGTGAGATTCTATCTAACGGCGCGACTACTCGCGGGTTAAGGGGATGGGTACGTATTTTCGGCTGCGATGCTATTCAAATGTGGATTCATTTTTTCGAATCCTGAGAAAAACTAAGTATTTTTGAAAAATTTAAACGCATAATGAAAGATTGCGTTCTTACCGAGGGCCGAAAGTCCCTGAAAACTTCTATAATGTTTATTTTAATAAGTTACAGGCGTGGAAAACTAAGAGAAAATGTAGTGTGATTTTTAATTTCAAATATCTCATTCGAAGCTACGACAAATAATCCCGGACAAATAATCCCCACAAATTCTTTTGGACAAAATATCCCCTCAAAAAATCCGGGACAAAAAATCCCGGACAAAAAATCCCCCAGAAATATTTGCTGTCGAATAGTTCTCTAAAAGTTTTCCTGAAATTTTAACAAATTAGCCCAGTAAATGAAAGGGAAATTCGGCGATACCGTGTAATTTTCAGGGGCAACTCCGAATTGCATGAAAATTTGGATTTAGGTACTACTTACCCTCCACTTCAAAGTTGAAATTGTGCCGTTGGTTGCTTTTACTTGGGGGGGTGACAGTCACCCCTTCTCGGGGGTGAAAAAACATACGTTCAAGATAAAACCGGAAATGGATAAATTGACTGATTTTAAGCAACTTTTGTTCTATAGAGTTTTTTACGTAAGTCAATACTTTTCGAGTTATTTGCTATTGAAAATGTTGATTTTTTGATAAAAAAAACTACGTTTTCAGACGGTTTTTCGCAAATAACTCAAAAAGTAAATATTTTATCGAAAAAATATCCTTAGCAAAAGTGTAGCTTATAAAAAACCCAAAAAAATGGTGTATCAGTAAAGTATATTAATCAAATAAAAACAAACTTGTAGCTCACGAAAAATACGTTCTTATTCGTCAAATTCCAAATCGAATATTTCAAGGTGAAATCACCGAAAAATTAAGCACTTTTCAGGAAAAACCCATTTAAACTTTTTTAAAGTGTTTATAAAAAGCTTTGTTTTAATTGTTAACAAAAGTTTTAGCATTAAAAATAAGCGAGTTACGCTCAAAATAAAGTTGGCCCTCTTTTTTTTGTAAAAAATCATGAAAATCTCGCCGTGTTTAGCTCCCCAAATGAAATTAATCGCTACCGCTTTACAAACAATTTACTTACCTATCTATTTTTTATATGATCTGTCAGTCTCACCGATTTAAAGTGTTCATTTTTGAAAGGGTTATAATTAAGAAAGCTTGAATAGGTCACTAATCACGAGTGTATGCAAATTTTGAACAGCCATATCTTAACCAATTTTTGTCTTACGGAGAAACAAAATGAAACTAGCATATTTATAATAGCAAAACCTACATTTTTTTACTCTTAAAGATTTTTCTTATCACTAATACTTTTTAAGTTATTTTGAAAAAATGAAATTTTTCAAAAATTTTTAGAAATTTTTTTTGCACTATAAAACCAAATGTTTTCAAAAATAAGCACATCAAACCAATTAAACTTACAGATCATATAAACGATACACATACAGTTAAAATAGATGGTACAGCCAAACGATTAATTTCATTTAGGGTGCTAAATAGAGGGAGGTTTTCACGATTTTTTTTTACCAAAAAAAAGGACCCAACTTTTTTTTCAGTGTAACTCGTTTATTTTTGATGCTGTAAACTTTTGTAAAAAACAAATAATAGGCTTTTTTTCGATACTTTAAAAATGTTAATAAGGTTTTCCTGAAAAACGCTTCTTTCTTCGGTGATTTCGAGTTGAATTATTCGATTTGGAATTAGACGAATAGGAACGTATTTTTCATGAGCTACAACTTTGCTTCTACTCAATTTGTAGACTTTACTGGTATGGTTTGTTCAACAGTAAATGGTTTGAGTTCAATTAGTGCGGTCGTAAATATTATTAAATTTATCTGACCTGGCCCATTGTTAAGACCCACCCGGAGCGATAAGCCACCGAGGTAGACAGAGTTGGTCTTTTGCAATTAACACTGACTAGACGGTACTCCCATAATAAAGCCTAAAATAAATTTTACCTGAAACCGGGCCTTTTATACTATTATCGGTTAATCCGGGCTGTTTATAGTGGTAACTAATTGAACTTAACCATTTACTGTTTAACATACCATACACCATTTTTTTCGTTTTTTTTATAGGCTACACTTTTGCTAAAAATTTTTTTTTGATAAAATATTTACTTTTTGAGTTATTTGGGAAAAACGGTCTGAAAACATAGTTTTTTTGTCGAAAAATCAACATTTTAAATCGCGTATAACTCGAAAAGTATCGACTTACGTAAAAAACTTTATAGAACAAAAGGCGCTTAAAATAAGTCAATTTATCCATTTCCGGCCTTATTTTAAACACGCGTTTTTCACCCCCCGAGAAGGGGTAAATGTCACCCCCCCAAGTAAAAGCAACCAACGGCACAAATTCAACTTTGAAGTGGAGGGTAAGTAGAACCTAAATCCAAATTTTCATGCAATTCGGAGTTGCCCCTGGAAATTACACTCCAAAACGGTCATTTATTGGGCTAAATTTCGAATTCCAATTCCATGCTGAAAACTTTATTTGTGTTATATTTTTGTTAACTTTATTTGTTTATACATGACAAAAAAGTGTGAGTTTTCCAAAAATCGTGGAAGATATGGGGAATGAGCTAAGGCCCTGTTTTCATGACAGGCGCTTACCGCGCATTTTGATAACGCGCTATTACAACTACATACATACATTTAACTTGAGACCGTTCACATGCCAACACGCGTCTAATGACCTAAAACGCGCGTTAGCATGTGAACGGTCTTCAGTAAAATGTATGTAGTTATAACCGCGCGTTATCAAAACGCGCGTTAAGCGCCTGACATGAAAACGGGGCCTTAGCTCATTCCCCATATCTTCCACGATTTTTGGAAAAACTCACACTTTTTTGGTCATGTATACACAAATAAAGTTAACAAAAATATAACACAAATAAAGTTTTCAGCATGGAATTGGAATTCGAAATTTGTTAAAATTTCAGGAAAACTTTTAGAGAACTATTCGACAGCAAATATTTCTTTGGGATTTTTTGCCCGGGATTTTTTGTGGGGATATATTGTCCAAAAAAATTTGTGGGGATTATTTGTCCGGGATTTTTTGTGGGGAGTTTTTGTCCGGGGATTATTATTTGTCCGGGGATTTTTTTGTCCGGGGATAATTATTCAAAAGAAACTTTTTATTTATTCTAAGGGACTTTCGGCCCTCGATAATAATTTAGTCTTTCATTCTGCATTTAAATTTTTTTTAAATATTTATTAGTTTTTTCAGGGTTCGAAAAAAATGGACACCATGTCCGTGGTGATATTTTCCAAATCGAACATTCGCTATCTTTGTCATACAACGCACTGAGTCAAATAGAATATGATGGCAAGACAGTGACAGTTTTAAATATTTGACATGGCATCGGGAATATTTTGAGTTGTTGATTAAATATTGATAGTGTATTTGATAAATAATTGATTTAAGACGTGAACTTAATAAAAAGTTATTTATTGTTTATTATTTATGGAAAATCCAAGCAGAGAATACAATCAGGATATATTCTGTGATCCTAGTATTTTTTTGTTAAAGATGTTCAAAATTGTAAGCGCTCCATAGTAACAATATATTATTAAAAAATCACTTTAACACTTTTCCTCTTTTCTCGATTGAGTATTAGTTTTTGTTGTACATATAAATTATACAATCACTGAATACATAGTTAGTGAAAAAGTTATCACATTTATTAACTGAATTAATAATTTGCAATTATACAAATAACAGTTATCCAAGAACATTCAAAAGCCATCTCTTTAGAGTTAATAATGACATTGTCAAGTAGAATGACATTCTAGTAATGTTTACATATCCATACCAGTGTGGATTTTAGTACACGTAATTTGCCGTGTAAAGACAGAAAAAGTAGGGATCTAGGGATAGCCGTAAAATATTTGCGAATTATGTACCGATGGCCTTAAGGCTGTTTTATCGGTGCACCAAAACCTAGGGACAGTGTTTTCTCTGTTATTTACCGACAAAATTGTCTCAAAATTTGGACACTTTATTCGAAATTATGTTGCCTTTAAAATGATGGTTTTACTTTTTTTATTTTCTTGAAAATTCTGTTGAAAAATTGGATTATACTGTTTAACGTTCTATTATAACCAAACTTTTTACGCCCATCACTTGGAAGAGTTTTTTTCTGTAATCGTTGATTTTTTTTACCTTTCTGTGTCCAGTAATACAGTTGAGTTCGCGAGTCTTTATCCGTGCGTCATTAATACCTGGCGAGATAAAACACATACTTTTTATCTAGCATCATTCTCTTTCACGCATGAAACTCATGACAAACCAGCTGCCGTTTGTTATTAAGTAAAAACACATGTTACTTTTATGAACCATCTAGACTCAGTGCATTGAAAAGAGATAGGTACAAAAAAAGACGACTCGGTATGTTTTCATATTTTAAGCACAATTTGTTTGACGTTTCTGCTTTGTTTACTTTTGTGGCTGTCAGTCAGTTGAATTTTTTGCGGTTTTTGTCGAATTTTTGCGTTTTGAAGTTTCTATATATTACACAAACAGTTGTTTTCACAACTAATTTTATATTAGGCTTTGAAATTTTAAGGTAAATAATTATATTTTGGCAATTAATATTTAAAACATACAAAGCTAACGTCATTCACACAGTAAAGAAATGATTGTGTTTAGATTTCCGTCAAAGTGAGTAAAATAACAAAAATAAAATATGTTATTGAATTTTTTTATAAATTGTTTATCTACTTACTAATCAATAATAATAAAAGAATTTATTAAGATACTTCAAATATAGCTGTAATTCTGCACAAAAATTTTGAAGCAAAACTTACATTTGACATTCTATATATTTGATAAGGTCAAATTTTATAATAAAACCCGTAATCGGAACGGTAGCCACTTTCTGTCAGTTGTTGTTGCGTGAAATAGATTTCCGACTTATTTCGTATGCTTTAAATGATGACGCACGGGTAAAGACTCGCGGACTCAACGGACTCAAATACTGAAATCTAATAGTGAAACGTTACTCATCATTGGCGCTTAGTTTCATCGTTATCACCTTCGTGACGTCAAATCTCATGAACGTACGGTCAGTCGGTCAGTTCGCTTGAATCAGAATCTATTTCCAGTTATTCATTCTTGTATTTTCTTCATCAACTTGCTTAGTGTTTACAGTTTACAGTATTCTTAGTTATTGTGAAAACATTAAAGTTCTTTAGTTTACGGGTATTTTTAAGTAATATATTATTTCCACCTACCTCTACCGAAAGTATACTTTTCCGGACCTGATTGTAGGGAGCAAAGTTGTACTTTTCCTCCCTAGGGAGGAAAAGTAAAAGTGACGCCATGGTATTTCATTCATGAAATACAACTTATTGACGCCCTGTATAATATCTATTTTCTATTACGTAAGTATCTATACATTTTAACGTTTATTTATAAAAACCTTGTATTTTGCAGAATGGTAAAAAACAGTAAATTGTTATTTTGATTTAACAATGTTTACATTAATAATTTGACTTATATTTGACAGTTACATTGTACCTACTTGTTAGTTTTTGTTCTAATAAATTTTGTTGGTTAGTTACATAAATAAATTAAGTAAAAATGAAAAAATGACTTGTTATTTGAGGAAGGTGGAAAAACCATATGTATAACATGTAGTCCTGTCGCCAGGGGGGGTACAACGGCCTCGTTAATTCAGATGGACTTACCCAAGTTTTTTTTATGTATTTTGACCCGTAGAACCCGAATTTTTTGGGTAACAGTTGATCCGGATGTCGATAAGATTGTTATAGACCAAGAACTTGAGGAATCAAATAACAGCGATTTTTGGCAAAACAAAACAATATTTTGTATTTTTTGGGTCATTTTAAGCAAAAAATATTTCTACAAGTTTTTTAGTAGGATGCACAGTTTTCGAGATAAACGCGGTTGAACTTTCAAAAAATCGAAAAACTGCAATTTTTAAACCCGAATAACTTTTGATTAAAAAATAAAATAGCAATTCTGCTTAGCGCCTTTGAAAGTTCAAGTCAAATTATGTCGGTTTTGATTATTTGCATTGCTAAAAATTTATTGTGTTATTGTTAAACAAAGCTACAAACAACTAGTGCGTGAGTGATGTTTCTATGATTTCTCATTTAAAATCGAACGAGTAGGTAGAATAGGTACTAGTGCAATCAAGACTATTTCTACGTTACATGCGTTAAAACGCATGTAAAAGCACGGGAAACCCTACGTGTTTATAGCTTTGTTAAACAATAAAAAAATAAATTTTTACCAACGCAAATAATCAAAACCGATATAATTTGACTTAAACTTTCAAATGCGGTAAGCAGACTTGCTATTTTATTTTTTAATCAAAAGTTATTCGGGTTCAAAAATTGCAATTTTTCGATTTTTTTAAAGTTCAACCGCGTTTATCTCGAAAACTGTGCATCCTACGAAAAAACTTGTAGAAATATTTTTTACTTAAAATGGCCCAAAAAATACAAAATATTGTTTTGTTTTGCCAAAAATCGCTGTTATTTGATTCCTCAAGTTCTTGGTCTATAACAATCTTATCGACATCCGGATCAACTGTTACCCAAAAAATTCGTGTTCTACGGGTCAAAATACATAAAAAAAACTTGAGTAAGTCCATCTGAATTAACGAGGCCGTTGTACCCCCCCTGGCGACAGGACTAATGGGAGTAAAGTGCCTTTTCCTCCCTTGAATGATTACTGCCCTCCGCTACGCGTCGGGCAGTAAACTGCATTCTCGGGAGGAAAAGTAGGACTTTCCTCCCTTGTTATACAAATAGCTATTAGTTTAGTGGTATAAGTTACAAGTTCTTTAGTTTACGCGTATTTTTAAGTACATATTACGTACAGTGTAACCCCGATAAGTCGGCCTCCGATAACCTGGAAGTCCGGCTAACCCGGACAGATTTTCATCAGAAAAAATAAACATTTTTTCACTTTGAGTTTTTTTACCAAGAAATAAACAATACGGTATACAACTGTGCGTAATTTAGATGTACTGTGCATATGTATTTAATTTTTTTGCAATTATAATGGAGTTTATCTGTAAGTATACCGTATTTTATCAATTTTTATCATATTCTCCGGCTAACCCGGATTTTCGATAACCCGGATCGGCCGTGGTCCCGATTAATCCGACTTATCGAGGTTCCACTGTATTACATTAGTTTAGTGATATAAGTTGACAAGATAAGAAATGAGTCCCAGTAAACGTCCTAGGCCACGGAAAAGGAGAGGAATTGCACTACAGTAAGTATTTATTATTTATATACGAGTATTTACTACCGTTTTTAAAAGCTTTTATTTAACTTGACTTATACAGTGCGGTGGAATAAATGTTACCTGTCAAGTAAATAATGTAAGTGAATAAGCTTTCAAATTAAAAAAAAAACTACATACCTACTAAGAAAATACTTTTACCACCTACCTCTACCGAAAGTATACCTTTTCGGACCTGATTGTAGGGAGCAAAGTTGTACTTTTCCTCCCTAGGGAGGAAAAGTAAAAGTGACGTCATGGTATTTCATTCATAAAATATAACTTATAGACGCCCTGTACAATATCTATTTTCTACTACGTAAGTATCTATACATTTTAACGTTTATTTAAAAACACTCTGTATTTTGCAGAATGGTAAAAAGCAGTAAATTGTTATTCTGATTTAACGATGTTTACATTAATAATTTGACTTATATTTGACAGTTGACAGTTATATTGTACCTACTTGTTAGTTTTAGTTCTAATAAATTTTGTTGGTTAGTTACATAAATAAATTAAGTAAAAATGAAAAAATGACTTGTTATTTGAGGAAGGTGGAAAAACCGTATGTATAACATGGGAGTAAAGTGCCTTTTCCTCCCTTGAATGATTACTGCCCTCCGCTACGCGTCGGGTAGTTAACTTCATTCTCGGGAGGAAAAGTAGGACTTTCCTCCCTTGTTATACAAATAGCTATTAAATTAAAACACACCGATAATTATTTTTATCAAGTTCAAGGACAGCTAGCAATAGCTCAGAAAAAATATTGCTACTTTATTGTTTGGACACCTATTATGGGTTTCATTGTTGATAAGGTACATATTTATATTAGTTTATAAACGTATTAGAAACTTTTTTTCATGTCAGAATTTTTAAAATATTCAAACAATATTTTTATGATTACTATTATTATTATTTATGTATCATTATTTATCATATACTTAATACTGATACCTGCACATAATACTAGACTACACAAACTAATTTAAATATGTTCTAATTACAGATAAAAGCCGAGCCGGCATTTTGGAAGCAAATATTGCAAAAATTGAAAAAATTTTATTATTGAAAATATGGTGCCACGTATTTTAAGTAGTTAAATAACAAAAGTATTTTCAGATTACTTTCTTCTAATAAAATACAAAACAGGGTGTTTTAAAATAAGACAGAAAATTATACTACTATCCACGATTTGTGTTTTATTCATCAATTGGATACTTTTCTTATGTAACTGCAACTTATAAATATATTAAAATAATGTACAGTCGGAAAAATGAAAGAATACCCATGAACGAACATATAAAACACGCTGTATTTTCCTGTCACCGTGTCACAAAGAAAATTGCCCAGCGCAAGTACATGTAATAAAAATTATTAGATGTACTTGCGCTGGACAATTTTTTGTGTGACACGGTGACAGAAAAATTCAGCGTGTTTTATATGTTCGTTCATGTGTATTCTTTCATTTTTCCTACTGTATACGACATATTCCATTAAAAGGACTTTTTTCTCACAGCGCGTCGCGTCGCCTCGAAATACTAGCCAGATAAATACATTTACTATTATGATGGTTTGGCAGGTACCAATTTTTTATAGATAAATAACAATATTTTTTGTTTAATTTTTACTAGGCTTATATCAGTTTTCTCTAACAAATAAATAACTTCTTGAGATCATTTTCAAGCTATAACTGCGAAATTGGTTATTTGTTTGTGACAACAAATTGTAATTTTTTTTATAATAATATATTTATGTTGTTTTAAATTTATTATAAATAAACACCATGATGTTTTTTGCAGTCACGTTTCACAAATTTTTATTCAATACTATATTTAGCTAAGATATTATAAATTAAAAATGTGATAATTCTTTTTAAAACATTATCTACGATAATCAATCTAAAAAGGTATTCCTGACAAAACTAATTTGAATGGAGAATACTGCATTTTGTTGTCATTAAACTACTTGTCCGCCGGCGCCACTGAGTAAAGATCGAATTGTAGATCGCACTCCTTACTTCAAATCAATTTCAAGTAGGGAGTCACGTGGGTCTGACGTAAGCAGTGTAGAAGTGTAAGTGATACGCCCATTTCAAATCGCATTGTGCCTCAACTTATAAAACAGCCTTAAGGTATTAAATAATGCTCAAAATCTCTCAAGTGATTTCTTAAATGTTGTTGTAGATATTCCAAATAACTTTAAACTATTGCTGTGCTCATTGGAAGTTCGTAAAATTTTTGTAATGGGTTCATTTTGACCATAATTTGTAGTGTGGAATGGAACGTTGAAAATCTCAGTGTTACGAGTTTTTCTAGTACTAACATTAAAACTTATTAAACTTAGTAACTCTGGATCTTGAACATATCCATTTATAATCTTAAAAAGGAAACATAAATCCGCTTGACACCTTCTATGATGTAGTGATGAGATATTAAGTATATCATAATATGTGTATTGCTGTCTAATAAAACCAATTTTGTAAGCACATACCCTCAAGAATTTATTTTGAACTCTCTCGATACTGTAGATGTCACTATTATGTGAAGCGAGGCCAAATGAGAGAACCATATTCCAAAACTGATCGAACTAAAGTATAACATTTTTAAAGTTTGTACTGAAAACTGATTACAGTTTCTAAGAATAAATCCCAACATTTTTAAAGCTTTAGCTGAAGTTTCGTTAATGTGATATTTAAAAGTTAATTTAGAATCAAAATTTATACCTAAATCTTTAATGTTATTACGTGCTTCTAAAGGTACATTATTTATACAATAATCATAATTTACAAACTCTCTTAATCTTCCAAAAGTAATTTTAAAACATTTTTTTATATTTAAGTATAGCATATTAACGACGTTCTACACCTTCGTTGCGGGGTGTGCCTCTCAGAGGAAAGGGGGAAACTTATATGCAAGCGAAAGTTGGTAACAATGCATTTATAGCAGAATACTCAAATCATATGTTTCCGTATTGAAGACTTTATAAAAATAAATTATAATAAATTACGGAAATTACGGAATAAATTACGGAATTAATTATAATAAATAAATTAAAAATAAATGGTACGGTAAACAATCCTCATTTTTTAATATGTTATTCCTTACAAAAAAACCTTTAATTTAAGCACAAATAATTGAAAATCGTAAATTTGGGTCAAGTTATTAACTTTTTAAAAATTCCCATAAGAGCCCATGTTAAAACTTAACTTTGACCCTTAATAGTAATTAAACGGCACGGTAAAACAATGTTTAAAAAATTAAGTATTAGTTTTTTTAAGTAAACTATAACATACTAAAATTTCATGCAAATCCTTAATTCTTTGGCGAGGGTGTAGAACGTCGTTAACCTCACACCAACTAGCTAAGCTTTTAATATCCTTCTGCAACAAAAAGGCGTCAACTAGGTTATTAACTATTCGAAATATTTTAAGGTCGTCAGCAAACATTAAAAATTTACTACTTTTAATGACTGAGGATATATCATTAACAAATATATTAAATAAGAGAGGCCCAATATGAGACCCCTGGCCCATACTGACGTCTACCAGATATGCAGGGTGTCCCGAAAAGATTGGTCATAAATTATACCACACATTCTGGGGTCAAAAATAGTTCGATTGAACCTAACTTACCTTAGTACAAATGTGCTGATAAAAAAAGTTACAGCCCTTTGAAGTTACAAAATGAAAATCGATTTTTTTCAATATATCGAAAACTATTAGAGATTTTTTATTGAAAATGGACATGTATCATTCTTAAGGCAGGAACATTTTAAAACAAAATTATAGTGAAATTTGTCTACCCCGTAAAAAAATTATGGGGATTTTGTTCCCTTAAATCCCCCCAAACTTTTGTGTACGTTCCAATTAATTCATTATTGGGGTACCATTAGTTGAACACGTTTTTAAAACTTTTTTGCCTCTTAGTATTTTTTCGATAAGCCAGCTTTTATCGAGATGCGGCTTCTTTTTCAATATATTTACGTAAAATTTTTATGGGGGTTTTGTTCCTTTAAACCCCCCAAATATTTGTGTACGTTCCAATTAAACTATTATTGTGGTACCATTAGTTAAACACAGTGTTTTTAAAACTTTTGCCCTTAGTCTTTTTTTCATAAGTCACCTTTTATCGAGATGTAGCTTCTTTTTCAAAATATACCTAAAAATGTAAATGGGTCTAGGACGTTTCATCGCCGCCGTTTCGATGCCGCCAGTTCGATGCCGATGCCGGCCGATTCATCGCCAGTCAATTAATCGCTATCTGATATATTTTCGAATTTTCGACAGTTACAATTATTATTTATTTTTAGTATTAATTAGGAATTCTAGGAAATGCGAGATATGACGGCGATGAAATGGACTGGCGATGAACCGGCGGCATCGAAACGGCCGGCGATGAACCGGCGGCATCGAAACGTCCCATTCCGATGTAAATTATAAATAAATTTTCAGATTATTAACAGGTCTCTATAATCATACTTAACCATATACAAATATGTAGTGGATTCGACAAATATTCAAAATATCTCGATAAACACTGGCTTATCGAAAAAGTACTAGGAGGCAAAAAAGTTTTAAAAACATTGTGTTTAACTAATGGTGCCACAATAATAATTTAATTGGAACGTACACAAAAGTTTGGGGGGGTTTAAAGGAACAAAACCCCCATAAAATTTTTATGGGGTGCACAAATTTCACTTTAATTTTTTTTAAGATGTTGCTGCCATGAAAATGCCACATGTCCATTTTCAATAAAAAATCTCTGAGAGTTTTCGATATATCAAAAAAAAATCGATTTTTTTTTGTAATTTCAAAGGGCTGTAACTTTTTTTGTGTGCACTATTTTATACTCGTGTAGGTAAGTGAGGTTCAATCAACCTATTTTTGACCGCAAAATCTGTGGCATAATTTATGACCAATCTTTTCGGGACACCCTGTATAACTACCGATCCACTCAAGTATTTTACTTCCAAATCCATAGCCTTGTAATTTAGCAATAAGCAGATCATGGTTAATTCTATCAAAGGCTTTAGAGAAGTCTGTGTAGATAGCCTCAACCTGACCCTTGTGGTCAACTGAATTAGAAATAAAATTTGTATACAATATTAAGTTCGTGCATGTAGACTTACCTTTAGAAAAGCCATGTTGTTGAACATCAAGTAAATCTTTACAATTCCAAGTTAAAAAGTTATTTACAAGACACTCAAATAGTTTGGGAAATACAGATTGGTTATAAACAGCCAGATAATTTTCAGTAGTAATTGCACAAGAGCTCTGAAATTATTGAATTTTTCCCGAGTGACACTTTGACAGTTTTAATTTCACGAGCCGAAGGCGAGTGAAATTATGTTAAATTATGTCAAAGTGTCACGAGAGCAAAAATTCTATATTAATTTCAAAGATCGTGTGCAATTTGTTGCGATTATTTCATGAATAAAACTGTTCAAAACCAAAATTTTATTGTAATTTATTTATGTAAGTACAAATTAGTACCATTAAACACACAGTTTTTATAAATATTTGACGATTGAAAGTCATCACTTTTATAATTTTTAAAACATTAATTGTCATTAATGTCACTGAATGCATTTTTTCGTAGCAACGAAGGGCACCTGACGTAATATACTTAACGACGGGATATTATCAAAAATTATCGGGTATAATATCACAAGAGAGTGAGAATAAATTGAAAATAATGCGACAGTTTTTCGAAAATTTGTTGTCTGGCAATAGACACGAGAGCCCGCAGGGCTCGAGTGGCTATTGCCCAATGACAACAAATTTGAGTAGAAAATGAAGCATTATTTTCTTATTTATTCTTACTGTCGTCTGATATTCGTAAGATTATTTTTTTAATACGTATATTATGGATATTTTCTTAAATGTGACAGTTGTCAAAACTAGGAAATTGGTAAACAAAAAAATTCTATCGGGAATTTTCTACAGTAGATAATTCTCAGTATAATTTTAATCTGATTGGACAGAATTAAACACGTGATCAAATATCTTACTATACGATTGGAAGTTAAAATCATTAAAAAATTAATTAATTTGCATTTTTGTAGCTTTCTATTGGTCAGAATCTCCTATGAATGAAATAATCAATATCATTTTTATTACCAGACTTTAAAATTGGTGTTAAATAACTAGTTTTCCAAAAATCAGGAAAGATGTCAGTACTCAATGAGGAATTAAATAAGTAGTGGATAGGTTTTACAAGAGTAAAAATGCAATGATTGAGTACATATGCTGGCAAACAATCTAGTCCAAGCGATAATTTCCAAGGCATCTTTAAAACACTATCAATTATGTCAGAGAGATCAATACTATAATTATTCACATTTACACTCTGCTGATAGTTAAAAATTGGGATCTGATTAGTTTTAAAATTAGAATATGTAGTTGAGAAAAAATTACCAAATAAATTACCTACGTCTTGAGCATTATCACCTGTACTATCACAAAAGAACATACTAGATGGCAGTTTATAACTTTTACGTTTGTTATTAATATACTTCCAAAAATGTCGAGGATTAGATAAAATCCCATTCTCAATATTATTCAAATACGAGGGTCGTTTTTTTTTTCAACCTACGTTTGTCCATAAAAAATTCCCGTGAAGCGTTTCGCCATTGCGGTGCGCAGTGGGCGACAGCTTATCTCCCCCGCTACACTCTACATTAATCCCGACTTCCAGGCATCAGTCTGTACTGTGCTACACACGAAACAACATGGCCGCGACAATTAGTTCTCCCGCCAAGTGTGTATTACGCGCTGTCATTCGCTTTCATTTGACACATCAAGGATGTGTCAAGTGTGTGTGTCAAATTAAACTTGTGGAAATTCCATTGCCAACGATGTTAAAGTGAAGCGACGGTTGTTTCTCACCGCTTCATCAACACGTTGAACAAGCTCATCTGTAACGACAGAATTGTGACCTTGACCCCCTTCCTCATCCACATCATTTCGTCCTTCTTTGAATTTTCGGCACCATTCACGCACAACTCCATCACTCATAAACCCTTCTCCGTACACTTGACACATCCTTGTGTGTGTCAAATGAAAGCGAATGACAGCGCGTAATTCACACTTGGCGGGAGAACTAATTGTCGCGGCCATGTTGTTTCGTGTGTAGCACAGTACAGACTGATGCCTGGAAGTCGGGATTAATGTAGAGTGTAGCGGGGGAGATGATGACTGCGCACCGCAATGGCGAAACGCTTCACGGGAATTTTTTATGGACAAACGGAGGTTGAAAAAAAAAACGACCCTCGTAGTTACTATAACATTGAGAGGAGACTTGTTTACATTCATATCTTAACTGAGAAAATCTTAAGTAATGGCTATTCCACGAATATACGACTGTCTTGGATTTTCGCGACAACGAATATTTTAGTGTGCAACATAATAAGTGCGAAAGTAAATGGCTCTAATAATTGTTCCAATAAACAACAATGTATTTTGCAATTTACTTTCGTTCTTCATAATTTGCACGGTAAAATATTCGTTGTCGAGATAATCCACAACAGTCGTATGTTCGTGGAATAGGGTATAATCATCCCTTCTACCAAATAATTTATACTGCTTATGTATTTTCTTTTTTAAATATATCAAAACACCAAAAGGCTTTCAGTGGCACCTGATTCAAGTAGCACAAAACGCCTTTTGGCGTCAGTGACAGTATATGTGTTAAAAACAACAAAAATCTCTCTCACCTGAGTTATATTCATCTGCTTTATTAACCAAGTCTTTAATATCTGGGGATGTATATAGCTGACTCTCCGTAAATCCTTGACAACCCTCTGCAATCTCTTCCTTAATTTCAGCTTTTAGTCCCATTTCTAATAAATACAAATACTTTTATTTATTTATTGACGGGATACCACCCAATTAAATCTATATGTACATAAAATATTACAATTATTATCTAGTGATACATTATAGTCCTGTCGCCAGGGGGGTACAACGGCCTCCTGTATTCAGATGGACTTACCCAAGTTTTTTTTATGTATTTTGACCTGTAGAACACGAATTTTTTGGGTAACAGTTGATCCGGATGTCGATAAGATTGTTATAAACCAAGAAGTTGAGGAATCACATAACAGCGATTTCTCGCAAAACAAAACATTTTTTTTGTATTTTTTGGGCCATTCTAACCAAAAAATGTTCCTACAATGTTTTTCGTAGGATGCATAGTTTTCGAGATAAATGCGGTTGAACTTTCAAAAAATCGAAAAATTGCAATTTTTGAACCCGAATAACTTTTGATTAAAAAATAAAATAGCAATTCTGCTTACCGCATTTGAAAGTTCAAGTCAAATTATATCGGTTTTAATTATTTGTATTGCTAAAAATTTATTATTTTATTGTTAAACAAAGCTATAAAACCTAGTGCTTGAGTGATGTTTTCAATGATTTCTCATTTAAAATCGAACGAGTAGGTAGAGGAGGTAAAAGTGCAAGCGGGGCTATTTCTACGTAGCATGCGTTAAAACGCATGTATTAGGCACGGGAAACACTATGTGTTTATAGCTTTTTTTAACAATCAAAAAATAAATTTTTAACAATGCAAATATTCAAAATAGATATTTACCTCAAATTTAACTCAAACTTTTAAAGGCGGTAAGCAGAATTGCTATTTTATTTTTTATTCAAAGGTTATTCGGGTTCAAAAATTGCAATTTTTCGATTTTTTGAAAGTTCAACCGCGTTTATCTCGAAAACTATGCATCCTACGAAAAAACTTGTAGGAACATTTTTTGGTTAGAATGACCCAAAAAATACAAAAAAATGTTTTGTTACGCGAGAAATCGCTGTTATGTAATTGCTCAACTTCTTTGTTTATAACAATCTTATCGACATCCGGATCAACTGTTACCCAAAAAATTCGTGTTCTACGGGCCAAAATACATAAAAAAAACTTGAGTAAGTCCATCTGAATTAAGAAGGCCGTTGTACCCCCCCTGGCGACAGGACTATTAAACATAATAAAAAAATATTAAAATTTTTTTTTAAAAAACGGTTTTTTTTTAGTTACGAGTGACTAAAATTAAAAATATAAAAAATCAACTAAAAAGCAAAAAATAAAAAAAAAATTAAAAAATCTAACACATCCGTCAAAGAAAAGCGTGGCGCATGTTCATCGAATAAACGGTTTTCGCCCCACGCTTTTCTTTAACGAATGTGTTAGATTTTTTCAATTCTTTTTATTTTTTGCTTTTTAGTTGATTTTTTTATAATATTTTTAATTTTTGTCATTCGTAACTAAAGAAAAGCGTTTCTTAAAAAAAATTTTTTCATACTTTTTTATTTTTTACTTTTTAGTCTTACACTTAAACATTAAAATATATCGTCATGTTTATTAAAATATGTATAAAACATATGATGTACTAACATGAAAAGTAGTCGGAATCAGCAAAAAATTTCAAACTTTATTGTTTATTAATGAAGCATAACGTAAACAATTAACGTAAAAAGTGAAATTATGTATTGTTCATATCATTAGCTATACAATCCGTAAAAGTTTCAAGTTTTTTACATTGTAAAAAACAAGAGAAGTTAAGCGTTTTCCAATAAAATCGTTTTTTTTATTTAAACAATTAATAAACATGAAAAAAAAATTGTTATTGACTATTCGTGTATTGTTCCCGCGAATGCATATGTCTGCAAATTTTCATTCATTTGCATTGAAGAAAAGGCAGTCAAATTAACGTCTAAAGATTTGACGCAAACTATTGAACTAAATAAAAGCGTTTAAAAATATAGTAAATATGACAAAAATTGGAGATGCAGCCATATAGAAAAAACAAATAAATATTAAAATAGGACTTCCTAATGAGAAATCGAACGAGTCTTAAAACAAGCTGCACAATAAAACTAGTTTTTAAGTGTTAAAAAGCAACAAAGTAATTCTAGTTTTACCTATAGAGTGAATCTAAGTGATTGTTCTTACGGCAAGTACAAAAACTGTGAGTACAAACATTTACGCTAAATCCACGTAAACAGTAATCAATTTTGGATATAAAACAACAACTTTTTATACCTACCTGCTATTACTTCTGGTACCAAAGGGACAGGACCGGACTTTTAAAATTTATCGATGACAATAATAATAATTGAAAATTGATAGTTTTCCGCCTCTTGGGGCTCCTGATCGAGAACTGGAGCATAATTAACCAAATACAAATATGAAAAAATCTTTTGCCACTGTCACAAATGAAATTCAGACCGTTTTAGGAATATTTTTACAAGACATTCTAGGCTTGACCTTCCTTTTTACGAAAGGGTCAATATAAACTTCAATGAACTCGAATTCGAATTTCCAGATACGTATTTTTTACCAACTGTCAACACGGTTCCTCCCTGGACTATTTCTATCTCAACTATAAATACCAAACTCTCAATACATAAAAAAAACAGATAACCATCCCAAAGTATTATATCAATATGCCCTCCAAGAACTCAAGACCTACAGTAATCATAATCTTATATATATACCGATGCCTCTAAAACCATAGAGGGAGTGGGAGCAGCATTTATGTTCAATAAAACTAAAATATTAATTAAACTCCCGAAATTAACTTCCATTTACACAGCCGAGTTAACCGCTATCCTCAACGCAATAAATTTTGTGTTAGAAAATAATATGAAAATCCTGTCATTATTACGGATTCCATAAGTTCTGTAACTGCCTTAAATGACCTATATCCTCGTCATCCAAGTCTACTACTTATTAAATCAGCATTACACCAATTGCAAACTATGAATATCAATGTCAACTTTGTATGGATTCCATCACATATCGGAATTGCTGGCAATGAAGAAGTAGAATCCTTGGAAAAACTAGCAGTATTAAGCACGGAAGCTCTAGAAATCAGAAGCATTCCACATCTAGATGTAAAACCTGTAATCAAGAACTTAGTAATCAATGCTTGGCAGACGAAGTGGAATCAATCAACATCCAAACTGCGAGAAGTAAAACATTCGATAGTACCTTGGAAATCAACCGTAAATAAGCAATTACATCAAACCATTCTCTCTCGTTTGAGAATAGGCCACACCGCCATCACCCATAAACATCTGCTGGAGAGTGAAGTAAAACCCCAGTGCTACGTATGTGATATTGTGCTCAGTGTTCGCCACATTTTACTGGAGTGTCCTCTCTATTGCATGGAGAGACTTCAATATAAACTACAAGACACCTTACAAGCAATATTAAGTGACGGAACTGATATGAACAATTTGACATCATACTTGTATTTAGGGATTGCAATCCAGCAGCATTTTCAATCCAGCTGGATTTTTGCAAGATTGGCCTAAATCAAAATAAAAAACGATTTTAATGTTTTTTGTCTGTATTCTAAATTTCTAAACAACAGAAACATGAATTATTTAGATTTGTGAAATTGAGACCTATTTCGCACAGAACTGCACATACAGCCGGTTGCGGAGAAGACCCTTTCGGCCTCGAAGCTGGTCGGTTATAAGGTCATCAGATAGTCATAGACCATGGACAAATGATCGCCTTTCATTCCTTCTGTCTCATAAACGGCCATTTCCTTTTCCAAAATCTTTTCATAATATTTTAGAACCAGTTTTTTTTTTGGTTATAAAAGTTTTCTCTTTCTCGTTTCAATTCAATCTCAAGTTCTTGCTCAAAATTAAAATTCACGGGCTCCGGATTAGTTGGCCCGTCTTCTTCCAATATGGCCTCTTGCACTGGTTCCACAATCACTTGTTTATCTATACGACTCAACAAATTTTTCATCTCTTGTCGCATTGCATTCTTTTTCGGGCTGGGAAATAACCAGGATTGTTTAGTCCTTCGTCATATTTTTTGGATTTTGTAAGTATGTATACTAATGTACCTGTAACTTCAGAGGGGCGCCGTTCCGCGATTCTGTTGAGTAATGCTTCCAAAGGATCGGCACTGAGGCTAGAGTCCTGGCTATTTAGTTTTTCTAAGACAAATTCCATGGTTGTGTCGGCCGTTATCAAAGTGGACTCTCTTCTTCAAAGAGCTTCTACAGACAGTTTCACCGGTTTAAGAGTGGCGATCAACTCATCGATTATTGATCAGTGGCCAGCAGAGAATATTATCGCAGAATCAATTACTATCAACGCTTAATCGGTGCAAACTTTTAGGCTGTAGAAACTTTCCAGTATACTGAGCTACTGCTAGCGCGATAGAATGGCAAGCTACCGACTCACGTATTTGAAAAAAGAGGCTAATCAACTTAATTAGAATTTGATACGTTTGCGGATCTGCGCTGCTGGATACAGCACGCTTTGCTGGATCCAGCATGTAACAAAAAGCGCTGGATCCAGCTGGATTGCTGGCTGGATCCAGCAATTGCAATCTCTACTTGTATTCTATAAATGTACCTACTAAATAAATTGTAAACCTTTTAATTGTACTGCGCCAATGACCCTTTGAGGTTGAGGCATAAATAAATAAAAAAAATAATAAAATAAGATAAAGCACATAACAAATAATATAAATCACCTAAATTACAAAAACTTTTTTACACAATGTCACTGTTTTACGCAAAGGAGATAAAAAAAGTGGAGAATGCCTACCAAAATTGCAGCGATGAAATTTAATTTCAAAATTTTGAGATAATCTAGTAACTCTAGAGGGAACATTAAAATCAATTAGAGACAGTAGATCATTGCAGTTCATTATTGAATTCAATAGTTTATGTAGAAACCAAACATCAGCATAAATCTGTCTGGAAGATAGCTTAGGAAGGTTTAATGTATTTCTAATTTCTGGGTAGGAATGGTCACTTAAAGGTTTGTGTAATTTAAAACTTAAATATCTAATGAATTTATTTTGAACTTTTTCAAGATTGGGTGTAATGATCAACTAGGGAAATGAAAATCAGTCTGATTGAATTAACGTTATGCAGACATCTAGAGGTTCTGATAATGAAGCCTAACATTTTAAATGCCTGGTTATTCATATAATCAAAATGAGCACAAAAATTTAGTTTGGAATGTGATTGAACAGCTAGATCTCTCACCATTGATACAGCGTTCAGTGGTTCTTCAGCTAATTTGTAATTATAAAAGAGGTTGTCAATTCTTCTACAGAAACTAATAAAGTGACATTTTCCAACATTAATGCTCATTTGGTTCCAATTGCACCATGCCATAATTTTATTAATATCAAGTTTTTCACAATCTGACACAGATTCGATAATTCTATAGATTTTTAAATCGTCAACAAATAGCAGAAATTTAGAGTTAATTTGAGATTTAATGTCATTAACAAATATATTAAAAAGGAAAGGCCCCGTAAGTAGCTTCGTTGTGGAACACCAGATGTTACGGAAATTTCACTAGATTGAAAGTGTTTAATCTTAACAAATTGTATTCTGCTGTTAGGTAACTACACAGCCAGTTATACAGATTGCCTGTAAATCCAATAGCTTCAAGCTTGTTGCACAACAATTTATGATTCACGATGTCAAATGCTTTGGAGAAATCTGTATAAATAGCATCTATAGTATTTTTACTACAAAAGCGATATTACGTAGGTCAAAATTTTTGACGTAAGACAACTGTCAAAACATTAGAATGTGACTTTTCATTATTGCCATGTTTATAATAAACATGGCAATAATGAAAAGCAGTGGCGGCTCGTATAACTTTAGGAAGGTAGTGCCAGAATCCGGGCAGCTGCCTAAATTTTTTGTGGCGGTTTTACGATATGGTCAAAAAGGATATAAAATATAAATAGAGTATCACGATAAGCTGAATTTAATTGGGTTTTTATATTTAACTTACCAAGCATTGAAAAGCTAAAAACGTTATTCATGTGCACTTTAGATTTTTCATGGGATTTCAATTTCTCCCATATATGTACAAGATCATCGGTGCCTTTGTTTGACCAAGTCTCGTCACCTTCAAACAAAACGCATACAAAACAGAAGAGTTTATTAGTTTGTTCGCAACCACACAACCAGCTATTTTTATCATAAATAATTTTATTAAACTTACGACAGCGAAGTTTTTGTCCATTTCCACTTTGTTTTTCAATTTTTAAATCGGGTAAAGGCCGACCGAGTTCTTTAATTTGTAGTTTTTTTTCTAACGAAAAACCACCAAAAGAGTTTTTTAATATACTAATTTGATTCATTGTCAATAAATAAATTAAACGTAGAAAATAATCAAAATATTATTTTTATACCTACGACACCCACGATCACAACGCACTAACTAATAATTACAAATTAAAAAATATAGTAGAGTATAAACACAAATATACAATACAGTAGTAGACAATAAACACAATAGCGTCAAGCGAACGCGTAAAGAAACTAGAAATATGTAGATCTAAAACATTGTATCTTAAGATCCACTAACTTCCTTTTCGAGATTTCGAGCCTGGCACGGAGACTCCAATTTAAACGTATGTTAAAAGTGCAATACCGCTCTCTCTCTGTCACTTACACAGGATGCTCATACAATCTTTCTCTTTTCTCACGAGCCACTATGCCGTTCGGCACTGGGATTTTTATGATTTTCATCCTTTATCCGGTCAGCTGTGGGTGGCCAGAGTCGGTAGATTTGCATTGCGCTACACAGTTGCCAGATTTGATATAATTTATAAAAATAAAGAGAAATATTCACAAAAAAAATAAACAGGCATTAAAATGTTTTTAAGATAAAAAATATGTTTCTGCATAGTTAGCAAGGTAGTGCCATGGCTCTATGGCACTACCTCACGGGCCGCCACTGATGAAAAGTCACATTCTAATGTTTATAATAAACATGGCAATAATGAAAAGTCACATTCTAATGTTTTGACAGTTCTCTTACGTCAAAAATTTTGACCTACGTAATATCGCTTTTGTAGTAAAAATACTATACCTGTAGTCTCCTTTACAGAGAATCAGATATGTACTCGTATTGTGAGAAAAGTAAAAGATTTGTCGAAGTGGATCTACCTGAAAGAAAACCATGTTGCTCTTCAATTAGTACATTGCATAAAGGTATTTTAATAGAGTCGCATATTATATTCACTAGAATTTTTGGAATAGAAGAAAGAATACTTATATTATTGGTCTGTAGTTAGCTATATTACTTCTGTCACCTGATTTATGAATAGGAACAATAAAGCTAGATTTCCACAAACTTGGACAAATACCTGAATCAAGTGGAAGAGAAAACAGAAAATATAAGGGACGGGTTAAAGTGCATCTACATTTTTTTAATAGTTTAATACATCATATTATTTAACACTACTTTTACTAGAGTATATTTTTGACGGTTTTTGATGTAACTTTTAAAGAACAGCCTGCCAGCCTGGATTGACATGAAATTTGCCATACACATAGCTAACATGTCAAAGAAAAAAGTGATATTGTGCCGATGTGCGCTTTTGCCCTGGGGGTGAGTTTCACCCCTTCTCGGGGGTAAAAAACATACATTCAAAATAAGTCCGGAATTCGATAAACTGACTAATTATTTTAAGCAACTTTTACTCTATAGAGTTTTTCACTAAGTCAATACTTTTCGAGTTATTTTTGAGTGAAGTCAACAAAGTAAAGACACGTTTTTAGATGATTTTTCGCAAATAATTCAAAAACTAAGTATTTTATTGAAAAAAACATCCTTAGAAAAAATATAGCCCGTAAAAAGTGAAAAAAAAAATGGTGTATGCATGAAGTCTCTAGACCTAGTCGAAGCAGAGTTATAGCTAATGAAAATTAAGTTCATATTCGCCAAATTCCAAATAGAGTATTTCAACGTGAAATAACCAAAAAATGAAGCACTTTTTCGAGAAAACTCATTAACACTTTTTTAGTGTTTGAAAAAACCTTTTTTTTGTTTTTATAAATAAAAAATTTCTAGCATCAAATGTAAGCAAGTTACGCTCAAAATACAATTGGTCCCTTTTGTTTTTGCAAAAAAAATCTTGAAAATCACCCCCTAATTAGCAATTTAAATGAAATTAATCATTAACGCTTCACAAGTTGCTTTACTTATGTTGTGTTTATATGATCTGTAAATTTCATCGATTCAACTTGCTTATTTTTGAAAAAAAAATTGGTTTTATAGTAAAATTTTTAATTTTGAAAAAAAAAGAAAAATATTTTTCTCAAAATAACTTAAAAATTATTATAGGTACCAAAAATCCCAAACAGTTAAAAAAGTCTGCTTTGCTTTTCTGAATATCTTGGATTTTTTGTTTTTCTGTAAGACAAAGATTGGTTAAGATTTGGTGTTTCCAAATTTGCATACACTAGTGATTAGTGACCCGTTCAAGCCATTTCAACTACAGCCCTTTCAAAAATAAGGACATTGAACTGATGAAACTTACAGATCATATAAACAATACATACACCAGTACAGCAACTTGTGAAGTGGTAATGATTAAGTTTTTTAACAAAAAACGGGGACCAACTTTATTTTGAGCGTAGCTTGTTTGAACTCACCCCCAGGGCAAAAGCACACATTGGCACAATATCACTTTTTGGCTTGTTAGGTATGTGCGATGTGATATTAACCTACTTGTATTGTAACTTGTATTGCATTTTCTGTAACTTTAAATATTGTGTAGACAACTTTATTCTGCTAGTGTTTGACATAAGTTAGTGTCACTGCCAAGTTATTCTTAAACTCATTTTGTTAGCGTTATGTACAATTTTATGTTGATTAAAACCTTATACTACAGGTTTTACTTTATCATTTCAATTTAATCAACATAATGGAGAAGTATCTAAGACCCGAGAGGTTCGAAGGGATCCATCTCTGCAATCAACAGCAAAGGAATGGGACCATTGAAAAAGAACTTTTATGAACTTTTTGGCTGCCCAGGTTGTCACCCCTGCTGTTTCTGCTGGACCACTCCTAGATATTAACAATATTAAGCTAAAACTGTTAATAAATCATATTTCGCCACGAGTATATACCTTGATAAGCGATTGTGACACTTACAACAAATCCTTTAAATAACCTCGAAATTTTTAATATATCAGTTTCCCGCTTTAAAAATCATATTTCTTCCCTAACTTTTTAACTTTTTAATACTTTTGGCCAGAGCTTTTGTATTGTGATTAGTGTTACATGACCTGTATGTATTAGATAACTGAAAACCGTTATACCTTGGAAAATTTCTGAATTGATTTATGTGTTATATTTTGTTTGTAATTGTACTGATCTACATGTTATCTTATTCTTTTTACTTTTTTGTAACTGTACTACTCATAGAATTATTTTTTCTCAAACCACTTTGTTATGTTATATTATGATAATTTAAAACAGTGTAACATTTATATCTGAATAGGGCTTGCCCGTGAATAAATAAATAAATAAATAAACAATCTTTAAAACAGTTAGCTAAGGAGTGCAATTTTACTGCTGTAGATGCTGATATTAATAAAAATGATACGATCAGTGGAGCTTTTATAGCTGGAATGACGTCCACAAATATACGATCACGATTATTAGAGAGTCTGACATTAGCTTTGGAAGAAACTTATAATATAGCTATTTCAATGGAAATTGCAGAAATCAACTCTCAGGTTTATGCAAGTCAAAATCCAACACTCAGTGTTCTACCTGGTAACTAGCAATTTGAGTCACAGAGGTCTCCAACGAATTCTGAACTTGTCACTGTGACAGCTGCTACTAACTCTACTGCTAACTCTTCTAGGTCAGGACACAAATGTTTTTTCTGCGGTGGGCCAATACATCCAAGGGAACTGTCCTGTTCGCGAATCCATCTGTAGATCCTGTAATAAAAAGGGGCACTTTGCAAAGGTTTGTTGCTCCAAGAGCACTAGTGCATCTACCAATGTATCTGAAGGCTACGACAACTGTAAAGCCTGCATTCTTGCTGCTACTCCTGCTTCATTGAAGAAAGCTATCGTGCCTGCTTTTATAAAAGGCCTTCGTGCTGATGCCCTTATAGATACAGGTAGCTCTGTCAGTTTTGTTAATGAAGACTTTGCTAACATGTACAAACTCCATAGGAAGCCATGTATGCAGACTGTTTCTATGGCCTCATTATCGCATTCCTCTCAAATTAAAGGTGTAACATGTCAAAATATTAAAATTGGTGACCCCTCCTACGACAACATTAATTTACTTATAGTTAAAAATACAGTCGGAAAAATGAAAGAATACCAGTGAGCGATCACATCAATCACTTATTTTGTATTTGCTCTCTTTTTCGATAAATAACAAATGTTTGTTATAGAAAAAGACAGCAAGTACAAAATAAGTGATTGATGTAATCGTTCATGGGTATTCTTTCATTTTTCCGACTGCATCTGTGCTGATCTAATAATTGGTCATGATGTTCTATCTAACCACTCGAGTCTAGAGTTTGAATTTGGAGGATCTAAAGAAGTATTCAAAGTATGTAGCGTCGTTTCCTACAGTTCCTTTGTTTTGTAACCTGAATTCAAATTGTAAACCAATCGCAGTAAAATCATGCAGGTACAGTGCTGAAGATCAGATTTTTATTAAAAATGAGGTGAAGAAGCTTTTAAGCGATGACATTATTGAAGAAAGTCAATCCCCTTAGAGAGCGCAAGTCCTTATCACCAAAAACGAAACTCACAAGAAGCGCCTTGTCATTGATTATTATTCTCAGACAGTTAATCGATTCACACAACTTGATGCCTATCCACTACCAAATATCGAGGAAATGGTTTCCAAAGTGTCGCAATTCACTATCTTTAGTGCACTAGATTTTCAAAGTGCATACCATCAGGTCCCAATCCTTTCACATGAAAAGCTGTACACAGCCTTTGAAGCCGCTGGTAAACTGTACCAATTTCGACATATTCCGTTTGGTATTACCAATGGTGTAGCCAGTTTCCAAAGAACAATCAACTGCCTCATACGCACAGAAAATATTGAAGGGACATATACCTACCTTGATGACATAACTGTTTGTGGCAAGACAAAAGTAGAACATGACAAAAATCTTGAGAACTCTCTGAAAGCCACAGACAAATACGTCTTGACTCTAAACAAAACGAAGAGCAAATTTAATCAAACAGTAATAAACTTACTTGGTTATACTATAGGCCCAAACCATATCATTAAGCCAACCCTTATTAAAAATGTATCCACCGAATGACACTGTATGTCTCAGAAGGGTATTGGGTATGTTTGCTCATTATTCAAAATGGATTCCCAACTTTTCCGAAAAGGTCCACACATTAGCTCATGTCAACAATTTTCCTTTAAGCAAAGATGCTTTTTATCATGTTTTGAAAATCTAAAATCTATAGTTGCAAAGTTGTCTGTTCATGCTATCAATGAAAATATGCCATTTGTTGTTGAAACCGATGCTTCAGAACACTCAATTGCTGCTACCTTGAGTCAGGATTCCAGACCCATTGCTTTCTTCAAGATCATTTAACTCTAGCGAGCTGAACCATTCTGCTGTGAAGAAAGAAGTGTACACTATCGTTGAATCTCTAAAGAAGTAGCATCATTTTCTTATAGGAAAGCCTTTCACAGTCATCACTGATCAAAGGTCTGTAACATTTATGTTCAACACGAAGCATTCCAGCAAAATTAAAAATGAAAAAGTACAAAGATGGCGACTTGAATTGACACCTTATAAATATGACATTGTGTATCGACCAGGAAAAGACAACCTAGCAGCAGATGCTTTATCACGCACCTGCTCTTGCACTACTACCACGACGGCAGGTGCATCAAAACTCAAGTCACTTCACACAGCAGTTTGTCATCCAGGAGAAACACGTATGTTTCACTGGATAAAATCAAAGAATTTACCTTTCTCTCTCGATGAAGTTAAGAATATGACTCGTGACTGTCAAGTATGTGCTAAAATCAAGCCTAGGTACTTTAAGAATGAGGGACCTCTTCCGAAGCTCATAAAAGCCACATCTCCCTTCGAATGCCTTAGTGTCGATTTTAAAGGACCAGTGCCTTCAAATACCAATAATTGTTATATTCTTACAGTAATAGATGAGTATTCCAGATTCCCATTTGCTTTTTCAATGTAGTGACATTAGTGAGGAAACGGTAATCAAGAATTTAAATAACTTTTTCATGATGTTTGGAACGGAACGCCTGCATATATCCATTCGAATAGAGGGACTCAATTTCTATCAGCTGAAGTCAAAGAGTTTCTCAACTCCAGAGGAATCGCTACAAGTAGAACTACTGCTTATAATCCTCAAGGAAATGGTCAAGTGGAGAAGTTGAATTCTACTGTCTGGAAAGCTATCTAACTGCCCTGTGAATCATATGAAGCACCTACTGAGACTTGGGAACAATATCTACCAAATGTTCTGCATTCCATTCGGTCATTGTTATGTACCACAAATAACTGTATGCCACATGAAAGAATGTTCGTGCACACACGTAGATCTCCAAATGGGAATACAATACTGTCGTGGCTAGCAGAATCAGGGCATTTCTTGATGAAAACGTTCGATTGGAAAAGCAAGTATCTCCCTATCGTAGAAGAAGTAGAGGTAATAGAAGCAAATCCTGAATACTCTTTTGTTAAACTGAAAGACATACTTTGTGAGGGAGAAATACTAGAGATACCAGATCAAGAACCAGTGTTGGTAGAGGGCCTACATGAGTTACATTCGAGCCTCAATGAATCCTCATCTACACCACACAAAACATGCAGCCCCAGGTAGATATATCTATATCTCCCCCTCCACCGGCTCCATTACATGTTGCAGAACCCCCAGAGTGTTCTCGACGAAGTTCAACAACACCTTCAGGAGCTCCTAGAAGATCTGAAAGAGTTCATCATATACCACGGTATTTGGAAGACTATAGTGTGGGAGAATGATGTGATATTAACCTACTAGTATTGCATTGGCTGTAACTTTAAATAGTGTAGACAACTTTATTCTGCTAGTGTTTGACATAAGTTAGTGTCACTGCCTAGTTATTCTCAAACTCATTTTGTTAGCGTTATGTACAATTTTATGTTGATTAAAACATTATACCACAGGTTTTACTTTACCATTTCAATGTGTATGCCAAATTTCATGTCAAACCAAGGGATTCTTTAAAAGTTAGAGGTTTTGCAATATTTTACCGTTAGGTACTGTACTACCAGAGTATATAGATTTAGAGTAGAGAGAGAGTATAATATTCTTTGTTACTACTAATTTACTTAGCTTACCTGAGTTGGCGGAGTTATCTTCTAGTTCAAGTTCATTTTTGAAGTTTTCCAGATCTATGGATGTGTTTAGCGGGCTCTCTAGATCTTTTTGGTTATATTCAAGAAACTCTTTCTTAATTTCAACTTTAAATTCCATAGCTAAATAATATAAAACTATCGCAAACAATGAATTTTTATTTTATTTTATAACCATTTTAAACCAACCACCCTTCTGTCACAAGCCAGCCGTCAGTCAGATCCAGTGTTGCCAGATGATCAAAACGAAAATGCTGCAGAAATTATCGTTATTTAAATGATTTTATCGTACAACCAACTGCCCTTAATTTTTCGGTAGAAATCGTCAAATTTCGGTAGATTTTATTTTTTACTTGTTTTGCTATCGCATTGCAAAAAAGTGATACTTCAGGTATGAGTATTTAAAAACTACCTTCATCATCATAATATGATGAATATGAATGAGTATTTACGTATACGTTAAAAAAATGTATTTTCTCGACTTTTATAGCATTTTCTTCATTTTTTTTAATCCAAAGTAACTGGAATGAGCCGCCTAACAGACGCAATACTTAAATATCAAGGATGCTTTAGTTTTGTTATAATGAATAAATTTATTTATAACAAAATAAAACTGCATATTTTTTCCTGTTGTAGACTTTTTAGAAAAATTTACCACAGGTCTACCTCAGTCCCAATACAAATCCTCATCTTTGTTCAAAATAAAAATCTTTGTTAGGATAATAAATAACAGTTATGTTATTAACATTTTTTATAAATTAAAGTAAATATATGTATTTATAAAATAAGCAAAAAAAGGTTTTTTTTCGATCAATTGTTTATGCATTTCAAATAATTCAGAAATTATCGTACATTTATATTCATATTGATCGTACACTTCCCGGCATAAAAAACTGGTACACTTTTTTTTCCCAATGTAAACCTGTGTTCAAACTTGACACAATGGTTCGTGAATCACTTCGTTGTTGCCATTACAGATAATGGAATTGCACTAAATCTAAATAAAAAAAAATAACATTTAAAATTATATCAAGTTTATAGATAGGTATTATTTTTATTATCATTAATAACAAAAAACCGTATCTAATGAATTTAATAAACAGAGAGAGGGTTAAGTTAATCTTAAAAAATCCACTTATAATTGAATGATTAAACATAATAAAAAGCAATAGGTCCAGTCCTCGATGACTTATTTAATTACTTAACATCTGTCAGATTTGACAAGTTGGTCAAAGTAATTTTTTACGATGCCACTTCAGTGTGATAAAACGAGAATAATTTCTAAAATAGAAGATGGGTGGTCTGTCCGAAAACTGGCTTAAGAGTTGAATAATATTATAGATGAACTGGCAACGATGCTCTAGAAATTAGAATGACACATTTGGCAAGACCCACTTACACAACTTGAAAAACACGATTTTCGGTTATAAGAGTTGTACCAGTTTTTTTTTTGACGCGAAGTGTACATCCTACATTACCTTAAATTATCGTACAAATACGATAATTATCGTACGTCTGGCAACACTGTCTGTAAATATTCCGTCGACATCACATTTTTGTCAAAGTCAAATATCTGACAACTGTGAATGGAAGTGTTTGTTTTGTTGTGATAAAAATGTAAATAATGGAGACAGAAATAATACACCTGGCAAATATTTTGCGACCCACTAGCCGTGACGTATTTTCAGGCAAAGGTAAATTATGCTTATCTGCAAACTATCTAAACAGGTTGAATTGTGCAATCGACTTGAACATCCAAGAAGATGTGAATTCTTTTCATATTGTTCAAACAAGCAACACAAAGAGTAATCTTATAGGAGACACTCAATTTTTGTTGGATCTGATTAAGAAGACTGCCAGCTTAAAGCTTACCCCCGATGAAACCACTGAATATACTGAGGTGGACATAACGAAATTCAGAAACATAAGGACTCTAGAGATTATTAAATTAGATGTGCATATTGTGATTGGTTTACAGAAACTTAGATCCCAAATAGTAGAACTGACTTGCAGCAAAAATTTAAAATCCATAAGTGAGGTGTTAGAAAAATGTGGTGCTGATAACAGCCAACCGTTTAGTTGGAATGAACTGAAGACTGCTAATTTTTCATATAATAATATTGTAGAAATTGACAATAGTTTTGAATGTACTCTCTCTTTGAATACTTTGGATCTTAGCCATAATCACCTGAACAAAGCAAATTTCGTAAATTTACTTCCAAATTTAAAGCATTTGAATATTTCCTACAACAGACTGGAAAACGTCCCAGACTTTAAAGGCCAGATAAGGTCTAGATTACAAATTTTAGTTTTAAACAATAACTTCATAGAAAGTCTCAATGGTCTAACATCAGTTTCCAACTTACAGCAGCTAGATTTAGGACATAATTGTTTGCTAGATCATAAAGCCTTCCTTTCAATATCCCATCTAGTTTCCCTTCAATGGCTAAATCTGCAAGGTAATCCGTTGGGTTTTCATCCACACCATAGACAACTAACATGCAATTATTTGAACAAAAATGCTAGTACAGTCAAGTTTTTGCTTGATGGTGTACTTTTGAATAAAAATGAAAAAAGCCTAACTGGATCTCTATATCCCATAACACAAACGATTCAAACATCTTTGTCCTCAACAAATTCACTGGAATCGTCAGTAGCTTCGCTTCATGAGAAACCGAGGAAAATTAGGCAGGTTACTATTGAAGATGCCAATGTTGTTAAAGAAGAGAAACCTATTTTAACTCCAAATTCGTCTTCACAGCATTTGGAAATAAAGAGACAGGTAAGTTGGTTTATATTGATATATTTATTTGTATCAACTGATCCAAAATTATTGTCATCATAGTAGGCTATGAAGGACAGAGGTAGCTATATAGCTCTATGTCTATCATTAATTCAGATATGCTTGTCAGTTTACGTCAACTTTGATATTTCAAGCTTTAGTAAACAAAATTATTATTAAAAATCGTTTTCACTGATGAACAGAAACAATATAATGTTCGAAATGTATTTTAGCAAAGATCAAAGAATTAAAAGAGAATGGGTTTACTCCAACTGAGATGTTTTTAAAGATTTTTTTTATTATTAATAAACGGGGCAAGCCCATTGACAAAAAATATACAATTAAGCAACATTTATAAACATTACAAACAAATACTAAATAAAATACAAAATCATAAAATAAATATGTATATAGAATTACAATTAAACACTGTGAAAAATAGTATTTTCGATTATATGATTGTGAAAATTATAATCCCTAATAAAGAGTTAGCGAAAAAATTTATTTTTTGAGGAATATCAGTAAAAAACATCATTTCTGTTTGTGGGTCCACGAAAATTATAATACTAAAAAGTTCTCAGAAATAATTGTTTTCGTCGGCAGAAACAGAAAGGGAAATAATTGTTTTCGTCGACATCTATTATGAACTAAATCTTTCCGTTATAAATATTTTGGGAGTTATAATCTTCACGGACACCCATATAAAAGAGAAATGTATCGCCAACACTTATCAAAGAGTTATTATTTTCACTGGAAATGTATTAGGAATCACATTAATCATAGGTACCAGCGGTCTGACCAGACCTGTATTCACAGAATAATTAGTTTGACGAAAAGGAATATGAAATAGTGTATTCTCACGAAGGACACAGGAAGGAATGTGGAAACAAACCAATTGAAGCAGTTCGGGTGAATGTATCATTCTATTAACCAATTTAAAAATGAAGATGAGATCGAAATTAACTCGTCTAGTAGACAGAGGATCAAGTTAGAAGTATCTCATCATATCAGAATATGAATAAGGTCTGTGTAATTTAAATGCACAGTGCATAAAGAACCGTTTTTGCACTCTCTCCAACTTTTGAACAGAGGATTGGGCAAAGGGAGACCAGATTATAGTGGAATTTTCAAGTTGTATGCCTCTTAATAAACTTGAAAATCCCTTGTATGCCTCTTAATAAACCCTAGCTGCCTAAGAGCCTTATTACAAAAATAAAATCAATATGCAAATTGAAGGATAAGTCTCTCCGAAAAATTACACCAAGATCCTTGACGCTAGTGACTCTCTCAATCAAAAACCATCCAAATTGTAATCAAAATCTACCATTTCCACTGATCGATGAAACTGGATAAACTGACACTAAGTCGAGAGATTTCTGTAGCCTAGCACAATCAGAGTAATCCCGAACAGAACAAAACAACTTTATGTCATCGGCATATGCCAACACTTCGCAATCAGTCAATGATTTAATAGCATCGTCAATAAAAACTGCAAACAATAAAGGTCTTAAGTGGGACACCTTTTTTTTTTTTTTTTTTTTTTTTTTGGGAAGGAGGAAATCTTCATAAGACCGTCAGGGTAGACCGCAGCACCCCAAGAAATTAGTGTTCTGCCCTCTACCCTGGTGTGTGGGATTCAGTCCGCTTGCCCGATTCAGACACCCGTGAAGCCGAGCGAATCAATCGTGAAAACGCAACTGCCTACCCACTAAAACCCCCTCATTCCAGCCGTGGACACCCGGTACGTATTTTTAACAAACGTTACTTCAGATGCCCCGCTGCTGACCCTATCTCTACTCCATGTCAGTGGAGCCGACTGTGAGGAGTAGTTATTCTTTTATTTGTTCTAGAAATAAAACATTGAGTACTGTGTACAAAAAGAAGAGTATATGAAAAAAGTTAAAATAAAATGAAGTTTACACAACTGAAATAAAATAAAGTAAGATAAAATAAGTATTCATAAAACATTGTAAAGATAAAAGTGTATAGATTTTATTTATTTATTTATTAACGGGGTACCACCCAATTTAATATATACACAAAATATAATTATCTAGTGATACAATAAATATAAAGATATAGTAAATATGTATGACAAAAATTGGCGATGTAGCTATATAGAAAAAACAAATATTAAAATAATACAAAGTAAATAACAAATATAAATCACATAAGATTACAAATTTTTTTTAAACACTGTCTACAAACATTTTCCGAAGCGCACAGCAACAAATCCAGGTCTATTCTATTTCCATTTAGAATGATTCTACTCAGCGGAGAATGCCTACCAAAGTTGCAGCGATGAAATTTAATTGCAAAATTTTGGGATGTTCTAGTAACTCTAGAGGGAACATTAAAGTCAATTAGAGACAGTAAATCATTGCAATTAATTTTTGAATTCAGTATTTTATGAAGAAACAAAACATCAGCATACATCCGTCTGGAAGATAGCCTAGGAAGGTTTAATTTATTTCTAATTTCTGAGTAGGAATGGTCACTTAAAGGTTTGTGTAATTTAAAACTCAAGTACCTAATGAATTTATTTTGGACTCTTTCAAGCTTGGCTATATGGACTTCATAAGTGGGTGACCAAACAACTGAGCAATACTCAAGAACAGATCTAACTAGGGAAATGTAAATCAGTCTGATGGAACTAATGTTATGCAAACATCTAGAAGTTCTAATAATGAAGCCTAACATTTTAAATGCCTGGTTATTCACATAATCAAAATGAGCGCAAAAATTTAGTTTGGAATCTAATTGAACACCTAGATCTCTTACAGTTGATACAGCCTTCAGTGGTTCTTCAGCTAATTTGTAATTATAAAAGAGGTTGTTAATTCTTCTACAGAAACTAATGAAGTGACATTTTCCAACATTAATGCTCATTTGGTTCCAATTGCACCATGCCATAATTTTGTTAATATCATCTTGAAGTTTTTCACAATCTAAGACGGATTCGATAATTCTATAGATTTTTAAATCATCAGCAAATAGCAGAAATTTAGAGTTAATTTGAGATTTAATGTCATTAACAAATATATTAAAAAGGAAAGGCCCTAAGTGGCTTCCTTGTGGAACACCAGATGTTACGGATACAGATATATACTATATATACTATATATACTATATATATACTAGATAAAGGTGTATAAGTAAAATAAATGATAAAATGACCTTGACGATGTCTTCTGTCACTCTCTCATCTCCCATCTTGTCTCGCTCTCTCTCTCGTTTCCTTTTTTTTATTATCTCTGTTATTAGGTCTACTATCACGTTGAAATTTTCTTTGCTTTGCATGGCTACATTCATTATAGTCTCTGGTGTTATCTCACCTAGTTTTCTTCTCATGTCTTGTTGTTTATCGTGGAAAACGTTGCAATGGAATACACAATGCTCTGCGTCGTCACGCACTCCACATTCTATACATAAGTCATCTTCAGTTTTCCTTATACGATATGTGTAAGACCTGAATGAGCCGTGCCCGGTCAGGAATTGTGTAAAAAAGTAATTTATTCTTTTAAACCTACATTGGTACCACTCTTTCACATCTGGAATTAGTGTTTTCGTCCATTGTGCTTTTTCTATCTGTTGCTCCCATTCTTGTTGCCATTCGTTTAGCATTTGCTCTCTTACCTCGGCTTTCACTCCTATTAGGTGACCGTTATCATTTTCGTATATAATCTTCGGTATGCACTTACTACCTTCAGGAGGGGTTTTCTTTGACTTCTCGTTAATATTTCCTCATATTTTTTGTATCTCAACGCTTCAAGCCATACAGGTGCCCCATATAGGAGGGTGGATTGTACTACCTGGAGATACAATTTTCTTTTATAGTTGCTAGGTCCGCCTATATTTGGCATAATCTTTGTCATAGCAGCAACTCTCTGTTCGGCTTTCTGAACTGTATTTATAAGGTGTTTAGTGTATCTCAAACCTGAATCAAGGTGTATGCCCAGATATTTAGCACAGTTACTCGGTTCTATAATACTACCATTTAAATCAAAGCTCAAAGTTGGTCTCTGTCTTGGTCCCTTTAATATTACTATGTCTGTTTTACTACTTGCCAACTCTAGGTCATTCTCTGTCATCCACCTGTTGACTTTTCTGTAACAACTTATCACCTTTTCTTCAATATCCCCGTTTATGTTAGTCTCTATTAGGATTGCAAGGTCATCTGCATATGCTATGGCGTAGGTGTCTTGCCCATAGTCTATTTCCAATACCCCGTTGTACAGTACATTCCATAGAGTAGGTCCCAAAACGGACCCTTGCGGTACTCCTGATGAGAGTTTCATGTCTGTATTATATGCCACATTTAAATATCTGTTTGTCAGGTATTTATTTATAATATTTATGATGTAGTCTGACACTCCTGCCACTTCGAGCTTCGTTAGTATGTGATGCCAATTTGCAGAGTTGAAGGCATTCTTCACGTCGAACATCACAAGAATGGCCCATCTTTTTTCTGATCTTTTTACAGTATCAGAGATCTTCTTCACCGCATCTATAGCCGATCTGGATTTTCTAAAACCGTACTGTCTATCTGAAATTTTTCCCAGAATTTCAAGTTCGTCTTCAAGACGTTTGTTTATAAGACCTTCATATAATTTTCCTATGCAATCTAGTAAGCATAGAGGTCTATATGAGCTGGCTTCGTCCGGGTTCTTTCCTGGTTTTGGTAATAATACGAGTCTCGCCAACTTCAGTTTATCTGGGAATTCTTGTGTGTTCAACAATTCATTGAATACTTTGCGCATCACTTCAGGTTTCTCTTTTACTACCAGTTTTATTGCTTCTGGCGTTACTTTATCTGGACCTGGTGCTTTTCCTGGCTTTATACTTTCTGCTGCTTGTATGATCTCTTCAGTAGTGAACTCTGTAGGTCTAATATTATTGTCTATCCGTAGGAATGTGTTGTCGGGCTTCCTTGGAAATAGAGTGCTCGCTATTTCCATCTTTCGTTTTGCACAAAGGTTATATGGGGACTCGAACCTTAGACTTTTCATGGCGATCTTATATGCTTCGCCCCATATGTCTTCTTCCAGCGCGGCACACAAAGCCTGCCAACATGTGCGTTTAGCCCTTTTAATTTCACTACTTAATTCTTTTTTGGCTCTCTTATATGCCTCCTTATGTTCTTCTTGGTTTCTATGCCTTTGTGCTATTCGCCTGCGTCTTAAGCATTCCTCTCGCTTATTTTGGATTTGGTCATTCCACCAGTAGGGTATTGTATATGTAGTGTGCCTATTTATGGTACTTCTTCTGTGTGCATTTATGATATTTTCTCGGAGCTCGTTAAAGTTGGTAGTTTCTTCTTGTAGGTTATTTATTTCTCTTTTAAATTTTTCCTTGTCGAATACTGCTCTCTTCCTGCCGTATTTCGTGACCTTGGTGCCAATTTCGTAAGTAATGTACCTGTGAAAGGTGAAAAGGTTCTCGTCCAGTACGTCCCAATCCCTGATCTTTTTGGCAACACCACCGCTAGCTATGGTGACATCTATGTGGCTTTTCGATGTACCTCTCACAAAGGTTGGTTTTCCATTGTTTAGCACTATGAGGTCCGCCGCGGAGATCCACTCATTCCAAATTTCACCCCTCTCGTCGTTTCGGGGGGATCCCCATAGAATGGACTTTGCATTTATGTCTCCCGCTACTAAAAAATGTTTCTCCCTCTGTGTCGTGTCTATTATATTCTCCGCGTGTTGTCTGTAACGCTCTCTAGTAATATTCGGGGAAATATAGCATGCTATTATGGTTATTTTGTCGATTTTTATTGTTACATGCCCCTCTTTTCTTACTATTTTATTGATGCACACGTTTCTATTTAGTATTTTTATCGCTACGTCGATGTTATTATCATATATCCAACCTTTATTCGTAGCTATTCTCTTATTAGGTTCTGGGACGATCAAGAGATCTGCCTCTATCTCCAAGGCTTTCGCGTGAATTAAGTCGTGTGTTACCTTTGCTCTTCCGGCGTTGACTTGTAATATTTTTAGTCTCTTTGTCCCTATCGAATCCATTTTTAATATCTACCAGTAACTTATTATGTCACTTAGATGGGTGGTGGTGTCTGCTATTATGATTATCCAATGATAATTTTCTGGACACTATCCGGCGACAGTTCATCCACCTTCTGACTTACAGCTTCAGGTGTTCGAGCCTCGCTGAGTGTCATCTGTATTTCGTCGCAGGCTTTCGAAAACTCCATCATAAGAGGGTCTTCGAGAACTTCGGCTTTTTCAGTAGGTACTTCGACCTGTCGCACTGTAGATACGTCGCCGGCCTGGTCAAACTCGTTTAGAAGTGAGTCCTGCGCAGTTTCTGTATTTTGCGGGGGTTTTAGAGGATGCGATTCCTCGGCGAGGGCTATATCTTTTTTCTCAGGTTCAACTGAAGGAGAAGTAAAGCGGATTAGGGAACTATGTCCTTGTTGTTCGCTCTTTCTTGCCCTTTTTAGGGCGGTTTTGAATTCTGGGCAATCCATGCTGCCCGTCCTGTGCTGTAAGTCACATAGAACACACCATTCGACATCATTGCACTCCTTTATATTGTGGCCGGTTTTTCCACACCGGTAGCACGTGCCGCTTCGGTCTGGTCCTTTACAAACATTTGTGCTGTGGGTGTATCCCCAACACTTGCTACACCTCATTACCTTGAGTCTCTTTTCTATTTGACATCTTACGATGCCAACTCTAAGGTAGCCTTTGTCTGCCATAACGTTTGCCACTGGTACCGGTACTACTACCGTCGTGGCCTGGGTTTGTCCCTTAAGGGGGCGGAGGTCTCCCATCTTGTAAAAATCCTCCCACTTACCGAATTGTTCCTCGAAAGCATTCTTTATTTCATCTGAGGTAGCATCTAGTGCCATCCCACGGATGGCACCTGAGGCACTCCTGAGAGTGGAAAATACTCATTAGAAGTGAAACTATTCAGTTTGACACATAAAGAACTGTCCCGCAAGTTAGTTTTCAACCAGCAAAGAAGTTTACCACTCACACCAAAACATTCCAATTTATGCAATAAAAGGCAATGATCTACCTTATCGAACACTTTGGACAGATCGTATAAATGGAATCCACCTGTCAACCGTCCACGAAAGCATTTACAATATGATCAGTGTAAAGAAGAAGGTTGGTCAAAATAGAACGGCCAGGCAGAAAACCATGTTGAGCAAGTATGTAGTTGATTTTTCAAATTATCCGTCAAGAAATCAGTTACCATGGCTTCAAAAATCTTAGGAATGGCAGAAGGAATTGTTATGGAACGTTAATTACAAACAAATGACTTATGACCAGATTTGTGTATAGGTTTCACATAGGCTTTCTTAAAACTCTGATGGAAAATGGCCCTCTGCCAGGGATCTGTTAAAAATAAGCCATAATGGTCTACACAAAGAAAATGAACAATTCCTTAAAAACATGTTCGATTTTGTTGAACATTTTTGATTACATTTTGTTGAAGAATTTTCCAATGTTCATTATGATATTTTTTGCAGAACTATTCATCTCATTGTAGATCTTTATAGAGAAACAGGAAGCATAACTCACAAGCCAGAGGCAGGCAGGCCTAAAGTACGAACTGAAGAAAAGATTGAACTGGTCAGAACAGTTATTGTAGATCAACTACATACATTCATTCAGCATTTACATCAACAGGTAGATGTTTCATATGGAACTTGCCAGCATATTCTTAAGCAAGATTTACATTTTCATCAGTATAGTTTACAAGCCTTCCATGAAATCATCCTAAACAATTATCTCCAAAGGCTAGCCTTCTATAATTGGTTTCTCAACAATCTCAATACTAATGACAATGTATTAGGCAAAACCTTTTTACTGCTGTTGTTATGGTCTGTTTTTAAACCAGGAGGAGATATTCAAATTTACCACTCTGTAATGCTTGTTTGTAATTGGTCGAACCGCAGGTAAGTTTACTCCACTGTTATGAAATTGTGACACTAATGATATTTATGAAATTTTGACATGATTGACATTTCACAGGTTAATAAAGTTGTGTATCAGCGATTTTTTGTGATTTCTGCATTATTCCTTTAATTTTTAGATTGTTAGTCTGCTATTAAATAAAATAATTAAATAAAAAACAGTTAGTCTTTAGCCACATATTGGTATAATAAAATATTTATGGAATACCGTCAAAGGCTGATACGATCAACCAAAAAAGATGTATTTGGTGATTTTTCTAGTGACTTCCTTGGGTGTGAATCTGTCTTTTTAGTTTACTCCTCCTGGTTTAAAAACAAAGCATAGTTTTATCTTTCTAGGTACACAAATTCTAAGGATATGATGATGTGGAATGAAGATAACCCACATTATTTTATTCAAATGCTTTTATATCCACGGAAACTTGGAGTTTGGGCTACTATACGCAAGCAATGTATTGTGGCATCCATATTTTCGAATGGATTCTAAATGCTGAAAGATACTGTCAAGAAATTTTAACCCCATTTATAAATAAGTTGATGGACAATGAATTAATAGAAGGATATTTTCAGCAAGACAGAGCTCAAATTCATAAAATGCTGCAAAATTTGAATTTTATTATGGACTTTGCAATAGGGTCATAAGTTTAAATTGGCTATTATATTCCCCCCTTGATCCTGTGATTTGAGTTCCTGCGATTTCTTACTGTGGCCACATTTAAAACCTTAATTTTTAAAACTCCTATATGGGATTTGGAAGATCTTAGACAAAGAATAGAGAATTATATTGAACAATTAAATAATACTCCGTGGGTCCTAAACAATGTTATAGGTTACCCCTTGCGGTATAGGTACGTTACTTACTTAAACTTATATAAGGTACTTAAACAAATTATTTTAAATAATTAAAATAAAGGTACGTTATATTAAGGGCATAGGATCAAAATTTCTGCTCCAAACGTTTTTAAACACATTGCTTTTTTTCGAATCCTAAGAAAACTAATAAAATTTATATGCAGAATGAAATATTATGTTATTACCGAAGGCCGAAAGTCGCTGAAAACTTCTATAATGTTTATTTTAATAAGTTACAGAGGTGAAAGAACAAGATAAAATTTGGTGTGATTTTTAATTTCAAATACCTCATACAAAAGAAACTCTTTGTTTATTCTAAGGGACTTTCGGCTCTCGGTAATAATGTAATCTTTCATTCTCCGTTTAAAAATTTCAAAAAATATTTATTAGTTTTCTCTAGTTTCTCACGTTCTTTTGTTTATCCCAGAGACCTATTTCCAATAACATCAGTTAGAAAATAATGAAGATACAGCAATTCTACTAATACCAAATGAAAGTTTTTAAACGAAACTATCAATGTATTAAAAACAATGAAAAATAAAAAAAGAATTTTTCCAAAGTGGAACTTTAAACATCAACATAAACATATTATCCAAAAGTAAAATTGTGGTTAATTCCAATAAAAATAAATTGTATTAAGATTCTACAAGAAAATAGCTTCAGAACAATTAGGGCTTACAATACCGAGCCAAAATCTCAATACCGGTATTTGGTATTTAAAATTTCAAATACCGGAATCCCGGTATTATGAATAAAAAATATACACGTTATATTTATACTATCCTCAGTTGTTATATCAACTTGTTATTAGCTAATAATATGAAACCTATTAAATTTTGTTTTGAAATGAGTAGATGTTGTTTATAACATTACATAAAGAGTAGGAATAGATACAAAAAATGTGCAAATAGAAAAACTATATATTTGATTCCAGGATAAATTTTGCATATATGTAATAGGATAGTACTTTTACTTATGATTTGCTATTTGTAAATTAATTTAACTTTAAAATATATTAATACAAAAATTAACTTACTGCGACAAATATTTTATATGGATTACTCTGTATTTAGAACGCTATATATTTTCAATTATTAATAATAATTTAGAAAATGAGTGAGCCTAATTTATACACCACAATACACAAAAAAATAAAAAATAGATCTGAAAATGTAAAAAGAAGTCTGATTAATATATCTTACGGCTTATTTATAAAATAAAGTAGTCTAATTTTAAATACATATTTAAGAATTTTTATATAACTCATTTTATGTATTTGTATAGACAAAATTTAATAATTTGGTTGTAGAAGCTGATATAAACCTTCGCCTTAAATTAACGACATTCACGATTTTAGAAAGCGCTACGGTAGGAAAAATGAAAGAATACCCATGAACGATCATATAAAACACGCTGTATTTTCCTGTCACCGTGTCATACAAAAAATTGGCCAGCGCAAGTACATGTGATAATTATTATTACATGTACCTGCGCTGGGCAATTTTCTTTGTGACACGGTGACAGGAAAATACAGCGTGTTTTATATGTTCGTTCATGGGTATTCTTTCATTTTTCCGACTTGTATACTTGACTTGTACGTGTAATAAAAGTGTTTAATAAATATTTTTTCTACGAGCGTGCAAAAATGTCTACTTTCGCGCACGCATTTTAGTTTAGAAAGTTTCACTTTTCCGCACGCGTGTTACTTTTCCGCACGCGTGTTACTTTTCCGCACGCGGTTTTTACTTTTCCCCACGCGTGTTAATTTAAATATGTTAATATGGCCTTAAAGTAATTATAATACACTAATTTACTAATTACTATTATTTACTAATTTATTTCAAATATATCTTATTGTGTCCCTCTTTTAATGAAATTAACGCGACAATTCGATAAAATAAAATTATTTTGACATAATATTCGAAAGTTAAATCGGTAGACAATAACAGTCGTTTTGAATTATCGTCATGGAAACCAAGATCGTCGTCATGCTAACTAATTATATTGAAAGTTTGGTTTTGACAACCTTGTCAAAGAAATAATTTGTGTGTATTTTCATATTAATTAAATTAATTGATTAAGATTTGTTAATTTTTTAAAGACTCTTAGAAAAAATATTGTTCCTAACTCTTGCAGAAAGTCTTTTTTCCGCACTCGACTGCTTGCCGAACTCCCGCTTCGCGTCGTTCGGCAAACTGCAGTCGCGTGCGGAAAAGAATGATTTTCTTCACTTGTTAGGAAATAGTATATTGTGCAACAAGTGCAGAAAGGTACTAATTTCTCACGAGTTTGAAAAGTTGCGGTACGAGCGCAAGCGAGTGCCGCAATTCAAACGAGTGAGAAATTACCTTTCTGCACGTGTTTCACACTATACTTTTTCTACAAGCACAGTTTTTCCTAAAAATAAAAATCACAATTTCCAAACGACGATTAATTATAATAGGTACCTATGTGATAAATTTTAAACTGTATTTAATTAATACCTACTAATCAATTTAAATTCCTTATACCTAAATAAATTGCACAGAAATCAGTTCAAAAATTAATGCACTGCCTTAATTTGTTTAAATTTAAACAATTATTACACATTATTGACATTATATTTATGCAGTCACGGATTTACACAAAACCTACTTCATTCGACGTCTCTTGCACAGGTTGCTAAATCCTTGTTAAATTGGTTATTTGATAATTATAAAATGTTTAATAAGAATAAAATTGTAAAATAAAACAGTTGTAACATCCATAATTTAGTTTCTATGCTATAGTTAAATATAATAATTGTCTTATAGGTTATATATTTGTCTAAAGTTTAACCACGGATGTAAACAGAATATAACGTTACTCAGAATGCGGTAGTCCACGGATGTAAACAGAATATAACGTTACTCAGAATGAGGTAGTCAACTGTGCAGAAAAGAACTTTGCGGCACAGAAACGTCACTTTGCGGCACAGAAACGTCACTTTTCTGCACACTAATGTCAAATATCTTATACTGTGAGAAAATATCAAGTTTGCTAACATAAAACCGTGCAGAAAAGTGCACTTTGAATAGTGGTTGTAGAAAAATAACTATTTTACAATGTAATTGGTTGTTTATCTTCAAAAATAATTTCTTGTAATAGCAAAAAATATTTTAGAAGAAAGTTTATTGTGCATCAATTCACTTTTTATAAATTAAGCTAATACCGAAATACTGGAATTTTTATTATAAATACCGGTATCGAATACCGGAAAAAATCGTCCGGGATCCCGGTATTCGGGATACCGGAATCGCGGTATTGTAAGCCCTAAGAACAATATGATTTTCTTTGTTTGGAATGTAGCGTACATAAAAAGCAACAGAGATTGTCAATATTTTAAATAGATACTTTTAACAATGCGTCAGTTAGAAATCTATTATTATATGCAAAATACAATGTTTAAATATCCTCAATGATAACTCGAAGACAATAAAAATCCTTATCTATAATAAATAATGTGACTCGGACTAGTATTGGCTTAATTTGTTGATTGATGTTGTTTGACTTTATTATTATTTCCCATCTAAATAGTTAATTATTATTATTTAGTCCCGTCGCCAGGGGGTACAACGTCCTCCTTAATTCAGATGGACTTACCCAAGTTTTTTTTATGTATTTCGACCCGTAGAACACGAATTTTTTGGGTAACAGTTGATCCGGATGTCGATAAGGTTGTTACAAAGAACTTGTTATAAACAAGGAATTACATAACAGCTATTTTTCGCAAGACAAAACTTTTTTGTATTTTTTGGGTGATTCTAAGCAAAAAATGTTCTTACAAGTTTTTTCGTAGGATGCATAGTTTTCGAGATAAACGCGGATGAACTTTCAAAAAATCGAAATAGTGCAATTTTTGAACCCGAATAATATAGCAATTATGCTTACTGCATTTGAAAGTTCAAGTCAAATTCTATCGGTTTTGATTATCTGCGTTGCTAAAAATTAAGTTTTTATTTGTTAAACAAAGCTATAAACACATAGTGTTTCCCGTGCCCAATGCATGCGTTTTGTAGTATTGTCCTTTTCATGAGCATTTTTCAGTGCGTAACAAATGATAGGAAAAAGGGCAAATCCGTGATAATACACATTTATGACATTTATTCTAACATGACATTTTAGTTAAATCTGACAGTTGTCACATTTTATTTTCAATTTGGAATAAAAACAAATCAAATGTGTTTCTTGCATTTATAAAATGGTATTTTCTTTGATCTGTATAGTCTTATAAATTATACAGATTATATTTGTAATATTATGGCGCCATCTATGGACAACTAGAATAACTAGAATAAATGTTGTAAATGTCTGTAATCACGGACGTGTCTTTTTTCTGTCACATACAATTTAATGCGTTAGAAAGAAATCGAAAAACTCTGACGCACTGAAAGATGATCATGAGAAAAAGAATATGTAGTCTACGTAGACATTGTCTGTATGCGCGCCTACTCGTTCGATTTCAAATGAGAATGCATTGAAAACTTCATTCATTACTGTGTTTAGAGCTTTGTTTAACAATAAAAAAATTAATTTTTAGCAATAAAAATAATCAAAACCGATAGAATTTGACATGAACTTTCAAATGCGGTAAGCAGAATTGCTATTTTATTTTTCAATCAAAAGTTATTCGGGTTCAAAAATTGCAATTTTTCGATTTTTTGAAAGTTCAATCGCGTTTATGTAGAAAACTATGCATCGTACGAAAAAACTTGTAAAAACATTTTTTGCTTAGAATGACCCAAAAAATACAAAAAAATGTTTTGTTTGGCGAAAAATCGCTGTTATGTGATTCCTCAAGTTCTTTGTATATAAAAATCTTATCGACATCCGGATAAACTGTTACCCAAAAAATTCGTGTTCTACGGGTCAAAAGACAAAAAAACTTGGGTAAGTCCATCTGAATTAAGGAGGCCGTTGTACCCCCTCTGGCGACAGGACTAATTGTCACTATGTCACTGGCAATAAATACAAAATTATTCATCATCATCATCATTCTCTTTGCCTTATCCCTATGCGGGGTCGGCTTCCCTAATTGCATTTCTCCACACAATTCTATCCTGGGTCATATCAATGTTAATCCCCTTTACCAACATGTCCTGCCTTATCGTCTCTCCCCAGGTCTTCCTCTCCTACTCCTTCCAGGAATCTGCACTTCAGCTATTCTTCGTATTGGGTGATTAACGTCTCGACGTTGAACATGACCAAACCATCTTAACCTATACTCTCTCATTTTGGCATCAATTGGTGCCACACCTAGACTTCCCCTAATATACTCATTTCTAATTTTATCCTTCTTTGTCACTCCACTCATCCATCTAAGCATTCCCATTTCCGCCACATGCATTCGTTGTTCCTCTTTCTTTTTCACTGCCCAACATTCAGTTCCGTGCATCATAGCCGGTCTTATGGCTGTTTTATAGAATTTTCCCTTCAGCTTCATTGGAATTTTTCTGTCACACAACACACCACTCGCTTCTTTCCACTTCATCCATCCAGCCCTAATTCTACTGCATGCATCTCCATCTATTTCTCCATTACTCTGTAATACCGATCCTAGGTACTTAAAACTATTGCTTTTCACAATCATTTCACCATCCAAAGATACCATTTTATTTGTAGTAACTCCATCTTTAAATGAACATTCCAAATACATACTCTGTTTTTGTCCTACTGAGTTTTAAATCTTTTTCCTCCAGAGCTTGTCTCCACTGTTCCAGTTTTTGTTCTAAGTCTCTTTCACTATTTCCTATTAACACTACATCATCAGCATACATTAGGCACCATGGAATACTACCCTGTAGTTTCGCTGTTATCTGGTCCAAAACTAATGAGAATAAATAAGGACTAAGCACCGAGCCTTGGTGAAGCACCTGAAATTTATCAGTCTCTCCCACACCTGTCCTAACACTAGTCGTTACTCCCTCGTACATATCTCTCACAATCTTTACATATTCGCCAGGGACTCCTTTCTTATTGAGTGCCCACCACAGAATCTCTCGAGGAACTCTATCATATGCTTTCTCAAGATCAATGAATACCATATGAGCGTTGGCCTCTTTATTCCTGTATTTTTCCATCAGTTGCCTTACAATGAAAATCGCATCTGTTGTTGATTTGCCCTGCATAAAGCCAAATTGATTATCGGATATTTCGGTTTCTTCACGTATCCGTCTATCAATTACTCTCTCCCATATTTTCATGGTGTGGCTAAGTAGTTTTATAGCCCTGTAGTTTGTGCATTTTTGTATGTCTCCCTTGTTTTTGTAGACAGGTACTAATATACTGCTCCTCCATTCGTCTGGCATTTGTCCAACTTCCATAATTCTAATAAATAGACTGCTAGCCAACTTATCCCTGTCTCTCCCAATGCTCTCCATACTTCCCCAGGAATATGACCTGTAAAAGTACATTTGTACATTATTACCAATAAATACTCTACTCTACTCTACTCTAATATCATCTGGTCCGACTGCTTTTCCTTTCTTTATTTTTTGAAGCGCTTGAGCCACTTCCTCGTTTGTTATTCTGGTAACCATGGCTGTTACTGTCTCCGTTAACTCCACAGGCTGTCTGTAAAATTCTTCATTTAATAAACTGTCAAAATAATTTCTCCATCTCTTTTTGACATCCTTTTCGTGAATTAGTATTTTATTATTTTCATCTCGGATACATCTAATCTGATTAAAATCTCTTGCTTTCTTTGCTCTCTGTTTGGCTATTTTATATATCTTTGCTTCGCCTTCCCTGGTATCAAGTTGATCGTATAGGTTTGAATAAGCTTCTGCGTTAGCTTTTGCTACTGCTACTTTCGCTTCCGTTTTGGCGACCATATAGTTTTGAAGATCTATGTCCGATCTGGTTTCTTGCCACTTTTTATATAATTTTCTCTTCTCTTTTATTTTTCCTTGTACTTCATTTGACCACCACCAAGTCTCTTTATCCTCAAACTTCTTTCCTGACGTTTTCCCAAGTATTTCAATAGCCGTCTCTCTAATAATATTGGCCATTTTTCTCCAAATTGTGTTAGGGCTTCCTTTCATGTTCTATATTTTTTCTACTATTCTTTCCCTGAATATAGACCTTCCTTCTCATCTTTTAGCATCCACCACTTGATTTTTTGTGGTCCTCTCCGATATTTTTGTTTAGTTTCGCTTTTTACTTCGATGTCCAGAACAAGCAGCTTGTGTTGTTGGCTTACTGTCTCACTATTACCTTGCAGTCCTTGCATTCACGTATGTCTTCTTTTCTTATCATGAAGTAGTCTATTTGGGATTGATGTTGTCCACTTTTGTAGGTAATAAGTTGAGTTTCTCTCTTTTTAAAGAATGTGTTAACAATCGCCATATCCAATGCTTTTGCTAATTCTAGCATGTCATCTCCAGCTTCATTTCTAGTTCCAAAGCCTAAACCCCCATGTATTGTTTCATATCCTGTCTTGGCTTGGCCCACATGTGCATTGAAATCACCTCCTATTATAACTTTCTCCTCTGCTGGAATATCACTCAGTACGTCTCCTAATTGATCATAGAAAGCTCTTCTTTCATTCTCACCCAGACCTGTTTGAGGAGCATACACACACACACAACATTCAATACCTCTTTATCAATTACAAATTTCACTGACATCATTCTATCACTCGTTCTTACAACTTCTACTACGTTATCTTTCATTTCACTATCAGCAATTATACCAACTCCATTTCTAGTGTTACTACTCCCTACATACCACAATTTATATCCATCACCTAGTTCTTTCGCCCTTTGTCCTTTTCACCTAGTTTCTTGAATACAAGCAATTTGAACTCTTCTTCGTTTGAGCGCATCCACTAACTCCAGTCTCTTACCTGTAAGACTACCAAGATTCCAAGACACTGTCCTGATTTTTCTAACCTGTAATGGTGTTCCCCCTGAGATAGTCCTCACCCGGAGATCCGAATGGAGGCTCATTTTACTTCCGGAACATTTTACCTCAGGAGATGCCATAATTTCAGTATGTTTTTATTGCGTTTGGAGAAGGTCTTTTCATTATTACGGCCTGAAAAGATTTTTAGATATTTGATGCCTGAATGCCTTTTCTATCAGCACCATATCCTGCCCTGCACGTTTAGCCAATACACCACCAATGCAACCAAAGTGCAGTATTACCCCACACTCGCCTGCATTTTTCTGTATAGGCCAGGATCCCTACTGTAAGGACTGTCCTATAAGCCAATGTATTGTTGCCCGTATCCCGCCACTAGGAGGCACGTACTTTATTCGGGATACAACATAAATACAAAATTATTGTTTATAAAAATTACGTGCCGATTTGAATTTTAAATCCTATTATTAGTCCTAATTAGTAATGAAGCTTAAAATAGGACAAAACCTCGCAATTTTTACAGAATGGATCGATTTGCTTAAAAATTTGAGAATACGTAGTGGATAGTCCAAGGATCAAAATCTATATGAGGCCGAAAGGCGCTTTTACCATAGGGGTGGTTGCCACCCCATCCCGTGAGTGGAAATTTTTTTATTATATTTTAATCGCAAAAGTTGGTAAAAACGTTCATTCTGAGCAAAAAACGTTCTATACATTTTTTTGATAAAATTTATAGTTTTCGATTTATTCGCTATCGAAAGTGTTAGTTTTATATAGAAAAAATCAATGTTTTTAATGAGTTTTTTGCTAATAACTTTAAAAGTTTTCGTTTTATCAAAACAACTTTATGATTAACTATTTAGTGGGAAATAAGCCACAATTAAATTGAAAAAATAATTTTATTAACGTTTTTAAATGTTATTTTGTATTTTGACAACGAAACCCGATTTGGGCTTCGAAACGTTAATAAAATTATTTTTTCAATTTAATTGTGGCTTATTTCCCACTAAATAGTTAATCATAAAAATGCCACAAAGAAATAGCTTCAGAACAAAACAACTTTATTTAAAAAAATGTAGCTTTTGAAAAAATAAACAAAACTATTTTTTTAAATTTTCTTTATGACCAATAGTAATCGAGCTATAGGTACTTTATTATATGTTGGCTCTTCTTCGTCAGTTGCTAAATATTGTAGTTCCAAAGTCAAAAGACGGGAAAAGTATGCATTTTTCGAGGAACTTGTTCAAACTAATTTAAAGTACCTAAAAATATCTAGCTCCAGAAATAAAAGAAGTCTCCAGCTTAAAAATTAAGTGACTTATAATGAAAAGAATGTTAGTCCCTATTATTTCAGCGAATAAGTGATCGCAAGCAAGCCCCCAATCACCACCCTAATTAAAATTAGTCATTGACCTTATTTGTTTTTTTTTATTTATGTATTATTAATAGATTCAAGAAGTTTGACCGGCTTAAAATGATTAGTTTTTAAAAAAATGGAGTTAAAGCGAATAACGATTTTTTGTAGTTTGGAAAAACATGGCCTTCTCTTCAGAATAGCAAGATTAGCATCAGAGATACGAAAAAATGTTTAAGTATGAAATTGTAGCTTATTTAATTCCCAAGAACCTGGTTTAACCTTCGTCGGGCGGCTTAGGTACAATTGTAACTTTTGAGCTTTTAAATTGTGATACCTTTTTTTGTTAAAGAGATAGAGACTTGAACTTTTGTGACATCTCTACATTTATCCAGTAGATTATGTGAGCCAAATATAACAAAGAAATCTTTATTCAGTTCCCAGCAGGGGGCTTAAATTTTTCCTACCCCCATAAACAAGGGCATAGGTACATTTGTACCTTGTATTTTTTTAATAAATGTTATAAAAAATCAATACATTTTGTATTTAAATGATAGTTTACTTGAAACAAAAATCAAAAATGAATGTTAGTGTGGATTATCGCAACATACACGTCGTTTTAGACAAAGAATGTTCGTCACACACAGGTAGAAAACATGCTACACAACTTTTTCTCGTTTTAGGCTGTTTTTTCCGTTCGTTTCGACAAACATGGTAACTTCCGGTTACTGAAGTAGATCCACGATTGCCAGGGCCCCCGTAAGAACTACTGGCGCCTGTGTGCAAAAAATGATTTTAGCGCCCCTTAAGGCATTTTGATAATTTTTTTTATTTTTTTTTTTGAAGGTAGGTAGGTAGGTGCAAATAAAGCAAAATAGGAACAAATAACACCATAGCAAATCTTAATTAAATAAGGTTTAAGGGGCTTTATTGAATCAATTCTGCTGGACCATCTTCTCACACATAGAGGGTTTAGACTTAACCCGAGAACATTTTTGCTCACCTCACAACATCCCACCTTTTTGTGGATGGCGAACCCAGAGTAACGCGATTTTCAAATTTTGTCCATTAAGGTACGTTTTTACTGCAGCGGCTGGCTCGTTAATCGCTGAAAGATCGTCGCTGAATCTGAGCATTGATTGCGGTATACTGCTTGTGTGATTTGTTGGCGGTGCGTGTTTCGGAGTTTTGTATTTGACAAATTTTTGTGAAGTGAAGCTTGTTTTTATGAGTATGTATCATTTCATAATTTCCTAATAAATGGTTGTTTATCACAATTTTGAAGTATCCTTCTTCATGTCTTCTTTTAAATATTGCATGTTTTTCTAATCTTTTAGCATTGGACAATTCTTTCTTCATCCTCTATTTCCTCTGCTCGCATGTATTTTAACAATAATTGTTTTCTTTGAATAATAATATTAATATTGTCCGTCTGTCGTCTGTCCGTCCGTCCGTAAACATAACTCCTCATTATACCAGGTAGAATGAAAATTAGGTGTCCAATGAAAGCTTATGATCCAGGATACTACTACAGGTGAGAAAATTTGACCTAAGACTTCCGCTTTTAGAAATGCAACCGCAAGTACTATTTTAAAGTCAATAGTACAAGCGATGTAATATTCGACGCGCTATAGCAAGATGAGAACAAATATATACGTACTTCTGGTTTCATGTCTGCCCGTCTGTTCGTCGTCCGTGAAAATAACTCCTCCGTCATTCCACTAGGTAGAATGACAGATGAGATGTCGAACAAAAGCTTATGATTCAAGGATGGTACTAAAGGTGAGAAACTTGACCTAGGACTTCCGGTTTTAGAAAGGCGATCGGGAGTACTGTTTTAAAGTCGTCGGAATAATATAAGCAATATATTATTCGACTCGCCCATACAAAGGTTATAGACGCTTCAATCAAAACGGCTCCTACAATCCACACAACCACACGCACAATCAGATACACCGCATTCACTGTTCAGCTACAGAGTTGCCAGATATGATTTTATAAATCTCCCACTTAAAAACTGAAATTCCCTCAAATTGAAGCTCAAATCTCCCAAATTTAAATTTTTGGCACATTTTAATTAAGTAGTAGTCATATGTAAAGAAGAGTAAACCAAAATTATACTACTTATTAACAGAGGCCCTGGAAATAATTCATAGGTCCTATCGTCTTCGATTATATGAGGGTATAATATACAGTTATATGTACATTCGCAAATTTAATTCCCCTAGACGGTTTCAAATTACCAAAAAATTGTGGGAAAATACCCCAATCTGGCAACCCTGTTCAGCGACGATCTTTCAGCGATTAAACGAGCGAGCCGCGCCAGTAAAAACGTACCTCTAGACGGGACTTACCATAATACTTATAACAAATCCACAGGGTACCAGGCGGTGCCGTGGTCGAAAAATTGTTTAAACAATTTTTTTAAACAAATTCACAAAAGAAAATTTTTCATTTAGAACCAATTTTTTTAGATAACTATGGTCATTCTGAGTAAAAAATGGTTCCTTGTCATTTTTCTCTAAGGCTGATTGTTGTCGAGTTATACGCGATTTAAGATTTGAAAAATGCGAAACAATGGCCATATACCTAACTCGACAACAATCAATTTTAGAGAAAAATCACTAGAGAACTTTTTTGGTCAGAATAACCCAAATTATCTAAAAAAAAAAAATGTTCGAAGTGAAAAAATTATTTTTGAGAATTTGTTTAAAAAAGTTGTTTAAACAATTTTTCGACCAAGGTACCGCCTGGAACCCTGTGGATTTGTTATAAAGACCTCTTTTTGAGTAAGCTTTTGCAAAAAAAAAAACCATCGAAATAATTTCGCTAACGGGGGCAACGATACAGCTTGGGCTATAGCGCTAATTGTTAATAATTAAAAACAACAGCTTTGTAATAAAATAATGACAAAAATTTCTTCAGGATCTTGAAGGAGGGGTTTTAAACTTTGAGTTCGTCACTTTTTGACTCTCTATATTAATAATTTTTAATCGAGTTATTAAGCCTTAAAAATGGCCATTTTCGCATTTTTAAAGTTTCAATCGCGTATAACTCAACAACAATCAATTTTAGTGAAAAATGACAAGAGGCATTTTTTACTCGGAATGACCCAAGCGATCTAAAAAAATTGGTTCGAATGAAAAAAATTATTTTTGTGAATTTGTTTTAATAATTTTTCGACCAAGGCACCGCCTGGCTCTCTGGATTTGTTATAAAGACCTCATTTTGAGTAATTTGCAAAAAAATCGAATCGAAATAATTTCGCTAACGGGGACGACGATACATGCCGGTCTAATTAGTTATTTGATGGGTACGCGATTATCAAATATTGTCGATTCATCATTTGAGTGTCACACAATCGTTGGCTTATAGATGAGATAGAATTACCGCCCACACACTACTACTTACATGTTTAGAATTTTTCCACGAAATCAGGGCTTAGTTAGGTATTTCTTATCTACAGTTTTGTCTACGGAGTTGGTGTTTGTTATTTTTATAGCAGGATTTTTTATTTTATATCTATAGAAAGACTAATAATGTCATCCAAAGAAAGTAAAACTGATCTATTTAATTTCTCAACTTTTATTTTAAAATTAATTTTTGCTTTTTGATTTTTTTTGTAAATATTTTGCAATTTTTGATCCTCAATTTTTGCGCCCCTAAAGGATGGCGCCCGTGTGCATTACACACTTTGCACTTATGGTAGCGGGGGCCCTGACGATTGCTGTGAGATACTAGGAGGAGTATCTACAGCAAGACAAAGATCTTTAGAAAGATCCTTCAAAAACTTCTTGCGTTGGTCCTTTTTTGTAATGGATTGTGGTCTCGATATAATGTAGGATGCTAAGCCAGTGACGTCAATCATATTACAAAAAAAGGTCAAGTACCAACTCAATGTTAGACGCTTGAGCGTACATTCGTACGCTCCTTGATACACATCGTATCAACCTTCCTTTAGTTTTACTCTAATTCTTAATCATTTCAGGCTACTTGTCCTTTCATATGCATGGACGAGAGTAACACTACTGCTTTGTTTTTCTGTAGCAAATAAGAATACACGGTAGCATCATGATTGTATGCCAAATTTGTGGAAAAACAGCTCTTTCCTTGCTTGCTTTCATATTGGTGAGCAAAAATCTCTTATTTTTTTTTCTAAATGAGCCCACGAACGTCATGTGACACGAATTCTAGACTTTAGCGAGTTTAAAACTGGTAAAAAGATATCTGTGGTAACCTTTCGCCCAGAACCTTTATAAGACGTAACCAGATCCAAAAGTGTTCGTTTGCCAACCTTAACTTGTCGGGAACCATATTCTGTTTTTCAAATATAAAGATGAATTTGTATGGGATGAGGTGTTTGATGCATTACAAACCCAAAATACCATGTTTAGTGTGTTTGGAAGATATATATTGTGTACATTTTGTAGGTATGCCCCTTAAGCGGAAACAATTGTTCATCTATGGTTATGCAATGAGATGGTTTGTATGTAGTCTTGTTGCACATTTTTATTCAGCGTTGTTCAGATATCTCGTATGAGTGCAGAGTGCAGCCTTATCAGCTTTTTTGCGTTACTGACGGGTATTTTCGTTGTCAAATCTTATAAATATTAGCATAGTCTTGACATGATCGCGAGACATAGCTGCACGTATGAGTGGCAGAGACTCCATACAAGTTTTCTTCGTTGATTCTATTTATACCACTTTTGTCGACATTTTGGTAAACTAGATGTAGAATCATTAATACTAATGATAATTTTCAGGTGTACATATACCTATTGACAAACACCAAACAACTAAATGTGGATGAAATCTATGTTTCCAGTTGAAATACAATACAATGCTACTCTTCCTAGAATTTGTTTACGACCACTATTTCCGAAAGTTTATTATTGCAGTAATTTCAATAATTTACGATAGATAACAGGGATCACTTAAAAGCGGCTTTCAATCTTTGTTTGTAAATCAATACAAGAACAAATTACCGAATATTATTATTTATTTATTGCAATATTAAACAATTTTTTGCCAGTTATGCTAGCAATAAATAATATTATCTTAAAACTAACAAATATTACCTTTAGATAAAGGAATTTTTAAGAAAATATGTTATAGGTACAATTATTGTACCTATGCCGTCTGTTACCGGTGTAAAATTATGCCGCTCGACAAAGGTTAAAAAAATTGTTTCAACAGCAAAAATTGAGTGATCTATTGACAATTAAAACTTGTAATAACATGCAAAAACCACCTTTACCAACCCTTTCAATGTCACCTCTTTTTGCGACTGAGGATTTTAAAAAGATTTAATATAAATAGGCTTATAAATCTTGTAAAATCCTACAAAATGATTTTTTACCCAATTTTCTAAAATAAAAAATAAAAAAGTTACGGTTAAAAAATCAATCTATTTAAAAAAAAGAGAAATCCAATTGGAAGCATAATAATGTAAGTTAGCGGTGTTTTTAGTCATTGGCGTTATTCATTCTTATTTATTTATGTATTATAATAGATTCTAGAAGTTTGACTGGCTTAGAATGATTAGTTATTTAAAAACTGGAGTTAACAGCAAATACCAAATTTTCGTAGTTTGGTAAAAAATGCCATTTTCTTCAGAATAGAAAGATTAGCATCAGAGATACAAAAAAATGTTTAAATATGAAATTGTAGGTTATTTGATTCCCAAGAACTTGGTTTCAAAAAATTTTTTCTACGGCAAAAATTTAGTGAATCGTAAATTAATATATCGGAAAACATTGATTTTTTCTATACAAAACTAACACTTTCGATAGCGAATAAATCGAAAACTATTAATTTTTTCAAAAAAATGTATAGAACGTTTTTTGCTTAGAATGAATGTTTTACCAACTATAGTTAAAATATAATAAATACTTTCCACCCCCGAGATGGGGTGGCAACCACCCGCATGGTAAATGCGCCTTTCGGCATCATATAGATTTTGATCCTTGGACTATCCACTATTTATTCTCAAATTTTCAAACAAATCGATATACTCTGTAAAAAGTGCGAGGTGAAAAGCTTCGGTTCCTAGCCTATATGTACAAATGTACACGAACAAAATAGGTGACACAAATTGATGAGTAAAAATAAAAAATAATATACAGGGTGTCCAGAAACTCTACTGACAAACAAAGACCGGAGATTCTTCTGATAATTTTAGGACAATTTAACCCAATTCACCTAGTCCGAAAATGCTTTTTAAGGGATATTTAATAATTAATATTTAATTCGATAAATACTTATTTTTGAGTTATTTGCGAAAAACTCGTCTGAAAACGTTGTTTTTTTTTAACGTCATTTATAAACGTTGTTTATAAGACTTGAAAAGTATTAGCATAGATAAAGAAACTCTACAGAAGAACAAAAGTTGCTTATAATTAGTTAATTTATACATTTCCGCACTTATTTTAAACGTATGTTTTCACCACAAGAAGGGGTGTCAGCCCCCGAAGTAAAAGCAACCAACGGCATAAATCCAACTTTGAAGTGGAGTGTAACTAGAACCTAGATCCAAATTGTCAAGCAAATACGTCCGTCGTGACGCTGATAATTTCACTCCAAAACTGTCATTTACTGAGCTATTGGTGTATTCATGCATTGTTTATGACGACTTACATTTTTCATCTTTATTGGTATAGAATAAAATAGAACAAATATTACTAAATGACTACATTAGTATTATTCTATGAGATGAATAACTTTCTTCGTGCACTATCTACTATCAGCGAATATATCTACAATTTTCTTAATTCGGATGGACAAATTGATTTTCAATACTGCACTGCTTAAAAAACGTATGTATGCAAATAATATAACAACACATTTTTACATAATATTAGACAACAAGATGGGGCCCTTGACATATTGGGGCCCCCGTATGCTTCATTCTGCGGGGATCTCTGTTACACCTCTGGATAATTGTATCGAAATACTAAACGTAGGTACAGATTAAACAGAAAACCCATTTAAAGATTTAGAAATATTGTTCTAAAATTCGGCAAATTGCAATTCTCAAATCTTTCAATAGTCACGTACAAAGTCTTTCAATAGTCTTTTAGTTTATTGTCGTTACCATAAAATTTCGGTAGGCTGGAAGGGATTAAGTTTCTAGATATTATAAGATGATTCACTTGGCAAATACGTCTATTTAGAAATTTACGTTTTTAATTTTAAACACACAACGTAAAATAATATAACAATAACAGGTTTTTACATAATATCAAATGACAAGATGAGGCCCCTAAGCGATTGAGGCCCCCCGCAAGCTTCACGCTGCGGGGGCCTCTGTTACGCCTCTGTCTCCGTCGTATATCTATACTTCTAGCTCTGTCTCATAGTGTCTTACCACATATTTTTCCAAGTATTTTCATCTATACTGTTTCTAGCATTCTTTTTGTTTTTTTTTTGCTATTAAAAATCAAAACAAGTATACAGGGTGTTTGCTAACAAATGAGCCATAACCTAACCTTAGATTTCTGAGCTTAAAATAGATCGATTTAAGCTAACTTACTTTAGTACGAAAGTTTATTTATTTATTTTTATTTATTTTAATTGAACATAAAGTGTTACATAAATACTTAGTGTACAGATAATAACAATAACATAATATAATAAAAACAAGCTGAAAATGCGAGCATTGTCATAACGAAAACTTTGTATATTTACGTATTTTAATTCATAATATGGAAAATTTCTATTATGAAAAGTAGTTTAGAATTAATAATTATGTTTTAATGTGCAATTATATCATTTTAATTTAAATGTTATGAACTATAAAGGTAGTTTACTCTTGATCGAAATTCATATTTTTTATATACCTCGTATAAAATTAATAAAATTTTATACAAGGTGTCCCAAAAGTAGTGGAACGGTCGAATATTTCGCGAACTGAACATCGGATCGAAAAACTGAAAAATACGTGTTCAATCATTTTCAAAAATCTATCCAATGACACCAAACACCAACCTCCACTACACCCCCTGGAGGTGGGGTGGGGGTAACTTTAAAATCTCAAATAGAAACCCCTAGATTTTCTTGCAGATTTGGATTCGTTACGTAAAAGTAAGCAACTTTTATTCAAGACATTTTTTCGAACTGTGCATAGATGGCGCTATAATTGAGAAAAACGATTTATCCTGATACCATGGGTAAATTATAGAAACGGTCTAATATCTCGAGAAATACACTTCCAAATGAGAAACTAAACAAATTTTTTTAATACTTTTCGAAAACCTATCGAATAACACTAAACATCACCCTCCAACCCACCCCCCTGGAGGTGGGGTGGGGGGTAACTTTAAAATATTAAATAGCAACCCCCACTTTTTATTACAGATTCGGATTTGTCATGAAAAACTAAGCAACATTTATTCGAAACATTTTTTTGAATTGTTGATAGATGGCGCTTTAATTGGAAAAATGCGATTTATTAGCGCCATCTATCAGCATTTTTAAAAAATGTTTCGAATAAATGTTGCTTAATTTTTCATGACGAATTCGAATCTGCAATAAAATGTGGGGGTTGCTATTTAAGATTTTAAAGTTACCCCCACCCCACCTCCAGGGGGTGGGTTGGAGGGTCATGTTTAGTGTTTATCGATAGGTTTTCGAAAAATATTAAAAACCTGCTTTTTGGTTTCTTATTTGGAAGTGTATTTCTCGAGATATTAGACCGTTTCTATAATTTACCTATGGTATCAGGGTAAATCGTTTTTCCCAATTATAGCGCCATCTATCCACAGTTCGAAAAAATGTCTTCCATAAAAGTTGCTTACTTTTACGTAACGAATGCAAATCTGCAAGAAAAACTAGGGGTTTCCATTTAAGATTTTAAAGTTACCCCCCACTCCACCTCCAGGGGGTGTAGTGGGAGTTGGTGTTTGGTGTCATTGGATAGATTTTTGAAAATGATTGAACACGTATTTTTCAGTTTTTCTATCCGATGTTTAGTTCGCGAAATATTCGACCGTTCCCCTAGTTTTGGGACACGGTTGCATCATAAATCTTAGAACAAGAAGAGCTTTTTATGAAGAATAACTTTTATTTGTCAAATTAAAAATAAAAGAGTTATAAATGAAAATGTTCTTGGTATCCATAATTTGAGAAAAATCTTCAAATATTTTTTTCCATTAGAAGGATGTACACAGACACAAATACTGGCTATTGATTTTAGTCAATAATTTTGCCAATTCGACAAAAAAATAATTTCTAAATAGTTAATAATTATTACTAAATAATTAGTAATTTTGCCAATTTCGGCAAAATTCTCAAAAAACAAAAAAATTACATCCAGTTGTGTCGAGTTTAGGGAACGACTATGGTTTGTTTTTTAACCAAGAGGAGTGATTCAAATTTACCGCGCTGTATTGCTTGTTTGTAATTGGTCCAACCGCAGGCAAATTTACTCCACTGTTATAAAATTTTGACACTAATGACATTTATCAAATTTTGACACTAGTGACATTTCGTAGGTTAATTAAGTTATATCGGCGATTTTTGTGTTTTCTGTGTTATTCCTTTAATTTTTAGATTGTTAGTCTGCTTTTATATAAAAATCAGTTGTTTTTGGAACTCTTTAGCGACGTATTAATTTAATATAATATTTATGGATTACCGTTGAAAGCCGACTAGATCAACCAAAAAAGAAGATGTATTTGGTAATTATTCTAGTGACTTTCTTGGCTGTGAATCTGTCTTTTTAGTTTACTCTTTCTGGTTAAAAAATAAACAATAGGTATACATAATATTTTAATTTTATAGCAAATGGAACAGTCCATTTATCATAAAGGGGAGGCCGTATTTATAGTGGTATAAACCTTTTTAAAACCGTTAATAAATTATTGCTTTTAAAATATTTATACTCAAATTGTATTTTTGAACATCTTATTTATTTTATATAATAATTAAATTCATTTTGATTTACTATGAGATCTCTAACGAGAGAATGTTAATGTCACCGTTGCATGTGGTTGTCTTTTTAAAGACAGATCACATGCTATGATTTTTTTGTGACGGATATAAGGCTTTTCATTCACAGTCATTTGTTTCGAGCTTCTGTCATGTGTCACATAATATTAATATATCTACGTCGTACGTTATTGGTATGTACCATGATACAAACCAAAGACGTATGACGTAGATATATTAATATTATGTGACACATGACAGAAGCTCGAAACAAATGACAATCGATGAAAAGCCCTATTCTTTTGAGGTTGATTTCATGTAATCGAATGAACTATACTACATTCGCTCTCGCGAGATTTTTTTTGACACTGACGTTAGTAATTTCTTTTTTGAAAAGTTCAGTTGTCAGAAGTGACTGGAAATTACTACAAAACCAACGCACCTGCTCATATCCAATATTATTAATAGTAAACAGACATAAAAATAACATAAACCTTACGCCAAACAATAATTATTTATTTAAAACATTATAATGTATTGATAGCAAATGAGAAAATTATTTATTGTACAAAATAAAAATATTTTGTAGAAATAAACTTCACAAAATTTTATGATATTAGTAGACACTCCCACTATTTCTAATAATTCTTCTTTTTTAATGAAAGATTAAGTCGATTTGAGTTGATTTTAGCAGTTAATAGTGTGAGGTAGGAATTTTTGTGTTGTATGTTTCCTATTCCGAATGTGTCAAAAAAAATCTCGCGAGAGCGAATGTAGTATATCATAAATATTGGCAATATCATTTTAAAGTCTTCTACTTTAAAATGTATTATATGTATCTGAATTGCCGATATAAATGAGTCAAATTAAATAAATTATTAGAAGAATTTTTTTACTAAGCAACAACATTTTTGTTTATGTTAATAGTATTTTGTATTTTGACAACGGCACCCGATTTGGGCGTCGAAACGTTAATAAAAATCATTTTTTAATAATATTGTGGCTTATTTCCCATTCTAAATAGTTAAAATTAAATTCACCATCAAATGTCATTGATGTTTTATTAATGCTTAATTTAAAATTTAGTTTGATATTCACGAAGTGTCAAACTCAAATGTAAATAACCTATGCTTCGCAAATCGAGATTTAAAAAAAAATGTAGCCTACTTCCTAATCAACCATTTGAGCTGACGTTTAGTGCGTCTGTAGGAGATAACCGGATTGTGACGTCACATTTTAGACTTTGAGGTCGATTATCTCGAAGACGGTTAGATATATCGAAATGCCGTTTTCAGATTTGGATTCAGAAGGCAAAACTACATAAGAATTCATCGATACACCTGCTCTAAGTATTGCAGGAGCGGCAACGCAATAACACACAGACTTTTGCAAATTTATAAACGTAAAGTTTTCGTTGAAAACAGACATACAGAAATATAAATATAATATAGAAGTATAGCTGGTTCCAAAAAAAACTGATACGACTCTTAAAGCGTATTTTGTAGAAAATTGAGCAGTGTACTTTCTTCTTCTTCTTCTTTTTGTTTTTGGTCTCGCTGTAAGGCAATAACCAGCAAGATTTATTGGCGATCTTGATGTAGTCTGGCTCTAAGCCATATCAACATCGCTGACTATGTTCTTGTAAAAAGCTTTTGATGAGGTGTGATATAATGAATATGAGTTTAATTATATTTAATTTATTATATTTTGAAGGATAAATACTTATTATTTACATACTGTCACTGCCAAATCTTAAAATTTGTCAGATAACTTCAACCTCAAAAAATGGCTGTTTGTTTGTTTATTTTATTATTTGTCTGTCATAATAAATATAATATAATGTCAGACCAATCATACACTGCTCAAAATGATCAAATCTTACTAAGTATATATACTAGAGTCGTATCAGTTTTTTTAGGAACCAGCTGTACATATGTAATAGGAAATAATAACATAAAAACAAGTTAACAAATTACAGACGTTTCACTCAAATATTGATCCCATGTAAATTTCTTTTAAAACGACTGATGGAGTTGTCAAATAGTTGTAAATTGTAAAGGGAGTTTGCTAAATTCAAGACTCTGGGTACGAACAAAAAAAGTGAATAATTAAACCTATGGAAGGGTACACAAAATGTTCGCACTTTTCTAGTGGTGCGAGGTGGTACAAACAGTGCGATCTTATTAAGTAGTTGAGAACAACTGCATATACCATTTAAGATCTTGAATAATAGCAAAAGGTGCCTTTGTTTTCTCCGGCTAGCAAGAGAGGGGACCTGCAGTTGATGCTGCCATACAGTGCAATCTTGATAGGTATGAAGCTTAAAAGCTATGTAACGGAAGAAACTATTTTGGACTTGTTCAAGTTTCCTAATGTAGACCAAGTAGTGTGGGGACCACACTGAAGAACAATACTCGAGGTGAGACCTGACCAAGGAGAAGTAAAGAACTCTAATACTGGATACGTTTGTAAAATCACGAGTTGTTCTTTTACAAAATCCAACATTTTCATAGATGTTTGAATAACATTGATGATGTGAGTATTGAAACAAAGAGAATTTTCCAGTGTAATCCCAAAGTCCTTGATTTTATTTACAGTGTTGAGCAATTGGCCATCAATGTAATAGTTTAATAATATTGGGTGGTGAGTACGGTTAAAGTTAATTACATGACATTTGCTGGAATTAAGGTTCATACCGTTAAGTGAACACCATACAGAGAGGTTAGTCAGTTGTAATTGCAATATGGCAGCATCATAATGATTTTTTATAACTTTAAAGCACTTCAGGTCATCAGCATCAGTTACAATCATGAAAACAGTTGGTAATATCATTAATAAATAATATTAAAGAGTAATGGACCCAAATGGGACCCCTGTGGTACACCTGACTTAACTGCAAAAGTTTGTGAATAAAAGTGGTTCACTCGGACCTGTTGAAATCTTTCAGTTAAATAACTCTGTAACCACTACAACAAAGGTCCACTTATGCCATATGAGCTAAGCTTTCGAATCAGGAGTTCATGATTTACTCTGTCAAAGGCCTTGGAAAAGTTAGTATAAATTGAAGTCAGTATAAATTGAAAGTTGTTAATAATCGAAATACTTTTAAAAGTTAAACTTTTCTTTTATTTATTCTTGAATATTTCCTGATAGGCATGCATGGATAACAACACGGAGTTTGGTAAGCGGGGGTTTTTTGGGACGAGAAATCTAAATTCGCCACCAAAAATGTTGTAGTACCCAGAGGGCGCCACATACGTCTTTCAGCGCTCATTTAATACATTCAATTTTTTTTATCCCCCATTCTACATACTTTTTGAATCAAAATATTTATTTTCTTAATACTTTAAAAAGGGGTAAACCCTGTAGTTGGCTGTATACCTTCGATATAACAACGTGGAATGAAGTAAATACTTCTGTTGTATGTAGGCACATGAATTTATTAAAGTTCTTAAAATTCATTCACAAGGGAGTGGAAGTACAAAACGTTTTCGGTCAAGCTGACCATCATCAGTGTAAACGTCCAGTGTACAAGTAATTGTAACTAGCCACTTCAATAGGTGTAAGAAGCTCTAAATTACATTTACATTGATGATTGTCAGTTTGACCGAAAACGTTTTGTACTTCCACTCCCTTGTGGATAAATTTTAAAAATTTGAATAAATTCATAATATGCCTACATACAACAGAAGTGTTTACTTCATTCCACGTTGTTATTTTCTTAATATTTGTAATTAAAAAGGGTACCAAGTACCAAACCAAACACCCAGTGTATAATTAAAACAGTTAATAATTTTGTAAAAATTAATGTTTTAGGTCGAACAACTGAGACAAGAATATGGAGAATCATGGCTTTATAGACATTCTGGCCTAATTGTGCAAGACGTATTGGGTTTTGAAAAAGCCACTGTCCTATCGTCCACTCCGATCGATACTGGCGTTCTTACAGTCCAAACAAATAATCCAGTAGACACCACAATGACCAGTGGTTTTAATACAGCAAATGTGTCGTTTGTCACTGAAGCAACATCCAATAACGAAACGTTTTGTACAGCAGTGGATGAACCAGTAGCTGACGCTGAACATAGCGTGTTTAGTAATGGTTCCGCAGAGGATGAAATATCGGACGTCTCCGATGGCGAAGATATTTTTTCAGGGGGAGAAGATTCCATGTTTCTAGCGACCAATACAGCAGATAATAGCGAGGTCTTTGTAATAGTAACTGAGTCCCACATATCAGAACGTGACGTCATTAACAGCAAAGAAAAGGCACGATGGCACATCAACACGATTTTGTCGTGCGAGAAATGCGAAGACAAAGAAAATGGTTTTAAGCTAGAATTCGATACCCTTAGACGAGATAGAAAACAAAGGATTTATACGCTGGATCCGGAAGAAAGCGAAACGTTTTATAATAGTGTTAATAGTAAAATTTCTGGGGTTGCCAATTCACAATCAAAGACTGATAATAAGAATCTGTCGTATCAATGTATGCAGTGTACAGAGGTGTTCCAGCGCAGTAAACATGCTTTGTTGAATCAACCGTCGCTCAACTGTCCAAAGTGTACAAGCAATATGGTAGTAGAAAGTTAATCAAGTTGTATCTTTTTGTATTTTTCTTAGAGATTATTTTTATTCATTTTTAAACAAAGACGCTCGAAGTAAAGATATACGGTATGCGGAAAAATAAACAGTACTGAAATTGGTATGCCTCAAATTTATATTAGTCCAGGAACCGAAGCCATTCACCTCGCAATTTTTACAGAATGTATCGATTTGCTTGAAAATTTGGTAATAAATAGTGGATAATCCAGGGATCAAAATCTATATGATACCGAAAGGCGCTTTTACCATGGGGGGGGGGGGGTTGCCACTCCATCTCAGGGGTGGATATTTTTTATTATATTTTGACCACAAAAGTTGATAAAAACATTCATTCTAAGCAAAAAATGTTCTACGCCTTTCTTTAATAAAATTAATAGTTTTCGATTTATTCGCTATCGAAAGTGTTAGTTTTATATCGAAAAAATCAATGTTTTTCGATAATAATCATTTACGATTCACTCAATTTTTGCCGTAGAAAAATTTTTTTCAAACCAAGTTCTTGGGAATTAAATATCCTACAATTTCATTTTCAAACATTTTTTTTTATCTCTGATGCTAATCTTTCTATTCTGAAGAAAATGGCATTTTTTACCAAACTATAAAAATTCGTTATTCTCTTTTAACTCCAGTTTTTTTAAAACTAATTATTCTAAGCCAGTCAAACTTCTACAATCTATTAATAATTTATAAATTAAGAAGAATAAATAAGGCGAATGGCTAAAAACACCGCTAACTTACATTATTATGCTTCCAATTGGATTTCTCCTTTTTTTTTTCAAAAAAATATATTGATTTTTTTAACCAAAAGTATTTTATTTTTTATCTTAGAAAGTTTGGTAAAAAAGAATTTTGTAGGTTTTTACAAGATCTATAAGACCATTAATATTAAATCTTTTCAAAATCCTCAGTCACAAAAAGAGATGACTTTGAAAGGGTTGGTAAAGGTGGTTTTTGCATGTTATTACAAGTTTAAATTTTGCAAACCATGTTCTTAAGAATTAAATAAGCTATAATTTCATATTTAAACATTTTTTCGTATCTCTGATTCTAGTCTTTCTATTCTGAAGGAAAGCCATTATTTTCCAAACTACAAAAATTCGTTTTTCGGTTTTAACTCAATTTTTTTTTTAAACTAATGATTCTAAGCCGGTCAAACTTCTAGAACCTGTTAATAATACATAAATAAAGAAGACCAAATAAGGTCAATGACCAATTTTAATTAGGGTGGTGATTAGGAGGTTGCTTCTGATCACTTTTTCGCTGAAAAAAATAGGGACTGACATTCTTTTCAGTATAAGTCACTTAATTTTTGAATTGGAAAATACTGTAAGACTTGTACACACTTCTAAATAGGTCAAAACGGCAAACAGGTGTATGTTTTCAAAAAACTTTTGATAGTGTGTAAAAAATATATTTTATATCAGCTAAGTACTTTCAACACATAACGTGCCATCATCAGAGCTTCGTCCTCTTAAAATACCTTCATAGAAGAGCAATTGCTTAACAACACAACAAAAAACATGAATACTGGGCAAAAGCCACAGATATAGGGTATAATAACCCTTTACAGTGAATAGAATCACATCTAAATTCTTTTATTAATTTATAAAGACAACATGGCTGAGTCAGACCATTTTGAGCCATTTTCGTTCACGTGGGCTCAAAATGGTCTGACTCAGCCATGTTGTCTTTATAAATTAATAAAAGAATTTAGATGTGATTCTATTCACTGTAAAGTGTTATTATACCCTATATCTGTGGTTTTTGCCCAGTATTCATGTTTTTTGTTGTGTTGTTAAGCAATTGCTCTTCTATGAAGGTATTTTAAGAGGACGAAGCTCTGATGATGGCACGTTATGTGTTGAAAGTACTTAGCTGATATAAAATATATTTTTTACACACTATCAAAAGTTTTTTGAAAACATACACCTGTTTGCCGTTTTGACCTTGACTTAATTTTTGAGCTAGAGACTTTTTTTTATTTCTGGAGATAGATATGTTTAAATACTTTAAATTAGTTTTAACAGGTTATTCTCGAAAAATGCACAGTTTTCCCGTTTTTTGACTTTGAAACTACAATTTTTAGCATTTGACGAAGAAGAGTTAACATATAATAAAGTGTAGCTCGATTACTATTGGTCTTAAAGAAAAAAAAAACAGTTTTGTTTATTTTTTTAAAAGGTACATTTTTGTTAAGGAAAGTTGTTTTGATAAAACGAAAACTTTTGGAGTTATTAGCAGAAAACTGATTAAAAACATTGATTTTTTCGATATAAAATTAACACTTAATCGAAACACTAATTAACACAAATTAATATAGAGTGAAATAGAATTAACACTAATTAACACAAATAAATCGAAAACTATTGATTTTATCAAAAAAATGTATAGCACGTTTTTGCTTAGAATGAAAGTTTCTACCAACTTTTGCGGTCAAAATATAAAAAAACTCCACCCCTAAGATGGGGTGGCAACCATAGCATTTCGATAGTAAATAAATTGAAAACTATTGATTTTATCAAAAAAATGTATAGCACGTTTTTGCTTAGAATGAAAGTTTCTACCAACTTTTGCGGTCAAAATATAAAAAAAATCCACCCCTAAGATGGGGTGGCAACCACCCCCATGGTAAAAGCGCCTTTCGGCATGATATAGATTTTGATCCTTGGACAATCCACTACTTATTTTCAAATTTTCAAGCCAATCGATCATTCTGTAAAAATTGCGAGGTTTTGTCCTATTTGAAGCTTCATTACTTGGACTATATGTGCCAGGAGCCGAAACGTACTAAGTGGTTTCCGAATGTCGTTATAACGTATGTGAATGTCGTGATAATGTTACGGTACGTATCCGTACAAGGGTGAACCCCGCTCCGTGTAGCTGCTCAAATGGATACGGCATGCATTCCCCTACATATAAACCGCAAACCGGTTGAATCGAAGAGGGTGAGCGCCGAGGGGCGATCACCAACGTATCCACTATGTGGAGCTGCTACAACGGGCGGGGTTCACCCTTGTATGGATACGTACCGTTAGGTGCTTCAAAATGGTTCTAAGTTTTGCAGAAAATTTTTTTATGGTGGAGTACTCTTTTCGGTCATACGGAAAAGGTCACGAACACGGTCCAAGCTTAAAATTAACAATGGTTTCAGCAGGACGCACAGTGGTTCCAAATGCTGAAAACGAGGTCATGAGGCAAAATAAGGAGTCCCTATTTAGGGATTTTCATGTTTACAGTTGTTTCCTCATACTATCGTAGAGTCCTAACATGCAGGTATGACGATCAGACTGGATGTATTCTGGTTCAAAACTCAGGAACAAGTGGGTCATGTCCGGGGTTATTTTGGTCGGCAGAGAAAGTGAAAAAGAACGCTATATTGAAAACGCTGTAAAACGTTTTGTAGTTTATCAATTTTATCACTATAAAGCAGATTCTTCTTTTTTAAGTATATAGTAATGTAAGATGTAACTTAAATCAACGTAATATTAATAATAAATGCCTTAAATTTGTTAATGCATAAATAGTGAAAATATACTTGAAATAATTAAAATTTTGTAAAGATGCATTCAAAATGTACAAAATTCTGCATAATTCTGCGACTAATGTTTATTAATCTTAAAATATATTGTACGGAGATACAGAATCACTTTGGTTTAGCTGCCTATAACTGCCTATGCATTGCTGGCAGTTGTTTGAATACATAAGTGGGAAATGACGCATATTACATAATTCTGGCGATTGTTACATAAGTAATAGGTTCTGAATATTGTACTTCATAAAGAAAATGTATTTTTAATCAGCAGTTTCAAAAGTCCCTTATAATATAAAATTTTAAACAAATATGCGGCTAAAATAAAATTTTCGAATTTCTTTCGTCCATATTGGATCCGCCATTTTGTTTAAAAAAAAAGTAAAGTTAGATTTGTAATCAGCGACCTTAACCTACCAAATTTGACAAAAAAATTTCCTTTTTGATTGATGTTTTCAATTTCTTTCCGCCCTGTTGAATCCGCCATTTTGTTTTTCAGAAAAAATAATGCCAGATTCGTAATCAGCGATGCCAAAAACCCTTAAGAACGAAAGTAATTCCAAAATATATAAACAATATACGCTTTTAAAGGTTCATGACCACGTTTTCGGCATTTGGAACCACTGTGGGACGTGACAACGTGATACACTGCGCGATCAAGTTGGGAGTTGCCACTCACCAGATGCGTACATATTATGGGGAAGGCTGAAGGAGTCAGACAGATCCATCGTCTGCCATTTTGGAATTGCGGACTAGAATTAAAGATTTTTCGTGCCAGTGGCGGATCTAGAAATTTACCTTGGAGGGGAAATTTGCATTAAGGGGGAACTTCCAATGAAAAATCAACCAAAAGACATAAAAAAGATAAACTCAGTTTACATAAAAGACATAAATAATAATTTATAGGCATTAGATTCCCATAATTTTCCTAACTAGCGTGTCTATTTGGTTGTATTTGTCTTTCTGTGGTTTCGGTTTCATGTCAGTTAATATATTTTTATGTTTGAACAATTTTTTTTCTTTAATTTTAGAACTTAAATTGTTAGGGAGGAAATTTCCTCATTTTCCGACCTCGTAGATCCGCCACTGGCCAGAGGGCATTTTTAATAGTATCTGTTTTATCGGGAACGTGCGCCGTCGTGAATAATGTTTACAAAGCTATATCATGTATACTAGGTATAAAAATAATCATAAACATTTCAATGTTCATTTCAGTACTGTTTATTTTGCCGCATACTGTTTAACAAATTAGTAATATTTGATCTTTATTTTTATGTAAAACTCGGACGCTATATAATATACTATATATCAAACCAAAGGTCAACAAAGAGCCGTGTTTCTTCTTCTACAGTATATTTATTTAATAAACATTAATGACACTCTCTGACCTTTTTTCCGCGCAAACAGATTGCAGCGAAAAGTCGCAGAACTCACTGCGCTTCTGCATACTTTTAATGTTGAAGGTTTATCCCGCGAGTAGTCGCGCCGTTAGATAGAATCTCACATTTTATCCTTTTTCGCGATAACTTGATGAAAAATTTTGCAACATAACTTTCCACTCGTAAGTGCCTCGAGGAAGGGTGTATTAATGCGTAGGTATTTTTTTTCTTCTTCTTTTTGTGAATTTATGGCTTTGGGGAGAGCCAATTAGTTTTAAAATTGTTAGAAATAGATATTTTTAACATAAATAGACATTTATAAAATAGAAATTTGTATTTAAATTCGTATTTAAATCTATATTGTGAATTGTGAGATTTTTTCTCTACGCGCGACTATTTACGTTACAGAAGTGAGCGCGACTGCTTAAAACCGTGTTAAAACATGTATCAAAGATAAAAAAGTTGTTTGTTTCGTTGGGCCCATAAAGTCGACTGAAAATTCAAATTATAGCAGCCAGCCAAAAACGGGTCGTGACGTCAGATCATTATAATTTGTAATTCATTACGTTTGATATTCGTTTACTTGTAACATAATCATTTTATGATGTACCTACATATCTCGGTTTATAAATCTTGAAATAGTTACTGTACACTAGTTATTTTAAAATATGCATTTGAGTGTTTTTGTTAAGACAACCATTATGAACATAAATATTTTTATTATGATTAGTTTATTTAAATTTTATAGTAAAAACAGTCCCAGAAATATATTAAGTGTATTTACTTTTATTTTTTCGTAGTAAACACACACACACAATTCCATACTATCTCTTTAAAAACTGTATTAAACTCCAATCTAAGCAAACTGGTATATATTTTTATATTGTCATAATGAGAATTGTCATCTAAATATTATGATATGACGTCACAGATCGTTTTAAATGATTTAAATATACATAAGATTTTAAATTTGTATTTCTAACTGTAAATTATGAGGTTTTGAGGGTGAAATTTGGAAATCTTATTTTTACACGAAACTGAACAATATTGTGTAATAAAACAAAAATGTTCAAGTTCCCTATTATATTTGTTTAAATTAACACAAAATATTATTTATTGTATTATGATAATGGACCCAGTCGTTAGTCCACAAAATACATGATTATAAATGTGATATGATAAAACAATTTTAAAAGAAAAGGTAGTCAATCAATATTAAAACTCATATAAAAGAAATTTCTTGGGCACTGAAGTTTAGCTGTCTTTTGGTATTCCTCTACGTATGGTCATCAGAAGTTTCTTTACCCAGACATTCAGTAAATTTTATTAATTTACTGAATGTCTTATAAATAGAATACGGTTCTATTGCCCTCCATTATTCTACCTATAATAATATTGCTCCTCTAATGTTTGGTTTGTGTGATAACTGCTCACAGATATGTGAATCTTACTACCATTTTGAATTAGTATGATCTTCCATCTACTTTAAAATTTATCCATTTCTGAATTTGCCATATATACATTTTGTGTTGGTTCCATTTCTGTACAACCCAATTTTCTTCGTTGCTTTGAGAGTTTGTAAAAACGTGATACAAATTGTATACAAATTGTGCTTAAAATACCTTCGTTTTTCCGTTTCTGACGACCTATTTTAGATATGTACTGTACAACCTTGGCCATCTGATTGGTCCAAAATTTCAGAACCAAGTCATATTTTCCACTTTCATCAATATTCGATAATTTTGGGGAAAAATTACTTTTCAAGAAATACACTACATACAATAATTTTACGTCTTGGATAACTTTTAACATCTTAATAAACTATACCCTGTTTTTAAACCAGGAGGAGTAATTCAAATTTACCACGCCGTAATGCTTGTTTGTAATTGGTCGAACCGCAGGCAAGTTTACTCCACTAAATTATGAAATTTTTGACACTATTGACATTTATGAAATTCTGACACTATGGACATTACAGGTTAATTAACTTATATCGGCGATTTTCTGTGTTTTCTGAGTTTCCATTAATTTGTAGATTTGTAGTCTGCATTTATATAAAAAACAGTTGATTTTAGAACTCTTTAGCGACGTATTATGCTTTGTTTTTAAACCAGGAGGAGTAAACTATAGAGACAGATTCACACCTAAGAAAGTCACTAGAAAAATCACCAAATACTTCTTTTTTGGCTGATCATGTCGGCCTTCGACGGTAATCCATAAATATTGTATTATACTAATATGTACGTCGCTAAAGAGTTCTAAAAATAACTGATTTTCATATTCGCCGTGTGAAAGTACTTGGAAGGGATACGAGAAACGATCGTGCGCGAATAGCGGAGGAATCTTGCAACTTTCTTAAATAATTAATTGTCAATAATTGAAATTGTCAAATTGGCCTATATTTCATATCTGTCAATGAAGAAGAAAAATTATATGTTGCTCCACAATATTGATATGATATGCAATTATTATATAAAAGTAAATTTAATTAATTGTATTTTGCTTGTAGTAGTGCATTTTAATAATTAATTTTATTTACTACATAGGTACAATTGTTTACCTTTTAATAACATAACCTTAATATTACTTTTTCTTCTTATAATTTTTTTGGGCTATGGCCTTGACAATTGTCCAGTAACAGGGGCGGCCCGTCAGGGTAGGCAAGGTAGGCGCAGCCTAACCTCTTCAAATGTACAATGATAAATTATTTATTAATATAAATTACTTATTTCAGAACTGTAATTTATAAATTTTGAGACAATACCGAAGTATCTAAAAATCTAAAATAAAGCAAAGCTACTTTTTAATTCATCTCTGAAGTTGTAATAATTATTGTACGCTCCCCGTAGCGTAGCATTACTACGACGGCTTTACCCTAGGGCAGGGCCTAGATTCCGTGCACTGTAGATATCTACATGTCGCTTTCTATCGATATTTGAATATCAAAATATTTGAATTTTTAGCTTTAATTGAATTATTTTCTAGTTTTGCTAGGTTATACTCTAATTGATAAACTAGAGCAAAACTAGAAAATAATTCAATTAAAGCTAAAAATTCATATATTTTGATATTCAAATATCGATAGAAAGCGACATGTAGATATCTACAGTGCACGGAATCTAGGCCCAGGCTCTCTAAAAAGTAGCCGAACAGAATTCGCATTTGTCTCACTCTTTACGCTAAGCACAGCGGCTGTATTGTCGCTTGCCTGGCCGTGTATTTTCGGGCTATAGGTAGGCTAGATTTTTTTGAGCCTTTGACATTGGTTGTGTCGAGCTGCATCTCGGAACTGCCAATTACATGTTTTAGGATCTTGACTACCAATTCTGAAAAAAACGAAAAGTTCGAATTTTGTCATGAAAGGTATGTGGGGTCAGAATAATATTTCTAACACTTTTTCCAAATAACTTTTTGCGATATCTCTAACGCGAAACAAAATATTGAAAATTCGTCCTGTTTGTGAATTCGCAGTAGGCCGCGTTTAAAATTTAAATTTCAGTTGACTATCTTAAAAAGTGTAAACCATCAAAATCAATGACTGCAAAATTTCAAATCTGTATTTATTTTAGTAGCCGAAATATAAGGGTGTCCTCATCTTAAATGCGACACACTGTATACAGGGTGTTTGGTAAAGAATGGGCTATAGCTTAACACTAGATTCCTGAGCTTAAAATATGTCGATTTAAGCTAACTTACCTTAGTACGAAAGATGATAATAACCGAAATACAGGGTGTCAAAGTTAAAACTTTTATTTTATTTATTCTTGAATATTTCCTAACAGACATGGGATAATAACACAAAATTTGGTAAGCGGGGATTTTTTGAGACGAGAAATCTAAATTCGTCACCAAAAATGATGTACTTATTATCCAGGGAGCGCCACATACGCCTTTCAGCGCTAATTTAATAGGTTCAATTTTTTTATTACCCACTCTACATACTTTCTAAATAAAAAATTTTATTCTATTAAGAGGATCGGTACGTATTTTCGGCTGCAATGCTATTCAAATGGGGATTCATTTTTTTCAAATCCTGAGAAAACTAATAAGTATTTTTGAAAAATTTAAACGCAGAATGAAAGATTACGTTATTAGTGAGGGCCGAAAGTCCCTGAGAACTTCTATAATGTTTATTTTAATAAGTTACAGGGGTGAAAAAACTAAGAGAAAATTTAGTGTGATTTTTAATTTCAAATATCTCATTCAAAATAAACTTTTTAGTTATTCTAAGGGACTTTCGGCCCTCGGTAATAATTTAGTCTTTCATTCTGCGTTTAAATTTTTCAAAAATATTTATTGGTTTTTTCAGGATTTGAAAAAAATGAACACAATGCCGTGGTAATATTTTCCAAATCTGTCTTTGTCTTACAACGCACTCAACCGAATATAATATTGTCAGCATATATTGTCAGTCAGACACTGACAATCAGTGACAATTTTAAATATTTGACATTGCATCGGGAATATTTTGAGAAATTGATTAAATATTATTGATATATAGTGTATTTGATAAATAATTGATTTAAGACGTGAACTTAATAAAAAGTTATTTATTGTGTATTATTTGTGGAAGATCCAAGCAGAGAATACATCAGATATATCCTGTGATCCAAGTATTTTGTTGTTAGAGATGTTCAAAATTGTAAGCGTTCCAAAATAACAACATATTATTAAAAAATCACTTTAACACTTTTCCTCTTTTCTCGATTGATTATTAGTTTTTGTTGTACAAATAAATTATTACAACCACTGAAAACATAGTTAGTGAAAAAATTATCACATTTATTAACTGAATTAATAATTTGCAATTATAAAAATAACAGTTATCCAAGAACATTCAAAAGCCATCTCTTTAAATTAATTATGACATTTTCAAGTAGAATGACATTCTAGTAATGTTTACATATCCACACCAGTGTGAATTTTACTACACGTAATTTGCCGTGTAAAGACAGAAAAAGTAGGGATACACGTAAAATATTTGCGAATTATGTACCCATAGCCTTAATATTTTTACTTAAAAAAGGTATACTACATTCATCTCGCTAAACTCAACCGTTTTCGAGATAAACGCATTTTAAATCTGCGAGGCAACATAATTTTTTGCAGCATATCATTGTAGTTACAGTTACACCCGAAAAATAACTTAAAATCATAAAAATTTACAAAAATGTATCTCAAATTTCTTCAAATGGAATTTGCGACATAAATATGAGAACTGGCACAATTATTATGGTTTCAAGTTTATTTTTCGGGTCTAACTGCAATGATATGCAAAAATTATGTTGTATCGCAGATTTAAAATGCGTTTATCTCGAAAACAGTTGAGCTTAGCGAGATGAATGTAGTATACCTTTTTAAAGTAAAAATATTAAGAGAATAAAAATGTTGATTCAAAAACTACGTGGCGTGGGAGATAAAAAAAAAAGAATGTGTGTGTACTTTGTACGCACGTAAGAAGTTATACTTCTACTACATATTATGTGATTTTTAAGACTATACCAAAAATTTAAAAAAATAAAAGAATAAAACGCACACAAACACATTGAAAAATGCCACAAAGAAAAAATGATTTCTGGACGATAATAATTGTTGGCAAAAATTTTAAATACGCATTTGCTGAAAAAAAAAATTATATAACAAATATACTTACAATCATAATATGCATAAAAAAATAAAACTTGCATCGGGAATTGAACCCTTGAATTTCGTGCCGCTTTGACTCGTAATCGAAGCGTAGACTCACTCGTCCAATCGCACATTCTTTATCATGTGGAAAAATACGGTAACTGAACGTTTTACTGTTTGACAATTGTTTTGAAAATTATGTAGTTTAAATTTTGTGGAAGAAAATATAAAAATATAACAAAACAGTAAGAAAACAATATATTAGATGAAGATTGGTAGAACTTTTGTTGGTAATCAAATGAAGTATGTAAATCAAAGCATTACATACCTACTAGATAAATAAATCTACGCCAAAAAATCATAATTTAAAAATAAAAATCGAACCTAATTTGGGATTTCTCTCTAAAATCCGCATTCTTGAGAAAGTAAATGTATGTATTTCAACCTAATCCAAATGTATAATTACAATATGATTATAATAAAAACTATGTACTTACCAAATTAGAATGAGTTTTCCTTGTCCAAAATAGTCCAAAAGTCCAAAAATATAGGTATATGAAAACTATTTAAAAAGGCAGTATAACTATTAACTAACTTTTGTTTGTTGTTTCTTTTCACACAAATTTTAAAACGCAACAACCATAAATAATCTAACTACAGCTGTGCCACAGCCGCCATATTGAATAATTTTTGACATGTCATTTGAACATCCAATCAGAACAAAGTTATAATGCGCATGCGCCCGGTCGCTAGGTTTTCCCATATAAAAATTTACCCTCTATCGCCGGTAAAGAAGTATAACTTCAAAAATTGAACGTATTAAATGAGCGCTGAAAGACGTATGTAGCGCCCTCTGGGTAATAGATCATTTTTGGTGGCAAATTTAGATTTCTAATCCCAAAAAACCCCGCTTACCTACCTACCAAATTTCGTGTTGTTATCCCATGTATGTCAGGAAATATTCAAGAATAAATAAAATGAAAGTTTAAGTTTGACACCCTGTATTTCGGTTATTATCAACTTTGGTACTAAGGTAAGTTAGCTTAAATCGACCAATTTTAAGCTCAGGAATGTAAGGTTAAGCTATGGCCCATTCTTTACCAAACACCCTGTACCTATATAGGTATGTACCGGGTGTCCCAATAAGAATGGCTCTCGGCCATATCTCAGTAACCGTTTATAGTAGAGCTTTGAAATAAAAAATTTTATAACAAAAGTTGCCTAAGGAAAAGCCTGGAAATTATTTTCATAATTGTGGGACCACCGCTAGAGGCCGTAATTGAATATCAAAAATTAAAAAATCTAAATTTTACAAAATTTTCCTAATGAAGGGGCACTGGAAATCCGATCGTCGTATTCTTCATAAAATTCTACGCATATTTGATTTGACAAGTTTAGGTCTACCTTTGGAAATAAGAGGTGGGGGTGAGTGGGAACCTTGTTATGAAAAACTGGCTGTGAGTCCGGTTCTGCTTAATCAAATTTTGCAAACTTGGTCTTGTTGAAGACAGATCTTTTTCGTCAATGTAAAAGTTATGATTTCGAACCAACTTACTGAGTAATATGCCAGCTAGAAGGCGTTATTTAATTTTTTTCAGAAATCTAGTGTTCCTTGGAAAATATTAAATACAAACATGCATTTTTAATACTATATTACAAAATTAGAAAAAATTAGCAACAGAATAGCGAAAACCGCATGTTAATACCTTTTTTCTATCTCGAGATATCTTACAAAACGTGTACATTTAAAAACATAACTGTTACTGTCACCGGTAAACGAAATTCATTAAAAGTAGTGTGCTATGGAAACAACAAAGAAACATTTTCCAGCTGTCAACGTATATTAGGTCTTTTCAACGCTTCTCATTTGTTTTGAGCCTCGTTCATATCTCGTATATTAATATTATACACGGATTATACGGCATATGACAGAGGCTCGAAACAAATGAGAAGCGTTGAAAAGCCCTATTACAAAGAAATAAAAACAACTATTTAGTGATGACATAAACGTTCAAATTTTTGCCCATCATTTTCGTTGCAAACATTTACTCTTTCAAGAGTAGATTGAACAGCAGTCTCAATTTCTGCTCTCGATATGCTTTGAATGGCGTTTAGTATTCTCTGGATAATGTATTCTAGAGAAGTGTATGATGGGCAACAATTTGAATATTTAGGTCGTCACTAAGTAGTTCTTTTTGTTCTGTGTTATATTTAATTTTAATAGTATTGTTTCTCTTTATATTATTGTTTTAATTAATTATATTTTTATACGTTGACATCTGGAAAATGTTATTTTCTTTTTTTCCACAGCACACTACTTTTCATTAACTTAGTTTACCGGTGATAGTAACAGTTATGTATAAAATTTACACGTTTCTCGAGATATCTTGAGATAGAAAAAAGGTATCGACAGGCGGTTTTCGCTATTCTATTGCTAATTTAATCTAATTTTATAAAGCATGATTAAAAATGCATACTTGTATTTAATATTTTCCAAAGAAAACTAGATTTCTGAAAATAATTAAATAACGCCTCCCAGCTGGCTTAATACTTATTAGAATGGTTCAAAATTATCACGCTTACATTGAAGGAAAAGATCTGTCTTCAACAAGACCCAGTTTTCAAAATTTGATTTAGCAGAACCGGACTTACAGCCATTTTTTCATAACAAGGTTCCCACTCACCCCCACCTCTTATTTGCAAAGGTAGAGTTAAACTTGTTAAATCAAATATGCGCAGAATTTGATGAAGAATACAATACTCGGATTTCCAGTGCCCCTTCATTAGGAAAATTTTGTAAAATTTAGATGTTTTTATTTTTGATATTCAATTACGCCCTCTAGCGGTGAACCCACAATTATGAAAATAATTTCCAGGCTTTTCCTGAGGCAACTTTTGTTATAAAATTTTTTATTTCAAAGCTCTACTATAAACGGTTCCTGAGATATGGCCGAGAGCCATTCTTATTGGGACACCCGGTACATATTATTATACACCATATTATGTGTTGCCTACCCGGATACTGAGGTCACGAGCCGCCACTGTCCAGTAACCAGGACCAATTTGGCCAATATAATTAAAAGTACGAAAAATTTTGCCGAGCTATGTCGAGCTAACCAGGTGTCGCTTTTCCGAACTTGAACGGTCCCAGTAAAAGCAGACTAAAAATCTAAAAATTAATGGAATAACGCAAAAACACAAAAAATCCCCGATATGGGGTGTTGTTCAAACACAACGAAGAACCGTCATGTAACGATCACGTTACTAGATAATTAACGTTCCATGGGAATGAAATAATACGTTCCATGGTACTGCGCAGGACGGTGATCGTCACATGGACGGTTTCTCGTTGTGTTGGAACAAACCTATAATTTAATTAACCTATGAAATGCCAACAGTGTCAAAATTTCATAAATGTCATTAGTGTCAAAATTTCATAATAGTGGAGTAAACTTGCCTCAGATTGGACCAATTACAAACAAACATTACGGCGCGGTGAATTTGAATTGCTCCTCCTGGTTTAAAAACAGCATAATATAATATAGTATAATTTATGGATTACCGTCGAAGGCCGTCGTAATGAACCAAAAAAGATGATGAATCGGGTAATTTTTCTGACATTATTGAGTGTGAATCTGTCTTTTGAGTTTACTCCTCCTGGTTTAAAAACAGGGTATAGAAGCTCTCCAAGATAAAGAAATTTTGAGGGTTTGAGTGAAGAAGCCGACGCGATCTTTGAGTTAAGATTACAAATATTTATACCTCTATTATTGACAACTATTTTAACATTCGTAAGTAAGCCATTTGAATACTGATTTACAATTTTTAAATTCTTTGTTGTTGATTTGGGAAATTTTATTGTTTAAAGTTATATATTATATGTTTATTAAACATTGATGTATCTGATATTTTTATTTATAGTAAATCGTATATATTTGTGTTTATTTTTCATTTATTTTCCCCAATTGTAGCTAAAAGAAAGGTTAAAAGTAGTGCTACAAAACCCACTGTATTTTTTTTTCAAAACAATGAGTCAAGCATATAGAAACATTTTCTTAAGGTGCCGAGACCGCTTGTCGATCGTTGGCTCTCATGTTGCCCAGCATATTAACAATCACTGTCTTATTTACAGGATTTGCGGGGTTCTACTGTAGTTCAGTGCTAGTTTTCTCAAACCATTGGCGTAGGTTTTTAAGCCAAGAAGTTGTACAAAGGCCCACACTTCTTTTTCCCATTATTTTACCTTGCATGACAAGGTGAAGTATGTCATATTTTTCTGGGTGACGCATTATATGACCAAATTATTCCAATTTGCGCCTTTTAACAGTGTTCACTACTTCGCAACTTTTATTCAAACGTTGCAAAACCCTTTCGTTTGTGACTCTTTCTACCCAACTGATCTTCAGAATACGGCGGTAGACCCACATCTCAAATGCTTCTAGGTTATTAAAAGCGATTCTGTCAGGGTCCATGCTTCAACCCTGTAAAGAAGTACTGGGAATATATAACATCGAACCATTCTTATGCGAAGTTACAAATTAAGATCATGACTGCACAGGATTTTCTTAAATTTCATAAAACTTGTTCTTGCTTTGGCAATTCTACTTTTTATTTCTGTACTAGGGTTCCAGCTTTCATTAATATGAGTACCCAGATATACAAGATTACTTACTCGTTCAATTGAGTCATTACCGATTGTTACGTTATAGTTAGGTATTATTATTTACGGCTGCCTGTTTACTAATAACCATAAACTTTGTTTTTCTTGCGTTGAGTTTGAGTCCATATATCGCGCAGAATGCCACCATTCGGGTCAATAACGCTTGAAGATGTTCAATTGATCCTGTCACTAACAATGTGTCATCTGCGTATCTGATATTGTTTATAAGCATACCATTAATGAGTATTCCCTCTTTTGCGTTTTCCAACACTTCATTTAAGATTAGTTCAGCGTAAAGATTAAACAACGTTGGTGACAATATACAGCCTTGTCGAACCCCACGCTTGATTTTTACTTCTTCAGAGCACTGATTCCCAACCCTAACACATGCAGCCTGGCCCAAATACAAATTTGCGATTATTCTAATGTCCCTACCGTCCAGACCGGTAGTTTTGAGAATATGTAGCATTTTTTCATGGCGAACTTTATCAAAGACCTTTTCAAAATCAATCGCGCACATGAAAACGTCATGATTTACATCTCTGCATCTTTGAATTAAAACTTGGGTTGCGAATAGTGCATCACGCGTTCCAAGGCCACAGCCAAAACCGAATTGAGTACTTGAGATTCTTTCCTCAATTTTTCTATATGTTCTTTGATAAATTATTCTGAGAAAAGTTTTCAATACATGACTCATTAGGCTGCATTTTGTGGCTATGTGTTTTTTTGGTAGTACAACAAATGAGGAATTAAGCCATTCTTTAGGAATTTTTCCGCTTTCGTAGATTAAGTTGAATAATTTCGTAAGTATCTTAATGCCCTCGGTACCTAAAAGCTTTAGTGTTTCTACGTAAATCCCATCTGCATGGTCCGATCACCTTGCCATTTTTTGCGTTTTTTATAGCGTATTGCACTTCTTCCTTAGTTATTGGAGGACCGCTTATGTCATTTAGCGTTTCTAGTTCGCTTCTTTCATCATCGAATAATTAATTTATATATTCAGTCCATCGTATTAGTTGACCTTCGATATCGATTATAATTTTTCCGTTTTTATCTTCGATTAGTGGAGGTTTACATTTTTTATTCGTCCTGCAACTTCTTTCAGTTTTTTGCGCATATTGAATGCGTCATAGATACGCTCGTAGTTCTCAATTTCTTTACATTGTTGTTTATGCCACTCTGATTTAGCTGATCTTATTTTTCTTCGAATCATACTGTTTAGCTTTTTGTATTCTGTCAGATTAGCATTTTTATATTTTCTTCTTGCATCCATTAAATTCAGTATCTCTTCTCTCATCCACAAAAAGAAAATATAGAAAAATAGTAAATTGTAATAATACCGAAGGAAAAACATTTGTCGCATTCAGGAGCGGTTCCGCAACTGTTGGGAATTCGTTCTCTCGTTCTCTGAATGTGGCGCTACTTGCGCAACGGTCGCCATGATAGTGAGCTCATTTTAATTCCGCTACCTCCGTCCAACGTATGCTACACTTGAGTCCACGAGTCTTTACCCGTGCGTCATTAATACCTGGCGAGATAAAACACATACTTTTTATCTAGCATCGTTCTCTTCCACGCATGAAACTGTCATGTGTTGTATAATCTGTGTATAATATTAATATACACGGTTTATACGACATATAGCTCAAAACAAATGACCGGGAATGAAAAGACCTATTAAGTAAAAACACATCACTGGTATAAACACATATGATCGATCTAGACTCAGTACATTGAAGAGAGATAGGTACAAAAAATGACGATCGGAGATGTTTTCACATATTTTAAGTACAATTAACGAGTTTTGATGGGAAATAAGCCAATAAGACAATTTTACTAAAAAAAAATGATTTTATTAACGTTTCGACGCTCAAATCGGGTGTCGTTGTCAAAATACAAAAAATATTAATGAATTAAACAAAAATGTTGTTGCTCAGTAAAAAATTCTTCTAATAATTTATTTAATCTAACTCATTTATATCGGCAATTCAGACATATATTATACTTACAGATCATATAAATAATACATAAGCAAAGTAACTTGTCAAGTGGTAATGATAAAATTTATTTGTGATGCTAATTAGGGGGTGATTTTCACGATTTTTTTTAACAAAAAATAAAAGGGAACAACAATATTTTGAGCGTAACTCACTTACGTTTAACGTTAGAAGTTTTTTTAAAAAAACAAAGATAAACCTCTTTATAATCATTTCAAAAAAGTTGAAATTAATTTTCCTCGAAAAGTGCTCCAATTTTGGGTTATTTCACATTGAAATATTCGATTTGGAATTTGACGAAGAACCTACTTTTCATTAGCTACAATTTTTCATATCATTTTGCATACATCATTTTTTTCAATTTTTTATAAGCTATATTTTTGTTAAGAATATTTTTTAAATAAAATACTTACTTTTTGAGTTATCTCCGAAAAACCGTCCAAAAACATGATTTTTTTTTGTTAAAAATTAACATATTCACTCGCAAATAACTCGAAAAGTATTGACTTAGCGAAAAAAACTCTATAGAACAAAAGTTGTTTAGAATTAGTCATTTTATCCAATTCCGTGTCTTATTTTGAATGTATATTTTTCACATTCGAGAGGGGGGTATTTGTAAAATGGAGGGGATGTAGAATTGTAAACTTTTTCTCATATAATAATTGACAATTTCGACTCTCTATTCTCAAATTTTCATCCTTCCTTTATTTTTTTGGGGTCAAATTGTTCTTTGATCGGGCTATTAATAGGGATTGAGTTTGGGGTCATTGGAAAACACAAGAAGTATAAGTCACACAAATAATTTATTAAGTAAATAAAATATAGAGTACATAGTACAATAAATTTGAAAATAGACAAAAATTTAATATTTTTTTTCCTTTTTTTATAGTTACTATCACTCCTATACTAATCATTAAAAATAAACAAAAGGACACTTCATTGAAATGAAACTTCAACCTTAGTAATTTTTCTCACAAAAATATTTTATAAAAATCTTTTTTAGAATGTCCATTTTTTAAACGCTATTTTTCTTTTAAAAAAGGGGATCGGATAAACTGTATTTTTTGTATTAAAAATTATGAGAAAAATTACGTTTTTTCTAACTTTTTGCGAATGAGTTAATTCAAGTCGATTTTTCGTTTTAAAATCTAACAGATGAAGAAATTATCATTAAAAATTTAACATATATGAAATAAACTATAAATTCACTTAAACTCTACCTTGGTTATGATCGTAAAAAAATTTAATTTATATTACAACTAAATTAGGTACCGAAATTATCATATCGTAAACAATATCTTCAAAAGAACATACAGGGTGAGCCAACAATACCATAAAATAACTTCCATATCCACAGATAAGCATCCCAGTATACAGGGTGAGCGGGGAGAAACGCACCAAACTTTCAGACTGTATAATATACGTAATAATAATTAAAAATAACTGTTGTTATTCGATCTTCATTTGTTTCCGAGATACGGGGTGTTATTTTTCTTACAAACTGACGATTTATTGATTGCTCTAAAACCGGTTGAGGTGTGCAAATGAAATTTGGTGGTTTTTAAGACATAGTTATTGCGCATTTTTTGACACACAATTGAGAACTTTATATTCACTATTGGCGCGCGTACCGGTAATGGTCTGAAATTTTTTAAAGAAAAAAACAATAGTACGCCACTGAGATATTTCAAATTAAAAATTATTTTTGAATTTCCTGTTCAATTTCTAACAATCTATCTTACCGTTTGTTCATACGACGCTTCGTTTTCATGCAAAAAATAAAATATCTTAACGCTTACAAAGTATTCGAAATAAGTTTCTACACATTCATATAGAAACTTCCTCGAAAACTTTGTAAGCGTTAATATTTTTTATTTTTCGCATGAAAACGAAGCTTCGCGTCGCATGAAAAAAAAGGGAAGATAGATTTTTGGTCACAAATTGAACGAGGAATTCAAAAACATGACAACAGGTAGACCTAGAAATAGCGCTATCGGGGGATGGCAGGAGACAGATTCGAATCAAAACGAAACCGTATATTTTTCTATTGAATTCAAAAACGATTTTTTATTTGAAATATATCAGTGGCGTACCATTTTTATCTTTAAAAAATTTCAGACTATACGCGTAGGCGCGCCAATGGTGAATATAAAATTCTTACTTGTATGTCAAAAATTGCGCAATAACTACGGCTTAAAACCCGCCAAATTTCATTGGCATATCTTACCCGGTTTTAAAGCAATAAAATAAATCGTCAGCTTGTAAGAAAAATTTTAACACCCCGTATCTTGGAAACAAATGAAAATCGAATAACAACATATGAGTTATTTTTAATTGTTATTATTACGTATATTATACAGTCTTCAAGTTTGGTGCGTTCCTCATCACTCACCCTGTATATAACAAAAGTATTTCAGCTCTCAACGCAACCCAGTATTTATAACAAACAGTATTGACACTTTCCATACCAGTTCTGCATACTTTCAATCTTGAAGATTTGACTATCAACTCAGGTGCGTAGTAGCACAATTGCTGCTGGTTTAACCTTGTACATTCGTTTTAATATGCTGCCTCTTGAAGCTGTTGGAACTACTGAGATCATTCAAAGATTTGATAATTTATTTGACCTATTTAATTCGTCCAATATTTCTAACCCTAACTCTCGGTTTCATAATCAGTTAATGTGGACTTTAAATTTTAAGTTGGTACCTTTATCAATGCAATTCATATGGGTAAATGTCAACGTTAAAGTGAACTTTAGTTAATGTTCACTTTAAGTTGATTATGAAACCGGGCGTAAGTCCTACAATAGGGTATTTAGTAATTTACCAGAAAGATTTTTCATTGAGCCAGTCCGGTCGTAACTTTTTACCTCATATGACAGATAACAAGATGGCTGCCTCTACAAAACGAGATTTCAAAAACTTCAATGGCGCCGGCGAGAGTGTCACTACTGATTGTTTTTAATACTGTGTAAGAATTAAAGGAATTTTTAGATTTAGACAACTTTTTAAGGGAAGTTAAAGAACTTTTTTTGATATATATTGTTGTTAGCAAATAAGCACATTTTAAACGTATGTAAGTATCTACGGGGTATTTCACAATGAGATGTATTTTTGAACATGTGAGGCATTGTATATGAACACGTTTTCGGATGTAGAAGATTTTTGGGTAGATGGACGACATTTTTAATTGTTATAAAAGCTTCTTCTCGTTGTCCTTATGCTCAATAAGAGCGTCGGACTTTGCTATCATCTATCCATCTTTCCATATTTTTCCACACCTTCCGGTCTCTTGCCATTGATCTGTTGCACTATTTTCCCTCTCTTGGTCACGATTTCCTGGGTTTGTTTCATCCACCCCTTTCTAGGTCTACCCCTTCTTCTTCTCCCCTGTCTTTTGGCATCTGTCACCTTCTTTACTAGTCTCTTCTCGTTCATTTTAGTTATATGTCCAAACCAATTCAGTTTTCTCTTTTCAATTTTTTGCTCTCTTGGTTCCTGTCTTAGTACGTTTTTGATATTATACAAGCACAAGCTTATGGATCGAAATAAGCTATAGATGAGTATGCTCTCCTCTGTATACTATTGTTCCACAGCGACTATTTTGAACAATATGCTTGTCATATCTAATTTATGACCATAGTAGAGAGAATATAGACTTATTTAAGCTATACCAGCTCTACAGATGATGATGCTGGTGATGTCGTGTTAGTAGGAAATAGTGAAAGAGACTTAGAACAAAAACTGGAACATTGGAGACAAGCTCTGGAGGAAAAAGGTTTAAAACTTAGTAGGACAAAAACAGAGTATTTGGAATGTTCATTTAAAGATGGAGCTACTACAAATAAAATGGTATCTTTGGATGGTGAAATGATTTTGAAAAGCAATAGTTTTAAGTAACTAGGATCGGTATTACAGAGTAATGGAGAAATAGATGGAGATGCATGCAGTAGAATTAGGGTTGGATGGATGAAGTGCAAAGAAGCGAGTGGTGTGTTGTGTGACAGAAAAGTTCCAATGAAGCTGAAAGGAAAATTCTATAAAACAGCCATAAGACCGGCTATGATGTACGGAACTGAATGTTGGGCAGTGAAAAAGAAAGAGGAACAACGAATGCATGTGGCGGAAATGAGAATGCTTAGATGGATGAGTGGAGTGACAAAGGATAAAATTAGAAATGAGTATATTAGGGGAAGTCTAGGTGTGGCACCAATTGATGCCAAAATGAGAGACCATAGGTTAAGATGGTTTGGTCATGTTCAACGGCGAGACGTTAATCACCCAATAGGAAGAATAGCTGAAGTGCAGATTCCTGGAAGGAGTAGGAGAGGAAGACCAAAGAAGACCTGGGGGGAGACGATAAGGCAGGACATGTTGGTACTGCATAGGGATAAGGCAAAGAGAATGATGATGATGATGATGACCAGCTCTACAGATCTAAGAAGTCCAGATTTGACTATGCCTGAAAATGCACTATGGGGTTTCATTAGAAGGGAGGTTAGAAAACGCAGAGATGTTTCGAATGAGGGCATGCAAAACGGAGTTCGCCAAACTTTTACATCTGTTACTCCGATCATGAGACGCATGAACATACGAACATGGCGTCGTATCAAGCTGTATTGCGACAATAGAGGTATGCACACCGTTGTTTTGAATAAATAAATAATTAATAAATAACTCACAAACAAATCTGTTATTTCTTCCCTGTGCAGTATAACAAAAACAATTAATTAGTGTAAAGGGAGTTTCTGGCCACCCCGTAGATACTAGCCTTTCTTTTTAATAACAACGTTCACTGGAAACTGGAGTTACCACTACAAATAAGATGGTAAATGGAAGAACTCGAATGATACCTTGTGTAATAAAAAAATCCAATGAAATTATATTAAGCAATGCTGAATATCAAGAAAGGTTTAAGAAAATTCAGTGAGGTATAGTTAGAAGAATGCATATACATTTTTTAATGCATAATAATTTACTAGCCATAATAATATGTCATTGAAAGGAAATTTGATCTGTATACATTAAGTTCCTTTATCGCATCGTTGATTCACTCTGTACAAGGAATATTTGCACTGTATCCAAAATTATCATTCGTAGGTACCTCAATCACCTTATGCCAATCATAAGGCAATAAATTTGTTACACCTACTATATTTTATCCTTTTTAATAAATTCCCCTTTTCCTGAAAATATTGTCCGTCAACTCATCTACAACAAAATTCATTAAAACTTGAATGAGATAACATAGTTTGTGTCTAGACACATCATTTTGTGTTGGCTACAAAAATATGGACACTTGGGACATATCCGCTGTCATTTTACACCACTTAAGATTTCAGCAACATTCTGTCTTTATTCGAAATGTTAGTGTTTTATAAAATATACAGTGGATATCGACAATATACAATAGACAGTGATTGCAATATTTTCTTAAAGCTGATTATTTATTATTGTACTTTCTACGTCAAATGTGACGATATTCCGCATCTTAAATTTGGGGATTTTAATTGAAAATTGCATGCAGTTGATGAATATCAAACACTGGTTATATATCAAAGTACTCAGCATCGAATTATATGCAATACTTGCAGTAACTGCGATTCTATACTTTGTTTTACGTTAAGAATATAACGTTACGCTTACGGAGACCAGCGTTGCCAAAGCTCTCGCACACGGGTGGATACTCGACTGCCGATATACGATTCATTCTAGTCAGTACGGCGTGGCATCGATGCGCTTCTATCGTCCATAAGAAATACATGAGACTATCCCTAATGAACGTGAAACGCTCTATAGAGAGCAATTTAGTACAATGTGGACGTTTTTAATACGTCAGTCAATAAGACCTGGGTCTAACCATGAGATGGCGCCTTTAGAAAAACTCATTAGGAATAGCAACTGAAATAGAAATGGGCACATATTGTACAAGAGTCATCAATTAGTGGGATATGCAGATGATGTGGCAATTGTAGCGACGAGTGAAAAGATCCTGAAAGAGATAACAGAAAAATTAGTAAATGAATCGTATAAGTTGGGTCTACAAATAAATCAAAATAAAAGCAAGTCCACCCGTTATAATATCATTTTAGCGCTTTAATTATTTTTTTAATTATTTTCTTTTGATCACTTAATTAATTTCTGTAACTTTCTCGTAAAGGACTACTTACGTGACGTCATACCTCGGTGATGGAACGTTCTATATACGCCACCTATTGAGAATTATTTCGTGTTCTGAGAGAATTTGACGTTGACCTTGGCAGAGAAACGCATCTCGTTCGCCACTTGGCTGTTGGCTGTCTCGACGAAATGGTGGGTTAATAATTTCAACTAAATTATTTATATTTAACATCTCCAGTTTGAGTGAAAAGTAGTTATTACCAATTGTTGTTTTGGAGAAAGGAGAGAAGTGTAAAACACAAATGGAATCTGGATAAGAATCACTCGGTAAAATATTTATTTTTTCATAATTTTTTTATATATAGCCTGGTTTTTTTTTGTGATGGAACATTTGATATATTAGGTTCATTGTTAAATTTCTTAGTCAACTCATTATTTGGATTTTATGTAGATTATTTCGATTATTAAATATTCACTTAAGGAAAATTATATATTAATATATTTTTTGGTTAGACATAACCAAACATATGCAATTCTTAATTAATATTGGAAATACTTATCATTTCTCTGTAGGTTTTAAATTTATTGAACATCCAATATTTTTATAAATTCAATATATTTTTACAAATATATTCCCTCAGATAACTCATATTCAAATTTCAAATTCAATGTCATTATTTGTTCATATCTTCACACCCAAAATAGTTCAAGGTTACCTGAGATTAGTTTTTTGCTCCATTTAATGGCTGCTTTTTCTGTATTACATATTTCTTCTAAAAAGGTTTTTCTCATCTACTTATTTCTTCTTCTCTTTACTTTTTGCTCACCGGTTTATATGAGAAATAAAACGAAGGATATGTTTTTAGCCATTTGGAAGAAATATACCAAGTCATAGCCCTTAAAACATCTTGAGAAGCCCTGAGACAGCCGCAGCCAAGTCACCATTGGGAGTATGTCGATTTGGGAGCAAGTGATGGGACATTCCAGTCCCATTTTTGTCATCTTTCCACCTGTACCTACAGGAAACATGGTTTAGCACCTCCTCTGGTGTAAATTTTATGGATTGCAGCATCAGACTTTACCTTGAAATCTTTCGATAAAGGGATTGGTTTGGGAACATTTAAAGTTTGTGGATTTGAGTAACTATAGTGTTTATATTTCAGACTCTCGGTTTAATGCACTATGTTAATTAATTTTTTTTCCAGATTTAGTTTACCTCTGTTTTTTTATGACATATTTGTATACTATTGTATTAGGTTCCCAAACTTATTTACGATCTATGGTAAGTTACTTGTGTGCACAAGGTAATCAGGCCTAGAAAACTATGTTTTTATATTTTATTATTGGTTTGATATTTATTTTGTAATATTAGTAGCTCGTTTCCCAGATATTTCGTTGTTCTATTCGCTTTACTTCATTTGTTCGGTTAAATAGTCGTTTCGGTATTTATCTTAACTTCATTTCTATCACTTTTATTCATTAATTTGTTTAATTCATTATTGTATTTTCTCTTCGTCAGGCTTGTGCCTATTTATTTATATTACTTTTAATATTTGTCGGTTTTAATTTAGTTGTACGTAGCAGGCGTACTATAACCATTTGGTAGAAATCTCATGCGAGTTGTACCCTATATGTAAATAAGAGGTACTTATGTAAATTTTGTAACAGGTAACATTATTGTTGTTATCTTAGATATAACTTTTGTCATGTATAACTTTTGTATAACTTTGTCATTTTAAAGTCACATTATATTCAATTTGGTCTAACTCAGAGATTGTTAAAACTCTGGTAGTTAATTTTAATAAATGTTTATTTATTTTGCACATCATTTATTCTTATTTCCTTTATATTTACATTTACCTATATATTTAATATATTTAATATTTGACCGCAGTGTAAGATACCTGGGAGAGTGATCAAAGATCATTTTCTTGGCGCCCATGATTTGTTAGTTTTATTTATTTTGTTCGTCTTTAGCAATTATTCATCTTCATTAATTTTCAGTACATTATTATTATTTTCTTATTTCACCTTTTAGTCATCATTATTATCTACTTAGAGCTACTGTTCTTCGACAGGCATGCAAACAAGCCGTATCCATCCTTGAGTGTCAAGTTGTTCTCTTGCTAGCCAATTCTATTTAATATCCCCTTCTCTTCACTTCTACATCCTTTCACTTTCCTCCACTAATACTACTGGAAAGTAGTATTTTTCCTACAGCGGCTTCTTAACGTAGAAGCCACTTCACTCTCTTCTCTAGATCCCATCTATTTTCATTTTTGTCCCATTAACTTATATCTCTTCCTGCATGTTTTCCTTACTTCTGTTGGAGTTTATCTTTCTCTTTACTTTCACTCCAACAGAAGTTCATCTTTTATTTGTTTCAATGGCGCCCAACGTGGGGCTAACCGTTTATGGTTTTAAGAGAATAGTTCTTTTAGTTCATTTTCTTTTATCTGAATTTTCTGTATTATTAGTAAGAAAGAGAAAGGAGAGATGGAACAAAATTCAATGTAAGCACACAATTAGGAGAGTTTAAGTTTGAGGAAATAGACGAATATATTTATCTATGAGCAAGGATAACAAACAAGTGTGAAGAAATGAAAAAAACTGTATGCCAGATTAAGTAAAGCCAATCGATCCGCGGGAGCCATGAATTATTTACGAAGATCAAAACAGCTGTCATGGAATGCAAAATTCAGGATTTACAAGACTATAATAAGGTCAACAGCGATATACGGATGTGAGACATGGATACTCAACCAAACAACAAAAGAAACAGTAAGAAGATGGAAAAGGAAAATACTGAGAAGTATATTAGGTGGGAAGAGAACAGAGGAAGGGTATATAAGAAGGACAAATGAGGAAGTTTATAATATTTACAAATAACCACAAGTAGATAGCGACATAAAATCAAGAAGGCTGCAGTGGCTGGGCCATATAGAAAGAATGAACGATGACAGAGTGGTCAAGAAAATAGCATGGAGAGTACCAGATTATAAAAGAAAGAGAGGAAGACCACGAAAGCGATGGAGAGGCGGTAGTAGAATACCTAAAGGAAAAAGGAATAACAGACTGGAAGAAGTTGACAAATAACAAAAAGCTATGGAAAAGAACAACAAAGTTCTGGGCCTAAATGGCCTGTAAACACACTAAAAAAAAAACTTGCAGTAACTAGGATTCTAGAGAGCAATTTAGTACAATGTGGACGTTTTTAATATGTCGGTCAATAAGTCTCGGGTCTAACCATGAGATGGCGTCTTTAATAAATTTTCCGTATGACATTTCGGCAGTCCTAACCATCAAAAGCATACTGTCAAAATTTCCTGACATACGCATTCCTGACCAGGGCTTGAAGTGGCTCTACTTTTATGATTTTTCTAAACAATGGATTCAAAACAATTTCATGGGTTTATCCTTGTTATTTGATGGGAAGAATACTGTCCAAACTGAGCAATGGATCAACAAATGTCAGCGGGACTCTTGCTCTTCGAGTATAACCATTAAACGATGATTTGCTGAATTAAAACGGGGAAGTACAGACAACAATAATGATGGGCGCTGTGGAGGGCCAAATGGGGCAGTTATTCCCGAAAAAATCGAAAAAACGGGGAAAAATATTATGAAATATCGCAAAATGAGGTTGAAAGAGATAGCTGACACTCTACAAATAAAAAAGGAGAGCTTTTTGACTATTATACATGAACATTGGGTATGAGAAATCTGTTTTCCAAATGGGTGTCGCGTTTTCTCACACCAGACCAAAAACAGCAAAGAATTGAGGAATCATGTACTGTTTGGACATGTTTAATCGGAATAAGTCACAATGGATGAAGCGTGGATCCACCAGTTCACTCCGGAATGAAATTGGCAGTCATCTGAGTGGACAACACCCGGAAAAAGCCGTCCAAATATACAACAAACAAGGAATTATTGTTATTGCTACTTGAAACAATCAACAGTGACTACTGTATTGGTTTATTGGAGCGTTTGAAGACCGAAATCGCAAAGAATGGGGCCTCATTAAATGACAAATTTTGACACAACAAATTTTGTTGAAGAAAAAATTGTTGCTTCACCAAGACAATGCACTGTGTCACAATTTGATGAAAACGATGGATAAAATATACGATTGGGCTTTGAATTGCTTCCACACCCACCGTATAGTCCAGATCTGGCCCCCAGCGATCATGCTCTGAAAGGACAAACTCTCACCACGACATTTTTATGTTAAAGTTGATTATTGTAGTTATCAATTTTTCTTAGTGGCATTCTAACAAGAAAGTACACGATTGCATTTCTTTTCAATTCAAGCTACACCATTGCTCTACTTGTGTTTCGAAGTATTCACCTCTCGTCAGGAGCACTTGTGACAGCTTCAACTGAAATGAAGTGAAAAAAAAGTTTCCACATCTTCTCTGATGCCCGAGATTATCCTTACCATTAGAGACAAAGACAAATAAGACAAAATCGAGGTCAGACTCCCAGGAAGAACTATTTTTTTTCTTAAACTTTACAAAAATTTTAAGTGCAGAAAGAAAAAACTGATATAGTCAAAAATAAAAAAGACGCAAGTCATAAACTTGCCTGGTTAATTTGATGCTACAACCAACAATACCTTTTCCAGAGATAATTTGCTTATAAAGAGCAGCGGTCTGCTCTTTCTGTAAAAAAATTGGACTCCCGGACATGTTTCGCTCTATATTAAAGTTCACCATCAGACCATCAGTAGGTTAACCCTTTCGTACACCGTGTCCTCGATTGAAGACAACCTATTCTATTTTTTTGTATGCAGCTCCATGTGTTTTTACTCTTGTAACACATTGCCCCTGATTATAGACATCCTTTTCCGTCCAATGAGTACCTGTGCTGCCATCTAAGGGCTTTTGAACAAAACATTTAATTTTTTGAATTATATGTACCCATAGGTTTTTATAGTTACTTATGAGGGAAATTTGTTAAAAAACTATTGTTTGTAGCAGTTTTGCTTAAAATTCGCTACCACGGCTTTTCTGAAAAGCATGTACTTGTTTGTGTACGTTGTGAGTCAACGGAAAAGATAATTTTTAGGCAAATATAACAAATCACGAATGACATATGACAAACGCAATGTTCATCTCTACATAAGTAAATAAAAAAATTGTTTTGTCAGATACCATACATTACTTATTGAATAAAATATTTGTTTTTTGTCAGTATTAAAAAAAAATATCTAATATTTTTACTCGATTGGCTCACATGAGGACAACTTTTCGTGACCAAACTGTGCATCTTGAAAATGTAAAACTAATAGCAAAAATTTGCAAAAAATCATTCTTGCTTTGTTGCAAATTTCAGACTTTTAGCTTAAAGAAATTTAATTCGTGAACGAAAGGGTTGAAAGACCTGCTTTTCTGTCTCCTTGTTTGTCTCCAACATACAACTATCTAATGAGTCCCAATATAGTGCAAAACTGTAGCTGAAGTACCAATTTTTAGGCATTAAGACCAGGACATTCATGTCTTCTAACAAATCACTCATATTTCGTTTGAAGATTTGTTTTCTAGCTACATTTATTCGCAAAAATTTCCAAAATTATATTATAATAAACGCAAAAAGCATTAAAACGAACTGGTATGTTAATGGTGCAATTCATTTAAATAATTATTAACATTCTGTCTCCAATCGGAGTCATGCGCAATTAGTAAGGTATCACACTGGCTCCCATCGCAGTGATGCGCACATAGTAAAGTATCACACTGGCTCCGATCGGAGCCATGCGCACGCAATATGTTAAAACGCAGAACAGAACCAAAATTCGATTCATTGTACTTTGATATACATGTTAAGAACCGCTCGTTGCCCAACCGCATCTACGTAATAATGGACTTCCCCAAATTTTCAAAAAGAATATCATTCGTTACTTTTGAAAGGTGGCGGCTTTCGAAAAAGTTGCAGTGCGTGAGGATTAAGCTACAACTAGAAAAATGAGAGGAAGGATGGGAGGGGGCAAAATTTTCACAAGGAACCAGTCTCCCGATGTTTTTAGTCAAAATCCCTACATCACATAACAATAGGAGCTTAAAGAAGTAAGTCGGTAGGGTCGTTGATAAATGTTTGTAGGGTTTTTTTTTTCGATTAAGTGCTTGTTTTTATACTCCATAATATCTACAATGGAAGCTTTAGGACGAAGTATCTCCTTCCAGTCAATCATTACAGCGATGCATGTGAAATAATACTCAAAAGTCTATTATATTTTGGCTCATTTCTTTCAAACAGTGAAGTTTTTAGCTTATAAACTAATCATATTGATAATTTCAAGTCAAAACCGTCTAAAAATTGCTTTTAAAAAGAAATATCTTGACGATGAATGCTACATTCATAATCTTGACCGACGTTATTGGTGAAAGATGACATATGACAGCTGACATTGAAAGCAAACATTGCAGTTCATATACTGTTGTGATGTGTCATGTTGTCAGGAATATTGCTTAATGGCGTCTTCCAAAGAATAGGAGAAGTAACGAGCGATCCACAATTATTGGGATCAAAGCTATCCGTGCAAAAAATTACGCATGTCTTGTTTTAATCTGAAAGACCGCCGGAGTGTGACGTCACGGCCAACTGCGGCTATATTCAGTGTTGTTATGATCAATTTTCCAAACAAAGAATAAAGATTGAAAACACGTTGAAAAGATACTCAATTTCAAGACCTTTTAATTCGTATAAAGTTAAAATTTTGCTTCCTCTGCTACTTTTTATGTTCAATTATAGTGTTTTTTAAGTTAACGTACGTACACTGACGACACCGAAATCAAATCGATTACATAATGATTAAACATCGCTGGAAAACATCTATTAGCCAATGTAAAACACGACCTAGCGCTGACTGCGGCTCTGACCACCAACTTCTTTTTGCAACGCTAAAGCAAAAATTCAATGCATGTGCTAGGATCCGAAACAAGAGGATATCAAAAATAAAAGATACACAACAATTTAAAAGCCAATGTAATGAAAGATTCGAAAATATTTTACCAACTATTGCCACTCATGATTCCGAAAAGATTGGGTTATCTTTTAAAAATACCTTGATAAAACCCTTTGCTGACTGCGAGGCACAGTCTAATGCCGTCTCAACCGGACCAAAAAAAGTGTGGATGCCTGCAGATACTTTTGACCTCGTTGAAGAACGTAGAAAACTTAAAATTGCTGGAATCGAGAACCCTCTCAGGAATTCCCAGTACCGACAGCTATCTAGAGCTATTCAGGCTGCTTGTAGACGAGACAAAAACAAGCATATAGAGAAAATCTGCAGAGAAATTCAACTACATGCCGATACAAATAACACCAAAGAACTCTTTGATAAAGTCAGACTACTCACACGTAAATTCAAGCAGAAATCTTGGTCTATCAAAGATGATGAAGGTAATGTAAAGACGGATTTGGACAAGGTTATTGATGTTTGGAGGGCGTATTGTAGGTCTTTATACGCCAATACGGACCAGATGCCAGCGGACACCCCGTTTCTACCTGACTGCCAGACCTCCACTTTCCATTCTCCTTCAACAGAGACACACCACACTAGTTTTGAATCTGAACCTGACATACTTTTTTCCGATGTGGAATTCGCTTTAAAAATACTTAAGTTAAACAAAGCAGCAGGATATGATCTCATTACTGCAGACGTCTTGAAGCATCTTCCGGAATGTGGAGTGAAAATATTACATCGATTGTGTAATGAAATATGGCATCTGGCCTGAGGATTGGAGAAAGACCATAATCATACCTCTTCATAAGAAAGGTTCAACAAATAATTGTAACAACTACAGGCTATTAGCTCTAATATCACACGCCAGTAAGGTGATCCTCTACATACTGCAACGGAGTCTAGAAAACTTCATGAGTTGGCAAATAGCACCTGAGCAGGCTGGATTTGTAAAGGGCAGAGGTACTAGAGAACAAATCCTTAATGTAAGAAACATCATAGAAAAAGCCAGAGAATACCAGATCCCGATATTTATATGTTTCGTCGATTATACAAAGGCCTTTGATAATGTTAGATGGGACAAACTATGGAACATATTGACGACAATGGGTGTACCTAAACACTTGACTCACCTTATTAGCAAACTGTACCAAGATAACCTGGCATATATTCGAATGGACGGATACCTGTCTGACAAATGCACTTTGGAGAAGGGAGTACGCCAAGGATGCGTTTTATCTCCCTTATTATTTAACATATATTCGGAGTTCATAATGCGCAGAGTCTTGGATGGTTGGGAGGGAGGAGTAAACCTAGGTGGTGTTAAGATATCTAACTTGCGTTTCGCAGACGACACTACACTTCTAGCCTCTACTCCAGAAGAAATTATTGAATTATTAAAAAAACTCGAGGTAGAAAGTGCTAAATTTGGACTCATGGTTAACTACAACAAAACCAAAATCATGGTTATTGATCGCCAACAACAATTTCCTGAAACCCAAACTACTGCGGGATGCGAGGTAATCTTGGAGCTCTAGTTAACAACACAGGCAGTTGTGAACCCGAAATTAGAAGACGCATTCAACTAGCAAGAGCAGCAATGAGTGAACTAAACGGGGTCTGGCGTGATCGTCACATTACTATGACAAACAAAAAGAGACTCGTTTCAACTCTGGTCTTTTGCATATTTTACTATGCATGCGAGACATGGACAGTCAAAGAATCAGATAGACGACGTATAGACGCCTTTGAAATGTGGACATGGAGACGCCTGCTTCGAATTCCATGGACGGCTCGCCGTACAAATGACTCGGTTCTGGATGAAATTAAACCGGATCAGCGCCTCTCCAGTACCGTTTACTCTAGAATTTTAAAGTTCTTTGGTCATATCCATCGGAGTGATCACAAAATGGAGCGGTTGGTGGTCCAAGGAAGGCCTCAGACTCAACGCCAACGCGGAAGATCTCCACAGCGATGGGCGGACATTACTAAAAAGCTTCTCAACAAACAGTATACTGAGGCAATACATGTAACTGATGACCGCGACCAGTGGAGAAATATTATCAATCAAACTGTCCGAGCTGCTGAAGCCCAATTATGAACCACAACACATCTACTAAGATGTTAATAACTATGATGATGTCAGTACACTGACAAGTATCTGTCAAAGTTGACGTAAACTGGAACGTATATCTGAATTAATAATAGACATGCACTGTATAGCTATCTCTGTCGTTCAGAGCCACCTACGGTGACAATAATTTTGGATCACACGTTATCTCTTTCCGATCACTAATTATTGTGATGCATAAAAAAATAGTAAAAGCATAATAACGCGCTACTATATTGTGGTTCATTTTTTCCAATCAATGATAGTTCTTATCGACACCTAAGAGAATCAAACAACCTCAGTTTTAGTAACGGTTTTATAATCACAGACATTAATATTTAACGAGAAGTACGGCAGGGATGCCTCTTGTCGCCCCTGCTTTTTACGTTAGCTCCAAAAGAATTTTCAGAAATGCACTTTCTGAAAAACAAGAAGGAATAATTGTGAATGGTCTTCAATATTTCTTCAATAATAATTCTTCTAATTCTTCTAATAATTCTTCAATAATAAGTCATCAATAATTTGCAATGTGCGGACGACACAGTACACCAAGTTTCTCCTCAAGAAGATCTGCAAACATTACTTGAGTGTCGTTGAGAGCTGTGAGGAAGCAGGTCTGGATCTGAACACACAGAAAATCAAATTACTCGTAATAAATAAACAACAGAACACAAAACCTATATATGTAAACAGTACCAAACTTGAGCAAGGTGATCAAACTGTTTATCTTGGATATCAATTACATTGTAACTCAGAGATTCACGGTGAAACTAGATTTTTTAAACGTTCCCGCTCCAAAGAAAATATGATGACAATGTTTGTTACACCCAAAATCTTGACAGGTGACAGATTTGATGAACCATGACATATGACAGTTGACAATGACACCAAAATCGGGAAAATATTAGGTTTTCTTCGCTTAGAACGAATTGGTGGTATTAGCATTATTTAACATATACATGGGAACCCCGATAAGTCGGCCTCCGATAACCCGGACCGATTTTCATCAGACAAAACAAACATTTTTTCAGTTTGACTGAGTTTTTACCAAGAAATGAACAATACTGTATACAACTGTACGTAATTTAGATCTATTGTCCATACGTATTTCATGTTTTCGCAATTATAATGAAGTTTACCTGTTAGTATGCAGTGTTTTATTACTTTTTACCATATTCTCCGTCTAACCCGGATCGGCCGCGGTCCCGATTAATCCGACTTATCCAGGTACCACTGTACTCTGAAAACATCTTTAGAGAGGCCTTGGACGAATCAGAAGATGGTATTGTAATAAATGGCCAACTTATAAACAATATTAGATATGCAGACGATACAGTATTGCTAGCAGATAGTCCGCAGGAACTCCAAACGATGATGGATACTGTAACATTAAAGATGGAAACATGTAACAAATACGGTCTAAAACTAAATTGTAAGAAGACAAAAATAATGATCATTAGTAAGAACACAACCGTAAACGCCCAAATTACAATAAGCGATACACCGTTAGAAAGATTGTAGAAAATATGCTATTTGGGTTGCAATATTAAAGATACTTGGATCATAGCTACGAAATAAAAACTCGAATGGAAAAAGTCAAAAGCTCTTTTAATGTTCTTAGGAAGATTGGTCCTTCTCTACAGAATAGAAAACTGGAGTCTTACAGAAGATGCCATTTTTTTCCTGGAAGCCGTCTGTTGTGAACCGGTTGTAATGCACCAACTTGGCTTATTGTACATCTTCCATTCGTTTATGAAACCCATTCCATAATTCTGGAACCATGTACCAGCTTGTACAAGTTTAGTGGGTGGGTGCCATATATATTTGGAGTCACTTCGATGTCTCCGAAAAGTGTTTGCCGCCTCCGATACAATGCCAGAAGATGCCATAAAACGATTAGAGGCATTTGAAATGTGGTGCTACCGACTTATGTTGAGGGTCTCATATATACACCACACAATAATTAACAAAACTATTCTCCAGAGGCTAAGAAAAGACACAGAAATTATTAACACTGTAAAGAACATAAAATTGGCTTACTTCGGTCACATTATGCGTAATAATAAATGCTGACCTCTACAGTGGATTCTACACGGCAAGATTGAGGGCAAGAGAGCCCCTGGACGTAGACGTATATCCTGGGTGACATATCTTAGGAAGTGGACAGGTCTAACGTCAATTGATCTATTTCGAGCTGCTGTGAATAGAATAAGATGGGTCAATGTGGTCGCCAACATCTTTAGAAGATAGGCACCTTTATAGAGTTGATTACTGTGATTGTGTAGAGAAACATACTGCGGTCGGTAAAGCGAAACGTAGAACAGGGGTTACTAAGAGGGTATTAAAGTTGCTTTCCTACGAAAGTAATTAAATCCATTTACTAAGGCTGAAAACATCAAGTACACACATTCTAAATTGAATATAAATAAAAGTTATTATAGATTTAGAAAAAATGTGAAATACAAAAGTTATTCGATTTTCTAATTATGATTTTTTGACATATATCGTACTAGTGACGTCATCCATCTGAGCGTGATGACGTAATCGACTATATTTTTAAAGGGGAATAGGGGTCGAGTGCTAGCTCATTTGAAAGGTTATTCAATTCTCTATACAGTACTATAAACATTAAGATCATTATTTATACAGGGTGTCTAAAAAAAATTTGAATTATTAATTAAACAATTAATTTAATTAAAAAAAATTTTTTGGACACCCTGTATAATTATTCATGTTAATGTTTATATTACTGAATAGTGAATTGAATAACCTTTCAAATGAGCTAGCACTCGACTCCTATTCCCCTTTAAAAAATAGTCTATTGCGTCATCACGCCCAAATGGATGACGTCACTAGTACGATATATATGTCAAAAAACCATAATTTAAAAATCGAATAACTTTTGTACTTTACATTTTTTTCTAATTCTGTAAATAAAGCAGTTTACAAGGAGGTCAAAATATAGTGAATAACCCTGTACATTCATTGGGGCCGACCGACCGGCTCTGTCCCGTCATACAGCTGACCGACTATAATAACTTTTATTTATATTCAGTTTAGAATGTGTGTACCGATTTTCAGCCTTAGTAAATGAATTTAATTACTTTCGTAGGAAAGCAACTTTGATACCCTCTTAGTAACCCCTGTTCTACGTTTCGCTTGACCGACCGCAGTATGTTTCTCTACACAATCACAGTAATCAACTGTAAAAAATCTAGCTTTACTAAATTCAAAGAGATTTTTCAGCGCTGCCTCTTGGACTATTAGAATAAGAACGAATTGGTAATCCTCGAAAACGCCAGAACTTTCTTCCCAACGTCTGTAAGTTGAACTTGAATCAATATGATTGCTTATATTAGTACGTCAAACAATTTTATTGCTAAGAAATTATAAATAAGTTTTTAGAAAATAGATTATCTTATGATAAACTCATCGCCAATGAACTAAAAATGTCAAACTACAAACCTCTACAAACTTTTGATTCATACAGTGTGCGTATATAGAAAAATTTTGATTTAATTCTTTACATCCCCGCGCCTTAGTTCTTTAAGCAACAATTGTTCACTTACCCTAACTTCTAAAACTCTCTAATCTATATTTTTTGTTTCACAACTGGTCTGCTACACATCAACTACGATAATGAAGCATATTCCATAAATGTATGCCCTCTAACGAAAATAAATGTGAAGATTAACCTATTTAAACCTTTGCACTGCGTTTGTTGCGTATCTTGGCGAACCGCCTCGTCTTCTTTTTTGGCTGCTCGTCCATTACTTCGTCGTCGACTTTTCTTTTCACCTTGACGGGAAGCGTCTCTACAGAAGTGCTCGGTTGGTCCAACGGAGCTAACTTCTTTTCTAAAATTTTTAAATCTTCTTCGACCACTTTAGAGACTTCTAAACTTTCCAAGTTTACTAAGTCAGAAATTGGTTCTACGGCTAAACCTACAACATTAACAGTAGATAAAATATTTGGTAGTAATAAACAATTTATATAGGCGTACGATAATTATAAGACTATTCTCTTCCAGTAAAATTTACTTTAGGTCCTGATAATATACCCAATATTTTATTAAAGCAGTGTGCTTACTCATTAGGTTTGTTCTAGCAAACAGTCAAACTAGTCAGAAACCGTCAGGAAACAGTTGGTCAGTGAGAGAACATAATACAGTCACCAGTGCTATCCCCTCTACTCGCGCTGGTAGACTATTCGCTGATGGTTTCAAACCGTTTGAAACTGATGCTAGAACAAACCTATAATCAGGGCCTCTGTTACAAATCTTTAATATGTCATTGTCACAAGGGGTTTTTCCTAGTATGTGGAAAGAAAGTTTTATCATGCCTATTTTCAAGTCTGGGGAGAGGAAGGATATAAGGAATAGTGATGTAACGAATGTCGTTTTTTGAACATTCGGGAATACGAATGCGAATGCGAATATCTAATAACGACATTCGCGAATGCGGATGCGAATGCGAATGTTCAGTTTTTTTTAATTTGTTTCTATTTTTGAAATGTTTTCTAAATTTTTAATGAGAAGTTAATTAATCTTTAGTGTAAATCAATCTGAATCTTAAGCTTTATTACATTATACCAAATAATAAAACAACGTGAAGCCTGATAATCTGATTATACGAGGTTAAGTTACCTTTTTTTAATAAAAAAGATGAGAAAGAGAATAGATTTTGATTTTATTAATCTAACGTTATTTTCAAATTATTTTTTCTCTGATATTCATATTCGCAAAACATTCGCACACATTTTGCGAATGCGAACGCGAATGCGAATATGCCAAAAGATGCGGATATTCGCGAATGCGAATGCGAATGCGAATATTCGTTACATCACTAATAAGGAACTATAGAGGGGTTTGTTTGCAACCTTCTATTGCTAAGGTTTTTGACAGTCTAGTCAGTTCTCATTTAACTTGGCAATGTAGACAGATAATTGTAAATGAGCAACATGGGTTTCAGCAAAGGGAAATCAACTCTTACGAATCTACTTACATATCAAAGTAAAATTTCATACAGAAGTAAAAACTTCGTTTGTACAATGGTATAAAAAAAGTTTATTAAAAACCATTAAAAGTCATCCAAAAGGATTCGCAAAACGTTTTCGATCTAGATCAGATCATCTTCAGTGCGTTCTGCTTAGTACACTTCCCGTCATAAAAAACTGGTACACTTTTTTTCCCAATGTAAACCTGTGTTCAGACTGGATACAATAGTTCGCGAATCACTTCGTTGTTGCCATAACAGATAACGCAATTGCACTAAATCTAAATACAAAAAATGACGTTTAAAATTGTATAAAGGTTTTAGATAGGTATTATTTTTATCACTACCAATTGACCATCATTGAAGAAACCTGGGAAAGCTTGGACGAAGATGAAAATTTATAACTAAATTTATTTCTCAGTGCCCAGAAAATTACAAGTGATTAATAATAATAGAGCTATGACAAAGTATTAATATTTCAGCAGTTTCGAATTGTAATACATAATAATATATTTAAATTCCACACTTGTTCACTGTAAAAGTTATTCATATTGTATTAATTTCAAATCAATTTTTTTATTTTGCCCTTGTGTTTATTCTAGTATCCCACAATTCAATAGAATTTTGTATTTACAGTACAATTTACGAGAAAACAATCACGCTTCGCGATTTTGATTTAAACATAATAATTTAAAGTTATGTCTAGATTTATTAACTATTAATATTTTTTAATTGAAATATTTTTATAAATTATAATAAAACACGGATCAATGTATGGGTACTTAATTGAAATTACTGGCAACGTTGCCCTAGAGATTAGAATGACACTTGTGACAAGATCAACTTACACAACTTGAAAAACGCGATTTTCGGTTATAAGAGTTGTACCAGTTTTCTTTGACGCGAAGTGTACATGAAACTAGCAACCTTATGAAATTGGTAACATCGAGAAATATGGTTTACATGATACTTATATAATATTTATAGCGACTCCAAGTCGATGTTAAAAGACTGAATGTGTTAGGAGTGCTCAAAGGGCAACATGGTTCCCTGCTCGATAAAAACTTGTGGTTCTTGCCAGTTCAATGGTTTTTAATAAACTTTTTTTATACCATTGTACAACCGAAGTTTTTACTTCTGTATGATTTTTTAATTATGGTATACTAGTCTGGGCTGATTATCGGAGAATAGGCCATTTTTGGGAAAAGTTATTTACCAGCAATTTTATTGCTGGAATCGAATTATAAGATCCTATATATTAATAATATAGGTATGCAAAGTCCTCAGATAGTGTGCTACTTTTTTTATAAACAAAATGGCGCCCGAAAATCGTGTTTTTTTCAATTATTGCTCTAGAACTCCGAAGATTTTAACTTTACAACAAAAACACTCAAATAAAAATTCACCGTGATTAAATTCTGCATAGGGACGTGTCTTTCCCAATCTGCTCCGACGAAAATTTTCCTCGAAAAATGCGGGTTTTCCCAACAAAATCTTTAATTTTCAAATAAAGTTTTAGATAAGTAATTATTTACCAATAATTAAATAATTTGGTGACTTAAAAGCCTTCTTGGTTTAGATTATAGTTCCAGAAGCTGGTGAAAATTAAACGAATATTTTAGCAACAATTCAATTGTTAATTAATAATTTACGGTCGCAATAATAACCAAAATAATTATGATACACTGATCAAACTTTGAAATCTTATAAAGATGAGATGCCTATTTAACATTTTGTCGACAAAATATAAATTTTTTATTTTTTTGGATAATCTTTAAATGTTTAAAAAAAATAGTTATAAACAAATTACCGTTTCTCAGAAAGTTTTTATTATATTATAATTTTAAAAAATAGCTAAAATGCGCATTTCAAATATCTTGAAAATGAATGCTTTAAAACTTTTTTGCAACCATTTGCAAAAAAGTTATGAAACAGCAAAGTAAACATACGATTACTACGGTGTTAATAATTTTTTTAAATTCTTTCAAAGCGTAGAAGTGAGTTTAAAGTACAAGCTAATTACTTATAAAATAATATCGATTATCAGCTTAATGGTTATATTTTAATTAAAGATTATAAATATATTTTTTTGTAATTTACACGCGCGAAAGTAGAATAATACAGTACCGTAGCTACCCGCCCACATACGCAACTCGCGCGAGTTTAAGCGTGTCAGTCGCTTCGAGTGAACATTTTATCTCCGGCTCTGTATCAAGCCTACTTTCGCGCTAAAAATTACAAAAAAAAGTATTTTTAATCTTTGATTAAAATATAACCATTGCACTAATTTTTGACATTCTTTGTGAGTAATTAGATTGTACCATATACTCACTTTTAAGCTTTGAAACAATTAAAACAAATTATAAACAATGGAGATATCGTATATTTATTTTGCTGTTTCCTAACTAATTTGCAAATGGTTGGAAATTTTTTTTAAAGCATTCATTTTCAAGACCTATGAAATACGCATTTTAAGTATTTTTTAAAATTAGAATATAATAAACAATTTCTAAGAAATGTTAATTTGTTTATAACAATTTTTTTTAAACATTTAAAGATTATGCAAAAAAATGAAAAATTTATATTTTGTCGACAAAATATTAAATAGGCATCACACCTTTATAATCTTTCTAAGTTTGATCAATGTCTCATGATTATTTTGGTTGTTATTGCGACTGTAAATTGTTAATTAACAATTGAATTGTTGCTAAAATATTCGTTTCATTTTAACCGGCTTCTGAATTTATAATCTATACCAAGAAAGCTTTTATTTCACCAAGCTATATAATTATTAATAAATAATTACTGGCCCAAAAAATTTATTTGAAAATTCGAGATTTTGTTGGGAAAACCCACATTTTCCGAGGAAAATTTTCGTCGGAGCAAATCGGGAAAAACATGCCTCTATGTAGAATTAAATTGGGGTGAATTTTTATTTGAGTATTTTTGGTGTAAAGTTAAAATCTTCGGAGTTATAGAGCAATAATTGAAAAAAAATACGATTTGTCGGCGCCATTTTGTTTATAAAAAAAGTAGCACACTATCTGTGGACTTTGCATACCTATATTAATAATATATAGGATCTTATAGTTCGATTAAAGCAATAAAATTGCTGGTAAATAACCTTTTTTTGTACTTTACTAATTAGACTACGTATTATAACTATTTTTTTTTTCAAAATTTAAAGATTATGCAAAAAAAGAAAAATTTATATTTTGTCGATAAAATATTAAACAAGCATCTCATCTTTATAATCTTTATAAGTTTGATCAATGTATCATGATTATTTTGGTTATTATTGCGATCGTAAATTAGTAATTAAGAATTGAATTGTTGCTAAAATATTCGTTTAATTTTCACCGGCTTCTGGAATTACAATCTACACCAAGAAATCTTTGATGTCACTAAGTTATTTAATTATTGATTAATAATTACTTACCTAAAACTTTATTTGAAAATTATAGTTTTTGTTAGGAAAACCCGCATTTTCCGAGGAAAATTTTCGTCGGAGCAAATCGTGAAAAACATATCTCTATGCAGAATTTAATTGCGGTGAATTTTTATTTGAGTGTTTTTGTTGTAAAGTTAAAATCTTCGGAGTTATAGAGCAATAATTGAAAAAAATACGATTTGTCGGCGCCATTTTGTTTAAAAAAAAAGTAGCACACTATCTGCGGACTTTGCATACCTATATTATTAATATACAGGATCTTATAATTCGATTCCAGCAATAAAATTGCTGGTAAATAACTTTTCCATGAATTTTGCTAATTAGCCCAGAGTATACAGCCAGCTACTGGGATTTCCCATTGATTTTCAAAGTAAAATTGTTGAAGCCGTTGAGGATCGATGTCAGGTAGATGCTATATATACTGAATTCTCTAAGGCATTTGATAGGGTGAACCACGTCATATTATTAAATAAACTAGACACTTTAGGATTTTCACCCTTGATGATTAAATGGTTCAGGGATTTTTTGAGTCGACGTATTCAGAAAGTGAAAATTGGAGTGAGAATTACAAAATTGTTTATTTTGACAAAATATATTCATGCGAAAATCCGATAAAGAATTTTAGACATATGATAGTGTGACGAATTTCTAACTGAGGCCGGCCCTGCCCCTAGTAGTCAACAAACAACAGCGACACGTCATCGACGAGTAATGTCTCCGCTAATCCAGAAGTTTCCCCGATGATAGGCGTGGACCCGCCTCAGGCCTTCCAAATGTTCTCGAAGCAGAGCCGTATCTATATAAGCGGATGATTTTTAAGCAGCAGTCAGTCAGTTAATATATTCGACGCGATATATTGTTTTATTGTTTGATCGGGTTGCTGAAATGTATGTATTTGTACAGTAGATAAGTCGTATTTGTAAATAAATTAAATGTTAGAAAGTGTAAAATAAATTAGATATTGTTGTTAAATAAGTGTTAATTGTAAGTGTTATAAATAAACAATTTCAAGTAAGTCTTTTATTTATTTAATAATAATTAAAAGTCAATTCGCGTAATATTTCCTAAAAAAACGTAACAATAGTTTATTAAATTTCAGCACACTTTTTTCCTGTGAAAATCCAGTAAAAGATGGCGTAAATTGACAATTGAATATTACGAAAACAAAAAAAGCGGTTAGAATGGGGCCCATATTTATAATGAAAAACAAACTCGGAGCTTCCAAGGTACCACCGCAAATCAATTGTAGTAAATTTAAATTTAAGTGTACTGAAAAGTTGTCTGAAGACTATTAAAACTCTGTAGAAATTACTGGAGTCTAGAGTAGTAGTAGTAGTAGTCTAGTCCAGAAAATTTTTTATTCTGTACAATATAACTGTCAAACTAATTAGGACTAGACTTGTCCCTAAAACTTCCCAAAGAAAGGAACGAACATATAGTAAGAAATGTTTCTTTCCACTAGCTTACCATGAATAAATTCCAATGTGTCAAAAGTTTTTTAAAAAACGCGGTGTATATTCTCAGATGATATAATAAAAATGCTGTAGCTAACAGTGATTCTACTGGATGATATTCTAAAGAAGACAATAGCGGAAAACGGTAACCAGTTAATAAAAATATCAGAAGATATTGGTTTGAATTTAAAAAAAAACTCCTACTCTACGCCCTAAAAGGCTAAAACAAATTTCATCCCAAAAAGCAACCATAGACATACCAACTCCGGCCAATTTACCAAAGTTATATAAAAGTCCAATAAGTGAAGCAAAGAAAACGGATTTTATAAAGATATGCCAAGAAAATATTTTCCAGATATGCATGCTTGAATGACAAATATAAAAACCGGTAATTATATCGTAGATCGAATTCCAGACGCAATGATGTGAGAAGAATCGGAAGAAGACACATTTTACCTTTTAATTTTCTAAAAAGATTGCAGATTAATTTATTTTTGTTGGAATAATATACAATTAACTTTTATTTTATAATTAAAAAAATTTAAAATAAAAACCAATAAAGTCAAATGTTATACTCATTCAACGAGGTAAAATCCGATAAATATCACGTTTTATTTTTTTTTGTAAATATGTTTTTATATAGTAAACTTAAAATAAATCATTCTAACTAATAATAGGGGAGTGCAATTAGAACGATTATTTCATTCATAGGAGATTTTGACCAATAGAAAGCTACATAAATCTAAATTAAATCGATAATTTTTGATAATTTCCCGTCGTCAAGTATATTACTTCAGATGCCCTTCGTTGCTACGAAAAAATACATTCAGTAACATTAATGACAATTAATGTTTTAAAAATTATGAAAGTGATGACTTCCAACCGTCAAATTAATATTTATAACAACTGTGTGTTTAATTGTACTAATTTGTACTTACATAAATAAATTACAATAAAATTTTGGTGTTGAACAGTTTTATTCATGAAATAATCGCAACAAATTGCACTCGATCTCTAACATTAATATAGTATTTTTGCCCTCGTGACACTTTGGACATAATTTCACTCGCCTTCGGCTCGTGAAATTAAAACTGTCAAAAGTGTCACTCGGGAAAAATTCAATAATTTTAGAGCTCTTGTGCAATTACTACTGAAAACATGCATTGTTTCGGAAAAATTCAAACAAGCTTATATTTTTCTAAAACTTTTTTTGTTAGTTTATATACATGTTAACGTAAAAAGTTCTACTCGCAGATTTGGCCGCTCATTGTTTATTAATTGTTTAAACAATAACAATTGTTTTGTATAAATAATTTTAAAAATATCGTTAAATTCATCATTTTACTTTGATCAAATATGTTTCTATTTTGCTTTGATTATGCTGAATCAGAATAAGGCATTGCAATTTGAAAATTCTTATACAGAAGCTCTTATACAGTGTGTCTGCGTAGCTAGGAACCACATGGAAAACTTTTTTATTATCAATTTTACGAAAAAAAGTTATTTTTAATAAAATGCTCTGGATAGTCAAAAATCTAAAACTCAACCATCAGATATCAAATTTTATCAATTTTATACGAGTTACGTCAAAAATATGAATTTCGTTAAAGAGTGAAGTACCTTTATATTCCAGAATATCAAAAAATGCTATTGTGAAAAGTTGTTTGAAATTAGAAACTATGTCTAAATAAACAATTACATCATTGTAATCGAAAAAAAAAATTCAATTTTTTCTCGAATTACAGATACTCATCATCATTTTATTACAATTATGATAACTATTTTATTATCACTTTTACGAAAAAAAGTTATTCTTCATAAAATGCTCTCCCTGGTCTAAAATCTAAGATACAACCATCAGATATCAAACTTTTTTAATTTTATACGAGGTATGTAAAAAATATGATTTTTTCTTAAGAGTTAAGTGCCATTTTTATTCACAATATTTTAATTAGAAGGATGTAATTGAACATCAAAACAATTTTTTTAATTCCAAACAACTTTTCTTAATAACAAAAATTTGATATTGTGAAATGTAAAGGTACTTTACTCTTGAGTGAAATTTATATTTTTTGACATACCTCGTATAACATTAATTAAATTTCATATTTGATGATTGCATCTTAGATTATATATACGATGCAGAGTATTTTATAAAGAATACAGTAGCAAAAATGAAAGAATACCCATGAACGAACATATAAAACACGCTGTATTTTCCTGTCACCGTGTCACACAAAAAATTGGCCAGCGCAAGTACATGTAATAATTATTATTACATGTACTTGCGCTGGGCAATTTTCTTTGTGACACGTTGACAGGAAAATACAGCGTGTTTTATATGTTCGTTCATGGGTATTCTTTCATTTTTCCGACTGTAACTTTTTTTCGCAAAGCTGATAATAAAAAAAGTTATCAATAGGTTCCAAGTTACGCAGACATACTGTATAAGAGCTAAAAAAAATTGTTTGCTGAACACTTATTATAGTTGAAGCTTATTATTAAATGTATTTTAGGTAAGTTTTACAGAAAAAAGTTTTGATCACTTTGTATAAACATTTTTTTAGCTGGTAATTTTCGGTTTTTGTATTACACTTTTGTTATCTTTCTTAATTTTCTTAAAAATAAATAGTTTATTTCATTTCTAAAGTAAAATAATTTAGTGCATTTTAAAGATTACATCCTAAGCTTTAAAAAAGCACTTATAAAACTGTAATAGATCTGTTCAAACTTGAGTAATACCGTCTTAAAGTGGTGGTAATTATATAAAACTACGAAGATTTCAAAAATTACATTTTTTGAGACGTCATATCATTTTAATTAAATTTTTGAGTTTTTTTTTTAAATGAAATATCATGAAAATGCTTGAAAGGTAAGTTGTGCAAAATTGAGAGTTTTATAAGAAAAATTCTATTAGTTACACATTTTTAAATCATTTTTAAACAAAATTCATGTAAGGCTCACTTTCCGCCCACACCGTACTTATGCCCATACATTTTATTTCTTTCTAGTATAACCATAACATAGCTTAATTATTCTTCTTTCATGTTCAATTTGTAAAATTTCATTTGATCCATTAGTTAAAGAATTACATTAAAATAACTCAACCGTGCACTTCGCCGTACGTTAGTTTACAGTGCGCCAATGTTTGTGAGAAGGGTGACTTTAGCGTTATAAATAAAAAATTATAGGAGATACAGATTTAATTTTAGAAAATTCTTTATATAAGGTTATTTTGTAAAATTTTCTGAATTTTTCAATGATCAAGTCAGTTTTTTGAAGTTATACTTCTTTACGGGCGTAATGACGGTGAAATTTTATATGGGAAAACCTAGCGACCGGGCGCATGCGCATTATAACTTTGTTCTGATTGGATGTTCAAATGACATGACAAAAATTATCCAATATGGCAGCTGTGGCACAGCTGTGGGACTGTGGTTTGGTTATAATGTATGCTTGTTGCGTTTTAAAATTTGTAGGAAGAGAAACAACAAACAAAAAGTTAGTTAATGGTTATACTGCCTTTTTAAATAGTTTTCATATTATATTTTTGGACTTATTTACATAGAAGAGATGATTGTTGCATGCCAATGTGAAAGCTCATCAAACTGTGTCTAGTATGAGTGCCGCAGATCTCGCTTATTCAAAGCTAAAGAATCTTTCACTGGTAAGTGTTTTATAAATAGTTGATCAAATTTTGTTATGATATTTGAACATAGCCACATTGCACGACGCAAGTGATTGCGAAATTTATTAGTCGTTATACGGGCTCCGATACCTACCTTGAACCTACCAAAATACATGTATGTAATACTTTTATTTACATAATTTGATTACCATCAAAATTTCTATCAATATTCACCTAATATATTGTTTTCTTACTCTATGTTTTGTTGTATTTTTTCAATTCTAAATGATTTCAATTCAAAATCAAAATAATTTGATTTACATAAGTTAAAAATGTCAAAATGTTAATCTGTTTAGTTAGACGATCTTCGCACATAATGACAAGGCGAAGTTTTAATGCGAGTGAATCCCAATACAACGCAAATACCAGCCGCGTGTTAAGTTGGTTCGAATCCCAATAGAAACTTTTATTTTTTATTTTTTTTTTATACATTTTATGATTGTAAGTATATTTATTATATAATTTTATTTTCAGAAAATACGTATTTAGTTAAAAATTTTTCCGACAATTAATGTTCAGAAATCATTTGTGGCATTTTTAATGTGTTTGTGTTTGTTTTATTTTTTTATTATTTTAATTTTTGGCACTGTTTTAATAAAAATGTTTGAGAAGTAGTAAGTATAAATTAATTTAATATTTAAATAAAATATAAATAAAAAGTATATTAATTTCGTTTATAATCATATAATCATATAATAGAAGTATAACTTCTTACGTGCGTACAAAATACACACACATTCTTTTTTTCTAAAATTTATATTCTCGGAGTTATTTAAAAAAACATCTAATTTCGCAGTTCATTTGTTTAATAAAAAATGAAGCACCCACTTCTCGAGTAGAACTTTTTGATATGTTGTTTATTAAACATTTCTTAATGAAATTACAAAAAGTTCTATCTTGTTTGATTTTTTCCGAAGTGAAAATCTATACGCACTCCCCTATAAATATTAAATTCTCTGCCATTTGGCTATAACAAATATTTGATAAAACTTCCTATGACGATTTTAAATCTTCTTCAAACGTTATCGGGTTTTCGCTCGAACCCCTCGATAGGAGATAAGATACAGCCCTGCCGTACCTCTTTCTTGATCTCAAATTTATTGGTCAATTTAGATCCTACTTTCACTTTAACTGTTTGATCCCAATAGAACTCGCTGTTGTCCAAATGTCTCTGTAGTTGATTCCAATCTTATGGAGTACTTCAATTATCTTTTCGTGCTTTACATTATCGAATGCTTTTGCGTAGTCTATACAGTATATGTACACGTCTTTATTCATATCTCTGCAGCGCTGGATAAGTGCCTGTCGACTAAAAAGTACTTCTCTTGTTTTAAGAGAATTAGTACGTTCTTTAAGGGTAAAATATTGCAAAACCTATAAATTTTAAATAACCGCTTGGATTGACATGCAATTTGGCATACACATAGCTAACAAGTCAAAGAAAAAAGTGATATTGTACCGATATGTGCTTTTGCCTGGGGGTGCTTTTCACCCCCTTTTGGGGTGAAAAATATTCGTCCAAAGTAAGTCCGAAAATGGATAAACTGACTAATTTTAAGTAACTTTTGTTCTATAGAGTTTTTTCACTAAGTCAATACTTTTCGAGTTATTTGCCAGTGAATATGTTCATTTTTTCAAAAAAATAACCAAGCTTTTAGACGGTTTTTCGCAAATAACTCAAATATGCTTCTTTTCATGAGCATTTTTCAGTGCGTCACAAATGATAGAAAAAAAGGTAAGTCCGTGATATTATACATTTTAGTGACATGACATTTTAGTTAAATCTGACAGTTGTCACACTTTATTTGCAATTTGGCATAAAAACAAATCAATATTGTTTATTGCATTTATAAAATTGTATTTTCTTTGATTTGTATAGTCTTATAAATTGTACAGATTATATTCGTAGATATATTATATAATTCCCAAATATTTTTTTCGATTGTAGCGCCATCTATTGACAATTAGAATAAATGTTATAAATGTCACCGACGAAATGTAATCACCGACGTGCGTTTTTTTCTGTCACATGCAAAAAGGATAATATGTATTTTGTCGAAAAAACATTCTTAGCAAAAATATAGCCTGTAAAAAATTTTAAAAAATGGTGTATATATCACGTCTCTATACCTAGTGAAAGCAGAGTTATAGCTAATGAAAAATAGGTTCATATTCGTCAAATTCCAAATGGAATACTTTAACGTGAAATAACCAAAAATTAAGCACATTTCGGGGAAAACTCATTACAACTTATTTAATTTAAAGTGTTCAAAAAAGCCTCATTTTTGTTTTATAAAAAAAGTTCTAGCATCAAAAGTAAACAAGTTACGCTCAAAATGAAGTTAGTTCCTTTTTTTTTGGTAAAAATATCGGGAAAACCACCCTCTAATTAGTATCTCAAATGAACTTAATCGTTACGACTTCACAAGCTTCTTGACTCTTGTATGTATTGTTTATATGATCTGTAAGTTTCATCGGTTCAAAGTCCTTATTTTTGAAAGGGCTGTTAAAAAGGGGTTGAACGAGTCACTGATCACGAATGTATGCAAATTTAGAAACACCAAATCTTAATCAATTTTTGTCTAACAGAAAAACAAAAAAATACATGATATTAAGAAAAGCAATGCTGACTTTTTTGTTTTTCGAGATTTTTGGTATCTCTAACAACTTTTAAGTTATTTTGAAAAAAAAAGCATATTTTTCAAAATTAAAATTTTTAAAAATTTTACTTTTCAAACAAATACAAATTTTTTCGAAAATAAGCACTTTAAATCGATGAAACTTACAGATCATATAAAAACAAAATAAGTAAAATAATTTGTGGAGCGGTAACGATTAGTTTCATTTAAGTTGCTAATTAGGGGGTGGTCTTACCGATTTCTTTTTGCCAAAACAAAAGGGACCAACTTTATTTTGAGCTTAACTTGCTTAAATTTAATGCTAGAAACTTTTTATAAAAACAGAAATAAAGCTTTTTTTTAAACACTTTAAAAAAGTTATAATGGTTTTCCCCAAAAAATGCTTAATTTTTTGGATATTTCACGTCGAAATATTCTATTTGAAATTTGGTGAATATGAATCCATTTTTCATTGGCTATAACTCTGGTTCTACGAGGTCCAGAGACCTAACGCGTACACCATTTTTTTTACTTTTTTTACAGGCTATATTTTTGCTAAGAACGTTTTTTCGACAAAATACTTACTTTTTGAGTTATTTTCGAAAAACCGTCTAAAATGAGGTTGTTTTGTTGAAAAATGAACATATTCACTCGCAAATAACTCGAAAAGTGTTGACTTGGCGAAAAAGCTCTATAGAACAAAAGTTACTTAAAATTAGTCAGTTTACCCATTTCCTGACTTATTTTGACATATATTTTTTCACCTCCAAGAGGGGATGAAAGTCACCAACAGGGCAAAAGCTCACATCGGCACAATATAACTTTTTTTCTTTCACATGTAAGCTATGCGTATACCAAATTTCATGTCAATCCAAGCGGTTCTTTAAAATTTAGAGCAAAAACCGTGAAAGAATGTACTAAATTCTGAAACCCAAACTTCGAATCTCCAATGTTATCCTCACATTCATTGCTTATTCTGTTGTATATAATCTTGGTGTATGCCTTCGAAATGTGGTTAATTAGACTTATCATCCAGGGTTGTTTTGTTTTAAACATTTGTTTATGTTTAAAACAGTTTTTGTTTAAAGCAATTTAAAACACATTAAATAAGCGTTGTTTTTCATTTTCTTTATTAAAATAATAAATAAATCTGAAAACAATTCTCAAATACATTATACAAACTTTTTAACATACGTATTATTTATTTATTAATAAAGGGAACGTAACAAACATTGGAAAACTTAAAACATTTTGCATATAAAAAGTTAATAAATTTCTCAAAACTGTTCCAGTCTCATAGTAATCTTGTAATCTAAAATTATCGATCTGATATCTGATCAGTTACGTCATCACTGATGTAATTAAGCTCTTTAAAAATTGAATCCAACTTAGCAGCTTTGACGTTGCCTAGCCGATTACGTAGTTTGGAATGGTAAACTGTATGTTGAGGAAATAAATATTTCTATGTTGGCTGACAATGCATTAGCTGTGTGGAGATGTTGAGCAAGTTCCAATCCTGTAGTGTTTATATTTTTCATAGAACCCCACCATGTCTATGGTACTACATTCTCAGTTAAATGTTTAGAAAACATACGGTTTAAAGGGTACACACTTTGCCTGGCAATTAATAATAATTGGCAATGCTTCTGGATGATAATTTATTGTCTGAAAATTTCTGTTTCTTTATTTAAATGGTCAAAGCCATTTCCATACACTCCTTGAACCTACTTCGGTATCACGCACAAAAAGTCAATATTTGCATGTTTAAAAAAAAACACTAAACACCACAAAATAACTTACAGTAGGCGTTATTGCAATAGCCAACTTGTAATGCGAATAATAGTAAATAGTCTGGGTTCCCCCAGTCAATAGTTCCTAATTGCAATTGGTTTTCTTATCTATTATGTTAAAGAAATCTATTATGTTATCCATTAAAGAAAAGTTAAAATCAAAGATATTAATATTATGTTCAAGAAAATATGATTTAAACAATGTTTTATTTGTTTAAAACATAAAATTTAAAAACAAAATAATACATGTTTAAAACAAGAAAAAAACGTTTAAAACAAAAAAAAACATGTGTTTTGTATAAAATTAAAAAAACATGTTTTTTTGCAACCCTGTTATCATCTGATGTTGATCACAACACGTTGCTTTTGGTTTTTTTTCGGTTTTTTCGATATGGCAACAAAAGTTGACTGTAGCCAGTCTTCAGAAAACACCCCGCTATTACAAATACTATTAAAAAGGAGATCGATTTGTTAATAAAATATGGACAACTTACCTAATCCCTCCGGATTAACACCTTGGTTCATAAGAGCTTGCAATTCCTCTGGTTGAGGAGCAATAGCATTGCCGCATGTGTTACAGAATGGCGGAGTTGTTGGAGACCTGCACCTCCAATACTGCAACTCTGTCTTGCATTTATTCAGCTCTTGGAGTAGTGTGCCTATAACAATTTGTTATCATTAATAATTGTTTATTATTAAGAAATTAGCCTCATAGTGAAGACACTACTTAATCAAATGAATAAGCTAGAATAAAAAGCTATTCAATAAGTTTTGCTTCGGCAACAGAGGGTGAGTTATGTTATGTTACTACACTTTTCAAATGAACGTATGTGAAGTTTCATTTCAATCTACCAATTCATTATTTGTTAACAAGCCATTTAGTATTTCAGTGCTTTTGAACAGTGGAAGCGCAATGATCGATTTTTATTTTTGGAAGGTTTAAAAGCAAAGGAAATTTATGAACGAATATTGAAAGTGTATAAGGACTGTTCAATTAGTACAGTAGAAAGATGGGTTGTTGAATTTATATGTGGTCGTACAAGCCTTGAAGACGATCCACGCCAAGGACGTCCAAAAACAGCAACAACAACCGAAATCTTGGAAAAATACAAAATATAGTAAAAGATAAAGGCAGGTTTTGTTTATATTCGATTCAGAGTTGGACCACCATCTCCATATAGCTATTTCAGCATCCTTATGCCTCCTCAGTGAAGCTATGCAGTCACAACTCTGAAAGGAATATAAACAATCTGCCTATTTAAGGGGAACCATCGCGATACAATGATTCCACCTTTTGAGACGCAATCTAGCGACATCTCTCGTATTACGAGGAAAACAACGAAAAGCCCTAGATACAAAGTTTACTACTTTTTAAACAATTAGAATAATTGAAATAAAAATATAATAAACAATATTTTAAATCTAAGATTTCTCGTTAATAAACTGCTTTCTGGCTGCATCCCGTATCTCCGGATTTTACAATATATAATCACAGAGACGACGAAAATAGGAGAAAGCAAATAGAGGACACTTAGGCCACGCATTTACCTTCTCTTCGTCTAGGAAAAGGACCGAAAGACAGTTTCTAAATACTCAAAACTGAGTAAAAATGGAAAAGATAAAGGCAGGTTTTGTTTATATTCGATTCAGAGTTGGACCATTATCTCCATATAGCTATTTCAGCATCCTTATGCCTCCTCAGTGAAGCTATGCAGTCACAACTCTGAAAGGAATATAAACAATCTGCCTATTTAAGGGGAACCATCGCGATACAATGTAAAAAACCAAAATATAGTATTGGAAAATTATTGTCTAGTAACTGTAAGACATTAAGTAAGTAGAAGCCCTAGGCATATTATTGTACAGTGTAAGCAATATTTTGACTGAAGTATTAGGTTTCAGAAAGCTGTGGTCACAATGGGTACCGCATTCTCTAAAAATTAGGCCTAGCTCCCACGTACCAAAAAAAATTCATTAATAGCAAGCTGAAAATTTGTTAATACCTTAAGTCTAGACGGGCAAACTTTGATGTATGGGAACACTGGAACAGGGGAAGCTTTAATTGTGGAACGTGTCATTCTGACAAGTTTAGGATTGTGAAAACTAGCAAGTCGTTTTTCAGTTTATTCAATAGCAAACTTTATATAATATGTATATGAAAAAATATTTGTCAACAAATATGTTGGACATTTTAATAGGTCCGACACGTAGAACATGCCAAATGACAGAAATTATATTGGTGGTCAATAGCAGTCTGATTTTTGCATGAAAGTTGAAAGAAAGGGTAAAAAACCAATTGGAAGGTCTGTCCGACAAAATACATGGAACGTTTTCGTAGCCTGACGTTGCAAACCTGTAACCTGCTCCACAATTAAAACTTTCCTTGTTCCAGTGTTCCCGTATATCAAAGTTTGTCGACCCGACACCGTTAAGCTATTAACAAATTTTCAGCTTGCTATTAATAAACTTTTTTTTGGTACGCGGGATCCAGGCCTAAATGGAACAAAAACACATCCGAATGCAACTTCCTCAGCAAAACTTAAAGCGTTTTTGAAATGATAAGGTGCATTTTGTGGGTCGATTCATCACTATGGATAAGACTTCGGTCTATAACCATCATCCTGAATCAAAACACGAGTCTAAAAGCGTGAAACCTTGGTTCTACGGCTCCCAAATGAGTTTGTGTCCAGAAATCCGCCAAGAAGGTGTATAGCATCAGTTCTTTGGGATGCGATAACTTTGTTTGTGGATTACATACTTGAAAACTGGTAAAACAATAAATTCTGAATATTATTGTAGCCTTTTAGATCAGCTGAAGGAAAAAAATCGTGAAAAAAGACCCAATTTGCAGAAGAAAAAGTTATTTTTCATTAGGACACTGCACCGTGTCATACCACCGAGTATTTTGATACTGGCTAAAATCCATGAATGAGAATACGAATTGTTGGATCATCCACCGTATTCACCAGATTTGGTCCCTAGCGACTTCCATATGTTTCAATACCTAAAAAAATTCATGCGTGGAAATCATTGTTCATCAAGTGATGATCTCATAACAGCTATGGAAGCGTATTTTGTAGCCCTTTCTAACTTCAGGGATGGAATTCATAAATTGGAATCTCGTTGGAATAAGTGTATTGATGTTAAGGAAGATTATACCAAATATTAAAGTGTATTTCAAACCATAAAAGTATGCTTTTCTTATAGAACGGCAAAACTTTTGAACAGCGTATTATTTAATGTACTTAACTACAAAAAAATCATCTAAAACATATTCTAACATCGACAAATAAAAATAAACTATTGATAAATAGTACTTACTAAATTTCCGTGAAATCTCTTCATTCTTTTTGTCATATTCGTCTAAACGGGTAGCATATTCTAAGGTCTGTTTCTGTTGATCAGCCAGCTGTTTCTGTTGTTCAGTTATTTGTTTCTGTTGATCGGATGTTTTCTTCTTGCAAGATCTTAGATCTTGTCGCAACAAACTGAGTTGATTATTGTATCGTTTCATGCCCTGCTTGATCTTGCGAATGCGTTTTCGCAGGACCATATTCGACTGCGGAATAGTTTCCACCATGTCCTCTCCACTCTCTAGTTCATCAGTGGATGCGTGTCCACTATCTTTTGACGTTTCTACCAGCAAGGATGAAGAGTCTAAAAAAGATTATTGTTCACTAGTAAATTAAATCAAGCAAGTAAATCACCTATCAAGCATTAAAAATGAGAGCTTCCGAAACTATGTCGAAAACCTAACGTCAACAAATGATACAAATTACAGCTTATAGAAAACAACTAAAAAATTAAAGCAACCCAAAGAACATATTCTACCGATAAGGAAACCTGATGGAAGTTGGGCAAAAACAAATAAAGAGAAAGCAGAAATTTTCGCTACACATCTTGAAACAGTTTTCAAACCTCTCTCAACAAGAGACGATACATATGACGAAACCATAGCGTTTTTTGATGAGCAAATACAACATATTACACTAAATGAGATACGGTCCATTATAAAAACAGAGCTAGACCCTAAAAAAGCTCCAGGACACGACCTAATCACTGGGAAAATTATGAAAGAACAACCGCGAAAAGGGATACTTATGTTAATTTACCTTACTAACGCAGTCGTGAGCCTCAAATATTTTCCTGCGCAATGGAAGGTAGCGCAAATAAAACTAATCCCTAAACCTGGTAAACCTAAACACGAAACAACTTCATACCGACCAATAACTACCTGGTTAATTAAGTACTAGAGGTAGAGGTACTAATCTACCTCTAGGTATAATTAAAACGAAAATATCTACCAGAACAACACAATAAATGTAAAAATAGAAGAACTGACTGGCCCAATTGAAGCTGGCAATGGAATAAGACAGGGGGATTCCAATCCTAATCTCTCCAAGCGAAGATGAATAGAGCAAAAAGAGTCGCAGATAAGATTAGAATGGCCCGCATGCAGCCCAGATCTCAATCCTCTTGAGCATTTATGGGATGAATTGAAAATAGCTATTCGCCATCATCCTAGGCCTCCAAAAAATTTGGTACAGTTATGGCCCCGGTAAAGAATATCGGGCAATTCCCCAGGCAAGGACAACACATCTTATTTATTCGATGCCAAACAGATTACGAGCAGTCGTTGCTACGAGAGGTGGACATACCCGCTATTGATTGTTTTGTTGTTGATTTTGTTTTGTATTGTTTTAGTGCGTTTGATATTTTTAATTAACAGTTAACAGCTTTTACAAGAAAAGATATATTCGGATAATTCAAAAAACAAAATCTCGGATACCTCCGAGTGAATACGAAAGGAGTATGAAACAAATCAGTCATTCAATTTTTTCACAGAATTTTTTAAAAATGGGAGAAAATACAGCGCTTCCATTCACCCCCGTATAATTCCATCTAAGCAAAAAAATTTTGTTACCGTAATAATAACAAACAATGTCAATACATGTACCTACAAACTGATGCAAGAATCTTGAAAATCGGAGTACAAATAATAAAGTTATAAATTGTCAAACTTAATCAAAAATTTTTAGTGATGGAATTTTGAGCCCACAAAACGTCAACGTAAAGTGTAAAGAAATGTACGCCACACTTTTTGTCGAATGTTAGCTGGCAGTAAAAGTGTTAAAATCTTTTATAACAATTATATTATAAAACTATATAAAAGTAGTCCTAACATTATTACTAAAAACTAGTTCAATAATAAGTTTTATCAACCAGTAATTAATGATAACTGATGTTAAACGATAATAATATCATAGTAGTTTTCCAAAGCACCATAAACATTATTATTTAATGAAAGAAAATAATAGTTAGAATTGATAATGAGTGACTATATAAACAAGTTACATACACATATAATCTATAAGATATCGCAATTATCATTTAAATAATTTGCCATAATCCAACACTCACATACAAAACACTAAAGATAAATTATTTAAGGAAGTCTCTGAGGTATTAAATAAAATAAACAATAAACCAGAAATAGTATTGTTGTACTTGAATTGCAGATGCATGATAGCACAGGTTTTTATGTTTTTTATAGCACAGAAGACAAACGAGCTGGTGGAATGATGAAATCAAAAACCATGTAAAAATGAAGAAGAAAATGTGGGAAAAGTATTTAGGGAACAAAACCGAGGAAAATTACGATAGATACAAAGAAGAAAGAAAGTAAGAGACATGATAAAAATAGAAAAAGAAAAGACCTGGATACAATTCGGACAACAGATGGAATACAATAGTAAAGAAAACCAGAAACTTTTCTATCGAACAATGAAAAATATAAGAATAGACAAACCAACAAGAGATACAAGAATAAAAAACACAGATGGAACAATAATAACAGATGATAAAGAAATAATGGAACGATGGAAGCAACACTTTCAAGAACTACTAACTAGTAATGAAGTAAACAGAAGAAAACGAAGAAAATGAAGAAAGAACAGAACAACAGGTAGAAAACACAGAAGAAATAAACGACGATATAGAAACAGCAATAAAGAAACTTAAAAATGGGAAATCTCCTGGACATGATAGAATGACACCAGAAATGCTGAAGGATATGGGACTGGAAGGTAGGAAACTGCTTAGAGAAATATGCAATAAGGCATGGAAGAAAGAAGAAATACCGTCGGACTGGGAGATGGGAGTAACTGCCCATACATAAGAAAGGAGATACCAAAGAATTATAGAGGAATTACAGTACTAGGCACGGCACTGAAAGTATACGAAACAGTATTAGAACAAAAGCTGAAGAATATAATAGAAACGACACTAGAAGAAGCCCAGAGTGGTTTCCGGAAAGGGCGAGGGGCGCAAGATCACATATTCACAGTGAAGCAAATATGTAACAGAAAAAACACTACTGACTAAAACCAAAGCGTACATGGCCTTCATCGACCTAGAAAAAGCATTCGACAGAGCGAAAAGAGAAACAATATGGAATAGTCTAATTAGAAGAGGAGTAGATAGAAAACTATTAGAAGTCATCAAAAGTTTATATAGAAGCAACACGAATTATATAATGCATAAAAATATGAAATCGCAACAATTTAAAACATCTGAAGGCTTAAGACAAGGAGGAGTCATGAGCCCTACACTCTTTAACATCTTCTTGGACGAAATAATGAAAGAATGTACATATACCACAATTAAAAAAACTACATGTAGGTTACCGAAACCTAGAAAGAGTCGGAATATCAGAATGTGAATTTACTGATGATGTAATTGTTACGGCAGATAAAGAGGAAGATCTAAGAAATAATTTAAAAACATGGAATGAGGTATTAAATAGGCATGGGATGAAAATAAACACACGCAAAACAAAGATTATGGTAATAGCACAAGAACAACCCGTATTAAACATACAAATCAATGGAGAAACAATAGAACAGGTAAACCACTTCCAATACCTGGGAGTTACAGTGGAGAACAACGGAAAACAACACAAAGATATAGAAGAAAGGATTAACAAAACGTCTAAGATATTCCACGCAATTAACAACAAATTTTTAAATAAAAAAGAAATATCCAGAAAACCCAAAATAACTGTCTTCAACACGATATGCAGACCAGTACTTACATACGGGTGCGAGTCTTGGGTATTAACAAGAAGAATGAAGAGTAAGATTCAGGCACTGGAAATGAAATACCTAAGATGAGTAAAAGGAGTAACAAAAAGGGACAGAATAAGAAATATCGATATACGAGCTGAGCTCAAAACTAATCCACTCCTAGAACACATCGAAGAAAAACAACTGAGTTGGTGGGGCCACATGAAGAGAATGAGAAGAAACATACCAGTAAGAAAAGTATGGGAAGCAAGAATACAGAAAAAAAAAGAAACAGAGGAAGACCAACAGAAAACTGGGATACAACTATTGCGAAGATTATCCAAAAGAAAGGGAAAACCGTAGCAGAAGCAAGCAGACTGGCACAGGATAGAAAACAATGGTCAAAGTTTGTGTACACGTGAATAGACATTAGTCCCGACACTGAAAAGTAGAAGGGACTTAAAATACTATATTATATATAATATAGCACAGAAGTTATAAAAATAATATGACCACTCCGGTACGCTTCAAGTACAATATAAAATGCAAAATTTGCATTTCAATGGGCCGCTGGTCTCTCAACTCTCATTTAAAACATTAAAATAAATATAATCCAAGTATATGCACCCACTGCAGACAAGAAAGAGGTCTTCTATGAGCAAATTGGCAATGTCTTAAAGTTAACTAAAAGATATGATATACATATTACAATGGACGATTTAAACGCTAAAGTGGGCCAAGAAGTGGAGAATTGTGTGGGATGATATAGAGTCGAGGAGAGGAATGAATGTGGCGATAGGTTTGTTGAACTATTGAATAAATGGGGGAAAATTTAACATGACCTTGTGTTAGTTGTAAAAGTAATACTCAAACCACTTAGGAAAAAAGAAAACCTTGAATGGTAGTAGAAATTCTTGAACTTATGGAAGAAAGAAGGAAATATAAAGTAAAAGACCTGAATAAATTCAAAGACAGAGAAAAACATCAGAAAGTAAATTAGAGATTCAAAAGACAGGTGACTCTCTGACAGATGCAAGGATATAGAGAAGATCTGGATAAAAAGTGTGATAGTATAAGTCTAGATAAGCTTTAATTTGCACAAAAAAATCAAAGGAATGACATATTCTAAAAAAATCTCAAGAACGAATATCCTTAAAAATGATAAAGGGATAATATTACTAATGTGGAAGAGAGAAGAAAGAAAAGAACTGCCGTTAGAAAAAAGCACAGTGGGTACCAGACCACCAACATTACCAGAAGTCATCTATGCCATCAAAACAAAAAAAAGTAAAGCTACTAGGCCGGATGATGTGCCCATCAAATTATTAAAAATCATGGATGAAGATGTTAATGATGTAATGGTTAAACTCTTTAATCTAATATATCAAACTGCCACAATCACCAGACAATGACTGCAATCGACCTTTGTACAAAAAGTCGAGTGCAACAACCTGCTCAGATCACAGATGAGTATCTTTAATGAGTACTCTTTAACCCTTTCGTTCATGAATTAAATATCTTTAAGCTAAATATATGAAATTTGCAACATAGCGAGAATGATTTTTTTGCGAATTTGGTATAAGTTTTACATTTCCAGAATGCATAGTTTGGTCACTACAAGATGTTCTCATTCGAGGATATCGTGAACCAATGGAGTAAAAATATTAGATATTTTTTTAAATACTGACAAAGAACAAAAACTAAAGTATTTTATTCACTAAGTAATGTTTTTCCTTCTTTTTTAACATAAATGTAAAAATGTAACAGTGCATACAGAGAGTGGATCATTGGACAAACTCTTTCACGACATTGTATCAATCAACATGTATGCTTATTGTTATTGTATGATGTAACATATTGCATAAAATAATCATTAAACAAAAAAAAAGAATGTGTGTGTACTTTGTACGCACGTAAGAAGTTATTCTTCTATTATATAATTTTATCGAAGTAAATATACTTAACAGGTTATTTGTATTCTATTTAAATATTAAACTAACTTTCTTATCTACCACTTTCAAAAATTTTTTATTAAAACAACCAAAAAAAAAAAATTAATCGTCCAGGATTGGAACCCGGGATCTTTCGATCTCTGACCGAACGCTCAACAACTAGACCACCGAGTCTCCTGTAATTGACACGTAAGTTTCGGATATAATTACACAACACGGTGACAAATAGATTGAGGGGTATCGTGATAAAAATGTTATACCTACATATTTTATTATCTTACTACAGAAGAAGAGAAATTCAATGACACAAAAATTATAATAAATAATACATTTACTAAAAACACTAATATATTCTTTTAATGACTTATTTGCGCTGATACAGATACTATCTTGACAGATTAGAAACGAACTACATACTGTCTGTGTGCGCATGCGCGCAGATTTATGAAAAATTTTACTCTCAATCGCGCCTAAAGAAGAATAACTGCAAAAAATAAGTAATGTTTCGTATCTTACAAAACAATTTTTTCTTTAGTTATACAGAGATAAACATTACATTTGTCGCATGTCAATATGGATATTTCGCATAAAATACAGAAACCTATATTTCAAAAATTAAATATTTTGTTCAAAAGCTGTTAGATGGCAGCTCAAGTACTCATTGGACGGAATAGGATGTCCATAATCGGGGACAATGTGTTACCAGGGTAAAATCACATGGAATTACATACAAAAAATTATACAATAGGTTGTCCTAATTGAAGACACAGTGAATGAAAGGGCTAATGAGTACTTAAAACACTTTCGAAAATAATATACAGCAGAATTATTAAAAGTCTGAATATGAAATGAATAACACACCATTTGGCTTTAGAAATGGTATGAGCACAAGAGATGCTTTGTTCGACTTGAATGTGCTTGTCCAGAGATGCATGGGGCATGTAATATCTAACAACGGAGAAGTTTTGAATAACTTCCGTTGCTTGTGTTACATATTCTCTACTCTCCTTTACAACTTGGAAGCGTGGACACTAAAACAAGTGCAGTATTGTTACTTACTTGAAAATCTGTCGGAAAAGTTCAAGAAGTCTGAACTGAAGTAAGCAATTTCTGGCAAATTGGGCTCGATCTTCTCCTTAAAATACTCCATGGCCATCGTAGATAAGTCAAACATTTCATCGGTTACTTTGTAAGGCAAGTCCAGCTTGGGAGTGACTTTGATATAATGCAGAATATCGTTGACTTCGTCTAAAATTTCGCCAGGAAAGAAACAGCAATGTTTTCTTTCGATATGCTTTCCAAAGGTCATTTGCAGAAGTGTCAATCGCATATGTAGAGTTTCTATAATATCGCTTTCGCAGGCAAGAAAATGACTACGTCTGGCCGATTCTCTCCGAGGCATTTTTGCTTTGATCTCTTGAAATCGTTGAAGCATTTGATTTTGATAACGTAGAAAGTTTGAATTAAGAATCTGTCCGCATACGCGGTTTATAGTACGGGAAACCTGGAATAAAAATCATGATTTAGTGCAGAAAACAAAAATATGGTTCTTTTCATGAGCATTTTTCAGTGCGTCACAGTTTTTCGATTTGATTACATTTCGTCGGTGACATTTATAACATTTAATCTAGTTATCAATAGATGGCGCTAATAATATAATATTAAATAATATTATATTATTCTATATAAAAAAAAATTAATCTGTACAATTTATAAGACTATTGGGACCGTGCAAGTTCGGAAAAGCGACACCTATTTCTACGCTCTGAACTTTTATTCGCACTTTTAATTATATTGGCCAATCATATGGTCCTGGTTACTGGATAATTGTCAAGGCCATAGTCCAAAAAAATAATAAGAAGAAAAAATAAGATTTAGGTTGTGTTATTCAAACATAAACAATTGTATGTAGTAAATAAAATTAGTTATTAAAATGCAGTATTGCAAGCAAAATACAATTAATTAAATTTACCTTTATATAATAATAGCATATCATATCAGTATTGTGAAGCAATATATATTTTTTCTTCCTAAATGACAATAGGTATGAAATGTACGTCAATTTGACAATTTCAGTTGACAATATGAGTTATTTAAGAAAGTTGCAATATTTCTCCGGTATTCGCGCACGATCGTTTCGCGTATCCCTTCCAAGTACTTGCACACCGCGAATACAAATCAAAGAAAATACCATTTTATAAATGCAATAAACACAATTGATTTGTTTTTATACCAAATTGCAAATAAAATGTGACAACTGTCAGATTTAACTAAAATGTCATGTTAGAATAAATGTCATAAATGTGTATTTATCACGGACTAACCTTTTTTTCTATCATTTGTGACGCACTGAAAAATGCTCATGAAAAGAACCATACGTTTACAATGAAGTTTCTTCTTCCTATCATTTCCTAACGCAGGTACTAACACAAACCACATTACACATCATAGGCCACATTGCTTATACAGGGTGATTGATTAGTGAGGTAAAGCTCAATAAATCCGCTATTGTAATAGATAGCAATAAAAGTTAATAACAAAAATTGTAGCCAACTTTGAGCTTCACATTACAAAATTAGTTAGAATGTTACAGGTTGTTCGATAACACAGTGGCAGACCAAACTTATGTTTTTTTTTAATGGAACACCCTATATTTTATTTTATATTCGAAATCCTGTTAACTTCTCCATCACAAAAATATAAAGGTTTGTTATGTTATACAGGGTATTAACAAAGTTATAACCAACTTTGTATGAAAATCGTAACAAGTTCAACTCCCTGTATAAATAAAAATAAGCACAACAGCAATGGTTTATTAATGACATATTTTTTTATTTTTTTGTCAAAATTTTCAAGAATTATTGACATTGCTAATTTTCTTTATATCAAATACAGGGCGAGTCCAAACGCAAGTACATTATTTTCTCAGTATTTTAAATGGAACACCCTGTATTTTATATCATTATTGAAAAATAACATTACCGTACTTTAATTTTTATATAACATTCCCTATGTCCAAATTTATTAGTTTTCGAGATATTTTCATTTTTCAGAGCAAATTATTTTAGGTGTCTAAATTTATCTAAATGTTAAGTAAGCCATGACTGAATTGACAATTGACGATTACTGATTATTATCAATCCGGTAATCAATGTAACAATGTAGCAAATAAAGAAATAAAAATAATTTATTAGTAATACATTTTACAAAAAAAAAAACACAACCACAACATGCAACATTTTTGAAACAATTAAAAACTACTTTTTTATGTAAATGTAACAAATAAAGAAAGAAAATTAGTAATAAATTAAAAAAAAACACACACACAAACACAAAATACAACATTTTGTGAAGACAATGGGGAACTTGCATAAATTTTTAAATTCGAAAAAAATGTTATAAATCACAACAGAACATAATTTAAAACATGTATCAAAGATAAAAAAGTTTTGTTTGTCTTTCGTTTGGCCCCTAAAGACGATTAAAAATTCAAATTCAAACAGGTGGTCCAAAACGCATCGTGACGTCACTTGGTTTTACATTTACATTTTTCCAATAAAGTAAACAGAATTTTAAATTAGACGTTATAAACGTCAGTAGAAAATACATTTATGTGACGTTACAAGTGTTTTTGATCGTTTGACCTATTCATAGAAAATTTGTACTTTTACAAAATGGTTTTATTTTCAATAGTAGGTAAACATTCGTTCATTTCCTTCAAAAACAGTATAAAACTACAATTTTAACAAACTGGTATATATTATTACAATGACATACGATAAATGTCATTAGAATATAAATATTTTTGACTTATTCCACGACGATGAGCTTGCCAAATACCCAAGTAGGTGGAGGTCAATAAACTAAAGAAGGAGAAGAAGAATATACCTAAATATAAGGTTGTGTCTAGGTATACGCTAACGTGAGTGTCAGTGATTTCTTATTTTTTATTTGTTTAGTGTTTGTTTTTAAATTAACTACGGAGTGCGGACAATTATTTAGTTCTTTTAATGAGTTTAAGAACATTTTAAAACAGTACGCAAAAGATAAGAGACTATAAATTAATATATATATTTTTTTGTTATAAATGAAATAGTATTACCGTAAAAGATTAAAATAAAAGGAAGACCTAAAGCTTTCACAATAATAATTAACTTGTTTTGAAGCTATTATCCTTGTGGCATTTTTGTAATCAACTATTCTAAATGGGAACTAAGCCACAATTTAACTAAAAAATTGATTTTATTAACGTTTCGACTTCTAAACCGGATGTCGTTGTCAAAATACAAAATATTATTAAATTAAACAAAAATGTTGTTGCTTAGTAAAAAAATTTTTCCAATAATTTATTTAATCTGACTAATTTTTGTATTTTGACAATGACATCCGATTTGGACGTCTAAACGTTAATAAAATAATTTTTTTAGTTAAATTGTGGCTTATTTTGCATTTAGAATAGTTGATTATAATAATTCACTTACAGTAGAACCCCGTAAATCCGAACCCCGCGAATCCGAACTTTCGGCAAATCCGAACCAACGGAAAGTAAAAAAAATTTAAAAATTCAAAGACAAAAACTTAAAAACATGTTTATTATACAGAGTAAAGCCAGAAAATTGGACAATGTAGGATTACTAGGACTTTGACATTTAAGATTTCTTAAAAATAAATATTATACTTTAATATATAGGTTTATAAAGTGTTTATAAAGGTTAAACACAAACTTACTTTGGTTCTCTCGTAGTCAACTTGAGTCCAAAAATATTGTCCATACTTTTGCGAGAACGTTTGGCTACTCAAAATCACAATGAAAGCTTTGAACTACTAGTTAAGGCTAACTTTCGGATAATCCGAACTTTTTGGAATCCGAACAGGCTGTCCCCCCAATTAGTTCGGATTTGCGGGGTTCTACTGTATGTATAAAAATTATTTTAACAATATTTTGTACCTACATGTCATGTCAACTAAATACATATAATTATTTTGCTAACCTAAATATATATTTTTATATAGGTATACACATTGATTTATTACAATTAAGTTTGAAACATCTGAATAGTTCTGCTTCCCTTCCCTTAACAAATATGTTTCCATCAAACAAACACTAAACATATGAAAATAGCATGTACCAAAATATATAGTAACTGCGCAAGCTAAATAATGACGTCACTGGCTTGATGAAGTTTAATTCGCGTCTACCTAACTTTTTTATTTGCGTACACGTTAGCGTGTACCTAGACACAGCGAAATATAACCATAATAAAAACTAATGCAAAACTATGTGACGTCACGTGCCGTTTGAACTATTTTATACCGCTGAAGACTTTAAATATGTATTTCTAAGTTATTACGAGTTTTTGAAGCGTGAAATTTTGGAAATCTCATTTTTAAACAAAACTGAACATTATTATCTAATAAAAAAAATGTGCAAGTTCCCTATTAAACACTACTTTTGTATGTAAATGTAACAATGTAACAAATAAAGAACGAAAAATAATTTATCAGTAATACATTTTGCAAAAAAACATGTTTGAAAAAATTAGAAGCTACTTTTAATAAAATATTTTTAATATTTAATTACATAAGGTGTTCAAAATTACCTCCTAACACATTTATGCGCACCTAAAACCGATCATTGAATGAGCTACTTACTCTACGAAGCATTTGTAAATTAATACATCGAAATACACTTTGTATTCTATTTTTCATCTCATCCCTTGTTGTTGGAGGTATTTTATAAACTTAATTATTAACGTAACCCCAAAAAATCAGTCCAGTTTATTAAATTCTGGTGATTTGGGTGGCCACTCTACTGGTCCATTGAAAAATGAAAATATCTCGAAAACTAATAAATTTAGACAGGGAATGTTATCTAAAAATTAGAGTACGGTAATGGCACTTTTCAATAGTGATATAAACTACAGGGTGTTCCATTTAAAATAAACCATTGATGTTTTGCTTATTTTTATTTATACAGGGAGTTGAACTTGTTACGATTTTCATATAAAATTGGTTATAGCTTTGTAAATACCCTATATAACATAACAAACCTTTATATTTTGTGATGGAGAAGTTAACAGGATTATGAATTTAAAATAAAATATAGGGTGTTCCATTTAAAAAAACAAGTTTGGTCTGCCACTGTGTTATCGAACACCCTGTAACATTCTAACTAATTTTGTAATGTGAAGCTCAAAGGTGGCTAAAATTTTTGTTAACTTTTATTGCTATCTGTTACTATAGCGGATCTATTAAGCTTTACCCCACTAATCAATCACCCTGTAGACAGGGATCCCATGCCTATTTTCACCATTTACTACTAATAACAAGCTAATTTTTCGTGAGTAGCTTCATTTTGACGAAACACCCAACTTTTTTCCTTACAACAATTTCCGTATGTGGTAGATAACAAAGATAGCAGGGATAGTCCAGTCTTCTTCCGGTGTCAAATCCGCTACGGAGGTTGGCAATCATCATAGCTATTTTAATTTTTGAGGCAGTAGCTCTAAATAGTTGTTTTGAGCTGCATCCAAACCATTCTCTCAGGTTCTCCCATGAAATTCGTCTTCTTCCGATGCTTCTTCTGCTACCTGCCATTTATCATCTATCTGTAGTCCAGTCGGGTTAGACAAAGAAGAGGCCTAACCTTGCATGCCGAGCTGCCCCAAATTTTATTTTCAAATTTTAGGGAGGGTCAATAATAGTAGTGTAAATTTAAAATCTCAACTGAATTCCGCCGTTGCGTTAGCCGTCATTTTGATTTTAAACGGGAACCATTTTTGCTCAATATCTCCGCCATTTTCAACTTCTCGACAAAAAGTATGAAAACTAAAATTGTTGAAAATGTGATTTTCTATAATTTTTTTCATTACAATTTTTTTCGTACTGTCGATATTTTCAGAGTTATGGGGGAAAATAATAACTGTCATTATTAAGTTTGCTTCATTTTTGTAGTCATTTAAAAAAACCGTGTACTGGGGACTATAAACAAGTCTGAATGTGTAAGTACTGCAATGAAAAAGAAACGATTACATTTGATAGATTATTGTTTTCAAAGTAGAAACATACCTTAAAACATACTATATGATAAAATCATACTTACCAGTCTTAGCTGGCATATATTCTTAAATTTTAAGTAGCTAAATATCTTCTCTAAGACTTCTTGGGGTAAGTCAAGAATGTTAATAAATTTTGATTGCACTGGTAATGTAGGAGCCCTGCTATATTGCACAGTACTACTGCACCCCGCAGTAACAGTAGTTGTGGTACTGGTACTGTTTCTAGTGAATTTTGCAGGCCCTTCACTGGGAGACTGGCTTCCATCACCAGTCCCATTGTTCCCTATTGTCATTTGCCTTGTAGAAACCATTGTTCTAGACTTTTGATAACTTCAAATTTGTTATGCAATCTGAAACAATTAAAAGTTTATTAATATGTGTTCACAAAGGATAACATACAAAAAGTATCTACTTTGTAAAGGAAAAAATGTACTGTCAGTTATATTTCTTTTATATTGGTATTGATAAGTCAGTCAATGATGTCAATCAAGCCTATTAATTTTTAATATTACGCCAGTCAATGAGAGCAAGAATAGTAGCTTAAGAGCTAATGAACCCTCCGACTAACGGTCTTCCTGTAAGGCTAGAAATTTTTCTAGTAATAATTCATAGCACACCAAGGCTAAAAACCATGACCTGGCAGGCATCAGCCCTGCACGTGTATCTACCAGGTGAATCGAAAAGTGCATAGTTTAGGGGAAAATAAACTTTATCCTGTAAGGTTTAAATTTAAGTATGTGTTTGAGTAAGTCATTTAGAAGAAATGTGTACAATGACAGGCGATTCTGAACAGCATAAGACCTTGCCAAGCGAGGGGAAAGATTAGGGGTTTTTCCTAAAATTATTTTTTTGCATCGAACAAAATTTTTTTTAGGTTTTTTGAATCATTCCAAACAGAAAAGGTCTTTAGTGATTCTTCTCTGAGGTTAATAGTTTTTGTTATATAAGCGATTAAAAATTTTGAAAATTGCAAAATCGGCCATTTTTAACCCTAAATCGGACATTTACCTAAAAATTTCAATGTTGCCAAGGTAGGTAGATACTTTTTAAACACTGATTGATGAAATCCCGAAGAGTTTTTTGCAATACAATATCGGAAACACCTTTGTTTTTAATTGCTAATCAAGCGGGCGCGACACTGTAGTATAAGTGAGGATGTTTGAGTTGGCATAAATTCATTATCTCGAGAATGGGCAAATTTGAAGAGAAATCCTCAGACAGGTCAATTTTTATTTTTAAATTAGGACTTTTTGACATATAGGTATATAATACTAGTGACGTCATCCATCTGGGCGTGATGACGTAATCGATGATTTTTTTAAATGAGAGTAAGGGTTGTGTGATAGCTCATTTGAAAGTTTATTTAATTCTCTATTCAGTAATATAAACATTAACATAATTATTTGTAGTGTGTACAAAAAAATGTTTTCTTCTTTTTGTCAAATTTAATCAAAGTTAATTTATAAAAAAAAATTTTGTACACGCTGTATAAATAATTATGTTAATGTTTATATCACTGAATAGAGAATTAAATAACCTTTCAAATGAGCTATCACACAACCCCTACTCTCATTTACAAAAATCATCGATTACATATCACGCCCAGATGGATGACGTCACTAGTATTATATATATGCCAAAAAGTTCTAATTTAAAAATAAAAATCGACCTGTCTGAGGATTTCTTTTCAAATTTGCCCATTCTCGAGATAATGAATTTATGCCAACTCAAACGTCCCCATACTAGAGTGTCGCGCCCGCTTGATTAGCAATTAAAAAACAAAGGGGTTTCCGATATTGTATTGCAAAAAACTCTTCGGGATTTCATCAATCAATGTTTAAAGAATATCTACCTACCCTGGCAACATTGAAATTTTTAGTTAAATGTCCGATTTAGGGTTAAAAATGGCAGATTTCACAATTTTCAAAATTTTTAATCGCTTATATAACAAAAACTATTAACCTAAGAGAAAAATCACTAAAGACCTCTTTGTATTTGGAATTATTCAAAAAAAATTTGTTCAATGCAAAAAAAAATAATTTTAGGAAAAACCCCTAATCTTTCCCCTCGCCTGGCAAGGTCTTATGCTGTTCAGAATTGCCTGTCATTGTACACGTTTCTTCTAAATGACTTACTCAAACACATACTTAAATTGAAATCTTACAGGGGAAAGTTTTTTTACCCCTAAACTATGGACTTTTCGATTGACCTGGTAGATACACGTGCAGGGCTGATGCCTGCCAGGTCATGGTTTTTAGTCTTGGTGTGCTATGAATTATCACTATACAAATTTCTAGCCTTGCTGGAAGACCGTTAGTCAGAGGGTTCACTAGCTCTTAGACTATAGGATATTACCTCCGAATTCTATCCTACTGCATGTATTTTAATGATATTTTGGGAATAGCCTCTACTTATCTCCTAGTTTAAAGTCTACCCTATGCCGATATGCGCTTTTATCTTGGGGGCGGTTCCCACTCTCACCCTTTCTCGGGGGTGGAAAATGTTTTGGTTAAAATAACCACAAAAGTAGCTAAAGCACCTAATTATAAGCAAAAACTGTTCTATATATATATTTTTTTGAATACTAGATACTTTTCGAGTTAGTCGTGGTTGAAAATTGGCCATTTTCATTGAAACATAACACTGTTTCGAACAGTTTACCGATCTTGAAAATGAGCAATATTATATGTCGATTACGTTCAAACTAAACGAGATATGCTGCGAAAAAATTGATGACAAATGTATTTTAAGAAAAAATCAGAAGTACCTATATTTAACCCTTCATCCACCAAAATTTAAATGCACCGTTTTCCTTCTACAATACCCTTTATTATAGTGTTATTTCTATGTTCAAAAAGTTGGACGGATTTAAAATGAATCGTTTTTGAAAAAAATAAGACCAAAGCATAGAGTGCATTTTTAAATTTTCTTAAAAATCTTCATTTTTCTCCATGTAACTTGAAAATAATAAGAGATGCAGTAATGAAAAACAAAAACAAAATGTTTATCTAAAAAAACCCTACATTTTGTTTGGTATCTGTTTTTCGTATCTCTTATCATTTTCGAGTTACATGGAGATAAAGGAAGATTTTTAATAAAATTTAAAAATGCGCTCTATAATTTGATCTTATTTTTTTTCAAAAACCGTTCATTTTAAACCCGTCCAGATTTTTGAACATAGAAATAACACTATAGTAAAAGGTATTGTAGAAGGAAAACGATGTATTTAAATTCTGGTGGATGAGGGGCTAAAAATACTTCTTATTTCTTAAAATACATTAGTCATCAATTTTTTGCAGCATATTTCGCTTAGTTTGAATGTAACTGACATTTACATTGCTCATTTTGAAGGTCTTTTCAAGTATTACAGAAGGTATTGGTCATTATACACCTAAAATCGACCGTTTTTCTGATATTTCAAGTTGAATACACCGATTTGAGCATGCACCAAAGGAACAAACTCTTTTCACCTACCATAATTCTTTTTATATTATAACTAGAAGATCCCTTTGCTTTTTTATAGGATACAAAAATGTTTTATTATATAGTTTTTTTTAGTTAGATGCACAGTTTTTAAGGTATGTATTCGCAAAAAACGTTCCGGAAAGGTGTAATTTTTCAATGAAAATGGCTAATTTTCAACCACGAATAACTCAAAAAGGATTGAGTTTTAAAAAAAATTATACAGTTTTTGCTCAGAATTAGGTTTTCTAGCCACTTCCACCCCCTTCAAGGGGTGGGAACCGCCCCCACGATAAAAAGCGCCATAGTATATAGGGTAGACTATGTTTCTTGAGCTATTCACTACTTACTATGAAAATATCAAGTAAATCGATGTAGTAGGATGGAATTCGGAGCCAAATACCATCATTGACTGTCCTATATGGAACATAATATTTATTATGTTACACATAGCAAATCCCAGCTGTAAACAGTTTTCTCAACTTAAAATAAGGTTACTAAACAATTGTGTGAATAATTTGGACATATCAACAACTGTTGTAACACTAAAAAAGCGATTTCTCAATAAATTTTTGTGATTGACGGTATACAGGCTACAGGAAAAATTCTTTTATTTCCTTGTGGATTTTGCAAATTGACTGTGATGTAAAATGTAACATATATAAATGAATGGACACTAAATAGAAAAAAAAAAAGAGCGAAACAGCCTCATAAGCAGAATGGGAGAGACCTGTGTGATCAAAATAGCAAGAGATAAAACACCAATCAGCCGAAGTATAACACAACTGTGCAAAAGAAGGAGTGACAATCTTCCATAGAGGTATCAATCCGCCAATGAACAAACAGACTTGCTTATAAAGAGGGAGAAAAAGGAAAGAAATATTGAGAAGAATCAAAAGAAAGGAAGAATAAAAAGAAATCAAAACCAGAAGAATTTATACAAACTAGACTCTTCTGCCCTTGAATGTAGCATTAGGATTGAAAGCAATTATGATGAAATTTTAATGTTTTAGACGTAAAAACTAAAAAACAAGGAAGTTTGATCATTCAGAAAATTGCATATTATCTTCATTATGAAATGTTAAATAATAATTTATAATCAACTACATATTATTTATGCAACTAAATAAATAGGTATAGTCGGTTCGCTAAACTCAGACACAACTGGCTAGTGATTTTAGTAAGTAATTTTGTCAATTTGGTAAAATTGGCAAAAAAAATAATAACTAAATAGTTATTAGTTATTAAATAGTTGAGTCGCTACAAATATCACATTATTACCATGTAAAGCATATTTCTCGATGTTACCAAGTTTATAAGGTTGCTAGTTTCATGTACTAAGCAGAACGCACTGAAGATGATCTGATCTAGATCGAAAACGTTTTGCGAATCCTTTTGGATGACCTTTTAATAGTTTTTTAATAGACTTTTATACCATTGTACAAACGAAGTTTTTACTTCTGTATGATAAATAATTTATTATTAACTACATATTGATGCACCTAAATAAATATGTATGTATAAATGTTCAGGATAAAAAGTGTTCTCCATCCATCCAATGGCACTACAGCCCAAATCGAGCCTTGGCCTCCTTCAATAAGCTTCTCCAATCATTTCGATTTACCGCTGTTCTTTTCCATGAACGCGTTCCCAGGAAGTTCCTGGCATCCTCATCGACTTCGTCTTCCCATCTCTTTTTAGGTCTTCCAACAGGTCTTCTTCCCTGCATTCTTGCATTCAGCAATTTTCTGGGGATTCTATTCTCATGCATGCGGACCACGTGCCCTGCCCAACGTAATCTCTGCAGTTTAGTGTGTTGTGTTAGAGTTGGTTCGCTATATTGCTCATATATTTCTCTATTATACCTAATTCGCCAGTTGTTATTTTCACTTATTGGGCCCAGTATCCTACGTAATACTTTTCTTTCAAACACATCTAATGCATTGGCAGATTTCTGTGTCACCACCCATGTTTCGCAGCCATAACTTACTATGGGCCTGATTATTGTTTTATATACCCGGAGTTTTGTTTTCCGGTGTATATAATGTAATAAATGTTCAGGATAAAAAGTGTTCTACAAAAACCTATTTGATCATATACAGTAGAGCGTCGATTATCCGAACGTTGATCAACCGAACGACCGGTTATCCGAACACCCGACACCCGCGCCCTGCACCTGAGTATCGAACAAGCGTTAGTAATTAACGCTTAAAATATCTTCAATTTCCTTCAATATTGTATCTAAAAAATGTTGTTACAAAGACTGCACTTTTTTGTTTAATTGCTATTTGTCATTATCAAGATATAAATAAATATGTAGGTATAGTCCGTCCGCTATAACTTTTCCCATGCGGTACGATTCATTTTCAATAAAATTAAGTCAAAGCATAAATTGAAACGAACGTCGATGTGTATATACATTTTGTATACTGTATACTATATACCAGGGGTGGCCAAGCCCCTTGATATTCCGAGCCAATTTTCAAAATTTTAAATTTTTCGCGAGCCGCAATTAAACAATTATTTAAAAAGTGTAAAAAAGGTATGTATTTAATTTTTCCTGTCACATTATCTTTTCCATCTTTTTCCAGGACGACCTACTGATCTTCTACGGTCTCTCAAGAAACACTGCCTTTAACACTCTGTCTTCGCCTTATCTTACCACATGACCTGCCCATCTTATCTTAACTTTTATATGTTCGACGATGTTTTCAGTACCATACACAGTCACCAATTCTGCTTTGCTGCGCCTTCTCCACTCTCCTGTCAATTCATCTCTTTGACGGCCAAATATCATTCTAAGAACTTTCGTTTCAAATACGAGCAGCTTATTTATTTCCCGCTGATGTAGAATCCATGTTTAACTTCCATATGTAACAACAGGGCGAATAATTGGCATGTACAGTCTTAATTTAGATTGTATTATTAGAAGCTTAGATCTTAATAATGATGACAGGGAGTTTAAATTTATTCCAAGCAGCTATCCTTGCTGAGACCTCTTTTTATATGTGGTTGTCATCTGTGATTATCGCCCCTAAATATTTAAACTGTTACTACTTCGAAACAAAACAAATTGTAAACATAATGACGGCCAACGTCTGAATACAGACACGGCACCTAAAGAAGAAGACTACTTCGAAGTTGTGGTCATTAATAGTTATGTTGTGCCTAACTCTTGGTCTTGGATTTTTGGTTACTACTTTTTTATAGCATGTATTTCATCCTCTCTTCATTTATTCGAAGGCCCAGACTACCTGTTTCTTCCTCGAGTTGTGAAAACACCTCTCTCTATTTTTGAATCCTAGATTCGCAAATATCCCTGTCAGCTCAGATGATATTTTTTTACTTATTACATATTTTAATTGTCTCCTTGTCTAATTTACGATATTTTGAAATATAAAAATTAAAAGTAATTCGGCCATATTTATTGAGAGCCACAAATGATCCTTCAAAGAGCCACATGCGGCTCGCGAGCCACAGTTTGGCCACCCCTGTACTATATACTACACACATCGGCGTACGTTTTACTTTCTGTTTTGACTTAATTTGATTGAAAATGAATCGCACACCGCATGGGAAAAGTTATAGCGGACGGACTAAATATAAATATGGCTTTTATTCACTTGTGGATAAATATGTTTTTTATTTTTTATTTATTAACGGGATAAACCTAATACATACAAAATACAATAAAGCAGAGCTTTCGTCATAATAATGAAAATATAAAAATTAGATACTCTAGATACACGTAAAACTACAACTATAAAACACAAACATAAAAAATAAAAACGAATATAAATTATTTTCAAATGATGAAAACAACTGAATCAATTACAACAGTTAAATCTATTTAATTTTTTTCTTTTTTAAAATCAAAATTCAAGACGCTCAAGTTCTTGTTTAATAGAGGAAATTGAAGAACCAAACAGATCTATTAGATGACTAAACTTGTTTCCATACAGGGTCAATCTACTAATTGGTGCATATTATTGACCATAATTTGTAGTATGCCGTTGTTCATTGAATATTTGTTGATTTCGTGTCAATCTAGCAGGTAAATTAAAGCACACAAGACTTATCAATTCTTCGGAGTTAATAACACCAGAGATAATTTGCGAAGATAACAAATATCCAACATGACTTTTCTGCGTTCAAGAGTTTGTAAATTTAATTTCATTAATATATTGTCATAAGTATAATTTCTAACTGTTAAACCCATCTTAAAAGCTGCAAAACGTAAAAATTTGTTTTGAACCTTTTCAATATTTAGAATTTGATATGCATAACTAGGTGACCAGACGATAGAACCATATTCAATAATTGATCTCACGATACTGCAATATAAGATTTTTATTGTGTGAATTGACAAATCTTTTGATGAACGTAATACAAAAACCAACATCTTAAATGCCTTCGAAACAGTATGGTCAATGTGAGAGTAAAATGTTAATTTACAATCAAATATTATACCTAAATCCCGAATTTCATTCACACGTGTGACAGGAGTACATATTATTAATAAAATATTGATGGTGAATAGGCGAATGGGATCTAGCAAAAGTTATTAAAAAGCATTTATTAATATTAAGTTCAATATCATTTCTACCACACCACTCATAAAAATCATTTACTTGTGATTGAAGCTGAGAAATGTTATCCTCATTTTTGACAGTCTTATATATTTTAACATCATCAGCAAACATTAAAAAATTAACTTCCTTAAAAATAGAGTGAACATCATTCAAGAACAAATTAAATAGAAGGGGGCCACAGTGGGAACCTTGCGGTACTCCAGATGTAGCTGTAAAAGCATTAGAAAGACAACATCCTATTTTTACACTTAAACTTCGATTAGTCAGGTAACTTTGCATCCAATCAAAGATACTTCCAGAAATACCATATATGCTGTAAGTATCGCAAGTAAGATATTATGATTGACCTTATCGAATGCTTTAGAAAAGTCAGTATAGGTGGAATCTACTTGTAACTTGTTTTCCAAAGCAATAACAATGTCATTCTGATAAAGAAGTAAATTAGTTACTGTAGATCTACCCTGTACAAAACCGTGCTGTTCTTTCACCAGAATACTACTGAATTCACAAGTAAGCTGCTTAGTAACTAAATAATCTAATAATTTTGGAATTGCTGATAAAGTACAAACTGCTCTGTAGTTTTCAACATTTGACTTTGAACCAGATTTAAATATAGGTTTTACGTAACTACGTTTCCAGCAATCAGGGAAAACCCCTTCTTGCAAAGATTTATTAAAGAGTATATACGATGGCTTAGATACAGTACAAATACATTGTTTTAATAGATAGTTAGGAATGTCATCAGGGCCAAAATTTAGTTTAGGAGACAAATTGTGAATACTCTCAAAAATAGTATTAATGTTAAAAGAGCATGAACTCATGTTACCAGCATTTTCAAATTGATATTGTGGGGGGTAGTGTGGTCAGTGACCACCGTAGAAAAAATTTGGCGAATAAATTCACAGCCTCCTCCCCAGGACTACTATGATCATTTCCTAAATATAAATGGCAAGGTACCTCATAATTTTTCTTGCGAGTGTTTATATATTTCCAAAAAGTGCGTGAGTCACTATTAATTCTAAATTCAGAATCTCTAACATATAAATTATAACAATCTTTACTTAGTCTACTACATTCAGATCTTAACTTATAAAAAAATAATAAAATCATCATAATTGTTGAACATCTTATACCTTTTATGATATTTTTTCTTTTCTATTATTAATCGTTTTAACTCTGGGCTAAACCAAACTGGAAATGTACTTGTCTTACATACTTTTTGAGGAACATAAGAATTTATTGCATGATTGATAATATCGTAAAATTTAGACACAGCGTCCTCAATATTCAAAGCCTTTAGTGACTACCAATTTATTTCCGACAAGAAAAAGTTCACATCGATGTAATCACCGTTTTTAAAATCATAATATGACTCTGCGTACTTTAAAGAATCATTGTTATGACTATATATGTATGTAATGTATGACTATATCTTATTTTATTTATTTATATTATTGTTAATTATTTATATGGGAAATAGCCACAATTAAAATGAAAAAAATAATTTTATTAACGTTTCGACGCCCAAATCGGGTGCCGTTGTAAAAATACAAAATACTACTAATGGAAACAAAAATGTTGTTGCTTAGTAAAAAAAAAATTCTTCTAATAATTTATTTAATTTGACTCATTTATATCGACAATTCAGATACATATGATACATTTTAAAGTAGAAGACTTTAAAATGATATTGCCAATATTTATGAGTTGCGTTCCTGGGACGACTTTACTGAAAGATAGTTCATTCGATTACATGAAATCAACCCCAACTCAAGAATATCCGTCACAAAAAAAATCATAGCATGTGATCTGTCTTTAAATAATACATGCAACGGTGACATTAAAATTCTAGTGTTAGAGATCTCATAGTAAATCACGAGGGAAAACCAGGAAAAACCTCGTAATACTATCCCGACATCGTAAGTATTTGGTCTTACATTTAAATTACTCTCAAAATTAATACCAAATTCTGACTTTACTATAATTTTGTTTAAATTATAAATAATATCAATAATATATGGATATATAAGTAATACTAAAATATAAAATATGTACTAACTCGACTATTGACTTATTAATTGTGGTATTTTCTTTCTATTGACTTCCTCTTTCAGTATGGGTATCCACATCCTACTGCATTCCACCGAGGAATTTGCGACACAATTGGTTTCGTTTAGCATAATTAGAGCCGCTTCTTTGATTTTTCTCTTTTTACTATCTGTTTCTTTCAGGACTATACTTGAATCTCTCCACTGAACTCTATGTTCATTATCCCATGCGTGTTGACATATTTGAGATCTATCAAACTCTCTATTTTTAATATAAGATTGATGTTCACTTATTCTAACGTTTAATGGTCTTGATGTTTCACCTATATAAAACTGCTCGCATTCACAAGGTATTTTATAAATACAATTCTTTGTCCTTTCTTGTTCATTGTTAGGTTTAGTCTTAGATAGAATAGATATCAATGTGTTGTTTGTTTTGAATGTTGTTGAAATGTTGAATTTATTTCCTATTGTTTTAAGTTTCTCGGATAGTCCTTTTATCTATGGTATTGATATTTTCCTCGTATTATTTCTTGTGAATGTTGTAGGATCCCGTTCTATGTTGTTCTGTTCCATTCGATCCAATCTTGACAATTCCTTATTTATAAACGATAAAGGATAATCATTTTTTAATAAAACAGATGTTAAGAATTGTTTTTCTTCTAAAAATGAATTTTCGTTAGAACAAGTAATTTTGGCTCTATCATATAAGGATTTTATGATTCCCTTTTTAACGCTGATGTTGTGATTTGATTTGTAATTGAGATATCTGTTGGTATGTGTTGGTTTTCTATACACTTGAGTCTCATATCCAGTATCCTTCTTTGAGACTAAAACATCGAGGAAGGGCAGGGTGTTATTATATTCCTTTTCCATTGTAAATTTTATTGTCTCTTCTTGATCGTTTATAATATTCAGGAATGTATCATGTTATTCAGAATGTTTATAATATTTATAATATATATATACAATAAATAATAAATTTACTATGAGATCTCTAACACTAGAATTTTAATGTCACCGTTGCATGTGGTTGTCTTTTTAAAGACAGATCACATGCTATGATTTTTTTTGTGACGGATATTCTTGAGTTGGGGTTGATTTCATGTAATCGAATGAACTATCTTTCAGTAAAGTCGTCCCAGGAACGCAACTCATAAATATTGGCAATATCATTTTAAAGTCTTCTACTTTAAAATGTATCATATGTATCTGAATTGCCGATATAAATGAGTCAAATTAAATAAATTATTAGAAGAATTTTTTTTTTACTAAGCAACAACATTTTTGTTTCCATTAGTAGTATTTTGTATTTTGTATTTTGACAACGGCACCCGATTTGGGCGTCGAAACGTTAATAAAATTATTTTTTTCATTTTAATTGTGGCTTATTTCCCATATAAATAATTAATCATAAAAATGCCACAAGGAAATAGCTTCAGAACAACATTATATTATTGTGTATCATTTTGTCAATCAAAGATAGAATAAAAATTTTATTTTTTTTAATATAACGCGGGCACATAAATTTGATACACCCTGTATATTGATTTGTAACTATTTATTAGAAGTTAGCTTTTAAGCAGTGGGTTTATCCTTAATGAGTTTTTCCCTGAAGAATTAAAGACATTAGTAAATAAAGTGATATGAATAGACAATTTATTTCGGGATTATAATTTTAAAACGGTTGCTTTGTTACGAGCGAGGCCAAAAGCCACAGGTAATTATTATATTTAGAAAAATAAGGTAGAGAAAGTTGGAATTTTAAGCCTCTTTGTTTAAGCCCCAAGTAAATTTGTAGAATTCCCGAAAAGTAATTATCATGAGTAGAAGTATTTGTTTGGAAGGATGCATGGGTTTTTCGAATGAAAATTTGGAATGGGGATGAGAGAAGGTTGAATGTTCAGATCGTTTGGAAAAGGAGATTAGTATGTGACCGGCATCGCGGAAGAGCAGTCAAAGTTTTCGTGAATAGTTCAGAAGCAAGTACCAGTGGTTGTTAGATAGTGGAGAGTGTAGCTGAAAAGTGGAACGAGAGACAGATCAAATTGAGAAGAAATACCAATACCTCTTTGATTCTGTAAAGTCCAAGGGAGAGAATATTATTGTGAGAAAGAGATGAGAGAATTTTGGAGTTTTGTTAACGAGTACTGGTCAAAAGAGGCCTGGTTCGTGTTTTGGAGAATTAGTTGCTGGTATGCTGCTGGATTGATGCTGAGAACGGAGAGGGCTTTGACGGGTAGCCTAACATAATCAACAAGGAAGAGCTGTTTGGGTCAAGAGGAGACATCATTGTGTGTGAATCAAAAGGTCAGTCAATCATTTATGTGATAAATTTTCTTTATGTTCAGAAGTTAATTTTTTTTTGAGTAAAAGCATATGAGCTAAGATTCCAATATTTCAAAAATAATAGGAAGTATAAGTAGTTTTGCGAATACCTAAATTTGTTTGTTTAGTTTGTTTTATCAATGTTATCAAGAACAAACCGATAAATATTTGTTTGTAAGAGTTTCATTGGGACAGTTATGCCCACAGGATTTAATTGATAAATTTTCAGAGTATTGCTTTTGATAATAAAAGATATTTGTATGTGCTTATTTATGGTATTTCTATTTATTTCCTTTTCCTATTTTATCCCGATAAGGATCAACTAAGAAATACTGAAACCACGAGAAAGGATAAATATAACCTTAGATAATTTAGTTATTTTTTTTTATGATAAAAAGGCACCCTGAGATTTTTCTTAAATTTTATTTATGATTTGCGACAATTGACTAATTAATTAAATAAATACTAATTATTATAAAAGTAAGAGAAAGCAGATCATAACAATATATATCAATATAGTTTGATTATCCGAACAAATCGGTTTTCTGAACACCCATGCCCCCCAATTAGTTCGGATAATCGACGCTCTACTGTAATAAGAAAAGAAAAAATAACTTTTGAAATAAAGGTCGACATAACGAACTTACCAATTAAATTAACACATTTTAAAGTTTATTTGAGTGACACATTTTTTCGACAAACTTTTCTTAATTTTTTGTTATGATGCAAGGGCGGATCCAGGACCGATTTTCGGGAGGGGCCATGAACTTTTTTTGGGGAGAGGTACCGTAGGTACGGGGGGTAATTTTTAAAAATTAGGGTTAAAATGGTGAGTTTTAAGGCACTTTTCACCCACTTTTACCATGTGTGAGAGGTGCCTTAAAATTCACAATTCCTGCCCTAGTACCGATTCCTACACATTTCTTCGGATCCAGTGCAGTTCTTTTAACAAGTTTAATACTATTTTTCCCAATGCTTCTCCGGTCAGGCATTGTTCTTTCCCTCTTTCTTGATTTTCTCTAATTATTTTTAGGTTCTCATAAGCGTCAATGAACTTGACAAAGTCTTCACGAATGTTGTTATTGTGTATGTATCTCAAATTTAGAGAAAGCTGTTCCACATGGGATACGTCGGCGTCGGTCGTTTCGTCAAATATGACACACAGAGTAATGATTTGCACTTTGAACCTGATTCATTATTTGTTCAAATATTTCTTCACCACAACATGTTATTAATTGATTTTGACTGGTTCTACTAATGTATGTTGCTCAGGAAGATGCTGTGGATAGGTGTAATTTAAGAGTCTTATCTCCTGATGCGATTTTAAACCTTAACAATTCCCCTCATTGCTAGGTCCAGCATCTTCGTCCAGAAGCAGAAGGCCATCATCACGATGGTCTCTTAGAGGAATATTTTGTCGACCTAAGATAAGAACACTATAGACCCTACTATTGGTCGTAGTCTTTCTTTATTTTTTTTTTGTATCTGTTTAGACCTCTGAGAGTCTATCTGGTTAATGACTGACTTTTGAAGGGTTGCGATGACTTTGTAGAAAATCCAGCTCAACCTGAACGCACTCCTTGTGGTATGATGTTTTTTCATGGGTTTGTATGGCTCATGAGTCTTTGCTCATGAGTTTGGTGATAGATGTTAAAAGTTTCGTGACAAGGCTTTGGGCTGTCATCCCTTTATTGTGACCATATTTTACATTAGAAAAATAAAACGCAATACTTGTAAAACAATTCCTTTTGACTGTGCGAAAATACTAACCAACTCCTTTGTTCTAAGTGCTAGTGACCCAAATAACGCTTCATTTCTTTTTTATTCTTTGTGTGTATAGAATATGGAAATTGATACGATTTTGATGGCTGTCAAGGTCGTTCTAACAATTGGCACTTTGTAAAATTATCAACATTTTGATTTATAAAACATTCTATGTCATTCTTGAAGCTTCTGTTACTTCTAGTCCAGAAAACATATATACATAATATATATGTGTTTGAAATTAAAAACATTTGAACTACAAATATTTAAATTTATATATTTTTTAATTTTCGGAGGGGGCCATGGCCCCCTCCCTGGCTCCGCCCTTGTTATGATGTTCAGCAACTTACAGAACCTATAGATATAGGCAGCGGAATAACACAGGAGGACTTATTGAGTCCTATGCTCTTCAATTATATCATGGTTGAAATCATCAAAAGTGCCAACAAAGGAAGAGGAATCAGAATAGGAAACAAAGAAGTAAAAATACTTATCCAAAAATTTAAGATAAGAGCAAAATAATTTATTATGACAATCTCATCTTGAAAAACTAACATAATAGTAATCAGCAAAGAACCAATCAGCTGTAAAATAGAAATTAATGGGATCAGTATTGAACAAGTAATGGAAATAAAATACCTTGGAATTACATTGTCCAGCTACGGAGACCTTGAAAAAGCAGTGAGAGATCAAGTACATAAAGCAAATAGACTGTAATGTAAAATGTAACATATAAAAATCAATGGACCCTAAATAGAAAAAAGAATGGAATCAGAGGTGTAACCAGGATGATCCTAAGGGGTGGGGGGATTACAACTACTTGATGGTCTCTGGGGGGTATGGAATAGTAATGGTGTTATGCGTATAAAGCTCAAAGTACATCCAAATGGGGGGTCCCCAAAACCCCCCTGATTACGCCTATGAATGGAATAGCACATAAGCAGAATGACAACCTTCCATAGAGGTGTCAATCTGCCAATGAACAAGCAGAATTGCTTATAAAGAGGGAGAAAAAGAAGAAAAAGGTAGAAGAATCCAAAGAAAGGAAGAATAAAAAGAAATAAAAACCAGATGAATTTATACAAACTAGACTATTCTGCCCATGACTGTAGCATTAAGATTGAAAGCAATTTTTTAGATGTAAAATTTTAAAAACTAAAAGATAAATAATAAGTTTTATCATTCAGAAAATTGCATCTTATATTCATTATGAAATGTCAAATAATTTATAATCAACTACATATATGTATTTATGCACCTAAATAGATATCTATAGAAATGTTAAAAATGTTCAGGCTAAAAACCGTTCTACAAAAACCTATTTAATCATATACCTACAGTGCTTTTCAGATAAAACTATCCACCTAAATAACTTTTGAATCATTGATTTTTAGAAAAGCGCAAAAACATGTCAAATAATATTTGAAGTGGGAGACATTATGCCATATTTAAGCTTGCCGGGAAAGGCACCCTCTCACCCCAGTATCATCCCTTGATTTTTTTAAACAGCTTCCACCTTTTTTATTTGATATTTGGATTCTCCTCTTTGTGCAGATTTCAAAAATGCATAACACATGATGTTTAAAGTGATTAGTTTATGAGAAAAATAAATATCTACAAAAGCAAGAAATCTGGATTGAAAAAAAAAATAGTTTTTTTATAATTTTATTACAAACATTTAGAATGAACATTTCACTACCAAAAATTTTAACAATAATTATTCAAAAATACTTTTGTTAACATTTTGAATAAATTATTGGTAAAGTTTTTGGTAGTTTTTTTTTTCAATTCAGTTTTCTTGCTTTTGTATTTATTTTTCTCATAAACTAATCACTTTAAGCATCAAGTGTTCCTTATACATTTTTGAAATCAGTACAAAGAGGGGAATCCAAATATCAAATAACAAAGGTGGAAGTAATTTAAAAAAAAATAAGAAATGAGTCTAGGGGTAAGAGAGGCCTTTCCCAGAAAGCTTAAATATGGCATGTTTCCCCCTTCAAATATTATTTGACATGCTTTTGCACTTTTTCTAAAAATCAATATTTCAAAAGTTTTTTAAGGTGGATAGTTTTATCTGAAAATCACTGTATAAACAAACAGACACAGAAAAAAGGAATGTAATAGCCACATACTCAGAATGGGAGAGACACATGTGTGATCAAAATAGCAAGAGATAAATCACCAACCAGCAGAAGTATAAGACAACTGTGCAAAAGGAGTGGCAACCTTCCATAGAGGTATCAATCTGCCAATGAACAAACAGAATTGCTTATAAAGAGGGAGAAAAAGAAGAAATAGTGAGAAGAATCGACAGAAAGGAACAATAAAAAGAAATGAAAACCAGAAGAATTTACACAAACTAGACTCTTCTGCCTTTGAATGTAGCATTAAGATTGAAAGCAATTATTATGAAATTTTAAAAACAAGTAGGTTTCATCATTCAGAAAATTGCATATTATCTACATTATGAAATGTTAAATAATTAATAATCAACTACATTTATTTATGCACCTAAATAAATATGTATGTATAAATGTTTAAGATAAAAAGTGTTCTACAAAAACCTATTTTCAATTTTCAATTTCAATTCAATTTCAATTTATTAGCCAAAATTTACATTTTTAAGTACATATAATATAATATACAGAGAGACACCTAGATGTGAAAACATCTGTGTGTGTCTATAGAAAAATCCTAAATAAATATAGATTACTTATAAACAAACGTAACAAAAAAAAAACACATTCGAGAAATCAAAATTATTTGGAATTTAAACTTAAAACTAAGTAAACAGCATATCTATATAATATAATAATATGTAAAAAATCCAACTTATAGGTATTAAGAATTCCAAAATCAAAAAAAGAACATTTTTTTCAGGATTTATAATTCAATTTATAATTCAATATTTAATCATATAATAATAATTATAATTCTAAATATTAAAAAAAAGGATCTACAATTTCAATGTCTTTTTACTACAGATACTACCATCCTTCCAAGTAGTAGTGTATTATTAATAATAATGTATAAGTAACGTTTAGGTTGCTAATTGTTATACATAATTCAAGGACAACAAAAACATAACAGTTTTTATCAATATTCATGCAAAATGCTGAAAATGTCTTTGTTAAGATACAGTTAATGGCAAATGCAGATACTAATTTCCTAACGAAATATTAAGAAAATTGAGATCTTGTATTTTTTCAGATAAATGATTAGACTTATGAGATAATAAATTCTGTCGAAACTGTTGCTAAATTTTATTTTCTTAACTAATTTAATTTTCTTAGATATAGGCAACGGAATAACACAGGGGGACTCATTGAGTCCTATGCTCTTCAATTATATCATGGATGAAATCATCGAAAGTGCCAACAAAGGAAGAGCACACAGAATAGGAAACAAAGAAGGAAAAATACTTTGTTACACAGATGACACAATATTGATAGCTGAGATGAAGATAATCTGCAAAGACTTATCGAAAGATTTAACACAAGAGCAAAATAATTGAGGCGCTCAGAGCAACAGTGGCCTAACTATAAAAATGAAGTTTTGAGATAAATGCAATCTTTGCATTCGTATTTCCATTGTGCTTATGGGATATCGCTACAAATTATGTAGCGCCATTTAGACAAATATATAGGTAGGTTGTGTAGACCCTTGTTAATCCAATGATTTAATGTTGTCATCTTGGAAAACTAAAACAATAGTGATCAGCAAAGAACCAATTATCAGATGTAAAATAGAAATTAATGGCCTTAGTATTGAGCAAGAAATGTAAATAAAATACCTTGGAATTACACTGTCCAGCTATAAAGACCTTCACAAAGTGAGAGATCAAGTACATAAAGTACATATCCTGTTGTTTTGAAGCTATTTTCTTATGGCATCTTTGCAATTAACTAGTTTTGATGGGAAATAAGCCTCAATTTTACTAAAAAAAGATTTTATTAACGTTTCGATGCCCAAATCGGGTGTCGTTGTCAAAATACAAAAAATATTAATGAATTAAACAAAAATGTTGTTGTGTAGATTAAAATTATACAGGGTAGCGAGAAAGTATGGAAACACGGTAATTTCTCGGAAACCGCTTAAACGATTGTTATAAATTTTGGTAGGTAAGGGTATTCTAATACAGCCGATATTATAGTGGTAATTACATTGTTGTCAAATCTTCCGTTTTTCTGAAAATCAAAATCTAATGAACTTTCTTATTTTAAATAGAACACACTGTATATTTTTTGCGTTTTGAAGTCCTTAAAACATACTGACTATTTTTCATGTTATGTTCCCTATACCTAGATGCTACAATTTAGGAGTTATTGCTACATTTATTAAAAAAAAATTTTTTAACAAATTATACAAATTAATTTTTTTTTTTTTTGGACCGGGTAGATATTATTTTAGGTTCTTTGTGTCATTGGGAACAAAAAAGGTGTTTTGTAATTTTCCTAAAAAGTTAATTGTTTCCGAGTTATAAATAATTTAAAACTGAAAAAAATCGAAAAATGACGATTTTCTGGGTTCAAAAACATAAGTAAAAGATATTATTTTTGAAACTGTGTGTGTTATTTTATCAGATGTCTTTAAGTGATTTGGTCTAATTTTATTATAAAACATTATTTTTTAGTTGTTAATGTAGCCCGATAGCCCGTCCTCTCATATGAACTTTATTAACAATTAAAAAAATAACAATATTTCAGAATAAAGTACAGTAGAACCCCGTAAATCCGAACCCCGCGAATCCGAACTTTCGGCAAATCCGAACCAATGGAAAATAAAAAAAATTTAAAAATTCAAGACAAAAACTTAAAAACATGGACAATGTAGGATTACTAGGACTTTGACATTTAAAATTTCTTAAAAATAAATATTATACTTTAATATATAGGTTTATAAAGGTTAAACACAAACTTACTTTGGTTCTCTCGTAGTCAACTTGAGTCCAAAAATATTGTCCACACTCTTGCGAGAACGTTTGGCTACTCAAAATTACAATGAAAGCTTTGAATTACTAGTTAAGGCTAACTTTCGGATAATCCGAACTTTTCGGAATCCGAACAGGCTGTCCCCCCCAATTAGTTCGGATTTGCGGAGTTCTACTGTATGCCAAAAATTCTTATCGGGATCTGATAGAAAAAGGTTTGAGCGTAAATTAAGGAACTTCTTAATTTTTAAAAATGATTTTTTACTTGTGTTTTTGAACCTTGAAAATTGTCATTTTTCGATTTTTTTCAGTTTTAAGTTGTTTATATCTCGGAAACGATTAACTTTTAAGGAAAATTACAAAAGACCTTTTTTGCTCCCAATGATTCAAAGAACCTAAAATAATCTCTACCTGGGCCGAAAAAATTGATTTTTATAAATTGTTAATTTTTTTTTTTAATAAATGTAGCAATAACTCCGAAATTATGGCATTTAGGTATAGGGAACATAAGATAAAAAATAATCAGTATTTCTTAAGGACTTCAAAACGCAAAAAATATACATGGTGTTCCATTTAAAATAAGAAAGTTCATTAGATTTCCAGAAAAACAAAAGATTTGACAACAATGTAGTTACCACTAAAATATTGGCTGCATTAGGACACACCTACCCACCAAAATTTATAAAAATTGTTAGAGCAGTTTCCGAGAAATCACTGTGTTTCCATGCTTTCTCGCTACCCTGTATTTTAGATTACATAGACTGTAATGTAAAATATAACCTACATATTCAGTACTTTTCAGATGAAACTATCCATCTTAAATAACTTTTGAATCATTGATTTTTACAAAAGCGCAAAAACATGTCAAATAATATTTGAAGGGGGAGACATTATGCCATACTTAAGCTTGCCAGAAAAGTCACCCTCTCACATCTGTATCATCCCTTAATTTTTTTAAATTACTTCCATCTTTTTTTTATTTAATATTTGGATTTTCCTCTTTGTACAGATTTCAAAAATGTATAACACATGATGTTTAAAGTGATTAGTTTTTAAGAAAAATAAATACAAAAGCAAGAAAACTAGATGGAAAAAAATCTTTTTTTTATGATTTTATTACAAACATTTAGAATGAACATTTCACTACAAAATATGTTAACAGTAATTACGCAAAAAGTCTTGTTAACATTTTGAAAAATTATTGGTTAAAGTTTTTGGTAGGGAAATGTTCATTCTAAATGTTTGTAATAAAATTGTAAAGAAACATATTTTTTTCAATCCAGTTTTCTTGCTTTTGTATTTATTTTTCTCATACACTAATCACTTTAAGCATCATGTGTTATACATTTTTGAAACCAGTACAAAAAGAAGAATCCAAATATCAAATAAAAAAGGTGGAAGTAATTTAAAAAATTAAGGGATAATTCTAAGGGTAAGAGAGTGCCTTTCCTGGCAAGCTTATATGGCATAATGTCTCCCCCTTCAAAAATTATTTGAAACGTCTTTGAACTTTTTCTAAAAATCAATGGTTCAAAAGTTATTTAAGGTAGATAGTTTTATCTGAAAAGCAGTGTATAAACAAATGGACACTAAATAGAAAAAAGAAACATAAGCAGAATAGGAGAGACCTGTGTGGTCAAAATAGCAAAAGATAAACCACCAATCAGTAGAAGTATAAGACAACTGTGCAAAAGAAGGACTGACACCCTTCCACAACCTTCCATAGAGGTATCAATCTGCCAATGAACAAACGGAATTGCTTATAAAGAGGGAGAAAAGGAAGAAAGAGTGGGAAGAATCAACAGAAAGGAAGAATAAAAAGAAATGAAAACCAGAAGAATTTATACAAACTAGACCCTTCTGCCTTTGAATGTAGCATTAAGATTAAAAGCAATTATGATGAAATTTTAATTTTTTAGATGTAAAAACTAAAAAACAAGTAGGTTTCATCATTCAGAAAATTGCAAATTATCTTCATAACAAATGTTAAATAATTTATAATCAACTACATATTTATGCACCTAAATAAATATGTATGTATAAATATTCAAGATAAAAAGTGTTCTACAAAAACCTATTTAATCATATTATAATAGTTATAATTTTAAATATTAAAAAAAAGTAACTACAATTTCAATGTCTTTTTACCACGGATATCATCTTTCCAAGTAGTAGTATATTATTAATAATTAATTTATAAGTAACGTGTAGGTTGCTAATTGTTGTACATAATTCTAGGACAACAAAAACATAACAGTTTTTATCAATATTAATGCAAAATGCTGAAAATGTCTTTGTTAAGATAGGGTTAGTGGGAAATGCAGATACTAATTATTTCCTAACAAAATATCAAGAAAATTAAGACCTTGTATTTTCTCAGATTAAAGATTGGACTTATTAGATAATAAATTCTGTCGAAACTGTTGCTAAATTTCATTGTTATAAATCATTTTCAGCAATATACGTTTACGTAAAAATATCTTTTAAAATAGTGATCAAAATATCGAACTTACCAATTAACACATTTTAAAGTTTATTTGAGTGAGACATTTTTTCGACGAACTTTCCTGAATTTTCTGTTATGAAGTTCAGCACTTAGTTAGGATCCCACAGTTTTCAATTCATTACTTCTTGCGTTCCGATTGTCTTTAGAGTAATTTAAAATAGAAGATTATAGAACAGAATGTTGAAATATTGTTTAATAATGAAAAAAATTACCAAAATTAACGAATTTCGAAGAAGCAAACGACGAAGTTTTCATTGCAAGAATGAACGGATAATTATTTTGTCCATCATTGTACACGCATGCGTGGTGGTTTCACGATGTGCGCGTCGATGTTGCCAAGTCTTTGCTAAAAAATCTCGTTTTGTTATTATCATAATGTCCGACATCTTAGAAAATTATTGCAATAACAAAGTAAAACATCATTCAATATTTTATACCTGAAAAATTTCATATTGTATCAATATTTTGTTAATAAAAAGAAGTAGAATTCTTTTTATATTTAGTTACCTAATACATTTTGCAAAAATTAATACCAACTTTATTTGAGATATCTTACTGTGTTCAGTGAGCCAAAAGTTATTGAATAAAAAACAAATTAAAATTAATTTAATAAAATTATAAAATAAATTGGTTGAAAACATATATTTGGAATTATCATCAAATTAAGCTAGAAAAATCTTTACCTTCACGCCTTCATGTGCATACAAAATCCTTGGATCTGGGGAAAAAAATTTAAGTTTGGGAAGGATGATGCGCGCTAAGAAATTTTAGATCTAAAGCACTCTAAAGTTTAAAATAAATATATTTTCATTACTGTTAATAAGCAAAGATATTTAGATTTTGGAATTTCAGTTTGATTCAAAGTCTTTGTATTAATAATTAGAAAATAAAATTTTGCTAAAATCACATAGGCGTAACAATACGTTCAATTGTATGAGGTGTTTGAATTGCCAATTGGCATAAAAGCACAAAGAAAACTTGATTGCGCATGCCCAAGCGCAAAAATTTGTTCAGTAGCGGAGATAATTATATATACAGGGTTAGTAAATTATTGAACCTAAAGGCGGCGCCAGATATGCAGTATATAGCAAATACTGAACAAGTGCTTGCTAAATATCAAATATAGTATTTTTACTACAAAAGCAAGATTACGTAGGTCAAAATTTCTGACGTAAAAGCACTGTCAAAACATTAGATTGTGACTTTTCATCATCGCCACGTTAATGTCATTACTTGTCAGATATTTTTCTTTGTTTTTGTTTACTATAAAAATAATATCATTAATTATGTCAATCGGATTTCATCAATTGCCGAAATATATTAATATTTAAGTGCTCATGAAAGTGTTCGTTAAACGGCAAGCACCTTGCACCACATATTCGAGATTTTTCATATATCGAGTCACTGTGGGAACAACAAATATATTCTAAACGAACAAAAAAAGGTACAGAATGGATAGTGATACCAGTGGCGTACTGAGCATGGTTCCGCGGAACCAGGGCCCGGGCCCCGCAGGAGCCCGCTCTAATGCGTTTTTTGCTTTTTTATTTCTAATTTGATGAGGACGTTTTGAACTACACAAGTACACACTAGGAAACGAAACTGCTTAATAAATTTTAATTTTTGTGTAGATATTTTTAAATAAAAACGAGGAATACCCATTCATCAAAAAATTTATTAAGAAACAGGGAACGATTTTGTAAGGTTCCCTCGTTTTTAACGGCTTAAGCCGAAGCCCTTGTTTCAAAGACTAACCGCCGGTGCCTTCCTACACGTGTTAACTCAAACACTTATATTTTTTATATTAGAACGATCCATGAATAAGTTGTAGGTAAATTACAAAGTTACAGAAATTCGGAAAGTGAGATATTCAATGCAAGTTTTATACGATGGGTCATAAAAATAATTCCAATACAATAGTCTCGATGCTGAAATTAAATTCTAAATATACACAAGAGTGAATTGTTTTGAACAGCGATATCTTAACCAATTTTTGTCTTCAGGAAAACAAAATCCAAAATATTCACAATAGCAAAACCTATATTTTTTAATAGTTAAGATTTTTGGTATCACCAATAATTTTTAAATTATTTAAAAAAAACTATTTTTTTAAAAATAAAAAAACTATTCTCAAAATTAACAAAATAATTTTTTAATTTAAAACCATTTTTTTGAGCACTTTGAACCGATAAAACTTACAGATCATTTATTTATTTATTTATTTATTTATTGACGGGATTACCCCATTAAAAGTTATACAATTAACAATAATAAGTTTACGAGCTAAATATGTACTATAATGATACTTTAACAACATTATAATTAGATAACAAATATTAGAATAAGAATAGGTAGGTACTTGTAACCTTAGAACTAACAAAAAAATTAAATAAATACTCTATTTAAATTATTTTTAAACATATTCAGAGATATATCAAAAATTTCAATGTGTTTGTCATTTATAAGTTTACAGTAACGATCTATAGGTGAATTTTGGCCATAACTTGTGCGATGGAAAGGAATATAAAATGTTATAAAATCACCTCTTTGATTTCTAGTTTGTATATCAACATTAATACACTGTAATAGATCACAGCAATCTAAATTTCCATTTATTAAATTATACAAAAATACTAATCCTACTTGATTACGTCTATTTTCCAGTGTATTAAGTTTTAAACTGTTTTCTATTAATGAATAATCGTGATCTACAATAGTTTCACCTAATTTAAATGCACAGAACCTCAAAAATTTGTGTTGAATTTTTTCAACAGTCATATTATGAACTACATGGTATGGAGATCATACCATAGAGCCATATTCAAGTTTAGATCGCACCAAAGAACAATAAACTCCTCTTACAGTGTCAACTGAAAAATTACTACAGTGTCTCAAAATAAATCCTAACATTTTTGAAGACTGAACTGTTACGTAATTAATGTGTTCAACAAAACTCAAACTTTCGTCAAAAATCACTCCTAGATCATATAATTAATACATTGGTAAAGCAACTTGTGAAGCAGTAACGATTAATTAAGGGGGTGATTTATACTGATTTTTTTTACAAAAAAAGGACCAACTTTATTTTCAGCATTACATACTTAATGTTGATGCTAGGAACTAAAAACAAAAACAAATATAAAGCTTTTTAAAAAAATAGAAAGTTGTGATGAGCTTTTCCCGAAAAGTGCTTTAGTTTTTGGTTATTTCACGTTGAAGTATTTGAGTTGGAATTTGGCGAATTAGAACGTACTTTTCATTACCTACAACTATTCTCCTATTGGGTCTATAAACAGACTTCATATATCATATATTTTTTCACTTTTTATAAGGTATATTTTTACTAACAATATTTTTTTCGATAAAATATGTACTTACTTTTTGAGTTATTTACGAAAACTCGTCTAAAAACGTGTTTTTTTGTTGTTGAAAAATGAACATATTCAGTCGCAAATAACTCGAAAAGTATTGACATAGTGAAAAAACTGTTAGAACTAAAGTTGATTAGAATTAGTCAGTTTATCAAATTCCGGACTTATCTTGAACGTATGTTTTTCACCCCCAAGAAGGGGTGAAACTCACCCCCAGGGCAAAAACAGATATCGGCACAATATCACTTTTTTTGTTTCACATGCATGTTGGCTTTGTGTATGCCAAATTTCATCTCAATCCGAGCGGTTCTTTAAAATTTACAGCAAAAACCGTGAGTAAATGGTAAATTAGCTTGAGTTGTTATAAATATATGATATACATATATTTTATGATATTTTATGATGATTTTTATATTTAATGTTTGTTGAAACTTTAATATTATCCTCGACACCGTACGGTATATAAGAGGACGGCTTTAGTAAGTAAGTAAGTAAAAACTTTTGATATACAATATGTGTTTTTATTAGGCGGGCGGGCCCGCATCTCAACTGGAACCAAGGCCCGCTGATCAATCAGTACGCTACTGAGTGATACAGAGCTTCTTATAAATTCAGCTGCTTTTGTCATTATGTCTAGTAGAAGTTTATTATTAAATAGCAGAAAAAAAGCAATTTGCATTCCATATTATGGGTTTATTTTCATATGCATCCAGAAATTGTAAAATACTTTCATTGGTCCACTCCATATTTATTATTTTCAATATTTTCTACACTCAGTGACAATAACTAAACTATAGTATTTTTACTACAAAAGCGATATTACGTAGGTCAAAATTTTTGACGTAAGAGAACTGTCAAAACATTAGAATGTGACTTTTCATTATTTCCATTTTTATTATAAACATGGCAATAATGAAAAGTCACATTCTAATGTTTTGACAGTTCTCTTACGTCAAAAATTTTGACCTACGTAATATCGCTTTTGTAGTAAAAATACTATACTTTAATAAACGTTATAAAATGGTTACAAACTTTAACCTAACCTAAAAAATTTGCTTGTGCTTGCAAAAATATGTGGATGACACTAAAAATATTCAAACGGCGAATGTTTGTTTACTTTGAAGTGTTGAAAAGAGCGACAAAGTACGGGAACACGACAAATATTCGACAAGCACTAAAATTGGTCAATGCCAAATAGCAAGCAACTGATAGGCAAATAGCAAAATTTGTTCGATATTTGCCAAATACCGCATATCTGGCGCCGCCTTAAGGTATATTATATAGTTGTTTCAACAGATTTTTGCACAAACGTAATGATTTATTTGCTAACGGTCAGCGACTATGGTCTGTTCTGTTCTTAAGCCAGGAGAAGTAATTCAAATCAAATACTATAGACTGTAATACATACAACTCTTGACAATTCCCATTAATTTTGAGGAAGCAAAAAATAGCGCCATCTAGCGGTATGAGCGGATAATCAGAGCAATCTAACCTTACATTTATAAAATTGATTTATTATTGTTTTTGTATAAGTGTTTGAACTATTTTTATTTTAATTTAATTTAGCAAAATTAGTTCGTTATTCAAAAATTTATAAAATTAAATTTGAATGTTGACGTCAAATTTTACGTTGTCAAAACGTAGTTAAACTCAAGCCGACAGTGGCGCTAGCGGCAACGTGCCTCCAGATTTCTGTGGGAGTTGAATGTATAATAGTATATTTGTTCAAATTTACCGTAATGCTTGTTTTTAATTGGTCTTACCTCAGGCACGTTTACTCTTGCGTTTACTCTACGAAATTTTGACACTAATGACATTTATGAAATTTTGATACATTTGGCATTTCATAGGTTAATTAATTTATATCGGCGATTTGTTGTGTTTTCTGAGTTTCCTTTCATTTTTAGATTTCTAGTCTTCTTCTCCTTAGTGCCGTCTCATCAATGGAGGTTGGCTACTACAATTCCAAACTCCTCTCTGTCTTCAGCTGTTCTTATTAGCTATTCAAAATTTAGACCTGTCCATTGTCGGATGTTTCTGAGCCACGATAGTCTTTCCTTCCTAGTCCTTTCCTTACCTCGATCTTTCCTTTCACTATAAGTTGAGCATATTGGTACTTATTATTTCTCAGTATGTGGCCTAGGTAGAGTCCTTTTCATGAGCATTTGTCAGTGCGTCACAAATGATAGAAAAAAGGTAAGTCCGTGATAATGATAATACATATTTATAACATTTATTCTAACATGACATTTTAGTTAAATCTGACAGTTCTCACATTTTATTTGCAATTTGGCATAAAAACAAATCAATTGTGTTTTGATTTGTATAGTCTTATAAATTTTACAGATTATATTCGTAGATATATTATATAATTCGTAAATAATTTTTTTGTCGATTATAGCGCCATCTATTGACAACTAGTATAAATGTTATAGATGTCACCGACGAAATGTAATCACCGACGTGCGTTTCTTCTGTCACATACAATTTAATGCGTTAGAGAGAAATCGAAAATCTGTGACGCACTGAAAAATGCTTATGAAAAGGACTCTATGATGTTTTTCTAATTTTCACTGTGTTGAAAAGTTCTCTTGCCTTGCCTATTCTATGCAGCACTTCTTCGTTTGAGGTATGCGATGTCCACTCAATTCTGAGAATTCTCCGGTAGATCCACATTTCAAAAAGGCCTCCAACTTATTTACGGTTGATGTTTTAAGGGTCCATGTCTCAACTGCATAGAGAAGGGTCGACCAGACGTAGCATTTGGATAAACGTAGTCGAATTTCGAGTTTTATTACGAATTATAAAATGTGTCCATTTATTGTGCAAGGTTGAGGTACGTTTTGGTTTTTTCGGATTGACTTTGGACCACTTTGGTTTTTTTCATGTTTATTTTCATACCAAATTGCACACAGGTCGAGTAGTTCTTATCGATAATTCGTTGTAGACCCAAGTCAGAATTCGCAATCAACACCGTATCATCGGCGTATCTGATGCTGTTGATATTTATGCCATTCACCTTGACCCCATCCTTGAAGTCCTCCAGTGCCTCTTTAAATAGAAGCTCGGAGTAAAGATTAAACAGCAGAGGCGATAGAACACATCCCTGTCTAACTCCCCTCCTAATTTCTACTTCTGCTGACTTGGAACCTTCGATCCTCGCTCGGTTTCATATCACATCAGTTAATGTGGACTTTAAATTTTAAGTTGGTAGCTTTATCAATGCAATTCATATGGATAAATGTCAACGTTAAAGTGAACTTTAGTTAATGTTCACTTTGATTATGAATTTATGAAACCGGGCGTTACTCTAGCGATCCAAACCGACATGACGCACGGGTAAAGAATCGTGGACTCAAGTGTACACTTTTGACATTGCGTCCCAGCGGTGACATAACCGTCAAAATCTTGAAATGCCCTATTCGATCTTCTTCTTCTCTTCATTTGAATGGCCTTAGCTGCCAGGGCTATCCAGCCAGACCTATTCGATCTAAACTTCTCAAATTGTCAAATGTCAAAAAGCATTTTTGTTTGTCAGGACTATGGAGACCTACACAGAGGAGGGAGAGATTAAATGTCCAGCAAACGACGGCAATGTTGCCAGATTCCTTTTAGCGGGAATTTTAAAATTTTATAGCAGTTTGGTTTTAAATTTGACAGTTCTGTTTTCTCAAGTCAAAAATCTTAACCTTACTTTTACAAGTGATTAAGATTATTATTATTTTATTTACACGTAAATTGAAACAATAAATATTGTGCTTTGTCATAATTTAAAACTCATTATGTTGAAGTCTTTTCCAGTTGATAAAATTGCAATTCAAAAACTTTTAGGTAGGTACGTGTAACTTCCACAATATTATTTATTTTTTAAGTATTAAGGTTGATGTTGATATCAAAAATTTAGATTTCGAAGATAGTTTTATGTAGGTAGATACTAATAGAGTAATACAGATAATAGATTAGATACAAAGTAAGCTGTAAGTAGTATAACTGCCCGTGTAATCACCTGTTATTTTGTTTTTTTTTTAGATTTGCACTGTATGGATGGCACAGGAAGAGGAGAGAGAACAAGAGTACAAGAACATGAAACATCTTATTATGAATGTATATGTATGTGATCCTCAAAAAATTATTTTTCAAAACAAGATAGAGAAAGAGCTTTAAAATCCCAAGGATCCTGCAAAATGTTTATTTGGTGTACTAGTCGAATAATAGTATCTAAAAATATTGAAACTGTTTTAAAACACATTATAGGCATGAGGATGATATAGAGCACTTACATAAATACCAAAATCAGATAAATATCTCTTCAAAGTTTATTTTGAGACTTTCTTCAAAAATGTAAGTGAAATATTTGCATATCGACGGCGGAAAGGCAAAACTGAAATTTTTTTATAACATGAGTTACTTCAGTTTTCGCTTTAGAATAAGTTTATCGGCAGTTATGTTTATATACAGCAGTTTATATACAGCTGGGAAAGTTTCCGGAAGGCTTCCAAAAGGCTTTCCCAGCTCTAAAAGCTGTTTAATAGGTGCTGATACACTTATTCTAAAGCGAAAACCGAAGTAACTCATTTTATACAAATTTTTCAGTTATGAGGTCCTGCCTTTCCGCTGTCGATATACACAATATAATTTAAAACAAGAATGTTACCACTAAACCACTTTTTAAATATTAAGGCGGGTTGACATTACTAGTGAATAACGAACGTGGCTCACGCTTACGTATTTTGCCCCTGCTATTGTTAGATATTTTATTATCTATTTTCAAACTCGAGCAGTACATTTGTATCTATGCATTGCATAAATACAAATGTACTGCTTGGGTTTGAAAATAGATAATAAAATATCTAACAATAGCACGGGCAAAATACGTAAGCGTGAGCCACGTTCGTTATTCACTAGTAATGTCAACCCGCTTATACTCATGAATATTTACTACAGTTTACAATTTCAAACTAGTGTGTTTGATTCTCCTATACCTATATTTTACTTTTTTAGCAAACTTCAGACTGTTCAGGATAGCATAATAGCATAGGAGGCGAATTAAAAAGAATTAATTTACTTACAAGAAAAGATATCACAAACATTAAACTCTCTTATGGCATTGATTTGAAAGATGGGTATATGTACAAGGCTGATGCAACCAGTGTTTATTTTTGGGTTGAATGCTTACAGACTCATGTCCAATATTATTTTACAAACAACAGGGCATACTAATGGATATTCATTCTGAATTTAACATTTATGATTTTTGTCTTATTTTCCTTAATACTGTGCCAAATGGAAATGTTAATTAAGTTTGGCAAATCCTTTATCGCAATCGATGGAACTCATGGGCTCAATTCCTATGACTTTGAACTTATGACAGTATTAGTAAAAGATGAATTTGGGAATGGATTTTGTACTGCTTTCTTATTTTCAAAATAGAAAAGATACCTACTTTAACTTACCAATTTTTTTAAATACATGTCTGTGTTGGTATTATATGTATAGTCAAATGTTTTCATATCAGGCATAAGTGACACCTTTTACAATGCCTCGTCAAATGTAATGGGTATTGCTCCTAATAGACTGTTAAGTGCCTGGCACATAGATAGGGCATGGTAAGTAAATCTTAATAAAATATCTGATTCTGAAAAAAATCCTATTATATATACAAGATGTATTAATGATGGTTCAGAGAGTATTAATAGCTTTTTGGGTAGACTTCTAAGTGATGCAGATACATACAATTTCAATAAGTATTTCCAATAGAACTACTGCAGTAACATCCAACAATGGGCCTATTGTTATAGGAAGGGGTTGTGGAATTAATACCAATATGACCATTCAAAATTTTCATAAAATTTTGGATAAAAGGGTATCCATTAGTTGTTATCAGTTAAGTTTAAAACTTGGCACTCATGGAGAGCTATACTCTATACCATAATATATAATAGGTATATCTCATAATATTACATCTCATATTGTTCACTCCAGTAGTAATAAGTGAGCCTGCATACACAGAACCATAATAATATATTATAGTTTGTGTATGCAGGCTCACTCATTACAATAGTGAGCAATAGAAGATATAACATATTATAGTATAAGTCTCTGTGCATGACCAGATTAACATGTTTGGTGCCCATCTCGAACAAGCTCCACTTGGCTGGTACCACATACTTAAATCATTTATTTAGTTACACAGTACTACTCACATAACTTATGTGTCGTCAGTACCTTCCATAAAACCTTCGTGATGCTACTCATACTTCATGGCCACTGAATGTGTTAAAGCTTGTTAATGTAGGAGAGTTATACTAAAATATATATCTTATATTATATTGTCTTAAATAGAAAAAATATCTTATTTAAATTGTATCCATGTAAGTTTTGATTTAATGAAATAAACTTTTAATCAAAAAAGTGTTGTTTATTTGTGTACACCTAGCAATATCCTGATCATAGATAAATAATATAGTATTACCGGATCCTGATATGCAGACACCAATAGGGCTTTTCATCGATTGTCATTTGTTTCGAGCTTCTGTCATGAGTCACATAATATTAATGTATCTACGTCATACGTCTTTGGCTTGTATCATTGGTATATACCAATAACGTACAACGTAGATATATTAATATTATGTGACACATGACAGAAGCTCGAAACAAATGACTGTGAATGAAATGCCCTATTGAATAGGGCTTTTTCATCGATTGTCATTTGTTTCGAGCTTCGGTCAAGCGTCACATAATATTAATATATCTACGTCATACGTCTTTAGTTTGTATCATTGGCAATATCAATAACATATGACAGATATATTAATATTAGACAACACATGACAGAAGCTCGAAACAAATGACTGAGTGAAAAGCCCTATATCATGTAAATACAAGTCATAGAGATGTCTTTCTACGGTTAAAATTTCACAGCCTAAAGACATCATTTATGTAACTTCTTAAGCCGTCACAAAATGACTGCAATAAGAAAATAGAATTTATTAGCTCGCCTCGCCCCCAGGCAAAGTGAAGATGCTAGGCCACTAAGAATGTTTTTTTCAATTTTTTTTATTTTGCGGCTTTAGCACTTAGCTATTTAGCCAGATACATGATGAGAATTAATACTATTATAATACATATTAAAACTAATTCAAATTACTAGTAATTTTATTAATATTCTGAATAATTATGTAACCACTTAATACTAAAATAAAAAAGTGTCCATCCCAACACATTTTCACCTTTGAAATCGTAAATTTCCATTCCCATTAAAAAATAATTTGTACTGTATAAGTATATTTCTTTTGAGCTTCATTTTTTTTTCAAAATACTGCAACATGACTTTTAAATTATGACACAGTACAATACTTGTTTCAATATTTACATGTAAATAAAATAATCCTAATTACTTGTAAAAGTAAGGTTATAAATTTAAGAATACAGAACTCTCTTTTAAAACCAAAGTGGCATTAGACTTATTTTAAAATTCCCGCTAAAAGGAAAAAGGTAAATCTGGCAACAGTGCCGTCGTTTGCTAATCTCTCCCCACAGAGGGGAGGAATCGAGATAGGACGACCTTGAAATTTTTGTACACGATTTTGCCTGTTTCACCATGCCCCGCTAACTCTAATAAAAAACATGTAATCGTATTTATTTTCCTTCCGTTTAGTCAGAGGCGCTGATGTCGGCATTGTGATTGGTGGAACATGACTTTTGACAAATCCTGCGCTATCTGTGAATCTGTAATCTGTGTTCGTGTTCGTTCGTTCGTTGTCGTTCACTTATTTTATATGGTCGATGGTCGGTTAGGTGTAGGTGATGTGTTTGGTGTTTGTGTTTATTTTGTGGCACCATAAAAAGCTGATATTCAGTCGTGTTTTTTGATATTTTTGTTATTTCATAATCGAGTACCTTTTTAAAGGTAAGTTTTTCTGATTGTAGGTACTGTTTATCCAACAGTTTTAAAATACACATTTTATTTCGCGTTTTGTTGTTGGGTCTAATGGCTGATCAGCTGTTGTGTGCAGCCGATAAATTCAACAAGTAAACATATATTTAATAGAAATTAAATACTCATATTTCTATGTAAAATGTCACATTATTGTATAAATAAATAATTAAGAAACAAAAGTTTTTTGTGTTTTACCTTTATTGTCCACTTGAGTAAAATAATATTAAATATTCGAAGTACCGTATGGAGGCTATGATGTACCTAGCGTGGAGGCTAGATAACGCTACCCTTCCTATCCAATCAACAGCAAGAACGTTTAAAATTTCACACCTATCATGTCGAAGCTACAGACCACTTATGTGGAGGCCAGATTTGTAGTATCCTTCCAATTTTCCAGGTGCTGAAATACGTGACATATTTTTTGAAGGGTAAGATCGCATTCTACCAAATCACACAACACTTTTTTCTATGCTGTTTCACTCTTGACCTGTGCTTGGTGGTGTGAACAGCGCTTGGCTCCGCGTTCTACGAATACGAGGTCTTTCCTAAGTACTAACGTACCTAACCTACCCCAAATTGTTTTTGTCTGGGTAAGTTGAGCATTAGCTTAATCATTTGAATACTTCTTTCTTTTTTATAGGCTTAATTTGATATATTTTGTTATTTTTCTTTTTTATATATTGTTTATTACAAAACTTGCACTGACTGGCTTTTTGTATTATGAGTAACGAACAGGGGGGTACGTCCCCCCTCAAACCCGTCGAGAACATAATTTTAGATTCCGCATCAAATAGTAATAACGATATTTCAAATAGTAATAACGATATTTCTAACTCCCATAGCCTATCTCAGAACGATAAAACCCATCAGGAACAAAAAATTATCAACCTCTACTCCGAAAAAGATAATGGGCCCTTTTTTGTGTATTTAGAATCAACAAACATAGATACGAAAGTAGGTTCGTTTAATGGGATTAAAATTGCTAGAGATATTTTCAATTTAAAATTAAAAGATATTCAAAAATACATAGTAAAGGCCTTAATCGAATTGCAATTGAATTTATTAATTTTGAATCAGCTAATCAATTTCTAAATAATAAAACTTTGTTAGACAAGGGTTATAAAATTTATATTCCCTTTAATTTTGTTACTTGTAAGGGTATAGTTAGACAAATTGATCTAGAGATTGGTGACAAAGAATTGTTGGATTGTTGCAGTACAGGCTCTGACATCGAAATACTAAATGTTAGAAGACTCAATAGGAAGGTATTCAAGAATGACATAATCACGTATGAACCAACAGGCACAGTACTCTTTACTTTTAAAGGTGTAATAATGCCTAAAATAGTAAACTTTTATGGCATGCCGAAACTAGTTAACGTTTACGTAGCACCAGTTACTCAGTGTTTCAATTGTTTAAGGTTTGGGCACACTAAAACAATCTGTAAGAGTAAAGATCGTTGCATTAACTGTGGTGAACTTGCCCATACTGAAGCATGTGAAGTCAGATGCTTCTTCTGCAAGGGACCCCACAAAGCCACTGATAAGAACTGCCCCGAATTCCTGAGGCAAAAAAACATTAAAGAATTAATGGCATACGAAAATATGACTTTCTATGATGCCAACGAAGCAGTCACAAAAACATATGTAGAAAAAGATAAGTTTATTATGTATGCCAGTGACTTCCCAGTTCTTAGGAATAGGAAGTCCAATAATATCCCAAACAATAATGTTAGCATCAACGACTCTGTCACGCCCTCCCAAAGAAGAACTCATAACTTCAAATCCTCCACTACCAAACGCTCATTTCAACAGGTGGTCTCTAACTCAAACAACAAAAGACGAGTCATTCAAAAAGGGTACGACAAGAAAGCTCATGAAGAAAACCTCTTTTTCCCTAATTCACGCCCCGAAAAATCAACATACTCTCCCTCCCAACAACAAGCCTCAACATCATATAACACAAACACAGAAAAACCCTCATCAAACTCTCTACAAAACTTAGCCTGGCATCCCAGTGCATTGCAACATATTCAACATTCTGACTCAGATACTTTATATAATACCAGAAACGCTTGTCTACATTTTCTCAATAATGCGACATTCGATAATTTAAATATTCTCAAAAATATATTATCCCAGACAAACTTGGACTATATGGACCAAGATTCAATCTCAGACTTTGACTCTTTATAACTTCCTATACACCACAATGTCTCACAACCCAAAACTAAAAATAATACAATGGAATATCAGAAGTGTTAATGCAAATAGGGATAACCTGATTAGTCTAATATCCGAAATGGATCCAGATATCATTTTCATCAATGAAACATGGCTTAAGCATGATGCCAGATTTTCTTTAAACTTTTATAACATCATCCGACAAGACAGGGATGATTCATTTGGTGGGGTGGCAACATGCATTAAGAAATCCATAAGGTTTTCGACAATCAAAAAATTCAATTCAGCTCTAGTTCAATACATAATAATTAGTATCAGTAACCTATACCTTATAAATATATATTCTAGTTCAAATATGGCAATCACTGCCACCTTACTAAACGAAATGGTAGAAGGTATACCCTTAAATAATCTAATCATTATGGGGGATTTGAACTCACACCATCCCGCTTGGGATAAAGGGGTATGCAATAAAGGTGGTAAAGTTATTTTTGATTTTTCCTTTGATAATGACCTTACAGTGTTAAATGATGGCTCAGCAACGTTATTTCAAGACTCTAATAAGAACATCAGTGCAATAGATCTTGCAATTGTGAGCAACAGTATGTGTTTGTCGTCTGAGTGGGGTGTTATCCAAGACTGCGGTAACAGTAACCACTTTCCCACATACATTAAATTAAATATAGAGGACCTTAATGGAATAGAAAGACACCTACTTAAACCATACAAAACAAGAAACACTAAAAAAGCTGACTGGAATACCTATTACCAGAACATATTATTAAACAAGCAAAACTTGTCAGAAATCAAAGACTATAAGGATTTCCTTACAGTCATAAACACAGCGGCAGATGAAGCAATCCCTTTCAAAAATTGTGGGGTACAGGGTAGACCCAGGAATCCATGGTGGGACGAAGAGTGTTCCTTATGGATCAAAACACGAAAAGAAGCAATCTCCAATTTTAATAATTCCCCCTCTATAGAAAATTTCATCGAAACAAAACGCATCATCGCTATGACTAGGAGGAACTTAAAAGCAAAAAAGAAATACAAATTTAAAAACTTTTGTGAATCCTTAAACAGAGGATCCAATATCACTTACGTTTGGAATAAAATTAAAAAATTTTCCAATTATCACAATAATAAAGTTGTTCATAATCCGCCAGATAATATTAAATTAGAAATATTAGGTAAAATGTCTTCAATAAACATTGATCCCAATTTTAATATGTCATATGATAACCAAGAAGTTGCTCCCTTTTCAATCCATGAGTATAATTTGGCGTTAAATAATAAAAAAGATTCTGCGCCAGGTATCGATGACATATCTTACTTGATGTTAAGAAACCTCCCACTGGCAGCCAAAAACACACTGTTAAGAATTTACAACCTTTGTTTGAGTGGGGGTCCTGTTCCTGTGGAATGGAAAAAATTTAATGTAATTAACATCTTAAAGCCTCAAAAAAACCCTACTTTGTCTGAGAGTTTCAGACCAATAGTCCTATCATCCTGTGTACTTAAAACTCTCGAAATCATAATTAAAAATCGTCTGGATTGGTTTATGGAACACAATTCACTATTTAAAATTAATCAATCAGGTTTCAGGAAAGGTAGAGGGACATATGATAATTTAGCTCTTTTACACTCTACGATTTTAGAAGCATTTGAATCTTCCCAAACGGTATTAGCCATTTTTCTAGATATTAAATCAGCCTACGACAATGTTGAAATATACAACCTTTATAATAAACTTAAAAATTTAAACCTCCCCTTGGCTTTAATCAACCTTATCCTTAAAATCCTACAAAATAGACTTTTATATTCAAGAGCTGATGACGGCAATTTCTTGGGACCATACCAAACTTCTAAGGGGCTACCTCAAGGCTCTCCCTTAAGCACCATTCTTTTTAACATATACATTCATGACCTTTTCTATTTATTCTCTAACGAAGTGAAAATATGTGGGTATGCAGATGATTTAGTGTTGTATATTAGCGGTAAAGACATTCATAGTATGACAAATAAGATCATCCCAGAAATTACAAACACTCAAAACTGGCTAGAAGCTCATGGGTTGTCTATTTCAATTGATAAATGTGAAGCTGTGTGGTTCACAAGAGGTCAACGCAAAACAAACCCCCCTATAATCACTCTTAATAATAACAATAACATTCCCTTCAAAAATCAGGTTAAATTCTTGGGCATCACTTTTCATAAAAACTTGAAATGGGACCCTCACATAGACAAAATTGTACTTAAAGCAAAGAAAAATATCAACATATTGAGAGCATTGTGTGGAGTTTGGTGGGGTGCAGACCCCAAGATTCTAATTATGGTCTTTAATGCTTTGATTAGGTCTCATATGGATTATGGTTCCTTTCTGTTCAGCCCAATTACACAGAAATGTAGCAATAACCTAAATAAAGTATTTTTCGAAGGGCTCAGAGTATGCCTGGGATGCATGAAATCCACTCCGCGCTTAGCAATCTTAGCTGAATCTGCTCAGATTGACCTGGAACATAGAAGTCTAATACTAGCGTCTAAATTCATATCTAAAATTATCAAAATTAACAATCACCCAGTAATAAAGACGCTTCTTAACATACGTAGAAAAATCATAAATAAACCCATTTTCCACAAGGCAAACCTTGTACCTCTTCTTGTAATGGCCCTTGAACATTTTTTCCCTTATCAAAACAAAATACACAAACATCCAAACTTTCCTTGTTATGACTTGGACTTCAACACATTAATCAATCCAATACAAACGTTAAACTGTAATCTTAAGAAAAATGAATCATCAATCAAACAAAAATTTTCAATATTCACCCAAAAGTACAATAGGGATTTCTCCTTTGTATATACTGACGCCTCCAAAAGTAATGGGAGAATAGGTTTTGGAGTCAACATTCCCAACATTAACTTCAAGTTTTCTTCTAGGCTTCCTGGTGAGTTATCTATAACAAAAGCCGAAAATGTGGCAATTTACCAAGCAATTAAAATCATAATATCTAAAGACATCAAGAAGGCTATTATCTTCTCAGATTCTCTAAATGCTATATCTAAAATTAAAAACCCTAAAATATCAGCCACTGATGACTCAATCTCCCTCAAAACAAAAAATCTCATCTTATCAGCATATAAGAAAGGTTTTGACATTTTAATCTCATGGATTCCAGGACATTCTGACATTCCTGGTAATGTAGAAGCTGATTTACTAGCCAAAATAGGGACAGGCTTAAATATTCCGTTGGCTATGTTATTAGACTCCCAAGATATTCTAAACTCCATAAAGGAAAAAATTATTACTAAATTTAAAATCAATTGGGAAGCCATGCTGCGGAGGAAAAACTACCAGTATATGAGAATGCAAACCTCTTTTTCCTTTAAGGCATGGTTCTCAACCCTAACATTTAAAAACAGAAGACATATCACCACAATAATAAGAATGAGAACAGGTCATTGCTTAACTAAACAACATCTTTTTAAAATCAAAATAATAGACAGTCCAGCATGTGAATGCGGAGTAGTGGAGGATTTAAACCATATTTTCTTTGAATGCCCCATTAATGTTATTCCCAACATGGATTTATACACAATCTTTATTTCAATGAAATTCAAAACACCAATCTCAATAGATACAATCTTAATATCCCCTAACGAAAGGTCGGTCAGTGCAATCTTACAGTTTCTTGACTATAATAAAATTAATTTGTAATTCATGATGCTCAACTTTATTTTAATATGTTTAATATTTTTGCCTTCCAGTTTCTCCTCTGTGGCGTTCCTATTACCATTTGTTTACAATCTGTGTTTGTGTTTCCTATTTGTATATAACACCTTAACCTCAAATTTTTAAAAGTCAGGAAAAAATGCTACCATCTCACGCAAATGTCAGCGGCCCTGTGGTGGGATCACGATCAGTAGAATGGTAGAATGCTGACGTCACAAAAATAATTCTACAATCGACAATTTTGGTATCACGTTAACACGCTTGGGAAAGTAGAATCGGTGCTCGGCAATGTTCGGATATTCTACTAGCCGTGTTAAAAATATCGCTTCTTCTTCTTAAAAATATTGCTGTTTGACGTGTGGTTGTCTTTATTTTGTGGTGGTTGTATTCAAAAAGCTAACCTAAAGAAAGATTATTATTTGTGATTATTTTCAATTTGTTTATTTTTGTCTGGTGTTGTTTGGAACTATTTTATTAGAAATCACTAAATTTTTGGATTTTACCTGTGACTAGGGAACATTGTTATATTAAGGTATTTTTATGTAGGTATTTTTTCTATAAATTCCTGTTACTGTAAAGGAAAAATAACACATTAATAAGTTGTAGGTTCATATCACTTATTAATTATTATTAATATATTTTGATGTTTATATTAAATACAGATATAGTTCGACGTTCAGATGCTTCCTGCTCGGATACTTGGTCATATACAAAGAAATGAGCAATTAAGAAACGAAATAAATGGGTATAATATAGAGGAGAATAATGAGAAGGGAAAGTGACGCATTTACTTTAGGAGTTTGTAGATCTATTTATATCAACAACAGACATAGTGAACTATTTAATTATTATTAATATATTTTGATGTTTATATTAAATACTGATATAGTTTGACGTTTAGATGCTTCCTGCTCATATACAAAGAAATGAGCAATTAAGAAACGAAATAAATAGGTATAATATAGAGGAGAATAATGAGAAGGGAAAGTGATGCATTTACTTTAGGAGTTTGTAGATTTATTTATATTAACAACAGACATGGTGAACTATTTTTTTGAGAGGCTTATACCTCATAATATGTGATAATCCGTTCATCCAAGCAGTGTTGAGCCTTCACTGTAAATTTTTACCTCACTTATTTTTATGCAATAAGTTCCTATCAAAGAGTAGTCGGTCAGAGCTATCAGTTATTTTTCGTCTGCTATAACTTTTCCCACGTGTAGCGATTCATTTTCAAACAAATTAAGTCAAAACATAAAGTGAAATGAACGTTGATGTGTATATACATTTTGTATACTAATATACTAAACACATCGGCGTACGTTTCACTTTATGCCTATATATAACTACTATATCAATTGCCCAAAATACTGTTAGCAACCGTTTAAATGATGTAACAAATTTAACAATTGAACATCTAAGTGAAGAGTCGATTATCTTTCCTACTACATTCGTTCAAAAAGAGAATTTTAAAAGAAAATTTATGCAGAAGTTTAACTTTCCTGGCTGTGTAGGGGCCATAGTTTGCACACATGTTGCTATAATTGCTCCAACGGAACGGGAACATAACTATCTTAATAGAAAAGTTATCTTTCTAAAAATGTAGAAATTGTAACACTCGTTATATAACACTACTTACTTGTAATATTATTTTATGTACTATATGCTGCCAATAATCAATTTATAAAAATAATGTATTATCACATAATATATTATATTGCAAATATCACAAAAATTTGTAGTATTTGTTGATATTTGTGTTGAAAAAACTTTGACTAACAAAATAAAGAATAAGTAAAAAATTACAATCTTTTAGGCGTGTGATCCAGACTTAAAAATTTTAAACATCGATGCTAGATGAGGAGGTGCAACACATGATGTGGAGAAACTCAAATGTAAAACTTTTTTGCAGCAGATTGTTTAAAATAGAGATCAAAGCATTTTCCATTTCTATTCTGGCAAAGATTACTTTCACTTCTTAGTTATCTTTGCTGGACGGTGAAGCTTTATATCTTATTATGAAGTATTTTGAACATAAAATTTTTGTTTTATGGATGCATTGATCAAATATCTTAAAGAAATGTTTATTTAAAGTTTCATAATAATTTTTATAAGTACAGTGGAACCCCGATAAGTCGGCCCCCGATAACCCGGAAGTCCGGCTAACCCGGACCGATTTTCATCAGACAAAAATTTAACAAATAAACAATTTAACAATTTTATCAAATAAAAATGTATGTAGGTCAAATAATATTTGAGAGATAATGTGTATTTGTGTAATTTGAACACATATAAGTATGTACAACAGTAAAAATGATTCATGCACACGGCGGCAGGCAGAGCGACCGTCTCAGCTTATCGGAAAGAACAGGCACCTGTCTGTATTCCTTTTCCGTTATTTATGTCAAACTGTCTTAGCATTGTTTAAAATAGACGTGACTATTTAAAAATTCTTTTTTAAAACAATGGCCTTAGTCTGTTCTTAAATAACAACATTGTTTTAATCACTTCCGTTCTGTAATCGTGCTTCAGATTGTGTTTGCCTGATTTTTGTCTACGTCTACGTAATGGTAACAAAACTGTAATGTTAACAAAACGTAAAAATGTTGTGACAATGGAAAAGAAACTAGAAACATTAGGTAGGATTGATAAAGGCGAATCTTTAAAATAAATTTATTGCAGCATCATAATATGATATTATGATACCATATTATGGTGTCGGTACATCTCTACAGTATGACTGAGTTTTTTACCAAGAAATGAACAAAACTCTACACTCTATACAACTATACGTAATTTAGATGTGTACTGTGCATATGTGTTTCATGTTTTTGTAATTATAATGGAGGTTATTTATTAATTTTTACTATATTCTCCGGCTAACCCGGATCGGCCGCGGTCCCGATTAATCCGGGTTATCGAGGTTCCACTGTAGTTTAATATTATTACTTATTTTTGCACTAGAAATAATAATTGTAAAGCTTCATTGACTAATGGCCAGTTTCACCAAAGATGAATAGTAGTTTATTCGATGAATAAAATTATTCAACTGATAAAACTGACACAACTATGTTTCTCTAACGTCAAATAGTACTTATTTTATTTATTTATCAAATAAATATTTACTCTTCAAATGAATTGACGAGTTAATCTCACTTTAAATATCTATAACAAAGAAAATTTGTCAATTTAATTTTAAATTATCAAACTATTCACTGATTTATTTGTTGTTGGTGAAACTGGCCATAGAGAGTAAAATTGCATTATTTTTCAATTTACATAAATTTGTGGTTTATTTGTGATTTATTCTTTGTTCTTATTTTAGTCTTGGTATGAAACAATGTTAAGACAATACTGTGTGCTTTTTCAGTCCTATGAAAGAAAATGTTTTGGATGTAACAGAGAAGTACTACAACTTTGTTATGAAAATTTGTCTTTATGTTATTTTTATAATGTTCATGGATTATATTTGTTTTTATGTTTTCTTCAGTTTAAATAAAGTTTATGTTTTACCCATTATTGATTTTTATTTCAACCTGAAAATTATAATGATAATAGTAAGAGGATTCTGAGGTTTTTCTGCAGAAACAATGCATTTTTTGAGAAAAAATATTTCACAAAAATTAAGGTTAATTTTGTAAAAGTCAGACTGTCCTCTGTAGTTAATTTACATATATTTTTATATTGTTCTGAAGCTGCTTCTTTGTGATATCGTATGCAATATACTATTTTATTGTGAAATAATCCACGATTTAGTTAAAAATAAAATTTATTAACGTTTCAACTTCCAAGTCGGAAATCGTTATTGAAATACAAAATCTTAATTAATATTTTAGTACTCATTAATAAGTTGAATTAAAATTTATTATATTAATTTATATTTTATATTTCGATAACTGCTTCCGAAGTGGAAGTTAAAACGTCAATAAATTTCATTTTTCACTTAAATTGTGGCTTTTTTCCCAATAAAATAGTAAATCATATATTTTTATTAACTAAACTTATGCCTGGTAGCACCAACAAATCTTAAACTCAGCTCAGCTCATAGATATGGCCGCTTTAAGTTTCACTCACATTGCACCATAATTTTCGATTCTTATCTAAATAAATAAATAAATTAAATAATCCATTGTGCCAAGCTGAAAACTCATCTAAGACTCAATGATGCCACACATACATATATTTCGCAATCTGAGCTTAAGGCACGTCTAAAGTTTAAGATCTGTTGGTGCAACCAGGCATTAAACATCTTTATATAGGTAAGCTTTCAGAATACAAATAATGTGCAAAAGAATAAGCATTTTAAATTTTAATCAAAAGATTAAATTCAAACAAATTTTTATAAAAAAACTACAAATAATTTAAATAACTTATTAAAAACAATCACAGTGAAGGTCAAACTTTTTTTTATCTGCATCAACCACTAGGGTTATTAGTGGTAGGTTTATTAAACAAGTGGAGAAAATATTATATTTAAAATGAATATTAATGAATAAATTATATTTACTATAAGTATGGGTTGTTAAACAGTATATAAAATCAAAATGTACCTACAATTATGTAGAAAAAAGTTTTATTCATCTAAGAAACATACAGTGTGTAAGTAGATACATTCACCAATCTATTTTGAGACAAAATTCTATTCTGTAGAGATTTAAGGTACCAGTATCACGAAGAAATAAAGTTGATGTCTCCAAATAAAGGAAAGCCAAACATGTTATTTAGGTTTGTTGCTTCGTTATCCTGCTATTAGTTATCTCAAAATAAAAACTAATTGTATTTTTGCAAAACAGTCACTATGAAAAACCACGAGAAACTTTCTTTACATGTCTATGAGGAAAACCGTTGATTGAAATATTATGTAAAACATATTAGTGAACATAAACAATAACAATAAACAAGACAAAAAATACGGAAGCGGGAAAAATAAATATCTGTCATATTGCCATATTGGTTCTGTTTTTGTTTATTAACATGAGAAAGAAAGAGATTAACCGTCCTTTCTACAGCTAAGAAGTGGTAGTTTGAGGAGGATTTTTATTCTACAAGGGTGGGGATAAAATTCGACTGGAAACGACCATTCTATTCATCGTGATACCAAATTTACGCTTGCAGGCGATAATCGACGGTTGCTAGGCAACGTGACGTCAGCATTCTACCATTCTACCGATCGTGATCCCACCGCTGATATGGTTTAGAACGATTACATCACGGTCGCCAACAAATAGTGCTGGCGAATCGCCTCGTAGCGAAGCCATAAAAAAAGAGAAGAAGAAGAATTTTGCCTGTTTGCTTGGTTTCTCGCTAGGGCGGCGGTGGCGTCAGTGCTGCCAATTTAGTTGTTTTTGTGCCATCCGTATTGACAGTTCATTGGTTAAAATTTCAATTTGTTTGTTTATATTGTAATTTTGTAATGAATTAATATTGTAATTTAAACTGAGTCCGAGTGTGGACCAATGAACTGTCAATACGGATGGAATAGGCACAAAGACAACTAACGCAGCCACGATACAAGAGAGAGGTCCTAGAGAGAGACAGACAAGGTGGTGGAAACTTTGACAGGCCGTGTAATTTGAGTTGTCTATATCAACTTAAATCGGGGAAATATAAAAGTAAAATTCTAAATATAAAAGTAACATAAAAACATAATCAAGGACTACTTCTTCACTTTATATAAAACAGTCACTAATTTAGTATTTAAATAGTTTTAAAATTATTTAACTCCCAAATACTTTAGGAAAGTAGGTATTTGTTTTGATAAATACAAATAACAATTCTGAAAAGTATTTAAACACCAAGTATGGCACTGTGTACTCTATTTATCCCCTAAATACAAAAAAGTGGTTAAATTTTGAAATATGTACTGCCAATCAGCATTAGGCCTTAGCCAAGTTAAAATATAAGTTAAAATATTCAACGAACTGTAAATACTGATTCAATCGGGTCCATTTATATAGGCAACTCAAATTACACGGCCTGTCAAATTCTCCAACACCTTGTCTGTCTCTCTCTAGGACCTCTCTCTTGTATGTTGGTGTCAATCTTGCTTCACTATTTGAATGGGACATGACCATTCCATCCGTATTGACAGTTCATTGGTGTGGACACATTGTGTGGATGTGAATGCCCTGGTGTAAAATTATCATTAGAATAGAATACATAAAATCAAGTTTACATAAAATGGAAGTGAAACAAGAATTTATTGAGGAAACATGCAAAATAGAAATAGAGTATAACGACTTGGATGATGCTCTTCTAGATGGCTTTAAATGTGAAATCAAAGAGGAATCCAATAGCCAAAGTACCCATGGCACATATGATTCTTTTGACTTAAAGAAATGTCCCATAAAAACTGAAATAGAACAACATGGAAATGCCCTCAATCCATTTGAAGAAAACCAAGGAACTGAAAAAGGTTAGTAACTAAATATTTAGTCCTCCCATATTTAGAAATATTGTAAAAAGGTAAACTGTTCAGCCCTAGGCCTTCAAGGCCTGTTGAGCTTAATACAAAAATATTTTAGCCAGTATAATTTTGATCCTAATTTAAATTTAAGGGCATGTGTGTGTTATTCTAGAGTCACACAGTAAAGACCGATTTATGTTACAACAGGGACATAGACAGGACAGGCAAGTTGGAGGATCGTATGATATGAAAAGCATTGGCTAGTTGATCTTACAACGGGGCGACACCGGGAAGTACCAAGGACATGCGATTTCTATTGTTTTGCACACTGTGCTGTCCATGTCCCGCTGCAACATAAATCAGCTTTAATGCCTTTTCATAGGGATTCATTATACACACACCAGCAAAATTAATGGAACACCTTAAAAATGGGACATGTTTAGTGATGTAAAATTTCCGGGAAGATTCAAATGCCGGAAAGTTTACGGGAATATTGGAAACTTTCGGAAACTTATGGAAATATTGCATTTTTATTAAAATTATTTTAATAAATTATACAAATCAGTAGTTAGCTTTACTTATTTTTGTGGTATTACGAATACAGAAAAAATCTGTTAAAAATTAAATGTCCAAAATTTTAAAATTTAACTTAATTAAAAAAAATACTCGGAATATTTGTTATTAGTCGTTATAATTAAAAATAAAAAAGTATTTTATTTAAAAATATATTAAAATAAAAAGATAACATACAATAACCAAACCAAAATTGATTATTCGCGGTGTGCAAGTACTTGGAAGGGATTCGTGAAACGATCGTGCGCGAATAGAGGAGAAATATTGCAACTTTCTTAAATAATTCATATTGTCAATTGAATTTGTCAAATTGACGTACATTTCATATCTACTGTCATTGAAGGAGAAAAATTATATGTTGCTCCACAATATTCATATGATATGCAATTATTATATAAAGGTAAATTTAATTAATTGTATTTTGCTTGCAGTACTGCATTTTAATAACTATTTTATTTACTACATACAATTGTTTACGTTTTCATCACATAACCTGAATCTTATTTGTTCTTCTTATTATTTTTTTGGGATATGGCCTTGATAATTATCCAGCAACCAGGACTAACATAATTGGTCAATACAATTAAAAGTGCGAATAAAAGTGCAGGGCGTAGAAATAGGTGTCGCTTTGCGCAACTTGCACGGTCCCAATATAGGTACTTACTTCAGGTAATCTGCATTCCTATATATTATTAAAGCAGGAACTCTTTTCTTAACAAATAATAATAAAAGACACTACAAAATTCTAAGGAATTATAATTACAAAATATATAAATAAGTAAGAGTCTATTCTTGTGAGTCAACGAAATTGTCTTCACACAAGCTGGACTCTGTATTATGAAGAGAATATAATGAAGAGTCTCTCTCCGTCTCGCTTAATCTTTAATTTTCTGATATGGATTAAGAGTCGTGCCCTGCTTCCAAAAGATGAGGTATAGAAAGGCTCTCATCACATACCATTTTTCCATGTTTATGATTTTTTAGTGAGTTCTTCATTATGAGCTATTAACTTTCCTGCTCTATCTATAGTCAGTATATTTCTCCTTTTATTATGTATGAAAGAGTATGTGCTATAACTACGATCTGTTTCAGCGAAGGAAGCTGGTAACCTCAGTATTGTAATTGCCAAATCTCTTAAAGAAGTTTTGGTGCACATTCCTTGTCACCAGCTTATACAATCAACTGATCGTGCTGAAAGCCAAATAAAATCCATTGACCAAAGGTCTGCTTTTGCACAGAACTTTGTTAGTTCTGTAAAAACGTTTTCTTTTTTGTCAACAAACTTGGGATGATTGGTTAATACCTTGTCTATACACTGCATAGCTAATATATGCTCTTCATCAGTGAGGCTTTGTCCTGTTAAAGAAGAATCAAGCAAGTTTCCAGCATAGTGCACAGGCTTCACTGTCATTTCTTTTCTTTTTTCTAATTTAGATAAGCATTCCTTTTCCTTAGACTTATTGATTGGAAGTAATGGAATATTTTCGGTAAAAATATTTTCTCTATCCTTAAATGCCTCGACAACCTGAGGTATTTTAAACATATTGCCTTCCAATAAAGTCTAATCCATTTCACAATTGGCGTTAGCACAACTGCTACTTTTTATAACTTTATCCAAAATATTTCATCATTCAGACATTTCTGTATGTTATTTATACAATTAAGAATTGAACTCCATCTAGTTTTTACAGGAAGTTTTAATGATAGTATAACTTTATTGTAGTTTTGAATTTTTCTTTTTTTATTATTTCTCTTTTGAAATATTCCCATGCATTATACCTATATACAACCACAATAAAGATGCACTAGAAATAAACAAACCAAGACACATTGAATGTTCGAGGAGGACTCCCAAATCATGATTTACAATGTATTAACATTGTAAATCCTAAATCATGATTTGCAAAGTTTATACATTTTAAATCATGATTCCTACTCCTCGTAATATTCAACGTGTATGGGTTTGTTTATTTCTAGTGCATCTTTATTATAATTTTAGTATAGCTTTAGGCATTTTAGTATAAAAATAATGAAGGTAATGTTCAAAACAATGTTCCTTTTGTCCTTGGCAGTGGTATAGGTTCACCGGCCGTGTGAATTAAATAGCGCTACTTCCATGTAAATTCAAATTACGTCACTGACTCTTATGTCCAAAAGGCTCTTGGAAATATTCTCAAAAGTTCTCGGGAATATTATGGAAAGTTCTCGGAAACATTCTTGAAAGTTCTCGGAAATATTCTCGAGAATTTTCCATTGAAAGTTTCCTGGAATATTCGCGGTCAGGAGAATATTTCCATTTTTTATAGGCGAATATTCTCGAAAACTTTCCAATGTTCGCGAATATTCGCTTGGAAATATTCTCGACTCACATCACTAGACATGTTAGATGTTTTGAATTTCCTAAACCATTTGTCCGATTTGAGTGAATTTTTAGTATGTTATAGCCTTATTATTTAAGAATATTGGTGTTGCTAGACAGGTAAATGTCATTTTATACTGGGTGTAACAATCATACTGTGTATTTTCCTTACAGTTCGGAACACCCTGTGGAATATTCCAGCATATTATATCATCATCATTCTCTTTGCCTTATCCCTATGCGGGGTCAGCTTCCCTAATTGCATTTCTCCACACAATTCTATCTTGGGTCATATCAATGTTAATCCCCTTTACCAACATGTCGGCCGTCTAAATTCAAAACCAAGTAAGGGACATATTTTTCATAATCACTTTTTTCAGATGTGTCCTATACTTGGAAAATTCTCTATCGAATGCGCTTATTCCAGTTGTCGTAGGAGTCGTATTTTTAAGGATATACAATATCAAAACCTAGTAAGTACTCGACTGAAATGCATTTAAAAAATTTAAAACACGGTACAGCTCCATTGCAATTTAATAACCCAGTAAATACAAGGAGGTGCTAGGTTTTAAAGCAGCAAAATTCCCATACTTGGTTTTTCATTTTGTTATAGAGTCTTACTAAGTATTTAAATTTGTAAATGCAAACGCACCCCACTCTATTTTTTTTTCAACACACGTCTCGCCAAGTTAGACTACAAGACAAACTGTTTTGGTTTGGTCAGTGTAATTTAGATAAGGCGTGTGAGGAGTAGTATTACTCAGAGAAATCTAGTACGTCGTAAGTATATTTTTCTTTACGTCTTTTAGACTAAATTGTTATTTTAATTTTATTAAAATATACCAACTATTTTTAACTTAAGTTTGTCGCAGGTTGGTTGCAATCGATTAGTAACATGTAATAAACAATTGATTTTCATTATTGTCAAGGTGTTTGATTTGGAAAATAGGTAACTAGGGGAGATGGGGGTAATGAGAGCCAGTGGGTAATGGGAGCCACCTTATTATTACGGATTGGAATGCCTTAATATATATACTGATACTATCTACTAAACTTGCTGTTAATGAATATTTCTTTCAGAAAGTCACTTATAAAAGCATAGATACAAACAATGTGTTCGAATCTATTCAGCATAACAATGTCCCAATACCACCGTCGGACCCAATTAATGTTGGATGCTTGAAACAAGAATAAAGAAAACTTCTGTTGGAGTGAAAGTAAAAAGAAAGATATACTCCAACAGAAGTAAGGAAAAAGATGAAAGTAACTGTGGGACAAAAATGAAAATAGATGGGATGTAAAGAAGAGAGTAAAGTGGCTTCTACATTGAGAAGCCGCAGTAGGAAAAATACTACTTTCCAGTAGTATTAGTGGAGGAAAGTGGAAGGATGTAGAACTGAAGAGAAGGGGATATTAAAAGGGATAGAAGTAGAAGTATGAAGAGACAGAGGCAAACTGAATAGAGTTGGCTAGCAAGAGATGCAAGAGAACAACTTGACACTCAAGGATGGATAAGGCTCGTTTGCATGCCTGTCGAAGAACAGTAGCTCTGTAGAAACAAAAAAATACATTTTTTTCAAATAAACTTTTTTATCCGATGCCTAGATTTTGTGTGAAGAAAATGTATTTTTTTGTTCTCCTTAATGGCGGTACAGGCTCGTTTTTTTAATATTGTATTTAATTACAGAGTTCCACATATTAATGGTACATTCCATGTCAAATCACTCAGGCAAAAAATTTTGGATCTCCGATTTGTCTGAAAATTGGTATATAGCTTCTGCGTGACGTAAAAATAAGATATTTAAAGTCAAAAAATCTTCTTCTTTTTTTCTCAAAATGTTATTTTATGCGATTTTACAGTGATTTGGTGTTTATTTAAACAAATTTGCATTTTCTGTCGTAAAGTATCAATGAAAAACATAATATTTTAATAGAAAGAACTCAATAATGTCATTATATGGCATTATAACAAGTGATTTTGAATCAAAACAAGTTTTTGATCAAATTTTATAGTGTAAAAAACGTTAAAATACCGTTTTTTACATTTTCCTCCATTCCCAAAATACATTATCATCGATTTGGCTGAAAATTTGCCCACAGATAGCCAAAAGATAGGACTTAATGCCCGATTTCACCAACGATACCTAAATATTTAAGAATTACCTAAGTGGATTTAGGTACTTCCTAACTCTAAAACGGATTTCACCATACGATAAGAATTGCCTAAACCGCTTAAGCATTACCTTACGTTAGGATACGGATTTCGATCTCTCTAAACTTTAGGTATTACTTATCGTTGACAGTCGGGTTATATTTTTACAATTTTGACTAATGTACTTGTGACGTTTGTCAATAATTTGCTTCTTACCTTAATTTTTCTGTTATTCTGTAATATTAGGTATATTATTAACATAAGACATAAAAACACCATTTCTATTCCTTATCATCGTACACAGCAATACAAGCAGTCTTTTACATATCAAATAGCCCAAGTTATGAATAAATATACTACTGGTACTAATTTTACTCAAAACAAATTTAGAAGGTTCGTTATTGAAAAATTAGGAAATATTGCATAGGTAGAGTTGGCTGACATGGTATGAGTAGAGCTTACATTCAAAGCGCATATTGGTAAACTGTTAATTAATGTTACATTTTGATTTATTTTTATTTAAATGTTAGTAGGTAACCTATTATACATAATCCTAGGTATATTTTTTTTTTATTATTTGTTTTGCCCAGGTTAGCTGAACAGACAGGACATGTATTCTGCCCCGCATTATACATCTCCTGAACTGAAACTCGCCTGGAGCTTTTTTTTAAACTAATATTCATTATGTGAATAATATTATAGAATGAATAAAGGCCTTTATTATTATTATCCAGATTTAGCCATACGGCTCACACTCCCTCTAAGGGGAAAATTGACTCATCCCAGATACCTACGGTATCAAAAGGATTGTGCTCTGGTGGGACTCTTTCCGTGTTATCGAGCCCTAGGTGACTTGGAATGCAGGTGTATCTCCCAAAAATTTTCGTACACTTCTGGCCGTCGCAAGTAGTACAGCTTTCTGCATGGTCTTATAAAGATGTTCATTGAGACCCAGCTTTTTTATGCTTTCGAGGAGGGTCTTCGGAATGACTCCAGTAGTAGATATAACAATAGGTATCGTCTGGGTACTTTGCATTCTCCACTGTCTCCGTATTTGAATTTCCAGATCTCTATACTTGGCGATCTTTTCAGTAAATTTACTACGTAGATTATTGTTGTTAGGTATCGCCACATCAATTAGTGTTGTTTGTCTTGTTAATTTATTAACTAGTACGAGATCTGGTCTATTATGTGCCACTGTTTGGTCTGTGAGCACACTGCGGTCCCAGTATAGCTTGTAGTTGCCATCCTCAAGCATACTCTCAGGAACGTATTGATAATATGGGAGATGGTCCGTTTGGAGAAGTCCCAACTTATTAGCTATCTCTTGATGAAGGATTTTTCCCACTGCGTCATGCCGTTCCTTATATTCAGTTGCAGCAAATGCCTGGCAGCCCCCTGTAATATGTTGGATGGTTTCTTGGGCTTGACATCCATATCGGCATCTGTCGTTTTGAACCTGAGGGTCTTTGACGATATATTTCAGGTAATTTCTGGTTGGTATAACCTGATCCTGAATGGCCAGTAATGAACCCTCCGTTTCAGGGAACATCTTTCCTGATGTCAACCAATAGTTCGACGCTATATTGTCGACATAGTCTTGGCTAACTTCATTGGGATGTCGCCCGTGCAGAGGTTTACCCATCCAGGTGCGCAGTTTTTCATCCTTAGTAAGGTGGTTTATGCGCATTTCTGGTTCCCTCAGTTTGATCGGTGTTGTGTCATCTACTGCGCAAATTGCGCGGTGTAGAGTAGATGTCTCAGCCTGCATCTGAAAATAAGTTCTTAAATTAGCAATCTGTTTATCTAATTGCTCACCTGTATCCATAAGTCCTCTTCCTCCTAAATACCGGGGTAATGTCGTTCGTTCTACTGCACTTTTAGGGTGGTGTTTTTGTGCCTTTGTGAGGTGTGTTCGTACTTTTCGCTGAAGATTTTCTATATCCGTTTTTGTCCACTTAACAATACCAAATGAATAGCTAAGCGCGGAACAAGCGTAGGTGTTCAGTGCCTTAAACAAATTTTTACTGTTAAGCTGTGAACGAAGCAGCTGTTTAACCCTTCTTATAAACTCAGTAGTTATCTCAGTTTTCATTTGCTTATGGTCAATTTTCCGCGCCTGCTTTACTCCAAGATATTTGTACATATCGTTATCGCCCATGGCCTCGATGTTCTGGCCATTTTGCATATCGAATCCACCGGGCTGTACCTTTCCTTTGACTATATTCAAAACACGGCACTTGTCTAGACCGAACTGCATACTAATATCATTAGAGAATGTTTCTACAGTTTTTAGCATCTCTTCTAGGTGTTCTCGAGTGGAAGCCATTAATTTCAAATCATCCATATACAACAGATGATTGAGCTTCGCTACTACAGTATTATTGCTTTTAATGCTAAAACCTGAGTCTGTGGAGTTTAATAGCTGGGAAAGGGGGCTCAAAGCTAAACAGAACCACAGTGGACTCAACGAGTCTCCTTGAAACAGGCCCCGGTTGATTGCGATATTTTCGGTTTCAATATTGTTTTCACCAGGTATTTGGAGGTGAATTTTAGTCTTCCAATCTCTCATTATATGCCTTAAAAAGGTCACTATGTTATCATCGACCTTGTATATTTTCAAAATATCTATTAGCCATTCATGCGGTACTGAATCAAAGGCCTTTTTATAGTCAATAAAAGCAGTAAAAAGATTCCTTTTTTTAGTGAATGCCTGGTTAGAAATGACTGAGTCGATGATAAGCTGTTCTTTGCAGCCCATGGAACCATCGCATCCTTTCTGTTGAGGCTCTATGATATTGTTTAGAGCACAGTGTTGGTAGATACGCCGGGTTACACAGGATGTGACCAATTTATACAAAGTTGGAAGACAAGTAATTGGGCGGTACTTGGATGGATCTTGGGTGTTATTTTGATCCTTGGGTATTAAATAAGTAGTTCCCTGAGTTAGAAATGATGGTAATTCCTGCGGATTAGAAATAACATGATTAATTAATGTTGATAAGCACTCATGAATACTCCAAAACTTTTTAAGCCAGAAGTTCTGAACTCCGTCTGGTCCAGGAGATTTCCAGTTATGAAGCTCTTTGATGACATTTGAGACTTCTTCAGTCGTGAATGGTTCGTAGTTAGCAGCGACGTAGTGGTGACAGTTGTGCGTCGTATCTTCTATCCAGCCAGCATTGTTGTTAAAAGCAGCTGGTGTGGAAAGTTGATTTCCCCAAAACTCATGAATTTCTTCTTGGCTTGGGTAAGACTTGTCGACACTTTCTACGGTGGAATTGAGTTTTCGGTAAAACGCCTTCTCAGAGTTCTCAAAAAGTGCATTGTCACATTTTCGGTTGCTACTAACTTTATACCTTCTTAATCGTCCTGAATAGACGGAGAGTTTTTGTTTTAATGTATCCAGACACTGTTGGGCTGTGTTATTTTCTGGATCGTATCTCGAGTGTCTTGCAGTGCTCCGCATTATTTCTTCCACTCTCTTAATGACTTTTCTACTTGTTACACCTCTTATATATTCTGTGACTTGACCAATATCCCTACGCAGTAATTAAATTTTTCCGAGAAGTCTTTTTTCCCATGGTGCAATTCTGTTACCAGTCCTTCCGTTATTAGTACCCCGTCGTGTTCTGATCTTAACGCCCATTACATTGGCAATTGCTGTTGCTGCACAGTAGATTAGCATATGCAGATATTCCAATGTGTGGGCTTCTACGATATAATTGGGTAGGACTTCGGTGTTCACAATTTGTAACAGCGCACCTAGTTTCTTACAAGAGTTTATTCGTGGTAGCGGTGGTCTGCTAAGTGGATTTGTTCCATTAAACTCTTGTACGGCACGAGCCATTTCGTTTTCTAGACTATCGCGCAACTCGTTGTTTTCCAGCTGTGTATTGTCAGGTTGAGTTTCTGGTATGGGAATCTCAGGAATCTGCTCCTCAAGGATTTCATTAGGGACTTGATCTAAAACTAGCTCTTGGTTATTAATCTCCCGTTCGACTTCGCTTTTGATGGCATCGCGTCTAGTCTCTGGGATAAGATTATTTCTTATGATTACCCGGTATTGATCTGATACTCTTTGCTCCGATACTTGAATATCTGGGTACTCCCTGCAAAATTATTATTATTTTTATTATTTTATTATTATTATTATCCAGATTTAGCCATACGGCTCACACTCCCTCTAAGGGGAAAATTGACTCATCCCAGATACCTACGGTATCAAAAGGATTGAGCTCTGGTGGGACTCTTTCCGTGTTATCGAGCCCTAGGTGACTTGGAATGCAGGTGTATCTCCCAAAAATTTTCGTACACTTCTGGCCGTCGCAAGTAGTACAGCTTTCTGCATGGTCTTATAAAGATGTTCATTGAGACCCAGCTTTTTTATGCTTTCGAGGAGGGTCTTCGGAATGACTCCAGTAGTAGATATAACAATAGGTATCGTCTGGGTACTTTGCATTCTCCACTGTCTCCGTATTTGAATTTCCAGATCTCTATACTTGGCGATCTTTTCAGTAAATTTACTACGTAGATTATTGTTGTTAGGTATCGCCACATCAATTAGTGTTGTTTGTCTTGTTAATTTATTAACTAGTACGAGATCTGGTCTATTATGTGCCACTGTTTGGTCTGTGAGCACACTGCGGTCCCAGTATAGCTTGTAGTTGCCATCCTCAAGCATACTCTCAGGAACGTATTGATAATATGGGAGATGGTCCGTTTGGAGAAGTCCCAACTTGTTAGCTATCTCTTGATGAAGGATTTTTCCCACTGCGTCATGCCGTTCCTTATATTCAGTTGCAGCAAATGCCTGGCAGCCCCCTGTAATATGTTGGATGGTTTCTTGGGCTTGACATCCATATCGGCATCTGTCGTTTTGAACCTGAGGGTCTTTGACGATATATTTCAGGTAATTTCTGGTTGGTATAACCTGATCCTGAATGGCCAGTAATGAACCCTCCGTTTCAGGGAACATCTTTCCTGATGTCAACCAATAGTTCGACGCTATATTGTCGACATAGTCTTGGCTAACTTCATTGGGATGTCGCCCGTGCAGAGGTTTACCCATCCAGGTGCGCAGTTTTTCATCCTTAGTAAGGTGGTTTATGCGCATTTCTGGTTCCCTCAGTTTGATCGGTGTTGTGTCATCTACTGCGCAAATTGCGCGGTGTAGAGTAGATGTCTCAGCTTGCATCTGAAAATAAGTTCTTAAATTAGCAATCTGTTTATCTAATTGCTCACCTATATCCATAAGTCCTCTTCCTCCTAAATACCGGGGTAATGTCGTTCGTTCTACTGCACTTTTAGGGTGGTGTTTTTGTGCCTTTGTGAGGTGTGTTCGTACTTTTCGCTGAAGATTTTCTATATCCGTTTTTGTCCACTTAACAATACCAAATGAATAGCTAAGCGCGGAACAAGCGTAGGTGTTCAGTGCCTTAAACAAATTTTTACTGTTAAGCTGTGAACGAAGCAGCTGTTTAACCCTTCTTATAAACTCAGTAGTTATCTCAGTTTTCATTTGCTTATGGTCAATTTTCCGCGCCTGCTTTACTCCAAGATATTTGTACATATCGTTATCGCCCATGGCCTCGATGTTCTGGCCATTTTGCATATCGAATCCACCGGGCTGTACCTTTCCTTTGACTATATTCAAAACACGGCACTTGTCTAGACCGAACTGCATACTAATATCATTAGAGAATGTTTCTACAGTTTTTAGCATCTCTTCTAGGTGTTCTCGAGTGGAAGCCATTAATTTCAAATCATCCATATACAACAGATGATTGAGCTTCGCTACTACAGTATTATTGCTTTTAATGCTAAAACCTGAGTCTGTGGAGTTTAATAGCTGGGAAAGGGGGTTCAAAGCTAAACAGAACCACAGTGGACTCAACGAGTCTCCTTGAAACAGGCCCCGGTTGATTGCGATATTTTCGGTTTCGATATTGTTTTCACCAGGTATTTGGAGGTGAATTTTAGTCTTCCAATCTCTCATTATATGCCTTAAAAAGGTCACTATTATTATTATTAGTTGTAATTTTGTATTTTCTTTTATATTATTAATATAATATGTGTTGGAAAATATAGAAAATCCTTTGGAGTTTTTTATAGGTCTGTTAACAAAATTATGTAGTATACCTACTACCTTACAAACTAGTGTTGTGTTTCAAAAACCCATTCATGATATAACTAAAAGTGTGTCATAAAAAAATTAATAATAAAAAGCAATTTTCAACATATTATTTATTTTAAAATTATTTCATTAATGACAATTCAACTAACTTCAATTTTTCGTCATATGTGAAATTTACAACTCTTTTATTTTCCTCCATTTCACTGTACATATACAAATAACATACAAGACTATATTTATTATATACAAACTTAATGCACAAATATCTAACTACTAAATAAAATAACTATACGCTGTGAGCTCGTACGTAGAGGGGATATTTACAAATTCGCGAATGCCAGTAAACGTTTACCGGAAATTTGACATAAATGTCAAAGTGATTAATTTAAAATTAAAATTAAAAACATTAATTATAAACAATATTAGTTGGTCAAAGCTGTGGTATATATTTTTACCTTAAATATACTTACGTTTTAAATACTGAAGTTTTTTTAATGTTCCGTAATATCTAATAGGGCTTTTCATTCACAGTCATTTGTTTCGAGCTTCTGTCATGTGTCACATAATATTAATATAGCTACGTCGTACGTTATTGGTATGTACCATGATACAAACCAAAGACGTATGACGTAGATATATTAATATTATGTGACACATGACAGAAGCTCGAAACAAATGACAATCGATGAAAAGCCCTATTATAAATAATCTATTATAATCTTAGCGCCATCTACACGATTATTGTCAAAGTATCCGAAGTAAGAAATTGATATTTTATCAATAGAACGTCAAAATGATTAGAAAAATCTTAAAAAAATCGATTACAATTTAATTACTTTTTTGCGTTGTAAATATTAAGCGATAACAATTAAATAATAAATTTAAAAATTACCGGTAAAAGTTGAATTAGTAACCGCTAGGAGCGACACCAGCGAAGCTCAGAGCGTATAACATTACAAAACTGAACAAAACCAAATTGGCAAACTAACAATAATGACAAATAATCGAAAAAGTAAGGAAATGTCATCTTATTCTTCTTTTTATTTATCAAAAATAGTTCAAACGTACCCTAGGTAATACCTAGGAAAGCATTTCCTAGATAAGCACTTCTTTTAGTTGTGAAATGCAATTGTTCCTAAGTATTGACTTAAGAAGTTCCTATCGATAAGAATTACTTAATAAGGCAACTGTTTAGTTATCCTTGGTGAAATCGGGCATAAAAGTGGTTAGAAGGATTTAAATTATATTTCAATACCAAAAAAGTTACATGCAGTAATATCAGACTCAAAAGTATATATTAGTCCAGTCGGGATAGCATTTGACCTTGAATGCCGAGCTGCCCAAAATTTTATTTTTCTGATCTTTAGGGGAGTCAATAGTAGCCTAAATTTAAAATCACGAATGAATTCCTCCTTTACGTTAAAGGATCCGCCATCTTGATTTTAAAGGAGAACCTTTTTTGCTCAATATCTCCGCCATTTTGAACTTTTCGACAAAAATGGTAGCAACTGAAATTGTTCCAAATAAATCGTATTTACAATTATTACAATTTCTTTTTAACAATTTTTGTCGTGAGGTCGATATTTTCGAGTTAATTGTACTTACAGTAGACGCCTATATTTTTGACTATAATATTGTATGTAACTTTTTTGGTATTGTAATATAATTCAAATCCTTCTCACCACTTAAAGTCCTATGTTTTGTCTATCTGTGGGCAAATTTTCAGCCAAATCGATTATGATGTATTTTGGGAATGGAGAAAAATGTAAAAAACGGTATTTTAACGTTTTCTACACTATAAAATTTAATCAAAAGCTTGTTTTGAATCAAACTTGTTATAATGCCATATAATGACATTTTTGAGCCCCTTCTATTAAAATATTATGTTTTCCATTGATACTTTACGATAGAAAATGCAAATTTGTATAAATAAACACCAAATCACTGTAAAATCGCATAAAATAACATTTTGAGAGAAAAAGAAGAAGAAGATTTTTTGACCTTAAATATCTTATTTTTACGTCCCGCAGAAGCTATATACCAATTTTCAGACAAATCGGAGATCCAAATTTTTTTTTGCTCCAAAATTGAGTGATTTGAAATGGAATGACCCTAATATATTTTTCAAATTGGGCTCCGTACCGCCATTCTTTATTATATTACGAATACGTCTGCCAAATATCTCGAAAAAATATTCAAAATTACAGCCGCAATCTTGGAACGCGTTTTCGCTACCTGTTGATCGCTACTGTTTCCTCTTAAGATAAGGTAAGTTAAGTACATGCAAAACAGTGTACATTTAAAAAATCTGACGATTTGGGCGGCCCGTAAGGAAATGGGTGAGTCACAAAGTTTCACAAGCAAAAATCGAATATTTCACGAAATGAACGATACATCTAAAAACTAAAAAATACATGTTCAATATTTGTCAAAAATCTATTGAATGATACCAAACACGACTCCCCACGGAGAGGGGTGGAGGGTAAATTTTAAATACGAATCCCGCGATATTCCGCGAAATGAACATCAGATCGAAAAACTGAAAAATACACTTATTCAGTATGTTTGAAAAATCTATCGAATGGCACCAAACACGACCCCCGCGGAGGTGGAGTGGGGGGTTACTCTAAAATTTTAAATAGGAGCCCCCATTTTTTATTGCAGATTCGGATTCCTTACCAAAAAATAAGTCACTTTTATTTGAAACATTTTTTCGAATTATGTATAAATGGCGCTATAATCGGAAAAAACGATTGTTGGAAATGGAAAATTAAATTAAAAATGGAAAGTCCCCACTAAAATGGAAAACTTTACTTAACTTTTTTTGGTTTTAAAACCTACTCTTCACTACCCAATAGGTCCTCAAAGCGCTTGAGTGACTGAACATTTAGCATACTTTCCTCCCCTACTATTTTATATTTGTCTACACAGCAAAATAATTATTTACCAGTCTGACTTCTTATTTCCTGGTCAATCTGTTCAAATAGTGATAAGACCGTGGTCTTTGACAAACGAAATCGGAAAAAAAGTCTAAATCGTCCCAGTAATTTTAATTCTCTTCTGTTATGAAACCGAGGTAGACGTTATGAACTAAACAAAGATTCCGAACTTGATATTGCATTGCATTAATCATTTTTTAATTTGGTTATGAAATTGTTTTTTTATTTATTTTTCTGTCAAATTGATAATTATTTCTCGAATTGCACATGCGCACGTACAGTTACTGCTGCCAACAGAAGAACCGAGTTAGCTCACCGAGATTTTCTTATCTGGTTTAAAGCACTGAAAAACGCTATGAGGGTTAAAATATTGGTTAAAATTTAAACTAGGTTAGCTAACCAAAATTTTAACCGCTCACTGAAAAACCGGGCCTAAAGACCTGTTTACACGGGTAGAGTAATGATGCAAGTTCTTGATAGAGTAGAGTAACTCTACCCGTAAAGACTTGTTTACACGGATAGAGTAATGATGCAAGTACTTGATAGAGTAGAGTAACTCTACCCGTAAAAACGCTCAGCACAGTAGAGTCTCAAGTAGAGTGTATAGTAGGTGGTAAAGTAGAGTGACTAGCAACATGTGGCAAAGTAACTCTACTCTACTACCACCACCATCGCCAAAATGTCCATTGGCCTACGTACTCTACCTATAGGCTTGTTTACACGGGTAGAGTTTTGAGAAGAGTAGAGTGGCGAGGAGAGTCGACTCTACTTGCTACTCTACCAAAAATGGCTTGTGGTGACCGTTCACACGAGAGGATAGTACAAGTAATAGCAGAACAACGGAATGACAGCGTCCTCACTCTCCTTCCGACTCTACTCTACCAGAATCGAGCGCGTTCCATAAGACCTGTTTACACGGGTAGAGTAATGATGCAAGTTCTTGATAGAGTAGAGTAACTCTACCCGTAAAAACGCTCAGCACAGAAAGTAGCACAGTAGAGTAGCAAGTAGAGTGTATAGTAGGTGGTAAAGTAGAGTGACTAGCAACATGTGGCAAAGTAACTATACTCTACTACCACCACCACCGCGAAAATGTCCACTGGCCTACGTACTCTACCCATGGAACGCGCTCGATTATGGTAGAGTAGAGTCGGAAGGAGAGTGAGGACGCTGTCATTCCGTTGTTCTGCTATTACTTGTACTATCCTCTCGTGTGAACGGTCACCACAAGCCATTTTTGGTAGAGTAGCGAGGAGAGTAGACTCTCCTCGCTACTCTACTCTCCTCAAAACTCTACTCGTGTAAACAAGTCTTATCCTCTCGTGTGAACGGTCACAAGCCATTTTTGGTAGAGTAGCAAGTAGAGTCGACTCTCCTCGCCACTCTACTCTTCTCAAAACTCTACCCGTGTAAACAAGCCTTTAAGTGTATTATAGTCAGTTTGATTTTTAGGTTGTCTCCAAGAGAACAAGATGGAAATGATGGAGACACTAACTGAACATTCATCTCAGGAAGAAAATTATATGAATCCACGTGCAGAAGGAAAAACATTAAATAAAAATGTAAAAGTTGTAACTGGGAAAAAACATTACAAGTGTGAAATTTGTTTTAAGCGGTTTAGTCTAGCAGGTACTTTAAAAAGACATTTGAGAGTACATACTGGAGAAAAAGGTTATAAGTGTGAAATTTGTTTTAAACAATTTAGTGAAGCAGGTAATTTGAAAGTACATTTGAGACTGCACACTGGAGAACAACCTCACAAGTGTGAAATTTGTTTTAAGCAGTTTTTTACAGCAGGTGCTTTGAAAGTACATTTGAGACTGCACACTGGAGAAAACCCTCCCAAGTGTGAAATCTGTTTTAAGCAGTTTAGTCAAGCAGGTCATTTGAAAGTACATTATTTGAGAGTGCATACGGGAGAAAGACCTCACAAATGTGAAATTTGTTTTAAGTCGTTTATTACAGCAAGTGAGTTGAAAATACATTTGAGAGTGCACACTGGAGAAAAACCTCACAAGTGTGATATTTGTTTTCAGCAGTTTAGTCGAGCAGGTACTTTAAAGATGCATTTGAGAGTGCATACTGGAGAAAGACCTTACAAGTGTAAACATTGTTTTAAGAATTTTGTTAGAGCAAGTTATCTGAAAATACATTTGAGAGTCCACACTGGGGAAAAGCCTCACAACTGTGAAATTTGTTCTAAACAGTTTAATGAAGCAGGTACTTTAAAAAGACATTTAAGAGTGCATACTGGAGAAAAGCCTCACAAGTGTGAAATTTGTTTTAAGCAGTTTATTACAGCAGGTTCTTTGAAAGTACATTTGACAGTACACACTGGAGAAAAACTTCACAAGTGTGAAATTTGTTTTCAGCAGTTTAGTCGAGTAGATTATTTGAAAAATCATTTGAGAGTGCACACTGGAGAAAAACCTCACAAGTGTGAGATTTGTTTAAAACAGTTTGCTCGAAAAACTAATTTAACTATTCACATGAAAGTTCATACTGGAGAAAAACCTCACAAGTGTGAAATTTGCTTTAAACAATTTAGTCAAGCAGGTACTTTAAAAAGACATTTTTTGAGAGTTCACGCTGGGGAAAAAGCCTCTCAAGTGTGAAATTTGTTTTAAGCAATTTAGTCTAAAGTATAATTCAATAAGCGATGCAGAGCATATAAACAACGATAAATTTAACAGATAATTGAATACCTTGGGACCAGAAGGGGGCATGCCACCAAACAATATTTTGGAGAAAACATCATTTTAAACTTATTTTCAAATCCTGAAATCCAATTTTTAAAATTTTCTTGGTAGTAATGCCCATAATCGTTTGGGGGTCCGGACAAATAATCCCCGGACAAATAATCCCGGACAAAAAATCCCCACAAATTATCCCCGGACAAGAAATCCCCGGACAAAAAATCCCCACAAATAATCCCCACAAATAATCCCCGGACAAATAATCCCCGGACAAAAAATCCCCACAAAAAATCCCGGACAAAAAATCCCCACAAAAAATCCCGGACAAAAAATCCCCACAAATTTTTTTGGACAAAATATCCCCACAAAAAATCCCGGACAGAAAATCTCCGGATAGAAAGATGCAGTCTGGCGGCCTAGAAAAAGGTGGAAAGATGCAGTCTGGCGGCCTAGAAAAAGGTTGAAAAGTTATAACGCCATTGATGATGATAATGACTAAATATTTTTGACGTTAAACTTACAAAAAGGAACAGAATTTTTTGCATTACAATCAAGATTACCGTTTTCTGGACCAGCAGTTATCATCACTAATAGACAATAAGTACAACATAATTCCCAAAGCCTTAGCTTATTCCCCATATCTTCCAAGATATTTGAAAAAACTCACGATTGGAATTCGACATTTGGTAATCGAAATTACAATGTATGCTTAATTTTAATCGCTAATCATTATTTTCGTGCAGAAAACTGGTTTCATGGCGATTGCTATAACTCTCATGCACTGAAGCTGAAAAACATTTGCGTCGATTGCATTCACGGGAAAACTTTTAGAGAACTATTTGGTAGCAAAAAAATTTCTTGGGGATTTTTTGTCCGGGATTATTTGTGGGGATATTTTGTCCAAAAAAATTTGTGGGGATTTTTTGTCCGGGATTTTTTATGGGGATTTTTTGTCCGGGGATTATTTGTGGGGATTTTTTGTCCGGGGATAATTTGTGGGGATTTTTTGTCCGGGATTATTTGTCCTGGGATTATTTGTCCTAGCTTCAATCGTTTGGAAATATGATATTAAATACACAATAAAAGTAACACAAGTGTTTATTTAACGGTTTTTGAACCTTTTTTGAAAAAATATGAGGCTTATCCCCTTTTGTATAAAAAATTATATTCTAAAATATGAACATAAAATGCAACAATAAAATAATTCAGTTGTCAATATTTTCAATATCTGAAAAGTCGTCCGAATGTTCAATGTCTTCCAGTGGTTCATTATTCTCAGTATCTAGTAGAATATGTTGGCAAGCACCAATTTCTACCTACACTGTTTTTTGCAACCGCAAGGTGCACCTAATTTTTTGGTTTTATTTTCTTCCCTTTTGTATTTATATACATATTCGTAAACTAGATTTTTTTTGTCTTGCGCCTAATTTTTTATGTCGCTGGGTATTCTTGTGTCTCCATCTAGAAGGCGCCTTCTTTTCTGAGAAGTTTGAGGGGTATAAACCTATTCATTTTCCTACAATGAAGTAGGTATTTTACTAAAAAGGTATAAGCCACAAAAAAACTTTAGAACAATCCTAATATTTTTAGGTTCGAAAAATATAACAATGGGACAAGTCACACAGTAAATAAACTTACTGTTCCTGAGTTTATATTTTCCTAATCGCTGCTACTTCCGGATACTGTATAGTCTTTGTCATCTTCGCTTTTATTTAAAAACGGATCTTGGTCACTGTGTTCAGAATCAAACTCAGAAAAGTATATTTGCCTTTTACATGCACGGGAATGTTCCGCCGCCATGTTGATTACTACTGTGGCTTGTTTCCTTCTGTTGCAATATAAAGTAATGGTGACACAACGGGACTTAACTACAGCGGCGCCATCTATGAGAAAACTGCTGAAATTTTCTGTTTGAGACATTAATATGGTTTTAAAGTGTGTGATTTCTACTCTAACTCATTTTTGACGAAATTGTGGCTTGTCCCCTTCTGGTTCCAAGGTCTTCAATTGTTAAAGATGTTCCAAATGAGTCTACTCCTTCCGATAAGTAACAGTATAATTATGACACTTTATTAATTTTTTCTTTTCTCAACTATTAGTGTTTATTGCATAGTAAATAAGTTATTGTTATCACTGAATAAATAGTAAGTGAAAAAATGAACCGCTTTATAAAATTAATGAATATTTTATGCATACATGCAGGTAACAGTTCTTGTTACTCGTGGTGGAAAACAGGTTCGGACAAGATTTAAGTAGGTATATTTCGGTATTAAAATTTTGTAATTTGAATCGATTTGTTAGTAAATTTTTAGTCGTCTTGATGGTTAAAGGACAATAAATTATATTTATGCTGTTAATGTTGAATAAGCAATTATTTGTTGTGCGATTTCAAACTATTTCAGTATATATTTTTATTTGTGTAACGACCCTATCTATACGTAATTGTGATTACTCTGTAACAGTAACCACGTATTATTTCAATAATAGATATTGAAACCAAAAATGTCGTCCACTGATTCTGCTGATGAATTGGTTGAAATACATGGAGTCCTCCTCGATAACGCAGTAAAAGAAGCCCTCGTAGCGTTGACGTTTAAGAAATAATTTTAAATGTTTTTAAATGTGAAAGACAAGAAAATCCCGGGATAGTGGTTGAAGATATTGTGAAAAAAGTGGCCAAAGAAGTTGGAGTTTGTGGTAGAAGTGTGTTTACGGTGATCAAGGAATACAAAACGAATCATCAATTCGCAGGACCTTAAACCTATGACTTGCATGTCTCATTGCTTGACTTTACGTTTAGTTCTGATGACATATTTATAGTACATATGCATTCCCCAAACTTTTGAAATTTAGAAAAGTTAACAGCCACGAGTCACGACATATTAATAATTAATTATATATGAATATATAGAGTGAGCACGTAAATGTTGGAATAAATTCATTTTCTCGAGAATGGACGATTTTGGAAAAATATCCCGAAACAGGTCAATTTTTATTTTTAAATTGCGACTTTTTGGTATACGTATCATACCAGTGACGTCACCCATCTGGGCGTAATGACGTCATCTATATTTTTTAAATGAGAATAGGGGTCGTGTGATAGCTCATTTGAAAGGTAAATCAATATTCTCTATTCAGTAATATAAACATTAACATAATTATTTATACAGGGTGTCCAAAAAAAATTTTTTTAATTAAATTTATTGACATAAGAAGAATGTGTGTAATTTATTTAACTCAAAATACATTTTACTGCTATCAAAAAACAGGAAATAATGTTTATTTAACAAATAAATATTGTTTTTTGTTTAAATTCAATATTAAAACCGCCACCCACCTTCCTCATGACAGTTTGAACATTAAATTTAAGCAAAACTATTTTTCAAATAAACATTTTTTTCTGTTTTCTGAGAGCAGTAAAATGTATTTTGAACTAAATAAATTACATGCATTCTTCTTTTTATGTCAATACATTTAATTAAAAAAAATTTTTTTGGACACTCTGTATAAATAATTATGTAAATGTTTATATTACTGAATAGAGAATTAAATTACTTTTTAAATGAGCTATCATACAACACCTATTCCCATTTAAAAAAATCATCGATGACGTCATCACGCCCAGATGGGTGACGTCACTAGTATAATATATATGCCAAAAAGTCGTAATTTAAAAATAAAAATTGACCTGTTTTGGGATTTTTTCCAAAATCGTCCATTCTTGAGAAAATGAATTTATTCCAACCTTTACGTGCTATTTATAATATTTATATCACTGTATACTATTTCAACATAATTGAGTAATTTGTATTTTTTTTTGTTATTATTATTATGAAACTTTTTGGAATTGTACAAACAACTAAGTACATATTATATCAAAAATTAAAAATAAAACTTATATTTTTTGTAGGCACTCTGTACATAAAATTGTTGGCAAAAAAATAAATTCTTGGGTTTTTCGCCCTGTATAAATGGTTCCTATTATCGGATATCAACTAAAACAATCAGGTTCTTTGTCGAGCACTTTTGCAAAATTAAAATATAAATTTGGTATTTTATAAGATAAATATATGTATATTCTGACTAAACAAAAAGATAATCCTAAATGCGGCCCTGTTGAGGCCTACACGTGGTAATATTTACATCGCCCTGCATCGCTTATTGAATTATACTTTAGCATCTAGAACAGTGTTTCCCAAATTCCCAATGTAATATACACATCGTCGTCCCCCTATGTAATATACATAATTTTTAATATTAGAAAATAAAATTGTTCGCTTACAAAACTTAATTGTATTTCAAAACATAATGAAAAACTCAAATTCAAATTCCAAACCATAGAGATTTTTCTATTAGGGCAGTCAATGAGGGTGTTTGGCTCCGAATTCCATCCTACTACATCGATTTACTTGATATTTTCACAGTAAGTAGGGAAGAGCTCAAGAAACAAAGTCTACCCTATGGCGATGGGCGCTTTTATCTTGGGGGTGGTTCCTTCCCCTTCTAGGGGGTGGAAAATTTTTTGGTTAAAATAGCCACGGAAGCGGCTAGAGAAGATCGAAGTGGCTAGAGATAGATCTGAGAAAACCAGTAGATGTGTAACACAAGGTGGGGTGCTTATTGCAGTTAAAAACACATTGTCTTGTCGTATACTTAATACTACAGTTGACACTATTGAACATTTGTTTGTGTTGATAAGTATTGGTTGTCATAAAATACTTATCGGAAATGCCTACATACCTGGTGATTCAAATGTAGAAACTTATGAGACATATTGTTTATCTGTCATGAATGTTGTTGAGCAAATGGAAATTACTGACATTCTATTATGGGGTGATTTTAATTTACCTAAGATAAAGTGGATAAGTTGTGAAAATAGTTCGATCCCTTGTGGAATAATAACTAAACAAGCTAATTTTATATCTGATTGTGCTGCTTACCTTGGATTATATCAAAATATAGACATTCCAAACAGGTATAACAACTATTTGGATCTACTTTTCTCCAATCATAAGGATGTACATGTTGTCATAAGTGATAAACCTGTTTTAAAATTGGATGACCCTCACCCAGCTTTTGAGTTAGATTTTGTTCTATCTGATGCTTCAATACCATTGCTTAGTGATTATTATTATTATAACTTCAAATGTGCTGATTTTAGACAAATAAATTATCATCTGTCTTGTGTGGATTGGAGTTTCATTTCTGAGGAAGCAAATGTCGATATTGTTGTATCTCAATTTTATGACATAGTATTCTATATTATTGATACCTTTACACCTAGATCTAGATACAAATCCCCAAAATTTTCAAGATGGATGAATAACGAATTAAAACATCTTATTATTGAAAAGAAAAAAGCTCATATAACATACAAAAGCACACGTTCCTATGAAGATTACTTAAAATTCTCTTACATAAGATCTCAATGTAGAGAATTATCAAAAACATCATATAAGAACTATCTAAAAAATTTAGAGTCCCAACTATCTAACAAAAAAGAATTTTGGCGGTTTGTAAATTCAAAAAAGGGTTCTCTGGAGTATCCACAGTGTATGTTCTTTTCTGAAAGAGAGACAACTGATCCCCAAGAAATAACTGAGTTGTCTTCTGAACATTTTGCATCTGTTTTCTCGGAATATGAAGATACACACGACATGTCTTTCAGATATGAAAAATTTTTAGATGTTGGTGGTATGGAACTTTCTGTGTTGGATGTTTTTGATAGAATAAGCAAATTGAAACCATCACTAAGTAAGGGTCCGGATGATCTGCCAGTATTGTTTTTAGAGAACTGTAAATATGTCCTTTCAGAAGTTTTGTGTAAAATCTTTAACCTATCCTTGAAAACTGGAAAATTTCCAGCTGTTTGGAAACAATCTTTTGTTACACCCGTTTATAAGGATTGAGATAAGTCAAATATTAAAAATTATAGAGCTATATCTAAGACCTCACTTATTCCAAAGGTTTTCGAAGCAATGGTGGCAGATAAATTAAATCCACTTTTTAGAGATATTATTATTGTTGAACAGCACGGTTTCACCAAAGGTAGGTCAACAGTTTCTAATCTTTTAAGTTATGAGCATATCTTGTTAGGTGCCTTGGAGAATGGGTACCAGGTTGATGTAACTTATACCGATTTCTCTAAGGCATTCGACAAAATTGATCAGAATATCTTACTTGGAAAAATGTCTGCCTTGGGCATTCATGGATCAATGTTTGATTGGTTTCAAAGTAACCTTAAAGAAAGAAAACAAGTTGTGAAAATGAAGAACTTTATCTCATCTGAAATCATTGTTACTTCTGGAATTCCACAGGGTGGTCACTTATCAAGTTTATTATTCAATGTATTTATTAATGATATCAAGAATGTTTTTAATAACTGTTTATTCAAGGCCTTCGCAGATGATGTCAAAATACTGAACATCATCAAGTCTCCAAATGATTGTCTAAACTTACAAAGAGAACTCAATATCTTCTCAAATTGGTGTAATACTAATAATCTAACATTAAATATAAATAAATGTAAAATCATTACATTTAGCAGAATAAAAAAACCTATTCTTTTCAATTACACTCTGAATTCGGTAGGCCTTGAAAGATGTTACCTAATAAAAGATCTTGATGTATGGTTTGATAGTGAATTAAATTTCTCAAACCATATTGATCTGATTACAAATAAAGCAATGAGGTTGTTAGGGTTTGTTTTTAGAACATTAAAATGTTTTGACAATATATTTGTTTTAAGAGGATCGGTACGTATTTTCGGCTGCAATGCTATTCAAATGGGGATTCATTTTTTTCGAATCCTGAGAAAACTAATAAGTATTTTTGAAAAATTTAAACGCAGAATGAAAGATCACGTTATTAGCGAGGGCCGAAAGTCCCTGAGAACTTCTATAATGTTTATTTTAATAAGTTACAGGGGTGAAAAACTAAGAAAAAATTTAGTGTGATTTTTAATTTCAAATATATCATTAAAAATAAACTTTTTATTAATTCTAAGGGACTTTCGGCCCTCGGTAATAATTTAGTCTTACATTCTGCGTTTAAATTTTTCAAAAATATTTATTGGTTTTTTCAGGATTTGAAAAAAATAAACATAATGCCGTGGTAATATTTTCCAAATCTATCTTTGTCTTACAACGCACTCAGCCGGATATAATATTGTCAGCATATATTGTCAGTCAGACACTGACAATCAGTGACAATTTTAAATATTTGACATTGCATCGGGAATATGTTGAGTTACTGATTAAATATTATTGAAATAGAGTGTATTTGATAAATAATTTATTTAAGACCTGAACATAATAAAAAGTTATTTATTGTGTATTATTTGTGGAAGATTTAAGCAGAGAATACATCAGGATAATATTCTGTGATCCAAGTAATTTGTTGTTAAAGATGTTCAAAATTGTAAGCGTTCCATAACAATATATTATTAAAAAATCACTTTAACACTTTTCCTCTTTTCTCGATTGAGTATTAGTCTTTGTTTTACAAATAAATTATTACAATCACTGAATACATAGTTAGTGAAAAAATTATCACATTTATTAACTGAATTGATAATTTCCAATTATAAAAATAACAGTTATCCAAGAACATTCAAAACCCATCTCTTTAAATGAATGATGACATTTTCAAGTAGAATGACATTCTAGTAATGTTTACATATCCATATCAGTTTAAATTTTACTACACGTAATTTGACGTGTAAAGACAGAAAAATTAGGGATACACGTAAAATATTTGCGAATTATGTACCCATAGCCTTAAAGGAAGTTTACTGTTCCTTAGTGCGATCAATTCTAGAATATGCAGCACCTATATGGCATCCATATTACACTGTGCACAAAGAAAAACTTGAACGAGTTCAGAGAAAGTTTTTGAGACGAATAGGTCACAAACTAAAAATACCTTATGAAGAGATAAATGTTAATGACATCATGAGGCTTTTGAATTGAACCCCTTTGGAGATCAGAAGGAACTATTTAGATATTTGTACAATATATAAAATCATAAATAATATTATTGATGACCCAGATCTCCTGGCAGCTGTTGGCCTGCGTGTTCCATCTATTAATTCCAGAAATAACCAACTACTTAACATTGAGTTTCATAGAACCAATTATGGCATTAACTCGCCTATTTGTCGAATGAGCAAATTAACAAATGAAATGTTACAAAAGTGTGATTTGGATTTATTTAATGATGGTTTTAATAAATTTAGTGGTAAAATAAAAAAGTTTCTATCAAATTAATGTTAAAATTATTATGGTAAAATGTGTCTTATTTATTAAATATGTAATCTGATTTCAAATTTGTTACCTCCAAACTTTTTGTTATATATATATATATATATATATATATATATATATATATATATATATATATGTTTCAGTGTTTTTATAATTATTGAAAAAAAAATCTAGTCACAACGACATCTTGTTATTGTTATAGTAATCTTTTAATATATTTTGACTTGTATGTATATTCTAATGATTTAACTTTGTAAGACTATATAGGTTATACTTATAACTATCCTTTGTACTTTTACAATTATTGTTGTTTTATACCTACTTACTCTGTAAATGCTATATGCGTAAATAAAATTTTGACTTTTGACTTGGAACCTAATTCTAAGCAAAAACTGTTCTATAATTTTTTTGAATACCCAATACTTTTTGAGTTATGCGTGGTTGAAAATTGGCCATTTTCAGTGAAAATTGACACCTTTGTGGACGGTTTTTTGCGAATACCTTAAAAACTATGCATATAACTTGGTTATATTATAAGATTGATTTTTATTTTAAATAAACTAAGGGTTAAATTTAATTTTTTTGGTTTTTTATTTTTTTACAAACAGCGTGCTTAAAAGTAAATGAATTATTATGAAATAAATCATAATTTCTAATTTTTTTATTAATTTATTTATTTAATTGACATTTGACAAATGGCATACAGCTAGTCACAGCATGATAACATATAGGGCTTTTCATCGATTGTCATTTGTTTCGAGCTTCTGTCATGTGTCACATAATATTAATATATCTATGTCATACGTCTTTGGTTTGTATTATTGTAGATACCAATAACGTATGTCGTAGATATATTAATATTATGTGACATATGACAGAAGCTCGAAACAAATGACTGTGAATGAAAAGCCCTATTCTAAACATCTAATTATACTAATAGTAACTAACCAGAGTGTAAGAAAGCCCTGCAAAACCACGCTAGAGGCATATTTTTGCCTGCCTCTGAAAGGATACTTAATCCTGGTTCCAAAAATTATTCTCAGTTTATATTTTATTGCTGCCGGCCGATCTCCGTCGGCTTCATAATATGCTAGACAAGGACCCATCTGAGGCATGCTTCTACGATGCCTTTGCTATACAGGGTGTTAGTAAATAAGTATGAACAATTTTAAGGGCTAATTCTACATGAAAAATGAATGCCAGTTTGTTCTATAAATATATGTCCGCAAATGCTTCGTTTACGAGATACGGGGTGTTGAAATTTTTATTTCAAACTGCCAATTTATTTATTGCTCTAAGACCAGTTGAGCTATGAAAGTGAAATTGGGTGAGTTTTAGGACGTAGTTATTACGAATTGTATGACATACAATTAAAAATTTTGTATTCATCATTGGCGCTCCTACGGGCAATGGTCTGAATTATTTTAAAGAAAAAAATAGTACGCCACTGAGATATTTCGAATTAGAAATTATTTTTAAATTCCACGTCTAATTTATGATAAAAAACCTTTCTTTCCTTTTTTTATATGATGCACCGTTTTGATGCAGAAAAATAAAACATCTTGGCGCATATTTTTCATTTCTTAATACATCATCAAGAACTATCCAATATAATAATACTAAACTAGAACCATAACAGAAAATATTACTAATACCATTTCAACTAGGTGCAAAGCTGCAAGAAATGTTTAAAATGATCTCCTTTACAGGTAACAGAAGAATTTTATATTCATCATTGGCGCGCGTACGGGTAATGGTCTGAATTTTTTGAAGAAAAAAATAGTACGCCACTGAGATATGTCAACTAAAAATCATTTTTGAATTTTTCGTTCAATTGACCACAAAAAATCTTTCTTGCCTTTTTTTCATATGCGGCGCCGTTTTTATGCAAAAAAATTAAACATCTTAACGTTTACAAAGTATTTGAACTATTCTATGCATATGGAAACTACCTCAAATACTTGGTAAGCGTTAAGATGTTTTATTTTTTTGTATAAAAATGGCGCCTCGTATGAAAAAAAGGCAAGAAATATTTTTTGTCGTAAATTGAACGAGGAATTCAAAAATGAGTTTTAGTTTGACATATCTCAGTGGCGTACTATTTTTTTCTTCAAAAAATTCAGACCATTACCCGTACGCGCGCCAATGATGAATATAAAATTCTTCTGTTATCTGTAAAGGAGATCATTTTAAACATTTCTTGCAGCTTTGCACCTAGTTGAAATCTTATTAGTAATATTTTCTGTTATTGTTCTAGTTTATTTAGTATTATTATATTGGATAGTTCTTGATGATGTATTAAGAAATGAAAAATACGCGCCAACATGTTTTATTTTTCTGCATAAAACGGTGCATCATATGAAGAAAGGCAAGAAAGGTTTTTTATCATAAATTAGACGTGGAATTTAAAAATAATTTTTAATTCGAAATATCTCAGTGGCGTACTATTTTTTTCTATAAAAAATTCAGACCATTGCCCGTAGGCGCGCCAATGATGAATACAGAATTCTAAATTGTATGTCAAAAAATTCGTAATAACTACCTCCTAAAACTCACCAAATTTCATTTTCATAGCTCAACTGGTCTTAGAGCAATAAATAAATTGGTAGTTTGAAATAAAAATGTCAACACCTCGTATCTCCGAAACTAAGCATTTGCGGACATATGTTTATAGAGCAAACTGGTATTAATTTTTCATGTAGAATTAGCCTTTAAAATTTTTCATACTTATTTACTAACACCCTGTATAATTTGAGAAAGTGAGAATGAGACGCATATATGTATACTCCCACGTAGATTAGGTACCGGTGTATTTATAGCTGGGTACTCACTTAAAGCCGAGGCCGTACGAGGCAGTAAGTGAGGACGTCATCCGAGGCGCGGCACGGCAAATATGCTCAAATCGTTCGCCACACGCCTCGGAGCGATCCATTTGCTGTCGGTCCATCAAAGGGATTCGTGTCTCAGTGTGGACGTTTTTTTAAGTATTTTTAAAACGTGCGGTTGCGTTTCGATTCTTCATTTGTAAACAGACCGTGAAAGCAATGAATGTAGCCTATATAATTTACAAAACGGTGTTAAAAGATTTGAATTTTGTTGAATTTTATTTCTTATCTTGAAATATTCATTCCTTTGGAAAGTTATACACTTAAAAATTTAAGACAAATTTATAAATTTACCTATAAAAATGGAATGGAGCCAAGCGTTATGTTTAGAAGTTATTGATAAATATAAAAATATGGAATAGTAGAATAGCTTTTCTAAATTTTGTATTTTTTTTACTTATTATGTTTCTTATGCCATCCAAAATAAAATTAAAATCTTCTTGGGACATTCTCGTGAAATTATTAAACTTGTCAGTTTCATCAACTAACAGGTCGATTAACAAAAACGAAGTATTAATATTATTCATGCCTCTTCTTTTTAAATAAAATTGGGAGGACCATATACGTCTCTGCTGTTTACGTGTTTTTAGTTTTTAATAATTTATAAATAATTATAAAACTAGCACAAGCCACAGATAATTGTTCATTCGACATATTCTTTGCCTCACGACGAATAAATGGATCACTGCTGCGGCAAGCCTCATGCGGGAGAGTGTCCTCATACATTTTTTCCGACTCGAGGCATTCGGTGCGGCCTCGGCTTGCCTCATGCGCATTCGTGCTCAAGTGAGTACCCAGCTTATAAAGAACGCTTAACTACAAAGATAAGGGGTCAGGGTCGTACCTATTTTTATTTTTTATCATAAAAATAAAGTTATTAAGTTTTATAATAAAAATTAAGTTATTTAGCAAATTTCAAAAAGTTCAATTGTATTTAAAGAATTGATGATGAAATAACGCAATAACGTAGAGTCGATTGATATACCGGTGAGGTACTGCCTCACTTGCGTCATAGGACCAGCCGCCACTGACTTATAGTTGTCCTGTTGTTTGTTTTTGCCTGTCTCTCCTGTTGTTCTGCATTGTCTTATAGTGGTTCCTGTTTATCTGAACCATCTCAGATAATTGAGGAGTGGTTACCCCCTACCATAAGGGTTGATGAAGTAGCAATACTCACTGTAAATTCATTTATTGGTACGTTGAAGTAACTACGGTAAAGAGCTGGTGGTATAATATTTAGTAGCTGTGATGTTTACCCGTTGGGATCTCAAATACCAATGACTAATCTTTTCGCAATGAAATTAGAACTAAGAATGTGGATTCCCCTGTTTACTGTTTTGGTATAAAAAAAAGTGAGAGTGTTTTTTATTAAAAATGCTGTGTCGGCTTGATTATAAATAAAGGATACTATTTGTTATTGCAAACTGACCTTGTATCGAAAGCCGATACAGGTGTGGTAATATGGGTCAATCATGTTTACTATAAACAAACGTATTTAACATTTAACCATTAAAAGAATTTGTCTTGTACTTAATAAGATGATTACTAAGAGATGCAGTGTATCCCAATACATCTTCCTCTTCCCTCCAAAAATTTTCTGACTACGGAAAAGGAAGAAAATTTTCTGATAATACCACCAACTGCTTACTGCCTTTTAATCAATACCAGTAAGTTTTTATTTTCTATAACTAATAATTAAATACAAAAAATGTTCGTTATCAACATTGTTCCCGTTCCACTTGTCACTCACTGTGTTCTCGGATTGTAAGCATATAATCTATTCTTATGTATTTCCTTGATTTTATAAAGACTATTACACTTCCCTTTTTACCAGGACTAGGTCTCCTATTTTAAAGTGTTGTGATGTTGTTTTGGGCTTATTTTCTTCTTGCCGCTCTTTTTTGTCTTCATTGCTTTTAGTGAATTGACCTATCGTGTCTATGTACTCTGTGTCCTCTGGTTTCGAAGAAGTGTCCGATATCACTACTTCTTTGACATGTGTTCTTTTTAGTTTGTTGATTTGACATTCATGGCATTGTTTAGCGTATTTCCTTACGTCTTTTTCCAAATTTTTCCATCTAAATCTTGCTTTTAGCTTCTTTATTAGTCTATTTTTCTTTAAGTGTCCTCCAAATATCGGGTGATTATGATATTCTTCTATTAACCTGTGTTTTTCTTTGTCATCTTCTATTGTTTCTGGTACTTCACATATGTACATTTCTACATTCTTCAATATTTTGTTTCCTTGTTTAATAAATTCATCTATTGTGCACAATTTAAAAATAATATCGTTTACGTATATCTTTACTTTACGTATTGCATTATCTACCGCCAGCTTATCAAGCTGTGCCAACATTTGGTTTAAATCGAAATGATTGAATCGTGTGGCTATGCTCTTGCTGCATTTTATTTTGTTTTTGACCCTAATGCTCAGTCTTGGTGAGATTAGTTCTGCTCCAAAAGACAAAATTGGTAGTCTATGCGCCTCTAAATTATTTAGTACCTTCCTTACTGTCTGTTTGGTGGCTTCTGGCTGTAGTGCGAGTTCACTTTCTGCCTTCGTTTGCCTTGATTCTTTTTCCTTTTCTCTTGCTTGAGCTCGTGGTATAGCTAATATATGGGTATTGTCTATGTATAAGTTCTTTAGTTGATGTAATGTTATTCTTGAAAGACTGTCTGCGTAGTTATTTTTCCCTGTTATATACTCTATTTCGAAATCGTATTCCTCTAAATCTAATCTGATCCTTGTAAGTTTCGAAGTTGGTTCTTTCATTGCAAATAAATGTGTTAGGGGTTTATGATCCGTTTTGACTAAAAATGTTGGTGCTCCATATAAATAACATTTGAAATGATTAATTCCCCAATGAATCGCTAGTAATTCCTTAACGATTATAGGTTTATTACATTCTCCTTTATTGAAACTTCTTGATGCGTATGCTATTGGTAGGTCTATTCCGTTATTAGTGCGGCAGATTCGTGCAAATATTAAAAGAATTGCACATTTAATGATACAATCATATAATTTGGTCCACATATACTGCACACATAAAGGTTCAAATTTAGATATGAGGCCATCTCAGATTTTGCTTTTTACAAAAATGGCGGCCATTCAAAATGGGCGACTATACATATGTGACTAATAGAACGATATCTTTTGAATGAAAAGTACGATTTCAACCAAATTTGGTATATAGGTTCTTTTTGTGATTTACAAGATCGATGTCGTGAACTGGAAGAATCGGTGTACCAGAAGTTGTGTTTTTCCTGGTTTTTTTGTAAAACTATCGAGGAGCTGATATGGATTCCGATCATATATTGTTGATAGCAAAAATAAGAGAAAGAATGCCGAAACCGAGAGGTCAATTGGAAAGTCGGAAAAAATACGATGTTGCCAAATTGAACAACGAGGACATTGCAAGGAGCTTTGAAGCGGAAATTACGGACAAGCTTAGAGGTAGGCAGTACCATGACAATATAGAAACGGAGTGGACAGAAATTGAGGAATCTTTGAAGGAATCAGCAAGTAAGCACCTGGGACAAGTAAGTAGAAAACAGGAAAAAGAATGGCTCGATGATGACTGTAGAAAAAGGTTAGAGAAAAGGAATCAGGCACGACAAAGAATGATAAATGAGCCTAGTGAAAAAAATAGAAAGAAATATGAAGAAGAGAGGAGAAACACAAAAAGACTGTGTAGATATAAAAAGCGGGAGCACATGAGTAAAAAGCTTGAAGATATTGAACAACACTATATCAATAAGAACATTAGAAATTTCTACCAAGAAGCAAAAAGAAGTAAAGAACAGTATTCAAGAGGGCAAAACTTTTACAGGAGCAAAGAGGGGCACCTAATAGGCGACAAGGAAGGAAAACTTAATAGATGGAGAGAGCATTTCGAGGAACTGCTAAATGAGAGGCAGGAAGGTAATGACGAGGTTCAGATGGAAGTGATACAAGAAAACTACAACCAAGAGGATGTAGTGGGGCCGCCAACAGACGAGGAAATAATGGAAGTTTTAAGAAGCATAAAGAACAACAAGAGTGCGGGTATCAACGACATTCCAGGAGAAATGATTAAACATGGAGGTAAAATATTAGAAAAGAGAATATGCAGCCTACTAAAGATGATATGGGATCAGGAAGAAATGCCGAGACAATGGAGTCAGGCTGTAATATGCCCGATATTCAAAAAGGGAGATAAATCTCAATGTGAAAGTTACAGAGGCATCGCTTTGCTTGATGTAATTTATAAAGTCCTTGCCAAGGTTATAAGAGAAAAATTAGACAGATATATTAGTGTGCAGGTAGGGGAATATCAAGGTGGTTTTAAGAAGGGAAGATCTACCATCGATCAGATTTTCGTACTAAAGATGTTACAGTGCGGTACCTACGAACAACAGCTAAATATGAAGCTCCTGTTTATAGACTTCCAGCAGGCATATGATACAGTCGTAAGGAAACGCCTTTATCATGCACTTCGGTTAATTGGGATACCGGAGAAGTTGGTCAAACTGGTGAAAATGACACTCGAGAGAACAGAAAATCGAGTAGCACTGGAGGGTAGCCTCTCAGAAAAGTTTAAAGTACGAAGGGGTTTGAAGCAGGGAGACCCTCTATCAACTGTCCTTTTCAATTGTGTATTAGAGGCAATATTCAGGGAGAGCGGGAACAGAACGCAAGGTACGATCCATGATAGAAGAACTCAGGTACTTGCATATGCAGACGACATAGTATTGATAACAAGAACAAAAAGAGAACTGCTAAGAGTATTTAACCTTTTTGAAAGAAAAGCTATGCAGTACGGTCTGAAAATTAACGAAGACAAAACAAAATTTATGGAAATGGGAGATACACTAAATGAAGAACAGGTTTTGAAAATTAGAATAGATAACGATGGAAAAGAATATTGTTTCGAGAAAGTAAAAGAATTTGAATACCTAGGGGTCACTGTAACAGAGAAAGGAGATGAAGTTCCGGAAATTGAAAAAAGAATTGCGAAGGGAAGACGAGCAGTTGGAGCATTGAGCATACTTTTAAAAAGTAGTCTTATCTCAAGAGCAGCAAAATTGCGGTTATATAGTACGGTGATACAACCTACAGTACTGTATAGTAGTGAATGTTGGGTTCTGAATAAGAGAGAAGAAAATGTATTGGAAAGATGGGAACGGAGTGTGCTGAGAAAGATTTTCGGTGGTGTGAAAGTGGGAGAGAACGAATGGAGAAGACGGACGAATGCGGAAGTTCAAGAACTGTTTGGGAAGCCAGTAATCAGCCATATGGTAAAAACTAGAAGACTTCGCTGGCTAGGACATGTGGAAAGGATGTCAGGGGACCGATGGGCGAAGAGTATATTGTTAAGAGGTGAGGGAAGAAGAAGGAGGGGTCGACCGCGGAAAAAGTGGCTGGAAGCAGCCAAAGAGGATCTACAAAGAGCAGGCGTTGTAAACTGGAAGACAGCTGCCCTGGACAGAGTAAAGTGGAGAAAGACAGTTGAAAAATTTCAAGCCATGGGCCCCTGAGGCCTGCAGCGCTATATATATATATATATATATATATATATATATATATATATATATATATATATATATATATATATATATATACATATATATATATATATATATATATATATATATATATATATATATATATACATATGCGACTAATAGAACGATATCTTTTGAATGAAAAGTACGATTTCAACCAAATTTGGTATATAGGTTCTTTTTATGATTTACAAGATCGATGTCGGGAACTGGAAGAATCGGTGTACCAGAAGTTGTGTTTTTCCTGGTTTTTTTGTAAAACTATTTTATATTATGTAAATAATTTATTTTCAATTTTTTCACCCGGTATATATTAATTTTTCAAAATGGTAATACCACCATTGAAAAGAGCGTAAGAATATGTTTTAGGAAATATTTTGAACTTTTTAGTTATGTTAATTACCATTTAATAAATGCGTAACGTATCTTCACATGTACCTATGTGTGGCAGATCCGTGCAAATATTATAAAAATTATTGTGCATTTAATGGTAGAAGTATATAATTTTGAACACATATACTACACATACAAAAGTTCAAATATAGATATGAGGCCATCTCAGATTTTGCCCTTTACAAAAATGGCGAGCTTTCAAAATGGCGGCTATAGGTACATATGTGACTAATAGCACGATAACTTTTGAACGGAAAGTCCGATTTCAGCCAAATTTGACATCACCATCAAGGTTCTTTTTTTGATGCATAAGATCGAGATCTTGAACCGGAAGAATCGGTTTACCAGAAGTTGTGTTTTTACTGTTTTTTATGTAAAAATATGTTGTTTTTCTTTTCAATTCTTCCACCCTGTATATATTAATTTATCAAAAAGGTAATACCGCTATTGAAAAGAGTGTAAAAATATTTTTTAGGAAAGATTTTGAACTTTTTAGTTATGTTAATTTTCATTTAATAAATGCATAACGTATCTTCACATGTACCTATGTGCGGTAGATTCATTTTGAATGCCCGCCATTTTTGTAAAAGAAAAAATCTGAGATGGCCTCATATCTAAATTTGAATATTTGTTTGTGTAGTGTGTGTGGTCCAAATTATATGCTTTTACCATTAAGTGCACAATAATTCTTATATTATTTGCACGAATCTGCCGCACATAAGTTTATAGGTACATGTGAAGATACGTTATGCATTTATTAATTGGTAATTAACATAACTAAATAGTTGAAAATATTTCCAAAAAAATGTTTTTACGCTCTTTTCAACACCGGTATTACTTTTTTGAAAAATTAATATATACAGGGTGAAAGAATTGGTAAAAAAACAACATGTTTTTACATAAAAATTAGGAAAAGCACAACTTCTGGTAAATCGATTCTTCCAGTTCAAGACCTTGGTCTTACACATCCAAAAAAGAACCTATATGATACCGAATTTGGTTGAAATCAGACTTTTTGTTCAAAAGTTATCGTGCTATTAGTCACATAAGTATAGTCGCCATTTTGAATGCCCGCCATTTTTGTAAAAGGTAAAACATGAGATGGCCTTATATCTAACTGTAAACCTTGATGTGTGTAGTATATGTGGTCCAAATTATATGCTTCTATCATTAAATGCACAATAAGTCTTATAATATTTGCACGAATCTGCCACACAAAGGTACATGTGAAGATACGTTATGCATTTATTAAATGGTAATTAACATAACTAAAAAGTTCAAAATATTTTCTACAAAATATTTTTACGCTCTTTTTAATTGCGGTATTACCTTTTTGAAAAATTAATATATACAGAGGGAAAAAATTTACATTTAAAAACATATTTTTACATAAACAACCAGTAAAAACACAACTTCTCGTAAACCGATTCTTCTGGTTCACCACATCCATCTTGTAAATCAAAAAAAGAACCTATATACCAAATTTAGTTGAAATCGAACTTTTCGTTCAAGAGTTATGGTACTATTAAACACATATGCATAACCTCCATTTTGAATGCCCGCCATTTTTGTAAAAGGCAAAATCTGAGATGGCCTCATATCTAAATTTGAACCTTTATATGTGTAGTATATGTGGTCCAAATTATATGGTTGTATCATTAAATGTGCAATTGTTTCACATATCGGCCGCACTATATAATCTTGACTTAAAATTGCTGAACAACTCTCGTTGGATGCGTCTGTTGTTAGGATGAATTGTTTATTGAAATCTGGGTATTTTAGGATCGGTGGCTTCATCAGAGATGATTTAAGCTTATTGAATGCTTTTTCACATTCTTCTGACCAAAAAAATTCTACTCCTTTTCTTGATAATCTGGTGAGTGGTCTGCATATTTCAGCAAAATTTTGAATAAAACGTCTATAATACAGTGGAACCTCGATAAGTCGTATTAATCGGGACCGCGGTCGATCCGGTTTATCAAAAATTCGGGTTAGCAGGAGAATATGGTAAACATTAATAAAATACGGTATACTTACAGATAAACTTCATTTTAATTCCAAAAAAATGAAATATATGTACATGCCCAATACATCTAAATTAAGCACAGTTGTATACAGTATTGTTCATTTCTTAGTAAAAACTCAGTCAAACTGAAAAAATTTCGGTTTTGTCTCATGAAAATCGGTCCGGGTTAGCCGGACTTTCGGGTTATCGGAGGCCGACTTATCGGGGTTCCACTGTAGTTACAAAATGCTACGAATCTTTTTGTTTCTTCCGCTGTCTAGGTGTCGGGTATTGTTCAATCGTTGCATATTTCGCTTTGTCTGGTGATACTCCTTCCTGAGAAAGATCATGACCTAAATATGTTACTTCTCTTCTAAAAAATTGACATTTTCCTGGGTTAAGTTTCAGATTGAATTTTCGACATGTCTCGAATGTCTTTTTCAGGTTGTCTAGGTGATGTTTTTCAGATATTCCTATTACTACTATTATATCGTCCATGTAAAGAAATGCTTTGTCTGGTGTTAATCCTGAAAATGCTATTGACATCATCCTTGAAAAGCTATTTGGGCTTACATTTAATCCAAAAGGTAATCTGGTAAATTGAAATGCTCCATTTTCCGTGCTAAACGATGTGTATTTTCTCGATGATTTTTCTAATGCTATCTGGTGAAAACCTGACATTAAGTCTATAACTGAAAACCATTTTGCTCTTCCTAGTTGATCTAATATCGAGTCTATTCTTGGTAAAGGAAATTTGTCTGTGACTATTTTCTTGTTCAGTTGTCTAAAATCTATGCATAATCTCCATGCTTTATTTCCATCTATCGCTTTTTTCGGTACCAGCACTACTGGGCTGTTGTATTCTGATGTGGACGGTTCTATTATTCCTTGGTCTCTTAGTTTTTGTACTTGTCGGTTTAATTCCTCTGTTTGTGCATGAGGTGTCCTATAGTTTTTAATATACCGGAGTTTGGTCTTTAACTCTCAGTTTCTGCTCGTAGAAGTTGTTACATGTTAGCATGTCATGCCTTAGGGCGAATATATCTGAATAATCTTCGCATAAAGATACTAACTTATCGCGTATGTATTCTGGAATGTCTAACTTCAATGATTCCCGTAATTCCTTTTTCCTGTCCTTGCTGTCGTTGATTAGTCTATATATGTTGAATAATTTAATGTCTAATGTTTTGATTGCGTTTGTCTCTACTTTTTACTGTTTCGTAGGTTGTGTTCAGAAATTTAATATATGGATTATTACTTGAAATAATTGCTCTCGCTATGAATATTCCTGGTTGTATTTCCTGTTGTTCCACTATCCTGTCGTTCTTCAGCGTTTAAAAAATTTTTACGACTCTGTAAATTTCACATCTAGGCGGTATTATTATCGTGTCATCTATATTATCCAAAATGTTTGTACTAATGTAACAATCGTTGTCCTCTTTAATGTGCATTTTAAGGTTAGCGTAGTCCAGTATGCATTGAAAGTTTGAAATAAAGTCTCTCCCAATGATTCCGTCGGTTGGAATAGGAAAGCTAGGTTCAACTAATTGAAAGATATGCTCAAATCGAGCTCCTTTTACTTCTAGTGTTGTTTCAACTTCTCCCATTGTTTGTAATTCTCCTTTAGTTACTCCTTGTATTTTCGCCTTTGTGTTTGGTTTCACATGTTCCTTCATAAAATCTTGTGAACATTTCAGTATTGAAATATCAGCTCCTGTGTCTATGATAAATGTATTTGTATGTTCTAGGATTCCTGTTTTCATTCGTACAAAATTCGTTAGGTTTAAGTCGAAGTTGTAAATATTATATTCCACTTCTGACTGTGTACTTCCATTGTTTCGTTCATTCAAAACCTCAACTGCGGGTTCTCCGGTTCCTCTTGGCTGTCCTCTAACTCCAGTAGCCTTACGTTTCTGTTACGTCCTCCTCTCTGGTTCCCTCTGTACGTTTGGTTGTTAAATTGTCTATATCCTCTGTTCGAATAGTTCCGTTGGTTGTCCGTTGCTTCTCCTTCGTTCCGTTGTCCGAAGTTATTTCGTCTTCCTCTATCGTATTTGTTATAGTATCCTCTTTTGTATTGCTGCTGTCCTCTCCTATTTTCATAATTCGTCCTATAATTGAACACTCTTCCCTGTGTGTTCTCCTCTGTCGTATCAATCGATAAAAATTTGGATACTACTTCCTGCGGTGTTGTGAAATTGCCTGCCTCCAGTATTAACTTAGCTTTAAATGTATTAACATTTCGTTTCATTGTTGTTACCACTGTTTCCGTTGTGTATTTTTTCGCTAATTCCAATGGCATTCCTTCCGCTATGTATGCTACCTTTAACTGTTCCGCTAGTTCCTCTACTTCAGATGCGTACGCTGCTGCATCTTTGTTTCCTTGCCTTTTCTTTGCTAATTTGTCTATTATCGTTTTCGGATTGTCGCCTCTTAATTCTTTCTTCAGTGCCGCGGCTATAAGTGGGATCGTATCCTCTGTGGTTATCTGGTTTCTGGTCTTATTGGTCAATCTTGTCTTTATTAATGTTATCGCTGTTTCTTCATGTCCTGCTATTTTTCCAAGTAGTTCTAATGCGTCTAAAAATGGTTGTAGTTTACCTGCGCTTCCATCAAACTCGTTGGGCAATACCTTGCTTGCAATATTCAAAAATTCGTTAATTGTCAGAACCATGTTTAATATTTTTATATCTTGTTTTACGTCGCCTTTTTCCTCTTCTATTTCCTCGTTAATTTTTTCCTCTATTTCTTCGTCACTTTTTTCCTCTTCTACTTCTTCGTCGCTTTGTTTTTCCTCTATTTCCTTGTCGATTGGCTGATGTATTGAACTTGGAACTACTGTTCTTAAGTTTACAGCTTGAAATGAGCGTATAAGTTTGTCTCTGATTCTTCCAAAATATTTGTTGCACGCTTCTCTTTGTTTGTCCGATAGCGCTTCCCAATTTTTCTTCGTTAAGTGTGTGAATTTGTTATACAATTTAATTAACTGTGTCGTTACTTCTTCTTGTATATCCTTAGATTTAGGTACTTTCTTCTTCAAGACCCTTCTACTTTGTCTTATTACTTCTTGCGTAATCTCCTCAACTATTTTGACGAAGTCTTCCCAAGTAACTTTGTTGCTACTCATTTATTCATAATTTTCCTATCCTTATTCATGTACTCGTACCGAACGCATAAATTTGATAATCTTACGAGGTATAGAGTAAATATATGTATAAAATATTATGTCAAAAATAGTAAAAATATAGTAAATTGCAATAAAAATCATTATATCAATCAATATAAATCACCATAAAAATCAGTAGACAAATCAAAATGTCATAAAAATCAGTAGGTAAAATAATAATTGGATAAAAAGTCGGTAAAGATAAAAATATATGCTAGTAAATATGAGTGCACGAGATGCAAAACTCGCTTATCGACAAAAATTGATAAAAGTAGTTAAGCACGCCATCTTGTTCGTATAATATTTACTTATTATTTTACATAAGTATTTGGAGCAAAACTAATTTTTTAACACACGAAAAGCTATCCCAAAAATCATGACTTGATGCAAAACTCGCTTTATGCATTGATGCGTGCGATGCAAAACTCTCTTTTTGTAAGGCGTCCAATCACAGCATCGGATTTTACTCACGTGTTTACTGGTGTGATTCGACCGTTTGAATCAGTTGCGTTTTAGCGCCATTTGGCGGTGTTCTGAATTGTTTGTTTAACTTTGGGCTGCAGTGGTTTAAAACCTTGCGACATTGATCTACAAATTTAATGTAATATTGTAAGTAACTATTTAATTGCTTTGTGAATAAAAATTTTTCCAAACTATTTCTGTATCATTTTTTGGTGCAAAACTCGCTAAATGCTTTCTTTTTTCTTATTTTTTTTTTAAATATACACTATTTTTTTAAAATATGTTAAAAACTATTAGAGATGTATATGTTCTAAAGGGACGCTAACAGTATTAATTGATTATTAACAAATATAATGCAAAAAACGTTGTTTACACTTTTCTCAAATTGCCTTTACATGCAATAAGCGAGTTTTGCATCTCGTGTATTCATATATAAAAATCATATAAAAATGTATCATTACGTCCTATAAATAACCATAATACTTGAGAAAAAAAATTCCCTATAATACCAATAAGGTAATTAAAATAGAATAGGTAGATAAAAAATAGGTAAAACTTAGATTATGTGTATCTTAAATTACGATTATATTATTATTATATTGTGAATTACGACTATATCGTGGAAATACTATAAGAACAGATAATATGGACTTACCACTTTAAACGTCTGTGTTCGTATCACCCAAAAGTCCTCGCTGCACGTCCCATATCATTGTCCATTTTCACACGATGTTCCATCTCCATACCATTCCATCCTCAGCTCCGCGTGGGCCTGATGTCTCCATCCTTTTTATGCAGGCACCCCGCTGTTATCTAGGGTGGTCGAGGTGCAAGAACATTGACGTTTATTTCTATTTCTCCTTCCAGACTGCTAGTTCCATACGTTCTCGCCTGGTCTTAGATCGCCATATGGTGGTTCCTGTTTATCTGAACCATCTCAGATAATTGAGGGGTGGTTACCCCCTACCATAAGGGTTGATGAAGTAACAATACTCACTGTAAATTCATTTATTGGTACGTTGAAGTAACTACGGTAAAGAGCTGGTGGTATAATATTTAGTAGCTGTGATGTTTACAAGTTGGGATCTCAAATACCAATGACTAATCTTTTCGCAATGAAATTAGAACTAAGAATATGGATTCCCCTGTTTACTGTTTTGGTATAAATAAAAGTGAGAGTGTTTTTTATTAAAAATGCTGTGTCGGCTTGATTATAGATAAAGGATACTATTTGTTATTGCAAACTGACCTTGTATCGAAAGCCGATACAGGTGTGGTAATATGGGTCAATCATGTTTACTATAAACAAACGTATTTAACATTTAACTATTAAAAGAATTTGTCTTGTACTTAATAAGATGATTACTAAGAGATGCAGTGTATCCCAATACAGTCTTGCATTTTATTACTATAACTTTAATATTACATTTCTTTGTTTTTACACTCATTTTCCCTTTCACTCAAATGTTTATATTATAGTCAGTTTGATTTTTAGGTTGTCTCCAAGTGAACAAGGTGGAAATTATGAAGAGACTAACTGAACATTCATCTCAGGAAGAAAATTATATGAATCCACATGCGGAAGGAAAAACATTAAATAAAAATATGAAAGTTGTGACTGGAAAAAAACCTTACAAGTGTGAAATTTGTTTTAAGCAGTTTAGTCAAGCAGGTACTTTTAAAATCCATTTGAGGGTGCACACTGGAGAAAAACCCCACAAGTGTCATATTTGTTTCAAGCAGTTTAGTCAAGTAGGTAGTTTGAAAAGACATTTGAGATTGCACACTGGAGAAAGACCCCACAAGTGTGAAATTTGTTTTAAGCAATTTAGTCAAGCAGTTTCTTTAAAAATACATTTAAGAGCGCACACTGGAGTAAAACCTCACAAGTGTGAAATCTGTTTTAAGCGGTTTAGTGAAGCATGTCATTTGAAAAGACATTTGAGATTGCACACAGGAGAAAGACCACACAAGTGTGAAATTTGTTTTAAGCAATTTAGTCGAGCAGTTTCTTTAAAAATACATTTAAGAGCGCACACTGGAGAAAAACCTCACAAGTGTGAAATCTGTTTTAAGCGGTTTAGTGAAGCAGGTTATTTGAAAGTACATTTGAGAGTGCATACTGGAGAAAAACCTCACAAGTGTGAAATTTGTTTCAACCAGTTTATTACAGCGGGGAATTTGAGAGTTCATTTGAGATTGCACACTGGAGAAAAACCTCACAAGTGTGAAATTTGTTCTAAACAGTTTAGTGAAACAGGTACTTTAAAGTCACATTCGAGACTGCACACTGGAGGAAAACCTCACAATTGTGAAATTTGTCTTAAGCAGTTTATTACAGCAGGTGCGTTGAAAGTGCATTTGAGAGTACACACTGGAGAAAGGCCTCACAAGTGTGAAATTTGTTTTAAACAATTTAGTGAAGCAGGTAATTTAAAAAGACATTTGATAGTGCATACTGGAGAAAAGCGTCACAAGTGTGAAATTTGTTTTAAGCAATTTAGTCAAGCAGGTGTTTTGAAACAACATTTGAGAGTGCACACTAGAAAAAAGCCAAACAGGAAATGATCTTTATTTTGTACCTAATAATATTTTGTTAATAAAAAGAAGTTAAATTCTTTGTATATTCAGTTACCTAAATGCGCTCCAAAATTAACTCATAGATAATTTTAAAATTATAATTTCAGTTGTAATGAAAAAATTTTTGTTTGTTCTTTTCTGCTTTATGGTTGCTTTTAGAACATCTGGAATAAAAAACTTATGATAATTAACATAATTGATTAACACTAGAAAGTCTGGCTTAGTATACCTACCTAGAAAGCCCGAAGGGATCATTTTGGCCCCACGTTCTTTAATCAATTAAAACTCAGTTAAAAGAAATTAAATCTACTCTAGACGACAAAATTTGATTTTATTTTCTACTTTCATTGTTTAACACGTTCGCTGCCTATCAAAAACATTCGGAACACCATACAGTTTGCAGCTTTTGATATTTGCCACACATTGCCTTGTTATAGCCGTGGCAATGATTGGAAGTATGATTTCCTTTAAAAAATATTTTCAACTGATTTTTTTTTTCGTTTTTGGAGAGTAACAGTGATAGTTGTTGGTAGATCTGATGTTGCTAGGCGTAGTTCCAGATTTCGGGAGGCAAGGTATGGGGCCCATAATTCTTCACACAGCCGAAGAACAAACTTACGAAGACTGAGTCTATTTCCAGTTATTTCTTTATAAATAAGCCATGCCTTTATTGCTTCCAAGTCAAGAGTATTATAAAACACGTACATAGGCCATCGTCTTGAAGTTACTTTTGTAGTATAAAGACGCGTCATTTGGTCCTCTACACCAATAATTGTATCTTTGTGTTCACTTGTGTTCATCAACAATTGTATCTTTATTACGTAGATGATCAGTATCAGTATAATGGTAACCATTTACAATAAACATACATAAATATAATTTTACCCATCCGACAGGAATTTGAAAGAAAGGCTCGTCGAAGAAGAATCCCATTTCCGGACCCCTCGGAGTCCAGAAACCTCCCCGGAAAATTTTGAAAAATTATGGTTAAAATCATGATACTATAAATAATAAGATAATGTATTGCACATCCGGAAGTCGTGACGTAACTGGAGACCCGCAAGTTCGTAATCGTTCGTAATCATTCGTAATGTCCAATTAGTTTGAATTGTTCTCGGTTGTAAGCTAAGTGTATTTTATCTTTCACAGGAATCTCGACACTAAATTTTTTCGAATACATTGAAGTTTAATGTTATTTTGCTAATTGAATAATTTCATCACAGAATGCATACAAATCTCATTTAACAAGAATTCAACTTCCGGTCTCCAGTTACGTCATCATGCTCGAACTCGGACGTATTTGCGCTACGGGAAGCTATTATCTCGTTATTTATAGTATCATGGTTAAAATAGTGAGTTTTAAGGCACTTTACAATGTCATCAACAGTTCAAAAATTATAATGTTCAAGGATAACTTGAGGATAGTGTATCGGACTGATTAATCAATAGGCAGGCCATTTCATTCATATACTGTTTTTAGGGATGCTATTTCAGTTTTCAAACCTTCCCGAAGAGAAATTAATCCCAAGGGCAGAGAAGGACTAATGCCATTTCCATACTTCTTTTGAAGCTTTTTTGCTCTTTGCATAATTTCATTCTCTGTCAGTTTTACAAGCATAGTATGGACATCCTAAGTCTTGACGTCACAAAATTGGGAGGAGCTTATATTTGGCTCCAAACAATTTTGTTTATAATGTTAAACACTCATAAGGAATTTTTAATTTATTGTTTACGTGGTTCCCACATAACAATTTCATGTTCTTAGTAGATTCATAGAACATACTTTTCAGAAAAAGTATATACTGAGAATGTGCGTAATTACCATTGCGAAGGTGCAGAGCAGATACTGAGTATATACTACATTACAGTACTTAAACGTTCTATGTATATACTTAGAATGTACTACCGCACTTCTTTTCAGTATATACCAAGAATGTTCTTTTTAGAACATTCCAAGGACATGCTATAAACCTTCTATGTGTATACTTAGAACATACTACCGCACATCTTTTTAGTTTATACCAAGAAGGTACTTTTTAGAATATTCCAAGGAAGTGCTATAAACCTTCTATTTATATACTAAGAACGTACTACCGCACATCTTTGTATGGGAAGAATATTATATTTTTAAGAATATTCTAAGAAAGTGCTATCAAGTGCTATATTGCTTAGAAGTATGTTTTCAGCATCACCTAATCTCATCTTAGGTTCTACTGGTTCTACCAAATATCTATTTACATATTTTAATTGCAAATGAGAATGTAGTTAGTACCTACATTCTACAATATTACTTAAAAAGTAAGTACATATTTATAAATTTTAGTTATTTATATAAATCATTATATAATATTTAGCTAAACTAAACTATGCATAATAAGTAACTAAAATTTATATAATACTTATATGTACTTACCTATTTAAGTAATATTGAGTTATCAAAATAGATTATATATGTATTTTGAAGTACCGCAAACAAAATAAACAGATTATGTATGTTCTTTAGTCCTAGTACTACATCATTCGCCTTCATCCTTAACACTGCATAGTATAGATCCATAGATGATACAAATAATGAAATAATGCCTGTTTTCTTTTTCATATTTTACGGTTTTTTCCTATCCCTGATCCATTCAGGTAATATTATAGAAATGGTCAGAATATGGGGGGGGGGGGGTTATGATTCATAACTTATGAATGTATTGTGGAATAACAAAATCGGTGGTCAGTGTTGCCAAACGGAGAGAAATTTCCCTTTTTGCGGGAATTTTCAACATAAACGGTGATAAAGGGAAAAAGTTAACTCAAAAGGGAATTATTGTTCCAGTCCAAATTGTAAAATATTAAGAAAAAATCAAAATATTTGAAAATAATTCAACATATCTTCTCAGATTTTGTAAACAGGAGGGAAGTTTTTTTTATAAAAGTGGGAATTTTTAAGGTAAGTTGACGGAAAAAGCTTACTCGACGGTTGGCAACGCCAAATCCTTTGGTTGCTTTGGTTGTGCAGTTTGGCACGTTTTGGTTCTGCGAAATGGTCTATTGAATTGAATGTACCTAAATTCAAATTCCAAGGATGTAAAAATACTAATGATTCATGATAAACTCGAAATGGTAAAGTCATTTTAATTATGAAAACGAATTTTTAATAGTATCTATGTAAACGTTAATACAATTAATGTTTAAACTTTTTTACCCTACAAAAATTTTGAAATGAAATTCGTCCAATACTACCTACATACATAAATTTTATTAATTATGTATTCTAAAAAATAACGAAGTTGATAATATGTAAGGCTAATATTATACTTCCTATACATACAAATTATTTTTAAGATATTTTAAAAGTATCTACTTATAAGTATGTGTTAAGAATGTACTTATAAGTATGTGTTAAGAATATTCGATAAAGGTATATTCTAAGAATAAACTTTTACGAATATTCCGAGATCCTACGTACACGAATATACTTAGTATATTCGGTACGAGAATATACTTTGAAGTATATACAAAGAACATGAAATTTAGAATGTTTTTTAAGGTAGATGCTATGCTTGTACTGCACATATACTAAAAAGAATATACTCCGACGAATGTTGGTAGGATATGCTTAGAACATGATGCGAACATCATTGTTATGTGGGTTTGTGTGACAAAATAAGACTTTTCATTTAGGTATTTAGTTAAAGAAACGTGCCAATTAGATTTTTATTCGTTTTTGCCTAGGTGAGTTAATTTAATGCAATGATTAGAACGTAAACAGTTTTGAAGTTATGTTTATTTTCAATCACTACGGAATAAAAACCACCTGAGCAAAAACGAATAAAAATCTCTTAATTAACACGTTTCTTTAACGAAATACCTAAATGAAGTCTTATTTTGCCACACAAAGCACATAAATGAAAAATTCCTTAGGGCCATTTAACGTTACAAACAAAATTGTTTGGAGCCAATATAAGCTCCTCCCAATTTGGTGACATTTGTGACGCCAGACTTAGGCTGTCCATTGAACCGTTGTGCAATCTGACCATTTACCACATTCACCCCACATCTAATAAAGCATAGAACACCTCGACTTTGAAAGAGGTCTCTTCATCATAAAATCTATGGTTCTGTACTAATTCATCAAAATGCCTTTTCTCTTTGCTCTGTTAAGTACTAGCAAACACGGGATCTACTTGCCATTTGGAATTAAGATTAGTAGCTTCTTTTTCTAATTTTGGGTAGTCTTCTGCTCGAATGTTCTGTAAACGGTCTTTACTCGTATTTTTAGAGTCTGCACAACTTTTCCAGATATGTTTCTTTACCTTGAAGTACGGTACACGTACAGTTTACGTTTACCGTTTACTCTGTACGTTTACCGTGACCTTGAAGTATTTTAAGAGTCATAGATAGAATAAGAGTCGTAATAATGAATTTAAAACTGTTCATTGCTTTTACAAATTTATTTGTTTCAGTGGCGGGTCTACGGGGAGGGAAAAAGGGGAAATTCCCCCCAATAAGGTCCAAAATTAAAGAAAAAAATTGTTGAAACATAAAATATATTACACCAAAATATATTATAATTTTGGTTTATCCTTTTTATGTCTTTTGGTTGGTGTTTCATTGGAAGTTTCCCCCCTAAGGCAAATATCTAGATTCGCACTGGTTTGCTTCTGCAATTTCATACTGTTTTTTGCTTTCAAGCAAAATCCTTCTTAGTGCTTTCATAATACATATCTGGGAATCTAAGTTTTATTGTCAAAATAGGTTCATGTCATCTTGTTGGATTCAGTTTCTTGAAAGTCACATCGGATTAACGTGTCATTGAAGACAATACGATCAACTCTCATGTGTTTTTTTAAACGTACCTAAATTTAACATAATAATTGGTAGGCCTATTTTAAACGTTGGAAATTATGAATATCATTATCAATATAAACCATAAAACAAAATCTCAATTTGTAACAAATTTCTCATCAGCCTTTCAAATGAATACGTACGGCACCCGCGGGTCCTAGATCCGGGCCTGGGGTCGTATTTTCGAATTAAATCGAATATTTTCGCATACGTGTTAACTCGAATGAAAAATTTCGTATACGAACGTGAATGTGTATTTTTGAACGTCCTTCGAAATGTTATACGTATACGAGCAGAATTTGCACCGGCAACACTGCAAATTCGAATAACATTGAACTTATTTGTCAGCTGAAGAGTCACAATGTTGCCATATTTGTTTGGTCTATTTCTTGTACAATGTACAAGACTGTCTTAACTGGGGTATAATGTATAAGAATAAGATTGTATAAGAACGTTTAATGTATAAATATAACGACTTATAGTCTGAGCAAATTACAAAAAAGGGCCATTTTTGGGAGAAAAGTTGTTTAGAAGTTATTTTAAGTGTAATCGAATATTAAGATTGCATAGGTATAATATCAATTTACAAAGTCCGCAGAAAGTGTGCCATTTTGTTTAATATGATTTTTATATCCAGTATTTACACTGATACTTTAGTATTTACTTTTCAAAACTTTACTTCAAAGCGATTTTTTAAATGCACCTTTATGTAATGTGATAGTATGAAAAAATTGAGGATATGGCAACGGTGTCATATGTCAAGTTTGGAGCTTAGATCCAATGCTAAAATGCGTACATAAAGTTAGGTTAGGTTATATTTTCAAGGCATAATCGTACAGCATGTCCTTTCTTTCTATTAAAGAATTATTTAAACCAGCCATTGAAAATAAGTTTCAAGGTAAAAATATTGTAGACAACAACACAATTAACACTATCAGCTAAAACTATCATGACAGCTGAAATGACCTTGAAATGAAACAACAATTCGTATACGAGCATCACGATTCGAATGGTTCATACCCATTCGAGTCGCCGTATACGAAAAAATTCGTACACGAAGTATTCGAAAATACAAGACACCGGATTTCAAGCGAAATTCTTCTAATTTCGTATGCGAAATATGCTCGAGTGAATTCGAAAATAGGACCCCTGTACATGCCCGTTCCCGATTTATTCTAAGAAGACATGGCAACACTGAAATGTCTTCATGGTCCGTGTATAAAAGGTATATGTCCGTGTCCGTAGCTAACTTCTCAAATGTCAAAAAAAAGCATTTTTATTTTCATAAAAATTTTATTTTTATATATTATGAACAAAATTTCAATCAATTTCAATTCGTTTATTTATATTGTAATTTATACTGAGTCTGGGTGTGGACAATGTGGACACAGTGTGTGGATGTGAATACTGCCCTGGTGTAAAATTATCGTTGGAATACCTAAAATCAAGTTTTAATAAAATGGAAGTGAAACAAGAATTTAATGAGGAAACGTGTAAAATAGAAATAGAGTATAATCACGTGGATAATGCTCTTCTAGGTGCCTTTAAATGTGAAATCAAAGAGGAATCCAATAGCCAAAGTACACATGGCATATATGATTCTTTTGACTTAAAAAAATGTCCCATAAAAACTGAAATAGAACAACATGGAAATGAACTTAATCCATTTGAAGAAAACCAAGAAACTGAAAAAGGTTAGCATGTCCTATTTTTAAGGTGGTGCATTAATTTTGATGCTTAGTGTATATGTGGATATGATTAAAAATTAAAAACAAATGAATAACTACTAATGTACAAGTATATACAGTATGTCCCTGTAAGTTGGAACCATATGGAAAACTTCTTATGAAAAAAAGTCATTCTTCATAAAAAGTTCTGCGTGGTCTAAAATCTAAGATGCAATCATCTGATATCAAGTTTTATCAATAGGATACAAGGAATGTCAAAAAATATAAATTTATCTCAAGAGTAAAGTACCTTTATATATTTCACAAGATTGAAAATTGTTATTACGAAAATTTGTTTGGACTTACGACTTACAAATAATGTTCTAATATGCAATTACATTCTTCTAATTGAAAGAAAAATTGACTTTTTTCTGAAATTACAGATGTAACGGGTACGAAAATCACTAACGTTTTCGGATCCCTAATATTATCACTTCACCTAGTATGCTGAATCAGTTTCAGAAATTGTACCGTGTATTGCATGGATATGTTTGGTTCTTTCGGTTCTCACGGAATTGGTCGATCATGTGTTTCTTGTGAATAGATCAATTTTTATTTCTCCATGTGTTTACGTTATTTTAAAACTGCCAAAAGAATTAGAGTCATAAATTCTTCTCTAATGTGTTTTGGCGACTGTGAAACTGGACAATATTTATCTTATACAGATAAGTGGCTCTGAGTTTGTTGAGTTATACATTCCTTTGCAGAGATAAGAGTCCGAGTGTTTTTTTTATGAATTGGCGTTATCCCTGAGAAGAAGGTCGTATGAACTGATGAAGTCTGTTTTGGTAATTTTTTTCATTATTGGATCGAATGTTTTTGATGAACATAGAGGGTGTGGCTAAAAGTATGTCTAAGTGATTTCACCACAATCCGCTCGCAAAGGCCAATTTCACCAATTTACACACCGACTTCTCACTTTTTAAAAACTGGACTGTCCTCTCTCGATATTAATTACACAGTGCCCCTTTTTTCTCTCCTAAAAATCAGACTCAACACTCTCATCCCTTCTATCCATTATTCTCCGCCAATCACAAACATCCTGTCTACCAAACAACCCATTTACTTTGTATACAACTTTTCCATTTTGTTAAATTCTAGGAGATACCAAATTACTTTTCATTGTTTCAATATGCTAAAAAAACCTTATATTCTAAACTAAATAAAATTTGTTTATTGTCTCTCCTTCTACGAATAATTTACAAATGTCCTATTGTTGATTCCAACGCGAAATAAATGTACTTTCTAATTTTTACCGCATAATTGTATATCCGTTCAAAGAACCATTAACAAATCACTTAACGATTTCACCTTCCGCGAAAACACTGGTTACTAGCTAACTTAAAATATTTACAACTTTTGGTCATATACAGGGCGATGAAAATCTATGATCTTGTGGTCTCTGATATAAATTTATTTTCTAAAATTTTCCTATAAAATTTTACAACAGTATTTTAGATGGAATAGTAATGATAACGACAAACTCAAAATTATTCATATGCTCTAATAATGAATTAACTTATAATTTTTCATCGTTTTTTAGATAGCAATGAAATATTCGTTAAAGATTTCATTACTTGTCGGAAAGCTCGACACAAAGCCATAACAGCATCATGTCTGTATGACCACCTAGTTTCACATAACCTTTTAAGTGTTGGCAAATAATAGTACATAGTACATCCTATCTTTTAGTACTTGCACTAAAAAAACATAATCTTTCCAAAAAAAAACAACTCCTGTACACCAACAACGGCATCATTCAACACTAGGTTCAGCTTATGGGATGTACAATACAATGAACATAGGAAGCTGTTTTTTCAATGTCAGTTATACGCCTTTGTACGCCTGAATATACACCACTCATAACCCTTGCTCCATCATACCCCTTTCCTCTGCAGTTTTGTACGGAAAGGTGCTTTGATTGTATAAATTTTAAAATGATTTTATTTACAAGACCTTCTGCACTTTGGTCTAACATGCGAAAAAATCCCAAAGAACTTTCAACAACTTCTGCTTTAGAAGATAAATTATTTTCATCGCAAGCTACATACCGGAAAATAAAATTGAGCTGATCGTGATTCGAAATATCTTAAGTGGTATCAAGAATTATTGAAAACAATTTTTTAATTAAATTAATCAATTTGTTTTCAGTTTCTCGAGCCAGAAAATTTATAACTTTTTGTATTTGGGGGCTCAATTAAATTGTTTTTTTTTTAGTTATTGTTTTTATCGATTAATTTGGCTAAAACAGGATCATTTTTATCTAGTAAAAGAACCACCGACAAAAAATTACTTTTGGGATTCACTTTCATCTAAACTACCAACAAGTCCACGAAAGTACGAAACGCTAAATTGCACCCGAAAAGAGTACGAGTTACGTCAATTACCCGCTTCATTATTTCCTTCCAAATTCCCTATTTTGATGCTTATTAGCAAAATATGTTTTGGTCTCCAATTTAAAGAAAGTAGAAGTATTAACACATTGAACGCCACGTGAGTTGTATTTAACTCACGCCTTGTTTGGCCCAGGCGCTCAGTGAGTTAAATATTATTCACATTAACATTGAGCTTCTGAACGTGGAGCCTGAAGGCACAAACAAATTTTAATGTGGCGGGTAATGTGTTAAGCTTGAAGGCTTTAAGGGGCACCTCCTAACGTCGGGGCCCCCCGCCTTGCGGGCCTGTCAGCTACGCCACTGTTTACATCACATTTACAAATCAACTACGCATATAGTCATCCTTAGTCATCCAAAATAAAAACTTTGCTCTCTCAAATGCAAAAAAACTAGAAAATTTATTTTTGTGTGGGTGAAAGCACACTCAGGTATCACATTCAATGAACAAGTTGATAAAGCGGCTAAAGAAAGCATACAGTTGGGAGAAGATGTTACACCCTTATTAAAATTAGATGAGAGAATAAATATTGCTAAGGATAATTTATATAAAAAATGGTCTAAACAATACAAATATTTCATTTTGACAAAAGGCACATGATATACATTGCTAGAACCCGATATTCGAAAAAATTACTGGTTTAAAAATTACGATTATCCGAGAAGTTCCATAACAACCATATCTTGGATGAAGTTTGGCTATCCGGCACATTTATACAAAATAAAAATAATTGATAACAATCTTTGTGATATTTGCAATGAAACGGCGGACTTAGTTCATATATTTTTTAATTGTAAGAAGTACACACATCAGTCGGACATTCTTACAAAAAATTTAAGAAGTTTAAACGTTTACGGTCTCTATAATGTTATGTATCTTTTGACACTGAGTGATAAACGTATTTTTGATTTTATTTTGTTTTTCCTAAATGACTGTAAAATTAAGTTATAGAATGACTAGATTAGGCTTGTAACCTTAAATGTCTTGCCTTTTGATTGCCTACATGCCTGCCTTACCTTGTGGGGTGGATATATAGTAGGGAGGTGCGAAAAAAGTCAAGTTGATAATGCCGTATCGCTATATTGCGGAAAAGTTGCGATTGGTAATTACAAGAAAAACAAAAAAAGAATTATTTAAATCGGACTTTATCTTCCGATCCCGCAATTCCGAAAGAAACATTTATTTTAAAATACTCTTACAAAAAAACCCAAAACAGTTTAGATTTTATTTTTTATTTTACATACTTGTTTTTGTACATTTTTCAATAAAACTTTCCGCGGGACTTGATATTATTTATCTACAACTAAGTACTGTAAAAATTTGGACCTTCTATCATCTAAGATCCAGAGATATCTGACATCAAAAGTTAAAAACCTAACATTCAGGAAATCACAAAAACATAAAATACTCTAATAGGCTGTAAAGCTACCGGTACACAGTAAATTGAGTGCAGACATTCAAAAAATAAATAATTTTGTAACCATGGATATTTTTTACAATAATGTTATACAGTGAGGACGTTTGAGTTGGAATAAATTCATTATCTCAAGAAGGGGCCAATTTGGAGAGAAATCCTGAGATAGGTCGATTTTTATTTTTAAATTATGACTTTTTGGCATATATGTCATACTAGTGACGTCATCCATCTGGGCGTGATGACGTAATCGATGATTTTTTTAAATAAGAGTAGGGGTCGTGTAATAGCTCGTTTGAAAGGTTATCTAATTCTCTATTCAGCAATATAAACGTTAACATAATTATTTATACAGGGCGTCCAAAAATTTTTTTTGTAATAAATTAATTGAGACAAAAAGAAGAATGTATGTAATTCATTTATTTCAAAATGCATTTGAGTGCTGTCAAAAAACAGAAAGTTTTGACAAATAAACATTGTTTTTCGCTTAAATTCAATGTTAAAACTGACACCCACCTGTCTCTTTGCAAATTGAACATTGAATTTAAGCGAAAAGCAATGTATATTTGTGAAATAAACATTATTACCTGTTTTTCTGACAGCAGTAAAATGTATTTCGAATTAAATAAATTGCTTAAATTCTTCTTTTTGTGTAAATTAATTTATTGAAAAACATTTTTCCTACTCTCATTTAAAAAAATCATCGATTACGTCATCACGCCCAGATGGATGACGTCACTAGTATGATATATATGCCAAAAAGTAATTTAAAAATAAAAATCGACCTGTCTCAGGATTTCTCTCTAAATTCGCCCATTCTCGAGTAAATGAATGCATTCCAACTCAAACGTCCTCACTGTATATCGTTGGAAAGAGAAGATTTCAGATAACCATTTTAGATCATAACCCAAAAAAAACTTTTGGCTGCACTTAAATCCCTTAAATTTTTGCATTTTATAAAATTGAAGATTAGAAACTACTGATACAACTATTTTTTTTGTAATAAATAAAATATTATTTTTACTTTTAGTAACTGAATTTTTTAGCACTGAACTACATAAACAATATTGTGATTCAAATTTTCAATTTAAATGTATACAAATCTACAAATATTCAGCCCTGTGATGGTTGACCAAAGTTATCTTTAACGTAAAGTTATCCTGTAGTTAAGTTATAATCGTTTGTTTAACATAATTTAGCAGGGTGTAAAGCCCGGTTATAGATAAATGAGAAATTTAAAGAGATAGACCAATTGGTGTACAAATGGAATTACCACTTGTACACCAATTGGTCTATCTCTTTAAATTCCGCATTTATCTATAACCGGGCTATACTAGCACCACTTACCAAATTTAGTGTTGTCCCATGCCTGTCAGGAAATATTAAAAAATAAATAAAATAAAAGTTTAACTTTGACACCCTGTATTTCGGTTATTACCAACTTTTGTACTAAGGTAAGTTAGCTTAAATCGACCTATTTTAACCTCAGCAATCTGAGGTTAAGCTATGGCCCATTCTTTAACAAACACCCTGTATAATAAAAGGTATTGTAGAAGGAAAACGATGCATTTAAATTCTGGTGGATGAGGGGTTAAAAATCATGATTTGGAAGTGCTCCTCGATCATTCAACGCATCTTGGTTTGTTTATTTCTATATGGTGCATTTTTATTGTGATTGTAGTGTAGACAGTTGTGTCTCAGATTAGAGAATCGACATATATGATTGCAAACATTATTCAGTGACGGATCTACTGGGAGGGAAAATGAGGAAATTTCCCATCCTAACAAGATATTAAAGAAAAAAAATTGTTCAAACATAAAAATATATTAGCTGACATGAAACCGAAACCACAGAAAGACAAATTCAACCCAATAAACACGCTAGTTAGGAAAATTAAGGGAACTTAACCCGGCATTGGTCGCTAGGTTGACTATTACGCGAGTGGTCGCGCGTGAGATTTTGTCTCACACATCCAAATTTTGCCGTTTTTTATGAAATACAGTGAAACCTCCGTTAACCGAAGCCTTTTTAACCGAAACATCGTTTAACCGAAATGGCTGACAGTTTCAATAATTTCGTCAATAAAAAGTAAATTTAAAAAAAAACGATGTTTTGCAGCTAGATCTCTCCAATGCTATGTAATTTAATACAAGAAGAATACAAAAAACAATGTTATTTTTAACCGAAATTCTTGTTATCCGAAACCGTCTCCCCCCCCCCATTTATTTCGATTAACGGAGGTTTTACTGTAAAAATTTTCAAAACATATTTTAAACTTAGATAATAAAGTTATTATTAGGTTTACACAATGTGACAATTTAAAACATGTATAAAAGATAAAAAAGTTTTGTTTGTCTTTCGTTTGGCCCCTAAAGACGATTAAAAATTCAAATTAAAACAGGTGGCCCAAAACGCGTCGTGACGTCACTCGGTTTTACATTTACATTTTTCCAATAAAGTAAACAGAATTTTAAATTAGACGTTATAAACGTCAGTAGGAAGGTCCACCTGTCTCGTCTAAATGCTCTGATCGACGCCTGAGCGTCAAATCGTGTCCTAGTCTAATATCCCAAATTATATTGAAAAAAAAGACAATGAAAAATTAAAAAAAAAAAAAATAAAAAAAATATCTAAAAAAAAATAAGTACATAAATAAAAAACATACATAAAAAAATGATAAAAAAAATCACAATGCAAAGAAATAATTCCAAATAAAAACAAAAATCGTTGAAAATTAGATATAGGTATATAAAATAGTTCTTTGTAAAATTGGAGCAGGATTGTGATTGGATACATACCTGAACAAATCAGTAGAAAGCAGGAAGCACTCCTTTAGAGCTTCCGCATAAATAATACAATTAATCCCAAAAAGGTAAGATGGCGAATGGACATTGACTCCGAAGCCAATAATGCTCAAACACACACACACACACACACACACACACACACACACACACACACACACACACACACACACACACACACACACACACACACACACACACACACACACACACACACACACACACACACACACACACACACACACACACACACACACACACACACACACACACACACACACACACACACACACACACACACACACACACACACACACACACACACACACACACACACACACACACACACACACACACACACACACACACACACACACACACACACACACACACACACACACACACACACACACACACACACACACACACACACACACACACACACACACACACACACACACACACACACACACACACACACACACACACACACACACACACACACACACACACACACACACACACACACACACACACACACACACACACACACACACACACACACACACACACACACACACACACACACACACACACACACACACACACACACACACACACACACACACACACACACACACACACACACACACACACACACACACACACACACACACACACACACACACACACACACACACACACACACACACACACACACACACACACACACACACACACACACACACATACACACACACACACACACACACACACACACACACACACACACACACACACACACACACACACACACACATACACACACACACACACACACACACACACACACACACACACACACACACACACACACACACACAACGTCAGTAGAAAATACATTTATGTGACGTTACAAGTGTTTTTGATCGTTTGAACTATTCATAGAAAATTTGTACTTTTACAAAATGGTTTTATTTTCAATAGTAAACCTTCGTTCCTTTCCTTCAAAAACAGTATAAAATTCCAATTTTAACAAACTGGTATATATTATTACAATGACATACGATAAATGTCATTAGAATATAAATATTTTTGACTTATTCCACGACGATGAGCTGGCCAAATACCCAAGTAGGTGGAGGCCAATAAACTAAAGAAGGAGAAGAAGAATATACCTAAATATAAGGTTGTGTCTATGTATACGCTAACGTGTACGCAAATAAAAAAGTTAGAGTGTCAGTGATTTTTTATTTGTTAATGTTTGTTTTTAAATTAACTATGGAGTGTGGACAATTATTTAGTTCTTTTAATGAGTTTAAGAACATTTTAAAACAGTACGAAAAAGATTAGAGACTATAAATTAATATATATTTTTTTAGTTATAAATGAAATAGTATTACCGTCCAAGATTAAAATAAAAGGAAGACCTAAAGCTTTCACAATAATAATTAACTTGTTCTGAAGCTATCATCCGTGTGGCATTTTTGTAATCAACTATTCTAAATGGGAACTAAGCCACAATTTAACTAAAAAATTGATTTTATTAACGTTTCGACGTCTAAACCGGATGTCGTTGTCAAAATACAAAATATTATTAAATTAAACAAAAATGTTGTTGCTTAGTAAAAAAATTTTTCTAATAATTTATTTAATCTGACTAATTTTTGTATTTTGACAATGACATCCGATGTGGACTTCGAAACGTTAATAAACTATTTTTTTTAGTTAAATTGTGGCTTATTTTGCATTTAGAATAGTTGATTATAATAATTAACTTACGTATAAAAATTATTTTAACAATATTTTGTACCTACATGTCATGTCAACTAAACACAAAATAAATTATTTTGCTAACCTAAATATATACTTTTATATATACATTGATTTATTACAATTAAGTTTGAAACATCTAAATAATTCTGCTTCCCTTCCCTTAACAAATATTTTTCTATCAAACAAACACTAAACATATCAACATAGCATGTACCAAAATATATAGTCACTGCGCAAGCTAAATAATGACGTCACTGGCTTGATGAAGTTTAATTCGCGTCTATTGTCCTTTTCATGAGCATTTTTCAGTGCGTAACAAATGATAGGAAAAGGTAAGTCCGTGATAATACACATTTATGACATTTATTCTAACATGACATTTTAGTTAAATCTGACAGTTGTCACATTTTATTTTCAATTTGGAATAAAAACAAATCAAATGTGTTTCTTGAATTTATAAAATGGTGTTTTCTTTGATTTGTATAGTCTTATAAATTATACAGATTATATTTGTCATACTATTATCTAATTATACAGATTATATTTGTCATACTATTATCTAATTAAAAAAAATTATTTTTTTATTATGGCGCCATCTCTAGAATAACTAGAATAAATTTTATAAATGTCACCGACGAAATGTAATCACCGACGTGCCTTTTTTTCTGTCACATACAATTTAATGCGTTAGAAAGAAATCGAAAAACTGTGACGCACTGAAAGATGATCATGAGAAAAAGAATACCTAACTTTTTTATTTGCGTCCACGTTAGCGTGTACCTAGACACAGCGAAATATAACCATAATCAAAACTAATGCAAAACTATGTGACGTCACGGGCCGTTTGAACTATTTTATACGGCAGAAGACTTTAACTTTGTATTTCTAAATTATTACGAGTTTTTGAAACGTGAAATTTTGGAAATCTCATTTTTAAACAAAACTGAACATTATTATCTAATAAAAAAAAATGTGCAAGTTCCCTATTGTAATATTTCAATATAAATCTCAAATTTGTACTAACACCCAAGCGCACTGACTTAACAATCGGGCCGTACTAAGTCAACTGAACCACCATCTTAACAGACGAGGCTATTCGATTGTAGAGGAAGGATAATTAGGAGACTAGAAGGAACTACAGCATGCTTAATTTACCAGGAAAAAAGTTGTGTGCAATATTCTGAAACAACCCCCTCTGTGGCTCAGTGGTAAGAGCGCCTAACCTTTGGATCGAAAGTTCCGAATGGTAGTGAGTTCAAATCCCACCAGGGTCAGGAATTTTTTCATTTATTATAAATTAATAAATGAAAACAGTTTCTGTCCTTGTGGGATCGGTACTCACCGGAGGGACCGCAGACGTTCGGATACAATTAGCGTCTCTTTGCAAAGACAATGACGTCGACTTTGCAAAGTAACAAGACACTTACTCAACACACACACTACACATTACACCTGAGTTAGTGATAAGTTATACAATTACGTGGCTAAAGGTTCTAGTTCTAAACCAAGGCCAGAATCAGAGAAAAAAAATATTCTGAAACCGTGAGAGAAAAATCTCATATAGTGACCAATGGCGGGTAAATGCCTATAAGTTATTATTTATGTCTTTTACGTAATCTGAGTTTATCTTTTTTGTCTTTTGGTTGGTTTTCATTGGAAGTCCCCCCCTTCCAAGGCAAATTTCTAGATCCTCCACTGCCCACTTTTTCCACGAAAAAATCTTTAATTCTAGTCCGAAATGGCAGACGGTGGATCTGTCTGACTCCTTCAGTATGTTCCCCATATGTACGCATCTGGTGGCGTTAATTCTGGTGAGAAGCAACTTACAAAATCATCGCGCAGTATTCGAAGAGACTTCGTGGCAGTGTGACAGGTTGTCCCGTCCTGCTGAAAACATTGTTGATTTTAAGTTTTGGCCATTTTCGTGACTTTTCCGTATGACCGAAAATAGTACTCCACCATAAAAATTTTTCTGCAAAACTGAGAGCCATTCTGAAGCACCTAACATTATCACGACATTCAAATACGTTATACCGACGTTCGCAAACCACTCAGTACATATCGGTGCCTGACACATACAAATTTGAGGCATACGAATTTCAGTAGGTACCGTTTATTTTGCCGCATACCGTATTACCTTTCTTTGTTTTTACATTTGTTTTCCCTTGCACTCAAATGTTTATATTATAGTCAGTTTGATTTTTAGGTTGTCTCCAAGGGAGCAAGATGGAAATTATAGAGACAGTAACTGAACATTCATCTCAGGAAGAAAATTACATGAATCCACATGCGGAAGGAAAAACATTAAATAAAAATGTAAAAGTTTTGACTGGAAAAAAATCTTACAAGTGTGAAATTTGTTTTAAACAATTTAGTGAAGCAGGTTATTTGAAAATACATTTGAGAGTGCACACTGGAGAAAAACCTCACAAGTGTGAAATTTGTTTTAAGCAGTTTAGTCAAGCAGATAATTTGAAAAGACATTTGAGAGTGCACACGGGAGATAAGCCTCACAAATGTGAAATTTGTTTTAAACAGTTTAGTCAAGCAGTTAATTTGAAAGGACATTTGAAAGTGCACACTGGAGAAAAACCTCACAAGTGTGAAATTTGTTTTAAGCAGTTTAGTCTAGCAGGTGGTTTGAAAACACATTTGAGGGTGCACACTGGAGAAAAACCCCACAAGTGTGAAATTTGTTCTAAACAATTTAGTCAAGCAGGAACTTTAAAAACACATTTGAAAGGGCACACTGGAGAAAAACCTCACAAGTGTGAAATCTGTTTTAAGCAATTTCTTACAGCAGGTGCTTTGAAAGTACATTTGAGAGTGCATACTGGAGAAAAACCTCACAAGTGTGAAATTTGTAGTAGATAGGCAAAGCGGTTTCTGGCGCAACCCCTAAATCGCAACCCTTAAATATTAATAAATGCCAAACGGCTTAACGTAGGATGACGTGTGACGTATCGTTGGAAAGGGGATGAAAAAGGGGGTTGAACTCAGTATGTGGCGTGCGCATCGGAATATGCCAAAAGGGCATTACGTCATATCTTCTTTTCTATTGGTCCGATTTTGACGTAAGAGGGCTCGTCGGAACGGGGAGGGGGTAACGAACACATAAAAAAGATGGCGGCAGTGCCAAAACGGCATTACAGCATATCTTCTTTTCTATTGGTCTGATTTTGACGTAAGAGGGCTCGTCGGAACGGGGAGGGGGTAACGAACACATAAAAAAGATGGCGGCAGTGCCAAAAGGGCATTACAGCATATCTTTGTTGCTATTGGTCCGATTATGACGTATGGAGTGTCAAATGAAAGCGGCGGCGACACAGAAGCCAACTGTCAATTCTTCTTCTGTCAACGTTCAATATTAACTGTCAATTCTTCTTCTTTTCCGTATAGTGCCTAACAGAACGTGACATTTGACGTATGACGTGACAAACGAAATAAATAAGAAGAAGAATTGACAGCATCATGACAAACTAAAAGAAGAGGAAGAATTGACAGCAACATGACAAACTGAAAAGAAGAAGTTGACATGACAAACGAAAAGAAGAAGAATTGACAGCAACATGACAACTAACAGAAGAAGTGACAATGGCTTAACAAAATGAAGAAGAATTGACAAACCGGAAAGAAGAAGAAGAATTGACGGCTGCGGAAAAGAAAAAGAGTTGACATGACAAACGAAAAGAAGAAGAAGAATTGACAGCAACATGACAACTAAAAGAAGAAGTGACAATGTCTTAACAAAATGAAGAAGAATTGACAAACCGGAAAGAAGAAGAATTGACGGCTGCGGAAAAGAAGAAGAAGAAGAAGGTGACGTGACAAACGAAAAGAAGAAGTGACGATGGCTCGACCCAAAGTAGAATTAACAAACCGAAAAGAAGAAGAATTGATAGGATCCTGGACGCCCATATAAAAAGCATGGAAAACGGAAAGTTTACCTTGGACAGAGGAGTCCTGTGATGGACATTTAAGTCAACCTTGGACAAAAATTCAATACAAATTAAATGGGTCAATTCTCTATTAGACATGATACAGTCTAGCTTGGACTGAACTATTCTAAATAAAATTCCAAGAGTTATCGCATTCAAAAAGTGTTTTTTGTATTACGAAATAAAATACCAAGATGTTACATATTATTTATTAACAAATTATAATAATTCTAATAATTTTAAAATTGTTTCTCTTTGCAGTTCTGCCTTTTTATTTAAACCTAAATTCATTAGTTCACTAATAATTTTTCGTTTTTGATGCATTTTTTCTTTGTATGATTTTCGTATCGCCATCCCACGTTCAGTTTTGTAAAATGTTCTTCTCTTTTCATTTGCTTCATTTTTCCTTCTAATACCTTCCTCACCTCTTTCACACTTGCAGGTTGATTTGACATGTAGTTCATGCTCTGATGTATATTTTTCTAAATTGCTAACGCCTCTGCTCGCTAGGGTAGAAATTTCTTTGCGTATACCTGCACAGAACTTTCCTCTCGAATGTAACCATTCCGATTTAAATATTCTTCTCTCGTAATGGGAGTGAGGTTTACCTAAAAGTCCATCTCCATCTCGACGAAGGGGTTTTTGACCATCAGCACAGGCAATGTATCTCAAAACACCAACACAATGATCCAAACAAATAATTTTTCTAAATGTAGTTTTTGGATGTAGTCTTTTCCCTGCACGTTGTAGTTTCTTCTTGTAAGCCAACATTGTAGATCCATTCGTAAAATGAATTAATGAATGGAGATGTTCGTGTGCAGTACTTCCGTCGTCTGCTACTAAATGACAACGGCAAATGGAATACCATTTTACATTAGGAGCACATGCTAGAAGAGAAAAATCACTCTCATTTAAGAGTAAATGATACCATTCTCTTGGTGACTCTTCGTAATCCTTTGCCATATCCGCCGGAGAAAGAGCATTAATGTCGTTGACACTCAAAAGAGCCAGATAGTCACTTTTTGACAAAATAGACATATTTTAACTGGATACTTAAGAACAAAGAACTGAACTCTGAAAGCTGTCTCACTAGACTAAAAGAGTCCTTACAAAGTCGTTAAATTTATCTGCCAGTACAGCTTCCCCCACCCTAATTGATTAATTTACGCATGCGCCATTCACGCGGTCAAAGGTCAAAGTCTCGCTGTCTAGACCTGCAATAATTAACCAAGTTAATCCAACAATTTCGACCTGCTGTTCTGACACAGTACCTAAATCACAACCCCACGTTCGATGTAGAAATTATGAATTCAATTATTTAGATATCTCGATAGTCAGGAACTTTACATTTTCCATTACCAATTGTCTTAGTTTGCAGAAATCACCACACTCAAATTCGAGTGGACTACCCTAATTGAGCAAAGGATTACGAAGAGTCACCAAGAGAATGGTATCATTTACTCTTAAATGAGAGTGATTTTTCTCTTCTAGCATGTGCTCCTAATGTAAAATGGTATTCCATTTGCCGTTGTCATTTAGTAGCAGACGACGGAAGTACTGCACACGAACATCTCCATTCATTAATTCATTTTACGAATGGATCTACAATGTTGGCTTACAAGAAGAAACTACAACGTGCAGGGAAAAGACTACATCCAAAAACTACATTTAGAAAAATTATTTGTTTGGATCATTGTGTTGGTGTTTTGAGATACATTGCCTGTGCTGATGGTCAAAAACCCCTTCGTCGAGATGGAGATGGACTTTTAGGTAAACCTCACTCCCATTACGAGAGAAGAATATTTAAATCGGAATGGTTACATTCGAGAGGAAAGTTCTGTGCAGGTATACGCAAAGAAATTTCTACCCTAGCGAGCAGAGGCGTTAGCAATTTAGAAAAATATACATCAGAGCATGAACTACATGTCAAATCAACCTGCAAGTGTGAAAGAGGTGAGGAAGGTATTAGAAGGAAAAATGAAGCAAATGAAAAGAGAAGAACATTTTACAAAACTGAACGTGGGATGGCGATACGAAAATCATACAAAGAAAAAATGCATCAAAAACGAAAAATTATTAGTGAACTAATGAATTTAGGTTTAAATAAAAAGGCAGAACTGCAAAGAGAAACAATTTTAAAATTATTAGAATTATTATAATTTGTTAATAAATAATATGTAACATCTTGGTATTTTATTTCGTAATACAAAAAACACTTTTTGAATGCGATAACTCTTGGAATTTTATTTAGAATAGTTCAGTCCAAGCTAGACTGTATCATGTCTAATAGAGAATTGACCCATTTAATTTGTATTGAATTTTTGTCCAAGGTTGACTTAAATGTCCATCACAGGACTCCTCTGTCCAAGGTAAACTTTCCGTTTTCCATGCTTTTTATATGGGCGTCCAGGATCCTATAGTGCCTAACAGAACGTGACATTTGACGTATGACGTGACAAACGAAATAAATAAGAAGAAGAATTGACAGCATCATGACAAACTAAAAGAAGAGGAAGAATTGACAGCAACATGACAAACTGAAAAGAAGAAGTTGACATGACAAACGAAAAGAAGAAGAATTGACAGCAACATGACAACTAACAGAAGAAGTGACAATGGCTTAACAAAATGAAGAAGAATTGACAAACCGGAAAGAAGAAGAAGAATTGACGGCTGCGGAAAAGAAAAAGAGTTGACATGACAAACGAAAAGAAGAAGAAGAATTGACAGCAACATGACAACTAAAAGAAGAAGTGACAATGTCTTAACAAAATGAAGAAGAATTGACAAACCGGAAAGAAGAAGAATTGACGGCTGCGGAAAAGAAGAAGAAGAAGAAGGTGACGTGACAAACGAAAAGAAGAAGTGACGATGGCTCGACCCAAAGTAGAATTAACAAACCGAAAAGAAGAAGAATTGATAGGATCCTGGACGCCCATATAAAAAGCATGGAAAACGGAAAGTTTACCTTGGACAGAGGAGTCCTGTGATGGACATTTAAGTCAACCTTGGACAAAAATTCAATACAAATTAAATGGGTCAATTCTCTATTAGACATGATACAGTCTAGCTTGGACTGAACTATTCTAAATAAAATTCCAAGAGTTATCGCATTCAAAAAGTGTTTTTTGTATTACGAAATAAAATACCAAGATGTTACATATTATTTATTAACAAATTATAATAATTCTAATAATTTTAAAATTGTTTCTCTTTGCAGTTCTGCCTTTTTATTTAAACCTAAATTCATTAGTTCACTAATAATTTTTCGTTTTTGATGCATTTTTTCTTTGTATGATTTTCGTATCGCCATCCCACGTTCAGTTTTGTAAAATGTTCTTCTCTTTTCATTTGCTTCATTTTTCCTTCTAATACCTTCCTCACCTCTTTCACACTTGCAGGTTGATTTGACATGTAGTTCATGCTCTGATGTATATTTTTCTAAATTGCTAACGCCTCTGCTCGCTAGGGTAGAAATTTCTTTGCGTATACCTGCACAGAACTTTCCTCTCGAATGTAACCATTCCGATTTAAATATTCTTCTCTCGTAATGGGAGTGAGGTTTACCTAAAAGTCCATCTCCATCTCGACGAAGGGGTTTTTGACCATCAGCACAGGCAATGTATCTCAAAACACCAACACAATGATCCAAACAAATAATTTTTCTAAATGTAGTTTTTGGATGTAGTCTTTTCCCTGCACGTTGTAGTTTCTTCTTGTAAGCCAACATTGTAGATCCATTCGTAAAATGAATTAATGAATGGAGATGTTCGTGTGCAGTACTTCCGTCGTCTGCTACTAAATGACAACGGCAAATGGAATACCATTTTACATTAGGAGCACATGCTAGAAGAGAAAAATCACTCTCATTTAAGAGTAAATGATACCATTCTCTTGGTGACTCTTCGTAATCCTTTGCCATATCCGCCGGAGAAAGAGCATTAATGTCGTTGACACTCAAAAGAGCCAGATAGTCACTTTTTGACAAAATAGACATATTTTAACTGGATACTTAAGAACAAAGAACTGAACTCTGAAAGCTGTCTCACTAGACTAAAAGAGTCCTTACAAAGTCGTTAAATTTATCTGCCAGTACAGCTTCCCCCACCCTAATTGATTAATTTACGCATGCGCCATTCACGCGGTCAAAGGTCAAAGTCTCGCTGTCTAGACCTGCAATAATTAACCAAGTTAATCCAACAATTTCGACCTGCTGTTCTGACACAGTACCTAAATCACAACCCCACGTTCGATGTAGAAATTATGAATTCAATTATTTAGATATCTCGATAGTCAGGAACTTTACATTTTCCATTACCAATTGTCTTAGTTTGCAGAAATCACCACACTCAAATTCGAGTGGACTACCCTAATTGAGCAAAGGATTACGAAGAGTCACCAAGAGAATGGTATCATTTACTCTTAAATGAGAGTGATTTTTCTCTTCTAGCATGTGCTCCTAATGTAAAATGGTATTCCATTTGCCGTTGTCATTTAGTAGCAGACGACGGAAGTACTGCACACGAACATCTCCATTCATTAATTCATTTTACGAATGGATCTACAATGTTGGCTTACAAGAAGAAACTACAACGTGCAGGGAAAAGACTACATCCAAAAACTACATTTAGAAAAATTATTTGTTTGGATCATTGTGTTGGTGTTTTGAGATACATTGCCTGTGCTGATGGTCAAAAACCCCTTCGTCGAGATGGAGATGGACTTTTAGGTAAACCTCACTCCCATTACGAGAGAAGAATATTTAAATCGGAATGGTTACATTCGAGAGGAAAGTTCTGTGCAGGTATACGCAAAGAAATTTCTACCCTAGCGAGCAGAGGCGTTAGCAATTTAGAAAAATATACATCAGAGCATGAACTACATGTCAAATCAACCTGCAAGTGTGAAAGAGGTGAGGAAGGTATTAGAAGGAAAAATGAAGCAAATGAAAAGAGAAGAACATTTTACAAAACTGAACGTGGGATGGCGATACGAAAATCATACAAAGAAAAAATGCATCAAAAACGAAAAATTATTAGTGAACTAATGAATTTAGGTTTAAATAAAAAGGCAGAACTGCAAAGAGAAACAATTTTAAAATTATTAGAATTATTATAATTTGTTAATAAATAATATGTAACATCTTGGTATTTTATTTCGTAATACAAAAAACACTTTTTGAATGCGATAACTCTTGGAATTTTATTTAGAATAGTTCAGTCCAAGCTAGACTGTATCATGTCTAATAGAGAATTGACCCATTTAATTTGTATTGAATTTTTGTCCAAGGTTGACTTAAATGTCCATCACAGGACTCCTCTGTCCAAGGTAAACTTTCCGTTTTCCATGCTTTTTATATGGGCGTCCAGGATCCTATACAGAAGTCTTCCATTCTTTCGTCTATAAGTAATTTTTTTGATCAACACGGTATATACAAGTACTAATATTTTCACACACTAGAGTAATTCCAACGAAAATTTCTAATCTGGACTTTTAAAATTTCCTTATTTTATAACTTCTATTTCACGAATAAATTCGTGAGCCACCCCGTATATACAAATACTAATATTTTTCATACATTACAATTAAAATAGGTAAATAAATGCACAAGAAATGTCGTTAAAGAAGGAAACTGTATATGTGAATCATTTCCAATAACAAAGTAGTTTAAACAAGGATGTTGTCTGCCTCCGACTTTATTCAAAATATATTCAATCATAGCTAGAGCAGTGGAGGAAACAATTATCCGGAATGGGAATAGACAGAGGCGGTGGTAAATATCTAGCAACCTTGTTTTTCGCAGATGATCAGGTAGTCGTAGCGAATGATGAAGAAGACAGACTATATGTTTAGAAGAATACATAAAGAATATGAAAAATGAGACCTCAATATGAATATGTCAAAGACAGAGTATCTTTATAATAGGATCCTGGACGCCCATATAAAAAGCATGGAAAACGGAAAGTTTACCTTGGACAGAGGAGTCCTGTGATGGACATTTAAGTCAACCTTGGACAAAAATTCAATACAAATTAAATGGGTCAATTCTCTATTAGACATGATACAGTCTAGCTTGGACTGAACTATTCTAAATAAAATTCCAAGAGTTATCGCATTCAAAAAGTGTTTTTTGTATTACGAAATAAAATACCAAGATGTTACATATTATTTATTAACAAATTATAATAATTCTAATAATTTTAAAATTGTTTCTCTTTGCAGTTCTGCCTTTTTATTTAAACCTAAATTCATTAGTTCACTAATAATTTTTCGTTTTTGATGCATTTTTTCTTTGTATGATTTTCGTATCGCCATCCCACTTTCAGTTTTGTAAAATGTTCTTCTCTTTTCATTTGCTTCATTTTTCCTTCTAATACCTTCCTCACCTCTTTCACACTTGCAGGTTGATTTGGCATGTAGTTCATGCTCTGATGTATATTTTTCTAAATTGCTAACGCCTCTGCTCGCTAGGGTAGAAATTTCTTTGCGTATACCTGCACAGAACTTTCCTCTCGAATGTAACCATTCTGATTTAAATATTCTTCTCTCGTAATGGGAGTGAGGTTTACCTAAAAGTCCATCTCCATCTCGACGAAGCGGTTTTTGACCATCAGCACAGGCAATGTATCTCAAAACACCAACACAATGATCCAAACAAATAATTTTTCTAAATGTAGTTTTTGGATGTAGTCTTTTCCCTGCACGTTGTAGTTTCTTCTTGTAAGCCAACATTGTAGATCCATTCGTAAAATGAATTAATGAATGGAGATGTTCGTGTGCAGTACTTCCGTCGTCTGCTACTAAATGACAACGGCAAATGGAATACCATTTTACATTAGGAGCACATGCTAGAAGAGAAAAATCACTCTCATTTAAGAGTAAATGATACCATTCTCTTGGTGACTCTTCGTAATCCTTTGCCATATCCGCCGGAGAAAGAGCATTAATGTCGTTGACACTCAAAAGAGCCAGATAGTCACTTTTTGACAAAATAGACATATTTTAACTGGATACTTAAGAACAAAGAACTGAACTCTGAAAGCTGTCTCACTAGACTAAAAGAGTCCTTACAAAGTCGTTAAATTTATCTGCCAGTACAGCTTCCCCCACCCTAATTGATTACTTTACGCATGCGCCATTCACGCGGTCAAAGGTCAAAGTCTCGTTGTCTAGACCTGCAATAATTAACCAAGTTAATCCAACAATTTCGACCTGCTGTTCTGACACAGTACTTAAATCACAACTCCACGTTCGATGTAGAAATTATGAATTAAATTATTTAGATATAAATTGCAGTTACAGAACGTGGGGTTGTGATTTAAGTACTGTGTCAGAACAGCAGGTCGAAATTGTTGGATTAACTTGGTTAATTATTGCAGGTCTAGACAACGAGACTTTGACCTTTGACCGCGTGAATGGCGCATGCGTAAAGTAATCAATTAGGGTGGGGGAAGCTGTACTGGCAGATAAATTTAACGACTTTGTAAGGACTCTTTTAGTCTAGTGAGACAGCTTTCAGAGTTCAGTTCTTTGTTCTTAAGTATCCAGTTAAAATATGTCTATTTTGTCAAAAAGTGACTATCTGGCTCTTTTGAGTGTCAACGACATTAATGCTCTTTCTCCGGCGGATATGGCAAAGGATTACGAAGAGTCACCAAGAGAATGGTATCATTTACTCTTAAATGAGAGTGATTTTTCTCTTCTAGCATGTGCTCCTAATGTAAAATGGTATTCCATTTGCCGTTGTCATTTAGTAGCAGACGACGGAAGTACTGCACACGAACATCTCCATTCATTAATTCATTTTACGAATGGATCTACAATGTTGGCTTACAAGAAGAAACTACAACGTGCAGGGAAAAGACTACATCCAAAAACTACATTTAGAAAAATTATTTGTTTGGATCATTGTGTTGGTGTTTTGAGATACATTGCCTGTGCTGATGGTCAAAAACCGCTTCGTCGAGATGGAGATGGACTTTTAGGTAAACCTCACTCCCATTACGAGAGAAGAATATTTAAATCAGAATGGTTACATTCGAGAGGAAAGTTCTGTGCAGGTATAGGATCCTGGACGCCCATATAAAAAGCATGGAAAACGGAAAGTTTACCTTGGACAGAGGAGTCCTGTGATGGACATTTAAGTCAACCTTGGACAAAAATTCAATACAAATTAAATGGGTCAATTCTCTATTAGACATGATACAGTCTAGCTTGGACTGAACTATTCTAAATAAAATTCCAAGAGTTATCGCATTCAAAAAGTGTTTTTTGTATTACGAAATAAAATACCAAGATGTTACATATTATTTATTAACAAATTATAATAATTCTAATAATTTTAAAATTGTTTCTCTTTGCAGTTCTGCCTTTTTATTTAAACCTAAATTCATTAGTTCACTAATAATTTTTCGTTTTTGATGCATTTTTTCTTTGTATGATTTTCGTATCGCCATCCCACTTTCAGTTTTGTAAAATGTTCTTCTCTTTTCATTTGCTTCATTTTTCCTTCTAATACCTTCCTCACCTCTTTCACACTTGCAGGTTGATTTGGCATGTAGTTCATGCTCTGATGTATATTTTTCTAAATTGCTAACGCCTCTGCTCGCTAGGGTAGAAATTTCTTTGCGTATACCTGCACAGAACTTTCCTCTCGAATGTAACCATTCTGATTTAAATATTCTTCTCTCGTAATGGGAGTGAGGTTTACCTAAAAGTCCATCTCCATCTCGACGAAGCGGTTTTTGACCATCAGCACAGGCAATGTATCTCAAAACACCAACACAATGATCCAAACAAATAATTTTTCTAAATGTAGTTTTTGGATGTAGTCTTTTCCCTGCACGTTGTAGTTTCTTCTTGTAAGCCAACATTGTAGATCCATTCGTAAAATGAATTAATGAATGGAGATGTTCGTGTGCAGTACTTCCGTCGTCTGCTACTAAATGACAACGGCAAATGGAATACCATTTTACATTAGGAGCACATGCTAGAAGAGAAAAATCACTCTCATTTAAGAGTAAATGATACCATTCTCTTGGTGACTCTTCGTAATCCTTTGCCATATCCGCCGGAGAAAGAGCATTAATGTCGTTGACACTCAAAAGAGCCAGATAGTCACTTTTTGACAAAATAGACATATTTTAACTGGATACTTAAGAACAAAGAACTGAACTCTGAAAGCTGTCTCACTAGACTAAAAGAGTCCTTACAAAGTCGTTAAATTTATCTGCCAGTACAGCTTCCCCCACCCTAATTGATTACTTTACGCATGCGCCATTTACGCGGTCAAAGGTCAAAGTCTCGTTGTCTAGACCTGCAATAATTAACCAAGTTAATCCAACAATTTCGACCTGCTGTTCTGACACAGTACTTAAATCACAACTCCACGTTCGATGTAGAAATTATGAATTAAATTATTTAGATATAAATTGCAGTTACAGAACGTGGGGTTGTGATTTAAGTACTGTGTCAGAACAGCAGGTCGAAATTGTTGGATTAACTTGGTTAATTATTGCAGGTCTAGACAACGAGACTTTGACCTTTGACCGCGTGAATGGCGCATGCGTAAAGTAATCAATTAGGGTGGGGGAAGCTGTACTGGCAGATAAATTTAACGACTTTGTAAGGACTCTTTTAGTCTAGTGAGACAGCTTTCAGAGTTCAGTTCTTTGTTCTTAAGTATCCAGTTAAAATATGTCTATTTTGTCAAAAAGTGACTATCTGGCTCTTTTGAGTGTCAACGACATTAATGCTCTTTCTCCGGCGGATATGGCAAAGGATTACGAAGAGTCACCAAGAGAATGGTATCATTTACTCTTAAATGAGAGTGATTTTTCTCTTCTAGCATGTGCTCCTAATGTAAAATGGTATTCCATTTGCCGTTGTCATTTAGTAGCAGACGACGGAAGTACTGCACACGAACATCTCCATTCATTAATTCATTTTACGAATGGATCTACAATGTTGGCTTACAAGAAGAAACTACAACGTGCAGGGAAAAGACTACATCCAAAAACTACATTTAGAAAAATTATTTGTTTGGATCATTGTGTTGGTGTTTTGAGATACATTGCCTGTGCTGATGGTCAAAAACCGCTTCGTCGAGATGGAGATGGACTTTTAGGTAAACCTCACTCCCATTACGAGAGAAGAATATTTAAATCAGAATGGTTACATTCGAGAGGAAAGTTCTGTGCAGGTATACGCAAAGAAATTTCTACCCTAGCGAGCAGAGGCGTTAGCAATTTAGAAAAATATACATCAGAGCATGAACTACATGCCAAATCAACCTGCAAGTGTGAAAGAGGTGAGGAAGGTATTAGAAGGAAAAATGAAGCAAATGAAAAGAGAAGAACATTTTACAAAACTGAAAGTGGGATGGCGATACGAAAATCATACAAAGAAAAAATGCATCAAAAACGAAAAATTATTAGTGAACTAATGAATTTAGGTTTAAATAAAAAGGCAGAACTGCAAAGAGAAACAATTTTAAAATTATTAGAATTATTATAATTTGTTAATAAATAATATGTAACATCTTGGTATTTTATTTCGTAATACAAAAAACACTTTTTGAATGCGATAACTCTTGGAATTTTATTTAGAATAGTTCAGTCCAAGCTAGACTGTATCATGTCTAATAGAGAATTGACCCATTTAATTTGTATTGAATTTTTGTCCAAGGTTGACTTAAATGTCCATCACAGGACTCCTCTGTCCAAGGTAAACTTTCCGTTTTCCATGCTTTTTATATGGGCGTCCAGGATCCTATACCTGCACAGAACTTTCCTCTCGAATGTAACCATTCTGATTTAAATATTCTTCTCTCGTAATGGGAGTGAGGTTTACCTAAAAGTCCATCTCCATCTCGACGAAGCGGTTTTTGACCATCAGCACAGGCAATGTATCTCAAAACACCAACACAATGATCCAAACAAATAATTTTTCTAAATGTAGTTTTTGGATGTAGTCTTTTCCCTGCACGTTGTAGTTTCTTCTTGTAAGCCAACATTGTAGATCCATTCGTAAAATGAATTAATGAATGGAGATGTTCGTGTGCAGTACTTCCGTCGTCTGCTACTAAATGACAACGGCAAATGGAATACCATTTTACATTAGGAGCACATGCTAGAAGAGAAAAATCACTCTCATTTAAGAGTAAATGATACCATTCTCTTGGTGACTCTTCGTAATCCTTTGCCATATCCGCCGGAGAAAGAGCATTAATGTCGTTGACACTCAAAAGAGCCAGATAGTCACTTTTTGACAAAATAGACATATTTTAACTGGATACTTAAGAACAAAGAACTGAACTCTGAAAGCTGTCTCACTAGACTAAAAGAGTCCTTACAAAGTCGTTAAATTTATCTGCCAGTACAGCTTCCCCCACCCTAATTGATTACTTTACGCATGCGCCATTCACGCGGTCAAAGGTCAAAGTCTCGTTGTCTAGACCTGCAATAATTAACCAAGTTAATCCAACAATTTCGACCTGCTGTTCTGACACAGTACTTAAATCACAACCCCACGTTCTGTAACTGCAATTTATATCTAAATAATTTAATTCATAATTTCTACATCGAACGTGGAGTTGTGATTTAAGTACTGTGTCAGAACAGCAGGTCGAAATTGTTGGATTAACTTGGTTAATTATTGCAGGTCTAGACAACGAGACTTTGACCTTTGACCGCGTGAATGGCGCATGCGTAAAGTAATCAATTAGGGTGGGGGAAGCTGTACTGGCAGATAAATTTAACGACTTTGTAAGGACTCTTTTAGTCTAGTGAGACAGCTTTCAGAGTTCAGTTCTTTGTTCTTAAGTATCCAGTTAAAATATGTCTATTTTGTCAAAAAGTGACTATCTGGCTCTTTTGAGTGTCAACGACATTAATGCTCTTTCTCCGGCGGATATGGCAAAGGATTACGAAGAGTCACCAAGAGAATGGTATCATTTACTCTTAAATGAGAGTGATTTTTCTCTTCTAGCATGTGCTCCTAATGTAAAATGGTATTCCATTTGCCGTTGTCATTTAGTAGCAGACGACGGAAGTACTGCACACGAACATCTCCATTCATTAATTCATTTTACGAATGGATCTACAATGTTGGCTTACAAGAAGAAACTACAACGTGCAGGGAAAAGACTACATCCAAAAACTACATTTAGAAAAATTATTTGTTTGGATCATTGTGTTGGTGTTTTGAGATACATTGCCTGTGCTGATGGTCAAAAACCGCTTCGTCGAGATGGAGATGGACTTTTAGGTAAACCTCACTCCCATTACGAGAGAAGAATATTTAAATCAGAATGGTTACATTCGAGAGGAAAGTTCTGTGCAGGTATACGCAAAGAAATTTCTACCCTAGCGAGCAGAGGCGTTAGCAATTTAGAAAAATATACATCAGAGCATGAACTACATGCCAAATCAACCTGCAAGTGTGAAAGAGGTGAGGAAGGTATTAGAAGGAAAAATGAAGCAAATGAAAAGAGAAGAACATTTTACAAAACTGAAAGTGGGATGGCGATACGAAAATCATACAAAGAAAAAATGCATCAAAAACGAAAAATTATTAGTGAACTAATGAATTTAGGTTTAAATAAAAAGGCAGAACTGCAAAGAGAAACAATTTTAAAATTATTAGAATTATTATAATTTGTTAATAAATAATATGTAACATCTTGGTATTTTATTTCGTAATACAAAAAACACTTTTTGAATGCGATAACTCTTGGAATTTTATTTAGAATAGTTCAGTCCAAGCTAGACTGTATCATGTCTAATAGAGAATTGACCCATTTAATTTGTATTGAATTTTTGTCCAAGGTTGACTTAAATGTCCATCACAGGACTCCTCTGTCCAAGGTAAACTTTCCGTTTTCCATGCTTTTTATATGGGCGTCCAGGATCCTATTGCAATATCATGTTACAGGTGTAATATGAGATTGGGAATGTGCCTTGCTTCCGCTGACACATTCGTTTTGTGTGACTAATGAAATTCTATTTAATACTTAGTATTAGATGTGAATTTTATGAATAATAAACTCGTATTTAATTTCTTCTTCTTCTTTGTGTCAAGCCATCTGTCAATTCTTCTTCTTTTCGGTGTGTCACTTCTTCTTCTGTTTTCCGGTTTGTCAATTCTTCATTGTGCTGTGCCATTGTTACTTCTTCTTCTTCTTTTCGTTTGTCTTGTTGCTATCAATTCTTCTTCTTTTCGGTTTGTTAATTCTACTTTGGGTCGAGCCATCGTCACTTCTTCTTTTCGTTTGTCACGTCACCTTCTTCTTCTTCTTCTTTTCCGCAGCCGTCAATTCTTCTTCTTTCCGGTTTGTCAATTCTTCTTCATTTTGTTAAGACATTGTCACTTCTTCTTTTAGTTGTCATGTTGCTGTCAATTCTTCTTCTTCTTTTCGTTTGTCATGTCAACTCTTTTTCTTTTCCGCAGCCGTCAATTCTTCTTCTTCTTTCCGGTTTGTCAATTCTTCTTCATTTTGTTAAGCCATTGTCACTTCTTCTGTTAGTTGTCATGTTGCTGTCAATTCTTCTTCTTTTCGTTTGTCATGTCAACTTCTTCTTTTCAGTTTGTCATGTTGCTGTCAATTCTTCCTCTTCTTTTAGTTTGTCATGATGCTGTCAATTCTTCTTCTTATTTATTTCGTTTGTCACGTCATACGTCAAATGTCACGTTCTGTTAGGCACTATACGGAAAAGAAGAAGAATTGACAGTTAATATTGAACGTTGACAGAAGAAGAATTGACAGTTGGCTTCTGTGTCGCCGCCGCTTTCATTTGACACCCCATACGTCAAAATCGGACCAATAGCAACGAAGATATGCTGTAATGCCCTTTTGACACTGCCGCCATCTTTGTTTTTTGTCTCAACTTATTCGTTATCCCCTCCCCGTTCCAACGAGCCCTCTTACGTCACAATCGGACCAATAGAAACGAAGATATGACGTAATGCCCTTTTGGCATATTCTGATGCGCACGCCACATACTGCATTCAACCCCCTTTTTCATCCCCTTTCCAACGATACGTCACACGTCATCCTACGTTAAGCCGTTTGGCATTTATTAATATTTAAGGGTTGCGATTTAGGGGTTGCGCCAGAAACCGCTTTGCCTATCTACTATTTGTTTTAAGCAATTTATTACAGCAAGTAAATTGAAAATACATTTGAGAGTGCACACTGGAGAAAAACCTCACAAGTGTGAAATTTGTTTTAAGCTATTTATTACAGGAAGTAAATTGAAAACACATTTGAGAGTGCACACTGGAGATAAACCTCACAAGTTTGAAATTAGTTTTAAACAATTTAGTGAAGCAGGTAATTTAAAAAGACATTTGACAGTGCATACTAGAGAAAAGCCTCACAAATGTTAAATTTGTTTTAAGCAGTTTAGTCAAGCAGGTAATTTGAAAGAACATTTGAGAGTGCATGGGTACTAGAAAGAAGCCAAACAGGAAATGATCTTTAATTTTTACCTAATAATATTTTGTTAATAAAAAGAAGTTGAAGTCTTTTTATATTTAGTTACCTAATAATATAACCTGCGCTCAAAAATTAACGCATAATTTTAAAATTATAATTTCAGTTGTAAATAAATTTTTTTTTGTTCTTTTCTGCTTTATGGTTGCTTTTAGAACATCTGGAATAAACAACTTTTCTTTTTTTACCAAAAATGTATTGAAATACACAATTGTATATGCTTCTTTTCATGAGCATTTTTCAGTGCGTCACAAATGTTATCCTCAAATTATTTTTTTCTGATGTTTTTATTCGCAAAACATTCGCACAAATCTCGCGAATACGAATGTGAATATGCAAAAATATGCGAATATTCGCGAATACGAATATTCGTTACATCACTAGTACCGAGTATTGCCTATTTTGGTATTTAATTTGTTGTTGCTATTGTTCTATTGGGTTGAGGTCAGGACTTCTCGCAGACTAATCCATGCCTTGTATTCCAACCTCCTGACGATATTTCTGCACAATTCTTGCCTTGTGTGGCCTATCAACTGTAACTTCCTCAAAGATAAGAAGCTTACTCAAAACACAAAACTGAAAATTTAAAAAAGCAGCAATTAGACCAGTAATCACATATGGTGCTGAAGTAATGTGTCTGACACAGAAAGAGGAAGAAAGATTGAGGATCCTAGAAAGGAAATTAATTCGGAGTATAGCAGGACCACTAAACTTAGGTAATAATGAATTTAGAAAACTCATGAACCACGAAGTAAGAGAACTTCTGAAAGGAGAAGACATCGTTAGATTTATCAAGACACAGAGACTCAGATGGATGGGGCATATAGAAAGGAGGAATCCAGAAGCCGTTATCAAGAAAATTTCCAAATGGAGACCTGTATCAGGCAGACCACGAGGAAGACCCAAAACTAGATGGGAGGACCAGATAGTGGAGGGCCTTAAGAAGATATGAGTCAGAGAATGGGTAACCAGAAGCAAAAACAGGAACGAATGGAGGAAAATTATAGAAGATGCCAAGTCACACAACCAATTGCAAAACAAAAATGTTAATGCGGATTGATTCACCGCGACAAACGAATCGGAAGAGCCCAAAGAGGGCGGCAATCACTCCGCTAGGAATGTTTTTTTTTTAACTAAGTTAATGGCACTGGCGTAGCCAAAAGGCCAGTCATGTTTTCTTATAGTTTTATCAACCATTGCTTACTTATACTTACATTTATATACGTGGTACATTGAGTAACAATAATTTGTATATAAAATATTTGTATATAAAAATCGACCCTTAGGGTCGATTTCTCATACCTGCGTTAATCTATGGTTCAGTTGAACCAGGTTCACCCGTGATCTGTGGTTTTGTTTGAAATGCATTTCTCATTGCGGGTTCATGTCAGCGCTCGTTCTACAGCTTTCGAGAAATGCCAATAGATGGCAAAAGGTAAAAAACTGTCGCCATTTTGAACTACCATTTTTATGTTGTTTTTGAATAAAGTTAAATTTAAGTATTTATAGTCAAATAGTCATTTTAATAATTATAAATAAATATTATAAAAACAAAAATAATGTTATCGTTTATCGTTAGGCTTAATATAATAAAATAGGATATATTTATATTATGACAGCGTTTCGTGTTAATACAACGCATGCGTAGTCCATGGAATCATATGAACTGAGTTCTGCTGAAATCTTTGAACGGTCGAATTCCACCGTTCAAGCATCGTTCAAGTTTAAACTGCCATCGGTTGAACGTGGATTGAGAAAGACGATTTTGACTTTAAACTGACGTTTACTAGAAGTTCAGGTTAAACTGGAGTTGAACTCGATATGAGAAATTGGCCCTTAACCGAGTTATTAAGCCTTGAAAATCGCCATTTTTGGTTTTTTCAATTTTAAATTGCTTATAAGTCGAAAACGATCAACTTTAGAGAAAAATTATAAGACCTTTTTTGGACCATTCGGGACAAAAAAGGTCTTATAATTTTTCTCTAAAGTTGATCGTTTTCGACTTATAAGCAATTTAAAATTGAAAAAACCAAAAATGGCGATTTTCAAGGCTTAATAACTCGGTTAAGGGCCAATTTCTCATATCGAGTTCAACTCCAGTTTAACCTGAACTTCTAGTAAACGTCAGTTTAAAGTCAAAATCGTCTTTCTCAATTCACTTGTCCCGAATGGTCCAAAAAATTAAAGAAAAAATTGTTCGGGCAAAAAATATTGATTATTGCAATTTGTTAAAAAAAAATTGGCCCACTTTTCACGTGGGCGACTTCTTGAACCTTATTCTGGGATATCTCACGAATGTGATTATGCAAAAAAATCGCATGGGAATATTTTTCCCTTCGAACCCGCCGTTTTCGCCTTGTCTAATAGATTTGAAACATTTATTGGAAATTTCATATTGTAAGATATTAAATTTTGATAAAGCTTGTCAATTTCTAATTTTTTTAAAGGACATTCTAAAATAATATGTTGTAAATCGGCAATTTCATCACAAAGACATTTATTATTATCTAACAAACCTATTTTACATTTATACACGGGAAATAAGGCATGATTACAGCGCATTCCACTTATAATCCGAATAATTGAACGATTACATAATATTCTCAAACCATGGTTTGTCCCTTATTTTTGGTTGTATATTCTTAAAAAACTGTCCCTTCTCTCCTAATTCATATTTTAGCTGCCAATTTTCCTTTAGTTCCTTTCGAAAAATTGGAATAAAGTCAGACTCTGGTATTTTTGATCCGAGTATTCTTCCATTTTTCGCACCATTTTTTGCTAAAGAATCCACTTCTTCATTTTCTTCTATACCTGAATGGGCTTTGATCCATGAAATATAAATTTGTTTTCCCATACTTAATACATTGTGATACAATTCCAAAATATCAAGAAGTATATAATTTAAATTAGGATTTAAACAAAGGTTTTTAAGTTTTTCTACAGAACTTTTAGAGTCTGTGAATATAACAAATTTATCATCTTCTTGTTCTAAACACATACTAATTGCTAGTTTTATGGCAATAAGCTCTGCACTGAAAATTGACAACATTTCTGGTAGTTTGTATATTAACTTAATATTTTTAGAAGGGTAATAAACGGCACAACCAACTCCATGTTCCGATTTCGATCCATCAGTATAAATTTTTCCATACTCCTTCCACTTAACTGTACATTCCCGATAATGTTCTTTTTGTATAATATCACTGTTTTGACACAAGTATCTAACATTAATATGAGTCTTTACTGGATATAGAAACATTTCATAGGGATAATTCCATAAAGGGATACCATTGGATTGATAAAGTTGTTCATATCTGTGTACATTGGTAATAAAACTTTCAACTAATAACGGTGTTTTTTTCTTCTCCCAATATTTAGATGTCAAAACCATACTGGCTAAAAAGATTTGATTCCGCTGCTGAATGGTAAAATAAAGAACCATAATCTAAAATAGATCTGACAAGTGTTTTATAAAACAGTAACATTATTTTTGGATCCCCTCCCCAGGAGGAATGACTGAAAGTTTTTAATAAATTTACACTATTTTCTATTCTTTTGATTACATAATTTATGTGTTCTTTCCAATTTAATTTACAATCTAAAATTACTCCTAAAAATTTAGTAGAAGATTTGTAAGGAAATACATATTTTGATAACTTTATTTGAGAAGGACAACGAAATCTTCGCTAGGAATGTAGATGCCATGATGATGATGATTCACGTCCTATCTGCTCAGCGTGGTAAAGCTCCAACGAGAAGGATTCCTAAGTACTCCAAAAAGAGTAAATAAATTAAAAATTTAAAATTGTATAAACATTTTCAATTTAGTTACAACCCGAAACTGCAGCAGCATTCTATTCTAGTTCAATCAGAGACTGCAGGAACAGTCTATACCGGTTTCGGGGATTTTTTGCCCCATCATCAGTAGCCCCATATCCTCTTCTCTCCGATTAAACCAGGATACCGACGCGTGCCGTCCCGGATTGCAACGAACTAAATTGCTCGGATGTCGTAGCGACATCTGCTAAAAAACAAACTAAGTTCTCAATCTAGTAGTATACATAAACCGACAATAAATATCGTTCTACATACCACCAGATCGACAACAGATAGAAACCTCTCTCTGACTGAACTATGGTTTGTTTTTAAACCAAGAGGAGTAAACTAAAAAGACAGATTCGCACCAAAGAAAGTCACTAGAAAAATCGGGAAATACATCTTCTTTTTTGGTTGATCATATCGGCCTTCGACAGTAATCCATAAATATTATATTATACTAATACCTCGCTAAAGAGTTTTAAAAACAATTGTTTTTTTTTTATATAAAAGTAGACTACAAATTTAAAAATTATAGGAATAATTCAGAAAACACAAGCAATCGCCGATATAACTTAATTAACCTATGAAATACCAAATGTGTCAAAATTAGAGATTTAAAATTTCCGGAAAAATTGGATGCACGAAAAAATTCCGGGAAAAACACGAAAAATTCGGAAAAATTGAAATTTGTTACAATATACTAAACATAGTCTCCATAATCTCCATCCCGTATTAAAATCGATAAATTTAGTAGAATCGCATAGATCTATATTATCAGAAGTGCTATCAGAAAGCTTACTTAAATATGTTGAAGAACGCTACGAATTCTGTTCTAAGCCGATTCACTTTGCAGCCAATTTTCTTTATGCTCGTTTTAAAGGAGAATAATTATTGAATGAAGACCAACTAATGGAAGCTATAGACTTCATTTCTGAAATGACTCGTTCACTTAAACTAGATGTAGGGAAGGTGGTGGCAAATCTAACCCGATTTAGAACAAAAACTGGATTTTTTAGTCGAAATTCTTTATGGAATACTGCGAATAATGCTCATCCCATTATATGGTGGCAAAGTTTGTTTACATCGCAACCACTTATGCCAATTGGCTCCCGAATTTTAAATGGACCTCCATCTTCGCCTCTTCAGAAACTGGTCTTTACACGGCCTCATACATACAAGCAAAAGAAATACAATCACAGGATAAAATTCAGAAGTTATTCATTTAAATTTGGTTATAAACAAAAAACATATAAAAATTATGTTGTTTTATCCGTCCAGGATGATGAAGCGGGGGTCGAGTCTGAATCAGATGCTTGGTCTGAAGATTCAGACTCAGATGAAAACCAATGAGCCCTTTGGTTAAATATTGTGCTTTCTTGAAGTTTCGGTTTTGATACTTTCAATAATATTATAATTTTTAACCCTATATACATGTTTGTACTTATATCTTAGAGATATTAAAGTATGTTCCTGCATTTATTTTGACAACATATATATGTATATTTAACCGACTTTAAAATTGGTATTTCTTCACGTTTTAAGTCTCAATTAAAACATTTAAATTTTCCCATTTTCCCCAATTTTTCCCGTTTTTTTCCGATGTGTTAAATGTCTCACTCTCCCTCTCAAAATTTCATAAATGATATTAAAAAGCTTCATAACAATGGAGTAATAAACTTGCCTGAGGTTGGACTAATTACAAACAAGCATTACGGCGCGCTAAATTTGAATTACTCCTCTTGGTTTAAAAACAGACCATAGAATATAATGCTGCTGCAGTTTCGTTTAATGTTTAATTTATTTACTCTTTTTGGAGTACTTAGGAAACCTTCTCGTTGGAGCTTTACCACGCTGAGCAGATGGGACGTGAATTATTTAAAATTCCCTCATCTTCTGATCGTCTTGGCACAAAATGTTTGTACATTTTTAATGTTGTAGTATTTTTTGTCCATTTTTTATATAAATAAAAATGTCATAAGGTTTTTATTTAACATTTAAAATAGCATTTTAGATTTTTATCCTTTACTTTTTCCCTATTCTTGTATTTCTTTCACATTTCCTTGTTCCTCTTGCATAGAGTTCAAATAATTATCTGACCAATCCATATAGGCGAAGCGTTCTTGCGTTTCAAATAAACAGGTCTTAAGGCATGCTGCCCTCCTCAATTAAAACGCGGTATCTGCAAGAAAATTGAAAATTGAGTTTTGGCTATATGTAGTTTCCTTGTGACCTTATTTATGCTTCTGCGATGTCTGAAAGCCCTATCATTTTATTTAGTATCAAAATAAACCAATTGGAATATGCCGTATGTGCATATAGAGTCCTGAGAAAAAACTTTGAGAGCCGATTTCTCGGTTTTAAGTTGGCTGCACATACCGCGTTTTATTTGAGGACGGCAGCATAGCCATTTATATTTTAACATAGACCGAGTATAAGGGCCGCGCATGCTGACGACAAGATCTCTTGTATGTAGGTACTTATTTGTCCTGTCGTTTGTTTCTGTTTGTCCCTCCTGTTGCTCTGCATTGTCTTGCATTTTATTACTACCTTTCTTTAATTCTACCTTTCTACTTTAATTTTAATACATTATGCGGCAAAATAAAGAGTACTGAAATGAATATTGAAATGTTTATGTTTATTTATACAGGGTGTAATTCCTGAGGTTAAAATAGGTCGATTTAAGCTAACTTACCTTAGTACAAAAGTTGATAATAACCGAAATACATGGTGTCAAAGTTAAACTTTTATTTTATTTTTTTGAATAGTTCCTGACAGACATGGAACAACAGCACGAAATTTGGTAAGTGTGCTGGTACTGTTCACCCTACTAAATTATGCTAAACAAACGTTTCTGGCTACTACCAGAGGCGTACGAAGGGGGAACGTGAATGGTTGACCCTTCCCTAATTCGACGCCACTGGCAGAATTGCTATTTTAGTGCAATTTTTTGATCCAATACTTTCTATGTAAATAATATACTCTTCATTCGTAACGATAAAGCCATTAGTTTTCGAGATATTTGAAGCTAAAAACATTAATCAAAATAAGTGTGCCTTTTCATTTTTAACTTCAAATATCTCGAAAACTAATGACTTTATCGTTACGAATGAAGAGTATATTATTTGCATAGAAAGTATTGGAGAATCTAAAAATTATGCTAAAATAGCAGTTTCATCAGTGGCGTAGAGTTTGGGAAGGGTCAACCATTCACTTTCGCCTGTCGTACGCCTCTGGTAGTAGCTAGAAACGATTATTTAACATAATTTAGTAGGATGTACAGTACCTACACTTCTGCCAAGTATCATAAGGATATGTCAAATAGTTTTATAGTACCGGACACATATAGTTCTTAAAGTTTTAAATAAAGAATAAATTATTTAAAAAAAATAATACTTTAAAATAATTTGACATATCCATGTCATACTTGTCAGAAAGTGTAGGCACTGTACACCCTACTAAATTATGTTAAATAATCGTTTCTGGCTACTACCAGAGCCGTGCGACAGGAGAAAGAGAATGGTTGACCCTTCCCAAATTCTACGCCACTGATGAAACTGCTATTTTAGCATAATTTTTAGATTCTCCAATACTTTCTATGTAAATAATATACTCTTCATTCGTAACGATGAAGTCATTCGTTTTTTATATATTTGAAGTTAAAAATGAAAAGGCACACTTATTTTGACAATTCGACACTGACAGTGACGTTTATACTATCAAAAATAATATTTTTTATACACATAGGCGCGAAATGTTGCCAAGTCAGTGACGTTCGATTTCTTGTTATAAAAAAATCGATTTTTAGTAGTTCCAATGTGACACAAAACCTAGTCACGGGATAAAAAAGTTTATTTGAAGAAAGTGTATTTTTTTGTCTTTCTTAATGGCGGTACAGGCTCCTTTTATTTTGAGTAATTTTCACATACTAACATATTTCTGAAATTGTGGTCTGTACCGCCATTCTTTATTATTTTACGAATATGTGTGCCAAATATCTCGACAAAATATTCAAAATTAGAGCCGCAATCTTAGAACGCGTTTGTTGCTACCTGTTGATCGCTACTGTTTGCTCTTAATGTATTATGCTCCTTCGTTTTTAGCTTCAAATATCTCGAAAACTAATGGCTTTATCGTTACGAATGAAGAGTATATTATTTACATAGAAAGTATTGGAGAATAAAAAAATTGCACTAAAATAGCAATTCCGCCAGTGGCGTAGAATTTGGGAAGAGTCAACCATTCACGTTCCCCCGTCGTACGCCTCTGGTAGCAGCCAGAAACGTTTGTTTAACATAATTTAGTAGGGTATACAGTACCAGCACCACTTACCAAATTTCGTGTTGTTGTCAAATGCCTGTCAGGAAATATTCAAAAATAAATAAAATAAAAGTTTAACTTTGACACCCTGTATTTCGGTTATTATCAACTTTTGTACTAAGGTAAGTTAGCTTAAATCTACCTATTTTAACCTCAGGAATCTAAGGTTAAGCTATGTCCCATTCTTTACCAAACACCCTGTATATCTAGTGTCGATTCGCTAATCCAAGACACAACTGGCTACACTACAATCATAGTAAAGACGCACTATGGTTTATTTTTTAACCAGGAGGAGTAAACTAAAAAGACAGATTCACACCCGACAAAGTCACTAGAATAATCACCAAATACATCTTATTTTTTGGTTGATCATGTTCGTCCTTCGACGGTAATCCATAAATATTATATTAATACGTCGCTAAAGAGTTCTAAAAACAACTGCTTTTTATATAGGGTGTCCCAAAAGTAGCGGAACGGTCGAATATTTCGCAAAATAAACATCGGATCGAGAAACTGAACAATACGTATTCAATAATTTTCAAAAATCTAACAAATGACACTAAACACGACCCCCACTCCACCCGCTAGAGGTAGAGTGGGGGGTTACTTTAAAATCTTAAATAGAAACCCCAGTTTTTATTGCAGATTTGGATTATTTATGTAGTGTAGTATGCGAGTTGGGGTGTTATGAATAGGATCGTATCCAACTTGGTGTCTATGCATTTTGACGTTGCGACCCTGACAGAAATTGTAGTGACATCTGGTGACTGTCTCAATTTAAATCGAAACAAATTTTCCTATTGGGCTGACCAACTATCCCTATATAAACAATGGTTAAAGTATTGAATATTATTCATTACTACATTTACAGTTTGTTAAAGTATTGAATAACATTCAATACTTTAACAGACTGTAAATCTAGTTGTAATATACAGGGTGTCCCGAAAAGATTGGTCATAAATTATACCACAGATTCTGGGGTCAAAAATAGGTTGATTGAACCTCACTTACCTATATACAATAGTGCACACAAAAAAAGTTACAGCCCTTTGAAGTTACAAAATGAAAATCGATTTTTTTTCATATATCGAAAACTCTCAGAGATTTTTTATTGAAAATTGACATGTGGCATTTTTACGACAGCAATATCTTAAAAAAAAATTAAGTAAAATTTGTGCACCCCATACAAATTTTATGGGGGTTTTGTTCCCTTAAACCCCCCCAAACTTTTGTGTACGTTCCAATTAAATTATTATTGTGGCACTATTGGTTAAACACATTATTTTTAAAACTTTTTTGCCTCTTAATACTTTTTCGATAAGCCAGTGTTTATCGAGATATTTTGAATATTTGTCGAATCCACCACATATTTGTATATGGTTAAGTACGGTTATAGAGACCTGTTAATAATCTGAAAATTTATTTATAATTTACATTTTTAGGTATATTTTGAAAAAGAAGCTACATCTCGATAAAAGGTGACTTATGAACAAAAGACTAAGAGACAAAAGTTTTAAAAACACTGTTTAACTAATGGTACCACAATAATAGTTTAATTGGAACGTACACAAACATTAGGGGGGTTTAAAGGAACAGAACCCCATAAAATTTTTACGTAAATATATTGAAAAATAAGCCGCATCTCAATAAAAACTGGCTTATCGAAAAAATACTAAGAGGCAAAAAAGTTTTAAAAACGTTGTGTTTAACTAATGGTACCACAATAATGAATTAATTGGAACGTACACAAAAGTTTGGGGGGGTTTAAGGGAACAAAATCCCCATAAATTTTTTATGGGGTGGACAAATTTCACTATAATTTTGTTTTAAGATGTTCCTGACATAAGAATTATACATGTCCATTTTCAATAAAAAATCTCTAATAGTTTTCGATATATTGAAAAAAATCGATTTTCATTTTGTAACTTCAAAGGGCTGTAACTTTTTTTGTGAGCACATTTGTACTAAGGTAAGTTAGGTTCAATCGAACTATTTTTGACCCCAGAATGTGTGGTATAATTTATGACCATTCTTTTCGGGACACCCTGTATACTCCTAACCACCTCCTAACTGTTTAATGCCATCTGGTGAATTTCGCAGATTCGCTGCTTTACCATACGAGGGAGGATACTTATAGTCCAGGACGCATCTGTTTTGAGATGTACGTTGAGAGCTGACTCATATTTTTTTGCAGAAGTTGCTTGGAGTTAACTCATATAATAATAATTGAGTTATCCTCCCACTCAGAAAGGTCCGGAACATTGTTTAAATAATCAAAATGTCAAAAAATGAAGGGAAAATTCGATTTTTTTCTTCGTTTTTTGATTATAACTTTTAAAGTATTCATTTCCGAGAAAAGTTGCACTGGCATAAAAGTTGCGAAATTAAATTTCCTACAATATAAGATTGGTTAAAAATTTTAAAAATTGTCATCCTTGCTGCAAAATAGCAATAATTGCGAAAAAACCATAGAAAAAACAAGTAGTCGCATTTTACGTTTTTCACGCATTTATGCTACACTTAGGACCTTCATATTTTACACAAAAAAACTTTATGATATACCTAGTCAAACAGTACTGTAAATTTGATTAAGATCGGGTTAAAATATTTTGCAATAAGTTTTGCAATCCAGCTTTCGCAAAAAAAATCATTTTTTCAAAATGTTGCAGGACTGAAAATAAAGCAGATAGCAATATGACATTTTTTTACATATAGAAGATTACTGTACCTTTCATTTGCAAGTTGCAAAATTAAAATCTATCAACTACCACGGCGCCAGGATTTTTTTTAAATAATCATTAATTTTTGGTGCTACGCGCAGGACAGCGGTGTTCGATTCACCCAAGTTGATTTCCACCAAAATTTCTTCCAATCTTTATCTAAAAATAATAAACTTTTATTCTATAAGTTAAAATATATATGAACAAATAAAGTTTTTGCTAAAAAAATTGTTATTTCAAAGGACAGAGTATGTGTTTTTATTTTGCAATAAACAAATTCATTTATTTATATCGAAATGTACTAAAAATTAAAATTGATCAATCATTATCAAAGGTCACTGGAATGCCCAATCAGAGCAAACTATCCGCTGTCCTGCGCGTAGCACCAAAAATTAATGTTTATTTAAAAAAATTCCTGACGCCGTTATGGTTAACCGATTTTAATTTTGCAAATTGCAAACGAAAGGTGCAGTATTCTTCTATATTTTAAAAAAAATTAAACTTGCTGTCTGCTTTATTTTCAGTCCTGCAACATTTTGAAAAAATGAATTTTTTTTGCGAAATCTATTGAACCGATCTTAATGAAATTCACAGTATTTTTTTACTATATCATATAGTTTTTCTGGTTAAAATATGAAGGTCCTAAGTGTAGCATAAATGGTTGAAAAACGTAAAATGCGAATACTTGTGTTTTTGTTTTTTTCCCGCAATTATTACTATTATGCAACAAGCTTGACAATTTTTAAAATATTTAACTAATCCTAATATTGTAGAAAATTTAATTACGCAACTTTTATGTCCATGCAACTTTTCTCGGAAATGAATACTTTTTAAGTTATAATCAAAACACGAAGAAAAAATCGAATATTTCCTTAATTTTTGACATTTTGATTATTTAAACAATGTTCCGGACCTTTTTGAATGGGAGGATAACTCTATTATTATATGAGTTATTTTCAAGCAATTTCTGCAAAAAAATATGAGTCACCTCTCAACGTCCAAATGTACTAATATTTTTACAGATGCGCCCTGGTCTATTAAACGTTATACCGACGTTCGCATACCACTCAGTATGTATCGGTGCCTGACACATACAGATTTGAGACATACGAATTTCGAAGGTACTTTTTATTTTGCCGCATACCGTATTACCTTTCTTTGTTTTTATATTTATTTCCCTTGCACTCAAATGTTTATATAATACATAGTCTGTTTGATTTTTAGGTTGTCTCCAAGCGAACAAGATGGAAATTATAGAGACAGTAACTGAATATTCATCTCAGGAAGAAAATTACATGAATCCACATGCGGAAGGAAAAACATTAAATAAAAATGTAAAAGTTTTGACTGGAAAAAAATCTTACAAGTGTGAAATTTGTTTTAAACAATTTAGTAAAGCAGGTAATTTAAAAGTGCATTTGACAGTGCACACGGGAGAAAAACCTCACAAGTGTGAAATTTGTTTTAAGCAGTTTAGTCAAGCAGATCATTTGAAAAGACATTTGAGAGTGCACACGGGAGATAAGCCTCACAAGTGTGAAATTTGTTTTAAACAGTTTAGTCAAGCAGTTAATTTGAAAAGACATTTGAGAGTGCACACGGGAGATAAGCCTCACAAGTGTGAAGTTTGTTTTAAACAGTTTAGTGAAGCAGGTTATTTGAAAATACATTTGAAAGTGCATACTGGAGAAAAACCTCACAAGTGTGAAATTTGTTTTAAGCAGTTTATGACAGCGGGGCATTTGAGAGTACATTTGAGAGTGCACACTAGAGAAAAACCTCACAAGTGTGAAATTTGTTTTAAGCAGTTTAGTCAAGCAGATCATTTGAAAAGACATTTGAGAGTGCACACGGGAGATAAGCCTCACAAGTGTGAAATTTGTTTTAAGCAGTTTATGACAGCGGGGCATTTGAGAGTACATTTGAGAGTGCACACTGGAGAAAAACCTCACAAGTGTGAAATTTGTTTTAAGCAGTTTATGACAGCGGGGCATTTGAGAGTACATTTGAGAGTGCACACTAGAGAAAAACCTCACAAGTGTGATTTTTGTTTTAAGCAGTTTATGACAGCGGGACATTTGAGAGTACATTTGAGAGTGCACACTGGAGAAAAACCTCATAAGTGTGATATTTGTTTTAAGCAGTTTAGTGAAGCAGGTAATTTAAAAGTACATTTGAGGGTGCATACTGGAGAAAAACCCCACAAGTGTGATATTTGTTTTAAGCAGTTTACTGTAGCAAGTACTTTAAAAACACATTTGAGAATGCACACTGGAAAAAAACATCACAACTGTGAAATCTGTTTTAAGCAATTTCTTACAGCAGGTGCTTTGAAATTACATTTGAAAATGCATACTGGAGAAAAACCTCACAAGTGTGAAATTTGTTTTAAGCAGTTTATGATAGCCGGGCATTTGAGAGTACATTTGAGAGTGCACACTGGAGAAAAACCTCACAAGTGTGAAATTTGTTTTAAGCAGTTTATGACAGCTGGGCATTTGAGAGTACATTTGAGAGTGCACACTGGAGAAAAACCTCACAAGTGTCAAATTTGTTTTAAGCAATTTAGTGAAGCAGGTACATTAAAAAGACATTTGACAGTGCATACTGGAGAAAAACCTCACAAGTGTGATATTTGTTTTAAGCAGTTTCGTGATCCAAGTAATTTAAAAACACATTTGAGGGTACACACTAGAGAAAAACCTCACACGTGTGATATTTGTTTTAAGCAGTTTAGTCAAGCAGGTCAATTGAAAAGACATTTGAGATTGCACATTGGAGAAAAACCTCACAACTGTGAAATCTGTTTTGAACAATTTCTTACAGCAGGTGCTTTGAAAGTACATTTGAGAGTGCATACTGAAGGAAAACCTCACAAGTGTGATATTTGTTTTAAGCTTTTTATGACAGCGGGGCATTTGAGAGTACATTTGAGAGTGCACACTGGTGAAAAACCTCACAAGTGTGAAATTTGTTTTAAGCAGTTTCGTGATTCAAGTAATTTAAAAACACACTTGAGGGTACATACTGGAGAAAAACCTCACAAGTGTGAAATTTGTTTTAAGCAGTTTAGTCAAGCAGGTAATTTGAAAGAACATTTGAGAGTGCATAGGTACTAGAAAAGAGCCGAACAGGAAATCATCTTGAATTTGTACCTAATAATATTTTGTTAATAAAAATAAGTTGAATTCTAGTTACCTAATATAACCTGCGCTCAAAAATTAACGCATAATTTTAAAATTATAATGTTAGTTGTAAATAAAAACATTTTTTGTTTTTTCTTTTCTGCTTTATGGTTGCTTTTAGAACATCTGCAATAAACAACTTTTCTTTTTTTACCAAAAATGTATTGAAATGAACAATATAACATAATAAATCTTAACATCTAAACAAACTAACATAATAAATAAATGACGGAATTGAAATTTTTAGACTCTAGAACAGAGTATAATAGTATCGAGTATTGCCTCCTCTGGCATTTATTACTGCTTGACAACGATTTCTCATACTGAAAATTACTGTTCGTAATTTTTCTTGATCAATTTGATCCCATATTTCAACTAACCGCAAAAACAGTTCATCTAATGTATTTTGTGCTTTAGGTAGTTGTCTTAGCCGTCTGCCTATGATGTCCCAAACATGTTCTATTGGGTTGAGGTCAGGACTTCTCGCAGGCCAATCCATGGCAGGAATTCCGACCTCCTGACGATATTTCTGCACAATTCTTGCCATATGTGGCCTGGCATTATCTTGCATAAGCCTGAAATTATCCCCAATAAATGGTGCAAATGGCACGACATGCTCTTCTAAAATGTCTGTTATAAAGGGTGAGGCAGATAAAGGGCCTATTAGAAATATCTCGAGAACTAAAGGCAACTGAATTATGAAAATTGGAATAAGGGGGTTTTGAAGACTGATCTATTTAATGAAAATATTTTCATCTATTTGCTACTTCCGGTTATACCGGAAGTTGCTTATAACTTCGTTTTTTAATGGAACACCCTGTATATTTTTATATTTTTTGATTCTCCTCGATTTCTTCTTTCTTAAAATATAAGGTTTTTAATATTATACAGGGTAGGTTAAAAGATAATTACGTTTTCTTATTAATTTCGTAGCAATATTCACACCCTGTAGGATTGTAGTAATTTGTCATAATAAATTATATTTATGTTCAAATGATTTTTAATATAGTCTACTATTGTTAACAATTATTGGTATAGCTAAATTTTTAATTTTAGTATACAGGGTGGGTCGAAACTCGGAATGAGTATTTTCAGAGTTTTCTTAAATGGAACACTCTATATTTTAGTATTGTAATGAAATGATATTTCATGGTACTTTTTTACTTCTTAAGCATTCCCTATACCTAACTGCTTTAATTTGTGCTTAATTGTTAATCGCACCAACAATGTTACTTCGATGGTATTTTGATAGCTCAACGATTATTGACAATTTTTAAGTACCAGTCTAGATTAATATGTATTTATTTCCAAAAAAATATTTGTAATTGAATTTTTTCAAGGCCAACCTAATACAATTTCACGTATTTTGTGTTGCAACTAATGTTTGGCTTGAATCACCAATGACTTACAAATTAAAGCAGTTAGGTATAGGGAATGCTTAAGAAATTAAAAAGTACCATAAAATATCATTTCACTACAATACTAAAATATAGGGTGTTGCATTTAAGAAAACTCAGTAAATACTTACTCCGAGTTTCGACCAACTATGTATACTAAAATGAAAAATTTAACTCTACCAATAATTCTTAACAATAGTAGACTATATTAAAAATCATTTGAACATAAATAGAGTTTATTATGTCAAATTACTACAATCCTACAAGGTGTGAATGTTGCTACGAAATTAATAAGAAAACGTAATTATCTTTTAACCTATCCCGTATTATATTACAAAACCTTATATTTTAAGAAAGAATAAATCGAGGAGAATCTGAAAATGTAAAAATATACAGAGTGTCCTATTTAAAAAAACGAAGTTACAATCAACTTCCGGTGTAATATAATTAGGATTAGGACACTCTGTAAAAAACATATTTTAAGTATTAATTCTAATAATATGTTATTAACCTTTAAAGGCATTGAACATATATAGAAACAATATCAGTTTATAGTTTTGGATCACATGTTTTAATATGCGTGAACTTGACATATGGATATTTGTTATTATTTAGATTGATATAAATACGCTGAGGAATGAGTATTGAAATATATAGAGATATAGTAGTAAGTATGTTGGTCGATGTGTTATGAATCATTTTTATTATTGTTTACAATTTCTGTCTGTTACTCCGTTAAATAAAAGTATAATGTTAGCAGATTATTTCGTATTTATTCTATTTAATTAATTTGGACCAGAAGGCATTTAACAACACACTTATTTATTACATGGCGCTCCTGTAAATAAATTGGGAGAATCTTCTGATAATGGACACTGCAAGTTGGAAATGGAGACGGCGAAAATGGACCAGGAACCAGGGATCCAATACTGCCTGTATTGTGAGCGGCAACCCAGTGGAAAAAGACAAAAGTGTTAAAATGTAAGTAAGAAATTTAGTTTATCTTTATTGAAAATGCTTCCCTCGTTTTTTATATATACATATTATTATTGAACATTGAATATTTATCTTTGCTGATTTTTGAATAATTTATGAAGTATCGATTTTTTTTAAGAATATCTATGAATTTTGAAACATGAAATGATTGTTGAATTGAATATTTTTATCGAAGTTTATTATATATGCTATTCTTGAATTTTTATTGAATTTTGAATTTTTATTGAATTTATTAGAAAAATCTCTATCCGATTTCGTTTTTTAGTACGGTTATTTTTGAATATTTTATGGAATATCGAATTTTTCCAAAAATTACTATCGAATTTTGAGATTTGAACTGATTTTGAATATTTTTATCTAACTTTTGCATATGCTATTTTTGAATTTTTATTGATTTTTTTTTCGAATATGTATACTATTATTGAATTTTTATTAGCCATTTGTTTTTATTATTGATATTTATTGAGTATATTTAGTACATTTTCATCGATTTTGTGTTAAATTTGGTATGATATGAACCTGAATTAATAATTTTGTGTGATAAATGATATATAAATGATTTTTTTTAATAAATAATGATTAGTCATGACATACGTTGATATAAGAGCTTTAAGACAAACAGTGCTATAAGCAAGAGATATATTTTTAACGAACCGACCTGATGAGTCGAGATAAGGAATTTGGAGAAGAAATATATAGATAGAACTAACAATATTATAAGCTAAATATTATGAGGCAACTAGAGACAATAAGAAACCCACTGCTCTTGTCAAATTAGGAAGGTACTAAGTGATTTATAGAAGCTTGAAAGCTTATTAGAGACCCACTCTGTGTTTTGAAGGGTACCTATTTTATTCATGATTATTCGTGAATAAACAATGGCCTCAAAGCAAGGGATTGAGGTTGTGAAATTTTTAAAAGAATTTGATCTAGCCAACGATGTTATACCCGCTTCTATTAAGGTAGATTGTAGAGGTTTCGTGGTTAGTATTGAGTATTATGATTGTTCTATGAAATATGTAGAAGAATTTGATCTATGTAACGAAAGTATACCCGCTTTTATTTAGGTAAAACGCAGAGGTTTCGTGATTGATTGGTATATATATGAAATATGTATATGAAGATGAATTATGTACACTGTAGAAGTGTTATTATGTGGAGAAAAATGAAGAAATATAGTTATAGTACCAGACAAGAAGAAGAGAGAGAGAAAAAAAGTATTTTATTAAAATATGTGGGAAAAATGAAAGAAGGAACATAAAATTTGTCAGAAATGTCAAAATAAACAAGCAGAATTAAGAATAATAAGTAGCAAATCATTGAATTATGTCTAAGAATTAAAGTTGTAATTTTTTTTCTCTAAAGTAACGTAAATTATAAATGACTTAAATTTTAAATGTGGATAATGAATTCAGGTTAAATTTTCGCGGAAAATGGAAGTGTTTGAATTAAGGATAGACAATATCTTACAATAAGTGTTAGTAGATAGTAAGCAAAGGGACACAAAAAGTGAAGTTTTTAGAAAGATTAAATCTTTATTATAGGTACAAGAGAGTTATTAGAAGTTTTTTAGAGACATATTAGAAGTTTTTAGAGAGATTACATTTTATTATAGGTACATTACTTTAAAGTTAGTAAGGCGTATATAAATAAATCAAAAGAAGACTGAAATAGGAATTATTAATAAAGTAAAGGTTACATTTTTATTAACTGATTCGAGTAATATTAGCTTAGCTTAGGACTTTTTAGTTAGATACGAGATTTTTATAATTATTTAGGTAGATTATTCCCCTGCTTATATGAGATGCTTATAGGCACTAAAAGACTATGTTAAAAATCCGGATAGGTTTGTTCACTGTTTTTATGTGGACACTTTTTTGTGAATGGAGAAAAGCCTAAAAGGCAAGATGGACCAGAAAGTGAATTAGTGATAATAATAAACAATTTTTTAGTATTAGAAAAAACCGGTTTAGAATAGGAAAAAGCATATACATGTTTAGGGTATTAGGATTCTCTCTTGTAAACGGGGAAGGAGAGAAATATGTATTTTTAACAAAGCGGATAGACGTAATATAATTAGGATTAGGACACTCTGTAAAAAACATATTTTAAGTATTAATTCTAATAAGATGTTATTAACCTTTAAAGGCATTGAACATATATAGAAACAATATCAGTTTATAGGTTTGGATCACATGTTTTAATATGCGTGAACTTGACATATGGATATTTGTTATTATTTAGATTGATATAAATACGCTGAGGAATGAGTATTGAAATATATAGAGATATAGTAGTAACTATGTTGGTCGATGTGTTATGAATCATTTTTATTATTGTTTACAATTCCTGTCTGTTACTCCGTTAAATAAAAGTATAATGTTAGCAGATTATTTCGTATTTATTCTATTTAATTAATTTGGACCAGAAGGCATTTAACAACACACTTATTTATTACACCGGTATAACCGGAAGTAGCAAAAATTCCAAAATATTTTCATTAAATAGTTCACACCTTAAAACTCCTGTATTCCAATTTTCATGATTTTCTTACCTTTAGTTCTCGAGATATTTCTAATAGGCCCTTTATCTGCCTCACCCTGTATACATGTGCGATGTAAGCCGCCCGCGATCTATTCTAACTAATTCCGTACGAACCTCCAAGTTAATCCCACCCCACATAATTACCGAGCCGCAGCCATACTCTACAGTCCTAGGATGTTGCACTGTGCGTAGCGTTCCCCGGGCCTTCATCTGTGCACTCTGTTTTTCCTGTCATCAGAAAAAAGACAGTACCTGGATTCATCGGTGAACAATATTCTTCCCCACTATTCATTATTCCAATCAACATGTTCACGAGCAAAATACAATCTTTGCCTTCTATGGTTCTGGTCAATAATGGGCCAGTGGGTGCTCTTCTAGGGCGTAGGCCGTTTTCGGCCAAGTCTTCTTCTAATCGTATTTTGGCCGATTCTAAAGTTATAGCAACGATCAAAAAATTCATTTTGTGGAGAAGTACTGGTAACAAACCTTTGTCTCAGTGTATGAAGTGTCAAAAACCGGTATTGATTAGGAGTTCGCCCTTCTATACGGGCTTGACCGGGTCTTCTCGAGTTACTTACAGTAACAGAAAAACGTGTTAACACTCTTCTTGAAATGGTTCACTGAGTAACGTTAAAACGTTCAGCGAACTCTAGTGTGTATCCTTCTTCGCGAAGAGCAACGATTCTAATAAATTCCCTTTAGGACAAATTTTGATTTTCTTGCTGCTGATATGGTTCATTAAAAAAAAACACTTAATAAACTTAAAAAAAAACCCTTTAAACGTTCAGCACAACGTATTCCAACCCAACTAAATTCGAATTAAAATGAAGCACAACGCACAACTAGAATGTTTTTAATTTGTTTAATTAAATTAATTAAATAAAACAAATTGGTTGAAAACATATATTACTCTGGGCTAATTAGCAAAATTCATGGAAACGTTATTTACCAGCAATTTTATTGCTGGAATCGAATTATAAGATCCTATATATTAATAATATAGGTATGCAAAGTCCGCAGATAGTGTGCTACTTTTTTTATCAACAAAATGGCGCCGACAAATCGTATTTTTTTCAATTATTGCTCTATAACTCCGAAGATTTTAACTTTACAACAAAAACACCCAAATAAAAATTCACCACAATTAAATTCTGCATAGATATATGTTTTTCACGATTTGCCCCGACGAAAATTTTTCACGGAAAATGCGGGTTTTCCTAACAAAAACTCTAATTTTCAAATAAAGTTTTAGGTAAGTAATTATTAATCAATAATTAAATAACTTAGTGACATCAAAGCTTTCTTGGTATAGATTGTAATTCCAGAAGCCGGTGAAAATTAAATGAATATTTTAGCAACAATTCAATTGTTAATTAACAATTTACGATCGCAATAATAACCAAAATAATCATGATACATTGATCAAACTTAGAAAGATTATAAAGGTGTGATGCCTATTTATTATTTTGTCGACAAAATATAAATTTTTCATTTTTTTGCATAATTTTTAAATTTTGAAAAAAAAAATAGTTATAATACGCTGGTCTAATTAGTAAAGTACAAAGAAAGGTTATTTACCAGCAGTTTTATTGCTGGAATCGAATTAGATCGTTTATTTACCAGCAATTTTATTTCTGGAATCGAAAGATCCTATATATTATTAATATAGGTATGCAAAGTCTGCAGATAATGTGCTACTTTTTTTATAAACAAAGCGGCGCCGACAAATTGTATTTTTTTCAATTATTGCTCTATAACTCCGAAGATTTTAACTTTACACCAAAAACACTCAAATAAAAATTCACCCCAATTTAATTCTACATAGAAGCATGTTTTTTCCGATTTGCTCTGACGAAAATTTTCCTCGAAAAATGTGGGTTTTCCCAACAAAATCTCGAATTTTCAAATAAATTTTTTGGGCCAGTAATTATTTATCAATAATTATATAGCTTGGTAAAATAAAAGCTTTCTTGGTATAGATTATGAATTCAGAAGCCGGTGAAAATGAAATGAATATTTTAGCAACAATTAAATTGTTAATTAACAATTAACAGTCGCAATAACAACCAAAATCATCATGAGACATTGATCAAACTTAGAAAGATTATAAAGGTGTGATGCCTATTTATTATTTTGTCGACAAAATATAAATTTTTCATTTTTTTGCATAATCGTTAAATGTTTAAAAAAAATTGTTATAAAAGAATTAACATTTCTCAGAAATTGTTTATTATATTCTAATTTTATAAAATACTAAAAATGTGTATTTCATAGGTCTTGAAAATGGATGCATTAAAAATTTTTTCCATCCATTTGCAAAAAAGTTATGAAACAGCAAAGTAAATATATGATTTCTCCGTTGTTTATAATTTGTTTTAATTGTTTCAAAGCTTAAAAGTGAGTCTATGGTACAATCTAATTACTCACAAATAATGTCAAAAATTAGTGAAATGGTTATATTTTAATCAAAGATTAAAAATACTTTTTTTGTAATTTTTAGCGCAAAAGTAGGCCTGATACAGAGTCGGAGCTAAAATGTTCATTTAAAGCGACTGACACGCAGCATACATTATTTATAAAAGTGTACGTCTCGCGCGGCCGGTCGTCGCTCCGAGTGAAAATTTTAGCTACAGTACTGTATTATTCTACTTTCGCGCGTGTAAATTACAATTATATATATTTATAATCTTTAATTAAAATATAACCACTAAACTGATAATCGATATTTTTTTGTAAATAATTAGCTTATACTTTAAACTCACTTCTACGCTTTGAAAGAATTTAAGAAAATGATAAACACCATAGTAATCGTATGTTTACTTTGCTGTTTCATAACTTTTTTGCAAATACAGTCAAACCCGCTTATTAGAATACCTCTTAAAGTAATATCCCGGTTTAAGGAATAGAAATTTGAGGTCCCGAAACTTTTCTACTAGCGACCAATGATCGGTTATTAGAATATCCCGGTTATAGGAATACTTTTGATTGGCACGAAGGCTATTCCAATAAGCGGGTTCAACTGTAGTTGCAAAAACGTTTTAAAGCATTCATTTTCAAGATATTTGAAATGCGCATTTTAGCTGTTTTTTAAAATTACAATATAATAAAAACTTTCTGAGAAACGTTAATTTGTTTATAACTGTTTTTTTTAACATTTAAAGATTATGCAAATAAATTAAAAATTTATATTTTGTCGACAAAATGTTAAATAGGCATCTCATCTTTAGATATAAGATTTCAAAGTTTGATCAGTGTATCATAATTATTTTGGTTATTATTGCGACCGTAAATTATTAATTAACAATTGAATTGTTGCTAAAATATTCGTTTAATTTTCATCAGCTTCTGGAACTATAATCTAAACCAAAAAGGCTTTAAGTCACCAAATTATTTAATTATTGGTAGATAATTACTTATCTAAAACTTTTTTTGAAAATTAAAGATTTTGTTGGGAAAACACGCATTTTCCGAGGAAAATTTTCATCGGAGCTGATCGGGAAAAACACGCCTCTATGCAGAATTTAATCATGGTGAATTTTTATTTGGGTGTTTTTGTTGTAAAATTAAAATCTTCGGAGTTATAGAGCAATAATTGAAAAAAAAAACACGATTTTCGGGCGCCATTTTGTTTATAACAAAAGTAGCACACTATCTGAGGACTTTGCATACCTATATTATTAATATATAGGATCTTATAATTCGATTCCAGCAATAAACTTGCTGGTAAATAACTTTTCCCAAATATCAGCCCAGACTATATTTGGAATTATCAAATTAAGCTAGAAAAATCTTTACCTTCGCGTATATAGGGCTGTTCATTCACAGTCATTTGTTTCGCGCTGTGTCTATTTAGGTGCACGCTAACGTGTACGCAAAATAAAAAAATTTAGTTATTGTACTATGTACACGCGAATTAAACTTCATCAAGCCAGTGACGTCATTATTTAGCGTGCGCAGTGACTGTATATTTTGGTACACGCTATTTTGATATGTTTAGTGTTTGCTTGATTACAAAAATATTTGTTATAAGTACATAGTCGGTTTTGCTAAACTCAGACACAACTGGCTAGTGATTTTAGTAGGTATGTAATGTTTTTTTTGGCCAATTTTGGCAAAATTACTAGGTCCGTGAACTTAGCCCGAAAAAGTCGGGAAAAAAAATGCGATTGATGCCATTCGTTTGTCCATTGATTGTCCACGTTTGTCCACCATTTTATTTCGTTAGTCCACCCATCAATTCTTTTTTATAAACAAAAATTTTTTTTCGGGCTAACTTCACAAATCCACAAATTTTCGAAAATTTAAAAAAACTCTTGCTATATTGTTTGTCCATCGTTTGTCCATGTTTGTCCACCACATAATTTTTTTTGTCCACCCTCTGAAACAACCCTTTGTTAATTGTAATTATTTTTTTATTTTTTAATTCGGGCTAACTTCACGTTCTCTTAAATGGGCATTTAAACGTTAATTCGGGTGCAGAATCACAACTACCCGTTTGTCCACTCCTTCGCAGCGTTTGTCCAACCCCTTAAAGTGCGAAACAACCCCCTCGTCAATTGTAATTATTTTTTTATTTCTTTATTCGGGCTAACTTCACGTTCTCTTAAATGGGCATTTAAACGTTAATTTAATTTTAATTTAAACGTTTAAACGCGTATTTTAAACTTAATTCGGCTGAAGAATCACAACTACCCGTTTGTCCACCCCTTCGCAGCGTTTCTCCAGCCCCTTAAAGTGCGAAACAACCCCCTAGTTAATTGTAATTATTTTTTTATTTCTTTATTCGGGCTAGCTTCACGTTCTCTTAAATGGGCATATAAACGTTAATTCGGGTGCAGAATCACAACTGCCCATTTGTCCACCCTTTCGCAGCGTTTGTCCAACCACTTAAAGTGCGAAACAACCCCCCTGTTAATTGTAATTATTTTTTTATTTCTTTATTCGGGCTAACTTCACGTTCTCTTAAATGGGCATTTAAACGTTAATTCGGGTGCATAATCACAACTACCCGTTTGTCCACCCCTTCGCAGCGTTTGTCCAGCCACTTAAAGTGCGAAACAACCCCCTCGTTAATTGTAATTATTTTTTTATTTCTTTATTCGGGCTAGCTTCACGTTCCCTTAAATGGGCATTTAAAAGTTAATTCGGATGCAGAATCACAAATACCCGTTTGGCCACCCCTTCGCAGCGTTTGTCCAGCCCCTTAAAGTGCGAAACAACCCCCTAGTTAATTGTAATTATTTTTTTATTTCTTTATTCGGGCTAACTTCACGTTCTCTTAAATGGGCATTTAAACGTTAATTCGGGTGCAGAATCACAACTGCCCGTTTGTCCACCCCTTCGCAGCGTTTGTCCAGCCCCTTAAAGTGCGAAACAACCCCCTCGTTAATTGTAATTATTTTTTTATTTCTTTATTCGGGCTAGCTTCACGTTCCCTTAAATGGGCATTTAAAAGTTAATTCGGATGCAGAATCACAACTACCCGTTTAGCCACCCCTTCGCAGCGTTTGTCCAGCCCCTTAAAGTGCGAAACAAACCCCCTGTTAATTGTAATTATTTTTTTATTTCTTAATTCGGGCTAACTCCACGTTCTCTTAAATGGGTATTTAAACGTTAATTCAAGTGCAGAATCACAACTACCCCTTTGTCCATCCCATCGCAGCGTTTGTCCAACCCCTTAAAGTGCGAAACAACCCCCCTGTTAATTGTAATTATTTTTTTATTTCTTAATTCGGGCTAGCCTCACGTTCCCTTAAATGGCCATTTAAACGTTAATTCGGGTGCAGAATCACAACTACTCGTTTGTCCACCCCTTCGCAGCGTTTGCCCAACCCCTTAAAGTGCGAAAGAACCCCCTGTTAATTGTAATTATTTTTTTATTTCTTAATTCTAGCTAGTTCACGTTCCCTTAAATGGGCATTTAAAAGCTAGCCCGAATTAAGAAATAAAAAAATAATTACAATTAACAGGGGGTTGTTTCAGAGGGTGGACAAACATGGACAAACGATGGACAAACAATATAGCAAGAGTTTTTTTAAATTTCAGAAAATTTGTGAATTTGTGAAGTTAGCCCGAAAAAAATTTTTGTTAATAAAAAAAATTGATAAGTGGACTAACGAAATAACATGGTGGACAAACATGGACAATCGAATGGCATCGATCACATTTTTTTTGCTGCGAAGGTTTGGACAAACGGGTAGTTGTGATTCTGCACCTGAATTAACGTTTAAATGCCCATTTAAGAGAGCGTGAAGTTAGCCCGAATAAAGAAATAAAAAAAAAATTACAATTAACGAGGGGGTTGTTTCGCACTTTAAGGGGTTGGACAAACGCTGCGAAGTTGTGGACAAACGGGTAGTTGTGATTCGACACCCGAATTAACGTTTAAATGGCCATTTAAGGGAACGTGAAGCTAGCCCGAATTAAGAAATAAAAAAATAATTGCAATTAACAGGGGTGTTGTTTCGCACTTTAAGGGGTTGGACAAACACTGCGAAGGGGTGGACAAACGGGTAGTTGTGATTCTGCACCCGAATTAACGTTTAAATGCCCATTTAAGGGAACCTAAAGCTAGCCCGAATAAAGAAATAAAAAAAAATTACAATTAACGAGGGGGTTGTTTCGCACTTTAAGGGGTTGGACAAACGCTGCGAAGTTTTGGACAAACGGGTAGTTGTGATTCGACACCCGAATTAACGCTTAAATGGCCATTTAAGGGAACGTGAAGCTAGCCCGAATTAAGAAATAAAAAAATAATTGCAATTAACAGGGGGGTTGTTTCGCATTTTAAGGGGTTGGACAAACGCTGCGAAGGGGTGGACAAACGGGTAGTTGTGATTCTGCACCCGAATTAACGTTTAAATGCCTATTTAAGATAACGTGAAGCTAGCCCGAATTAAGAAATAAAAAAATACAGTAGAACCCCGCAAATCCGAACTAATTGGGGGGGCAGCCTGTTCGGATTCCGAAAAGTTCGGATTATCCGAAAGTCAGCCTAATTAATAATCAAAGCTTTTTTTTCGTTGATTTTGAGTCGCAAAACGTTCTCGCAAGAGCGTGGACAATATCTTTGGACTCAAGTTATCTGCAAGAGAACCGAAGTAATTTTATATTTAACCTTTATAAGTACTACATACATATAAAGTACCTACGTATTCATTTTTAAAAAAATTTAAATGTCAAAGTCCTATTAATCCTAAATTGTTCAATTTACTGGATTTATTCTGTATAATAAACATGTTTTTAAGTTTTTGTCTTGAATTTTTTATTTTTTTTTTCACTTGCCGTTGGTTCGGATTTGCCGAACGTTCGGATTAGCGGGGTTCGGATTTGCGGGGTTCTACTGTAATTACAATTAACAGGGGGGTTGTTTCGCACTTTAATGGGTTGGACAAACGCTCCGAAGGGGTGGACAAACGGGTAGTTGTGATTCTGCACCCGAATTAACGTTTAAATGCCTATTTAAGATAACGTGAAGCTAGCCCGAATTAAGAAATAAAAAAATAATTACAATTAACAGGGGGGTTGTTTCGCACTTTAATGGGTTGGACAAACGCTGCGAAGGAGTGGACAAACGGGTAGTTGTGATTCTGCACCCGAATTAACGTTTAAATACCTATTTAAGAGAACTTGAAGTTAGCCCGAATTAAGAATTAAAAAAATAATTACAATTAACGAGGGGGTTGTTTCGCACTTTAAGGGGCTGGACAAACGCTGCGAAGGGGTGGACAAACGGGTAGTTGTGATTCTTCACCCGAATTAACTTTAAAATACACGTTTAAAGGGACGTGAAATTAGCCCGAATTAAGAAATAAAAAAATAATTACAGTTAACAGGGGGGTTGTTTCGCACTTTAAGGGGTTGGACAAACGCTGCAAAGGGGTGGACAAACGCTTAGTTGTTATTCTGCACCCGAATTAACGTTTAAATGCCCATTTAAGAGAACGTGAAGTTAGCCCGAATTAAGAAATAAAAAAATAATTACAATTAACAGGGGGTTGTTTCGCACTTTAATGGGTTGGACAAACGCTCCGAAGGGGTGGACAAACGGGTAGTTGTGATTCTGCATCCGAATTAACGTTTAAATGCCCATTTAAGGGAACGTGAAGCTAGCCCGAATAAAGAAATAAAAAAATAATTACAATTAACGAGGGGGTTGTTTCGCACTTTAAGGGGCTGGACAAACGCTGCGAAGGGGTGGACAAACGGGTAGTTGTGATTCTTCACCCGAATTAACTTTAAAATACACGTTTAAAGGGACGGGAAATTAGCCCGAATTAAGAAATAAAAAAATAATTACAATTAACGAGGGGGTTGTTTCGCACTTTAAGTGGTTGGACAAACGCTGCGAAAGGGTGGACAAACGGGCAGTTGTGATTCTGCACCCGAATAAACGTTTAAATGCCCATTTAAGAGAACGTGAAGTTAGCCCGAATAAAGAAATAAAAAAATAATTACAATTAACTAGGGGGTTGTTTCGCACTTTAAGGGGCTGGACAAACGCTGCGAAGGGGTGGACAAACGGGTAGTTGTGATTCTGCACCCGAATTAACGTTTAAATGCCCATTTACGGGAACCTAAAGCTAGCCCGAATTAAGAAATAAAAAAATAATTACAATTAACAGGGGGGTTGTTTCGCACTTTAAGAGGTTGGACAAACGTTGCGAAGGAATGGACAAACGGGTAGTTGTGGTTCAGCACCCGAATTAACGTTTAAATGCCCATTTAAGGGAACGTAAAGCTAGCCAGAATTAAGAAATAAAAAAATAATTACAATTAACAGGGGGGTTCTTTCGCACTTTAAGGGGTTGGACAAACGCTGCGAAGGGGTGGACAAACGGGTAGTTGTGATTCTGCACCCGAATTAACGTTTAAATGCCCATTTAAGGGAACCTAAAGCTAGCCCGAATAAAGAAATAAAAAAAAAATTACAATTAACGAGGGGGTTGTTTCGCACTTTAAGGGGTTGGACAAACGCTGCGAAGTTTTTGACAAACGGGTAGTTGTGATTCGACACCCGAATTAACGTTTAAATGGCCATTTAAGGGAACGTGAAGCTAGCCCGAATTAAGAAATAAAAAAATAATTGCAATTAACAGGGGGGTTGTTTCGCATTTTAAGGGGTTGGACAAACGCTGCGAAGGGGTGGACAAACGGGTAGTTGTGATTCTGCACCCGAATTAACGTTTAAATACCTATTTAAGAGAACTTGAAGTTAGCCCGAATTAAGAATTAAAAAAAATAATTACAATTAACGAGGGGGTTGTTTCGCACTTTAAGGGGCTGGACAAACGCTGCGAAGGGGTGGACAAACGGGTAGTTGTGATTCTTCACCCGAATTAACTTTAAAATACACGTTTAAAGGGACGTGAAATTAGCCCGAATTAAGAAATAAAAAAATAATTACAGTTAACAGGGGGGTTGTTTCGCACTTTAAGGGGTTGGACAAACGCTGCAAAGGGGTGGACAAACGCTTAGTTGTTATTCTGCACCCGAATTAACGTTTAAATGCCCATTTAAGGGAACGTAAAGCTAGCCCGAATTAAGAAATAAAAAAATAATTACAATTAACAGGGGGGTTGTTTCGCACTTTAAGGGGTTGGACAAACGCTGCGAAGGGGTGGACAAACGGGTAGTTGTGATTCTGCACCCGAATTAACGTTTAAATACCTATTTAAGAGAACTTGAAGTTAGCCCGAATTAAGAATTAAAAAAATAATTACAATTAACGAGGGGGTTGTTTCGCACTTTAAGGGGCTGGACAAACGCTGCGAAGGGGTGGACAAACGGGTAGTTGTGATTCTTCACCCGAATTAACTTTAAAATACACGTTTAAAGGGACGTGAAATTAGCCCGAATTAAGAAATAAAAAAATAATTACAGTTAACAGGGGGGTTGTTTCGCACTTTAAGGTGTTGGACAAACGCTGCAAAGGGGTGGACAAACGCTTAGTTGTTATTCTGCACCCGAATTAACGTTTAAATGCCCATTTAAGAGAACGTGAAGTTAGCCCGAATTAAGAAATAAAAAAATAATTACAATTAACAGGGGGTTGTTTCGCACTTTAATGGGTTGGACAAACGCTCCGAAGGGGTGGACAAACGGGTAGTTGTGATTCTGCATCCGAATTAACGTTTAAATGCCCATTTAAGGGAACGTGAAGCTAGCCCGAATAAAGAAATAAAAAAATAATTACAATTAACGAGGGAGTTGCTTCGCACTTTAAGTGGTTGGACAAACGCTGCGAAAGGGTGGACAAACGGGCAGTTGTGATTCTGCACCCGAATAAACGTTTAAATGCCCATTTAAGAGAACGTGAAGTTAGCCCGAATAAAGAAATAAAAAAATAATTACAATTAACTAGGGGGTTGTTTCGCACTTTAAGGGGCTGGACAAACGCTGCGAAGGGGTGGACAAACGGGTAGTTGTGATTCTTCACCCGAATTAACTTTAAAATACGCGTTTAAACGGACGTGAAGTTAGCCCGAATTAAGAAATAAAAAAATAATTACAATTAACATTGGGGTTGGTTCGCACTTTAAGGGGTTGGACAAACGCTGCGAAGTGGTGGACAAACGGGTAGTTGTGATTCTGCATCCGAATTAACGTTTAAATGCCCATTTAAGGGAACGTAAAGCTAGCCCGAATTAAGAAATAAAAAAATAATTACAATTAACAGGGGGGTTGTTTCGCACTTTAAGGGGTTGGACAAACGCTGCGAAGGGGTGGACAAACGGGTAGTTGTGATTCTGCACCCGAATTAACGTTTAAATGCCCATTTAAGGGAATGTGAAGTTAGCCCGAATAAAGAAATAAAAAAATAATTACAATTAACAAGGGGGTTGTTTCGCACTTTAAGGGGTTGGACGAACGCTGCGAAGGGGTGGAAAAACGGGTAGTTGTGATTCTGCACCCGAATTAACGTTTAAATGCCCATTTAAGGGAACGTGAAGCTAGCCCGAATTAAGAAATAGAAAAATAATTGCAATTAACAGGGGTGTTGTTTCGCACTTTAAGGGGTTGGACAAACACTGCGAAGGGGTGGACAAACGGGTAGTTGTGATTATGCACCCGAATTAACGTTTAAATGCCTATTTACGAAAACGTGAAGTTAGCCCGAATTAACGTTTAAATACCTATTTAAGAGAACTTGAAGTTAGCCCGAATTAAGAATTAAAAAAATAATTACAATTAACGAGGGGGTTGTTTCGCACTTTAAGGGGCTGGACAAACGCTGCGAAGGGGTGGACAAACGGGTAGTTGTGATTCTTCACCCGAATTAACTTTAAAATACACGTTTAAAGGGACGGGAAATTAGCCCGAATTAAGAAATAAAAAAATAATTACAATTAACGAGGGGGTTGTTTCGCACTTTAAGTGGTTGGACAAACGCTGCGAAAGGGTGGACAAACGGGCAGTTGTGATTCTGCACCCGAATAAACGTTTAAATGCCCATTTAAGAGAACGTGAAGTTAGCCCGAATAAAGAAATAAAAAAATAATTACAATTAACTAGGGGGTTGTTTCGCACTTTAAGGGGCTGGACAAACGCTGCGAAGGGGTGGACAAACGGGTAGTTGTGATTCTGCACCCGAATTAACGTTTAAATGCCCATTTACGGGAACCTAAAGCTAGCCCGAATTAAGAAATAAAAAAATAATTACAATTAACAGGGGGGTTGTTTCGCACTTTAAGAGGTTGGACAAACGTTGCGAAGGAATGGACAAACGGGTAGTTGTGGTTCAGCACCCGAATTAACGTTTAAATGCCCATTTAAGGGAACGTAAAGCTAGCCAGAATTAAGAAATAAAAAAATAATTACAATTAACAGGGGGGTTCTTTCGCACTTTAAGGGGTTGGACAAACGCTGCGAAGGGGTGGACAAACGGGTAGTTGTGATTCTGCACCCGAATTAACGTTTAAATGCCCATTTAAGGGAACCTAAAGCTAGCCCGAATAAAGAAATAAAAAAAAAATTACAATTAACGAGGGGGTTGTTTCGCACTTTAAGGGGTTGGACAAACGCTGCGAAGTTTTGGACAAACGGGTAGTTGTGATTCGACACCCGAATTAACGTTTAAATGCCTATTTAAGATAACGTGAAGCTAGCCCGAATTAAGAAATAAAAAAATACAGTAGAACCCCGCAAATCCGAACTAATTGGAGGGGCAGCCTGTTCGGATTCCGAAAAGTTCGGATTATCCGAAAGTCAGCCTAATTAATAATCAAAGCTTTTTTTTCGTTGATTTTGAGTCGCAAAACGTTCTCGCAAGAGCGTGGACAATATCTTTGGACTCAAGTTATCTGCAAGAGAACCGAAGTAATTTTATATTTAACCTTTATAAGTACTACATACGTATAAAGTACCTACGTATTCATTTTTAAAAAAATTTAAATGTCAAAGTCCTATTAATCCTAAATTGTTCAATTTACTGGATTTATTCTGTATAATAAACATGTTTTTAAGTTTTTGTCTTGAATTTTTTATTTTTTTTTTCACTTGCCGTTGGTTCGGATTTGCCGAACGTTCGGATTAGCGGGGTTCGGATTTGCGGGGTTCTACTGTAATTACAATTAACAGGGGGGTTGTTTCGCACTTTAATGGGTTGGACAAACGCTCCGAAGGGGTGGACAAACGGGTAGTTGTGATTCTGCACCCGAATTAACGTTTAAATGCCTATTTAAGATAACGTGAAGCTAGCCCGAATTAAGAAATAAAAAAATAATTACAATTAACAGGGGGGTTGTTTCGCACTTTAATGGGTTGGACAAACGCTGCGAAGGAGTGGACAAACGGGTAGTTGTGATTCTGCACCCGAATTAACGTTTAAATACCTATTTAAGAGAACTTGAAGTTAGCCCGAATTAAGAATTAAAAAAATAATTACAATTAACGAGGGGGTTGTTTCGCACTTTAAGGGGCTGGACAAACGCTGCGAAGGGGTGGACAAACGGGTAGTTGTGATTCTTCACCCGAATTAACTTTAAAATACACGTTTAAAGGGACGTGAAATTAGCCCGAATTAAGAAATAAAAAAATAATTACAGTTAACAGGGGGGTTGTTTCGCACTTTAAGGGGTTGGACAAACGCTGCAAAGGGGTGGACAAACGCTTAGTTGTTATTCTGCACCCGAATTAACGTTTAAATGCCCATTTAAGAGAACGTGAAGTTAGCCCGAATTAAGAAATAAAAAAATAATTACAATTAACAGGGGGGCTGTTTCGCACTTTAATGGGTTGGACAAACGCTCCGAAGGGGTGGACAAACGGGTAGTTGTGATTCTGCATCCGAATTAACGTTTAAATGCCCATTTAAGGGAACGTGAAGCTAGCCCGAATAAAGAAATAAAAAAATAATTACAATTAACGAGGGAGTTGCTTCGCACTTTAAGTGGTTGGACAAACGCTGCGAAAGGGTGGACAAACGGGCAGTTGTGATTCTGCACCCGAATAAACGTTTAAATGCCCATTTAAGAGAACGTGAAGTTAGCCCGAATAAAGAAATAAAAAAATAATTACAATTAACTAGGGGGTTGTTTCGCACTTTAAGGGGCTGGACAAACGCTGCGAAGGGGTGGACAAACGGGTAGTTGTGATTCTTCACCCGAATTAACTTTAAAATACGCGTTTAAACGGACGTGAAGTTAGCCCGAATTAAGAAATAAAAAAATAATTACAATTAACATTGGGGTTGGTTCGCACTTTAAGGGGTTGGACAAACGCTGCGAAGTGGTGGACAAACGGGTAGTTGTGATTCTGCATCCGAATTAACGTTTAAATGCCCATTTAAGGGAACGTAAAGCTAGCCCGAATTAAGAAATAAAAAAATAATTACAATTAACAGGGGGGTTGTTTCGCACTTTAAGGGGTTGGACAAACGCTGCGAAGGGGTGGACAAACGGGTAGTTGTGATTCTGCACCCGAATTAACGTTTAAATGCCCATTTAAGGGAATGTAAAGTTAGCCCGAATAAAGAAATAAAAAAATAATTACAATTAACAAGGGGGTTGTTTCGCACTTTAAGGGGTTGGACGAACGCTGCGAAGGGGTGGAAAAACGGGTAGTTGTGATTCTGCACCCGAATTAACGTTTAAATGCCCATTTAAGGGAACGTGAAGCTAGCCCGAATTAAGAAATAGAAAAATAATTGCAATTAACATGGTGGTTGTTTCGCAACTTTAAGGGGTTGGACAAACGCTCCGAAGGGGTGGACAAACGGGTAGTTGTGATTCTGCATCCGAATTAACGTTTAAATGCCCATTTAAGGGAACGTGAAGCTAGCCCGAATAAAGAAATAAAAAAATAATTACAATTAACGAGGGAGTTGCTTCGCACTTTAAGTGGTTGGACAAACGCTGCGAAAGGGTGGACAAACGGGCAGTTGTGATTCTGCACCCGAATAAACGTTTAAATGCCCATTTAAGAGAACGTGAAGTTAGCCCGAATAAAGAAATAAAAAAATAATTACAATTAACTAGGGGGTTGTTTCGCACTTTAAGGGGCTGGACAAACGCTGCGAAGGGGTGGACAAACGGGTAGTTGTGATTCTTCACCCGAATTAACTTTAAAATACGCGTTTAAACGGACGTGAAGTTAGCCCGAATTAAGAAATAAAAAAATAATTACAATTAACAAGGGGGTTGTTTCGCACTTTAAGGGGTTGGACGAACGCTGCGAAGGGGTGGAAAAACGGGTAGTTGTGATTCTGCACCCGAATTAACGTTTAAATGCCCATTTAGGGGAACGTGAAGCTAGCCCGAATTAAGAAATAGAAAAATAATTGCAATTAACATGGTGGTTGTTTCGCAACTTTAAGGGGTTGGACAAACGCTGCGAAGGGGTGGACAAACGGGTAGTTGTGATTCTGCACCCGAATTAACGTTTAAATGCCCATTTAAGGGAACGTAAAGCTAGCCCGAACTAAGAAATAAAAAAATAATTACAATTAACAGGGGGGTTGCTTCGCACTCTAAGGGGTTGGACAAACGCTGCGAAGGGGTAGACAAACGGGTAGTTGTGATTCTGCACCAGGATTAACGTTTAAATGCCCATTTAAGGGAACGTGAAGTTAGCCCGAATAAAGAAATAAAAAAATAATTACAATTAACGAGGGGGTTGTTTCGCACTTTAATGGGTTGGACAAACGCTCCGAAGGGGTGGACAAACGGGTAGTTGTGATTCTTCACCCGAATTAACTTTAAAATACACGTTTAAAGGGACGTGAAATTAGCCCGAATTAAGAAATAAAAAAATAATTACAGTTAACAGGGGGGTTGTTTCGCACTTTAAGGGGTTGGACAAACGCTGCAAAGGGGTGGACAAACGCTTAGTTGTTATTCTGCACCCGAATTAACGTTTAAATGCCCATTTAAGAGAACGTGAAGTTAGCCCGAATTAAGAAATAAAAAAATAATTACAATTAACAGGGGGGCTGTTTCGCACTTTAATGGGTTGGACAAACGCTCCGAAGGGGTGGACAAACGGGTAGTTGTGATTCTGCATCCGAATTAACGTTTAAATGCCCATTTAAGGGAACGTGAAGCTAGCCCGAATAAAGAAATAAAAAAATAATTACAATTAACGAGGGAGTTGCTTCGCACTTTAAGTGGTTGGACAAACGCTGCGAAAGGGTGGACAAACGGGCAGTTGTGATTCTGCACCCGAATAAACGTTTAAATGCCCATTTAAGAGAACGTGAAGTTAGCCCGAATAAAGAAATAAAAAAATAATTACAATTAACTAGGGGGTTGTTTCGCACTTTAAGGGGCTGGACAAACGCTGCGAAGGGGTGGACAAACGGGTAGTTGTGATTCTTCACCCGAATTAACTTTAAAATACGCGTTTAAACGGACGTGAAGTTAGCCCGAATTAAGAAATAAAAAAATAATTACAATTAACATTGGGGTTGGTTCGCACTTTAAGGGGTTGGACAAACGCTGCGAAGTGGTGGACAAACGGGTAGTTGTGATTCTGCATCCGAATTAACGTTTAAATGCCCATTTAAGGGAACGTAAAGCTAGCCCGAATTAAGAAATAAAAAAATAATTACAATTAACAGGGGGGTTGTTTCGCACTTTAAGGGGTTGGACAAACGCTGCGAAGGGGTGGACAAACGGGTAGTTGTGATTCTGCACCCGAATTAACGTTTAAATGCCCATTTAAGGGAATGTAAAGTTAGCCCGAATAAAGAAATAAAAAAATAATTACAATTAACAAGGGGGTTGTTTCGCACTTTAAGGGGTTGGACGAACGCTGCGAAGGGGTGGAAAAACGGGTAGTTGTGATTCTGCACCCGAATTAACGTTTAAATGCCCATTTAAGGGAACGTGAAGCTAGCCCGAATTAAGAAATAGAAAAATAATTGCAATTAACATGGTGGTTGTTTCGCAACTTTAAGGGGTTGGACAAACGCTCCGAAGGGGTGGACAAACGGGTAGTTGTGATTCTGCATCCGAATTAACGTTTAAATGCCCATTTAAGGGAACGTGAAGCTAGCCCGAATAAAGAAATAAAAAAATAATTACAATTAACGAGGGAGTTGCTTCGCACTTTAAGTGGTTGGACAAACGCTGCGAAAGGGTGGACAAACGGGCAGTTGTGATTCTGCACCCGAATAAACGTTTAAATGCCCATTTAAGAGAACGTGAAGTTAGCCCGAATAAAGAAATAAAAAAATAATTACAATTAACTAGGGGGTTGTTTCGCACTTTAAGGGGCTGGACAAACGCTGCGAAGGGGTGGACAAACGGGTAGTTGTGATTCTTCACCCGAATTAACTTTAAAATACGCGTTTAAACGGACGTGAAGTTAGCCCGAATTAAGAAATAAAAAAATAATTACAATTAACAAGGGGGTTGTTTCGCACTTTAAGGGGTTGGACGAACGCTGCGAAGGGGTGGAAAAACGGGTAGTTGTGATTCTGCACCCGAATTAACGTTTAAATGCCCATTTAGGGGAACGTGAAGCTAGCCCGAATTAAGAAATAGAAAAATAATTGCAATTAACATGGTGGTTGTTTCGCAACTTTAAGGGGTTGGACAAACGCTGCGAAGGGGTGGACAAACGGGTAGTTGTGATTCTGCACCCGAATTAACGTTTAAATGCCCATTTAAGGGAACGTAAAGCTAGCCCGAACTAAGAAATAAAAAAATAATTACAATTAACAGGGGGGTTGCTTCGCACTCTAAGGGGTTGGACAAACGCTGCGAAGGGGTAGACAAACGGGTAGTTGTGATTCTGCACCAGGATTAACGTTTAAATGCCCATTTAAGGGAACGTGAAGTTAGCCCGAATAAAGAAATAAAAAAATAATTACAATTAACGAGGGGGTTGTTTCGCACTTTAAGGGGTTGGACAAACGCTGCGAAGGGGTGGACAAACGGGTAGTTCTGATTCTGCACCCGAATTAACGTTTAAATGCCCATTTAAGGGAACGTGAAGCTAGCCCGTATTAAGAAATAAAAAAATAATTACAATTAACAGCGGGGTTGTTTCGCACTTTAAGGGGTTGGACGAACGCTGCGAAGGGGTGGAAAAACGGGTAGTTGTGATTCTGCACCCGAATTAACGTTTAAATGCCCATTTAAGGGAACGTGAAGCTAGCCCGAATTAAGAAATAGAAAAATAATTGCAATTAACAGGGGTGTTGTTTCGCACTTTAAGGGGTTGGACAAACACTGCGAAGGGGTGGACAAACGGGTAGTTGTGATTCTGCACCCGAATTAACGTTTAAATACCTATTTAAGAGAACTTGACGTTAGCCCGAATTAAGAATTAAAAAAAGAATTACAATTAACGAGTGGGTTGTTTCGCACTTTAAGGGGCTGGACAAACGCTGCGAAGGGGTGGACAAACGGGTAGTTGTGATTCTTCACCCGATTTAACTTTAAAATACACGTTTAAACGGACGTGAAGTTAGCCCGAATTAAGAAATAAAAAAATAATTACAATTAACAGGGGGGTTGTTTCGCACTTTAAGGGGTTGGACAAATGCTGCAAAGGGGTGGACAAACGCTTAGTTGTGATTCTGCACCTGAATTAACGTTTAAATGACAATTTAAGAGAACGTGAAGTTAGCCCGAATTAAGAAATAAAAAAATAATTACAATTACCAGGGGGTTGTTTCAGAGGGTGGACAAAAAAATTATGTGGTGGACAAACATGGACAAACGACGGACAAACAATATAGCAAGAGTTTTTTTAAATTTTCGAAAATTTGTGGATTTGTGAAGTTAGCCCGAAAAAAAATTTTTGTTTATAAAAAAGAATTGATGGGTGGACTAACGAAATAAAATGGTGGATAAACGTGGACAATCAATGGACAAACGAATGGCATCAATCGCATTTTTTTTGCCGACTTTTTCGGGCTAACTTCACGGAGCTAAAATTACTAACTATTTAGTAATTATTAACTATTTAGTAATTATTTTTTTTGCCAATTTTACCAAATTGGCGTTTACTAAAATCACTAGCCAGTTGTGTCTGAGTTTAGCGAACTGACTATATTAAGGGAAGGCAAGCAGAACTATTCAGATGTTTCAAACTTAATTGTAATAAATTATAATATGATTTATATTATAAAAGGTAGAATGGTAGAACACTTTTATCTATGATCAGTATAGCTAACTTCTCGGACCCCAAAAATCTTATAAATTATTTATTATTGATACTGAAATCTTCCCTAATAGCACAAGGACGTCCATTGGACGTCCTTCACGGACTTTAGGGACGTCCGTTTTCGTCCGAGGAACGTCCTTTATACGTCCTATTTTGGTCCAAATGTCGCGCTACCGAACGTTCATTGGACGTCCATCTAAGGTCCGAGGGGACGTATATTGGACCTTAATCGGACGTAATTTGGACCTTGATCGGACGTCCTAGGGGACGTAAATTGGACCTTAATCGGACCTTAATCGGACGTAAATTGGACCTTAATCGGACATAAATTGGACCTTCATCGGACGTAAATTGGACCTTAATCGGACGTAAATTGGACCTTAATAGGACGTAAATTGGACCTTAATGGGACGTAAATGGGACCTTAATCGGACGTAAATTGGACCTTAACCGGACGTAAATTGGACTTTAATAGGACGTAAATTGGACCTTAATCGGACGTAAATGGGACCTTAATCGGACGTAAATTGGACCTTAATCGGACGTAAATTGGACCTTAATCGGACGTAAATTGGACCTTAATCGGACGTAAATTGGACCTTAATAGGACGTAAATTGGACCTTAATCGGACGTAAATGGGACCTTAATCGGACGTAAATTGGACCTTAATCGGAAGTAAATTGGACCTTAACCGGACGTTCTAGGGGACGTGAATTGGACCTTAACAGGACGTCCAATTTTGGTCCAAATGCCACGTTACCAAACGCCCAATGGAGGTCCACTTAACATCCGAAGGGACGTTCGGTGGACGTCAATTGGACCTTCATAGGACGTCCCAGTTTGGTCCAATGTCTTGCTGCCGAACATCCATCTAATGTCGTGGGAAATAAAAAATATATTTTTTAAGGAACTTATATTACATCTTATATTAAATTACAATTATTGGATATTACATTATTTACATTAAATTACAATACACTTCTCCAAGAAATTAACGCACCACCTTAAATATGGGGTATTTTTTATGTCTCGTATTTCCTAAACCTGTTGTTTCATCTAAGTGATTTTTTTATAATATTATAGCCTAGGCTATAGGTTACCTCCTTAAGCTTGTCATGCACAGGGAGCTATGCTGTAATATATGTACATTATTGTTGTTCTGAAGCTATTTCCTTGTGGCATTTTTATGATTAATTATTTATATGGGAAATAAGCCACAATTAAAATGAAAAAAATAATTTTATTAACGTTTCGACGCCCAAATCGGGTGCCGTTGTCAAAATACAAAATATTACTAAAATAAACTAAAGTGTTGTTGCTAAGCAAAAAAATTCTTCTAATAATTTATTTAATCTCACTCATTTATATTGGCAATTCAGACATATATTATACATTTTAAAGTAGAAGACTTAAAATGATATTGCCAATATTTATGAGTTGCGTTCCTGGGACGACTTACTGAAAGACAGTTCATTCGATTACATGAAATTAACCCCAACTCAAGAATATCCGTCATAAAAAATTATAGCATGTGATATGTCTTTAAAAAGACAATCAAATGCAACGACAGTAAAATTCTCGCGTTAGAGACTTCATAGTAAATCACAAGGGAAAACCAGGAAAAACCCTGTGATACTATCCCGACATCGTAAGTATTTGGTCTTACATTAATTTACTCTCAAAAAATAATACCAAATTCTGACTTGTAACATGTTTAAATTATAAATAATATTAATAATACTAGATATATAAGTAATACTAAAATATAAAATATGTACTAGCTCGATATATAATAAATACTAGTAAGTCAATAATATCGAGCTAGTACATATTTTATATTTTAGTATTACTTATATATCTAGTATTATTAATATTATTTATAATTTAAACATGTTACAAGTCAGAATTTGGTATTATTTTTTGAGAGTAAATTAATGTAAGACCAAATACTTACGATGTCGGGATAGTATCACAGGGTTTTTCCTGGTTTTCCCTTGTGATTTACTATGAAGTCTCTAACGCGAGAATTTTACTGTTGTTGCATTTGATTGTCTTTTTAAAGACATATCACATGCTATAATTTTTTATGACGGATATTCTTGAGTTGGGGTTAATTTCATGTAATCGAATGAACTATCTTTCAGTAAGTCGTCCCAGGAACGCAACTCATAAATATTGGCAATATCATTTTAAAGTCTTCTACTTTAAAATGTATAATATATGTCTGAATTGCCAATATAAATGAGTGAGATTAAATAAATTATTAGTAGAATTTTTTTGCTTAGCAACAACACTTTAGTTTATTTTAGTAATATTTTGTATTTTGACAACGGCACCCGATTTGGGCGTCGAAACGTTAATAAAATTATTTTTTTCATTTTAATTGTGGCTTATTTCCCATATAAATAATTAATCATATGTACATTATATCATATCGCTCTCTATAGTAATGAGTGAGCCTGCAGACAGAAAACAAATGGTTCCATATGTGCAGGCTCACTCATTACTATAGAGTGCGATGTGATATAATATATATTACAGTATAGCTCCCCGTGCATGACAAGCATAAGGAGGTACTTAACCTATAGCCTAGGGCCTAGGCTAGAATATTATAAAAAAATCACTTAGATGCAACAACAGGTTTAGGAAATTCGAGACATCAAAAATGCCCAATTTTTAAGGTGGTGCGTAATCGGCTGTATATACAGGGTGTAACAAAAATACATGTCATAAATTAAATCACATATTCTGGGACCAAAAATAGTTTGAATGAACCTAACTTACCTTAGTACAAATATGCACATAAAAAAAGTTACAGCCCTTTGAAATTACAAAATGAAAATCGATTTTTTCGATTATATCGAAAACTATTAGCGATTTTTTATTGAAAATGGACATGTGGCAGTATTATGGCAGGAATATCTTAAAGAAAAATTATGGTGAAATTTGTGCACCCCATAAAAATTTTATGGGGGTTTTGATCCCTTAGATCCTCCCAAACTTTTGTGTATGTTCCAATTCAATTTTATTATTGTGGTACCATTAGTTAAATTCAATATTTTTGTTTCTTAGTATTTTTCAGATAAGGCAGTTTTTATCGAGTTGCGACTTCTTTTTTAACATGTCTACATAAAAATTTTATGGGGGTTTTGTTCCTTTAAACCCCCCAAATGTTTGTGTACGTTCCAATTAAACTATTACTGAGGTACCATTAGTTAAACAGAATGTTTTTAAAACTTTTTTGCCTCTTTGTATTTTTTCGATAAGGCACATTTTATCGAGATCTGGCTTCTTTTTTAATATGGTTCAAAATATCCCTAAAAATGTAAAGCATAAATAAGTCTGCATATTATTACCAAGTCTCCATAATCGTACTTAACCATATACAAATATGTGGTGGATTTGACAAATATTCAAAATATTTCGATAAAAATTGACTTTTCGAAAAAGCAATAAGAGGCAAAAAAGTTTTTAAAACGTTGTGTTTAAATGGTACTACAATAATAATTAAATTGAAACGTGCACAAAAGTTTGGGGGGGTTTAAAGGAACAAAACCCCCATAAAATTTTTATGGGGTGTCCAAATTTTACTATAGTTTTTTCGTAAGATACTGCTGCCATAATAATGCCACATGTCCATTTTCAATAAAAAATCTCTAATAGTTTTCGATATATTGGAAAAAATCACTTCATCTTGTAACTTCAAATGAATGATAAAGGCACAGAGACTTAGATGGCGAGGTCACATTGAAAGGATGCCAAACACGAGGACTCCAAAAATGGTACTAAACTACACTACAGCTTCAAGAAAGAGAAGAGGAAGGCCGAAAAATAGATGGAAGCAAGAGGTCGAAAAAGATTTGGAAAGAATGGTGCTACAGGGTCAGAAAAGAAAAATGAATAACAGGAAGGAATGGAGAAAAATCACATATCAAGCCAGAGAAGATCTCAGTACATAAAGAAACGTGAAAATGAAGAAAAAAAACAAACTTTTCAAGCCATGGGCCTCTAAGACCCTTGGTGCTATTATATATATATAACTTCAAAGGGCTGTAACTTTTCTTGTGTGCACATTTGTACTAAGGTAAGTTAGGTCCAATCAAACTATTTTTGGTCCCAGAATATGTGATTAAATTTATGACCTGTATTTTTGTTACACCCTGTATATATCTACATATTTCGTCTAATTTACTAACTGTTGCGCGTCATCCGCGTCGTAGCCTGTGAGGTTGCATGATACCAACACGAAATATTTAGGCGGTAGGTGTGTTCTTTTTTAGAATCACTTTGCCGAGTACACTGGAATTACAGCCACTAGACATATTTTATTATATACGCGTAGAAATAATATTTGAAGATTTCTATTAATGTTAACCTAAAGAAATACACAATAATATGTTTCATTTAATTTGTATAAATGGATTATAAAGCGTTTTTATGAAGCAGATTTGTTCGGATCACACTGTAACTGTAATCGAATGAAGGTGACATTTTAGAATAAATTGGTAACATTTATTTGACAGTTACGGTGATGACACTTCATATTTGTTTATATTCTTTACTATAAGTATCTGTTTTATTTATTATATTTACTGTTTTTATTATTTACTTTACTATAAAAAGATCCTCTACTATAAAAATATAAATTTCACCTAATTTTATAACGACTTGGAATACTTGGAATAATCGAGGTATCTGACAACTTTTTTAGTTGTTATTGTAGACATACTTATACAAAGAAACCTACCGGCTTTTTGCCAAGAGTTCGGAGCCGTTTTTTAATTATTAACAATGCAGTGCAAAAACTCTTGCACTGCAAATCTTAAAAGATTATAACTTAATTCTTGTTCTCTATTTCTTAAGTTTTTACTTATTTACATTGAATATTAATTTGTTTTGTTGTATAATCCACGTTTACAATAATTATGTGACATATTTGATTTAAAATGGATTCAGGATCTTTTTATACTTTGGCAACTATGTCAACTTAGATCTCTGACGTAGATAATGACCTGCAACAGTAAGTAAATTAGATGGACTGTAGGTTATATTTGGTTCTTGGGACATCAAAGTATATTTTTTAGACATTCTTAGTCACTGATGTGACATACCTCCGATTTGTTTTTTCATGAGTTTTGTAAGAGAGACTAAAAACTTTTTTTATAGTCACCTCCTGTTTTCATATATTTTTTGACATGTTTTGTAGTAAATTCAACTATCTATTTACTACAAAACATGTGAAAGCAGATGATCCTAAAAATGGTTTTTCGTCTCCTACAAAATTCATGAAAAAGCAGATAGGAGAATTATTGTACATTACAATTCTCTGATGTTTGGGAAAAAGGGCTTAAGTCAGAATTGCACATCGATAATGTTTTGATGATTTCTACAGTACTGTAGTAGATTCTACTGTACATACAGTTTACATCTACAACAGTTTTTTTCTGGTCCAGAAATCATCAAAACATTATCAATGTGCAATTCTGACTTAAGTCCTTTTTGCCAAACATAAAAAAACAATCTGGTCATAACTGACCAATGAGCAATTTTAATTTAACCTAAATTACTACTGTTTCTTAAAATGAAGAGCTTACCCCATAGCGTCTCTTATCTAATCTAACAAGATCGTGCACTATTCTAACATACACAGGCACAGCACACAAGCACTATGCTCCGTTTTTCACTATCACCTATCACTCAAACTAGTTCAAAAGGATTTGTCCTCTTCAATCTTCTAGTTTGCCCAGTAGTATCGAGGAGCTGGATTTCCTCGATATTCTTGAACTCATGAAGTTGATGCTCGTGACCCTGCTATCTTCTTGATATTTGTTGATAATGTAATAACTTATTATGCATGGACAATGTGGACTTTCTTCCAACTAGCCAATACACTTTTTATATCTCTCTTTTGCCTTTCATAGCCACAAGGCTATACATTTCCTTCTTGGTTTTTTTTTTGTAGGCCACTTTCAGCCGATTCTAAAAAAAATTAAAATGAACGGTAATTTTTCTATTCTTTACAATTAAAAATCAAAAGAAATAGGTACCTATTTACAGGTAATAATATGCATGTATAAATGATTCGTTTCATAAAGAATAAAGAAAATTGAAAACGGATTTTATAATACTTACAAAATTGTTTAAACAAGAGATCTAGCCAGTGCCCAGAGCAAAAACTAGCAGACAGTACAGCAAAAAAGCCACTAATTTCCATTTCCCACACCCCCTTATCGATGCATTTTTTTCCAATCAAAATTTTTACTTTTTTACTAAATTTTTAGGTTATCGGTTATGTTATGAAAATGAAATGTGATGACCAATGGGTGCATTCAGCAGAAGCAATCGCTAACTAATCGATTAGTGATTTTCTGCTGAATGCCACATAAATTCACAGATAAAATGTGGCATTCAGCATGTAAATCACAAATCGATTACTAATCGATTAGTTAGCGATTGCGTCTGCTGAATGCACCCATTGACCACGAGACGCTACTATGGAGACCTACATATGGAGACCTGTAAGAAGGAGTGGAAACGCAATGCATCGTTTGTGGGCTAACTTTTCAACCTCTAATTCAACTTTCAGCAATCGCCGCTAGAGGCGCAAGTGTTCGAATAGGTGCTACAAATCGATGGCTAAAGTGTAAAACCTATTAAGTCGAATTTTATAAATTTTACAGGAGAGACAAAAAACTGATTACTTTTTTTAATAAGGCGTTCCCGTTTTGGTGTTAGCGATATAAAAAATTATAATTACACCTCTTTTTAATGGTATGCAAGTACATTAAATTGGATTTGATTTTTCAAAAAAAAATCGACTTACGAGGTTTTGTTGTATTTTTTTTAAATCATTTTTCAACTTGCGATGTTTTGACATGAAAAGTATTATCTGGTTAAGGATTTTAATACAATATTTTGTTTAATTAGATGATTAAAAAATATTAATGAAACAATACGAACACAACTAAAAACTTTATTCGACAGAAATACAAAAAAAATAAAAAAAAGTTTGAGTTAGTGAGATAAGTTGTCGTAGAATAGCCTAAAATCTTCTGGAATATAGTTTTTTAATTCTTGAAGATGTTTAAATTTATCAGGCTTAATTTTTAGAGGAGCGTTATGCAATTGGGGTATATCCAAATTATCTTGAATTGCTCTTGTACGCCTTGGTAATGGTGTCCAATGGTCCTGGTATAATAATTTATACTCAATCGCACCATTACAACGGTATGCCAGTGCTCTAAGATCAGTTACTTTAGGATCTCCCTTAGTATTGCCAGGACGAACTGAAGAAAATGTTTTGATTACCGAGTAATCTTTAAAAAAGGAATAATTTAAGTAGTCAACTTCATAAGGATCTTTTGCCTTAGCAGACCTACAAATGTCAACATAGCATCCCGGTACATACACGACACGATTTCTAAGTTTACGCTCAATACACGCGTGAATCGAGTCACACTCCATTTGAGTATGACCCTTTTCTAGATAATATTGAAATATTTCTACACCTGATGTTCTTGATAAGTAAGAAAGAGCATTCGAAAGCGTAACATTTCGAGTTTGGTAGCAGCATCCGTCGCTGAAGCAAACAACGGATTTAGTAGCAGGAGATAAATTTCTTTTGATATAATCTATGATAATGGAAGTGAACTCGTTTGCTTCCACCCCACCTGAACCCTCATGCCATACATAGCAATGGCCTTTGCCAGTGGATAAATTATAGAAGCTATAGTTGTGAACATTTAGCTTCATTTTATAATATGCAGCTGATACTTGTAATTTTGGTGCTGTTAATATTGCCTGTGCATCCATAGTCAAAACAAGTTTACTGTTGTCCTTACTAGCCTCTTCTTTTAGTTTTTCCTTTTCAGCACGAGCTAAATTTTTTTTCTCCAAATGCTGCTGAAACTGTTCATCATTTATTTTGCCGACAGAATACCCAGTGCAAGTGTCGCACTGATCTTTCCTAAAAAATAAAAATTCTTGTAACAAAAAAAAAACGTTTTCTATTGTTCTGTATGCTTAACTTACTTTGGCTTAAATAAGGCTATACGTTGCTTATCGAGCTCCTGACGAAAAGTTGTATTATTCAGTTTGGCTATCTTTGCCGCCACACACTCATTGGTATAAAATTTGTATAGTTCATTAACGCTGGTCCACTGTGTATCTAAATACAATTTATTAGTGTCTTTCCTACAGTAGTGGCTCTCCATTTTTGGAATTTTCTCTAAAAACTGGATTAGGAAGGCTTTATCTTCGGATATCTTGCCTTTTCTTGAACTCTTTGTAGTTTGAACTGCAATGTTTTGTTCTCCTTGACTAATCCAATTTTGCACACTCCATTCGCCTATACCTAATGTTTGCAGAAACATTTTCTTGCATACCCGTTTTCGAGAATTAGATTTCTTAAGGAAAAAAATATACGAAGTACTTCGTTGCTTTTCTGGAGTAACTGAAATGCAATGAAGGTTTGTAAAATGTGATTTACGGAAACAAATTTTTATAAATACCTGTTCGATGATACTTCACCGGTTCTTTATCTACAAGGCTGGTAACATAAATTTTCTTCTGATTCCAGTCCAAATTTTTCCAAAACATATTGAAAATATTTTTTCTGTCGTCGTCTTCAAAAATATTGCAAAAAAATTTTAGAGATCTTTGCGAATTCTTACATTGACATGGAGGTCCCATCTTTCGCTCGTCTCGTTCAATTTTTTTATACTTGTTGTCATCTTTATCTAGTTGACAGGATTGGTATGATTCTCCCTTCATTTTTTCAGTTTATTTTTATTTCGTTCCCAGTTTAAATAATTGACGTCAGATTTCCTTGATCTTTTTCTCATTATGGGCGATGTTACTGTTTCTGTCTCATTTAGTAATTCATTTAGCGACTGGTTATGTGTTTCTTCATCTGATTCATTGGACTCGGTTGATGCCATATATTCCGATCCACTATCTTGGAAAGGTTCGCTATCGGAATTTTCATCTTGAAAATTTGGCATATCAGTGGTTATGTTTACGTTATTTGATACCGCTGATGGTGGTTCCTCGACCACGCTATTAACTTCTTGAGGTTCATCTGAGCTGCTACTCTGTATTGTACTGTAAAAAACATCAAATTCATAACCAATAAATTATTAAAATATGAAATTAAACTAAATTAAGAATACCTATCTTAAAAATTTAACAATTATTTTAAGAACTCAATCATCAGAAGATTGATAGTACATAGTTGAATTCATTAATAATTAATTTAACTATTGATAAGAACCTGAGTTCTTGAAACATTTGTCAAGATTTTAAGATAAGTATCCCTAATTTAGTGGAATTTTATATTTCAATAGTCATAAGAATCACTATAAAATTCATAACCAATATTTTCATAATCTATTTTATAATTCAATGGCATAACGTTAACTCTTATAATTCACGTTTGCATAAAAGTATTTTATAAACAATCATTATTTGCTTTATTGTAATTTACACCATGCCCTACTTTTTCAGTAAGAAAGAAAGCAGACTTAACCTCAAACGATAAATAATAATAAAAATATAAGAAAAAGGCAAAAAATCACTTACCCATCTGTATCAGCTTGCAACACTAAATTCAAAATTGTTTTTCCACGACTACAAGACATATTTTTCAAAACAAAACAACAAAACTGCGTTTATTCACAAGAGTGAAACACAAAACCTAAAAAAACACTTGCCGCATTCCGGTAAAACCTCACAACATTGTATTACTACATAAAATATCCGAGCAAATGTAAATATAAAAAACTCGTAAGTCCTACTTAATAGGTTTCTGCTTTACACTTTTTGCTAAAGAGTTTTTACTAGTTTTTGATAGATGTCACTAGAGGTCTTAAGTTGAAATTATGGAGACCTGTAAGAAGGAGTGGAAACGCAATGCATCGTTTGTGGGCTAACTTTTCAACCTCTAATTCAACTTTCAGCAATCGCCGCTAGAGGCGCAAGTGTTCGAATAGGTGTTACAAATACATTAGCTCTTATGGACTTATTTAATATTTAACTCATTTTATTTTTGTTTTTAGCGTAATTAGACATTAATTTATTGGTGGATTGTAGCTGAATATGTTTTATGCCAAAAATAAATTATTTTAACCTTATAACATATCGACGTGTGGTAAAAAGTGTATTCTTTTTATACCATTGTAGATGGAGATGTGACATCAAATTTAAATTTGTCATTACTTTAATATGTAGGACAGCTTATTTTGAAGCGGAAATATTTTGTCACATTATCTAACTGCCACATTTATATAATACCAATGGTATTTCAACTGCAAATTAATTTTTTAATATCTTTGTAACTGATATTAAAAAGTTTGTTAGTTGAAAAAATTGACTTAACTGTACGTAATTGTTTTTAAAAAGTTTAAAAAGTTATTTAAATAATTTGAAGTTTATTGATCAATTCTTTTTAAATATTCTTTTTATCAAAATTTAAACTGCTTTTTCTTTTGAATACTTCATTTATCTATATTCTGAAAGCTTACCTATCAGATGTTTAAATTTAGTTAATAAAAATATATGTCTATAAACTACGCAGACGATAGTCTGACTTTTATAAAATTAATGTTAATTTTTGTGAAATATTTTGTCTCAAAAAATGTATTGTTTCGACAGAAAAACTTTCAAGATCCTCCTACTATTATCACTATAATTTTCAGGTTAAAATAAAAACCAATAATAGGCACAAACTTTATTTACACCGAAGGAAATAACATACAAACGAATAGGTTTAATCCACGAACGTTTTAAATAACATAAAGACAAATCTTTATAAAAAGTCTTTATTAACTTCATGAAGTTCCCTTTTGAATTTTTTATCGGAACGATAACTCGATATAAATCCCGGTACGAAGCAAGTTCTTTTAGTGTAAGCTTTCTTGGCACTCATATTTAAATAATATTAACCACCAAAACCAATAATCTTATATTAACTACGAATAATTAATTATTTTCGAAATTTTCACATTCACTCCAATGCAAAAGTAGCATCTATTTCTACGCCACCGCCGCCCTAGCGAGAAACCAAGCAAACAGGCAAAATCGTGTACAAAAATTTCAAGGTCGTCCTATCTCGATTCCTCTCCTCTGTGTAGGTCTCCATAGTTGAAATAGACTTTTATGAGGATTTGTAGTTTAATAGATAGCAATATATAAAAATTATTGGTAAATTAATCCCAAAACTGGAAAATTTTGACTTACGAGGTTTTGCACTTTAGCCATCGAAATACATTAGCTCTTATGGACTTATTTATTATTTAACTCATTTTATTATTGTTTTTAGCGTAATTAGACATTAATTTATTGGTGGATTGTAGCTGAATATGTTTTATGCCAAAAATAAATTATTTTAACCTTATAACATATCGACGTGTGGTAAAAAGTGTATTCTTTTTATACCATTGTAGATGGAGATGTGACATCAAAATTAAATTTGTCATAACTTTAATATGTAGGACAGCTTATTTTGAAGCGGAAATATTTTGTCACATTATCTAACTGCCACATTTATATACCAATGGTATTTCAACCGCAAATTAATTTGTTAATATCTTTGTAACTGATATCAAAAAGTTTGTTAGTTGAAAAAATTTAACGTAACTGTAGGTAATTGTTTTTAAAAAGTTTAAAAAGTTATTTAACTAATTTGAAGTTTATTGGTCAATTTTTTTTGAAACATTCTTTTTATCAAAATTTAAAATGCTTTTTCTTTTGAACACTTCATATCTATATTCTGAAAGCTTATCTATCAGATGTTTAAATTTAGTTAATAAAAATATATGTAAATTAACTACAGACAACAGTCTGACTTTTATAAAATTAATGTTAATTTTTGTGAAATATTTTGTCTCAAAAAATGCATTGTTTCGACAGAAAATATTTCAAGATCCTCCTACTATTATCACTATAATTTTCAGATTAAAATAAAAACCAATAATAGGTAATACACAAATTTTATTTACACCGAAGGAAATAACATACAAACGAATAGGTATAATCCATGAACGTTATAAATAACATAAAGACAAATCTTTATAAAAAGTATTTATTAACTTCCTTAAGTTCCCTTTTGAATTTTTTATCGGAACGATAACTCGATATAAATCCCGGTACGAAGCAAGTTCTTTTAGTGTAAGCTTTCTTGGCACTCATATTTAAATAATATTAACCACCAAAACCAGTAATCTTATATTAACTACGAATAATTAATTATTTTCGAAGTTTTCACATTCGCTCCAATGCAAAACTAGCATCTATGCCTACGCCACCGCCGCCCTAGCGAGAAACCAAGCAAACAGGCAAAATCGTGTACAAAAATTTCAAGGTCGTCCTATCTCGATTCCTCTCCTCTGTGTGTAGGTCTCCATAGACCTACACAGAGGAGAGGAATCGAGATAGGACGACCTTGAAATTTTTGTACACAATTTTGTCTGTTTGCTTGGTTTCTCGCTAGGGCGGCGGTGGCGTAGGCATAGATGCTAGTTTTGCATTGGAGTGAATGTGAAAACTTCGAAAATAATTAATTATTCGTAGTTAATATAAGATTACTGGTTTTGGTGGTTAATATTATTTAAATATGAGTGCCAAGAAAGCTTACACTAAAAGAACTTGCTTCGTACCGGGATTTATATCGAGTTATCGTTCCGATAAAAAATTCAAAAGGGAACTTAAGGAAGTTAATAAAGACTTTTTATAAAGATTTGTCTTTATGTTATTTATAACGTTCATGGATTATACCTATTCGTTTGTATGTTATTTCCTTCGGTGTAAATAAAATTTGTGTATTACTTATTATTGGTTTTTATTTTAATCTGAAAATTATAGTGATAATAGTATAGGAGGATCTTGAAAGATTTTCTGTCGAAACAATGCATTTTTTGAGACAAAATATTTCACAAAAATTAACATTAATTTTATAAAAGTCAGACTGTCGTCTGTAGTTAATTTACATGTATTTTTATTAACTAAATTTAAACATCTGATAGATAAGCTTTCAGAATATAGATATGAAGTGTTCAAAAGAAAAAAGCATTTTAAATTTTGATATTATTATAAATTAGTTAAATAACTTTTTAAACTTTTTAAAAACAATTACCTACAGTTAAGTTAAATTTTTTAAACTAACAAACTTTTTGATATCAGTTACAAAGATATTAACAAATTAATTTGCGGTTGAAATACCATTGGTATATAAATGTGGCAGTTAGATAATGTGACAAAATATTTCCGCTTCAAAATAAGCTGTCCTACATATTAAAGTAATGACAAATTTAAGTTTGATGTCACATCTCCATCTACAATGGTATAAAAAGAATACACTTTTTACCACACGTCGATATGTTATAAGGTTAAAATAATTTATTTTTGGCATAAAACATATTCAGCTACAATCCACCAATAAATTAATGTCTAATTACGCTAAAAACAATAATAAAATGAGTTAAATAATAAATAAGTCCATAAGAGCTAATGTATTTGTAGCACCTATTCGAACACTTGCGCCTCTAGCGGCGATTGCTGAAAGTTGAATTAGAGGTTGAAAAGTTAGCCCACAAACGATGCATTGCGTTTCCACTCCTTCTTACAGGTCTCCATAGACGCTACATAGATACTCGCGCGGCAAATTTGAAAATGAACGCAAATTGAACAGTACAATAAATGGCCTCTCTTAAAATCTTGTAATGGAAAATTTTACCCCTCCAGGAAGACATTGTACTATGTTCATAGAATATCTTGTGGTAACTTTCCACCCATAATTTAATCAGATAGATGTTCACGGAATAGAACGGTAGTACCTACATTCCTGGAATGTTTTGTGTTGTTAGGATTAAACTTTTATTTTATTTATTCTTGAATATTTCCATTTAAATGTTAAACATTGTAACCAATAATTTACAAATAAGATTTTCATTACATTACATAAAATCAAAAACATTTTTTGGATATTAAACTATATAGTTTGTTTATAATTGTAATAATTGTATATACAATTTTGAATTAAGATTTAATCTTTTCGATTTAAACTACAGTAAAACCTGTGTTACCGGCCACCTGTACTAACGGTCAGTTTAAAAATTCCCCAAACCAATTACAGTAAAACCTGTCAGTAACGGCCACTAAAAATGAAAAAGCTATTGGCCGATATAGAAAGGTGACCGGTATTGCCAGTTTTTGTAGTCTAGATATAATTGGTTTGGGGAATATTTAAACTGGCCGTTAGTATAGGTGGCCGATTTTATCAGGTGGCCAGTAACACAAGTTTTACTGTATATCTAGACTACAAAAACTGGCAATAACAGCCACCTTTCTATATCGACCAATAGTTCTTTCATTTTAGTGGCCGTTACTGACAGGTTTGACTGTATTTCATTAACGTAAAGTTAACGCGTAAGTTAATATTTTATTGAATTATTTTGCTATTTGATCCCGTAATTGGTATAATGTGTCCAATATAATATATACGCGTTCATAAAACGTCCGTATTTCGTCCAGTATGGACGTCCAAAGGACGTTCAACGTCGGACGTCCAAAGGACGTCCATATTTATTCCGTCCGAAGGACGTCCAACGTCGGACGTCCAAAGGACGTCCATATTTATTCCTTCCGAAGGACGTCCAAAATAGGACGTGCAAAGGACGTCCGTTTATAGTCCATGGACGTAAGGACCAAAAATGGACCTATTTTGGACGTCCAAAGGACGTCGTGTGCTATTAGGGTTGGTATTTCGACATAATTAAAAAATTTTCTCGTTATTTTATCTAGTTTATGTTTTCCATGTTAATAAATTAATAAGATATATGTCACATGCCCAGGCCCGGATCTACAAATTTTGCCCCCCCCCCTGCAAACCACACGAAGGGCCTCCCATGAGCGGTTCTAGGCATTTTTGGTGCTTACCGGAATACCCCCCAGGAGGACCCCCTCGTGGTCCGGAAACCTCACCAGGAAAATTTTTAAAAATTATGGTTAAAATGGTGAGTTTTAAGGCGCTTTACGATGTCATCAACAGTTCAAAAATTATAATGTTCAAGGATAACTTGAGGATAGTGTATCGGACTGATTAATCAATAGGCAGGCCATTTAATATATTCATATACTGTTTTTAGGGTTGTCATTTCAGATTTCAAACCTTTCTGAAGATAAATTAATTACAATGGCAGAGAAGGACTAATGCCATTTCCATACTTCTTTTGAAGCTTTTTTGCTCTCTGTATAATTTCATTCTCTGTCAGTATTACAAGCGTAGTAGGAAATATACATGAAAATATATAACAACTACGTGGTGCAGAGAATTGAACCGTTGTGCAATCTGACCATTTACCACATCTAATAGAGCATAGAACACCTTGACCTTGAAAGAGGTCTCTTCATCATAAAATCTATGGTTCTCTACTAATTCATCAAAATGCCTTTTCTCTTTGCTCTGTCGAGTTACTAGCAAACACGGGGTCTACCTGCCATTTGGAATTAAGATTAGTAGCTTCTTTTTCTAATTTTGGGTAGTCTTCTCGAATGTTCTGTAAACGGTCTTTACTCGTATTTTTAGAGTCTGCGCAACTTTTTCCAGATATGTTTTTTTACCTTGAAGTATTTAAGAAGAGGCATATAGATAGAATAAGAGTCATAATAATGAATTTAAAACTGTCCATTGCTTTTACAAATTTATTTGCTTCAGTAGCGGGTCTACGGGGAGGGAAAAAGGGGAAATTCCCCCCAATAAGGTCCAAAATTAAAGAAAAAAAATTGTGGAAACATAAAAATATATTATAATTTTGGTTTATCCTTTTATGTCTTTTGGAAGGCGTTTCATTGGAAGTTTCCCCCCTAAGACAAATTTCGTCTCCCAAGGCAAATGTTTAGATTCGCCACTGGTTTGCTTCTGCAATTTCGTTCTGTTTTTTGCTTTCAAGCAAAATCCTTGCTGCTTTCATAATATGTATCTGGGAATCTAAGTTTTTTTGTCAAAATACACTCCTGGCCACAACTTTGAACTATACGAAATATACAGGGATCCGGATATCATAACATTCATTAAAATAGGACGGCTGCGTTGGATGGGACATGTAGAAAGAATGGAAGAAGGCGAAATACCAAAAAAAATATTCAAACAGATGCCAGTAGGAAAAAGAACAAGAGGAAGACCGAAGCTGAGATATTTAGAACAAATAGAAAATGATATAAAAACCTTAAAAATAAAAAACTGGAGAAAAAAGGCACGAAACAGATCAGAGTGGAGAAGAATCCTGGAACAGGCCAAGACCCAGAAAGGGCTGTCGAGCCAATGATGATGATGATGATGTAGATTCATGTCCTGAAGCCCATATTGTTGGATTCAACTTCTTGAAAGTAACATCGGATTCACGTGTCAATGAAGACAATACCAGCAGCTCTCATGTTTTTTTAAAACGTAAATTTAACATAATATTAGGTAGGCCTATTTTAAACGTACAAATTAACGTTGGAAATTATGAATGATCAAATATCAATATAAACCATAAAACAAAATCTCAATTTCTAACAAATTTCTTATCAGCCTTTCAATGAATATAGCTTTTTGTTTCTTGGGCTCACGGCCCCTATAACAGGCCACCGGCCTCCCACCCCGCAATGCAGGGTCGCGCGGTTCCTAGATCCTGGCCTGTACATGCTCCTTCCTTAAGAACATGGCAACACTTAAATGGCTTCATTTCATGGTCCGTAGTGACGTAGTCGTAGTGGTCCATTAGTCCGCTCCGTAGCTAACTTCATGCTAATGAACTGTGATAGTGTGACGTCAAAACGTCAAAATTTTTCCAAACACGCTGTGTCTAGGGTATACGCTAACGTGTACGCAAATAAAAAAGATAGATAGAATGGGTAGAATTAAAGGTCATAACAAATATTTTTCTATCAAACAAACACTAAGGGCCGGTTGTTCGAACGCTAATCAACAATGATCACTATCAAATATTTAATTACTGTCACCAAAACTGTCAATGTCAACTTTTATTGGGTTGCTGAAAACAATTGATTATAATTATGAGATTAGTTAATCAATTATTCAATTTCAATTTCAATTCAATTTCAATTTCAATTTATTAGCCAAAATTTACATTTTTAAGTACATATAATATAATATACAGAAAGACACCTAGATGTGAAAACATCTGTGTGTGTCTATAGAAAAATCCTAAATAAATATAGATTACTTATAAACAAACGTAACAAAAAAAAACACATTCGAGAAATCAAAATTATTTGGAATTTAAACTTAAAACTAAGTAAACAGCATATCTATATAATATAATAATATGTAAAAAATCCAACTTATAGGTATTAAGAATTCCAAAATCAAAAAAAGAACATTTTTTTCAGGATTTATAATTCAAATTGTGTTTTGTTTCCAATAATACAATCAACTACCTTTTTATTAAACATTTTTATGGATTTGATTTCTTTTATTTTGTTTGGTAGTAAATTATAATACTTGGGTGCCCTAAAAATCACAGAATGTTGGCTTATTCCTCGACTTAACTGTGGTAAAACTAAGCTTCTTTTGATGTTACCTCTAGTTTGATAATTATGTTCTATTAGTGTCTGTTTGGAGAAATTTTTATGAATATATGTGCAACATGTTGAAATATAGAGTGTTTTCAAGTCACAGATTTTATTATTATATAATTCGGTTGTAGAGAAAAGTTTAGGTTTTTTTAACATTATTTTAATAATTGAATTTTGAGCTACTTTGATATTTCTTATGTTGTTTTCATATGCTCCACCCCACAACAAAATTCCATACCTTAGTAAAGGCTCAATTAAGGATTGATAAATCATAGTGATCAGTTTTTTTGCAAGAAACTCCCTTAGCAGATAAAATTTATGCATAAGGGCCCTAATCTTTTTTGTTAGGTATGTTATGTGGTGTTCCCATTTAAGATTTTTATCTAAATATACTCCTAAGTATTTTATGACATTTACTTGTTCAATAGGATCTTCAATGTTTTGTATGTTAATGTTTTCAAAGTTTGGACGATTTGTATCATTTATAGAAAAGGCTACATAATTAGTTTTTTTAGCATTTAGAAGAAGTTTAAATGTATCAAGAAAATTTTTGATATAAACTAGATCTTGTTGAAGTTTCTGTTTTGCTTCTTCCCATGTAGATGCAGAAAAAATTATGACTGTATCGTCAGCATATGACACGATTTTACCCCTGATCTTAAGATTAAATATTGAGTTTATATATATATTAAAGAGTATTGGGCCTAAAACTGTACCCTGTGGCACTCCAATTTTAATAGTTCTTGGTTCGCTGATAGCATCATTTATTTTTGTATATTGTATTCTTTCATAAAGATAGTTAGTAAAAATTTTCTGCCCAATACCCCTCACGCCATATTTATCTAGTATATCCAATAATTTAGTGTGTGAAACTGTGTCAAATGCCTTGGACAAGTCAAGGAACACTGCAATACATTTTTGCCCTTTATCAAGATGCATAGTTATATCTTGCACAACTTCATTCATAGCATCTACTGTACTTAGACCAGGAGTAAAACCAAACTGATTAGGAGATAATATTTTGTTTTCAGTTAAATATGACACTAATCTATCTTTTAAGCATTTTTCAAAGATTTTACCTAGATTTGATATGATACTTATTGGTCTATAATTTTCCATATTAAATTTATTACCTGATTTATAAACAGGGCTCACTACTGAAACTTTAAAATGACTTGGAATATCACCAGTTTTAAAAATAAGGTTTATTATATGAACAAGAGAATCAATGAGATAGATGTGAAGAGTTTTTATAATTTTAGAAGAGATGGCATCTTTACCTGGTGCTGAATTATTTTTAAGGGAATTTATACATTTTATTATTTCGTTATTTGTGACTGGTTTAAGATACATTGATGTCTGAGAGGAGTAATTCATGTGGAATGGAGTATGTGGTTTTTTAATTTTACTGGTCATTTTTAATCCTATTTCAGTAAAAAACTTATTAAAATGGTTTGCAATATCAATGTTATTTTCAATTTTATTATCATTTTCAACCTTGATGTACTTAATTTCATTTTTTTTATTTTTTGTGTTTTCGTTTGTAGCCTCATTTATAAAATTGTAAATTTTTTTAATATTTTTGCTATTTTCATTTATTTTGTTTTTATAATAATCATTTTTTGTTTGTGTAATTAATTTATTTAGTTTATTTCTGTAATCTTTATATTCAATGATTTTTTCTGGAGTGGATTCCCTTCTTAGATTTTGTTTAAGTTGATCTCTTTTTCTAATAGATACAATAATGCCATGAGTAATCCAAGGTTTAATTTTTTTAAACTTATTTTTAAGAACTATGTCATCATAAGAAAGTTGAATTAATTCAGATATATTTTTTATAAGTTGTCCCGCAGCTATCTCTGGTTCTGCATAGTTCAAAATCTCTCTCCAGTTTACATTTTTTGCATGATTAAGAAGTTTTTGATAGTTTAATTTTTTATATATTTTTGTGTTACTAAAAGAGTTGCTACTGATATTTTTATTAAATGAAAAATTCAACAAGACTGGTAAATGATCTGTTATGTCATAATTAATTATATTTGGACTTACCTTTATAAAGTTCTCCTTTAATCGTGTTTTGAGGAATATATGATCAAGACATGTCAGAGATTCTGGCCTTGTTACGTCCTCATATAATGAAAAAAAGCCATGAGAATTAAGGATAGAAGTATATTCACTGACTATGTGATCTGTGTCATTCAGAATATTTAAGTTTATATCTCCTAAAAACAACTCAATATCTTTTGAATTTTTTTGAGAAAGATATTGATTCAAGTCTGATAAAAAATTAACTACATTTGAGCTGGGTGAGCGATAGCATATATTAAAAACAAAAGTTGTGTTTTCAAAAGTTAGTGTTAAGCTTGTTATACTTATTTTAGATGTAACTTGTTTGTTTGTATGTATAAGTGGATTTAAATTGAATTTAGTATATACTAAGATACCATCAAAGCTATTGAAATCTCCATCATCATAATAAATATTAAAACCTGGAATGTTACACTGAGAAGTTGAGTACAAGCTGTGGCATTCTGTTAAGATTATTAAATCACAACATTGTAAGTTATAAGCTTGAAGAAATACAAGAAGTTTATCATGATTTGTTTTTATACCCCTAATATTGAGTAACAAAGTATTTAGTTGAACCTGACCTATACTAATAACACTATTTATAGCACTTGGTTCAATAGTAACTTTTTTATTTTCAATAGAAATATTATCTAGAATATCAGCTTCCATAAAACGTTTGTTTAGAACAAAAACTTGTTTATTTTACTACACCATTTACAGCTTCAAGTCCTGCTCACACAAAATCTTCACCGGAGCCTCAGTTCTAGTTTTTTTTAGTAATATTTTACCATTTCTGGTAAAAACTGAGTAGAAGTTTTTTTGTTTCTTTATCTCCATCGCTTTTTTAAAAAGCTTTTGAATATGTGGCGTCAGATCTTCATTTATGTAGATTTTGCTGTTTCCATTTAGACCACAAACATGAGTGTCAATTCCCTTCATTTGTTTCACTTTTTGAAAAAATTCGATTTTAGTTTTATGGGTACTTAGTTTCACTAGCACAGGTGCATTTTCGTGCTTACCTAAGCGGTATGTTTCACAGATTGAATCAGCTTTAATTTCAATCTGTATTGACCTTGCAACATGTTGCACAACTTCAGTTAGGCTTTTATTTTCTTGCTTCGGTATACCACCTATGATGATATTTTTCTCTATTTTCTGTTGTTCTATTTCATTTATCCTGTTTTCCAATTCTTGTATTTTCAGTGTCATAGCTGCTTTGTCTTCTGTTAGTTGCTTTGTTTCCGAAAACAGCTTCTCAATAGCCTTCTTCTGCTCATCGAATGAGTCAGAAATGTACTGGACCGATTTCTTCAATTCACCAAGTTCTTTATTAATTTCTTTCTTAAATGAGGATAGGTGCTCCTTAAGTAGATCCCCAAATATAGCTTTAATCTTCTTCTCATCCATTTCACTTGTACAGCAGCTTACAAACTCTTTCTGGTTCTTGTCTTTATACACAACTTTGGCCTGTCTTGCACAGCTTGGATGAAAATAAGAAGTGCAATTTTGACAATCCCAGGAACTGACTACGGGCTTTTTACAAGCCTTGCAATATTTATTTTTATTTTCCTCCTCAAATTCTGATAAACTATTTGCTTGGGATCCCATAACATAACCTCACAATCCTTCTTTCTGGGTTTTCCATTTAATTTCGCGAAAATATCAACAAAACTTTATTTTCTATAAATCTGTGTGCATCACTAAATACTTTTTAGCAACTTTTACTTAAAGATGATGTAAATATTTTCAAAATTTTTAACTACTGAAAAATTTTTGTTTGTTTACAGTAAACATAACCAAAAACGAATTAACATAACAATTATTAACATAATTGATTAAGTAATTTCATAATTGTAATCAATTATGTTTTCAGCAACCCAAACAAAGTAGACATTGACAGTTGGTGACAGTAATTAAATATTTGATAATGATCATTGTTGATTAGCGTTCGAACAACCGGCCACCGGCCCTTAACATATCAAAATAGCGTGTATCAAAATATACAGTCACTGCCCACGCTAAATAGTCACTAGCTTGAGTGTTTAACTTCTTTATTTGCGTACATTTTAGCGTGTACCTAGACACAACGTGTTTGGAAAACTTTTCTTGACGTCACGACTATCGCGGTCTATTATTGTCAAAAAAAGCATTTTTATTTTTGTTAGCAAAATTTCAATTTGTTTATTTATATTGTAATTGATTGTAATTTATACCATTTATACTTATACTGAGTCTGGGTGTGAAATGTGAATGCCCTGGTGTAAAATTATCATTGGAATACCTAAAATCAAGTTTTAATAAAATGGAAGTGAAACAAGAATTTAATGAGGAAACCTGTAAAATAGAAATAGAGTATAATCACTTGAATGATACTGTTCTAGATGGTTTTAAATGTGAACTCATAGAGGAATCCAATAGCCAAAGTACACATGGCACATATGATTATTTTGACTTAAAAAAATGTCACATAAAAACTGAAATAGAACAACATGAAAATGCCCCTAATCCATTTGAAGAAAACCAAGAAACTGAAAAAGGTGAGTAACTAAATATTAAGTCCTATATTTAGAAGTACAGTAGAATAGCGCTAATCCGAACTTCGGCAATCCCAAAATCCGCTTAATCTGAAACAGAGAGTGTGTTCGTGGCTCGTGGATACCCTGGACAATTTGTCGTTAACAACTGCTGACTTCACCTAATATAAATAATACCGTTAATAGACAAAATATACAAGCTATATTTACTTTTAATTCATATTAATAACTAATTATTAAATTATACTAGTGTTGCTTTCTGCACAGAGATTTCCTCTAAATACACATTCGAGGCCATCAGAAGGGGAGGTAGATACAGTCGGAAAAATGTAAGAATAGGGCTTTTCATCGATTGTCATTTGTTTCGAGCTTCTGTCAAATGTCGCATAATCCGTGTATAATATTAATATACACGGATTATACAACATATGACAGAAGCTCGAAACAAATGACTGTGAATGAAAAGCCCTATACGCTCTGAGCTTCGCTGGTGTCGCTCCTAGCGGTTACTAATTCAACTTTTACCGGTAATTTTTAAATTTATTATTTAATTGTTATCGCTTAATATTTACAACGCAAAAAAGTAATTAAATTGTAATCGATTTTTTTAAGATTTTTCTAACCATTTTGACGTTCTATTGATAAAATATCAATTTCTTACTTCGGATACTTTGACAATAATCGTGTAGATGGCGCTAAGATTATAATAGATTATTTATAATTAGATATTACGGAACATTAAAAAAACTTAAATTCAGTATTTAAAACGTAAGTATATTTAAGGTAAAAATATATACCACAGCTTTGACCAACTAATATTGTTTATAATTAATGTTTTTAATTTTAATTTTAAATTAATCACTTTGACATTTATGTCAAATTTCCAGTAAACGTTTACAAACTTGTCACTACTGGCGTTCGCGAATTTGTAAATATCCCCTCTACGTACGAGCTCACAGCGGATACCCATGAATGATCACATCAATCACTTATTTTGTATTTGCTATCTTTTTCTATAACAAACGTTTGTTATTTATAGAAAAAGACAGCAAATGCAAAATAAGTGATTGATGTGATCGTTCATGGGTTTTCTTTCATTTTTCCGAATTTGTAAGTTCAGTTTAGAACACGCTGGTTTTTCCCCTTCGAATTAAGTGTGTACTAATATATTATAGGAAGCAAGTGGACTGTATTATTCTAATCAAGATCAAGTAAAATGAAACAGAAAATAGCTCACAATACATTTAATGTTAAAACAAAGAATAAATTTATAAACTTACACAAATATATTGACAATCACAACAAATAGACACAATTATGAAAAGCTAAGAAAAACCCTTTTGATTAAATTACATAAATATTTACCTTGACCTAATTCCAAATCAGCTGTTACAAATATCGTAAAGGAAGTACAACAACAATTAATAATATTCTAAACAGCTGAGACGATAAAATCTCCGAAGCGAATATGATACCTTATAAGGGCACGTTTTTTTAAAGAAAGAATTAATTGGTCATAAAACTATTAGGGCAATAAGTACGTTAAAAATATATCAAAACAATATTAAACTTTGGTTAGGTCAATGGAACATAGAAGACTATAATGAAAGGAAATTATTTTATTATGAGTGTTTACTACTAGAAGGGCAACCTATTAAAATCAATAAAATCATAAAATCAATATATGGATGTATATTATGTCAATAAAGTGTAATGCTAAACCAGTGCATACAAAATAATCAATACAATAAAATTTTACACAAAATGATTACTAAAACACATGCAATAATTATTATAATGCGATACAACACAGAAAAATATAGAAATATGTTTAAAATAAATGTCTATACAATTAAAGACCCAATGTCTTTGCAAATTCGCGCACTTCGCAACATTAAAAGTTAATTAGAGGAGAAGGGTATTTGACAATACTGCAGCAACGTAAAATGTATATAATTTTGGTACCTTAAAACTCCTCTCAGGGATGTAGAATGCAGCAGGATTGCTATAGTCTATAGCAAGGACATCACCCCTAGCAGTGCAGCTCAGGAGCGATGATGTCTGGAGCCCTCATGGGACGTAGGGTAGCCCTTTGCTACCAAGCGAAGACAAAAACTTCTTCGCTCAACCTACTGTGCACAACTGATGTGATTTCCCCCGCTAACTGGGTTTTTTAGAGGGGTCTCTTCTTCGATATTGGATTGGTACTCAATTAAGGAAAATTAGTTTTAGGATTTATTACTGATTTTTCATTTTTTCCATTCCTCGGCGTAGTTACCATAATTAGAATGTATTTGATATAAAGAAAATTAGCAATATCGACCATTCTTGAATATTTTGACAATACGTTAAAAAATATTTCATTAATAAACCATTGTTGTTTTGCTTATTTTTATTTATACAGGGAGTTGAACTTGTTACGATTTTCATATAAAATTGGTTATAACTTTGAAAATACCCAGTATAACATAACAAACCTTTATATTTTTGTGATGGAGAAGTTAACAGGATTTCGAATTTAAAAGAAAATATACGGTGTTCCATTAAAAAAACATAAGTTAGGTCTGCCACTGTGTTATCGAACACCCTGTAACATTCTAACTAATTTTGTAATGTGAAGCTCAAAGGTGGCTAAAATTTTTGTTATTAACTTTTATTTATTTATTTATTTATTTATACTGCACATTTACAGCAATGATGCCAATTATAAATGCACAGTTGGTCAATACTAGTGATGTAACGAATGTCATTTTTTGAACATTCGCGAATACGAATGCGAATGCGAATATCTGCTACCGACATTCGCGAATGCGGATGCGAATGCGAATATTCAGTTTTTTTTTAAATTTCTATTTTTGTAATGTTTTCTAAATTTATAATGAGAAGTTAATTGATATTTAGTGTAAATCAAACTGAATCTTAAGCTCTATTACATAATACCAATTAATAAAATAAAGTTAAGGTTAATAATATGATTATACGAGGTTGTTACCTTTTCTTAATAAAAAAAAAAGATGATAAGAAGTGGATAGATTTTGATTTTATTAACCTAATGTTATCTTCAAATTATTTTTTTCTGATATTTATATTCGCAAAGCATTCGCACAAATTTCGCGAATGCGAATATGCAAAAATATGCGAATATTCGCGAATGCGAATGCGAATACGAATATTCGTTACATCACTAGTCAATACAAGGTAATAAGAACATACAATAATTTATACAATACAATAAAATAAATACATGTTAAAACAATAAATAAGGGTATCACAGTTTATGTAGCATAGTACTCTTTTTCATATTATATAGGTCAAGGTCTTCACTCACGATAAAATCGTTCATTGCCATTAAGCAGTTTGCCATGGGGGAGTTTACATATTCTGGAGTTATTTTAAATAAAGTGTGTCTACATCTAAGTCTTTGGTCTGGTACATTAAAATTTATAAATGAAAGAATCGTAGGAGAATCTATGATTTGATAAACTATATTAAATATGAAAATGATTTGGGCATTTCTACGTCTTTCGCTCAATAACACAGTGTCAAAAAGCATTCTCTGCAAGTTATAGGAAACCTTAAAAGGATAAATCCCAAATTTCCTGAGATATAAAGACCTCAAAAATTTCTTCTGAATCCTCTCTATCATATCACCATGTGATATGGTGGAGGGACTCCATATGGTACAATATTCGAGTTTTGACCTCACATATGCATTAAAAGCTTAATTGTAGTGTCACAATAAAATTCTTGACTGGATCTTAGGATAAAGCCTAACTGTCTATAGCAATCATTAGTTATGTGCTCATTAAAGGAGAAGTTGCTAGTGAATAACACCCCTAGATCTCTGATTTTTGTTAACCTTTCAAGTTTTACTTCGTTAATAAAATAATCTGTTCTTATGATTTCTCGCTTTCTAGAAAAAGTCAATAATTTACATTTTGACTCATTTAAGTTCAAGTCATTATTTTTACAGAATGTGGATGTACCTCGAATATCTTGTTGTAAATTAATACAGTCATGTTCGTTATTTATTGTAAGAAATAATTTTAAATCGTCCGCAAATAGAAGAAACTTGGCAAATTTGATATAATCGCTGATGTCATTCATGAACATAACAAAAAGTAAAGGCCCAAGGATGGAACCTTGCGGTACACCTGACCTGGTTATAAAACTGTCTGAGTAGCAGTTCCCAAATTTGACTACATTAGTACGGTTGGTAAGGTAAGATTCAAAAAATTTTATAAGCTTGTCAGAAAGTGCATATGACCTCAGTTTTTTTAATAGTACTGAATGATTTACTGTATCAAAGGCTTTTGCTAAATCAGTAAAGATAACATCAACTTGAGAATTATTTATGGATGAAGCAATATAGTGACTGAAAATGCACAGATTTGTTTGAGTTGATTTTTTGTTTATGAAACCATGTTGTTCTTCCATTAAAGTTTTTGAAACATGAGTATACAGTCTATTGTACATAATTTTTTCCAAGATTTTTGAAAGAGAAGGCAATACTGTTAAAGGACGATGATTTGATATTAAACTCGTATTTCCAGATTTGTGGAAAGGAGTTATTCTACCTGCCTTAAGCGCATCCGGAAACGTGCTTGTCTCTAAACATTTATTAAATATCATTTGTAGGGGATGTAACAGAACTTCTGAATACGCCTTAAACAGGTAAGAAGGAATCCCATCCACACCTATAGCTGCACTACTTTTTAAAGACTTAATTGCAATATTGATTTCTTCTAGAGTTATACAATCAACACATAATTGTTCAAGTCCATACTCCTTGTCTTCTTCTTCAAGTGCCGTCTCCTAATCGGAGGTTGGATATCATCATCACTATCTTTACTCTATCCACCGCTGCTCTAAAGAGTTCTATAGAACTGCATCTAAACCAGTCCCTTAAATTCTTTAACCATGACACTCTCCTTCTTCCTATACTCCTTCTGCCTCTTATCTTTCCCTGTATTATCAGTCTTAGCATTTCATATCGCGGTCCCCTCATTACGTGTCCCAGATATTGTAACTTTCTTATTTTTATTGTGTTTATTATTTCGCATTCTTTACCCATTTCTCGCAGTACTTCCGTGTTCGTTTTCCTCTGTGTCCATGCTATTCTAAGCATTCTTCTGTAACACCACATTTCAAATGACTGTAGCTTATTTATGTGTTCTTGCTTTAATGTCCAGCTTTCAAGTCCATATTGTAGTATCGAGAACACGTAGCATCTCAAAGCTCTTGCTCTCAGTTCTAAGCTAAGGTCTTTGTTGCAGAGAACTGTTTTCATTTTTACAAACGCATTTCTTGCTATTTCTATCCTGGTCCTTATTTCTGTTGTTTGATCATTTTTCTCTGAAATCCAGGTTCCTAGGTATTTGTATTTATCAACCCTTTCTATCGGTACATTTCCCAAATGTATGCTTGTTTGTATGTTTGTTTTCTTAGTTATTATCATGTATTTGGTCTTTTTTATATTCATTTTTAGTCCATATTCTTTACAGAAATTGTTTGTTTTGTTCAGTAGTAGTTGGAGTTGTTCAGCAGAGCTTGCTATAATCACGGTGTCATCTGCATATCTTATGTTGTTAATAGATCTTCCGTTAATTATTATTCCTTCACTTTGAGATAGCAATGCTTCTTCAAAAATGGCTTCACTATATGCATTAAAGAGTAATGGAGACATAATACATCCCTGCCGAACTCCTCTCCTGATTTCAATTTCTGGACTGGGTTCGTTATCTATTACAATTTGTGCTCTTTGATTCCAGTAAAGGTTTGTTATTATTCGTAAGTCCCTTTTGTCTATGTTTTTTGTCTTTTGACAAAACTCCTTGTAGGAGTCTGTTATTATTAAATTAATGTTAGAATGTATAGACTCAAAATAATGTGCAAACGCATTTGCTATATCACTTTCAGATTCGTAACATTCATCTTCATGTTTATATTTATATGCAAGTGTTGAATTTGATCTTTTCCCTTTTAGGTATTGCCAAAACTCTTTAGGACTATTATTTATATTACCTTCAATATTTTGAATATATTCTCTATAACATTTTTTAATAAGTTTTTTAACATCTTTCCTAACTTCATAAAACTCTTGTAAATATGTGTTATCTTTATTTGTTTTCTTAAAAAATTTATTTTTTAATTTAATTTTTTTAATTAATTCTTTTGAATACCAAAAAGGATATTTCCTCGATTGGCTTACCTTCTTATGTGGAATACATTGATCTAGTATATGATAAAGAGTATTATAAAATTGATTGACACATATTTCTGGATTATTTGAATTTGAATTGATACATTCTTGCCAATTAGTGTTGTATATCAGATAATGCAGTTGAATATAGTTACCTTTTTTGAAATTATATGTTGGTGGAGGTGCAAAGTTTGTGTCATTTACAATAGTTTGATTTGGCGTTTTGAAACTAATGTTAATTTCTAAAGGAGGATGATAACGATCAATATTCACAAGTGATGTATCTGGTGACTCGATAACATTTGTTTCAGTTAAATTTGTTAAAACTAAATCTAATGTAGAATTCAGATGATTTTTAACATTATTAATTGAGTATAAATCATATTCATTGATTAGTGATTCAATAATTTTACCTTTGGGTGTTGCATTTAAGAAATCAAAAGTACTTCCATTGCTATCTTATTGCTATCTATTACTATAGCGGAGCTATTGAGCTTTACCCTACTAATCAATCACCCTGTATACACATACGAAATTTAGTTCGCCAAACTGATGACGGTTGCAAACTCGATACTTTTTCCTCATCTAAAAAGTTCACAACGTCCCTAAAGAAATGTTCACTTCAAAAATTTATTTTGTCGAAGCAATGATGGTCGCTAATTTAATACTTTTTCCCCATCTAAAAAGTGCACAACTTTCCTAAAAAAGTTTTCACTTCAAAAATTTATTTCGCTGAATCAATGACTGTCGCTAATTTAATACTTTTTCCCCATCCAAAAAGTGCACAACGTTTCTCAAGAAATTTTTATTTCAAAAATTTATTTCGCTGAAGCGCCTTAAAAAAATTTTTTGCCTTATACAACCAGTGTTGACATATGGATCGGAGACATGGACCATCTCCATCTGCCATTACCAAGGCAGATGAAAACCTTCTGCTTAGATTTGAACGAAGGATCCTGAGAGACATATTCGGTAATTCGGTGGCATCTGTGAAAATGGTATTTGGAGGAGGAAGTACAAGTACGAGGTATACCACAGATATAAACATATATTTGGCGGTAAAGACGTAGTATCTCTTATAAGAATAGGAAGACTAAGATGGGCAGGACATCTAGCAAGATCACAGCATAACAACTCTCCTAGAAGAATCCTTATGTTACAACCTGTGGGAAGTAGAAATAGGGGTAGGCCAAAACTTAGATGGAAGGATGGTGTAGATGAGGATGGGAGAAAAATAGGCGCAGCAAACTGGCAACGGTTGGCAGTGGATAGGACTGACTGGTGCAATAGACTTGGGAAGGTCGAGGCTCTTTCATAGGGCTGTAGCACCATTGATCATGATTGCGCCGAAGCCATGACGGTCGCTAATTCTTCAACAATTTTCCCCCATCTAAAAAGTGAATAACGTCCCTAAAAAAGTTTCCCTTCAAAAATTTATTTCATTGATGCAATGACGGTCGCTAATTTAATACTTTTTCCCCATTGAAAAAGTGCAAAACGTCTCTAAAGAAATTTTAAACTTCAGAAATTTATTTTGCCGAAGCGGTGACGGTTGCTAATTCAATACTTTTCCCCATCTAAAAAGGGCACAACGTCCCTAAAATTATTTCTTCGGGCAAAGACGGTCGCTAACTCAATACTTTTTCCCCATCTAAAAAGGGCACAACGTCCCTAAAGAAGTTTTCACTTCAAAAATTTATTGTCGTCGAAGCCATGACAGTAGCGATGACGGTCGCTAATTCAATACTTTTCCCCATCTAAAAAGGGCACAACGTCCCTAAAATTATTTCTTCGAGGCAAAGACGGTCGCTAACTCAATACTTTTTCCCCATCTAAAAAGGGCACAACGTCCCTAAAGAAGTTTTCACTTCAAAAATTTATTGTCGTCGAAGCCATGACAGTAGCGATGACGGTCGCTAATTCAATACTTTTTCCCAATCTAAAAAGGGCACAACGTCCCTAAAGAAGTTTTCACTTCAAAACATTATTTCGTCGAAGCAATGACGGTCGTTAATTCAATACTTTTTCCCCATCTAAAAAGTGCACAACGTCCCTGAAGAAGTTTTCACTTCAAAAATTTATTTCGTTGAAGCAATGACGGTCGCTAATTTAATACTTTTTTCCCATCGAAAAAGTGCAAAACGTCTCTAAAGAAGTGTCACTTCAAAAATTGATTTTGCCGAAGCGATGACGGTCTCTAATTTAATATTTTTCCCCATCTAAACGTCCCTAAAGAAGTTTTCACTTCAAAAATTATTTTGTCGAAGCAAAGACGGTCGCGTTGACGGTCGCTAATTCAATATTTTTTCCCCATCTAAAAAGGGCACAACGTCCCTAAAGAAGTTTTCACTTAAAAAATTTATTTTCGTCGAAGCAATGATGGTCGCGATGACGGTCGCTAATTCAATACGTTTCCCCATCTAAAAAGGGCAAAACGTCCCTAAAGAAGTTTTCACTTCAAAATATTATTTGGTCGAAGCAATGACGGTCGCTAATTCAATACTTTTTCCCCATCTAAAAAGGGCACAACGTCCCTAAAGAAGTTTTCACTTCAAAAATTTATTTTCGTCGAAGCAATGACGGTCGCTAATACAATACTTTTTCTCAATCCAAAAGGGCAAAACGTCCCTAAAGAAGTTTTCATTTCAAAAATTTATTGTCCTCGAAGCAATGACGGTCGCTAATTCAATACTTTTTCGCCATTTAAAAGGGGAACAACGTTTCTACAGAAGTTTTCACTTCAAAAATGTATTTCGTCGAAGCGATGACGGTCGCTAAATTATTACTTTTTCCCCATCTAAAAAGTGCACAACGTCCCTAAAGAACTTTTCATTTCAAAAATTTATTTCGCCGAAGCGATGACGGTTGCTAATGGACGGCCGGAGTGATGACGTAGAAGTGTCAATTTTTATTGACATATGTCATATCAGATTTTTCCAAACCTTTCCAAACAAACGTTGTTTAGTATGGTAAATTTGTATTTTTTATTATTTTTTCAGTTTTTACAGAGAATATTTCCGTTTTTTGCAATATGTAAGTATTGTTACAGTTACTACAACAATTTTACAACGTTGTGTAAATAATAAAGCATGATGTTTTATATAAATAGCAATAAAATGTATGTATGGGTGAAGTAAGGTTTGAATTTATTTGATTTTTAGAAATTTTAGATTTTATATTTTATTCTATTTTTTTTAGATTTTATACTAATTAAAAAGTCTTGAGATTCGGTAAAACATTTTCAACGTGTTTACAATCTTTGTTTGGAAAGTGAAAATAACAGTGAATATAGCCGCAGTTGGCCGTGACGTCACACTCCGGCCGTCTATTCAATACTTTTCTGCATCTAAAAAGTGCACAATGTCCTTAAAGAAGTGTTTAGGGAGCGTTCAAGTATTACGTAACGCGGTTTTTGAAGATTTTTGACCCCCCCTACGTAAAGCACCTTAATGGGGCGTTCACGTATTACGTAACGCAATTTTTAACCCACCCCCCAACCTGCGTTACATAATACTTGAACGGTCCCTTACTTCAAAAATTTATTTCATCGAAGCAATGACGGTCGCTAATTCAATACTTTTTCCCCATCTAAAAAGTGCACAACGTCCCTAAAGAAGTGTATTTTGTCCGACAGAACTTCCAATTGATTTGTTACCCTTTCATTAAACTCTTAAGCAAAAATCAGACTGCTATTGCTAACCAACATGATTTCTGTCACTTGACATGTTTTTCGTGTTCCACGCATTAAAATGCCCAGTTGGTAATACACACCAGTCCGATTTTTGCATGAGAGTTTAATGAAATGGTAAATCAATTGGAAGTTCTGTCCGACAAAATACATGGGACGTTTTCGTAGTATGGCATACCAAATTTTTAACCTGTTCCAGTGTTGCCATATATCAAAGTTTGTCCGATTAGACACTGTTAAGCTATTAACAAATTTTCAGCTTGGTATTAATCAACTTTTTTTTGGTACGCGGGATCCAGACCTATATGTAAATACTAAAGAAAAATCTAAAATAATAATAAAAAAATTAAAGCACTCATGGGAGTGCCGACAGAAGTGAAAACTTCTTATAGTATATAAATTATGAGCTCATTGCTTTTTCCCCATCCAAAAAGAAGTGCTTTAGCTATAGCTATATTATATACGCGTTGCGTACGTTCTATGCTACTTATGTATATGTACAATGTACATACACGTAATATACAGTGAGCACGTAAACGTTGGAATAAATTCATTTTCTCGAGAATGGTCTATTTGAAAAAAAAAATCCCGAAACAGGTCAATTTTTATTTTTAAATTACGACTTTTTGGCATATATATCATACTAGTTACGTCACCCATTTGGGCGTGATGAAAGTCATCAATGATTTTTGTTTAATGAGAATAGGGGTCGTGTGGTAGCTCATTTGAAAGGTAATTCTCTATTCAGTAGTATAAACATTAACATAATTATTTATACAGGGTGTCGAAAAAACTTTTTTTTTAATTAAATTTATTGACATAAAAAGAAGAATATGTGTAATTTATTTAATTCAAAATACATTTTACTGCTCTCAGAAAACAGAAAAATATGTTGATTTGAAAACAAATTAGTTTTTTTAGCTTAAATTAAATGCTCAAATTGCCAAGTGGCAGGTGAATGGCTGCTTTAATATTGAATTTGCAAAAAACAATATTTTTCATTTGTCAAATAAACATTTTTTCCTGTTTTCTGATAGGAGTAAAATGTATTTTGAAATAAATGAATTACACAGATTCTTCTTTTATATCAATAAATTTAATTCAAAAAAAATTTTTTTGGACACCCTGTATAAATAGTGTGACCAACTCCAATTCAGTCGAATTCGGGACAAGGCTGAAAAAATACCTGAAATCCGGGACTTTTCAATGAAAATCGGGCCATTTTTTTTAAATATAGAATTTTAATAACATCATTTTATTGATTATTTATCATTTTTATGTTGACAACAATTTTTTTTATGGGATGAGTTGTAATGATAATCACATTTTTGTTAGTTTTTGACGTTTCGCCTTCCAATCCAGAAATCGTTCTCAAAAAAGGAACTGATGTTGGACTTCCATGTAAATAGAACCTTATAAAAATATAATTATCATTAGTACATATTCATGTTTTTAAATCGTCTTTTCAGAAGACGATAATTAAAATACAGAAACGGGAAAAAGTCCAGAGTTTGAGTTTTCGTAGAACTATAATACCACGATGTAAAATGCATCCGTTTTGGATGTGGTATTAGTATTACAACACTCTACAAATTGTCGACTTTTTTCGTTCCACCAATTCAATTTGATGTGAATTTTTAGAAGAAAAACATATTCAAAATTTGAAAATAGAATTTTACCAAAACGTTGAAAATTCGGATGGCCCGGAAGCCTTGTTCTGGACGCCGGGACACGACTTCGTAATTTGGGCCATGTCCCGGATTTTTCGGGCTAGTTGGTCACACTATGTATAAATAATTATGTTAATGTTTATATTGCTGAATAGAGACACACTATGTAATGTATAAATAATTATGTTAATGTTTATATTGCTGAATAGAGAATTAAATTAACTTTCAAATGAGCTATGACACGGCCCCTACTCCCATTTAAAAAAATCATCGATGACGTCATCACGCCCAAATGAGTGACATCACTAGTACGATATATATGCCAAAAAGTCGCAATTTAAAAACAAAAATCAATCTGTTTCGGGATTTTTTTCCAAAATTGTCCATACTCGAGAAAATGAATTTATTCCAACCTTTAGGTGCTTACTGTATACAATACGTACGAAATTTAGTTCGGCAAAGTGATGATGGTCCCAAACTCAATACGTTTCCCCATCTAAAAAGTGCACAACGTCCCTAAAGAAGTTTTCATTTCAAAAATTTATTTCGCCGAAGCGATGACGGTCGCTAATTCAACACTTTTTCCCCATCGAAAAAGTGCAAAACGTCCCTAAAGAAGTTTTCACTTCAAAAACGTATTTTGCCGAAGCGATTACGGTCGCTAATTCAATACTTTTTCCTCATCTCATCTAAAAAAGGGCACAACGTCCCTAAAGAAGTTTTCACTTCAACAATTTATTTCGTCGAAGCATTGACGGTCGCTAACTTAATACTTTTTCCCCATCTAAAAAGGGCACAACGTCCCTAAAGAAGTTTTCACTTCAAAAATATTTCGTCGAAGCAATGACGGTCGCGATGACGGCCGCCAATTCAATATTTTTCCCTATCTAAAAAGGGCACAACGTCCCTAAATATGTTTTCACTTCAAAAATTTATTTTCGTCGAAGCAATGACGGTCGCAAATTCAATACTTTTTCCCCATCTAAATAGGGCAAAACGTCCTAAAGAAGTTTTCACTTCAAAAATTTATTTCGCCGAAGCGATGACGGTCGCTAATTTAATACTTTTTTTCCCATCGAAAAAGTGCAAAACGTCTCTAAAGAAGTGTCACTTCAAAAATTTATTTTGCCGAAGCGATGACTGTCTCTAATTTAATATTTTTCCCCATCTAAGCACAACGTCCCTAAAGAAGTTTTCACTTCAGAAATTTATTTCGTCAAGGCGATAACGGCGCTAATTCAATACTTTTTCCCCATCTAAAAAGTGCACAACGTCCTTAAACAAGTGTTCACTTCAAAAATTTATTTCGTCGAGGCAATGAAGGTCGCGATGACGGTCGCTACTTCAATACTTTTCCCCATCTAAAAAGTGCACAACGTCCCTAAAGAAGTTTTCACTTCAATAATATTACTATTATTATAAGCATATTATAATAATATACGTACAAAATTTATTTCGTCGAAGCGATGACGGTCGCGATATCAATCTTTTTTCCCCATCCCAAAATAGATTTTACATTTATTTTAAGTTTAAGTACTTCTACACAATTTATATTATACATACACATAATAAATATACGTACAAAAGTTATTTCACCGAAGAGATGACGGTCGCGAAATAAATCCTTTTCCCCATAGGTTTTACATTTATTTTAAATTTAAATACTTCTATACAATTTATGTATACATACACATAATTTACACTGCGATGCAAAAAAGTCGATGCACTAAAAATTTGGTCATTTTTGAAGTTTCGAAATTCCTAAACCTGTTGTTCGATTTAAGTGATTTTTTTACCACGTTATACGCTCTGAGCTTCGCTGGTGGCGCTCCTAGCGGATTACTAATTCAACTTTCACCGGTAATTTTTAAATTTATTATTTAATTGTTATCTCTTAATATTTACAACGCAAACAAGTAATTAAATTGTAATCGATTTTTTTAAGATTTTGCTAATCATTTTGACGTTCTATTGATAAAATATGAATATCTTACTTCGGATACTTTCACAATTATCGTGTAGATGGCGCTAAGATTAATAGAATAATTTATAATTAAATATTACGGAACAGTAAAAAAACTTAAATTCAGTATTTAAAACGTAAGTATATTTAAGGTAAAAATATATACCACAGCTTTGACCAACTAATATTTTTTATAATTAATGTTTTTAATTTTAATTTTAAATTAATCACTTTGACATTTATGTCAAATTTCCGGTAAAGGTTTACAGACTTGTCACTACTGGCACTCGCGAATTTGTAAATATCCCCTCTACGTACGAGCTCGCAGCGTATAGCCTTATTCATTGACAATATCGCTGTAATAATATTGTTGCTAGACAGTCAAACTGTCATTGTATACTGAGTATACGAATCAAACTGTGTTTTTTTCTCAAAGTTCGCATCACCTTGTAAACTATTCTAGCACTTATAAAATACTGAAATTAAAACCTAACTATAGCCTCAGGTTTTCTTAACATTTTGTCTTTCGATTCATTCGCTTATGTTGGATAATAAAAAAGTTAGGTACTTAAACAACTGCCCATGTTCGTCATCAGTACAGGGTTTTTTTGAAATAAGTGCGGCAAACTTTAAGGGGTAATTTTACACATGAAAATAATGACAGTTTGCTTAATAACCATATGTCCAATGTTCAATATTTTTTACAAACTGACAATTTATTTATTGCTTTAAAACCATTTGAGATATGCAAATCAAATTTGGTGGGTTTTAAGACGTAGTTATTGCACATTTTTTGACATACAATTAAGAATTTTATATTGACCATTGACGTGCGTACGGATAATATTATCGGTCATAACACCCGTTTGCGCGCCAATGGTGAATATAAAATTCTTAATTGTATGTCAAAAAATGTGCAATAACTACGTCTTAAAACCCACCAAATTTGATTTGCATACCTCAACTGGTTTTAAAGCAATAAATAAATCGTCAGTTTGTAAAAAAATATTGAACATCCCGTATCTCGGAATCGAAGCGTTTGCGGACATTATGATTATAAAGCAAATTGTGATTATTTTATCATGTAAAATTACCCCCTAAAGTTTGTCACACTTATTTAGAAACACCCTGTACTGATGACGAACATGGCCAGTTGTTAAAGTACCTAACTTTTTCATTATTCAATACAAGCGAATGAATCGAAAGACAAAATGTTAAGAAAACCTGGGGCTATAGTTAGGTTTTAATTTCAGTATTTTATAAATGCTAGAATAGTCCACAGGGTGATGCGAACTTTGAGAAAAAGGCACAGTTTGATTCGTACACCCGTTATACAATGACAGTTTGACTATCTAGCAACAATATTATTACAGCGATATTGTCAATGAATAAAACTATAACATGGTAAAAAAATCACTTAAATCCAACAACAGGTTTAGGAAATTCGAAACTTCAAAAATGACCAAATTTTTAGTGGATCAATTTTTTTGCACCGCTGTGTAGATACGTACAAAATTTATTACGCCGAAGAGATGACGGTCGCGAAATAAATCCTTTTTCCCCATCCTAAAATAGGTTTTATACATACACATAATATAGCTATATATGTACAAAATTTATTTCGCCGAAGCGATGATGGTGGCGAAATCAATCCTTTTTCCCCATCCTAAAATAGGTTTTCCATTTATTTTAAATTTAAATACCTCCACACAATTTATATATACATACCTACACATAATATATAGCATAAGTGATGACGGTCGCGAATTCAATGCTTTTCCCCTAACCAAAAATCGCACAACGTTCCTAAAGAAGTTTTCACTTCAAAAATTATCGGAATCTTTTAATTTGTTCACGAAAAAATTAACTGTGAAAATGTGCATAATTTTCTATATCCTTAACTTTTGACAGCAGTTTACTTGATTTCCCAAAAAAGTTTTTCGCCTTTTATCGGATGATCTTCAATGAACTAGTCATGCTAATTGGACCATGCAGGTTTCTTCAATTAACGATTGTGAATTAGACGATGCCATTTTTTTGAAAAATATTCAAAAACTATTCGCACGGCACAAGTATTGGACACCAAAACTAGGAGAGAATTGAACTATCGGCCGATAAAGAATCGTGTGTGCGCAACTCCTAGTTAGCCAATACTGATTAAACCGTTGGCCGACTTTTTAGTTTGAATGCAATCGGGAAGCCCATCAAACTTTTTTGTCGGTCGAGACTGAATCGGTGTAATGTGCGCATCTGCATACCTCTCTGTACTGATTAAGAAGCCGACCAAACTATCGGCCGATAAAAAGTCTGCAGTCTGCGGGGGCTCTAAGGCATACTGCCGTCCTCAATTAAAACGCGGTAAGTTTAAGTTGGCTGCACATACCGCGTTCTATTTGAGGACGGCAGCATAGCCATTTATATTTTAACATAGACCGAGTATAAGGGCCGCGCATGCTGACGACAAGATCTCTTGTATGTAGGTACTTATAGTTGTCCTGTCGTTTGTTTCTGTTTGTCCCTCCTGTTGCTCTGCATTTTCTTGCATTTTATTACCACCTTTCTTTAAGTGGATCGGTACAAGGTTTCGGCTCGAAAATGCTATTTAAATGGGAATCATTTTTTCGAATCCAGAGAAAACTAATAAGTATTTTTGAAAAAAATTAAACGTGGAATGAAAGATTACATTCTTACCGAGAGCTGACAGTCCCTGAAAACTTCTATAATGTTTATTTTAATAAGTTACAGGGGTGAAAAACTAAGAGAAAATGCAGTGTGATTTTTAATTTCAAATATCTCATTCAAAAATTTTTTTTATTTATTCTAAGAGACTTTCGGCCCTCGATAATAATTTAGTCTTTCATTCTGCGTTTGAATTTAAAAAAAATATATATTTATTAGTTTTTTCAGGATTCGACAAAAATGGACACCATGTCCGTGGTGATATTTTCCAAATCGAACATTCGCTATATTTGTCATACAACGCACTGAGTCGAACAGAATATGGCGACAAGACAGTGACAATTTTAAATATTTGACATTCAATCGGGAATATTTTGAGTTGTTGGGTAAATAATATTGATAGTGTATTTGATAAATAATTGATTTAAGACGTGAACTTAATAAAAAGTTATTTATTGTTTATTATTTATGGAAGATCCAAGCAGAGAATACACCGGGATATATTCTGTGATCCAAGTATTTTGTTATTAAAGATGTTCAAAATTGTAAGCTTTCCATAGTAACAATATAATATTAAAAAATCACTTTTCCTCTTTTCTCGATTGAGTATTAGGTTTTGTTGTACAGTATATAAATTATTACAATCACTGAATACATAGTGAAAAAATTATCATATTAATTAACAGAATTAATAATTGAATGGGTGATTGGAAAAAGGTTAAAATTCCAAAAATTTGGCGAGTTACAATAATATACAAATATTAAGAGAATGGCTATCTAACTTGGCCAAATCAGATAGCCGTTTTATGAATATTTGTATCTTATACCCTCTGAGCGCAAAAAACGATAAAATTGGGGGTCGCCTTCTAGCAGCTTCGACGCAAAACAGTTTTCTTTCCAATTTCTAAAAATATGGTTGTCAGGAATCTTATCCTTTTTCCAATCACACATTCAATTATACAAGAAGTAACAGTTATCCAAGAGCATTCAAAAGCCATCTCTTTAAATGTTTACATTTTTATACCAGTGAGAATTTTACTACACGTAATTTCGTGTGTAAAGACAGAAAAAGTAGGAATAGTCGTAAAATATTTGCGCCTACACTCTTAATTCTACCTTTCCACTTTAAATTTAATATTGTCTTTCTTTGTTTCTACATTTATTTTCCCTTGCGCTCAAATGTTTATATTATAGTCAGTTTGATTTTTAGGTTGTCTCCAAGGGAACAAGATGGAAATTATAGAAACAGTAACTGAACATTCATCTCAGGAAGAACATTACATGAATCGATATGCGGAAGGAAAAACATTAAAAAAAAATGTAAAAGTTGTGAATGAAAAAAAACCTTATAAATGTGAAATTTGTTTTAAGCAATTTAGTGAAGCAGGTAATTTAAAAACACATTTGAGAGTGCACACTGGAGAAAAGCCTTACAAGTGTGAGATTTGTTTTAAACAATTTAGTGAAGCAGGTAATTTAAAAAGGCATTTGACAGTGCACACGGGAGAAAAACCTCACAAGTGTGAAATTTGTTTTAAGCAATTTATTACAGCGTGGAATTTGAGAGTACATTTGAGATTGCACACTGGAGAAAGACCTCACAAGTGTGAAATTTGTTTTAAGTCGTTTATTACAATAAGTATGCTGAAAGTACACTTGAGAGTGCACACTGGAGAAAAGCCTCACAAGTGTGAAATCTGTTTTCAGCAGTTTAGTCAAGTAAATCATTTAAAAACACATTTGAGAGTACACACTGGAGAAAAACCTCACAAGTGTGAAATTTGTTTTAAGCAGTTTAATACAGCAGGTGCTTTGAAAGTACATTTGAGAATACACACTGGAGAAAAGTCTCACAAGTGTGAAATTTGTTTTAAACAATTTAGAGAAGCAGGTAATTTAAAATGGCATTTGACAGTGCACACGGGAGAAAAACCTCACAAGTGTGAAATTTGTTTTAAGCAGTTTACTACAGCGGGACATTTGAGAGTACATTTGAGATTGCACAATGGAGAAAGACCTCACAAGTGTGAAATTTGTTTTAAGTCGTTTATTACAATAAGTTTGCTGAAAGTACACTTGAGAGTGCACACTGGAGAAAAGCCTTACAAGTGTGAGATTTGTTTTAAAAAATTTAGTGAAGCAGGTAATTTAAAAAGGCATTTGACAGTGCACACGGGAGAAAAACCTCACAAGTGTGAAATTTGTTTTAAACAGTTTATTACAGCGGGACATTTAAGAGTACATTTGAGATTGCACACTGGAGAAAGACATCACAAGTGTGAAATTTGTTTTAAGTCGTTTATTACAATAAGTATGCTGAAAGTACACTTGGGAGTGCACACTGGAGAGAAGCCTCACATGTGTGAAATTTGTTTTAAGCAGTTTAGTGGAGTAGAACATTTGAAACGACATTTGAGAGTACACACTGGAGAAAAGCCCCACAAGTGTGAAATTTGTTTTAAACAATTTAGTCAAGCAGGTAATTTAAAAAGACATTTGACAGTGCACACGGGAGAAAAACCTCACAAGTGTGAAATTTGTTTTAAACAGTTTATTACAGCGGGACATTTAAGAGTACATTTGAGATTGCACACTGGAGAAAGACATCACAAGTGTGAAATTTGTTTTAAGTCGTTTATTACAATAAGTATGCTGAAAGTACACTTGGGAGTGCACACTGGAGAGAAGCCTCACATGTGTGAAATTTGTTTTAAGCAGTTTAGTGGAGTAGAACATTTGAAACGACATTTGAGAGTACACACTGGAGAAAAGCCCCACAAGTGTGAAATTTGTTTTAAACAATTTAGTCAAGCAGGTAATTTAAAAAGACATTTGACAGTGCACACGGGAGAAAAACCTCACAAGTGTGAAATTTGTTTTAAACAGTTTATTACAGCGGGACATTTAAGAGTACATTTGAGATTGCACACTGGAGAAAGACATCACAAGTGTGAAATTTGTTTTAAGTCGTTTATTACAATAAGTATGCTGAAAGTACACTTGGGAGTACACACTGGAGAGAAGCCTCACATGTGTGAAATTTGTTTTAAGCAGTTTAGTGGAGTAGAACATTTGAAACGACATTTGAGAGTACACACTGGAGAAAAGCCCCACAAGTGTGAAATTTGTTTTAAACAATTTAGTCAAGCAGGTAATTTAAAAAGACATTTGACAGTGCATACTGGAAAAAAAGCCTCACAAGTATGAAATATGTTTTAAGCAATTTAGTGATAAAAGTACTTTAAAAACACATTTGAGAGTGCACTCTAGAAAAAAGCTAAACAGGAACTGATCTTTATTTTGATCTTAGAATATAGGTATAGTCTAAGCCAGCGTTTCCCAAATGGTGAGTCGCGACTCGGTCCAAGAAAGAAAAATGCCGGGTCGCGTCGTCTCGCCGTCTCACATCTTGCATTTTAAGGCCGCGCTCTGACTGACGCCACCGCTATCTTTGTGATATTTTTGACTTCTTGAACAATGTAAATATGACATTACAAGGTAGCAATGTAAATGTATTTAGAGTACAAGAGAAGATGGAAGCTGCAACAACAAAACTTAATTTGAGGACAAGCATTAAATTACAAAGCTTTTAAAAAGCTAACAGAACTACAAAAAGAGTATAACGTGAATTCATTGTAGGATAAGATTTCAGTAGCTTTCAAGGAACACCTGTTCTGGAGGAAAATCTGAAGGAATATTCCCCCATCCCAGAGCTGGGTAGTATCCGGATACTTTTGTATCCGAATACAATATCCGGATACTTTTTATGTATCCGAAAGCTGTATCCGGATACTTTTTAAATTTTGTATCCGGTATCCGTATCCGTGATCAAATTTTAAAGTATCCGGCGTCCGGATACTTTTTTTGATATTCGGATACTTTTAAATATTTATCGCGAGAAAAATGAAGAGGACGACGATGAGAAAATTGGTGAAGAAGATGAATTGCAAATTTTACATTTGGACGTTGATCAAGCCTATGAAGGAAAAGAGTTAGTTAGAAGACCAGGATATACAGTTACCCAAACATATGCGATGTGCCACACATACTTTAAATTTAATAGCCACAACCGATTATAAAAATACTGTAACAACAATTCCAGCGATACGAACAAGAGAAAAGAATGCATTTAGTAAATGTGCTCAATTATGGAAAAAATCAAATAAACCAAAACGTAATGAAATTATAATTAAACTTTTAGGGCATACTTTAAGTTCTCCAGGGGCCACTAGATGGAACTATGTACACTTTTGATGCCGTTTCGCAGATTCTTAAAGCAAAAGAAAAACTTCCAATTTTGCAACAACATTTCACGTTAGAAACTTTCAAGGAAACTTAACTGTTATACCTAGAGGAATACTGTTTAGTTATGAAACATTTGGCCTCAACGTTAGATTTGTTACAAGGTGAAGACAATGTATCTTTTGGATATTTGTTACCCAGTTTAATTTCATTAATTAATAAATATGAGAAACTTCTTGCCCAAACGAAATTAAAATATGGAGGAGAACATCTAGCAAAAATGTGCATTAAAAGCTTAAATACTCGTTTTGCAAACATTTTAAATTTGGAATGGGAAGATCGAATTATAGCTGCAGTTCTTCCTAAATTTAAGCTTAAGTGGTACAATGTCGTAAAAAATCCCCAAAAAACTATAGAAGATATAAAAAAATGCATTATAACTGTCGCCAAAACAAAAATGGAATTGGAAAGTTGCAATGAATCAGATGAAAGTGGAGATCAAAATTTGGATGACTTTTTTGATTTTAGCAATTTTCGAGACCAGCAAGTGGACAACAGCTGTACTATTAATTATACACAGAATGAACAGGGTTCCAGCATCAATAATAGAACTTCAAAAGTACAGTTGGAGTTGCTAAGATATTTGGAGGACAAAAGAACCAATTTGAACATCTTAAATGAATACCCAATCTTAAAAAGGGTGTCAATAAAGTACAACACATGCTTACCTTCGTCAGCACCAGTTGAAAGACTTTTCTCTTTTGCAACTATGATTGATACGCCTAAAAAAAAGCTTTAAGCGATGAACACTTTGAGGTATTGGTACTTACAAAGGCAAATTCAAAGGCACTTCACTTCTGACTTCGTCAGCAATTGGAATACTTTCTGTATTAGTACGTTTTTATTTTAATTTAATGTTTCCTTATAGGTTAAGTTCTAGTTTTATTATTCATAAGCAATAAATAATTTTTTGAGTACTTTCTGATTTCTTTCTCCATCATTTAATGTATTTTTATTATTATATATTACATTAAAAATACATGCACATCACACAGTTCTAATACTAATAATTTATGGGGTCTAGGACGTTTCATCGCCGCCGTTTCGATGCCGCCAGTTCGATGCCGATGCAGGCCGATTCATCGCCAGTCAATTAATCGCTATCCGATATATTTCCGAATTTTCGACAGTTACAATTATTATTTATTTTTAGTATTAATAAGGAATTCTAGGAAATACGAGATATGACGGCAATGAAATGGACTGGCGATGAACCGGCGGCATCGAAACGTCCCATTCCGTAATTTATGTCCTTCTTAAAAAAAGTATCCTAGGAAGTACCTATCCGAAAAAAATATCCGGATACTTGTATCCGAATATATTTTTAAATGAAAGTATTCGTACTTTTTTAAAAAGTATCCGGATACATTTCGAGTATCCGGATACTTTTTTTCAGTATCCAACCCAACTCTGATCAAGCCAGTGACGTCATTATTTAACGTGCGCAGTGACTGTATCTTTTGTCACACGCTATTTTGATGTGTTTAGTGTTTGCTTGATTACAAAAATATTTGTTATAAAAGTAGTCGGTTTTGCTAAACTCAGACACAACTGGCTAGTGATTTTAGTAGGTATGTAATTTTTTTGTTTTTGGCCAATTTTGGCAAAATTACTAACTATTTAGTAATTATTAACTATTTAGTAATGATTTTTCTTGCCAATTTTACCAAACTGGCAATTACTAAAATCACTAGCCAGTTGTGTCTGAGCTTAACGAACAGACTATATTAAGGGAAGGCAAGCAGAACTACATATTCAGATGTTTCAAACTTAATTGTAATAAATTATAATATGATTTATATTATAAAAGGTAGAATGGTAGAACACTTTTATCTATGATCAGTAGCTAACTTCTCGGACCCCAAAAATCTTAAATTATTTATTATTGATACTGAAATCTTGGTATTTCGACATAATTAAAAAATTTTCTCGTTATTTTATCTAGTTTATGTTTTCCATGTTAATAAATTAATAAGATATGTCACAATATGTCACATGCTCAGGCCCGGATCTACAAATTTTGGCCCCCCCTGCAAACCTGCAAACCACACGAAGGGCCTCCCATGAGCGGTTCTAGGCATTTTTGGTGCCTACCGGGGGTATGGGAATATTACCCTCCGGGTGAAATACCCCCAGGAGGACCCCCTCGTGGTCCGGAAACTTCACCAGGAAAATTTTGAAAAATTATGATTAAAATAGTGAGTTTTAAGGCACTTTACGATGTCATCAACAGTTCAAAAATTATAATGTTAATTCTCTGTCAGTATTACAAGCATAGTAGGAAATTTGCATGAAAATATAACAACTACACACTGCAGAGAATTGAACCGTTGTGCAATCTGACCATTTACCACATCTACTAGAGCAAAGAACACCTTGACCTTGAAAGAGGTCTCTTCATCATAAAATCTATGGTTCTTTACTAATTCATCAAAATGCCTTTTCTCTTTGCTCTGTTGAGTACTAGCAAACACGGGGTCTACTTGCCATTTGGAACTAAGATTAGTAGTAGATTCTTTTTCTAATTTTGGGTAGTCTTCTCGAATGTTCTGTAAACGGTCTTTACTCGTATTTTTAGAGTCTGCGCCACTTTTTCCAGATATGTTTCTTTACCTTGAAGTATTTAAGAAGAGGCATAGATAGAATAAGAGTCATAATAATGAATTTAAAACTGTCCATTGCTTTTACAAATTTATTTGCTTCAGTGGCGGGTCTACGGGGGGAAAAAGGAGAAATTCCCCCAATAATAGGTCCAAAATTAAAGAAAATAATTGTTGAAACAAAAATATATTACACCAAAATATATTATAATTTTGGTTTATCCTTTTTATGTCCTTTGGTTGGTGTTTCATTGGAAGTTTCCCCCTAAGGCAAATTTCGCCTCCCAAGGCAAATGTCTAGATTCGTCACTGGTTTGCTTCTGCAATTTCGTTGTGTTTTTTGCTTTCAAGCAAAATCCTTTCTGCTTTCATAATATGTATCTGGGAATCTTAAGTTTTATTGTCAAAATAGATTCATGTCTTGAAGCCCATATTGTTGGATTCAACTTCTTGAAAGTCACATCGGATTCACGTGTCAATGAAGACAATACCATCAACTCTCATGTTTTTTAAAACGTGAATTTAACATAATATTAGGTAGGCCTATTTTAAACGCGCGTACAAATTAACGTTGGAAATTATTAATTATCATTATCAATATGCACCATAAAACAAAATCTCAATTTCTAACAAGTTTCTTATCAGCCTTTCAATGAATCAGCCTTTCTTGGGCTCACGGCCCATACAACAGGCCGCCGCCGCCCCTACAACAGGCCGCCGCCGCCCCACCCCCGCAATGCGTGGTCGCGCGGTTCCTAGATCCGGACCTGTACATGCTCGTTCCCGATTTATTCTAAGAACACATGGCAACACTGAAATGTCTTCATTGTCCGTAGTCCGCATAGAGTAGAGAAATAACAACTTGTTTTTATTTCTCTATGTAGTCCGTCGTAGCTAACTTCTCAATTGTCAAAAAAAGCATTTTTATTTTTGTTAGCAAAATTTCAATAATTTGTTTATTTATATTTTATATTGTATGTAATTTATACCGAGTCTGGATGTGGACAGTGTGGGGATGTGAATGCCCTGGTGCAGGGGCGGATGGGCAAGTAAAATTCTACCGGGAGAATAAACGACGGCGGCCCAAAATTTAAATATATATATATATATATATATATATATATATATATATATATATATACATGGGAGTTTTTTTGATTTTTTTAAACTATAGAAACTTGGAATCTAAAATACAAAGTTTGCTCTAGAAAATTCTATATTAAGATATTTAAGATATATAAATAACAAATTAATGTGTTATAAACTATAGGTGAATGAAATATCGTTTTACATATATAGCTATCACTAAATGGTTACCTGTTACCTATTATTTATTATATTAATACATTAAAGCGTCCTTCATTAATTTGGTTGTTTGACCCAAACGATTAATAATTTCATCATTGTTGATATCGCTCAGTATATCATTTTCAATATTCATCAGCATGAACGACTCGAGTCTATTATCAGACAAGGAGTTTCTTAATCTATTTTTGATAAATTTTAAAGTTGAAAACGATCGTTCACATGCCACTTGCGAGATGGGCAATGAAAGTATATATTGATAAGCCAATACCAGCGTGGAATAAGCCCCCTTAAACAAATTATATTTTAAAATTGAACCGTAGCAACAAATGACACAGTTCTGACATTTGTTAGATTCGATGCACACCCTTGATTTTGTACTCTGTTTTGTTATACAGTCATCTTCGTCTACATCTGACTGTGCAGAAGAAGAGTCGTCTAACTCCACATCAAGTCTAGCATAATTTATTTCATATGAATCTTCAATTGTTAATTTAATATGTTTCCAGTTGCTTGCAAAGCTTGCTAACTCTTCTTTCAACTTTGCAGGAGTTGCAGAAGAATCAAACTGTATTAATTTTTCTGACAATATTTTTAGAGAATTCTCAGGTAGCTCACCTTTGGCGATTTCTTCAAAATTATTTGGATCTAAAATGTTCAGATCCCTACATAATTCAGCGTTGTTTGCAAATATTCTACTGATTGATTCTACTGCAGTATCCGCAATAACGTTAAAAAAAACAATTCTAAAATTTTCTTTTGGGCTTACTGGGATTTCATCAGAAGTTTTCTCATCAAAGAATTTCTTTTTCTTTTTTGATCGAAACTCGTGCAATTGTTCTTCAATAAAAAATTCGAAGTCTCTCCTTTCAAAAGAGAGTTTAGCCCACCCTACAAATTTATCTGCAGATGCTTCAATGTCTGGAAAATTTCGTTGCATTTTTTTTAAACTCAGTATAGAATCATTAACCATAAAGTTACATTTTAATAAATCTAACCCTGTTGTCTGAATATATCTTGATAAAGGGCCTGTTATAGAGAACAGTTTTAAGAATATGTGCCCAATTAAAATATTTTCGTATTTCAGTAATTGTGCTTTGTAATTTGCAGCAGTCGCTCTTGCATCTGGCTTAATTTTTTGTGAATTTTCAATTGTATTAAGAATGTCAATTAAATCAACGTACAGTGCTTTATTAGGTTCATTTAAATTACCAAAAATTTTACTGAGCGCTGCTTCCTTTGACCACCAACGAGTTTCTCCTATCAACTGAAGTTTCTGTGATCTAGCATTGTTACCAATGTCCAACCAGTAACCCATGCGTTGATGAGATTCTTTAAAAAATGCTGCTATACAATTCAGTAATGAAAAAAATGATGCGGCCTTAATGTGGGATTTAAAAATGTCTGTCAGAACAAGATTTAAAATATGCACATAACACCAAACATGAACATGATTTGAATTTTCCTGGACCATGAAACTGGAGAATCCCGAATATCTCCCTTGCATATTAGCCGCCCCATAAGTAGAGTCAGCAATACAATTTTTTTCATCCAAACCATTTTTTACCAGTATGTCATGAATCATGGTATGAAATCCCTTCCCTGTTGAATTGTGACAAGGAACAACTGCAAGAAGGCGTTCGTGAATTGTTCCGTTGTAAACATACCTGAAATAAAATAAAATAAGCAAAGGTGAAGATTTTATTATACTTACAATTTAACATACCTTGTTACAACTGAACATTGGTCTGTTACTGAAATATCTTGAGTGCTGTCTATTTCTATAGAGAACATAGTGGCAGTCTGTATCTCTGAAGAAATCTTCTTTAGAATAATTTCTGTGATTATGACAATGATTGAATTTACAGTAGTTTTTGACAAAAATGTGTAGAAATTTCCAGCTCGACGTTTGATTTTTCTATTGTGATAACTTTTGCTTTTTTTAACAATGGCGTCCAAATGTTTCTTCAAAATAACATCAAATTTCGATAAAAGTAAGATTATTTCCAAAAAATTACCATGATCTAGGTTTTCATTTTCTAGATTGTATGCAGCTTCATTTGCTGTGCCCCGATAAGAAAGTCCTCGTTTGCCAATTAGTTTTATAACATCAATAATAACATCCAAAACGTGCCGATTGCTTGCAACTTTTTTATTTCTCATTTCAACAACGTTTCCAAAAAGTATTTTTTCAATTGTTTGATTTTTAATATACATGAAATATGTTTCGCAGTTTTTTCCATGACTGATTGAACTTTCATGCTCATTTATTCGCTGATATACATGTTTCCAATCAGACATACCTCTTGCAAAAGCAGAACTTTGATCTTTATTACTCTCAACTGAATAAGCAAGACAAATTGTGCAGAAAAGTGCCTTTCTTTCTTCACTATAGCTCAACCATTTCCTTTTTGTTTTATTATTACGCGTAAACGCTTTTTCCACATTGAAAGGTACATCTTTTTGTGCGACAGGTACCTTTGGATGGAATTCAAAAAATAGCTGTAATTTATTGGGATCGGGACGGTCGAAGAAATTGCCAGATTCTGTCTCTTTCGGCTGTCCCAGCTTTAGTAGCGCCTCTTCGTCTTTAAGTGCCTTTTTTACATTAGCTTCACTATCGCTTTCATCACTTGTCTCTATGTCGTCGTCCGAGTCCTCTGACAGCTTTAACTCAGTTTCAAATTTAGTTTCTGAAACCGGTAAATTTTCTTCGGATTTTTGCTCTTGCTCTTGTTTTTCCGTGTTAATATCACTTTCTACCCCTGAAGTTGAAGGAACAGAATAACTATTGAGCAAATTATCCAAAGAGTGACATTTTTTTGCTATTTCACATCGTTTTTTCTTCTCCCTTTCTAGTTTTTTTTCTTGTCCTCCTTTTCGTTTTGGTGGCATTGGTATTTGATTTTTTATTCACTTAGTATATTGGTTCTGACGGCTATCATACAAGCAGTTTTCGTCCTAACGTAACAAATTTCATAATTATTGAACAGCTAGAATAGGCGCTTTTTGAGCATGTTTATACAGAGTATTTCATAACTATACCTACAAACCGTTAAACGTGGTAGGAGACATCACAACCAACATTCTTGCTTTATAAACAAACGCCCAAAAACGATTTGTTTGCGAATTAGACGTAAAAAAACACTTGAAAGCAATAGATTTTTACAAATTTTATAGTTTTTTACAGAACTTAACAATACTACAAAACACTAAAAGTAAGTAAATTTTTTGTTTGGGAAAGAAGATGAAACAGAGTGTACGAGAATTTATTTTAATCGAATGATTTAAACAGAAAGCTTGCACCTGCCTAATTTATTAATGTGTTTATTTAAAAAAAATACGAACTTTTAGTACAGAATAACACCTTGTACTGTTTATCCGCGACTTTCCGGACACGGTGTATAGTGTTGAAACACCCTGTATAGTAAAAATTATTTTAAATAATTATTTCCTACCTTAAACTTCCACTCTAATAAATCGGCTTAAGTAATATAACGTTATTGGTTAATTTATAAGTAGGTAAATGTTTATTATTATCCTTCTACGCCACTATTCAACTAATCCCGAAGTAAAAGCGCACGTCACATAATAATTCGTGTCTTTCGGAACCGGAACTAAGTGATAAGGCGTTAGTTAATCCAAAAGATTTCTGGCGACGCGACGGACGTAGAATTTGCAAACTCGCACAACCGCTGTCTCAAATAACGACAGTCGTCGACAGTAATAAACAAACAGTAAAACGAAAAATAATCCTTAGGGTCTCAAGGTCAAGGGGCTTCCTTTACTAAAAAAACAATAACTACGATGACTGATACAAACTGTAAGCCGGGAGTGCATATTGTCCGCAGATGTTTTTAACATAGGCCAGTGCCAGACACACATTGTGTTTAAGTTTATTTTCGTGTTTCTTGCTGGGTAAATTTTAATACAATAATAGCTTACAAAAATAGCAGGTAGCATTTAGCAGGTATACGCTGTTTGAGGGAGCTTAGAAAATAACATAATAAAGAACAGCGCTGGACCAGTCTTTAAAGAAAGTATACATCCTGTTTACTTTTGTTGAACATAATTTTTGGTTCTTTTCTTACTTTTATAGTCTAGTCTAGGTATTTGCTAGGTCTAGGTGCAACCGTATCAGTATTTTTACATCGATTTATAAAAATCAAGATTCATGCAGTTGAAAAATTAAGGGTTTAGGTCCGCGCGTGGCAGCCCACAAACGACGGCCCACCGGGAAAATTCCCGGTATCCCGGTGGGCCCATCCGCCCCTGCCCTGGTGTAAAATTTTCATTAAAATACCTAAAATCAAGTTTTAATAAAATGGAAGTGAAACGAGAATTTAATGAGGAAACGTGTAAAATAGAAATAGAGTATAATCACTTGGATGATGCTGTTCTAGATGGCTTTAAATGTGAAATCAAAGAGGAATCCAATAGCCAAAGTACACATGGCACATATGATTATTTAGACTTAAAAAAATGTCACATAAAAACTGAAGTAGAACAACATGGAAATGCCTTTAATCCATTTGAAGAAAATCAAGAAACTGAAAAAGGTTAGTAACGAAAAATTAAGTCCTATATTTAGAAGTACAGTAGAATACCGCTACAGTAGAATCCGAACTTCGCTAAATCCGAAACAGTTCACGGATACCCTGGACAATTTGTTGTTAACAATTCCTGACCTCACCTAATATAAATAATACCGTTAATAGACAAAATATACAAGCTATATTTACTTTTAATTCTTTTTAATAACTATTATTAAATTATACTAGTGTTGCTTTCTGCACAGAGATGGCCTCTAAATACACATTAGAGCCCACCAGAAGGAAAGGTTAGGTAATATGTAAGTTCAGTCTAGAACACGCTGGTTTTTCCCTTTCGAATTAAGTGTGTACTAATATAGGGAGCAAGTGGACTGTATTATTCTACTTAAGATCGAGTAAAATGAAACAGAAAATAGCTCAAAATACATTTAATGTTGAAACAAAGAATAAATTTATAAACTTACACAAATATATTGACAATCACGACAAATAGAAACAATTATGAAAAGCTAAGAAAAACCCTTTTGACTAAATTACATAAATACTTCCCTTGGCCTAAAACCAAATCAGCTGTTACAAATATAGTAAAGGAAGTACAACAATAATTAATAATATTCCAAACAGCTGAGACGATAAAATCTCCGGAGCAAATATGATACCTCATAAACGGCACGTTTTTTTTTAAGAAAGAATTAATTGGTCATAAAAATATTAGGGCAATAATAAGGTTAAAAATAATATATCAAAACAATATTAAACTTCGGTTAGGTCAATGGAACATAGAAGAGTATAATGAAAGGAAATTATTATGTTATGAGTGTTTACTACGAGAAGGGCACCCTATTAAAATCAATAAAATCATAAAATCAATAAATGTATTTATATTATGTCAATAAAGTGTAATGCTAAAACAGTGCATACAAAATAATCAATACAGTGGAACCTCGATAACTCGGATTAATCAGGACCGCGGCCGATCCTGGTTATCGAAAATCCGGGTTATCGAAAATCCGGGTTAGCCGGAGAATATGGTAAAAATTAATAAAATACGGTATACTTACAGATAACCTCCATTATAATTACAAAAACATGAAATACATATGCACAGTACACATCTAAATTACGTATAGTTGTATACCTATAGTGTATAGTTTTGTTCATTTCTTGGTAAAAAGCTCAGTCATACTGTAGAGATGTACCGACACCATATGATACTGCAATAAATTGATTAAAGATTTGCCTTTATCAATCCTACCTAATGTTTCTAGTTTCTTTTCCATTGTCACAACATTTTTACGTTTTGTTACCATTACGTAGACAAAAATCACCCAAACACAATCTGAAGCACGATTACAGAACGGAAGTGATTATTAATACGACTGTACTACACACAATACGGTCAAAAGGAACAATGTTGTTATTTAAGAACAGACTAAGACCATTGTTTTAAAAACGAATTTTTAAATAGTCACGTCTATTTTAAACAATGCTAAGACAATTTGACATAAATAAAGGAAAAGGAATACAGACAGGTGCCTGTTCTTTCCGATAAGCCGAGACGGTCGTTCTGCCACAGTGTGCATGAATCATTTTTACTATTGTATATGTGGTTCAAATTACACAAATACACATTATTTCTCAAATATTATTTTGCCTACATACATTTTTATTTGATAAAATTGTAAAAGTGTTTATTTGTTAAATTTTTGTCTGATGAAAATCGGTCCGGGTTAGCCAGACTTCCGGGTTATCGGGGGCCAACTTATCGGGGTTCCACTGTACAATAAAATTTTACCCAAAATAATTACTAAAACACATGCAATAATTATTATAATGCGATACAACACAGAAAAATATAGAAAAATGTTTAAAATGAATGTCTATACGATTAAAGACCCAATGTCTTTGCAAATTCGTGCACTTCGCAATGTTAAAAGTTAATTAGAGGAGAAGAGTATTTGATAATAACACAGCAACGTAAAATGTACATAATTTTTTTTATAATTTATTTATTTATACGGGCAAGCCCAATTCGGTAATACATTAATAAGATATTGATAATTACAGTGTTGAATATATAAGAATAAAATTAGAGAGTACAAAACATTTAAAAAGACATGACAAAGTAAAATAATTACAAAACATTAATTACTAACAAATAACAAGGTTATGACATTGCTAAATATTTAATTTGGTTAAATGGTTCTTAAAAACATCAACAGAGTTACCAAAAAGTAAAAGGTCATCTAGGGAGTTAGCAAGTCTTAGTGTTCTAGGAACAAAAGTAAAATATGAGTAATTATATCTATGAAAAGAAATATGAAAGGTTTGAATTTGTCTTGTTGATCGTGGTGGAACAAACAACAATATTTTAGCAAGGAGTTCAGGGCAGTAATATATGCCATTGATAATATTAAACAATACTGTAAGATCTTTACGCTTCCTACGGACATCCAGAGAAGAGATATTCAAAAATCGTTCCATATCTGTATAATTATAATTGATGTGTTTTTTGAACCCAATATATCTAAGAAAATTATGTTGAACACTATCAAGTTTGTTAATGAGGTGAAAATAATGTGGGGACCAAACTGGAGAACAGTAGTCAAGGTGCGTCCTGACTAAAGAACAATAGAGCATTTTAATAGCGAACACGTTCGTGAAATCCCAAGTTGTCCTTTTAACAAAAACAAGCATTTTCATGGATCTTTGAGTAATATTGTTGATGTGATGGTTAAAGCTCAGAGAGGAATCAAGAACAACACCTAAATCTTTAATTGAGTCTACCGTATCCAATAATTGATCATTTACGGTATAATTAAATACTGATAAATGATGATTCCGATAAAACCGGATAATGTGACACTTGTTGACATTCAAATCCATCCCATTATCAAGACACCAGTTGGCTAAATTATCTAAATCTGATTGCAATGATATTGCATCATCTTGATTATTAATGATTTGATAACATTTAAGATCATCAGCGAATAAGAGAGCAGAAGTGTTAGAGAAGCAGGTGACGATGTCGTTAATATTCAGGTTAAACAAAAGTGGACCCAAATGAGAGCCCTGAGGTACACCAGAGGTTACTAGAAAAGTGTTGGAGTAATGATGATTAACCCTAACCTGCTGTGTTCTATTTGTTAGGTAACTGCCCAACCACTTCAACACAGAACCTTCTATGCCATATAATTTGAGCTTATGTAACAAAAGATCATGGTTCACCCTATCAAAAGCCTTGGAGAAGTCAGTATACACTGAATTAATCTGCAACCCCCTCTCCAAAGCTTCAGACAAGGTATCAACATAAAGCAACAAACTAAGTTCTGCTGATTTACCACAAGAAAATCCGAACTGTTGAGAATTTAGTATCCAAGAGCAGTCATAATTAAGGTAATCAGTAACAATACTCTCAAATACCTTGGGAATTGTGCCGAGAATAGAAATAGGACGATAATTCGTTATGTCAACTTTATTACCTGCTTTGTAAATTGGAGTGACATAGGATAGTTTCCAAAAGTCAGGAAATTCCCCCAACTGAAGGGATTTATTAAAAATATGATAAAGCAGCCGAGACCGAATAAAAGAGAATCGTTTAAGAAAAATGGGAGAAATACCATCTGGCCCAGGTCCCTTATTGACATTAAGAGTTGAAAGTTTTTCGTATATACCTTTCGTATATATATTTTGGTACCTTAAAACTCCTCTCAGGGATGTAGAATGCAGCAGGATTACTATAGTCTATAGAAGCGGTTCTCAAACTTTTTGAGTCATGTACCACCTACAGTTCTTTTTATTATTCTTGGTACCACCTATATTTTTAGATTGTTTTAATTTTTTTATTTTATAATTGGCTTTGGCATGAACCAATTAGCCAGACTTATTTTTTATTTATGAAATATAAAGGGAGCATTTTTTTTTGATCCAATATAAATAAATTGATTTTTCAAATTCTCACACCCTAGGATAAATGTTATTGTGTTAGTAAAATGTGTGTGTTTCTGTTTAGTGCATTTTTTTATATGTATATTTTTTTTTAATTTTTTTTTTAATTATATTTTTGTTTATTTTAATGCTTTATTTATGTAGTCTTTTGTTTAGTTTTATTTCCTTTTTTTATTGTTTTTTTGTTTTTTTTATTTGTTTATCATTATTTTACTTTTTTTAAACTTTTTTTTTTTAATTATTTTTTTTTATGTTAATTTTTTCGTGAACACACTTACAATAATATTTTGTATCGCAGAATTGCTTACAATGGTGTTAGTTTTTTACAATTTCATTTTGCAACGAATTAAATGATTATTCAAACATTGATATAAGTTAATATTATTACTAAAAATTATACAATTTAGACTGGTTGGCAAACAGAATTTGAGATTTACCATTTCTTCGAAAAATGATTCAATGCTCTTCTTATTTCTTGAACATTCTAGGATTACATGGTTCATATCACCAACTTCTCCGCATGGACAATATGGGTTTTCATCCAGTCCTATTTTATATTTGTACAAAGGAGTCATAGCATGATTAGATCTTATTCTGTTTATTGTAACAATGAAGTTTCGTTTGGTTAATTCATGAAACCAGCTTTTCAATGGTATGTTATTTTGGTGGCCGACATAGTTACACCCTGTGACTGATGAATTATATTCTTGCTGCCACAATTGTTTTAAATGTGAAGTAAACTTGGAGGTAAGATCTGTATATGGAACAATATTGGTGGTTAGATGGTAGCCTGTGTCAGTGGCTGATTTGGCTAGTGTATCCACTGCATCATTACCTTTTATTCCTGAGTGCCCTTTAATCCACACTACAGTTATTGTTTTCCTTTGTTTTGTTGCTTCAAAGTTCAGTTTTAACATTTCTGCCTCTATGTTAGTAAGGTTTTCCGATGATTTCAAGTTTGTTATTCGGTCAACTGCACTTTTACTGTCAGTGAATATAACATGATTCTGTGTGTTTCTCGACTGGACGTATCTAAATGCATTTGCTATGGCAATTGTTTCGGCGGTATATATGGAACACTCATCTGGTAGCTTGAACTTGTAATATTGGGAAGACTTTGCGTCATAGAAGGCACAGCCTACTTTTCCATTCAACTTGGATCCGTCAGTATATATGTATTGGTGTTCAGGCCATCTTCCATTAACGGTTTCTAGAAAGTTTTCTTTTGGGTCCAGGTAGTATGTTTTTATATGTTTTGAAAAGAAAACATGGGGAGGTTCGGTGTAGATAGGTATAGTTTTGTTGATAGACAGGGAGTTAGAGATTTGTGCCAGTGTGGTATAGCTGTTTACTAGGAGTGGAGTAGCTTTTGAGTGCCAATATGGATGGGTGAGTACTAGGACAGTGAGGTCGTGAATGTTACGAAGATAGCTGGCTTCTTTGGATATGGCTTTAGTCATAAATTTATGACTAATTAGCTGCCTTCTGAAAGATAGTGGAGGTTCTACAGATTCGACTTCTATAATATTTATTGGGGTAGATTTAAGATAACCAAGACATATTCTCAAACTTGTGTTTTTCTGGGTCTCTATTTTGTTTCGGTGAGTATGTGCTGCTGTTCCATATAGGTGACTGCCATAGTCTAATATACTCCTAACCATTGTTTTATAGAACAGTAAAGCGGTATTTGGATCTGCTCCCCATTTGGTATGGCAGAATGCTCTCAAAATATTCATAGCGTTCTCGGTTTTTTTTATTGCATGGTGGATGGTATCTTTCCACAGTAATTTTCTGTCTAAATAGAGTCCAAGGTATTTAACACAATTTTTGATTGGAAGAAGATATGGACCCAGTTGTAACTGTACTTGAGTTATGTCCCTTTTTTTAGTAAAAATACACACTTCAGATTTTTTTTCAGAAAGAATTAAGTTGTTTGAATCTAACCAGTGCTTAACTGACCATAGGTTTGTGTTTAAAATGTTCTGACAATTTGAAATAGTACCGTTGGTGTAGATAACTATATCATCAGCAAACTGTATCATATTCACGTTATTCAAATTTACTTCGAAGTCCATTGTATATAGTATAAATAGTAGCGGGCTGAGTATGCTGCCTTGAGGGAGTCCTAAATTCGATGTTCGGGATCCTTGAAGATTTTGGTTTAATTTTAGTGAAAGTCGTCTATCGGAGTATAGTGAAATTAAAAATGAACATATTTCATGAGGTATTCCTATTGATGTCAGCTTATGGTACAAAATGTTTAAATTTACGTTATCGAAAGCCGAGGAAAGGTCAATAAAAACTGCAGCTGTATGTTTCTTTATTGTATATCCTGTCAGTATATCTGTAACGAGAACAGTAATAGCTTCGAGAGTGGACCTACATTTCCGGAAACCATATTGTGAGTTTGGTAGGATGTGTTCAAATTCTAGCCATTGTTCTAATCGATTCTTTATTATTCTTTCCAGAGTTTTAAGAATACAAGATGCCAGGGATATAGGTCTGTACGAACTTGAGAGGTCTAGCGGTTTGTCTTTCTTTTTAATAGGTAATATTATATAGTTCTTCCAGCTATCCGGAATAGGACTTGCACCAGTCCAGATACTATTATAGATTTCTAACAGCGACTTTTTATGTTTAAATGGGAGGTGAAACAGCATGGAGTAAGTTATATTGTCCTCGCCTGGTGAAGTATTATTAGATAGTTTCAACGATCTTTCTAATTCCCACATCTCAAAGCATTCAAGTAAGTACAAGTTGTTTCTGGGAACAGTTTTTAAAGATAACTGATTGTATTCTATGCATTCTTTTGCCCAGTCTGGTGAGATTGTGGCATGGAATTCTTCTATCCAATTCGCTTCCAGATCAATAGGTAACTTATTCTGCTGCTTACGATTCTTAAAACTATTTACTCTTTTCCATACGTCAGTGATGGAAGTTGTCTGATTTAGGCTCTCAACATATTTCCTCCACTGAATTCTTTTTGTTTCTTTGAATGTTTTTTTTGCGATGGCATCAACTCGTTTGAATTCAAGTAAATTTTGGATGTTTTGGTTTTTTTTTCCATAATCTGAAAGCTTCTTTTCTCCTATGAGCAATGTTGTTGCAGGTCTCATTCCACCATTGTTTTGGTTTGTGCTTCCAGTACTTATTTCTTATTATTGTTCTTTTCGGGATACAAATGTTTGCAGCTGAGTTTATCGTGTCTATGAAATTGTTGTAGTTACATGCGGTGCTCATTTCCTCTAGTGTTGTCGTGTACAGATTCCAGTTGGCTCTTTTAAGAACCCATATGTTGTGAACTGGACCATAGGTTTGTAAGCCTGAGTCAGAGTTATTAAACTTCATATATATAGGAAGGTGATTGGATCCATGAGGATCCTGTATGACTGACCAAGATATTAAATGTACTGTCTTGCGTACAAATAGACAGATCAATGGCACTTTTTCTACCTGACGTAACAAGTGTGGGTGCACCATCATTGAGATACACAAGATTGCAGTGATTAATAGCATTGAGCAAAGAAATACCATAGACATCATTAAACTCACAACCCCAAGAAAGATGATGAGCGTTGAAATCTCCAGCAATTATAAAAGGTCGTGGTAAGTTTTCGAAAAATTGTATCCATTCTCTTACTTCTATCCGAGTCTTTGGTTTAATGTATATTGACAATATGTACACTGCTTTGTTATTAGGTAGAAGTTTCACTTCGATGCATGTACACATCATTCTTGCTGGTTTCTGTACTACGACTTCTGAAAATAATCTATTGGATTTTACTAGTATGGCTACCCCACCGTAACCATCCATACGATCTGACCGAACAGTATTATAACCTTGGAAGTTATAAAACCTTTCCTGTTTGAACCAGGTCTCTGACAAAGCTGCTATGGTAGTTTCTGTTGTATTTAAGAGATATTCTAAGTTTTCTTTATTGCCAACTGCAGATCTGCAGTTCCACTGTAAAATGTTGAGTTTATTTATAGCTGAGAAGACGACGAAGTAGTTGGTATATTGTGCACGTTTAATAATTGTTTACTAATTAATATTTGCTGTAAGTCTTGTTTATTAACATTGGGATTATTAGTTTCCCTAAAATTTTTAAAAAGTTCGGTAACAATAGTAAAAATTATATCTAAAATATCAGAGTTTGACTCTGTTTGTAGCGTGTGAGAATTTGAATTTAAATTATTTTTATATGAAGGACTATTTATAATTGGAATATTAGTTCCTGATTGTCTAAAGTTAAATGTGTATTCTGGATCTGACTGTGTCAAGACAGGACTATTTGGTCTCTGCCTTTTGCTACCTTTAGAAGATTTGACGACTGTATATTTATTATGATTACTATTGGCCGAAAATGTGAATGGACGAGTAACAGAAGAGCTATTTAAACTTTGGTTAACAAGAGGGTAATTAGAAGAAGGCAAATTTTGTTGATGAGAATCTTTAATAATGTTATTTGATGTTACGTCTGCATAAGATTTGCGGGGAATTTGTTTGTTGGCATCATGGTAATTAATATTACTATTAGTCATGCATTCTTTAATTAATTTCTGTCTTTTGAATTCTGGACATGACTTAAGATTTGTTGTGAAGTGGTCTCCCATACAACTAAAACATTTTGGGGTTAATGTTGTTTCCTGACACTCTTTTGTATTATGGTCTTTCTGGCAATTGTTACAACGGGGGTTACTCCTACAATGCTTCCCCTGGTGGCCAAATCGCAAACAGTTGAAACAAAGCAGGACTTTTTGTTGATATGGTTCAATTTCTTTCAACACCTTATTTATAGTAACGTATTTTGGAAGTACTTGTGTTTTAAAGCTTACTACACACGATTTAGTAGGAACATAATTTATTTTATCATTGGTAACCGTTTTTCTATTTATTCTAGAAACGTTTACTACCTCAAAATTAGAATTTATTTCGAATTTTTTAATTTTATTTTTAAGATATTCATCGGAGAATTCTGTTGAGACATCCCGTATAACACCTTGTCTAATAATAATAAATTTAGGTATATAAACATCCAAATTGTTTTTAACAAAAACCGGATCGTCTTTCTTGTCGATAAGGTAATTAGCGTTTTTAGAATCCGTAAATTTAATTCTTAATTTATTTCTGCCAATTGTATCGATACTAATTATTATTAGCTCAGGAACGATGATGTCTGGATCCTGTCATGGGACGCAGGGTAGCCCTTTGCTACCAAGCGAAGAACAACAACTTCTTCGCTCAATGAACTGTGCACAACTGATGTGATTTCCCCCGCAACTAGGTTTTTAGAGGGGTCTCTTCTTCGATATTGGATTGGTACTCAATTAAAGAAAATTAGTTTTAGGATTTATTACCGATTTTTCATTTTTTCAATTCCTTGACGTAGTTACCATAATTAGAATGATGTGATTTCGACACGTTCCCAGTAGTAATAAACCAAGTTGTAATTAAAAGTTCGTATATTTATAATTCCTAAAAGTTTATATATTAGATTCAACCCTTTTTTACGATGTCTAAGAGCTAGCAATGTTTTCGAGAAAGTATTTTAACTATACGGGGAGAACCATAAGTTACAAGAAAATTATTGAGGAACTGCAACAACTAGGTAAATATACCTTGTATATTTATCTATCAACGGTATTATCAAAGACGTTAAGTAGAAGAGTACTGCCCTGTAACGTTTCAGTATAGGATTTTGTGTTCCCACTGAGTAGGTGCATGTGACCTGACAACAACTACAGTGCTTGCTCGATCGCTTGCACCACCGCGGCCGCAACATCCCTCCTCAACAAGCCTGCTTCTAAAATATGGAAGAGTGGAGTACTTATTTTCGTACCTAAATGCCATGTGGTCATGTGCGTACAACTCTTGCCTTAAATCCCTTAAATTTTGGCATTTTATAAAATTAGAGATTAAAAACTACCGACGCAACTATTTTTTTTGTAAAAAATAAAATATTATTATTTTTACTTTTAATAACTGAATTTTTTAGAACTGAATTACATAAACAATATTGTGATTCAAATTTTCAATTTAAATGTGTACAGATCTACAAATAATAGTATAATTAAAATTAAAGGTTCCAAACCAAGGCCAGACAACAAACCAAAAGAACTCTTCTCTGGGGTCATCCATAAACTACGTCGTTGAGAAGAGGGAGGGAGGGGGGCTTGCTTATTTCGACGATATACGACAGGGGGGTGGGGGGTATGAGTGCACATTCGACGTCGTTTAATATATTGGTATATTTAAATTTGTCGCTATTGTCTCTATAAATATAATTTTTTACTAGCTTTTACCAGCATTAAAGTATCAGATATTCATATAAAAACGTACCTATAGTTTTTGAAATGAAATTGAAAATAAAACAAAACGTTTACGAATAAATACACCTTTGTTAAAATTAAAAAGAATTCTCTTATAGATACTTTTATCACATAAATTTCGTATTTATCAGTCACAGTCACATTAAAATAATATTAGGTAGCACTTTTGCAAAAGTTTAGCACAGGACAACAAACAGTAAGACATTGTTCTTTGAGTTTAAACAAGCGCTTCTATATACAGAAAAATGTTTGGAAGCAAACAATATTCAATTGTTAGTTTATTTATGTGCTGCATACTGTGTGTGGAAAAATAGTTCTGAAAGAATGAATGGAAATAAAATATTGTGTTATATTTAGTAGTAAGTCGTATTTATACTTAGAGAAGATTTATAAGCAAAATCTTGATCCAATGCTATTTAAATGCATTCATTTTTTTCGAATGCTCAGAAAACTAATAAAAATTTTTGAAAAATTTAAACGCAGATTGAGAGATTACATTATTACCGAGGACCAAAAGTTTCTGAAAACATTTATAATGTTTATTTTAATAAGTTACAGGGATAAAAAAAATATTTAGTCTGATTTTTAAGTTCAAAAATTTCATTCAAAAGAAACCTTTTGTTTATTCTAAGGGACTTTCAGCCCTCGGTAATAATGTAATCTTTCATTCTGCGTTTACATTCTTCAAATATATTTATTAGATTTCTCAGGATTCGAAAAAAGAATGCATTTAAATAGCATTGGACCAAGATTTTGCGCCTACCCCCTTAATTGTTCTTGTTGTGATACATTCGCAAATAAAGTTTCAAGGTTGATTAAAAAAAACAGAAATAACATTGAATTTTTTTAAATCACTGAAAGGGGGTCGTGTACTGCAATGACGACGTCGACATGGGGGGGGGGGGGGTTCGTCTGTAACCGACGAATTACGACGGAAGGGGGGGAGGGTATTAAAAAGTCCAAATTTTTTACGACGTAGTTTATGGATGCCCCCTCTTATAAAATATTAATAAAATTAATTAAAAGTCAGTCACTGGGACAGAAGTTCCAAAAAATTTTTAAAGTGTTTCGATGAAAAAACAATTCCTGATCTCGATATTATGATAGAAACGCTTTTTAGCACATACACTGAAGAATTATATTTTACAATTTGAAAATTCGAAATTACACTAAGCATCAAAATTAACGCAACCACCTTAAAAATGGGACATTTTTTATGTCTTGTATTTCCTAAACCTGTTGACCGATTTTAGTGATTTTTATAATGTTATAGCTTTATTCTTCAAGAATATCGATGTAATAATATTGTTGCTAAACAATAAGTGTCATTGTATACCGGGTGTAACAATGATAGTGTGTTTTTTTCTCAAAGTTTGGGACACCCTGTTGAATATTAGGTATAACGTATATAAAATATTGAAATTAAAACTTAACTGTAGCCTTAGACTTTCTTAACATTTTGTTTTTTGATTCATTCGCTTATGTTGGATAATAAAAAAGTTAGGTACTTTAATATCTAGCAACGTTCTTTCTTCATCAGTACAGGGTGTTTCTAAATAAGTGCGACAAACTTTAATGGGTAATTCTGTATGAAAAAAAAATTAAAGCACTCATGGGAAAGTCGACAGAAGTGAAAACTTCTTATAGTATCTAAATTACGAGCTCAATTCTTTTTCCCCATCCAAAAAGAAGTGCTATACCTATATTATATATGCGTTGCGTACGTTCTATGCTATTTATGTATACATATATAGTCATCGCCAGTTAACTTGGCGAACCCAAAATTGCAAAGTGGCTTAGGGGATGGTCTTCAGTCTCTGTGATGTTGTGCGTATTCTGTCGCCAAGTTAACCGGTGATTGCAGTACATAATATACAGGGTGATTGTTTAGTAGGGTAAAGCTCAATAGCTCCGCTATAGTAATAGATAGCAATAAAAGTTAATAACAAAAATTTTAGCCACCTTTGAGCTTCACATTACAAAATTAGTTAGAATGTTACAGGGTGTTGATAACACAGTGGCAGACCAAATTTATGTTTTTTTAAATGGAACACCGTATATTTTATTTTATATTCGAAATCCTGTTAACTTCTCCATCACAAAAATATAAAGGTTTGTTATGTTATACAGGGTATTTACAAAGTTATAACCAATTTTATATGAAAATCTTAACAAGTTCAACTCCCTGTATAAATAAAAATAAGCAAAACAACAATGGTTTATTAATGCCATATTTTTTAACGTATTGTCAAAATTTTCAAGAATGATCGATATAGCTAATTTTCTTTATATCAAATACAGGGTGAGTCAAAACACAAGTACATTATTTTCACAGTAATTTTAAATGGAACACCCTGTATTTTATATCACTATTGAAACGTACCATTACTGTACTTTAATTTTTAGATAACATTCCCTATGTCTAAATTTATTAATTTTCGAGATATTTTCATTTTTCAATGGACCAGTAGCGTGGCCACCCAAATCACCAGAATTTAATAAACTGGACTGATTTTTTGGGGTTACTTTAATAATGAAGTTTATAAAATACCTCCAACAACAAGAGATGAGATGAAAAATAGAATACAAAGTGTATTTCGATGAGTTAATTTACAAATGCTCCGTAGAGTAAGTAGCTCATTCAATGATCGTTTTTAGGTGTACATAAATGTGTTAGTAGATAATTTTGAACATCTTATGTAATTAAATATTAAAAATATTTTATTAAAAGTAGCTTCTAATTTTTTCAAACATGTTTTTTTGCAAAATGTATTACTGATAAATTATGTTTCGTTCTTTATTTGTTACATTGTTACATTTACATACAAAAGTAGTGTTTAATTGTCTTCACAAAATATTGTATTTTGTGTTTGTGTGTTTTTTTGTAAAATTTATTACTAATTTCAAAAATGTTGCATGTAGTGGTTGTGTTTGTTTGTAAAATGTATTACTAATAAATTATTTTTATTTCTTTATTTGCTACAGTGTTACATTGATTACCGGATTGATAATCGGTAATCTTCAATTGTCAATTCAGTCATGGCTTACTTAAAATTTAGATAAAGGATATCGCACACATCTTACGGAAAATATAATGTCACTCAAATTAATAAAATTTATACGATTAGATTTGTTTTAATATAACGATCAATTCTTATCATTGTGCCAACTCTTAATTATGATTAATTACGGCGCAAATTGCAATTAAAGTTTATCGAAATCACATTTTTGGAGTCCATAAAATGTTAGTTTACAATCATTATTGCTCTGAGTGCTATTCATAACAGCTTAAATCCCGCTGGGCCTAAGCGGATTAGTGAAACTAATCCGCTGATTTATGGAGTACCGAAAATCTGGGTATTTTAAAATATTTTTTCTCTCTCTAACTTATGTACCTACCCATTTGATTTCAGATTTATTTATATCAATTTCTGCTCTTATTTTTGAAAATAGAGAGTTGGCGCAATGATAAGATTTGATCGTTAATTTAAAACGAATCTATTGGTATAAATTTTATTGAATTTGAGTGACATTATATTTTCCATAAGATGTGTGCGATGTCCTTTAAACACCGAAAATAATTTGCTCTGAAAAATGAAAATATCTCGAAAACTAATAAATTTGGGCATAGGGAATGTTATATAAAAATTAAAGTACGCTAATGTTACTTTTCAATAATGATATAAAATATAGGGTGTTCCATTTAACATTACTGAGAAAATAATGTACTTGCGTTTTGACTCACCCTGTATTTGATATAAAGAAAATTAGCAATATCAATAATTCTTAAAAATTTTGACAATAAATAAAAAAATATGGCATTAATAAACCATTGCTGTTGTGCTTATTTTTATTTATACAGGGAGTTCAACTTGTTACGATTTTCATACAAAATTGTTTATAACTTTGTAAATACCCTGTATAACATTACAAACCTTTATATTTTTGTGATGGAGAAGTTAACAGGATTTCGAATATAAAATAAAATATAGGGTGTTCCATTTAAAAAAACATAAGTTAAGTCTGCCACTGTGTTATCAAACACCCTGTAACATTCTAACTAATTTTGTAATGTGAAGCTCAAAGGTGGCTAAAATTTTTGTTATTAACTTTTATTGCTATCTATTACTATAGCGGAGCTATTGAGCTTTACCCTACTAATCAATCACCCTGTATACACATACGAAATTTAGTTCGCCAAAGTGATGACGGTTGCAAACTCAATACTTTTTCCCCATCTAAAAAGTTCACAAGGTCCCTAAAGAAGTGTTCACTTCAAAAATTTATTTCGTCGAAGCAATGACGGTCGGTAATTAATACTTTTTCCCCATCTAAAAAGTGCACAACGTTCCTAAAAAAGTTTTCACTTCAAAAATTTATTTCGCTGAATCAATGACGGTCGCTAATTCAATACTTTTTCCCGATCCAAAAAGTGCACGTTTCTCAAGAAATTTTTATTTCAAAAATTTATTTCGCTGGAGCGCCTTAAAAAATTTTTATTTTTGCCTTATACAACCAGTGTTGACATATGGATCGGAGACATGGACCATCTCTAAGGCAGATGAAAACCTTCTGCTTATATTTGAACGAAGGATCCTGAGAGGCATATTCGGTAATTCGGTTGTATCTGTGAAAATGGTATTTGGAGGAGGAGGTACAACTACGAGGTATACCACAGATATAAACATATATTTGGCGGTAACGACGTAGTATCTCTTATAAGAATAGGAAGACTAAGATGGGCAGGACATCTAGCAAGATCACATCATAACAACCCTCCTAGAAGAATCCTTATGTTACAACCTGTGGGAAGTAGAAATAGGGGTAGGCCAAAACTTAGATGGAAGGATGGTGTAGATGAGGAATGGAGAAAAATAGTCGCAGCAAACTGGCAACGGTTGGCAGTGGATAGGACTGACTGGTGTAATAGACTTGGGAAGGTCGAGGCTCTTTGATAGGGCTGTAGCACCATTGATGATGATTGCGCCGAAGCCATGACGGTCGCTAATTCTTCAACAATTTTCCCCCATCTAAAAAGTGTATAACGTCCCTAAAAAAGTTTCCCTTCCAAAATTTATTTCATTGATGCAATGACGGTCGCTAATTTAATACTTTTTCCCCATCGAAAAAGTGCACAACGTCCCTAAAATTATTTCTTCGAGGCAAAGACGGTCGCTAACTCAATACGTCGTTTTACCATCTAAAAAGGGCAAAACGTCCCTAAAGAAGTTTTCACTTCAAAAGATTATTTGGTCGAAGCAATGACGGTCGCTAATTCAATACTTTTTCCCCATCTAAAAAGGGCACAACGTCCCTAAAGAAGTTTTCACTTCAAAAATTTATTTTCGTCGAAGCAATGACGGTCGCTAATTCAATACTTTTTCTCAATCCAAAAGGGCAAAACGTCCCTAAAGAAGTTTTCATTTCAAAAATTTATTGTCGTCGAAGCAATGACGGTCGCTAATTCAATACTTTTTCGCCATTTAAAAGGGGCACAACGTTTCTACAGAAGTTTTCACTTCAAAAATGTATTTCGCCGAAGCGATGACGGTCGCTAAGTTATTACTTTTTCCCCATCTAAGAAGTGCACAACGTCCCTAAAGAACTTTTCATTTCAAAAATTTATTTCGCCGAAGCGATGACGGTTGCTAATGGACGGCCGGAGTGATGACGTACAAGTGTCAATTTTTATTGACATATGTCATATCAGACTTTTCCAAACCTTTCCAAACAAACGTTGTTTAGTGTGTCAAATTTGTATTTTTTATTATTTTTTCAGTTTTTACAGAGAATATTTCCGTTTTTTGCAATATGTAAGTATTGTTAAGGCTATGGGTACATAATTCGCAAATATTTTACGTGTATCCCTACTTTTTCTGTCTTTACACGGCAAATTACGTGTAGTAAAATTCACACTGGTATGGATATGTAAACATTACTAGAATGTCATTCTACTTGAAAATGTCATCATTATTTTAAAGAGATGGGTTTTGAATGTTCTTGGATAACTGTTATTTTTATAACTGCAAATTATTAATTCAGTTAATAAATGTGATAAATTTTTCACTAACTATGTATTCAGTGATTGTAATAATTTATTTGTACAACAAAGACTAATACTCGATCGAGAAAAGAGGAAAGGTGTTAAAGTGATTTTTTAATAATGTATTGTTATGGAACGCTTACAATTGTGAACATCTTTAACAACAAAATACTTGGATCACAGAATATATTTTCCTGATGTATTCTCTGCTTGGATCTTCCACAAATAATTTGTTTTTACACAACGTTGTGTAAATAATAACAACAATTTTACAACGTTGTGTAAATAATAAAGCATGATGTTTTATATAAATAGCAATAAAATGTATGTATGGGTGAAGTAGGGGAACTGCGGGTATTACCGCCCAGCGGCAAATACCGCCCACTCTATAAAATATCTTAAATATAGAGAAATAGTAACTTTGGCAACATCGAAATGACGCCACGATACTACTGAGAGAACCGTGCAACAAGGTCGCCGGCCATAAGCATATTTAGTTGTTTCAGAGAAGTCAACGTGTTTTGTGTGGTGCCACTATAATTTTTAGGAGCTCGAAAATAATTTGTGAGTAACTTATTTTTATACTTAATTTATTGATTTTTTTATTAATTAGTAACCGGTCCTCTTATATATATGAATCGAAACAGTTTCTTTCAATATTTTGAGAAATAACGATTAACAATTGTTTTGTTTGAAATATGGCGATGGCGGGTAATTTCGCCCAACTTGGGCGGCATTACCCTCCAGTGGGCGGTATTATACATTGATTTATACATTTTTAATTTAGGATAAAGAATGCCAAAGACAATGATGAATTCGCGGAAAAAGGCAACATGGAGCGCAGAACAGCTTCAGGAAGCTATAAATGCAGTTAGAAGCGGAAAGGGGAAAAGGCAAAGTGCAAGAGAGTTTGGTAATATATGATCTTTATTTTTTAATCCATTTTCTAATGTTCTTTTTTCAGGTATCCCATATTCTACATTAAAAGATAGGTTAAATACAAACAATGCTTGTGCAGCACAACTAGGTCGTCATCCTATATTTTCCACTGAACAAGAAAAGCGAGTGGCTGATCGCTGCATCTATTTGGCAAAGATGTTCTATGGTCTAACGGCCACTGATTTACGAAAAATCGTCTACGAGTTTGCGGTTAAAAATAATATCAAACACTGCTTCAACGATGACAAAAAAATGGCCGGTAAAGACTGGCTTCAAGCTTTCTTAAAACGGCATCCAAATCTTAGTTTGAGGAAACCCGAGGCAACCAGTTTAGGGAGAATTTCGGGTTTTAATGCTGAAAGTGTAGGCCTTTTTTTCAAAAATTTAAATATAGTTTTAACAAAATATAACTTTCAAGCCTGCCGCATATTTAATGTTGACGAGACAGGCATTACCACGGTGCAGGTTCCATCCAAAATTGTAGCTCCAAAAGGTGTCAAACAACTGGGAAAAGCTGTAAGTTGGGAGAGAGGTCGAAATATAACTCTGTGCTGCTCAGTAAGTGCATCAGGGATATATATACCTCCGATGTTTATTTATCCTAGAATCCGAATGTCGGAACAGCTTAAACGCAATGGACCGTTAGGTGCCATATATGAATGCTCGGCCAAAGGCTGGATGACTGTAGAATTATTCTTGATTTGGCTTAAACATTTTAATAAACACGCATCTACTTCGAACGACAACCCAGCATTGCTGTTGCTAGATAATCACAGCAGTCATTGTTCTTTAGCTGCTTATGAATTTTGCCGTGAAAATGGGATCATTATGTTATCGTTTCCGCCCCACACGTCCAATAAGCTACAGCCACTAGATTTGACATTTTTTGGGCCGCTAAAATCTGCCTATTCAAATGAATGTTCACAAAAAAATAACACCATTTGATGTATCTGAAATTTTGAATCGAGCATTCGTTCGTGTAGCTACCATGGAAAAAGCTCAAAAAGGCTTTGAAATAAGCGGTATTGTTCCATATAGACCAAATATTTTCACGGACGAAGATTTTTTGCCTTCTACCCTTTCTAATATTCCCGCTGTTGAACTACAACTTCCTGAAACTGAACTTACTCCCTGTACCTCTGAAACAAATCGAGTGCCTTCAAAAGATGCAGTCTTGGAAACAAATGAACCTAATGTTATTCCAAGTACATCAAAAGCCAACGAAGCTCATGCAGATGTCACTCCTTCAACATCAAAATCAGGAATTACAAATGAAAGACAAGGAGATATATCGATTGAAGAAATGACACCATTGTGTGTCATAACTGAAAATAAATTAAAAAACAGGGGTAGAAAATTAGGCATTTCAAAGATTTTGACGGCAACTCCAGAAAAAATAGAACTGGAGCAAAAAGAAAATAGAAAAATACAAAAGAAAGAAAAGCAAAAACTTTCAAAAAATGTAAAACACGTTAATAAAAAAATTAAACGTGTTACGAGGAAAGTCTTCGATGATAGTTCTTCAAGCGGTTCATCCCTACACGATGAAATGGAGATTTGCAATGACCACAGTTCCGATGATCCCAGCAGCGACGTAGAAGAAGGGTGCATCTATTGTGGCGAATATGGAAAATCGGAAATGTGGTACAGATGCGGAGTTTGCCATAAATGGGCGCATAAAGAATGTAGTGGTTACGATAATCACAAAAGTTTTATATGCGATTATTGCAAATAGAGTGTAGTTTGAAATGTTTTTTACTTAAGTATTTTTTTGAATGTTTTTTTATATAAAAAATATATATATGTTGATTTTTATACAATGTAAACCCTGGGCGGTATTATACCATCAGTGGGCGCTATTACCCGCATAGTCTGATAATTCCGCCCAAGTGTAGGTTTGTGAAAATAAATGTCATACTCCGCAAAATAAAATAAATGAATACTTTAAGGCTTAAATAATTAGAAGTAGATAAAATGACTGTATTTTGACAGTTGACATTTTTTATCAAGACCTGTAGTTTTGGAATAATTCAGTAAATTGCTTAAGTGGGCGGCAATACCCGCACTTCCCCTAAGGTTAGAATTTATTTGATTTTTAGAAATTCTAGATTTTATATATTTTTTTAGATTTTATACTAATTAAAAAGTCTTGAGATTCGGTAAAACCTTACTTTTCAACGTGTTTACAATCTTTGTTTGGAAAGTGAAAATCACAGTGAATATAGCCGCAGTTGGCCGTGACGTCACACTCCGGCCGTCTATTCAATACTTTTCTCCATTTGAAAAGTGCACAATGTCCTTAAAGAAGTGTTTAGGGAGTGTTCAAGTATTACGTAACGCGGTTTTTGAAGATTTTTGACCCCCCTACGTAACGCACCTTAATGGGGCGTTCACGTATTACGTAACGCAATTTTTACCCCCCCCCCCACCTGCGTTACGTAATACTTGAACGGTCCCTTACTTCAAAAATTTATTTCGTCGAAGCAATGACGGTCGCTAATTCAATACTTTTTCCCATCTAAAAAGTGCATAACGTCCCTAAAGAAGTGTATTTTGTCCTACAGAACTTCCAATTGATTTGTTACCCTTTCATTAAACTCTTATGCAAAAATCAGACTGCTATTACTAACCAACATGATTTCTGTCATTTGACATGTTTTTCGTGTTCCACGCATTAAAATGCCTAGTTGGTAATACACACCAGTCCGATTTTTGCATGAGAGTTTAATGAAATGGTAACAAATCAATTGGAAGTTCTGTCCGACAAAATACATGGGACGTTTTCGTAGTATGACGTTCCAAATTTTTAACTTGTTCCAATGTTGCCATATATCAAAGCTTGTCCGACTAGACACTGTTAAGCTATTAACAAATTTTCAGCTTGTTATTAATCAACTTTTTTTGGTACGCGGGATCCAGACCTATATGTAAATACTAAAGAAAAATCTAAAATAATAATAAAAGAATTAAAGCACTCATGGGAGTGCCGACAGAAGTGAAAACTTCTTATCTATATATTATAAAAGAAAGTCATGTTAGTTACACCATTTATAACTCGAGAACGACTAAACAGATTTTTATGAAATTTTACACGTATATTCGAGCGGACTGGGAATAGGATAATATGAAGTTTCATACGCGTACGTCATAAGGGGGGTTGTCCCCCCTGGTATATTTTTTTAATTTTTGGAAAAACCGTTCTTTACTATTTTTATGAGATGTAGAAGCAAAAGGTACATACAATCCTAAATTTTCAAGTTTCTATCTCAGACCGTTATTTTTTAATAGCCATTTAAATATTTTTCCACCTACCTCTACCGAAAGTATACTTTTCCGGACCTGATTGTAGGGAGCAAAGTTGTACTTTTCTTCCCTAGGGAGGAAAATATTTTTCCTCCCGAGGGAGGAAAAGTAAAAGTGACGTCCTGGTATTTCATTCATGAAATATAACTTATTGCTGCCCTGTACAACCCCTATTTTCTATTACGTAAGTATCTATAAGGGAGGTTGCCCCCCCCCCTGATATATTTTTTTAATTTTTGGAAAAACCGTTTCTTACTATTTTTATGAGATGTAGAAGCAATAGATACATATAATCCTAAATTTTCAATTTTCTATCTCAGACCGTTATTTTTTAATAGCCATTTAAATATTTTACATCTATATAAAAATTCTCCGGTCGCAGTGTTTGTTACCATACTCCTCCGAAACGACTTGACCGATTTTTATGAAATTTTGCAGGTATATTGGACTGGACTGGGAGTAGGTTGCTGTCTATATTTCATACCCGTACGTCATTAGGGGGTTGCCCATGACGCCGTAACTCTCACAATAATGACGTGAAAAATATGAAATTAAGTAGGTAGACTCCTTGGTGAATTCCGAGCAAAACCGTACTAAATTTTTTTCTCTAGCACAATCGGTGTCCGAAATACAATATCTCCAGCTGTAGCAATATTCTGAGGACAGAAGAAGAACGAGCGACAAATTTCATAGAAGAGAAGTGGAACAGTTTAACTTTGGGACTCAAATTGGGCAAAATATGAATTTTATAATCTTGCGAAATTTTCAAAAAATATCTCTAAACGGAACCGTAAGCAGGAGAAAAATTCTGAGCACACGAAAAGAACAAGCAGCAAATTATAAAATTTTATTTAATTTTAATTCATTTTGTTTAATTTTATTTAATTTTATTTAATTTAAGTATTTTATTTATTTTCTTTTATTTAATTTTATTATTATTTTTTAATTTATTTATTATTTTTGTTTAATTTTTTTAGCTTTATTTAATTGTATTTAAGTTAATATGATTATATTTATTTGTATTTAATTTTATTCAGTTTTAGTTATTTTTATTTACGTTTATTCAATTTCATTTAATTTTAATTTACTTCATGTACTTTTTTATTTAATTTTAATTGAATTTAATTTTATTTAATCAACACCTATAGACTTGGAATCTCCCCGAACCCAATCATAAATAGAGGGTTGTTTTGAATGTAGATATAATAAAGCTGTTATTATTCATTATAAGATAAACAAATTTAAGATTGTAACTGTTGCACTACAAACTTTATTTCGTTACTTCTAACTAAACTTTATTATTTCAAACATCATGTGTAATTAATTAAAAATAATAATAAAACCTCATTTACATCGAGCATTTTTTGTTTATTAATTACAAATTCCTTTTGTTTATTTTAAGTTTATTGTATACAAAAGTTTGTTTTTATCTATTGAGGCAGTACGAAGTCTGCCGGGTCAGCTAGTAGTATATAAATTATGAGCTCAATGCTTTTTCCCCATCCAAAAAGAAGTGCTATAGCTATATTATATACGCGTTGCGTACGTTCTATACTACTTATGTATATGTACATACACGTAATATACAGTGACCACGTAAACGTTGGAATAAATTCATTTTCTCGAAAATGGACGATTTTTATTTTTAAATTACGACTTTTTGGCATATATATCATACTAGTGACGTCACCCATTTGGGCGTGATGGAAGTCATCAATGATTTTTTTAAATGAGAATAGGGGTCGTGTGGTAGCTCATTTGAAAGGTAATTCAATTTTCTATTCAGTAGTATAAACATTAACACAATTATTTATACAGGGTGTCGAAAAAACTTTTTTTTGAATTAAATTTATTGACATAAAAAGAAGAATATGTGTAATTTATTTAATTCAAAATACATTTTACTGCTCTCAGAAAACAGAAAAATATGTTTATTTGAAAACAAATTAGTTTTTAGCTTAAATTAAATGCTCAGATTGCCAAGAGGCAGGTGGGTGGCTGCTTTAATATTGAATTTGCAAAAAACAATATTTTTCATTTGTCAAATAAACATTTTTCCTGTTTTCTGATAGCAGTAAAATGTATTTTGAAATAAATGAATTACACAGATTCTTCTTTTATGTCAATAAATTTAATTCAAAAAAATTTTTTTGGACACCCTGTATAAATAATTATGTTAATGTTTATATTGCTGAATAGAGAATTAAATTAACTTTCAAATGAGCTATGACACGACCCCTATTCCCATTTAAAAAAATCATCGATGACGTCATCACGCCCAAATGAGTGACATCACTGCTATGATATATATGCCAAAAAGTCGCAATTTAAAAATAAAAATCGATCTATTTCGGGATTTTTTTCCAAAATTGTCCATACTCGAGAAAATGAATTTATTCCAACCTTTACGTGCTCACTGTATACAATACGTACGAAATTTAGTTCGTCAAAGTGATGATGGTCCCAAACTCAATACGTTTCCCTATCTAAAAAGTGCACAACGTCCCTAAAGAAGTTTTCATTTCAAAAATTTATTTCGCCGAAGCGATGACGGTCGCTAATTCAACACTTTTTCCCCATAGAAAAAGTGCAAAACGTCCCTAAAGAAGTTTTCACTTCAAAAACGTATTTTGCCGAAGCGATTACGGTCGCTAATTCAATACTTTTTCCTCATCTCATCTAAAAAAGGGCACAACGTCCCTAAAGAAGTTTTCACTTCAACAATTTATTTCGTCGAAGCATTGACGGTCGCTATCTTAATACTTTTTCCCCACCTAAAAAGGGCACAACGTCCCTAAAGAAGTTTTCACTTCAAAAATATTTCGTCGAAGCAATGACGGTCGCGATGACGGCCGCCAATTCAATACTTTTTCCCTATCTAAAAAGCGCACAACGTCCCCAAAGATGTTTTCACTTCAAAAATTTATTTTCGTCGAAGCAATGACGGTCGCAAATTCAATACTTGTTCCCCATCTAAATAGGGCAAAACGTCCTAAAGAAGTTTTCACTTCAAAAATTTATTTCGCCGAAGCGATGACGGTTGCTAATTTAATACTTTTTTCCCATCGAAAAAGTGCAAAACGTCTCTAAAGAAGTGTCACTTCAAAAATTTATTTTGCCGAAGCGATGACGGTCTCTAATTTAATATTTTTCCCCATCTAAAAAGGGCACAACGTCCCTAAAGAAGTTTTCACTTCAAAAATTTATTCCGTCAAGGCGATGACGGTCGCTAATTCAATACTTTTTCCCCATCTAAAAAGTGCACAACGTCCTTAAACAAGTGTTCACTTCAAAAATTTATTTCGTCGAGGCAATGAAGGTCGCGATGACGGTCGCTACTTCAATACTTTTCCCCATCTAAAAAGTACACAACGTCCCTAAAGAAGTTTTCACTTCAATAATATTACTATTATTATAAGCATATTATAATAATATACGTACAAAATTTATTTCGTCGAAGCGATGACGGTCGCGATATCAATTTTTTTTCCCCATCCCAAAATAGATTTTACATTTATTTTAAATTTAAGTACTTCTACACAATTTATATTATACATACACGTAATAAATATACGTACAAAAGTTATTTCGCCGAAGAGATGACGGTCGCGAAATAAATCCTTTTCCCCATAGGTTTTACATTTATTTTAAATTTAAATACTTCTATACAATTTATGTATACATACACATAATATACACTGCGATGCAAAAAAAATCGATCCACTAAAAATTTGGTAATTTTTGAAGTTTCGAAATTCCTAAACCTGTTGTTCGATTTAAGTGATTTTTTTACCACGTTATAGCCTTATTCATTGACAATATCGCTGTAATAATATTGTTGCTAGACAGTCAAGCTGTCATTGTATACTGAGTGTACGAATCAAACTGCGTTTTTTTCTTAAAGTTCGCATCACCTTGTGGACTATTCTAGCACTTATAAAATACTGAAATTAAAACCTAACTATAGCCTCAGGTTTTCTTAACATTTTGTCTTTCGATTCATTCGCTTATGTTGGATAATAAAAAAGTTAGGTATTTTAACAACTGGCCATGTTCGTCATCAGTACAGGGTTTTTTTGAAATAAGTACATACGGCAAACTTTAAGGGGTAATTTTACACATGAAAATAATGAGAGTTTGCTTAATAACCATGTGTCCGCAAATGCTTCGTTTCCGAGATACGGGATGTTCAATATTTTTTTACAAACTGACAATTTATTTATTGTTTTAAAACCAGTTGAGATATGCAAATCAAATTTGGTGGGTTTTAAGCCGTAGTTATTGCACATTTTTTGACATACAATTAAGAATTTTATATTGACCATTGACGTGCGTACGGATAATATTATCGGTCATAATACCCGTTTGCGCGCCAATGGTGAATATAAAATTCTTAATTGTATGTCAAAAAATGTGCAATAACTACGTCTTAAAACCCACCAAATTTGATTTGCATATCTCAACTGGTTTTAAAGCAATAAATAAATCGTCAGTTTGTAAAAAAATATTGAACATCCCGTATCTCGGAATCGAAGCGTTTGCGGACATTATGATTATAAAGCAAATTGTGATTATTTTATCATGTAAAATTACCCCCAAAGTTTGTCACACTTATTTAGAAACACCCTGTACTGATGACGAACATGGCCAGTTGTTAAAGTACCTAACTTTTTCATTATTCAATATAAGCGAATGAATCGAAAGACAAAATGTTAAGAAAACCTGGGGCTATAGTTTGGTTTTAATTTCAGTATTTTATAAATGCTAGAATAGTCCACAGGGTGATGCGAACTTTGAGAAAAAGGCACAGTTTGATTCGTACACCCGTTATACAATGACAGTTTGACTATCTAGCAACAATATTATTACAGCGATATTGTCAATGAATAAGACTATAACGTGGTAAAAAAATCACTTAAATCCAACAACAGGTTTAGGAAATTCGAAACTTAAAAAATGACCAAATTTTTAGTGGATCAATTTTTTTGCACCGCTGTGTAGATACGTACAAAATTTATTACGCCGAAAAGATGACGGTCGCGAAATAAATCCTTTTTCCTCATCCTAAAATAGGTTTTATACATACACATAATATAGCTATATATGTACAAAATTTATTTCGCCGAAGCGATGATGGTGGCGAAATCAATCCTTTTTCCCCATCCTAAAATAGGTTTTCCATTTATTTTAAATTTAAATACCTCAACACAATTTATATATACATACCTACACATAATATATAGCATAAGTGATGACGGTCGCGAATTCAATGCTTTTCCCCTAACCAAAAATCGCACAACGTTCCTAAAGAAGTTTTCACTTCAAAAATTATCGGAATCTTTTAATTTGTTCACGAAAAAATTAACTGTGAAAATGTGCATAATTTTCTATATCCTTAACTTTTGACAGCAGTTTACTTGATTTCCCAAAAAAGTTTTTCGCCTTTTATCGGATGATCTTCAATGAACTAGTCATGCTAATTGGACCATGCAGGTTTCTACAATTAACGATTGTGAATTAGACGATGCCATTTTTTCGAAAAATATTCAGAAACTATTCGCACGGCACAAGTATTGGACACCAAAACTAGGAGAGAATTGAACTATCGGCCGATAAAGAATCGCGTGTGCGCAACTCCTAGTTAGCCAATACTGATTAACGACGTTCTACACCTTGGGCAAAGAATTAAGGATTTCCATGAAATTTTAGTATGTTATAGTTTACTTCAAAAAACTAAGACTTGATTTTTTAAAAATTGTTTTACCGTGCCGTTTAATTACTATTAAGGGTCAAAGTTAAGTTTTAACATGGGCTCTTATGGGAATTCTTAAAAAGTTAATAACTTTTGACCCAAATTTACGATTTTTAATTATTTGTGCTTAAATTAAAGGTTTTTTTGTAAGGAATAACATATTAAAAAATGAGGATTGTTTACCGTACCATTTATTTTTAATTTATTTATTACAATTAATTCCGTAATTTATTATAATTTATTTTTATAAAGTATTCAATACTGAAACATATGATTTGATTATTCTGCTATAAATGCATTGTTACCAACGTTCGCGTGCATATAAGTTTCCCCCTTTCCTCTGAGAGGCATACCCCGCAACGAAGGTGTAGAACGTCGTTAAACCGTTGGCCCATTTTTTAGTTTGAATGCAATCGGGAAGCCCATCAAACTTTTTTGTCGGTCGAGACCGAGACAGAATCGGTGTAATATGCGCATCTGCATACCTCTCTGTATTGATTAAGAAGCCGACCAAACTATCAGCCGATAAAAAGTCTGCAGTCTGCGGGGGCTCTAAGGCATACTGCCGTCCTCAATTAAAGCGCGGTAATTTTAAGTTGGCTGCACATACCGCGTTTTATTTGAGGACGGCAGCATAGCAATTTATATTTTAACATAGACCGAGTATAAGGGCCGCGCATGCTGACGACAAGATCTCTTGTATGTAGGTACTTATAGTTGTCCTGTTTGTTTCTGCTTGTCTCTGCTGTTGCTCTGCATTGTCTTGCAGTTTATTACCACCTTTCTTTAATTAAGTGGATCGGTACAAAGTTTCGGCTCGAAAATGCTATTTAAATGGGAATAATTTTTTTCGAATCCAGAGAAAACTAATAAGTATTTTTGAAAAAATTTAAAAGTGTAATGAAAGATTACATTCTTACCGAGGGCCGACAGTCCCTGAAAACTTCTATAACGTTTATTTTAATAAGTTACAGGGGTAAAAAACTAAGAGAAAATGTAGTGTGAATTTAATTTCAAATATCTCATTTGGTCAAACTAACGTCAGAACGTGTATGTATCGACCTGTAAATTGGTGCCGAAATTTGTAATTATTACTGTAAATACTAGTTATTAAAATTAGTTTTCGCTCAAATAGTAACTAATAACAATTGTGTTACCTGTGAATCATCAAGAACAAGCTGTAACTTCAGTCAGTAAGATGTTTCACTTAATAACCTTCCAACTTAAACACATTCAGTGTGAAACTATCAATAGTTTTTCACTGTTGCTATCCCGTCCCAACGGACGCCAACGGTTAGGCAACCAGTATTGCAGTGATGTATCCAAGGTTATCACTTATTTCCAGACATCCAAAGCGTAATATGTATAAACAAATTCAAGTTACTTTTGACCACATGAGTAACAATTTAAATCAATGTTCCCTCACTGTTAGCATCACCATGTCTGGACCCAATTCTTCCAGTAATCTTACTAGTTCATATGCAACTGCTACTATGACTAAACAACGTCCGAAGTATACCAAGAAGACCGAAGCAATTTTATAATTAGTTGTACGTCTCTATAGTATCCAATAATTGTATATCCAATTTTTTTTTCTTCATAATTTTCACCTAATGTTATGTAAGATTTAGAAATTAACTGGTATAATAATTAGAAGTCCTTATTGTAATTAATTATTGTATAACCAATATTGTTTGTGTCAATGGCCATTGCTGCCGAGACACATAAATTTAAACAAAAAAAAAAAAATATCTCATTCAAAAAAACTTTTTATTTATTCTAAGAGACTTTCGACCCTCGATAATAATTCGTCTTTCATTTTGCGTATGAAATTTTTAAAAAATATTTATTAGTTTTTTCAGGATTCGAAAAAAATGGACACCATTTCCGTGGTGATATTTTCCAAATCGAACATTCGCTATCTTTGTCATACAACGCACTGAGTCGAACAGAATATGGCGACAAGACAGTGACAATTTTAAATATTTGACATGCCATCGGGAATATTTCGAGTTGTTGGGTAAATAATATTGATAGTGTATTTGATAAATAATTAATTTAAGACGTGAACTTAACAAAAAGTTATTTATTGTTTATTATTTATGGAAGATCCAAGCAGATAATACACCAGGATATATTCTGTGATCCAAGTATTTTGTTATTTAAGATGTTCAAAATTGTAAGCGTTCCATAGTAACAATATAATATTAAAAAATCACTTTTCCTCTTTTCTCGATTGAGTATTAGTTTTTGTTGTACAGTATATAAATTATTACAATCACTGAATACATAGTTAGTGCAAAAATTATCACTAGTAATTGCACAAGAGCTCTAAAATTCTATATTAATTTTAGAGATCGAGTGCAATTTGTTGCGATTATTTCATGAATAAAACTGTTCAACCCCAAAATTTTATTGTAATTTATTTATGTAAGTACAAATTAGTCAATTAAACACACAGTTGTTATAAATATTAATTTGACGGTTGAAAGTCATCACTTTTATAATGTTTAAAACATTTATTGTCATTAATGTCACTGAATGTATTTTTTCGTAGCAACGAAGGGCATCTGACGTAATATACTTGATGACGGGAAATTATCAAAAATTATCGGGTATAATATCACACGAGAGTGAGAATAAATTGAAAATAATGCGACAGTTTTTCGAAAATTTGTTGTCTGGCAATAGACACTAGCGCCCGCAGGGCTCGAGTGGCTATTGCCCAATGACAACAAATTTGATTAAAAATGAAGCATTATTTTCTTATTTATTCTTACTGTCATGTGATATTCGTAAGATTACTTTTTTAATACGTATATTATGGATATTTTGTTAAATGTGACAGTTGTCAAAACTAGGAAACTGGTTGCCATCAAACAGAAACAATCTACTTAAAAAAATTCTTACGGTAATTTTCTACAGTAGATATTTCTCAGTATAATTTTAATCTGATTGGACAGAATTAAACACGTGATCAAATATCTTGCTATACGATTGGAAGTTAAAATCATTAAAAAAAATAATCGATTTAATTTAGATTTATGTAGCTTTCTATTGGTCAGAATCTCCTATGCCTATGAATGAAATAATCATATTAATTAACTGAATTAATAATTGAATGGGTGATTGGAAAAAGGATAACATTCCAAAAATTTGGCGAATTACAATAATATACGAATATTAAGAGAATGGCTATCTAACTTGGCCAAATCAGATAGCAGTTTTATGAATATTTGTGTCTTATATCCTCTGAGCGCAAAAACGATAAAATTGGGGGTCGCCTTCTAGCAGCTTTCTTTTTCAATTTCTAAAAATATGGTTGTCAGGAATCTTATCCTTTTTCCAATCACCCATTCAATTATACAAGAAGTAACAGTTATCCAAGAACATTCAAAAGCCATCTCTTTAAATATTTACATTTTTATACCAGTGAGAATTTTACTACACGTAATTTGCTGTGTAAAGACAGAAAAAGTAGGAATAGCCGTAAAATATTTGCGCCTACACTCTTAATTCTACCTTTTTACTTTAAATTTAATATTATCTTTCTTTGTTTCTACATTTATTTTCCCTTGCGCTCAAATGTTTATATTATAGTCAGTTTGATTTTTAGGTTGTTTCCAAGGGAACAAGATGGAAATTATAGAGACAATAACTGAACATTCATCTCAGGAAGAACATTACATGAATCCATGTGCGGAAGGAAAAACATTAATAAAACATGTAAAAGTTGTGACTGGAAAAAAACCTTATAAATGTGAAATTTGTTTTAAGCAATTTAGTGAAGCATGTAATTTAAATACACATTTGAGAGTGCACAATGGAGAAAAGCCTTACAAGTGTGAGATTTGTTTTAAACAATTTAGTGAAGCAGGTAATTTAAAAAGGCATTTGACAGTGAACACGGAAGAAAAACCTCACAAGTGTGAAATTTGTTTTAAGCAGTTTACTACAACGGGGCATTTGAGAGTACATTTGAGATTGCACACTGGAAAAAAGTCTCACAAGTGTGAAATTTGTTTTAAACAATTTAGTAAAGCAGGTAATTTAAAAGTGCATTTGACAGTGCACACGGGAGAAAAACCTCACAAGTGTGAAATTTGTTTTAAGCAGTTTACTACAGCGGGACAATTGAGAGTACATTTGAGATTGCACACTGGAGAAAGACCTCACAAGTGTGAAATTTGTTTTAAGCAGTTTATTACAGCGGGACAATTGAGAGTACATTTGAGATTGCACACTGGAGAAAGACCTCACAAGTGTGAAATCTGTTTTAAGCAGTTTAGTCAAGCAGGTAATTTAAAAGGGCATTTGACAGTGCACACGGGAGAAAAACCTCACAAGTGTGAAATTTGTTTTAAGCAGTTTACTACAGCGGGACAATTGAGAGTACATTTGAGATTGCACACTGGAGAAAGACCTCACAAGTGTGAAATCTGTTTTAAGCAGTTTAGTCAAGCAGGTCATTTGAAAGTACATTATTTGAGAGTGCATACGGGAGAAAGACCTCACAAATGTGAAATTTGTTTTAAGTCGTTTATTACAATAGGTATGATGAAAGTACACTTGAGAGTGCACACTGGAGAAAAGCCTCACAAGTGTGAAATTTGTTTTAAGCAGTTTATTACAGCGGGGAATTTGAAAGTACATTTGAGAATACACACTGGAGAAAAGTCTTACAAGTGTGAAATTTGTTTTAAGCAGTTTATTACAGCGTGGCATTTGAGAGTACATTTGAGATTGCACACTGGAGAAAGACCTCACAAGTGTGAAATTTGTTTTAAGTCGTTTATTACAATAAATATGCTGAAAGTACACTTGGGAGTGCACACTGGAGAAAAGCCTCACATGTGTGAAATTTGTTTTAAGCAGTTTAGTCGATTAGAACATTTGAAACGACATTTGAGAGTACACACTGGAGAAAAGCCCCACAAGTGTGAAATTTGTTTTAAACAATTTAGTCAAGCAGGTAATTTAAAAAAACATTTGACAGTGCATACTGGAAAAAAAGCCTCACAAGTATGAAATATGTTTTAAGCAATTTAGTGATAAAAGTAGGGGAGTTGTAGGAACACTGAGACGAAAAACTTTCAATGCCAATAACTTTTTTATTAAATGCTACTTTAAACTTATATTGTACAATGATATTTGGTATACAAATAAGAATTGAAAAATCATGTCGTTTTCTAATAAAAATAAAAGTTAACACCTTAAAAATTAATATTAATATTAAATATTAAAATTAAAAATTACTAAATGTCTCACTGTTCCTTTCAATGTGGGAACACTGAGACGTAACAATTAACATTATTTGACGTTAAGACTATCAAAATTTAATTCAAATTTTAAAAGCGAACTTTGGCTCTTCGTTAACCCTTGCATTAAAGGGGGCGGCAAAATCATTTTAATGTCTCTTTTTAATACATGTGAGACATCTGGGACAACTGGAAAGAAGAACCCGTTTTCATATTTAGCGCTTTTTCTTAAAAACGATATTTTAAAATCATTTTCTTTTATTTGAGACAAGACTTTGCCTACATGATAATATGTATTTAGCTTAGAGTTGAATTCAACGAGCACATAATCTCCATCATTTGGACAGCGATCAAGATCTTCGAAAATAATTGGTTCTGGATCTTCACCAATATAATCCTGTCCTCCGCTGGAATCTTGTAATTCCATCTCATTTTCGTCTTGCTCGTCAGAATCACTATCTAATACGCACCTTGCACTTTTTTCTGTTTTGGTGTTTTTTCTTTCGATTTAATCAGCTCCATTTTTTCCGGAGTATCCGTAGCTGTCATCCTTCCTTTTCGTGTTTTGTTGCCTTCCCCAGCTTTTCTTGTCGGAGCTTTAGGATAACCCTTAAACACTGTTGGGCTAACAAAGGTTTTAGTAGTAGTAGCAGTATTACTTGGACCTGGATTTTCTACATCTGGAGATTCATTTATATTTTCAGCAGCAGCTTCAACTGCAACAGGCGGCCTACCTGTCACAAAACTTGACAAAAAATCTTCTTCAGTGAAGATATGCCGATCGAATGAAAATATTCCGGTTTTTCGAAAAGCGCTTGTGATGTTAACTGGCGTCATTGCTCGTGGATATGCTGTGCCCACAGGCTGCTACGTTATAAATTGTAAATGTCTGACCGGGATGGTTCATCATCCATGCATCTACTGCAGCATTGTAGAAATTCTAAAATGGCTTAAATAAACCTACGTCCAACGGCTGTAGTCTGTTCGTACAGTGTGGCGGTATAGTCAGGATTGTAACGCTATTATTTTTACATAAATCGATTACCTCAATCGATAAATGACTTTGATGATTATCCATTAACAATAAAGAAGGGTTTTCTCTGGTACTACCAGTGTGCTTAATAAAATGCCTAACAACTTGCACAAAGCACTCTGAATTCATCCAACCTGTTTTTGAAGCTAGTCCTAAAGTTCCAGGGGGTGACCCATTTATCATAAAATGTTTAAAGTGTACTCTTGGGAACACCAGAGCAGGAGGAATAGCTACTCCAGATGCTCCAACAATACAGCATGTTGTAACGAGCGTTCCACGTTCACCACTTGTGGCTTTACTAACCTGTCGTATACCTCTTTCTGCAAACACTTTTTGGGACTTTTGAACGGTAACGGTTCCTGTCTCATCTAAATTAAAAATGCGACTACCATCTCCAAACACAGGGAAACGCTGTAAAACGGTTTCAAGTTTACTGAAAAACTTTTCAACATTAAATCTATTGAAACCGGTTGCCCTTGCAAGACTGCAACCTTCTGGGGTCCGGATAAATTATTAGAGTGACGTTTCTGAAATCCTTTCATCTAGGCAAGTGAAGCGATTTTTGAAGTATCCCAGTTTGCTGGAACCACTATGTTATTGTAGGCTGCGGCTTCATATGACAGCTTTCGGGTATCTTCTCTTGATAGGCCATAAAACATTTTAGAACATTTAATTATATATTCGCACACGTTCTCCTATTCGATAGTAAAAATTTGTTTTACTTTTAATTAGGACATAAACGGACGTTCTCATCTTGTTGATATTGTTTAACATATCTGTGGACTGTTTGGAAAGAGTCCTTTTATTCGTGCTGCTTGCCGTATAGAGGTGCCACCTTGTACTAATTCAACAGCCTGTCTCATCAGATCTTCAGAGAATCTTCCTATTTTCCGATCTGTTTTACTTTTTCTTGGCATTTTCTTTCTGTAAGAGAAATTATTTTGCAAATGACCTGGCTTATACAACTATAACGGAACAGTGAGACAGTGAGACGCGTCTCACTGTTCCATCTGTTGTGTTGTCTCACTGTTCCTTAAAAATTCGTTAATAAAAATCGATTAAAGAAACTAATAAAATATATACAAAAATCGTTTGTTTTAATTTAATTGTTTCGTAAAATGGTTTACCTTTTAGTTAAAATAACGTAGCTTGTCTAAAAAACTTCAATTTTCGTGAAAACACCGGCCACGTGGATACGGTATATTTACTACGATGCACTCACTTCGAATGACCAGCGGTAACTAAAACATTTCTGGTTGAAGCTCAACCGTTTCTTGTTTGCTTCACTTCAAGGTGGTAATAGGCATATTTGTTTAGTTCTACCGGATAATACCGAACGTAGTAAGCTATACCGAGTTTGTCTCAAGGCCCCGTCTCACCATCAAATAATTGACAGTTATTTGATCAAACTTGACAGTTAGTGACACAAAGTGACAGTTAGTGACGTCACATCCTGAACATCTGATTCAAGGCATAATTCAAGGTAAGTTTGCTCAAACTCGACAAATGACAATCAGCTGTTAGACATAACATGATGGAATTTTAATTTTTAGTAAATAAATTAATATTCAAACAAATGAGAAGCGTTGAAAAGTCCTATTTTATGAACAATTAGGTTTGTTCCAACAAGCGGCTAAGTCAGTCAGAAACTATCAGCGAATAGTCGACCAGCGCGAGTAGAGCGGATAGGACTGATAACTGTATTATATTCTCTCACTGACCAACTGTTTGCTGACGGCTTCTGACTAGTTTGACTGTTTGTCGGAACAGACCTAATATTATTATATTACTGATTCTGATTACTACAACACCTAGAGTGACTCACAGCTTAAATTCTGAAATGATGCAGTCACTACTTGTGTCACTAGCTCAATATTGATTAGAAAATAATTACATACTGATACTGAAAGTAAGTTACTATACGTCTTCTAACATAGCACAAGCTATATGTTTTGGGTTTTAAATATACCATACTTAAATACCTTGAATTATTTTATGTATGATTTTGATGTCAGCTAAAATGATAAAGCAAACTTTTAAATAATAATGAGAAAACAAACACAAGGCAGTGAACTATGATTGCTAATATTTTATACGTCCTTCTTTATTATCAGTTACAGTTGGGGTACTATTTATGTTATTTTTTAATGTCACAAATTTTCAATAACATTCAAATCTGGTGACTGGGCTGCTGTTTTAATGACATTTCAGCACTTATAAAGCAACCAAATATGAACCCGATATAACATTATATGTTTTGAAAATCCACAAGGAAGAACTTCCTGTAGTTGGCTGTATGTATACCATTAATTACAAGTGAAATTTAATAAAAAATTTTCTTCTTGGTAAATGGTATATTAGTTTAAAAAGCCCTAAAGGGCTACAAACATGTGAACAAAACGTTTTCGCTCTGTAACAAGAGCATCATCAGTGTTACAAGAACATGGTGAGCCAACCAAAAAAAAAATACAAAGGTCAAAGCCTTTTAAAAAGGAGACAAAAGTCTTATATAAATAACTACATTTGAAAAATCCAAAGGATGGATAGAAATTCCTAAGGATACGGCCCTAAAGCAACATATGTTGTAAGTGGGTCAAAAGGTAATTAGGTCATTATGTTATATTGTTGCCTGCCACCTCTTAACTATGCTGATGATGCGATGCTCTTGTTACAGAGCGAAAACGTTTTGTTCACATGTTTGTAGCCCTTTAGGGCTTTTTAAACTAATATACCTTTTACCAAGAAGAAAATTTTTTATTAAATTTCACATATATGTTTTGGATCAATGTCCTGATAAAATGGGTAATTATCATTGATACGTAATTTTTGAGCACTAGCAGTGAGATTATGTGTTAGTATATCCAAATATATGTATTGGTTCATATTACTGTTAATAAAATGCAAGTTACGTACTCCTGCAGACAACATACACCCCCACATCATCACTCCACCTCCTACGTGCTTTCATTTTTTTTAGTCTTAGTTCTTTAGTCTATCGGACCCAAACAAGTTTATTTTCATCAGCAAATATTACTGAATTCCAAAAGTTACAATCTTTGTTAATATGCTCCCTAGTGAACACAAATAATGTAATATGCCCATTTCTTTGGCTGATAGAAGATTTATTTCTTGCAGTTCATGTAGATTATTCTTTTGTAATATCCTAAATAATTAAATTTATTTCAAAGGTTTATTAATATTTAAGTATGGTATACTTGAAACCCAAAACAGCTTATGCTATTTTAAAAGACTTATACTAACTTACTTTCAGTATGTAATTTTTTTCTAATACATATTGAGCAACTGACACAAGCTAGTTTTATAGAGCTTTTCATTCACAGTCATTTGTTTCGAGCGTCTGTCATATTTTGAATAATCCCTGTATATTAATATACAACATATGACAGAAGCTCGAAACAAATGACAATTGATGAAAAGCCCTATTGAGTAGTGACTGCATCATTTAAGCTGTGAGACACTGTATATCAGTGGTGGCTTCGCTACATATTAAAATTGTTTTGTTGATCTTTCCTTCCTTGATTTCCTTCTTTGCTTTCTTTAGCGTGCTTACTAAACAAGTTATTTATGTACAGCAGCTTTTGTAGCCAATGGTTACTCTTGTTTGTTTTCTAGATTTGTTCTCATCAGGACTTCTGATTGCTTTTTGGTTTGTTACTTTCTACCTTCTACAATTCAGAGACAGAGTTTGGGGCTTATTATTCGTCCAAGTGTTGGAATGCTTGTGGGTTTTGATATATATGTACCAACTACCTACTAGGTTTGGGTTGAAAGGCTAAGGATTTGGTTGTGATAAATATTGTGGGATAATTGATTGCATTTGTGTGGATAAACCTGGCATATGTTGATTTTGATCTTGGTAGTCCATCTTGAGCTGTGCCATTAGCACTAGGAAATAACTTTGTTGATATGACATATATCATTTACTTGATATCCAGTTTAAAAATACAGCACACCATTTTTAAATCCCTTTTTAACATCACTGCACTAGTAGTAGGATTGTTTCTGGTTTGTTAGTCGAAATAAAACACTTGTTTTATTTTTATTTATTTTGGCCACTCATAATATTAATAAAACTAATTATATTAATTATCAGTGTAATAATAATTGTAAATCTTCAAATATACAATAAGGTTTAACTAAAAACGCACTAAAATAATTTACATTTTAAACTTATTCACAGCCGAATGTTGCTAACTGCACCAATAGCTATTAAAAAATCTGAAATTCAAATCTGATATATTTGGATCATTTCTTCTTATATCTGCAATAAGAAATTGACCATCTGCATAATATAATACAGCAAAAAGTAATGGCTGTCAGTTCCTTTATAATTTCTATAGTATCCCTTCTGAGAGGTTGAAAGTTCACCATGTTTCCATCCATAGCTTCTAGACAATGTGAAAACTGCCATTTGCTATTAAATTTATTGCTAATTTAGAAAAATTATATGCAATTGTCGTGGAAAAGCTTACCCTTTTTAATGTGAGCCCTGTGCCTACATAGCGTAAAGCAACAATTAATCTGTAAAGAACAATATTGTTTAAATATAAATACATACTGTTAATTCAATCTTTGATTCGTACCTGTTCGCACTGTTGATGCTTTCACTCATAGATGTATTTTTTCCCAATGTCTTCTTGTACACAATTTAGTTTTTATTAGGGCATTCATTTCATGGAAAAAGTCCAGGTCTAGCCTACATTCTTTCTTTTCTATTTTTTCTGCCTGATATGCCCGAACAGTGGTAATAGGTGCCCTACTTAGTACTTGACAACAAAGTAAAGTCACAACTCCCTTCAGCACTCCTCACTCCAGCCTTTTCATTTCATTTTCAATTTTCATTGTGGATTAGATTAAGTTCAAACAAGTTAGACAACTCTTAATACAGAAAATTTGATCAAACTATAGACTGATCGTGAGAACACCGATTTTTAGAATTTCAACAAACTGCAATTGTGACGTCACTTTGACGTACTTCCTCTCGTACGTCAAGTTTGCTCAAACTGTTTGATCAAATTATTTGATGGTGAGACGCGGCGTTTTGTGTTCCGACCGTCTCACTGTACCTACCTCTCCCCTACTTTAAAAACACATTTAAGAGTGCACTCTAGAAAAAAGCTAAACAGGAACTGATCTTTATTCTGATCTTAGAATATAGGTATAGTCTAAGCCAGCGTTTCCCAAATGGTGAGTCGCGACTCGGTCCAAGAAAGAAAAATGCCGGGTCGCGTCGTCTCGCCGTCTCACATCTTGCATTTTAAGGCCGCGCTCTGACTGACGCCACCGCTATCTTTGTGATATTTTTGACTTCTTGAACAATGTAAATGTGACATTACAAGGTAGCAATGTAAATGTATTTAGAGTACAAGAGAAGGTGGAAGCTGCAACAACAAAACTTAATTTAAGGACACGTCGCGCGCAAGCAGGAAATTACAAAGCTTTTAAAAAGCTAACAGAACTACAAAAAGAGTATAACGTGAATTCATTGTAGGATGAGATTTGAGTAGCTTTCAAGGAACACCTGTTCTGGAGACAAATCTGAAGGAATATTCCCACATCCACAGCAACAAAGTATGGATAAGGAATCCATTTATAATGGACAGAGAATCCGAGACAGTCCTTTCTGATTTAGATGATTACCACTGATAGATTATTGACTGCCTTGCCTCCAGGAGTACCCAGTTTTAGCAGGAAAAGCGATACAATTTCTAATTTCTTTTGTTACGACCTATAGGTGTGACGCGGGGTTTTCAATACTGGTTTTCCTCAAAAATAAATACATATAGAAATCGTTTGGAAGGACCTGAGTATAATATTAATATTTTTTCATCCAAACGTGAATTTTTTAGTTAACCAGAAACAACTGCATACTTCTCATTAATAAATTATTTGATTTTTATTTCGTTTTATTTATTACATTTTTGATTGAGCTAATGATTCTTTATTAAAATATACAAAACTATAATAAATATTTAAATATGTTTTCTTGTACACACATACCAGGGTATACAAAAAAATTATGGGTCACGAAGGATAAGCACAAAAATATCCGGGCCACAGAAAAATAAGTTTGGGAAACGCTGGTCTAAGCAAAGAATATAGACATGAGTAGAAGGGTACTGTCCTGTAACGTTTTAGCATAGAATTTTGTGTTCCCACTGAGTAGGTGCATAGACCTGACAACGACTACGGAGCTTACGCGATCCACCACCGCCCGCACCGTGGCTGCAATATCCCTCGTCAACAAGCCTGCTTTGAAATGACAAATAAACGTGACCATCTGTTCCATCAGTGGCGGCTCGTCAGAGGAGGCAACTGAGGCTCAGCCTCCCCATAAATTTTTTACACACTCTACACTGTTTTGTTTATCATGAATCGCGAAAATAACAACCACTCTCACTATTATACAACGTGTAAAGTCCATATTATCACTAATTATCCATACGTACGGAGCATTAGCATTAGAACGCATGATCGCGTCTCAGTTTTATTACATATTATTGTAGGCAGGACCCTGGGTTATCCCGAGATGCATGAACGGAGCCGAGAAGCCCAGCAGTCTCCGTTGCTAATGCTCCGTGCAGCGCAGCAGGCCTTTAAGGAGACCCGGTCTCCTAACAGTGGCATCTACGGTGCCATCACACGCTGCCCGGAGATATACCAAGGGAGGCAGAATAGCTTCTCGGCTCGGTTGCGTGCGTCTCGGGACAACGAATTTTAGGGTCCTGACTAAAAATAATGAAAAATCTAAAAGTGCGAATTTTGTTATGAAATTTGGTATGTGGGGTTATAATAATATTTGGAACAACTTGCTCAAATAACTTTTTCCGGTATATCTCTAACTCAAAGCAAAATACCGGTAATTTATGGTGTTTTTGAATTCGCAGTAGGCCGCGTTTAGAATTAAAAAATTCAGTTGAGTATCTTAAAAAATTTGAAGCTTCATTATGTATGGACTGCAAAACTTCAAATCTCAGTGGTGTCATGGTGTGGGAACGCCGTTCCCGCACTGGTTAAGAAAAGAAAAAAAATAATAGAGAATTTAGGTTTTGTAAACAAAAATTAGCAGTGCGTTCCGGCACTGCGTTCCCGCACTGCTAATTTTGCCATGACACCACTGTCAAATCTGTATTTATTTTGATATGCGAGGTATCTATTTACAAATAGATGGAATTGTTAACAAATAAACGACACAAACTTTGGTATTAAACTTTTACAATTAGACTAACTATTTTTAAAATGATATGATATCATGAAATTATGAATTAGGATAATATTATGAAATGGTCAAAAAATGGGGCCTTAAATTACATTTTTTCGCGCATTTTTTTTGCTAGTGCAAATTTGTCTAGATATTTTACAGTTAGGTATAGCCTCCCCTATTGTAAAAATCACGAGCCGCCACTGTGTTCCATATAAAAGCTTCTTCTAGGAGAGCATATATTCTTTGGTCTAAGATCTGAATATACGCTTTGAGATCGTAGGTAGAGGGGATATTTAAAATTTCGTGAACGCCAGTAGTGACAAATCAGTGAACGTTCGGTGGAAATTTGACATAAATGTCAAAGTAGTTAATTTAAAACATTGAGATTAAAAACATTAATAGGAAAAAATATTAGTTGGTCAAAGCTGTGGTGTATATTTTTACCTTAAATATACTTACGTTTTAAATACTGAATTTAAATTTTTTTAATATTTCGTAATATGTAATTATAAATTAATCTAAGCGCCATCTACACGATAATTGTGGAAGTATCCGAAGTAAGAAATTAATAGAACGTTAAAATGATTAGCAAAATCGATTACAATTTAATTACTTTTTGCGTTGTAAATATTAAGCGATAACAATTAAATAATAGATTTAAAAATTGCCGGCGAAAGTTGCATTAGTAATCCGCTAGTAGCGACACCAGCGAAGCTCAGGTCGATCTGTACCCATCTGCTTTGCGGATGAAACAATTTTTTTATTAAATTTCATACATAGACAAATATTTCTAGCATGGGTTGCCCATCAAAATCGTGTCATAGCTATCCTTAACGGGGGGCCGTAGGGGTTGAAATCAATATTTCAAACACATTTTTTTTAAAGTATGGTAGAATTATTTTATTTCTAAATTAAATAGACATATTCAGTACAATTCATAGATTATTCAAGGAAAAATATTGAAAAATAAGCCAACGGCGGCAAATTTTTGAAGACGCTTCAAAATATAATGAATTTTGCGGTGGACATCAGAACTCATCATTGGATCATTATTATTTATTTTCTCAACAGGCCATGTAGGCCCTGGGCGTGACATACACAATTACATTTTTTTTACTATACATACAACATACAATATTTGTCTATTAAAAACACATTATATAAATAAATATATATATATATATATATATATATATATATATATATATATATATATATATATATATATATATATAAAAACAAAAGATGTAAATCTTTGAAACACACTCAGTGATCAAAAGATCTAAGTTATTGGTTTACCGACCAAACGTAACTAAATCAAACAAATGAAATAGAGAATGTGGAAAAATCCCCTTACGAAGGGGATTTTAAAAAAAAAAATGTGGATGTGTGAATTGTTCGTAAGGGGATTTTTCCACATTCTCTATTTCATTTGTTTGATATATATATATATATATATATATATATATATATATATATATATATATGAAAAAACAAAAGATGTAGATCTTTGAAACACACTCAGTGATCAAAAGATCCACAGGTACTGGTTTAACGACCACTCGTACGAAATCAAACAAATGAAATAGAGAATGTGGAAAAATCCCCTTACGAATAACCTTACTACGAAAAAATTTTTCCCAGCCAGAAATAGTGGATGTGTGAGTTATTCGTAAGGGGATTTTTCCACATTCTCTATTTCATTTGTTTGGTTTTATATATATATATATATATATATATATATATATATATATATATATATATACTGGGTTGGGATAAAGTATGGAACCAAGCAAATATCTTTGAAACGAAAATAACAATATTTATGAAACTGTGACGCAAAAGGCATCTGATGCCATATATTTTGTTACTACTCCACTTCCGGTTTCTCCGGAAATACCCTTAACTTATTTAAGTTAAATGGAACACCCTGTATATTTTTGCGGATTTTAAAAGAACTTGTTATTTTTAATTCATACATACCAAATTTGGTAGGAAAAATTTGTTAAAAAGTGACTGTATATAATTTTTTGTATTAATACAACGTAGTAGGAAATAAACGAGTACCATCTATAAAGGCGGGTTGACATTACTAGTGAATAACGAACGTGGCTCACGTTTACGTATTTTGCCGGTGCTAGTGTTAGATATTTAATTATCTATTTTCAAACTCGAGCAGCACATTTATATCTTTGCACTGCATAAATACAAATGTACTGCTCGAGTTTGAAAATAGATAATAAAATATCTAACAATAGCACGGGCAAAATACGTAAGCGTGAGTCACGTTCGTTATTCACTAGTAATGTCAACCCGCCTTACTGTAGACTAATTGTTGTTTACATGCACTGCATGACTTATTTGAATTTAGTATAGTAGGTAAAACGGTTACTGAACTGGTTGACAGAAATAAGTTGTATTAAAAATGGTTCATTTCAGTGAAAAATATCGTATTGAAATATTAATGATAATCGGTTATGGTGAATTTTCATTTTTTGGAAGTAAATTTTCCAAATCGATGGATTGGACGTAGAGGATTCATAGATTGGCCCCCTCGTTCTCCGGACCTCAACCCGTCAGATTTTTTTTCTTTGGGGTTAACTAAAATCATATGTTTACGTTAGGCGACCAACATGCTTGCAGGATTTGTGACAAAGAATAATTGATGAATGTGAATACGTGGAGAAATCTTGCAAAAAGTGACTCACGAATTTATTTATAGACTTGCACGTAGTCAGGAGGTAAACAGCAGACATTTTCAACATTTGAAATTTTTTTTTTATTTTTAATATAATTGGTCTAACGTAAATAAATTAACCTATTTTTTACTCTAAAGAGATTTATTTCTTGTTTTAATAGTTTTTTCTTCCAAACTTGGTATGCATGAATTAAAAATAACAAGTTCTTTTAAAACCTGCAAAAATATACAGGGTGTCCCATTTAAAGTAAATAAGTTAAGGGTATTTCCGGTAAAACCGGAAGTGGAGTAGTAACAAAAAATATGGCATCAGATGCCTTTTGCGTCACTGTACTTGCATGCAAAGTTTCATAAATATTGTTCTTTTCGTTTCAAAGATATTTTCTTGGTTCCATACTTTATCCCAACTCTGTATATATATATATATATATATATATATATATATATATATATACATATATATATATATATATATATATATATATATATATATATATATATATATATATATATATATATAGCTGTCATTTTACAGTTATCGTGGCACATTCTTGTGTTACAATTTCTCTTGCGCTCTTCTTACCACTCGTCTCCATTCACTTCTGTCTAGCAGTGCCGGCGCTAGGGTATAAGGTACCCGCCTGCAAAACTAACACTGGCGCCCCACACATACATACACACAGATACTCGTACAACCACAGCCTCAGGGACATTATGTGTGTTCTAATGGAACAGTGAAGTGAGACCCATATGTCTGAAGATCAAACCGGTCAGAATGCGTAACCTGGAGAGGTACCTATCTGACCGTCCATAACCTGGAGTGGTATCTATCTGACCCCCAAACTATACCACCACCCCTCCCCATCGCAGTACATAACGAACGAGGAGGCTTTGTACTGAACGTTACCTTGGATGTCCTGGGTAATGGGACATCCTGTGTATTACTTTATGTGGTTATACCACCTGATTTTAGGGGTAGCTAGAAGAGCTTTTCTCCCCATTAATAGTTTGATTTTGGACTTGTCTTCTAAAAATGTGTGTTCCGGGCAACGAGGCACCGACTAAAGTTGGTGTCCCGCTATCCGCAAATATCCACGGAAAATAAAGTTCGGTTACAGTTTTATTTGGCCCATCATCTGACAAAACAACTTTAACTTTTTTAAGAAATTGGCTAAGAGAACTAAGATTTTTTTGTCATTTCTTCTTTTTCGGCTTCTCTTTTTCGATTTGTACCCCAGATATTTTTTTGAATCCACTGTTATTTTTAACTAAATACAAATAATAACCTTAAACCTCAAGATTATGCTTCTGCAATAATGCGAACCCGTAATTTAATAATAGCACTGAGTACTTAACAAATTAATATAATTTTATATTAATTGAATACCTACAACACTAGATTATTTAACTGCAGAGTACAACTGACAAACTATTCTGTATTATAATCACATGAAATAATACCAAATCTAAAGAGCTCTAAACTAGATTTTTTGTAAAATGTTTATTTTAAACATTGTTTTTATATGGGATTAATACTAAACTTGGTATCTATTAATAGGTACATAATACTTATTAAATTAGACAGGCAGCAAAAAACAGTATTGCAATCTTGTTTATTTTACTAGAAATCATTCATTTCCTCTCATAACTGCTGATACAAAACTAACAACTTGCAAGGAATTTGAAGAAAATAAACAAAGCATTCTCATTAGAGCAAAGTTGTTTGGTTGAAATATGATATCTTTGACCAATACTACCTAATAGTAAGAATTATATGCGGCATTGCATATTTTTGTATGTTTTACATGTGTGATATGCAAAAATAAACAAACACAGATTAGGGTAATATGACGAATTTAAACCACATCTAAAAAATGAATTTTTCTATTTAAGTATTTTGCATAACACAATAAACACAAGCAGAAAAAAGCTCATTCTGGCGCCCCCCAAACAGGGGCGCCCGCCTGCAGTGCATCCCTTGCAGGCCCGTTATCGCCGGCCCTGCTGTCTAGTACCTTGTTTCTCCAGTTATCCATTTTTAATTCACGTAAATCCACTTGGACGCTGTCAAACCATCTTTTACGAGATCTTCCTTCTTTTCCCGACTGGTTTCCTGTTCAAGACCACCCTGGTCATTCTACGATTTTCTAATCTTTGTACGTGTCCCAGCCACCTTATTCTATCTTTTATTATTGCGGTGATTTTTGGTTCCGTATACAGCTCTTCCAACTCTTTGTTTGTCCTTCTCCGTCCGATTTGTGTATTTATGCCTCCGTAAATTGATCGGAGAATCTCTCCCATCTTTCTTCATCTGCCTTTCTCAAAACCCATAATTCAGCTCCATATATACTACCGTAGCTCTAAACTGTCTTGTAAACTCTTTCTTTTGTTTTTCTTGAAACAGACTTAGACTTCATTAGGGATCTCAGCATTCCGTATTTCTGGTTGCCTTTTATAATTCTGGATTCTATTTCTTTATCTTCATGTCCATTTTCTTTTACTTTCACCCCAAGATAGGTAAACCCTTCCACTCTTTCAAAACTGTATATCTTTTTCCCCTTGTATTTTTAGAAGCTCTTCATTGTCTTGTTGTGTATCCCCCATTTTCATGTATTTAGTTTTCTTTTCATTTATCTTTAGGCCAAACCTATTTGCTTCTTTTTCTATCTTTTTCACAATTCTTTTCAATTCTTTCTTTGTTTTTGCTAATATGGTTTGATCATCCGCAAAAGCTATACATTGATGTTCATTTTTTAATATGGTTTCCTCCATTATTATGCTGCAATTCCTCATTATTACTTCAAGATTAAGATTGAACAACCTGGTTGACATCGGGTCATCTTGCCCGAGTCCTTGTTTGATTTCGAAGTCCTCTGAGACTAGTGTTGCCCAAAATCGGTCTTGGTCTTGCTCGTACATTTTCGCAAGACCAAGACCGCCTAATTTTTGGCAAGACCAAGACCAATACTGACCCTACAAGATTTGAGCAAGAACAAGACTAACCCTGCGAGACTCTTGCGTCTTGCAGTTAGGACCGAGTATCATTTTATTGAGTATAGTATTTCGGGTATGTATCCCGAATAAAGTACGTGCCTCCTAGTGGCGGGATACAGGCAACAATACATTGGCTTATAGGGCAGTCCTTACAGTAGGGATCCTGGCCTATACAGAAAAATGCAGGCGGGTGTGGGGTAATACTGCACTTTGGTTGCATTGGTGGTATATTGGCTAAACGTGCAGGGCAGGGTATGGTGCTGATAGAAAAGGCATTCAGGCATCAAATATCCAAACAAAATCTTTTCAGGCCATAATAATGAAAAGACCTTCTCCAATGATATAAAAAAACTTATACTGAAATGATCTCATCTCCTGAGGTAAAATGTGCCGGAAGTAAAATGAGCCTCCGTTCGGATTTCCGGGTGAGGACTATCTCAGGGGGAACACCATTGCAGGTTAGAAAAATCAGGATAGGGTCGTGGAATCTTGGCAGTCTTTACAGGTAAGAGTCTGGAGTTAGTGGATGCGCTCAAACGAAGAAGAGTTCAAATTGCTTGTATTCAAGAAACTAGGTGGAAAGGACAAAGGGCAAAAGAACTAGGTGAAGGATACAAATTGTGGTATGTAGGGAGTAGTAACACTAGAAATGGAGTTGGTATAATTGCTGATCGTGAAATGAAAGATAACGTAGTAGAAGTTGTAAGAACGAGTGATAGAATGATGTCAGTGAAATTTGTAATTGATAAAGAGGTATTGAACGTTGTGTGTGTGTATGCTCCCCAAACAGGTCTGGGTGAGAATGAGAGAAGAGCTTTCTATGATCAATTAGGAGACGTACTGAGTGATATTCCAGCAGAGGAGAAAGTTATATAATAGGAGGTGATTTCAATGTACATGTGGGCCAAACCAAGACAGGATATAAAACAATACATGGGGGATTAGGCTTTGGAACTAGAAATGAAGCTGGATATGACATGCTTGAATTAGCAACAGCATTGGATATGGCGATTGTTAACACATTCTTTAAAAAGAGAGAAACTCGACTTATTACCTACAAAAGTGGACAACATCAATCCCAAATAGACTACTTCATGATAAGGAAAGAAGACATACGTGAATGCCAGGACTGCAAGGTAATAGTTAGTGAGACAGTAAGCCAACAACATAAGCTGCTTGTTCTGCACATCGAAGTAAAAAGCGAAACTAAAAAATATCGGAGAGGACCACAAAAAATCAAGTGGTGGCTGCTGAAAGATTAGAAAGAAGGTCTATTCAGGAGAAGAATAGTCGAAAAAATATGGAACATGAAAGGAAGCCCTAATACAATTTGGAGAAAAATGGCCAGTATTATTAGAGAGACTGCTATTGAAATACTTTCAGGAAAACGTCAGGAAAAAAGTTTGAGGATAAAGAGACTTGGTGGTGGTCAAACGAAGTACAAGGAAAAATAAAAGAGAAAATTATATAAAAAGTGGCAAGAAACCAGATCCGACACAGATCTTCAAAACTATATGGTGGCGAAAAAGGAAAAAGTAGCAGTAGCAAAAGCCAAAGCAGAAGCGTATTCAAGCCTATACGATCAACTTGATACCAGGGAAGGCGAAAGGAAGATATATAAAATAGCCAAACAGCGAGCAAAGAAAGCAAAAGATTTTAATCAGATTAGATGTATCCGAGACGAAAATAATAAAATACTAGTTCACGAAAGGGATGTCAAAAAGAGATGGAGAAAGTACTTTGACAGCTTATTAAATGAAGAATTTGACAGACAGCCTGTAGAGTCAACGGAGACAGTAGCAGCAATATAACCAACGAGGAAGTGGCTCAAGCGCTTCAAAAAATAAACAAAGGAAAAGCGGTAGGACCAGATGATATTCCTGGGGAAGTATGGAGAGCATTGGGAGAGACAGGAACAAAGTGGCTAGCAGGTCTATTTAATAGAATTATGGAAGTTGGACAAATGCCAGACGAATGGAGAAGCAGTATACTGGTACCTGTTTACAAAAACAAGGGAGATATACAACAATGGACAAACTACAGCGCTATAAAACTGCTTAGCCACACCATGAAAATATGGGAAAGAGTAATTGATAGACGGATACGTGAAGAGACCGAAATATCCGAGAATCAATTTGGCTTTATGCAGGGTAGATCAACAACAGATGCAATTTTCATTATAAGGCAGTTGATGGAAAAATACAGGAGTAAAGAAACAAACGCTCATATGGTATTCATTGATCTTGAGAAAGCATATGATAGAGTTCCTCGAGAGATTCTGTGGTGGGCACTCAATAAGAAAGGAGTCCCTGGTGAATATGTAAAGATTGTGAGGGATATGTATAAGGGAGTAACGACTAGTGTTAGGACAGGTGTGGGAGAGACTGATACATTTCATGTGAAAGTAGGATGGCACTAAGGCTCTGTGCTTAGCCCGTATTTATTCTCATTAGTTTTGGACCAGATAACAGCGAAACTACAGGGTAACATTCCATGGTGCTTAATGTATGCTGATGATGTCGTGTTAGTAGGAAATAGTGAAAGAGACTCGAAACAAAAACTGGAACAGTGGAGACAAGCTCTGGAGGAAAAAGGTTTAACACTTAGTAGGACAAAAGCAGAGTATTTGGAATGTTCATTTAAAGATGAAGCTACTACAAATAAAATGGTATCTTTGGATGGTGAAGTGATTGTGAAAAGCAATAGTTTTAAGTACCTAGGATCGGTATTACAGAGTAATGGAGAAATAGATGGAGATGCATGCAGTAGAATTAGGGCTAGATGGATGAAGTGGAAAGAAGCGAGTGGTGTGTTGTGTGACAGAAAAATTCCAATGAAGCTGAAGGGAGAATTCTATAAAACAGCCATAAGACCGGCTATGATGTACGGAACTGAATGTTGGGCAGTGAAAAAGAAGGAGGAACAACGAATTTATGTGGCGGAAATGAGAATGCTTAGATGGATGAGTGGAGTGACAAAGAAGGAAAAAATTAGAAATGAGTATATTAGGGGAAGTCTAGGTGTGGCACCAATTGATGCCAAAATGAGAGCATAGGTTAAGATGGTTTGGTCATGTTCAACGTCGAGACTTTAATCACCCAATACGAAGAATAGCTGAAGTGCAGATTCCTGGAAGGAGTAGGAGAGGAAGACCTGGGGGAGACGATAAGGCAGGACATGTTGGTAAAGGGGATTAACATTGATATGACCCAAGATAGAATTGTGTGGAGAAATGCAATTAGGGAAGCCGACCCCGCATAGGGATAAGGCAAAGAGAATGATGATGATCAGTATTTCGGGTATATGCTTATTCAGGGCCGTCTTAAGTATACACGGCGCCGTAGTGCAAGACTCATCTTTGCGCCCCCTTTTCTCAGAAGATTATATAGGTTATAGGTACGCTAAAATTAAAACTAATTATGTTTGCTTTTTTATTTATAATATTTCAAAAAAACATGGTTTCAGTATTCAAAAAATATCAATTTTATATAACAATAATATAACAATATAAAGATCAATCTTATAACAATATAAAAAAAAAATTGAAAAAATCCAACACATTCGCCAAAGAAAAGCGTGGCGCGTCTTCATCGAATAAACGGTTTTCGCACCACTATTTTCTTTATAACGAATATGTTAGATTTTTTCAATTTTTTTTATTTTTTGCTTTTTAGTTGATTTTTTTATAATATGTTTAATTTTAGTCACTCGTAACTAAAGAAAAGCGTTTCTTAAAAATATTTTTTTTCATATTTTTTTATTTTTTAATTTTTAGTCTTACATTTTTCAAACATTAAAATATATCGTCATGTTTATTAAAATATGTATAAAACATATGATGTACTAACATGAAAAGTAGTCGGAATCGGCAAACAATTTGAAACTTTATTGTTCATTTATGAAGCATAACGTAAACAATTAATGTAACAAGTGAAATTATGTATAGTTCATATAATTAGCTACAATCTGTAAAAGTTTCAAGTTTCTTCATTGTAAAAAACAAGAGAATTTAAGCATTTTCCGTTAAAATCGTTTTTTATTTAAACAATAAACAAAAAAAATTTTTATTTATTCGTGTATTGTTCTCAAGAATGCATATTATGTCTGCAAATTTTTAGTCATTTGAATTGAAGAAAAGGCAGTCAAATTAACGTCCAAAGATTTGACCCAAACGATTGAACTAAAGAAAAGCGTTTAATAAAAGATCAATCTTATAATCAATATTATAACACTATACATACTTATATCAAAGTCTACTGTTCTAGCTTTTTAAGTTGGCAAAGGTTTTTATTACTACGCACGGTGATATCTATTTTTATTTGCTTTTCTTTACCTATTAAAGCCATGTTTGTTCATTTGTCTTGACCCATTGTTGAGCTCAGACCGCCTAAAAAAACAGATGGCCACAAAAATACCTAGAAAAATTAAATTAACTGTCTACAAAACTGTCCAAGACGAATTAATATATGGAGGCATAAAAGAATAAGGTTTTTGGCGCAGGCGTTACAACTTCGAGTTGTATAGAAGTTTTGGAGAACCTGACGTACAATTCATTAAGGTAGACACCTTTGATTGATAGGTCATGTAATCAGGCGAGAGGAAGATGCCATAGTCAGAAAAGTTTTTGACCAAAGAGGGCCGATAGGACAACGAGCAAGAGGAAGAAGACCGATACTTAGGTACCAAGACAACTTAGAAAATGATTTAAAATCTATTAGAATTAGAGCATGGAGAAGAATTGTTAGAGACAGGGGCGAATGGAGGATTGTTCTGAAGAAGGCTTTGGCTCATAAAGAGCTGTAACGCCACTGATGATGATACGTTTTAAAGTAGAGGATTAGTTAATTCGATTATATGAAATCAACTTTTATCCCAAGAATACCTGTCAGAAAAATCAGAGCATGTGATTTGTTTTTAAAAAGACAAACACAAGCAACAAATCTTTTTTTAACATTAGGTTTGTTCTAGCAAACAGTCAAACTAGTCAGAAACCGTCAGCAAACAGTTGGTCAGTGAGAGAACATAATACAGTCACCAGTGCTATCCCCTCTACTCGCGCTGGTCGACTATTCGCTGATGGTTTCAAACCGTTTGAAACTGATGCTAGAACAAACCTATTATTATCTTTTAGTTCATATTTACTAACGGTTTTTGCTGTAAATTTTTAACTGCTTGGATTAACATAAAATTTGTCATACACATAGCTAATATAGGTATGTCAAAGAAAATTAGTGATATTGTGCTGATGTGTGTTTTTGCCCTGCGGGTGAGTCTCACCCGTATATGGTGAACAAATATACATTCGTTCAAAATAAGTCCGGAATTCAATAAACTGATTAATTCTAATCAACTTTTGTTCTAAAGAGTTTTTTCACTTCACAAGTTAATACTTTTGAGTTATTTGCGAGTGAATACGTATGTTCATTTTTCAATAAAAAAAAAACACGTTTTTAGACGCAGCTTTTTGCAAATAACTCAAAAAGTATTTTATCGAAAAAAAAATATTCTTAGCAAAAATATAGGTCTAATGAAAAAGTGAAAAAAATGGTGTATATACGAATTTTTAGACGTAGTAGAAGTAGAATTGCAGCTAATGAAAAGTAATTTCTTATTCGTCAAATTCCAAATCGAATATTATCAATCGTGAATTTGCACTTTTCGGGGAAAATTTTTAAACTGTTTAAAACAATTTTGGTTTTTTGAAAAAGTTTCTAGTATCAAAAATAGGTAAGTAAGTTAAACTCAAAATAAAGTTGATCCCCTTTTTTTAGTAAAAAAAATCATAAAAATCACCTAATTAGCATAAATCTGAAATAAATTAATAATATAAAAGTAACATAAAAACATTATCAAGTCTTCTTCACTTTATATAAAGTTACAAATTTAAATACTCTGTAGTATTTAAATAAAAAAAGTATTCAAATTTTGTAATACTGCCCATCTCTGATAACAAGTTAAAAAATATGAAGTTCATTATATCATGGATAAAGGGACACGCAGGCATTAGGGGTAACGAAATAGTAGACAGGCTAGCCAAATCCGCCCTAGAAATAGGCGAAGAACTTCCCATGAACTTACTACCCATTTCGGATATTGATATTATTAGTAGACGACACCAAAAAGAAAATTGGCAAAGGTATTATCGAAATACGAGAACTGGTAGTAATTACAAACAAATGCGACCTGAAATTCCCATTAAAAGATGGTTTCATTCTGTATCAAATCGCCATTTCATAAGAGTTATAAATAGATTGAGATGTAATCATGCTCTTACCCCCCTTCATATGTACAGTCTGGGTCTCACAGAGTCACCTAACTGTGAGTGGAAAAGAAGGTAATCTACTACATATTCTCCTCGAATGTTCACATCAATCAGTAAATATAGTCTGTTCGCTAAACTCAGACGCAACTTTCTAGATATTTTAGTCGGTAATTTTGCCAATTTTAGTAAAATTGGCAAAAAATAATTACTAAATAGTTAATAATAACTAAATAGTTACTAATTTTGCCAATTTTTGCAAAATTGGCTAAAAACAAAAAAAATATCGACTAAAATATCTAGCCAGTTGCGTCTGAGTTTAGCGAACCGACTATATAAACAAATTTTATGATAATCTTAATATATTAAAAATTCCACTTCCCGTCTACCTGAACAATTTGATATTTTCTGAAGATATTAATATATTAAAAACAATTTACGAACATATCAAAAATTGTAAATATAGATTGTAGCAATAAAATTTACCCTGTATTTAAGAAATTTTGTTAAAACAAAGCAGGCATGTTTGTTAAAACAAAACAAACATGTTTGTTTTGTTGTTATTTTGTTTTAAATCCTGTAGATTTAAGTAATTATTGTATATTATAATTGAAAAAAGAAAAGAACAAAAAAAAAGAGAAAAAGAAAAGAAAAAAACAGAAAAAAGAAAAAAAAAAAACAGAAAAAATAAAAAAAAGAAAAAAAAAACAAAAAACTAAGAAGATGTAAACCTCCGCGAGGATGAATCGGGTTTACGTCTTAGCGTAGTAAAAAAAAAACAATTTATAAAAAAAACCAATAAAAAAAATTCATAAAAAAAAACAAATTAACAATATAAAAAAAATGCAAAAAAATACAAAAAAAATTACAAAAAAAAATAAAAATTTACAAAAAAAAATGAACAACCAAAACAGAGTATTATTTAGATAATAATTGTAGATAATAATGTTAGTTTGTTATGTATTTAGAGTTAGAAATACAAAAAAAATTCCTCTGATTGAAAAATCTAATTTGTTTGTTTTTAAAATAACAAAATGTCTGGCTAATTGGCTCGGCCAAGGCCATCATTCATTAAAAAAAAAAAAGTTCATATAGGCAATACAAATTACACGTGTAGTAGAGTCAAATGCCCTCATTGACTGCACGTGCTACTACTAACTAAATGGAAGATGGAAGTGGAAAGAAGAATTTGAAGGAGGTTGAGGTTATGTCATTGTGATTTGAAGTTTGAACAGATTTGAAAATATTTATGTATTATATTTTTTTTTAAATTAAGATATTTTCGTAAGTATCATTTGAATATCCATTGCTATTTGAGAATAATGTATATTTTATTTGCGATTTTAGAAGATGATGCGATATGAGGAAGAGAACGAAAAACTTGCAGATACATCTCCTTGTGCAGGAGTTAGAGCCGATTTGAAGATGTGTTTATTGGAAAGCGATTGTTGCAAAATAGTAAGCATGTTTAATCTCAAACTACTCAAACAATTTTGAAGCTTGTCACACATGGGGAGCTGTACTATATGTATACAGTTCGTAAATCGTACAGTTGGACATAGGAAATATACATTGAGATAATTGTGGCAACTGCGCTAATCTGTATTAGTTGAAGCTTCTGGACCTCGATTTTGACCCTTCGCTTCGTTATCGATCATTCGATATCTGTACACTAAACAGATACTAAGTGAATACATTCGATAACTAAGCGAAGGGTCAAAAATAGAGCACCTGTTCGAGTACCAGTTTTGGACTGGTGCAATAGAGCTGTTAGAATGAATAGAATCAGTGAGTTTGGAAGCAAGGCTGTCCATAAATAAATCAAAAACAAAGATTATGATTAATGAGTTAATAGTTTTATTTTACTTTTTAAAATATTCTTTATTTAAAAACTAACTTTAAAATTAAACAGAAAAAGTTTCCCATTCCCTTATTGTCCAAACCATATTGTCATCGAGAGAGCACAGTTGCCATAACTGTCTCAATGTATATTCCCTAAGTCCAACAGAACAATTTACGTACTGTATCATCATCATCATCATAAGTGGCTCGACAATCTCTTGTGCTGGATTAGAAACTCTTCTGACCACTGACCTCCAATTTGTACTTTAGCTTTCACTACGTCGTATGTACTTTTGATAATATTGATTAATTCTGTGGGTACTTCCAAGTCCTGTAAGCATTTCCAGATCTTCTCTCTATCTATTGAATCAAAGGCAGCTTTCAAGTTTATGAATGTTAGGAACAACTCTTCTTCTATTTTTCTCTCTATCAGTCTCCTTAAATTTAATATATTATCATTAGTCTGTCTTCCAGGTCTGAATGCTCCTTGTTCTTCTTCCAGATTTAGTTCTACATATTCTCTTTTTCAATATTTTTGAGTATATTTTATAAGTTACTTGAACTAGGCAGGTTGCTCTATAGTTGTCACAAAGAGTTTCCTCGCCCTTCTTATATATTGGTAGTATTAAATTGTTTTCCCAATCTTTTGGGATCCTTTTCACCTTCCATGCATATTTGCATATTGTCCACAGCCAGTTTTTGCCTTTTTCTCCCAAGTATTTCATCATTTCTGATGCAATTTCATCCTCCCCTGGAGCTTTACCTTTCTTCAATTTTCGTATCGCTTCTACCAGTTCTTCTCTTGAAATCTCCATTAATTGCGCCCCCATGCCATTTGTTTCTCCCAGCCTTTTGTGCGGTGTACTTCCAAATTTTTTTTCATAGTGTTGCTTCTTTATTTATTTCCTTTATCTTTTATTGCTTTCATTTCTTTTTTCTTACTTGTTCTTAATTTTCTTATCCTAATCCAAAACGATTTATTGTTTACTATGTACCCACTTTTCGTTTATATCTTCTCCAACTTTCTTTTTCGCTTCTTTCACCACTGCTTTTGCTACATTTCTTTTCAATTAAATTCTTTATTCAAATAGAAATCCTACTAACAATAAATATAAAATTTGCTTAATTATGTATGCTCTTTTCTATATCTGTACCGTAGAGGTAAAGGGTAGTATATCCATCTAGCGAAGTTTTGAGATAATGGGGAAATAAGATGAATTCCAGAAAATTATTGCAATCATTCTTAATCTGAAGACATATGAAATTATAGTACATATTTAAAAAATAAGTTTCATAAAAAAATATTGAGAATTAAACGATTTATGCGCCATCTACTGGCACCGTGAAAATAAAAACATGGCCCCACTGCTGCAGTGATTGGGACTAATAGAGATTCTAAAACATAAAATTTCAAAGTGACTATTGAAATATAAGTTATTTCATATACCATCAACTAGGGGTTTTTTGATCAGATAAAAAATGTCAATTTGGCGGTTTTTGAAACTGAAAATATTTCAGCTAATTTAAAATTTTTTTTCAACACTTCATTATTTTTCCAAATTTTAATGTTTTTAAAAAATCCTAGTTGATGGTATGCAACAACTACACTATTGAACCTTCACATCTGGGCACCTTCACATATCTGGGCACAGAAATCAATCAGAAGAATTCCGTAAGTAGCGAAATTAATGCACGTATTTCCAGTGGAAATCGTGCATACTATGCTAATAAAAGATTGATGACATCGAAATTATTAGACAAAAGAATCAAAATGACTATCTACAGAACTTTGATTAGACCCATAGTAACCTATGGTTGTGAAACCTGGGTAATGACGAAAAAAGATGAAGCCCAACTCAGGACATTCGAGAGAAAGATACTGAGAAAATAAAAAACTGAAAACGTTTGTTTTCTATACTTCCACAAAATTTATTATATCTAAGTGACTACAGCTGTTTCGGCGGAGTGCCTTTCTCAAGTAATATAGTTTACAATGTGTTTGCCTTTTTAATCTTCAACTGAAGAGGTTGAGGAGTGGGGAGCTGTTTGTCTCGAGTTGGTCATTCAGAATTATATCTGTATTTTTCAGTTTATTAATTTCCATAGATTCTAAAAAAGATAGCTTAAGGCCTTTATTTTGAATATGTAGAATTTTAAACTCTTCATTGAAAGAATGATTATGATCTAGAAGGTGAAGTGCGTATGTAGAAGTGTCTGTTTTTCTATTGTTGAATGCCCTTTTGTGTTCTGCTATCCGTTTGTCAAAAGTTCTGCCAGTTTGACCGATGTACGTTTTCGGACAGTCACCACAAGTTAGTTTGTACACACCATTCTGTAGTTGCTTTCTCTTTCGGCTTTTATTGTTCTTAATATATTTGCTTAAGTTGTTGTTAGTTCTGAAAGCTGGTGTTATTCCTTTCTTTTTTATGTATCTGGCTATTGTTGTTGTTATCTTGCCAGTATATGTGAGAGAGCAGAAGGTACTGGGTTCTTTCTGTGGTGGTGGATACACTAATTTCAGGGCTTTCTTATGGAGTTTTTGGTTTAAAATTTTGTTAACTGTTTGTTCGTTATAGCCGTTGTTTACTGCTATTTGTTTAATTATGTTTAGTTCTATTTCGAAGTTATTTTTTGTCATGGGAATTTCTGTCAGTCTATGTATCATGCTATGGTAGGCTGCTAATTTGTGTTGCCCATGACAAAAAATAACTTCGAAATAGAACTAAACATAATTAAACAAATAGCAGTAAACAACGGCTATAACGAACAAACAGTTAACAAAATTTTAAACCAAAAACTCCATAAGAAAGCCCTGAAATTAGTGTATCCACCACCACAGAAAGAACCCAGTACCTTCTGCTCTCTCACATATACTGGCAAGATAACAACAACAATAGCCAGATATATAAAAAAGAAAGGAATAACACCAGCTTTCAGAACTAACAACAACTTAAGCAAATATATTAAGAACAATAAAAGCCGAAAGAGAAAGCAACTACAGAGTGGTGTGTCCAAACTAACTTGTGGTGACTGTCCGAAAACGTACATCGGTCAAACTGGCAGAACTTTTGACAAACGGATAGCAGAACACAAAAGGGCATTCAACAATAGAAAAACAGACACTTCTACATACGCACTTCACCTTCTAGATCATAATCATTCTTTCAATGAAGAGTTTAAAATTCTACATATTCAAAATAAAGGCCTTAAGCTATCTTTTTTAGAATCTATGGAAATTAATAAACTGAAAAATACAGATATAATTCTGAATGACCAACTGGAGACAAACAGCTCCCCACTCCTCAACCTCTTCAGTTGAAGATTAAAAAGGCAAACACATTGTAAACTATATCACTTGAGAAAGGCACTCCGCCGAAACAGCTGTAGTCACTTAGATATAATAAATTTTGTGGAAGTATAGAAAACAAACGTTTTCAGTTTTTTATTGTTAGATAAAATGAACTTCCATCAAGTAACGGTCGAATCCATCAATTATATACTGAGAAAAGTATATGACCCGGTGCAAGAGGAAGACGGCACATGGAAAATCAGGAGAAACGACGAGGTTAATGAACTGAATGAAGGGTATGACACTGTAAGATTTGTGAAAAGTCAAAGACTGTCATGGCTGGGACATGTTCAGCGACAAGAAGCCGGTGGAAAGGCGGAAGAAAGGAAGACCCAGGACAAGTTTAAACAGAAAAACGTTATACCAGTATAGATACACAGTAAATGTGCTCTTAGAATTTATCAATTTTTAAGTGGTTTTAAATTAGAAAAAATACCGAAGTTTTGCATCAAAATAATCCTTAAGGATTTATCTAATTGAAAATTATAAAGTTACAATAATAAATTTAATGGTTTAGTTGTAAAATTGCATTTAACACCAAAATGTAATTAGTTGTTGATAAAAAGAGACTTTTTTCCACTTAAAAAGTTAATGTGTTTTGGTGACCAGTGGTGGAGTGTTCTTTGAATTCAACAAAGGATCTAATTGTTAAAACTTAAAAATGGCTGGAATATGTTATAAGTGTCAGACTTCATGTAATTATAAAGAAGTCAAAAATGAGATGTTTGGATGCCCATGTGATTTATGCAAAAGAGTAATTTGTAAATCTTGCTCTGGCTTATCAGCTTCTGAAGTAAGAGTTGTAGTTATGTCTAATAGAATAATGCCTTTCTTTTGCCCTTCATGTAGGGATGCTTTAAACATACCTGCCCTTATAAAAAAAGTTAATGATCTGGAATTAGAACTCCAAAATTTCTCATCAAGACTTAATTGCAAAATCACAACTTTAGAGCAAAGGATACTAAGAATGGAGATTTACGAAGCTGATAAAGTAACTCAAAGTTCCAAATTAACTGTTTCAAATTCTGATCATGTGAAATCAACTGACACTGGTAATCATTATGAATCGTTTATAAGTGAATATAGTGAACGTCGTAAACGTGAAAATAACCTTATGTTGTTCAGTGTTCACGAATCTGCCGAAGATTTAAAAACAGTTGAAGAATTACTTTCAGGTTTTACTGAAGTATCCATAAAAAAGTTGTTTCGTGTTGGAAAGCAAGGAAATAGGCCTCGACCAATTAAAGCAATTCTGGACAGTTCTGCTAGTGTTATTCGTGTACTAAAAAACCGAAGTCAATTACCTTCAAATATTAGAGTTAGCTCCGATCTTACTATCAGTCAGCGAAATTATTTAAATGAACTTAGGAAGGAACTGGAAATAAAAAAAAGTGCTGGTGAAACAAATCTGACTATCAAGTATGTACATGGAATTCCTAAAATTTTACCTATTAAAGAAAAAAACTAATCTGTAGGGATAAATCTAATTTAAATCATTCAAAGCTATCTGTTTATTTTCATAATGTGGGAGGCATGCGTATGAAGTTGATAGATTTTAGTCTAAGTGTATTATGCTCGAGTTATGATGTTATTATACTTGTTGAAACATGGTTGACAAATAGCTATTCTGATTCAGAATTGGGCTTGGATTCTGATTATAATATCTTTCGAGCAGATCGTGATAATTTTGATCATTTTAAAGATAAGGGAAGAGGTGGCGGTGTCCTTATAGCCGTTAAGAAAAAGTTTAACAGTTTTGCTCTATCTATACCTCATACTAAAGTTGAACAAATTTTTGTACTAGTTAATATTGGAACAGAGAAAGTTATTTTTGGCTCTGTGTACATACCGCCACGGTCTGATCATGAAATATACGAAGATCATTGTAATGTCCTTGATTTTATATTAATGAACAATAACTACTCTAAGGTTTTTATTTCTGGTGACTTTAATCTTCCGAATGTTACGTGGACAAACGATAATTTAGGAGTTAGTTTATTGAAATATCCACCAAATTCACCAGCTTTACATATGGTCAATTGCTATAGTTTTTACAACCTTTTTCAAAATAATTTTGTGTCCAATAGTAGAAATGTAATTTTAGACTTAATCTTTTCTAATTGTAACGAGTTGAGTGTTGTAAATGCTGCTGATTTAATTTTTCCTAACTCGCTTAACCACAATGGTGTAACATTTGATGTTAATATAATAAATAACAGTGATCCTTTAAAGTACGCAGAGTCATATTATGATTTTAAAAACGGTGATTATATTGGTATGAACTTTTTCTTGTCGGAAATAAATTGGGATTCACTAAAGGCTTTGAATATTGAAGACGCTGTGTCTAAATTTTACGATATTGTCAATCATGCAATAAATTCTTATGTTCCTAAAAAAGTATGTAAGACAAGTACATTTCCAATTTGGTTTAGCCCGGAGTTAAAACGACTAATAATAGAAAAGAAAAAATATCATAAAAAGTATAAGATGTTCAACAATTATGATGATTTTATTATTTTTCATAACTTACGATCTGAATGTAGTACACTGAGTAGAGATTGTTATAATTTATATGTTAGAGATTCTGAATTTAGAATTAATAATGACCCACGCACTTTTTGGAAATATATAAACAGTCGCAAAAAAAATTATGATGTACCTTGCCATTTATATTTAGGAGATGATCAAAGTAGTTCTGGGGAGGAAGCTGTGAATTTATTTGCCAAATTTTTTTCTACAGTGTTCACTGACCATAATACTACCCCCCCCCCCCACAATATCAATTTGAAAATGCTGGTAACATGAGTTCATGCTCTTTTAACATAAATACTATTTTGAGAGTATTCACAATTTGGCTCCTAAACTAAATTTTGGCCCTGATGGCATTCCTAACTATCTATTAAAACAATGTGTTTGTACTATCTAAGCCATTGTGTATACTCTTTAATAAATCTTTGCAAGAAGGGGTTTTCCCTGATTGCTGGAAACGAAGTTACGTAAAACCTATATTTAAATCTGGTTCAAAGTCAAATGTGGAAAACTACAGAGCAGTTTGTACTATATCAGCAATTCCAAAATTATTAGATTATTTAGTTACTAAGCAGCTTACTTGTGAATTCAGCAGTATTCTGGTGAATGAACAACACGGTTTTGTACAGGGTAAATCTACAGTAACTAATTTACTTCTTTATCAGAATGACATTGTTATTGCTTTGGAGAACAAATTACAAGTAGATTCCATCTATACTGATTTTTCTAAAGCATTCGATAAGGTCAATCATAATATCTTACTTGCAAAACTTACAGCATACGGTGTTTCTGGAAGTCTCTTTGATTGAATGCAAAGTTACCTGACTAATCGAAGTTTAAGTGTAAAAATAGGATGTTTTCTTTCTAATGCTTTTACAGCTACATCTGGAGTACCGCAAGGTTCCCACTGTGGCCCCCTTCTATTTAATCTGTTCTTGAATGATGTTCACTCTATTTTTGAGGAAGTTAACTTTTTGATGTTTGCTGATGATGTTAAAATATATAAGACTGTCAATAATGAGGATAACATTTTTCAGCTTCAGTCACAAGTAAATGATTTTTATGAGTGGTGTGGTAGAAATGATATGGAACTTAATATTAATAAATGCTTTTTAATAACTTTTGCTAGATCCCATTCGCCTATTCACCATCAATATTTTATTAATAATACTCCTGTCACACGTGTGAACGAAATTCGGGATTTGGGTATAATATTTGATTGTAAATTAACATTTTACTCTCACATTGACCATACTGTTTCGAAAGCATTTAAGATGTTGGGTTTTGTATTGCGTTCATCAAAAGATTTGTCAATTCACACAATAAAAATCTTATATTGCAGTATCGTGAGATCAATTATTGAATATGGTTCTATTATCTGGTCACCTAGTTATGCATATCAAATCCTAAATATTGAAAAGGTTCAAAACAAATTTTTACGTTTCGCAGCTTTTAAGATGGGTTTAACAGTTAGAAATTATACTTATGATAATATATTAAAGAGATTAAATTTACAAACTCTTGAACGCAGAAGAGTCATGTTGGATATTTGTTGTCTTCGCAAAATTATCTCTGGTGTTATTAACTCCGAAGAATTGATAAGTCTTGTATACTTTAATATACCTGCTAGATTGACACGAAATCCACAAATATTCAAGGAACAACGACATGCTACAAATTATGGTCAATATGCACCAGTTAGTAGATTGGCCCTGTATGGAAACAAGTTTAGTCATGTAATAGATCTGTTTGGTTCTTCAGTTTCCTCTATTAAACAAGAACGCGGGCGTCTTGAATTTTGAATTTAAAAATTAAATAGATTTAACTGTTATAGTTAATTTAGTTGTTTTCATCATTTACAAATAATTTATATTCTTTTTTATTTTTTGTTTGTGTTTTATAGTTGTAGTTTTACATGTATCTAAATTTTATATTTTCATTATTATGACAAAAGCTCTGCTTTATTGTATTTTGTATGTATTGGGTTTATCCCGTTAATAAATAAATAAATAAATAAAGATGGTTGGACGACGTGGAAGACGACCTGAAAACCATTAATATAAGATAATGGAGGAGAAGGGTATGGTGGCTCCCGCCTTCTGAGCCACCCTGGATACTGAGGGGTGGTTACCCCGACTATGAGGGTTGATGTAGTAAATATAGTTCGTTGTTAAGACATTTATTTACACGTTAAATATATCACAGAAAATAACTGGTGGTATATTATTTACTTGAAATCGATGTTACCCCGTCGAATCTCAACTGCTCATTGATTTATCTGTTCTCGTAAAAATATAATTAAAGTCGGTTATTGTTTATTTACTGTTTTGGTAAGCCGAGGTGACCGTGATTTAAAGTGCTGACTGTTAATAAACACCCACTGAATATTATTGCAACTCGACCTTGTATCAAATACTAGCATGCAAAACTAGGTTACTCGTATTTATTAAACAAACATTACCACGGGCATTTAATTATTAAAAGGTTTATTTGTAATATGATGTTTATTGAGATGCTGTGTATCCCAATTCAAGGGCACAAGCGAGATCTGAATGGAGGGACGTAGCCAGACAGGCAAAGACCCATCCAGGGTTATGATGCCAAAAGAAGAAGAAGAAGAAGTTGATGGTATGGGAAATAACTTATAATTCAAAAATCACTTTGAAATTTTATGTTTCAGGATCTCTATTAGTCCCAATCACTGCAGCAGAGGAGCTATGTTTTTATTTTCACAGTGTCAGTAGATGGAGCATAAATCGTTTAATTTTCAATATTTTTTATGAAAATTGTTTTACATGTACTTCTTTTTATAATAAATGTTCATGCAAATTTTCAGAACAATTGGTACAGTACTTTATTACCATTACTAATACGAATTTTTTCAATGAGGAACTGCTTAATATGGTTGTTGTTCTAGGAGAGTATAACAAAAATGTGCTACTAGCAATAAGAATTTATTATCAGCAATTTCTTGTTAGATGACAACCAAGAAGAGAAACTTTTGAAAGTATACTAAAACGATTTCAACAGACTAGCTAGGTCGTACTAACATGGAGATCCTCAGTGACACTATACATGATTTAATTCATTTTATTTATTTACAATAGTTTTCGTTCGATCAGTTTTTTCTCGTTATCTAAGTGTCCAGTCCGTTGAAACCGTTCTAGTAAACTTTCAAAAGTTTTTCTTCTTGGTTGTCGTCTATCAGGGAATTGCTGAAGATAAATTCTTATTGCTGGTAGCACATTTTTGTTATACAGTTCTATAGTCTATTTTTAAACCAAGAGATGTAATTCAAATTTCCCGCGCCGTTAAGCTTGTTTGTAATTGGTCCAACCTCAGGCAAATTTACTCCACTGTTATCAAATTTTGACACTAATGACATTTATAAAATTTTGACATTACTGGCATTTCATAGGTTAATTTATTTTCTGCTTTATTTCTTTAATTTTTAGATTTTTAGTCTGTCTTTATATAAAAACAATTGTTTTTAGAACACTTTAGCGACTTAGTATAATATAATATTTATACAGTCAAATGCCGATATGATCAACCAAAAAAGTAGATGTATTTGGTGATATTTCTAGTAACTTTCTTGGGTGTGAATTTGTCTTTTTAGTTTACTCCTCTTGGTTTAAAAATAAAGCTTAGTACAAAAATCATATTAACCAGTTCCTCATTAGAAAAATTCATATTATTTATGGTAAAAAAGTAAATGGAACTATAAAAATAATATAATAACAAATGTTTAAGTAAATTTAGAGTCATAGCCAACTAGGTAGAATATTGTATGTTTTTATAATATTTTACGCACCAACAACAAGCTTAACTTGGTACGTAGGTATTTGATATGTCATTCAATATTAATAAATTAAGGATCAGTCTAGATTAAACTGTAATTTTTTTCGAAAAATTATTTTTGATTGAATATTTTCACGGTCACGTAATAAAATTTCATGTAATTTTTGTTGCAATTAATGTTTGGCTTAAGGGATCACAAATAACTTACAAATTAAAGCAATTAAAGTATAGGGAATGCTTAACAAATAAAAAAGTACCATACAATATCATCTTCCTAAAATACTAAAATACAGGGTGTTCCATTTAAGAAAACTCCGAAAATACTAATTCTGAGTCTCGACCCTGTATACTAAAATTAAACATTTCGCTATATTAATAATGTTCCAGAATAGTAGACTATATTAAACATCGTTTGAACATAAATCGAAATTTTGATATCAAATCACTACAATTCTACAGGCTGTTAATATTGCTACGAAATTAACAAAACAACGTAATTATCTTTTAAACTACCTCGTATAATATTGCAAAACCCTATATTTTATGAAAGAAGGGATCGATAAGAATCCAAAAATCTAAAAATATACAGGGTGTTTTATTTAAAAAACATAAGTTTGTGTCACCCTGTCAATACAAATGCTCCTGTATATTTTAATATGTTTTTAAATTATGGTCCTATCTATTCCCCTACTTTTACCTAAATAACTTTTTTTCGTATCTCTTACGACAAATGAGTAATTGGACTTTGTCACACTAATGCCCCACCCTGTATGTACTGTTGTATTCCTGAAGACGCTTAATAGCCCGATCAAAGAACAATTTGACCCCAAAAAAAATAAAGGAAAGACGAAAATTTGGAAATAGGTAGTTGAAATTGTCTATTATTATATAAGAAAAAGTTTACAATTCTAAATCCCCTCCATTTTACAAAAATTGAGGGGAATACCCCCTCACGAAGGTGAAAAAAATACATTCAAAATAAGACTGGAATTGGATAAAATGACTAATTCTAAACAACTTTTGTTCTATAGGATTTTTTCATTAAGTCAATTCTATTCGAGTTATTTGCGAGTGAATATGTTCATGTTCAACAAAATAAAACTTGTTTTTGGACGGTTTTTCGGAGATAACTCAAAAAAGTAAGTATTTTAGCGAAAAAATATTCTTAACAAAAATATAGCTAATAAAAAATTGAAAAAAAATGGTGTATAGTATACATGAGGTCTGTAGACCCAGTAGAAGCAGAGTTGCAGCTAATAAAAAGGAGGTTCTTCTTCGTCAAATTCCAAATCGAGTATGTCAATGTGAAATAACCCAAAAACGGAGCACTTTTCGGAGAAAATTAATTTTAACTTTTTTAAAGTGTTTAAAAAAAAGGTTTATTTTTGTTTTCTAAAAAAACTTATAACATTAAAAGTAAGTGAGTTACGCTCAAAATATTGTTGGTCCCTCTTATTTTTTGGTAAAAAAATCTCGAAAATCGCCCCCTAATTAGCATCACAAATAAATTTTATCATTACCACTTCACAAGTTACTTTGTCTATGTATTATTTATACGATCTGTAATTTTCATCGGTTCAAATTGCTTCTTTTTGAAAAAGCTGTAGTTAAAATGGCTTGAACGAGTAACTAATCACGAGTTTAGGCAAATTTTGAACAACCATAGCGTAACCAATTTTTGTCTAACAAGAAAACAAAAATTCAAAAATATTGACAAAAGCAAAACGTACATTTTATTACTCTTTGAGATTTTTAGTATTACTAATAATTTTTAAGTTAATTCCATAAACAATTCCGATTTTTGTTTTTGTCAAAATTAAAAAAAAACTTTATTTTAAACCCAATTTTTTTTGAAAACTGAGCACTTCGAACCAATAAAACTTATAGATAATATAAACAATACATAAGTAAAGTAACTTGTGAAGCGGTAACGATTACTTTTATTTGAGAAGCTAATTAGGGGGTGATTTTTGCCATTTTTTACCAAAAAATAAAAGGGACCAAAAGTATTTTGAGCGTAACTCACTTACTTTTAATGTTATAAGTTTTTTTAATAAACAAAAATAAACCTTCTTTTAAACACTTTAAAAAAGTTGTAATGAATTTTCCCCGAAAAGTGCTCCGTTTTTTGATTATTTCACATTGAAATATTTGATTTGGAATTTGACGAAGAAGAACCTACTTTTCATTAGCTGCAACTCTGCTTCTACTGGGTCCGCAGACCTCACGCATAAACCATTTTTTATAAGCTATATGTTTACTAAGAATATTTTTTTCGCTAAAATACTTACTTTGTTGAGTTATCTCTGAAAAACCGTCCAAAAACATGTTTTTTTTTGGTTAAAAATGAACATATTCACTCGCCAATAACTCGAAAAGTATTGACTTAGTAAAACAACTCTATACACCAAAAGTATATTTTTTCACCCCCGAGAAAATATTTTTCACCTCTTATTTTCCAATTTTTGTAAAATGGAGGTGATGTAGAATTGTAAACTTTTTCTTATATAATAAAAGACAATGTCAACTACCTATTCCCAAATTTTCATCCTTCCTTTATTTTTTTAGAAGTTTTCGTAAAATTTTGTGTTCCCTGATCGAGCTATAAACTATAAATTAAAAATATAATTTTCCTCTTTTAGCAAAAGAGGACTCCCAGAGAATGTTTAAAAGCAAATGATGGTTCTGTTCCCACACAATGTCAAGTACTGAGAAATACTTTCTTTGAATGCAAAAGGTCACTGGTAAGTTTTACAATTAGGTACTATAACTATGTCCTTTTTTAAAAATACTTTTATTTCTTAACACGTCATTACATGCACCACGCTTTTTACATATGTACATGGAGTATAGGCCCTGCAGCAATTTGCCTCATTATACACTCGGGTGCAAAAAATCGATCCACTGAAAATTTGGTCATTTTTGATGTCTCGAATTTCCTAAACCTGTTGTCCGATTTAAGTGATTTTTTTTCCATGTTATAGCCTTATTCATTATCAATATCGCTGTAATAATATTGTTGCTAGACAGGTAAACTGTCATTGTATACCGAGTGTACGAATCAAACTGTTTTTTCCTCAAAATTCGCATTACCCTGTGGACTATTCTAGAGTTTATAAAATACTGGAATTAAAAACCAACTATAGCTTCAGATTTTCTTAACATTCTGTTTTTAGATTTATTCGCTTATGTTTGATAATAAAAAAGTTAAGTACTTTAACAACTTGGCATATTCGTCATCAGTACAGGGTGTTTTTAAATAAGTGCGACAAACTTTAAGGGGTAATTTTACACATGAAAATAATCCGCAAACGCTTCGTTTCCGAGATACGGGATGTTCAATTCTTTTTTACAAACTGACAATTTATTTATTACTTTAATACCAGTTAAGATATGCAACCCAAATTTGGTTGGTTTTAAGACGTAGTTATTGCACATTTTTTGACATACAATTAAGAATTTTATATTCACCATTGGCGTGCATACGGGTAATATGATCGGTCATAATACCCGTTTGCGCGCTAATGGTGAATATTAAATTCTTAATTGTATGTCAAAAAATGTGCAATAACTACGTCTTAAAACCAACCAAATTTGATTTGCATATCTTAACTGGTATTAAAGCAATAAATAAATTGTCAGTTTGTAAAAACTGTCATTATTTTCATGTGTAAAATTACCTCTTAAAGTTTGTCGCACGTATTTAAAAACACCCTGTACTGATGACGAACATGGCCAGTTATTAAAGTACCTAACTTTTTTATTATTCAACATAACCGAATGAATCTAAAAACAGAATGTTAAGAAAACCTGAGGCTATAGTTGGTTTTTAATTTCAGTATTTTATAAACTCTAGAATAGTCCACAGGGTGATGCGAATTTTAAGAAAAAACAGTTTGATTCGTACACTCGGTATACAATGACAGTTTACCTGTCTAGCAACAATATTATTACAGCGATATTGTTAATGAATAAGGCTATATCATGGTAAAAAATCACTTAAATCGGACAACAGGTTTAGGAAATTCGAAACATCAAAAATAACCAAATTTTCAGTGGATCGATTTTTTTGCACCCGAGTGTACTAAAGAGGCTTAAAATTAGCCAAATATTATTAAAATGTGTAAATTCTATTTCAAAAGTCTTTTAGCATTCCGAATTAAAATTGGTAATGTTTTCCTCTTGTGTTTCCTTTTATGTGACGAGAAAACGCTGTGACGCTGTACGCAGCCTACAGCGTCTATTGGAGACCACTGACTAAAATACGATTTATCATTTTAGTTGGACGCCAGGCAACGCTTCAGAGGCAGAAAAGGATATTGAATACAGTTTTTAGTTAGTTAAAAAGCATAGATTGCAGTGCAAGAGGTAATGGTGAGGTATATACAACATGCTTCAATGGAACAACCCAAATACCAGAAATCGACTACCATAAATTGTGTTTAGGTGAAATAAATCACTTCTAGTCTATATGTTAGTTTATGAAATTAGGAACTTACTTTTTTAAGGATATAGTTAGATTTATTGATAATACAAATAGAACTGAAGATATATTCTTATAACAATCCAACTGACACCTTGCATTGCATTTTGTTATTATTAGTTTGTAAATAAAATGTTAAGCATATATTTGCATTTTAATTATTGTTGAGTCCAGGGTTCTTTACCCGTGCGTCATTAATACCTGGCGAGATAAAACACGTACTTTTTATCTAGCATCATTGTCTTCCACGCATGAAACTAAAGACAAACCAGATACCGCCTGTTATTAAGTAAAGACACACGCTATTTTTATAAACGCTCTAGACTCAGTACATCGAAAAGAGATAGATACAAAAATGACGCTTTTCAGATTTTAATTACAATTTGTGACGTTTCTGGTTTGTTTACTTGTCACTGTCAGTTTGTTGGATTTTTTGCTGTTTTATTGTCCTGTTTTTGCATTTAGAAGATATTTATATTAAACAAACAGTTGTTTTCACAACCAATTTTATTCGCTCCCAGCGTTAACAAAGTGTCAAAGCAAAATCGACCGACCTGCTCATGGTGGCGGTTGCTTGATTATTTGTAAGGACGCTTTATTGTATGTTTAAATGGGACATTTAAAAAAATGCCGTATCACGTTATTTGTTGTGTTGTTCACTGTAAAAATACATGGAAAACGAGTGATGTGAAATACTTTTATTTTCCTCATTCCCAAAAAAATTAGATCAAAGGATAAAATTAATTAACGCTGTTATTGGCGGTGTGCAAGTACTTGGAAGGGGAAACGAGAAACGACCTTGCGCGAGTCGCGGAGAAATATTGCAACTATCTTAAATAATTCATATTGTCAAATTGACGTATATTTCATACCTTCTGTCAATGAAGCAGAAAAATTATATATTGCTCCACAATATTGATATAATATGCAATTATTATATAAAGGTAAATTTAATTAATTTTATTTTGCTTGCAGTACTGCATTTTAATAAATAATTTTATTTACTACATACAATTGTTGACGTTTTCATAACATAACCTGAATCTTATTTTTTCTTCTTATTATTTTTTGGACTATGGCCTTGACAATTATCCAGTAACCAGGACTAATATAATTGGCCAATATAATTAAAAGTGCGAATTTTAGTACAGAGCGTAGAAATAGGGGTCGCTTTGCCGAACTTGCACGGTCCCAATAAGGATGCAGTGAGGTTAACTTTTTCTATATATACAAAGGATGTGGCAATATACACATGATATATACATATTATTTACGTTTTTATAAGTTTTGTACATATTACATACACTTTTTAGATCTGATAAATCCGAATTAACTCCAAAAAGTACGGATACGGTATATCCTATATAACCTCACTATCGCAAATTGTCAATAAATCTTTATTAACGACAAAAAATATTTTTGTGGAACTATAATATAAAAGAATAACTAATGAATTCTAACAATTTGTATTCGTTTATTATCACTATAAAATAAAATATTCAAGTTTAACAAAATAATCCCATACTAAAACGTCCTTACAAAACTGACAGCGTGTCACGTGACTGTAAATTTCTGTAAATAGAGGGGAGACGCACGAAGCCAATACTGGAGTTTGAAATTTTATTGTAAGTATTTTATTTTACCATCAATTTACATAAAATTAACCTCATTCACAGTTAAGGAATGATTTTGGTTGGGTAAAAGTGAAATAAATAACAAAAAGAAAATATTTTATATTCAAATATTTATATTATAACAAATATTTAATGTCACTAATGATATTAAAATAATTTATTAAATTACTTCAAAAGTACCTGTAATTGTGCACCAAAATTTTAAGTTCTATTTATTTGATAACGTCAAATTTCAAAATCACTGTCACTTGCTGTTGCGTGGAATAGATTTCCAACTTATTTCGTATTCTTTAAATGATGACGCACGGGTAAAGAATCATAGACTCAAGTGTATCTCATACTCGCGCGCATTCTATCGATTATTTTGGATATTATGAACGCTAAAGGCCGATTCTCATTAGACGTGCAAGGAATCGGACCGGCAACGGCAAGGCACATGCTCGGCAAAGATTGTTTCCAAAAGAACGTCGCATGCAAAGCCAGTCGCTTGCCGGTGCCTAGAACGCATAGTGTGAATTACATCTCCTGAAGTGCATAAGATTTTATGTAAAATGTATCTTACCGAGCCGATGCCTTGTAGTCCAGAAAGCCACTGCGCATTCGCTAGGAAAAATATTCCGATTCGGATTTTTTGCACAATCTTACTCAAAAAGGACCCCTTTTAACAAATTTGCACGTTGCCAGGACCAAAAGTTGGTCAAAAAATTTTTAAACGTTTTTTTTTGTTTTTTCCTAAAATTTATTTTTTTTGCAAGGAACAAAGTTTTTTTTAGGTTTTTTTATCATTCCAAACAGTAAAGGTCTTTAGTGACTTTTCTCTAAACTTGATAGTTTTTGACATATAAGCGATTAAAAATTAAAATTTGAATGTTGCCAAGGTAGGTAGATATTCTTTAAACATCGATTGATGAAATCCCGAAGAGTTTTTTGCAATACAGTATTCAAAACTACTTTGTTTTTTAATCTCTAATCACGCGTGCGCGACACTATTTTCCACCGTTGCATGTGTACAATATGGTGCAAATGAAAGGAATAAATTCGTTATTTCGTAAACCGGCGACTTTAAGGAAAAAACCCGAAACAGGTTGATTTTTATTTTTAAGTTATGATTAGGGAGCGGATTTTATGCTAAATGCATATTGCTTGCATATTTCGCATATTTGAGAACTTTACCAAATTTTGCATATTTTTAAAGAAACGTACAGTGTCTATTTAGAAATATTTTTGCCCAAACGAAAAAATTCTAAAATTTTTTAATTCGACTCAAAATATTCCCGCGCCGCACATACTGTCATATCTTTTCGAGAACTACCTGAAGTCGGCTCATTCACTACCTTTTCAGTTTTTCTTAGAAAACACCCGATCTTTACCCACAAAGTGCGTATAGTACGCCGTCATAAAATTTTTGTAGGATGCTAAATACCCTATTGTTAAGAGATTGTTTACACCTTTAAACATCGTTTTACGATTCTCTATCGGAAATTTAAATATGAATTAAATCAGATCCCTTAAATTAGTAAAATTAGTAACCTTTAGTCGGTCAATGCGAATGTTTAGGTTTTGTGTAAAATAAGTACTTCTGTTTGTGAATAGTGCAATAAATATGCCAACAGATTCTAGACTGGTTTATTCTTGGATCAGAACCTATCCCCAGTGTAAACAGAAACAGTGTAAAAAGTATGTGTTGTCGTAGATATCATCTCAGCGAAAATTTTCGGTTACACAACACGTCGGGACAGAACTACATAAGGTAAAATGCAAGAAGATGAGCGAATCGAAAGTTTATCAGTTACCCATTGACAGTAGACAATCGTTGATTACTTCATCTAATGACAATATAAATTTAATAAGGATTTATGCGATGATTGGTGCAAACATACCTTTGAAAAAACTGGAAAATTCTATGTTTAAAAGTTTTTTGGAAATATATTCCAAGGAAAGTGTTCCAGATAAAAGTAGCTACATTGAGAAAAAATTACGTACTTACCTCAAATTTATAATGATACCATAAAAAAATCAAGAAGATACTGGAAAATCGATACATTTATTTTATTGTAAATAAATATGTGATTTCTCAAAATGCGCATTTTTTAAAATTATTGTGCATATCTTGCGCACATTTCGCAATTTTTTACTGCATATATAAGCGCATATTTCATCAAAATTGCTCGCATATAAATCCGCTCCCTAGTTATGATATTGTGGCATATATGGTATACTAGTGACGTCATCCGTCTGGGCGTGATGACGTAATCGATGATTTTTGTAAATGAGAATAGGGGTCGTGTATTAGCTCATTTGAAAGGTTCTTCAATTCTCTATTCAGTAATGTAAACATTTACACAATTATTTATATAGAGTGTCCAAAAATTTTTTATTAAATTAAATTATTTGACAAAAAAAGAAGTAGAAGAACACCCTGTATAAATAATTATATAAATGTTTATATTACTGAATAGAGAATTGAACAACCTTTCAAATGAGCTAGCACACGACCCCTATTCTCATTTAAAAAAATCATCGATTACGTCATCACGCCCAAATGGATGACGTCACTAGTATACCATATATGCCACAATATCATAACTTACAAATAAAAATCGACCTGTTTTGGGATTTTTCCTTAAAGCCGCCGGTTTACGAAATAACGAATTTATTCCTTTCATTTGCACCATACTGTCGGTGCAAAATAGTGTCGCGCACGCTTGATTATAAATTAAAAAACAAAGGAGTTTTGAATATTGTATTGCAAAAAACTCTTCGGTATTTCATCAATCGATGTTTATAGAATATCTACCTACCTTGGAAACATACAAATTTTCAGTGTTTCGCATAGTTTTTGAGGGTTAAAAATGGCCGATTTCGCAATTTTTCAATTTTTAATCGCTTATATGTCAAAAACTATCAACTTTAGAGAAATGTCACTACAGACCTTTTCTGTTTGGAATGATCCAAAAACCTAAAAGAACTTTGTTCCATGCAAAAATAATAATTTTTGGAAAAAAACAAAAGCTACTTAATGTAGCTTTTTAAATCAAATGTTTCCTTGACGGACTTCTTTTACTGGGCTTTGACCTACATATTTTTGTTAAATATTATCTTGGTGGTTAGCATGTACATTGTACGTGAGTATAACTGATAATTTTTTAACCGTAGTCAAAATTTCAATATCTTTGTATTATTTTATCAGGTTATATTCATTTTAGGTAAGCACTGATGATGACTGGTACTGGTAAACCAGTCGAAAACTATTTATGTGATTTTGATGTGGCCCTTTTGAGGGTTTTTAAATATACCTTTTATACAGGATTTTTTTTAACCTTTACTGGTGTTTATCTCAATATGTATACTCTCTGTACTCTTCAATTGTTTTTAGCTGAACTGAAAAAGAAGAAATAAAGGAGAGGATGTAGACATGTAGAGTGTGGGTGTCTTCATTTCTCAGTGCAAATAATTAGAGAAAAGAGAGAGAGAGAGAGAGAGAGAGAGAGAGAGAGAGAAACTTCAAAATTATCAGTCGCTTCATCATCTGATTTCCATTTACGCATTTTTGCATAAAATTTGATTTTTGAACATGTTCCACCAAGTCTATAGTTTGTTTTTAAACCAGGAGGAGTAAATTTAAAAGACAGATTCGCACCCAAGAAAGTCACTAAAAAAATCATTAAATCCATTTTCTTTTGGTTGATCATATTGACGTTCGATAATAATCCATACATATTATATTATATGTACTCATACGTCTCTAAATAGTTGTAAAAACAACTGTTTTTTTTAAATAAAAGTAGACTAAAAATCTAAAAGTTAAAGGAATAATACAGAAAACACAAAAAATCGCCGATGTAACTTAATTAACCTATGAAATGCCAGTTGTGTCAAAATTTCATAAATGTCACTACACCCATACCTCGCTTTACGGCCTAGATACGTTCCACGAAACATGGCTGCAAAGCGAAATGCCGTATAGCGAATCAATAATTATTATTCTAATACAAATTCATAAAAATTTGATGGGATCGGTTCCAAATTTGTTAAATATGGTTTATCGTTAAAAATGCATTTTATCTGTTTATTTTATTTAAATCAAAAAGACATACAAAAAAAAAGAATGTGTGTACTTTTGTACGCTCGTAAGAAGTTATACTTCTATTATATTAATTGTAACGAAAAAAATATACTTAACAGGTTATTTCTATTTTATTTAAATATTAAATTAACTTTCTTACCTACCAATTTTAAAATTTTTTTAATAAAACGATACCAAAAATTAAAAAAAAGATGAATATGAATCGTCCGGGATTTGAACCCAGGACCTCTCGATCTCTGGTCCAATGCTCTACCAACTACGCTATCGAGCCCTTGTAAGTGACGGCTCGGATATAATTACACATCACGGTGACAAATATATCAAAGTGAAGAATAAAAATAAATATTTTATTACCTTACGCCCGAGGAAGACAAATCCAAAGACACAAAAATTCCTATAATAAATAATACATTTACTAAAAACACCAATATATCCTTTTCATGAATTATTTGCGCTGATACATACCTACATATCATGAAAGATTAGCAACGAACTACATACTTTCTGTGTGCGCATGCGCCCGGCATTATAAAATTTCACTCTCGATCGTAAATAAGTATAACTTCAAAAAGCACATACACTGGTATATAAAATAATAATAATAGATTCCAAAATCCAAATATAATCTACAAACTTTAAGCTTTCTTGTTGGATCTCCATATAACGGGTAAATGACTTTTATTTAGTCCTATAATAGGCCTTGGATTTTCGGACAAATATATTAGAAGTTTTAGCTTAAAATCACCAGTGGCATTTGCACCAAGTAGCAAAGCTAATCGTTCTTTACACCATTTTATAACCAGGCGCAAATTTTTCGGTTTTTGAAATGTACGTGCGATCAGGCATTTGCTTCTAATAAAGTCCTGTTTCGTCTACGTTAAACACTTGTTCAGGTTTATAACCTAGGTACTGGAGAACTAAAAAATCTATACCTTTGGTAGAAAGTTATCTAAGTACGGTAAAGTACAGTGAAGTTATCTATAAAAGCCAAATTCCGCTTTACTACAGTGCAATGACAAAAACATTATTTTCTAACAAGGTTAAAACATGTTTTTTAAACTCACATTTACTGCCAAATATATTTGATATACTTATTAGAGAAAAATGGTCAAATTTTCAGTACATATTTACCGATGGGTCAAAAGACGCAAATGGAACGGGCTGTGCAGTATTCCACGAAAATAAAAATTACCATCATCAATATATAGCCTACCTATTGAATGCTCAATATACACAGCAAAAATGATAGCAGTAATGTTTGCTGTTCAGTATGTACTACTGAATCCAACTAGCAATTATGTTATATTTACTGACAGTAAAAGCGTGGTGGACAGATTAAGTAACATTCAAACAGTCAAACACATAAACCACATTGAATTGAATATACTTAAAACTCTGTTTGAAATTACACAATTAGGAGTAAATGTAACAATTGCTTGGATTAAGGGTCATTCGGGAATAAAAGGCAATGAAATAGTTTACAATTTTGCTAAATCAGCTTATGTAATCGGAGAAAAAATAAACAAAAATTTAATTCCGGCTTCAGATATTGATACTTTTAGCAGACAAAAACTTAAAAATAATTGGCAATTGCATTACAGAGAATGTAATACTGGCTCAAATTTTGCTCATTGTAACCCTAGGATATTCTCAAAAAGATGGTTTTACACAGAATATAACAGACATTTTATAAAGACCATTAATCGGCTGAGAGCCAATCATGTTCTTACGCCATATTACATGCATAGAATCGGCTTGTCAGATACTCCCAATTGTACTTGTGGCAAAATAGGAGATCTAACACATGTCATATTAGAATGTCATTTAAAAATAAATAACATAAACGACCTTTATAAGGAATTAAAAGATTTAAAATGTTTTTCCCAATAAACCTTAATACTTTAATATTTACAAATGATATGGAAATTCTTCATCTCATTTATAAACATGTTAAATTATGTAAATACAAGTTGTAAACGTAATATAATAGGCATAATTTGTTAATGTGGTTTGAAAAAATAAAAAAAAAATAATATATATAAAAAAACACATAATAAAATAATAACAAAAAAATAATAAATAAAAAAAAAGAAAAAAAATAGAAACAAAAATAAAAAAAGAATAAAAAAAAAGAAGTAAAAAAAAGTGTTTCGCACAAATTAAAATATATATTAAAAAAACAGTAAAATAATTAAAAAAAAAACAAAATAAAAAAAAAGCTACACAATGTGCCAATGTATCTATAAAAATAATATTGTAGAATGTACTTATGTTTATAAGAAATTTATGACTATGAATCTGCAATCAATCACAAACAAGTCTGGCTAATTGGCTCTGCCAAAGCCATTTAAAAAAAAAAAAAGGTTTATAACCACCTTTCTCAACAATTCCCTTTAAAATGTTGAGATATTCTTTAGATGCGGCCTCATCCCATTTTATTTTCAAATTATGCATAAACTAAACAAGTGGAAATAGAAAAGGGTGTGCATCGAGATTGCGTTTGCGCGAGAATGACAACATGGGGCCGTTATAGCGAAACATTTTAGGCCGTAAATCGAAACCGTTCCGGAATTGAACAGGACCGTTATAGCGAAATGCCGTATACAGAGCGGCCGTATAGCGAGGTATGGGTGCAGTGTCAAAATTTGATAACAGTGGAATAAACTTGTCTGAGGTTGGACCAATTACAAACAAGCATTACGGCGCGGAAAATTTGATGAATTACTCCTCTTGGTTTAAAAACGGACCATAGATAAAAGTAAACTTCATATTCGGATTCAGCGACCTCGAAAACATAAAGAATGACCAAAATTGGTCATTCACCTTAAAGTTGATTTTCGTGGTCGGTATAACGTCATTTTAGGGGTTGCCGCCGCTGGCCCATTTTAGTTAGGGTATATTTTGGCACTTTTCGAGTAGTAAAAGAAACTAAAACAATAGAAGTATAATTTATTATAACATTTCAATAAATTTTTAGGTGATTGTAAATTTCCAACTTAATATTAAGGTTTGTCTAAAAATTATTTTATTAAAACAGCACTTCAAGCATTATTTGTCATTGTTTGCACTTATAACTGATATGTGTTAGATAGATAAAAAGTTATTGCTATTATTTTGAGTATAAACTGTAGCAAGCCGGACTTATATAGTATGTACTACAGTACCCACAAGTTTACCAACAACCGATTCATGAATTGTAGTTGTCACATAGTGAAAGAGTTTTTTCATTTAGGCTTATATGTTTCGACAACATGGTCATAAAAATAGTTACAATACAAACGTAGGTACAGTGTGTACAGTTACAATATCTTCCTATGTCATCCCAATCAAAGGAGGTTGGCAACCACATTTATAAAAGTTTCTCTGGTCTTACAAGCGAGGAATAATTCCGCTACCTCCATGATTGTCCAGTCCAAAATTCAAAGTCTTCGATCCTCTCAACTATTTGCTCTAACCGTCCAGTGTTGTTAATGTCAAGTCCCATTTGGGCGCATTCGCTATTTACTGCATCTATAAGTTATAGTAAAGTTTGTTACTCTTCCATACTCTCAACCATAATTACCGTATACTAAATCACAAATTCACCTATAGCGATTCTTGTGTCGGCCAGTCTACTGATCTGATTGTTCCATTCTTTTTTCTATTTGGTCTTCACTCGTTTATAATCTGTACATTACATTTTGTTCTAAGGTCGTCACTCTTTATTCGGTCTCTCAGTGTGTTTCCTGTATTTCTTAGCTCGTTTCTGCTGCAGCACTGTCTATGATTTGGATGTCTTATGCCTTAGGTCATGATTCTGATGCTTACGTCATTATTGGTCTTATACTGACCTTATAGATTCTTGATTTCGTATCAATTAATATGTCGATTACACCAAATAGTGTTATCAAGGCATTGTGCTAAATCTATTTGCTTTTTATTATACTTGATCTCGGATTTCTTTTCAACGTCTCTTGATCTCGATTTTTGGCCCTTCGCTTCGTTATCGAACGTATTCGCTTCGTATCTGTTTAGTAGTTTAGTGTACAGATAGCGAATGATCGATAACGAAGCGAAGGGTCAAAAATCGAAGGCCTCGACCTCGATTTTTGACCCTTCGCTTCGTTATCGAACGTATTCGCTTCGTATCTGTTTAGTGTACAGATAGCGAATGATCGATAACGAAGCGAAGAGTCAAAAATCGAGGCCCTGTCTAGCTGAAGCTGGACAGTGTAAGGTAATTTATTTCCATTACTTGTTCAATGCTAACTTCATCTCTTCATTGTACAAGAAATGTATTACATTTTCAAGCCCTACTATGTCAAATGCCTTCTTCAAGTCAATCAAACATAAATTATAATGTGGTTATTAAATCGCTTAAATCGCTTAGCTGAAGTAAGTCGTGAATTCAATTTATGACATAAAAAATAAGATACAGTGTGTCCCCGAAAATAGTGCGTTCCTTAAAGGTATAGGTAGAAGGCACAATGTAGTGCAAAAAAGTGTTATAACATTTTTTTCTAAATTGATCCGTTTGGCCAAAAAACGAAAATACATTTTGATATGCAAATTGAAGTCTGGCAACAACGCTAAACTCAAAAATCTAGATTAAAAAAGTAGGTTTGTAGGTCAGTTGCATCTGGTAGGTAAAATAATGTAAATATCAACCAAACCCATATCCATTATTTTGCAGGTAGGTACCTATGATGTCAACAACCCCAAAAATCACACCTTAATAGTAAATAAACAAGGGGTTATTAGGTTAAATTTCCACAGTCACAGCAAGTTCTTGTAGGCCACGTTGCCATGCCATTCAAATTTATGAAAATAAAAATTCACTTATATGGAAAACAATGTATTTTTTTTATTGGAAACGGGTAACTTTGGAAAAAAATGTTATACGACTTTTTTGTTCTAAATTGTGCATTATATCCATACCTTAAAGAAACGCACTATTTTCGGGGACACCCTGTATAATACTGCCGAGTTCGATTTTTCGTAAACTTTTGGACTGTGTAGTATTAGTTTAAAATTAATAATAAATTTAGAGATCACAGTTGAATTGTTGCACACTACAATTATTTATTAGATACGTTAACCCTGAGTCAAGCTTGCTATTTACATTTTTACAAACGTCAAAAATTCAGCGACAAAAATTCAACGTTCAAAATTAATCTTAAAATGATAGGTTCCTACGCTTGCAAAATTATTATCTTTAAATTCCTAATTACTAAAAATCACAATGTATCAGGTTGCTTACTAAACCTACTAATAAAGTATTAAAGATAAAAAGATTTTTCCGCAAATCGCCAGGAAATTTTGACATTCCTGTCAAAATTTCTTGAAGAAAAAGTCAGGACTTCCTTACTGTAAGGAAATGTCATTTCCTTACTGTAAGGAAATGATATTTCCGTACAGTTGTTAGTGTTCTACATAAATGATAGAAAATTATTAATAATCCATAAAACGTCTGTATGCATTTTCGTACTTTTCTCTTGATTTCTTTGGCAATAATTCTAATGAAGCAGTATTCACTGCCTCAACCAGCTCTGGAGGAGTCCCAGGAATGGAAATTTCATCATTACTTATCATTTTACTTTCGAGAACACCAGCAATTAAATTTATAAGCGTCAAGTTTGACAATTCAACCTCAATACGTTTCCATAGTAACCCAAGTAATTTTATTAGGAATTTCAAAGCACCATTTATTTGGGAATAAAATTATCGCGTTTTTTTAAATCAATCAATATCTGTCGAATTTTAAACGATTTGCGGAAAAATAGTATGTTTACCTCGTAGGAAAAGCCACATTCCTGGACTCTGTGCTGACGACACAGTCGTCCAGGAATGTTAAGCTTTTCCTACCCGGTAAACAATGTACTAATGTTGCAAAAACAACAATTTAAATTAATTTTATTTTGTTCCCGTTTTTCATAAATATTGTATGTTGAATCTTTTGGAACAGACTGTACCTCTTTACGGATAAAGATTTTCGATTATAAGTGTAAACGCGTTGTGTTCTATAAAAACACCAGACGTGTCTCATTAAGATTAATGTGCATCAAAATGCATCTAACAAAATTAAAGGCAGTTCATCTCAAGTTCGCAAAGCAAGTGTGTTCCTTTCTCGCGAGCAAATAATACAGTATTTCGTAGGGATGCACTCGAGGCCAGCCGAGCCGAACTATTGACAAGCTTGAGCTCGGCCCAAGCTCGGCTTGAACTTCGAGCTGCAAGTTGAGCTTGTGGCTCGTGTCGGCTTGGCTCGTAGCTCGTTCGAACCGAACCGAGCTTGAAAACGTAATAATGAATGTAAAATTCAATATACGTAGCAATTTACGGACACACTGTATATTAAAAATACATATTTGTAGTCTAAATTACTTACTCTCAAACATAAGTGTCAATCGTAGCAGAAATAAATGAATTAGAAAAAGTATTAGAGCATTAGCTAAAATATTGACAAGCTCGTTAAGGAAAGCTCAGCTCGTTTCGAATTCAGCTCGGCTCGGCTCAAAAGAAACAAACCGAGCTAAGCTCTAGCTTGTAACCATCCCTAAGTGCTTGGTTATAAATCACTGTATCGCTATTTTAACCTGTCTTCTTGATGTGCCATCACCTCTAAGAAGGTTGGCAACCATCATGGCAATTCGCACTTTCGATACCGCTGCTCTAAAGAGATCAGCAGAAGTGCAGTTAAACCCAGCTCTCGATTTTTTAACCAGGAGATGTGTCTTCTTCCACGACTCCTTCTACCCTGTATTTTTCCTTGTATATTAATAACAACAAGTTCTAACGCTTGCCCCTCATGACATGTCCCAGATATTATAGTTGTCTAATTTTAATTGTATTTAAAACCTCTTCATCTTTTCCCATTCTTTTCAACACCTCGACATTGGTAACTCTCAGTGGCGACGCGTGACTTTTTCTAAAGTGTTACCAAAACCAGATGCAAAAAATCTTATTTAAAAAAAATGAAGATATGGCTAAATGTGTATATAGGTATAATAATATCATTTTGTATATCACTTCAAACTCTTGAAAAAACAGTTGATGTTTCTAGATGTTGGCAAAATTTTTGATCTTTTTTGACAATGAATGTTAACAATTCCCTGTAATTGCTTCGATTGTCAGAGTCGTCGCCCTCAAAATGACCACGAAACGCTAATTCTTGTTTGACCAAAAAACATACGGTATCTATTATAAGTGTGCTAAGGATATACCTATCTATTGTTTAACAAACTTATTATGTTTAGCAATATTTGCTTTAAAAGCTGGGTTAAGAGACCTTTCGATTCTTGTTTTGCCAAACTGAATCAAATTGGGTATACATCTTACATGTAGGTAACGGAGAAATTTCACGTTTCTTTTTTAAAACTCTAAAACTATTTAAATCGTGAACCTGGTCCACCCATTTTCCTGTAGAAACCAGAAGACATGGCCAACAATACAGTCTATTTTTCTTGCAACCACATAACCAAGGATTTTCACTGTAACAACTAAATTTAAAATATCGAACTACTTTTTTGATTCCTTTTTTAAATTGTTTAAAATAGGTCTTTCATTTTCAATAATCTCATTTTTTTCTTCAAAATTATACAAGGAGAATTACTTTTCAAGTAGTGGATCGATTACGCAGCGACACTCATTCATGGTTAACTCCACGCACACTTTTTATAGGTACTGTAACCAAATTTAAATCTGGTAACAGGGCTACTGAAATACGTCATTTCATCGTCATAAAATATTTATTTGCAAGATTTTTAACTGTTACCAATGGTAACAGTGGTTACATGCACGCTTCGCCAGTGGTAACTCTATCCACACAACTTCTTAATATCCTTCTGTAGGCCCATAATTCGAAGGCTTCTAATCTGTCCGAAACATCTTTCTTTAATGTCCAAGCTTCCAACCCATGAAATAATAGGAGAACACGTAGCATCTCCGAAGTTTTATCTTTAAAGAAATTTCGTGTACTTATAAGGGTATACTTAAATAACATTTTCTTTGAATTTTATTAACTTATGAAAATAATTTAAGTCTCTTATTACTTTATTAGCAGTTTTAATACTGTTCACATAGGTAGTAAACTGTGGTTTCCAAATCCAAACCAGTGCTTTATGCGGTGCCGGATAAAGGGGTGGGCAAGCCGGGCACCAAATTTTGAGGGGCGCCGATATAAAAATAAAATATATTTTTACATTCATGTTTTTTTTCTTAGATTTTATAAATTAAAATTGTTCATGTTCAAAATCAGCATACGTAAAAAATTGTATCTAAAGAAAAATTAAGATTGCAAAATTATTATGCGAAATCTTTTATAGTCGGTTCGCTAAACTCAGACACAACTGGCTAGTGATTTTAGTAAATAACTCTGCCAATTTGGTAAAATTGGCAAAAAAATAATTACAAAATAGTTAATAATTACTCAATAGTTAGTAATTTTGCCAATTTTGGCAAAATTGACCAAAAACAAAAAAATTACCTACTAAAATTACTAGCCAGTTGTTTCTGATTTAGCGAACCGACTATACCTAAATATATGTTAATGTGGACTATTTATTTTATTAAACTATAAAGATTTTCTAGTCAAATTATAAAGGTCCTAGTGCAATCATATTAGTGGATGAAAAACAATAAATAAGAAAAGGCTCGTTTTCCCTCTTTTTTGTATTTATTGCTATTTTACAGCAAGGCTAATAAATTAAAACATTTTAGAAAATTCAATTATCGCTATTTTATTTAAGTATGACCCCACCAAAATGAATCGTTTTAAAGTTATAAAAGCAAGAAAGGTAGAAAAAATGATGTTTTTAGTAATTTTGAAACATTTTAATTTATTTATTAATATTCCCGACCTATTTGAGATATAGGTCTGGATCCCGCGTATGAAAAAAAAGTTAATTAATAGCAAGCTGAAAATTTGTTAATAGCTTAAGGGTGTCTAGTCGGACAAACTTTGATATATGGGAACACTGAAACAGGGGCAGTTTTAATTGTGGAACAGGTTAAAAATTTGGAACGGTCAGACCACGAAAACGGCACATGTATTTTGTCCGACAGAACAGACTTAAAGTCTCCGAACAGAGATTAAACTCTCATGCAACAATCAGACTGCTATTTATCACCAACTGGGCGTTTTAATGAGTGGAACATGTAGAATATGTCAAATGACAGGAATTATGACAGGTGATAAATAGCGGTCTGATTTTTGGATGAGAGTTTAATCTCTGTTCGGAGAGTTTAAGTCTATTCCGTCGGACAAAATAAATGTGCCGTTTTCTTGGTCTGACCATTCCAAATTTTTAACCTGTTCCACAATTAAAACTGCCCCTGTTCCAGTGTTCCCATAAATCAAAGTTTATCCGACTAGACACCCTTAAGCTATTAACAAATTTTCAGCTTGCTAATAATCAACTTTTTTTGCATACGCGGGATCCAGACCTAATAGGCATGGATCCCGTGTACCAAAAAAGTTTATTAATACCAAGCTGAAAATTTGTTAATAGCTTAACGGTGTCTAGTCGGACAAACTTTGATGTACGGGAACACTGGAAAAGGGGAAGTTTTAATTGTGGAACAGGTTACAGGTTTTGAACGTCAGACTACGAAAAGGTCCCATGTATTTTGTCGGACAGAACTTCTAATTGGTTTGTTACCCTTTTATTAAACTCTCTTGCAAAAATCAGACTGCTATTTACCACCAAAAAATTGCTGTTATTTGACATGTTCTACGTGTCGGACTTATTAAAATGCCCAATATATCTGTCACATGAACATTTTTTCATATATTATAATATAAAATTTGCTATTGAATAAACTTAACAACAATCTGCTAGTTTTCACGATCATAAACTTGTCAGGATGACACGTTCCTCAATTAATTAATTAATTAATTAATTAATTAAAACTTGTCCTGTTCCAGTGTTCCCGTCCATCAAAGTTTGTCCGACTAAACACCGTGAAGCTATTAACAAATTTTCAGCTTGCTATTAATAAACTTTGTTTTGGTATGCGGGATCCAGGCCTAAGAGGGAGGATAATTAAAATTATCATTGCTGAAGTTATCACATATCTTTTTCTGCAAAAATCAGACTGCCATTTGTCACATCCACCTCAAAACAGATCCGCCCTTAGACAAAGCAAAAACGGCGGGTTCGTTAGAAACAATATTCCCATGAGATTTTTTTGCACAATCACATTCGTGAAACATCCCAGATAAGGTTCAAGAAGTCGCCCACGTGAAAAGTGGTCCAAATTTTTTTTTAACAATTTTTTTAATCAAATTGCAAAAATCAATATGTTTGGCCCGTACAAATATTTGTTAGGTTTTTTGGACCATTCTGAACAAAAAAGGGCTCTTGTAATTTTTCCCTAAAGTTGATCGTTTTCGAGTTCTAAACAATTTAAAATTAAAAAAACGAAAAATGGCGATATTCAAGGCTCAATAAATTGGTAAAAGTTATTATTATGAAAGTCAGAAAGTGACTAAATCAAAGTTTAAAGCCCCCTCTACAAGATCCTGAAGAAATTTTTGTCATTATTTTATTACTAAACTGTTATTTTTAAGTAATAATAATGAACACCTGCACGTATTAGGCGGCCGTCTATGGTGAGTGCGAGAGAGATGTCATTTCGGCAGTGCAATGGGGATCTTACTCTCGTACTCACATTTTACAGCCGCGTCAATACGATCTTACGGCTTATTGTTAATAATAATTAAAACTAACAGCTTAGTAATAAATTAATGATACAAATTTCTTCAGGATCATGTAGAGGATCATCAAATTCTGTTCAACAAAAATGCTTAGTGTTTATAGTTTGAAATAAACAGATGGCGTTTGTAAAAAATAACAAAAAAACCTAGTTATTAAGTCTTAAAAATGGCCATTTTCGCGTTTTTCAAATTTTAAATTGCTTATAACTCGAAAACCATCAACTTTAGACAAAAATTACAACAAACTTTTTTGTCCAGAATGGTTTAAAAAACCTAAAAAAAATTGTCAGGACCAAAAATAGAAATTTTTGCAATTTGATTAAAAAAAGTGTTAAAAAAAATTTGGACCACTTTTCGCGTGGGCGACTTCTTGAACCTTATTCTGGGGTGTATTACAAATGTGATTACTTATGCAAAAAAATCTCATGGTAATATTTTTTCCAACGAACCCGCCGTTTTCGAATTGTCTATCTGGTCTAACTGGAGGGTATGAAATCGACATTTTTCGACAAAAACCCACCCGCCTCAAATTTTTGATAAAATTTTCACCGTATAATTGGTTTTCTTCAGCAAATATTTATTGTAAATATTAATCATGTTATTACTCCATAAAATCTGTAATGATCTAATGATAGCATTGTAGGTATATTTTGAGCTTCTAATAATAACCTTCATTTCTACTTTATTGAAAACACTTCAACATAAATTTGTACAATGCTATCTAATATATCATCAGACCACCAAAAAAACTTTTCCAATAAAAGCAATCAAAAATATACTTAGTTTTGTTACGTCGACAATATTTTTTATTGATGTTCAAAGTTTGTCGATTTTCTGTTTTGTTGATTTATTAGGAAAGAGGATTAATTTGCCAATACATTTTATAATTTGTAGTACATTTTGACTTTTAGATTTGGAAACCATAGGTACAACCTGTAACGATTATTAAATATGCATGTATAAGATATGTAAAAGGTTATCTTAGTTGGACCCACTTTTTAAAAAGTCTGTAATGGTCTAAAAATTCCCGTATACCCAGTCAACCTCGCCCTTAGGGCAGGCAAAATTAAAGCACAAACAGTCACATCGCTTAGTAAGTTCGCACATTCGCATAGTAATATGTACATCTTGTCTCCTTTTGGACTCAACGATTTGTGAAGGGAAATACGCCTCAAGCCTGCTGCTTGTGGTAGATATCGGTAGATCATTCTTGCACCTGAAACAAATAATATAAGAGTTATGTTTGACGGCATTTTAAGTTATCTAGGACATATATGTTATATAGATTTCCAAAAGGCGTTTGACAGAGTTCAACATGGTAAACTCATACATGCATTGAAACACATACAGCTAAATCCCAAGAATATTAATTTAATCCAAAAACCAATAGGTCAAAATCTATAGGTACTACAATCAAACAGCGGTCGTACGGGTAGAAGATAGTGAGACAAACCAAGTGGAAATTCAAAAAGGAGTCAGACAGGGATGCGTGCTGTCGCTACAATTATTTAATGTGTATTCCCAACTAATATTTCAGTAGGCACTATGGGAAAGAACTGAAGGTGTAAGGATTGGAGGGAGCATAATTGGAGGGAGACTATACATAATCCAAATGATTGTCAGTTACTACAGGAGGACCTGACCTCAGTTATAGAATGGTTTAGGGACAACAATATGATCTTGAATATTAAGAAATGTGGAGTCATATCTTTTACTCGCAAAATCGACTACATTCAAAATAATTATAGAATTGACAACTGTGTAGTATCTAGGAAAACCAAATGTAAAGATTTACAGGCTAACATGAAATATACCTACAGGCTAACATGAAATTTAATGAACACTATATACATATTGTTAATAAGGCCTACAAAATATTGGGATTTGTAATAAGAAATTCCAAACACTTTAGTATAAACACAACCATTAGACTATATAACGCTTTAGTCAGACCAAACTTAGAATATGCATCAGTGGTATGGGCTCCTGAAGCCAAATTTCATATTAATCATATAGAAAAGGTACAAAAAAGATTTCTAAGGTATTTATACCTTAAGAAATACAATGTGTATAGTCACCTTACGCCATCAAAAGAGTTGCTTCAAATATTTGGCTTGCAGTCATTAGACAAAGAAGAAATATGCATTGTGTTGTGTTTATACATAATATTATTAACAATGTTAAATATAAGACATGTGGTTTGATCAATTTTATTAGGTTTCATGTGCCAAAGGTCAACCTAAGAGTAAACAGTAATGACCTATTTTCTTGTAGTCCATATAATCCTTGTGCAATAATAAACTATATGCAATATCAGTGTAATGCATTAATAAAGATCTGTGATATAGACCTCTTTAACTGCAGTGTAAGGGATATTAAAAAATGTTATCATCAATAGATAAGTAATGGGCTCAATTTTAAAATTTTATTAACTTGTGTCTTTTTTTAATGTGTTTACTTTCTGTACTTTTATTTTGTACTTGTGTGTATATTGTATTTATTTGTACTTTTTGTGTGTATATTGTTATACCAAGTAATAAGCACTCTTACATGTAATTACTACCTAGGTGGTGTTTGTAAGTTTTAAATAAAATAATAATAATAAATAATAATAATATACTAAATAATAATAATAATAATAATAATAATACGGAATACTGCAAGACACTCAAGATACGATCCAGAAAACAACACAGCCCAACAGTGCCTGGATACGTTAAAACAAAGACTCTCCGTTTATTCAGGACGAATAAGAAGGTACAAAGTGAGTAACAACCGAAAATCCGACAATGCCCTTTTTGAGACTGCTGAGAAGGCGTTCTATCGAAAACTCAATTCCACCGTAGAAAATCTCGATAAGTCTTATCCAAGCCAAGAAGAAATTCATGAGTTTTGGGGAAATCAACTTTCCACACCAGCTGCTCTTAACAACAATGCTGGATGGATCGAAGATACGGCACAGAACTGCCAACACTACACTACTACTCTCTACGAACCCTTCACCACTGAAGAAGTCTCAAATATCATCAAAGAGCTTCATAACTGGAAATCTCCTGGACCAGACGGAGTTCAAAACTTTTGGCTCAAGAAGTTTTGGAGTGCTCATGAATGCTTATCAACACTAATTAATTATGTTATTTCTAATCCGCAGGATATACCATCATTCCTAACTCAGGGAACCACTTATTTAATACCGAAGGATCAAAATAACACCCAAGATCCAGCAAAATACCGCCCAATTACTTGTCTTCCAACTTTGTATAAATTGGTCACATCCTGTGTAGCCCGGCGTATCTACCAACACTGTGCGCTGAACAATATCATAGAGCCTCAACAGAAAGGATGCGCTAAGGGTTCCATGGGCTGCAAAGAACAACTTATCATCGACTCAGTCATTTCTAATCAAGCATATTCCAAAAAGAGGAACCTATTTACTGCTTTTATTGATTACAAGAAGGCCTTTGATTCAGTGCCGCATGAATGGCTTATAGATATATTGAGAATATATAAAGTCGATGATAATATAGTGACCTTTTTACAACATATAATGACAGAGTGGAAAACTAGAATTCACCTTCAAATACCTGGTGAAAGTAACATCGAAACTGAAAATATCGCAATCAGCCGGGGCCTGTTTCAAGGAGATTCGTTGAGTCCTCTGTGGTTCTGTCTAGCTATGAACCCACTATCTCAGCTATTGAACTCCACAGATGCAGGTTTTAGCATCAAAAATAACAACAATGTGGTGGCGAAGCTTAATCATTTATTGTACATGGATGATTTGAAATTAATGGCTTCCACTCGAAACCAACTCGACGAGATGCTAAAAACTGTAGAAACTTTTTCTAATGATATTAGTATGTACTTCGGACTAGACAAGTGCCGTATTTTAAATATAGTCAGAGGAAAAGTACAGCCCGGAGGATTCGATATGCAAAATGGCCAGAACATCGAGGCCATGGGTGAAAACGATATGTACAAATATCTTGGAGTAAAGCAAGCGCGGAAAATTGACCATAAACAAATGAAAACAGAGATAACTACTGAGTTTATACGAAGGGTAAAACAGCTGCTTCGCTCACACCTTAACAGTAGAAATTTGTTTAAGGCACTAAACACCTACGCATGTTCCGCGCTTAGCTACTCATTTGGTATTGTTAAGTGGACAAAAACAGATATAGAAGCTCTTCAGCGAAAAGTGCGAACACACCTCACAAAGGCACAAAAACACCATCCTAAGAGTGCAGTAGAAAGAACAACATTACCACGGAATCTAGGAGGAAGAGGACTTATGGATATAGGTGAGCAATTAGATAAACAAATTGCTAATTTAAGAACTTATTTTCAGATGCAGGCTGAGACATCTACTCTACATCGCGCTATCTGCGCAGTAGATGACACAACACCGATCAAACTGAGGGAACCAGAAATGCGCATAAACCACCTTACTAAGGACGAAAAAGTGCGCGCCTGGATGGGTAAACCTCTGCACGGGCGACATCCCAATGAGGTCAGCCAAGACTATGTCGACAATATAGCGTCGAACTACTGGTTGACATCAGGAAAGATGTTCCCTGAAACGGAGGGTTCAATACTGGCCATTCAGGATCAGGTTATACCAACCAGAAATTACCTGAAATATATCATCAAAGACCCTCAGGTTCAAAACGACAGATGCCGATATGGATGTCAAGCCCAAGAAACCATCCAACATCTTACAGGGGGCTGCCAGGCATTTGCTGCAACTGAATACAAGGAACGGCATGATGCAGTAGCAAAAATCCTTCATCAAGAGATAGCTATCAAGCTGGGACTTCTCCAAACAGACCATCTCCCGTATTATCAATACGTCCCTGAGAGTATGCTTGAGGATGGCAACTACAAGCTATACTGGGACCGCACTGTGCTCACAGACCAAACAGTGGCACATAATAGACCAGATCTCGTACTAGTTAATAAATTAACAAGACAAACAACACTAATTGATGTGGCGATACCTAACAACAATAATCTACGTAGTAAATTTACTGAAAAGATCGCCAAATACAGAGATCTAGAAATTCAAATACGAAGGCAATGGAGAATGCAAAGTACCCAGACGATACCGATTATTATTTCTACTACTGGAGTCATTCCGAAGACCCTCCTCGAAAGCATAAAAAAGCTGGGTCTGAATGAACATCTTTATAAGGCCATGCAGAAAGCTGTACTACTCGCGACGGCCAGATGCGTACGAAAATTTCTGGGAGATACACCTGCATTCCAAGTCACCTAGGGCTCGATAACACGGAAAGAGTCCCACCAGAGCTCAATCCTTTTGATACCGTAGGTATCTGGGATGAGTCAATTTTCCCCTTAGAGGGAGTGTGAGCCGTATGGCTAAATCTGATAATAATAATAATAATATAATAATAATATAATAATTAATAACATAAGATTTGCAGACGATACCGCAATCGTGGGAGAAGATATATACGATTTATAAATTCTTCTAGATATCATTAACAGAGAAAGCAAAAAGATGGGACTAACAATGAATATAAATAAAACCAAATTCATGGTGATCTCAAAAAACCCTGTTGACAACATACCTACATCTGACATTGGAGGGTAAACCGATAGAGAGGGTCGAGAAGTATAAATAATAATAATAATAATTTATTCAACAATAATAGGTACAATCTTTTTAGATATTTACAGCTAAAGTGAATAAATTAACCCGAAGGTCTCCGAGAGGTGTGGATACACCTGTTTCGGTAAATATGATATAAAATAATAAATAATAACATATTAACGTAAATAACATAAATAACATAAATAGCAACATAATACAATATAATATAATACAATAAATAGATAGGTACGTTTTTTTTAATTGTAGATACACAGTTATGTTTTAGTAAATATGATACGTAGAATAAATAATATAATGAAAACAATAAAATAAAAACTTAGTTTAAGAATAAAGCACGAATAATTAATTTTTTTTTAAAACAATTATGTATGGCTCAATTAGTTAGTAATATTTTTGAAGAATGGTGTATATACGCATGTTTTATTAAATATGATAAAAATAATAAGCAAAATAAATCAGTTTAAAACAATATAAAATTTGAAATATAGGTATAAAAATTGGTAGTGACTCTAGAGTTTCATTTATTTTTTTTATGTATGTAAATTTAAGCTACTATAATGATGTCACAAAAATTTCTTGTTTGTTCCATCAGAAATGATTTTAATTTCTTTTTAAATAGAAGAACATTCTTAGTATTTTTGATATCATTGGGGATATGATTATATATTTTTGGGGCTAGAAATAGAAAACTTCTTTGACAGAAGGACTTTGTCATTTTCGGAATCATATAAAGGTGTTTGCCTCTTGTATCATGCTCATGTGATGGTAAATTGTTGTCTGTTTTCATGGTGTGATATTTTAAAGACACACAAAGAAAGTATAACTGTTTCAAGTCAAATATATTACTATCCTTATATAATCTATCTGTAGAGTAGGTGTATGGTTTAGACATAATAATTTTCAGAAATTTTCTTTGTCTGATTTCCAGTGGGAGAATATGTGTTTTTAGGGCGCTTCCCCAAGCCAGTATACCATAACGGAGATGACTTTCTACTAGTCCCTAATATAGTGTGCGAAGGTTTATATTAGGTATGTGTTTTTAAGATGTTTAAACTTATACAGGATAAACTCTAGCTTTTTAATGATATATTTAATGTGAAAGTCCCATTTTAGATGTGTATCTATAAAAACTCCTATATATTTAACATTTGTTACGGGTTTAATATAAAAATTTTGTTTATTATGTGATATTTGAAGGGGTTTGAAAAGATCAGTGGTCAAGTTAGAGTTAAATATTGGTAGATAAACAGTTTTCTTAAAATTGATTGTTAGTATTTTGTAGTCAAACCATTCTTTTATTAGTTGTAGATCACATTCTGCTTTTGTTTTTAATTCATACCAATTCTCAGCATCATAAATAATAGCTGTATCATCAGCAAACCCAATTATGTGCCCTGTACTCTGTAATGAAAATAATCTATTTATATATAGATTAAACAGGACAGGACCTAATACTGTTCCCTGTGGCACTCCATATGTTATACTTCTTTGTCCGCTTATTACTTCGGAGACCCTTACTACCTGTTGTCTCTCAGAGAGGTAACTTCTAAATAATTGTAAACAGTTGTCTCTTATACCAATTTTCTCTAAGGTTTGTAAGAGGTTATTGTGACTAACAGTGTCAAAAGCTTTGGCCAAATCAAGAAATACGCATAAGCAAACTTTATTTTTGTTAAGTGCTTCATATGCTTTAGATGTTAAATTCAAAATGGCATCTTGGGTGGAAGTATTTTGCTTAAAACCAAATTGGTGAGGGGAAATTAAATTATATTTTTTGATATATGCTGTAAGCCTATTTTTCAATAATAATTCAAATATTTTAGAAATATGCGGAATAAGAGATATAGGTCGATAGTTTGCAGCAAGAGTTTTGTCTTCATTTTTGTATATTGGTATGACTACTGTTGTTTTGAAGGCTTTAGGCCATATTCCTTTTTCTATACATATATTGATAATGTGAACCAATGGCTCGAGTATGTATGGTGAAATTGTTTTCAAACATTCTGCATTAATGTCGTCAATACCAGTTGCCTTTTTACACTTTAGTTCATTTATTATTGTTTCTATTTCAAATGTATTTGTAGGTAATAAAATCATTAAAAATAATAAAATCAAAAATACCTCGGAGCAATTATAAACTCACAATTAGTTCAAGATGAGGAGATAAAGATCAAAATAGAAATAGCTCGAAAAGGATTTATAAAATAGGTACAAGTCACTGTTTACAAATAAGACATTTGTCGGTAGATTGAGGTTCGTCGAATGTTATGTTTGGTCGCAACTGCTATATGGGGTAGAAGTTTGGACTCTAAAAGCACAATCCGTAAAAAATTGGAGGCATTCGAAATGTGGCTATATAGACGTATTCTGAAAATTCCTTGGACTGCAAAATTCTCAAACGAAGAAGTTTTAAGAAGAATTGGACATGGCAGAAAGCTTATGAACACGATTAAAATAAGAAAAACATCGTATCTGGGCCACATACTTCGTAACGATAAATACTCTCTGCTACACGTCAACATGCAAGGAAGAGTAGAGGGGAAAAAGGCTTGAGAAGAAAGAAGAAATCTTGGCTGAGGAATATCAGAGATTGGATTAACTTCAGTGTTGAAGAGATATTTCACGTTGCAAAAGACAGAGAAGCATTTAAAAAAGTGATCGCCGACCTTCGTTAGAAGACGGCACAACAAGAAGAAGGATATATTCACGTCCAAGAATTTCGTAAGTAGCGGAATTAGTACATTCGCTGTGCATGACTCCGATTGGAGTGAAAGTGATACTTTACTAAATGCGCATGACTCCGATTGGGGACAGTAACCCGTTGCATTTTAAGACGATACACTTTTGCCACTCCTGGATAAAAAGTGGCAGCGAGTGTGTTAATCCACGTATTTCCATTGGGAATTATAAATACTATGCTAATAAAAGATTGATCACATCGAAATTATTAGACAAAAGAACCGAAATGACTATCTACAGAACATTGATTAGCAGGGCCGCGTTTAGGTCAATTGACGCCCTAGGCAATTCTCTAGTAGCCGCCCTTTAAGCATGTACCTACCATTTTTGCGAAAAGAAAATTTCAAGCAGATTTTTTTATTTAAATAAGAATACATAAAAATTGTCATTCCAGTTCGATCACATCAGATTTCTTTCTTGATTTTTCTTTGGAAAAATCATCTATAATGTCGTCATAATTGATCGCCTTTGTTACGTCACTTTCTATGGACAAAATCGACAAATTGTTAAGACGTTCTTGCGTCATACTTGATCGGAAATTATTTTCATGACTATTTTAAATTCTTGACATTTTCGAAAATGACCTTTCAGCGGACACGTTGGTTGGCAACTGGGAGGCAGAAATAAATGCGCAAAGCAATATCAAAATTAGGGAAAATATCTTTCAATCCACTCTTTTTTAAATATTTAGATATGTCAATTATTGGTGATTGGTGATTTTATTGTGGTATCCAAATGAACCTTTAAGTGAATGCATTCATGTATGAATGATGTAGGTATCTATTAGTGCAGTCAGTGAGGGTATTTGGCTCAGAATTCCATCCTACTATCCTACTGCATCAATTTACTTGATATTTTCACTGTAAGTAGGGAATAGTTCAATAAACAAAGTCTACGATATATCCTATGACGCTTTTAACTTAGGGGTGGTTCCCACCCGTTCTTGGGGGTGGAATTTTTTTTATCAAACTAACACCGGAAGTGGCCAGAGAACCTAATTCTAAGCAATAACTGTTTTATATTTTTTTTGAAAACTCAATACTTTTTGAGTTATTCGTAATTAAAAATTTGCCATTTTCATTGAAAAATGACACTTTTCGGAGACTGTTTTTTTTTTGAGAATACCATAAAAATTGTGCATCTAACGAAAAAAATTATATAAAACATTTTTGTAGTTTATGAAAAATCAGAGAGATTCATTTTTCATAAATCTTCTAGTATTAATAAAAAAAGAGATGGTAGGTGAAAAAAGATTTTTTTTGTGCATGCTCGAATCGGTGTTTTCAACTTAAAATAACAGAGAAATTGTCGATTTTAGGGGTATAATGCTACGGATACCTTTTGTAGTGCTTGAAAAGACCTTTAAAACAAGATCTGTTAAATGTCGGTTACATTCAAACTAAGCGAGATATGGTGCAAAAAAACTTATGACTAATGTATTTTAAGGAAAAATGAGAAGTATATTTAACCCCTCATCCACCAGAATTTAAATGCATTGTTTTTCTTCTAGGATACCCTCTACTATAGTGTTATTTCTATATTCAAAAAGTTGGACGGGTTTAAAATAAATGGTTTTTGAAAAGAATAAGGTCAAATTATAGAGTGCATTTTTAAATTTTCTTAAAAATCTTCCTTTTTCTCCATGTAATTCGAAAGTGATAAGAGATACGTAAAAAAAATACCTTACAAAAATGCAGGCTTTCTTTTAGATAACAATTTTATTTTTCTTTAATTACTGTATCTCATTATCATTTTCGAGTTACATGGAGAAAAAGGAAGATTTAAAAAAAATTAAAAATGCTCTCTATAATTTGATCTTATTTTTTTCAAAAACCATACATTTTAAACCCGTCCAACTTGTTGAACATAGAAATAACACTATAGTAAAAGGTATTGTAGAAGCAAAACGATGCATTTAAATCTGGTGGATGAGGGGTTAAAATATACATACTTCGCATTTTATCTTAAAATAAATTAGTCATCCTTTTTTGTTGCACCATATCTCGCTTAGTTTGAATGTAATCGAAACTTAACACTGCGGCGTTTTAATGGTTTTTTCAGGCAGTACTTACAAAAGATATTGATAGCATTATACCCTTAAAATCGACCATTTCTCTGTTATTAAATTGAACACACCCATTTGAACATGCACAATAAAATTTCTTTTTACCTACCATATCTCTTTTTATGTTATCACTAGAAGACTTATGAAGGAACGAATCTCTTAGATTTTTCATAAGCTACAAAAATGTTTTATATGGTTTTTTTCGTTAGATCCATAATTTTTAAGGTATTCGCAAAAAACCGTCCGAAAAGGCGACATTTTTCAATGAAAATGGCAAATTTTCAACCACTAATAACCAAAAAGGAGTCAGTTTAAAAAATATATTGAACAGTGCACCCGCCGCCGCTGCCTTTGCGGTGCTGGCGACGGCCCAATAATCCCTAAATTTACGACTTCTGTCCGTTTTGAATGAATAGTGTTAAGAAAATGCAATTTGTTTTTTAGAAATGAATGCCCACTTATATTCCATTGATGGATGTACTATGTACTTAAATGTTATTCGATTTTAATTTTTATATACACATATTTTTTGTACAGTATTTTTGCCGCGCCCTCTCATAATTTGCCGCCCTAGGCAACTGCCTATATTGCCTAATAGATAAAGCAGCCCTGTTGATTAGACCTGTTGTAGTAACCAGGCTGTGGTTGTGAAACCTGAGTAATGCCAAAAAAGTATGAAGCCCAACTCAAGATATTTGAGAGGAAGAGAGAGAAAAGTATATGGCCCGGTGCAAGAGTAAGACGGCACATGGAGAATCAGGAGAAACGACAAAATTAATGAATTAAGTGATGGGTACGATATTGTAAGATTTTTGAAATGTCATTGCTGGGACGTGTTCAGGGACAAGAAGATACAAAAACAACAAAGAAATTTTACAATGGAAGCGGGTAGGAAGGCGAAAAAATGAAGGCCCATAACGACGACCTGAAAACTATGAATGTAAGACAATGGAGATGAAGAGCACAAGAGAAGTCTGAATAAGAGGACATAACGAGACAGGCAAAGACCCATCTAGGGTTATGATGCCAAAAGAACATAGCCATATTCATATGTAAGAGTTCCGATCCTCTTCCCCCTAGTTCCGCATTATACAGGGTGTTTCATTAATAATTGTCCATATATTAACTGGAGAAAGCTTAGCACAAAAAACGAAGATTTAACTTAACACTTAAATAAAATATGGTTCCTTACTGAGTTACAGGGTGTTTTATTTACAAATTTAAAAACTATTTTTACCCAGTACTTTTAAACTATTTGAGATATCCTCATCATACTTGGCAGAAAGTGCGACTGCTATACACAATATTAAATTATGATAAACAAACGTTTGTAGCTACTACCAGTAGCATACGACAAGGGATGGTGAATGGTTGACCCTTCTCAAATTCTACGCCACTGGAGGAATTACTATTTTAGTGCCATTTTTAGATTCTCCAATACTTTCTACGTAAATAATATGCTTTTCATTGGTAACGATAAAGTCATTAGTTTTCGAGATATTTGAAGTTAAATATGAAACGGAACAGTTATTTTGATTAATTTATGATATGTTTCATATGATTAAAATTTAAAAATTATTTATACGTACGTAGTACCTTAAAACTATTTGTCGTATCCTTATCATTCATACTTGGCAGAAAGTGTAGGCATTGTACTGTACACCCTACCAAATTAAGATAAATACACGTTTCTAGCTACTACCAGAGGCCTACGACAGGGGATAGTGGCTGGTTGACCCTTCCTAAATGGTAAGCCACTGGCGAAATTGCTATTTTAGCGTAATTTTTTGATTTTCCAATACTTTTTATGTTGTTCTGAAGCTATTTCCTTGTGGCATTTTTATGATTAACTATTTAGATGGGAAATAAGCCACAATTAAATTGAAAAAATAATTTGATTAACGTTTCGACGCCCAAATCAGGTGTTGTTGTCAAAATACAAAATACTACTAAATTAAACCAAAATGTTGTTGCTAAGTAAAAAAATTCTTCTAATAATGTATTTCATCTGACTCATTTATATTGGCAATTCAGACATATATTATACATTTTAAAGTAGAAGACTTTAAAATGATATTGCCAATATTTATGAGTTGCGTTCCTGGGACGACTTTACTGAAAGATAGTTCATTCGATTATATGAAATCAATCCAAACTCAAGAATTTCCGTCACAAAAAAATCATAGCATGTGATCTGTCTTTAAAAAGACAACCAAATGCAACGATGACAGAAAAATTCTCGCGTTAGAGATTCCATAGTAAATTACGAGGGAAAACCAGGAAAAAACCTCGTGATACTATCCCGACATCGTAAGTATTTGGTCTTACATTTAATTTACTCTAAAAAAAAACTGATACCAAATTCTGACTTTAATATGTTTAAATTATAAAATTTATAATTTTATAAATTATAAATTTAATAATATTAATAATACATATATTATATAAAATAAGTAATACTAAAATATAAAATATGTACTAACTCGATATGTTATTGACTTACTAATCGTGGTATTTTCTGTCTATTGACTTCCTCTTTCAGTATGGGTAACCACATCCTACTGCATTCTACCGAGGAATTTGCGACACAATTGGTTTCATTTAGCATAATTAGAGCCGCTTCTTTGATTTTTCTCTTTTTACTATCTGATTCTTTCAGGACTATACTTGAATTTCTCCACTAAACTCTATGTTCATTATCCCATGCGTGTTGACGTATTTGAGATCTATAAAATTCTCTATTTTTAATATAAGACTGATGTTCACTTATTCTAACGTTTGATGGTCTTGATGTGTTACCTAAATAAAATTGTTCGCATTCACAAGGTATTTCATAAATGCAATTCTTTGTTCTTTCTTGTTCATTGTTAGGTTTAGTTTTAGATAGAATAGATCTCAATGTGTTTGTTGTTTTGAATGTTTTGAAATGTTGAATTTATTTCCTATTGTTTTAAGTTTCTCAGATCCTTTTATATATGGTATTGATATTTTCCTCGTATTATTTCTTGTGAAGTTGTTCTGTTCCATTCGATCCAATCTTGACAATTCCTTATTTATAAACGATAAAGGGTAATCATTTTTTAATAAAACAGATGTTAACAATTGTTTTTCTTCTAAAAATGAATTTTCGTTAGAACAAGTAATTTTGGCTCTATCATATAAGGATTTAATGATTCCCTTTTTAACTATAATTTTTTAAAAATAATTTTTATGTAAATAATATAACGATATATATATAATAATAACATTCGTAACGATAAAATGATAAGTTTTCGAGATATTTGAAATTAAAAATAAAGGCGACACATCAAAATAACCTTGTTTCATTTTTAACTTCAAAGATCTCGAAAACTAATGCCTTTATCGTTACGAATGAAGAGTACATTATTTTGATAGAAAGTATTGGAGAATCCAAAAATTGAACTAAAATAGCAATTCCGCCAGTGGCGTAGAATTTGGAAAGGGTCAACATTCACTTTCCCCCGTCGTACGCCTCTGGTAATAGCCAGAAACGTTTGTTTAAAATAATTTAGTAGTTTGTACAGTACTTATACTTCCTGCCAAGTATGAAAAGGATACGTCGAATAGTTTTAAAATGATGAGCAAAAATAGTTTTTAAATTTTTAGATAAAACACCCTGTAACTCAGTCAGTAAGGAACCACATTTTATTTAAGTGTTTTAGGTTAAATCTTCGTATTTTGTGCTAAGGTTTCTCCAGTTACTATATGGACAATTATTAATGAAACTTATATATGCTTTACAAAGTTTAAGAGATCGAAATCCCAAAACTTTATACAGTACTTAGAATACAAAATAAACTTAGATTATTATTTTATAGGTATTCTAAGATAAAGTATAATAAGTTATTCAATAACTTTTGCGGTTCGATAAGAGATGGCGTTGCTACTAACCTAACTTTTTTTTGTTATGTTGGTACACTCTTCATATGAACGTATGTAAAGTTTCATTTCCATTACAACGTGAAGTGATATCGAAAGTGTCGAAGAGTATAATATATACCTAGGTCACACGACTAAATTAGGCAAACGGAATCAAACAGCAGAGATAACTAGAATAATCCGAATAACTTGGGCAGCATTGGGAAGACTCAGTGATATGTTGAAAAAAAAAAGATACCAATAAATCTAAAGAAAAGGGTAATCAACAGTTGTATTCTACCAGTTAACTTGTGGAATGAAGACCGTGGCAGTTAGGTACAGAGTTGTCAGCCAATAGATTAAGGACAACACAGAGGGCCGTCTAACGAGCTAGGTTGGGAGTATCTCTCAGAGAACATATACGAAACGAGGATGTGCGAAGTAGGACGAATGTGGAAGATGTAATTGGAAGAATCGCGCAAATGAATTGGAACTGGGTAGGACACGTCGCACGGCAAGTGCCACGTGTTCTAGTAAAAGAGGAAGGCCACAAAAACGATGGCTAGACGACATCAAAGCAAAAGTGGGGAGAAACTGGCACCAAATAGCACAAAACAGAGAAGAGTGGAGAGCTCATGGGGAGGCTTTTGTCCAGGAGCGGATACAAACAGGCTAAAGAAGAAGTTTACTTTTATTTTACACCAAATTTGATTTGTTTACCTGTCCAGTACAGCCAATTTCGTTCGAACTTCTCTCTATCATCTCCTTCGAAGACCTTATAGACAGATACCATATAGCCAGTGGATGAACTTTGTGTTTTTAGTAACGACATACCGATTTCGTGTACTGGGGGCCGACATATTGAAGCTACTTCTGTATATAGGTCCAAGGTATGCGCTGCAGTATATCTAAAAATTGATATTAAAAGTTATTTATTATTAATTTACTTCTTAAAATATTAAAAAGTTGTGACGGTAATATAATTTTTCTACAACCGTGTTAAAAATGCAATTTTTAGCACTCCATACGAGCGTTAAAAATGCTACTTTAAGGCACTAGTGCTTTAAAATGTTTATGGCACTGCAGTTCGTATTGACCGTATTGGGGCCGTGCAAGTTCGGCAAAGCGACACCTGGTTTCTACGCTCAGCAACTTTCTTCGTACTTTTAATAATTATATTGGCCAATTATATTAGTCCAGGTTACTGGATAATTGTCAAGGCCATAGTCCAAAAAAATAATAAGAAGACAGTAAGATTCAGGTTATGTTATTAAAAAGTAAACAATTGAAAATTAGTTGCAGCAATAAAATTAAAATGCAGTACTGCAAGCAAAATAGAATTAATTAAATTTACCTTTATATAATAAATGCATATCATATCAATATTGTGGAGCAATATATAATTTTTCTTCTTCATTGACAGTAGATATGAAATATACATACGTCAATTTGATAATTTCAATCGACAATGAATTATTTAAGAAAGTTACAAGATTTCTCCGCTATTCTCGCACGAGCGTTTCTCGTATCCTCTTTAAATACTTGCACACCGCGAATAGGCAATTTTGATGTAATATCAAAAAAATATAAAAATGGAATGTCAGTAAAGTTCAAGTAAAAGTTTTTGTAGATATTGTCCTGTAATTACGTTTGTAGAAAAAATATTGTATGATATGCGTGTTAAAAAGTACATTTTTAAGGCACTCATGTGAATTGCAGAACTCGTTTCGATCATTCTGCAAACTTTCACATGCGTGCCTTAAACGTGTACTTTTAACACTTATATCATAAATAACTATTTTCGACTGTGTCTGATAGTAAGTATAAAAGACGAAACGGAAATCCATTCTATTAACCATCTAGGTATAATCGGTGAGTTAAACGTATTCCGACCATATTCCGAAACTTACATGTCCGCACAGCGCCTAGGATTATAACCGAACCGACTACAAGCCGAATGCAGATCCTAGCTTTCTACGCATACGCGGTACATTTGATAATGAAACATAAATAGCGTCAATCATATGTTAATTTAATTATATTAAAAAAATAAAATACCTAGGTATTACTTTTAGACTTTTCTTTCTTTACTGAATGAAAATAATATTTGATAATAAAACATAAATAACCTCAATCATATTTTAATTTAATTATATAAAAAATAAAATACCTAATAGGTATTACTTTTTGACTTTTCTTCCTTTACTGAATGAAAATAATATTTTATTCAGAAGCCGCCACATCACGTGCTAGATGCCACTTATCGATAAAATGAGGTAAGTGTTAGAAAAAAACGACACATTTGATAAATTTAACTGATTATTACTGTATTTTACAATAAAAACCCTCATTTATAAAGCTAGAATTAAATTATTTTGAACTACTTTTTTCTCTTTTAAAAAACAAAACAGATTATATAACTGTTAATTTAAAAAACAAAGGAATTTTAATTGATTACTTCATAACATAACTCTTGATTTCCTTGCTCAAATATTTTAAATATTGTTATTTTAATCAGTTTCTTTCGTTCAAAATCTCTTTTATTACATATCAATAGAATTTAAAAAAAAAGATAGTATTTTAAAACTGTAAGGTTTTAAAATTTTAAAAATAAATATATTTATTTAGTAAATAAATAGATTTTTAAAAAAGAATGGATTTTATTGTCGTGGTAGTTTTAAGAAAACCACACCACGTAAAACTTGAACACCAAAGACAAGTATCCCGCAGCAAGAATACGAATAGTCGGTAATATTACGCCAGGGAAATAAGGCAAAAATATACCATGTTTGGGACACTTGATCAGCCAGGTTGCAAATGGGTTTTTTGGATACTATATACCTAATACATTATAAATACAAAAATACCCGTCACAGTTTGGACGAGAAATTTAGTTATGATTAACAAATAAGGGTCAAAAATGAGAGTTTTTTCGTTTAAATCACTACAGGTAAAAATAGGGTAATTAAATGTCTTATTTATAATATTTTTCTTTTAGTAGATGAGCCAAGGTTTAAAATAGCGTTTTTTGAATTTTGGTCCGATTATTTGTTGCTTCGGATATTGAAAAATAAAACTGAAATTTCGAAAATAAAAAATTTGCTGTAACTTTTGCGAAAATGAATTTAAGACTTTCATAATGCATGAAAAGTTGAGTCAAACAGTCTATAAAATGCAGAAAAAATTTTAAGACGATGCGTCAATTAGTTTAAATTTTATTCAATTTGTTTATCCCAAAGAGCTTTTTTTCGCAATGTTATTGTTCAGAAAATAATAATGATACAGCAATTATGTGAAAACAACATGAAAGAAGAATAGTTGTGTTTTCAACGCATTTAAAAAAAATCATTAAAAAGTCATTTTTATCCTCAGAAAACATTTTACGAAAATAAAGTCATTTTTGGCTTATAAACAATTTGAATAACTTTGTTAATATTGACTGTAGGCTAAAACTACAATAGAATTTGAAAAAATGGTATTTTTGTACGAATTTTCAAAGAAAAACTTTTTGCCTAGGTTAATTACGGTCAAAGTTAGCCACTTTTTTTTATTTAATTGACGGCTACTTTGTTTATAACAATTAAGCAACCTAACTAGAGCCATTTTGAAGTTAAAGATATATAGGTTATGTGTAAAAGTTTGAGTAAATTTTGAACCTCAACAGAGTGGTTAATAAAGCTTTAAATATCGCGTCCGAACGGAATTAATTCGTGGTCGGTGGAGGGGAATTTTTAAAATACGTGCACTCAAAAAATGAAACTGATTCTGCAAACATATGCTGCGATTAATATCGTTGGAACTTGTTGATTGATTTTGATCATAATTTTTTAAATTTGTATGTACTCGTAGTCTTATAGAGTACGTTATGTACACACAACCCCACCTAACATTACAAAATGTTAGGGGGAGCTCCCCTTATCACTCAGGGATATGAAAAATAGATTACCACCGATTCTAAGACCTACCGAATATACACATATAATTTCATAAAAATCGGCCAAGCGGTCTCGGAGGAGTATGGAAACTAACACTGAGACAGGAGAATTTTATAGATGTAAATATATAGATGGCTATTAACAAATAGGGGTTGGTGATAGAAGAGTGAAAATTAAGGGTTGTATGTATTTTTTAATTCTACATCATATAAAATTAAGGTAAATAATTTTGTCCAAAAAAATTTAAAAAAAAAGGGTGGCAACCCCCCTTATAACTTATGGGTATAAAAAATAGATTAAAACCTCTTGAACGTCCTACAAGATAAACGTGTAAAATTTTATAAAAATCGGCCAAGCCGTTTCGGAGTAGTATGGTAACTAACACTGTTACAGGAGAATTTGATGTACCTATATAGAAGTAACTGCGAATTAAATAATAAAAGTGGCTAACTTTGAACCTAATTAACCTAGGCAAACAGTTTTTTTTCTGAAAATTCGTACAAAAATACCAGCTTTTGAAATCCTAAAGTAGATTTACTCTATAGTCAATATTAACAAAGTTATTCAAATTGTTTAGAAGCCAAAAATGACTCTATTTTACTAAACTTGTTTCGGAGTGATAACAACGAATTTTTAATGATTTTTTTCAATAATTTAAAAATATAACTATTATTCTTGCATGTGGTTTCCACAGAATTGCTATGTCATTATTGACACAATAACAAATTGAATAAAATTTAAACTAATTGACGAATCGTCTTAAAATTTTTTATGCATTACCTATATGGAATGTTTGACTCAACTTTTCGTACAATATAAAAGTCTTAAGACCATTTTCGCAAAAGTTATAGCACATTTTTTATTTTTGAAATTTCAGTCTTATTTTGCACTTTCCGAAATAAAAAAGGATCGGACCAAAATTCAGAAACTGCCATTTTAAACCTTGTCTTATCTGTTAAAAGAAGAATATTATAAATAAGATATTTAATGACCCTATTTTTATATTAGGCATTAGGTATATAGTGCCCAAAAAATCCATTTGCAACCTGGCTGCTCAAGTGTCCCGACGAAAACCTTATTTCTCTGGACTATATTGGTGTAAGATCGGAGATGGCAATTGACACGAATGTGAGTAGGATTGGTCACGAGAAGGACAGGTGTGTCCTACAGTATTCACAAGCCACAGTCAGGTCTCCTGTCATACAGTCGTACGGCTTAAAAACATTAAGTCTCCTCAATATGTTCTGTATGTTGCCGAAACTTGGACGCGTTGGTCAAAAGGACGATATAAGATAGATGGATTTGAGATGTGGTATTTTAGAAGAATGCTCCAAATATTCTGTACTGATCATCGCACTAACGTTTCCGCTGTACATCAACTTAATATTAAAACAAGAATGCTTACAACCTGTTTACAAGCGAATTTTTTAGTTCTTTGGTCCTGTGGCCCAAAGAAATGCAAATAATTTAGAAAATCTGTCTTCAGAAATAATATTACTTTTATATTATTTTTGATCTTTTTCGTCGTTTTACACCATCTAGTCCTATAAATCGATTTATAGGACTAATTATAAAATAAATAGTCCTGGATTTATAGAATTTCTTTGTTTTGATCTCTGAACAAGTTAACAATTATTTCATGTTTGTGCAACCGTCCAACACATCGATAAATAGTTTTACGACTTTCAAGTTCGTAGGACATTTTAAACTTTGTAATTGAGTAGGTTGCACTACTTAATTAATTTATGAATTATCAAACCATGATTTGTTTCTTGGTATGGTAACTAGACTGTGTATCAAAACTATGTAGAAACTATAGGGGAATAACCCTCCTTAATACAGCTTACAAAATATTTTCGAGCATCTTATATGGTCGCCTAAGTGCACATTCAGAGGAGCTTCTTGGAGAATATCAAAGTGGTTTTAGGCCTGGTCGATCAACAACAGACCAGATCTTTGTGCTAAGGCAAATACTGAAAAAAACCAATGAATTCAATATCGATACATACCATCTTTTCGTAGATTTTAAATCGGCCTATGATAGTGTCCTAAGAAATAAATTGTATGAAGCCATGGATGAATTCCACATCCCTGACAAACTGATAAGATTAGTTAAGGCTACAATGCGTAAAGTCGTTTGGAAAGTCGAAATACAGGGCGAACAATCACAGGCGTTTGAAACGAATGTTGGGCTGCGACAGGGAGATGCGCTGGCGTGTCTCCTCTTCAACATAGCTCTGGAAAAGGCAGTCAGAGATGCCCGAATAGACAACAGAGGAAATATTTTTAATAAATCATCCCAAAGATTTGGCATATGCCGATGACGTGGACCTAGTTGGCCGCACAACACGCAAACTAGAAGAAATGTATACCACCTTCTCAAATGCCTCAAAAATATGGGCCTGAAAGTAAACGAGGAGAAAACTAAGATGATGGCATCAACACTCAACAATAGAGCCAGAAACATCGGTCACCAATTCTCTGTTGATAACTCTACCTTTGAAGTGGTGGACAAATTCACATACTTAGGCTCCCTGATCACCAAGGAGAACATCATGACGGAAGAAATCAAGCGAAGGATGATCCTAGCGAACAAATGCTATTTTGGACTAAGTAGACATCTGAGAAGCAGAAACTTAAGTCAAAAAACAAAAATAACCATATACAAAACCCTTATACAACCAGTGTTGACATATGGATCGGAGACATGGACCCTCTCCAAAGCAGATGAAAACCTTCTGCTTATATTTGAACGAAGGATCCTGAGAGGAATATTTGGTGGCATCTGTGAAAATGGTATTTGGAAGAGGAGATACAACTACGAGGTATACCACAGATATAAACATATATTTGGTGGTAAAGACGTAGTATCTCTTATAAGAATAGAAAGACTAAGATGGGCAGGACATCTAGCAAGATCACAGCATAACAACCCTCCTAGAAGAATCCTTATGTCACAACCTGTGGGAAGTAGAAATAGGGGTAGGCCAAAACTTAGATGGAAAGATGGTGTAGATGAGGATGGGAGAAAAATAGGCGCAGCAAACTGGCAACGGTTGGCAATGGATAGGACTGACTGGCGTAATAGACTTGGGAAGGTCGAGGCTCTTTCATAGAGCTGTAGCACCATTGATGATGATGAATTGAGTAGGTTGCACATTAATTTATGAATTAACAAACCATGATTTGTTTCTTGTTATGGTAACTAGATTGTGTATCAAAATAGAGTGGAAATTTCAATGTATATTTGAGGCTATCAGAACAACAGTGGGCTAAGCAAAAAAACGAAGTTTTGAGATAAATGCAATCTTTGCTTTCATATTTCCATTATGATTATGGGATAGAGCTACAAATTATGTAGAGCAATCTAGCCAAATATAGAGGTAGGTTGTGTAGGCCACTGTTAATCCGAAGATTTAATGTGGCTGCTTTTATTGATATCTAATATAAAAATACTCAATTTGTAGCTAAGGTCACTGCTGCTCTGAGTGCCCCATTTTTAATCTTGTTACATACGTCAGTAGTAAATAGTATAGTTTTCATAAAATAGTAGTAAGTCACATTCGTATTATGAATATTTACCTAGTTGTCCTTGGATCGAACTTGCTTAAACTGGCAGTGCGTAAATTATTGTAGAACATCACAGGATTCGTTTGCGACGTATTTATCACATAATATGTTATAAACGGGAATTCACCTAAAAAAAACAGACCTTTGTAAATGTCAATATTAATATAGAGAGATAATTAAGAAATAAAACAAACATTGCTTATATAGGGATCTAAATTAATCTAGTACAGATTTTCTTTAGAGTCAAGTGTGTCATAAGGATACACAGAAATTTTAGAGATTTAAATTAAATTCAATTTACATGTGTTAATTAAATTCAATGCCAAAAATGTATGAAAAATTTCAGGTGGATCGGTCGAGTAGTTTTTGAGTTAAAATGTCCACCGCATTTAAAAGAGCAGTTTTCAGAAAAACGCGTCTAAAAATTTGACAACTTGGTCTTCATCTTCTTATTTGTCTGTCAAATCGTAAAGTGATGCATACCGGAATATGTTTTTTGAATCGCGGAGTAATCACCAAAAGGGAAGGGGAACAGTTGTTGAACGTTTCTGACTACGCTGAAGTGTGCTGGCGCGAAACCGCAGCAAAGCGAGTCGAAGGTAGGGATATTTAATTTGAAATCCTGGAGATCAATTTGAAATTTTCAGAGAGTATTCTTTAAGTTATGCACTTTTATTTAAAATAATCAAAAAATTAAATATTTTAAACCATACCCCTCTCCCTTAAATAAGATAGGGGTGCGAAGAATCTCCTGTTTAGCCACTATATGGTATTAAAAAATATATTTAGACATACAATACAAAATTCTTCATATTGGATGGTATAATACGACTATGTAGCTTGTTTTGCTATAATCTAAAGTTTTAATAATTAAACAACCTAATAATAAACAAATTATATGCCTTTTATTTACTTATAACTTTGTGATAAATACTATTTCGATCATAATTATTATTAAGGTTTATTTTTAAAGCTGGTAGTTTTTTTTAATTTGAGACATTATCAAGTCATTTTAGGTACTTTAAATTCAGCCGAGTAGCAAGTGAAAAATCGCCTAAATGCCGTAATTATTATTATTATAACATAGAAATAAGGGCTGGGGTCATGGAGACCCATAAGCCCATTTACAAGATAAATGAAATAGTAAAGAATCCACGGGATTTTAAGAATTATACGGTAGGTATAACCACATCTCAAAGCTTCAAATTTTCTGCACATATCTTCGTTCAAGGTCCACAATTCAAGACAATAAAAAAGGACAGAGACAGCATTCTTACTTTTATACCAAGAAAGAGGTTGTGGTTCTTGAAGAAAGTCCCCATACGGTTGAAGCTTTTCCAATGCGCGCTTTTTCATTTTATTATGGTGCCGAGGTAGTTATGTGCGTCACTCTTTCTACAGAGGTTTGGTTGATTTAGAGTTGCCCTTCTGTTATCTTTTTCTTGCTAAGTCCATATTGTTGACTGTAATATGTAATTTTGTTCATAAGTACTTGTAGGTCTTCTAGGTTGTCCGCAAATATTATGGTGTCATCTGCATACCTGATGTTATTTAGCAGGTACCCGTTTAGTAGAATTCCTTTTTCAGTTTCGTTCAAAGCTTCGATAAATATTCTTTCAGAGTAGAGATTGAAAATTAGAGGGTAGAAAATACAGCCTTGCCTCACTACACGCATGATTTTTACGTATTCGGTGTGTTCACCTTCAACTCTGAGGTTTGCAGTCTCATTCCAGTAAATTTTTCTAATTATTTTCAGATTTTAGTTGTTAATTTTTGCTTCTTTTAGTATTTACGTTATTTTGGCGGCTGCACCTACTCGATCAAACGATATCTGGTAATCAACCAGATAGTTATGCGTATATGTCGCAATTGACTTCTCTGCTGTTGTTCTGAAGCTATTTCCTTGTGGCATTTTTATGATTAATTATTTATATGGGAAATAAGCCACAATTAAAATGAAAAAAATAATTTTATTAACGTTTCGACGCCCAAATCGGGTGTCGTTGTCAAAATACAAAATACTACTAATGGAAACAAAAATGTTGTTGCTTAGTAAAAAAATTCTTCTAATAATTTATTTAATTTGACTCATTTATATCGGCAATTCAGATACATATGATACATTTTAAAGTAGAAGACTTTAAAATGATATTGCCAATATTTATGAGTTGCGTTCCTGGGACGACTTTACTGAAAGATAGTTCATTCGATTACATGAAATCAACCCCAACTCAAGAATATCCGTCACAAAAAAAATCATAGCATGTGATCTGTCTTTAAAAAGACAACCACATGCAACGGTGACATTAAAATTCTAGTGTTAGAGATCTATAAATAGGAAATATAAAAATTATAGATCTATAAAGAGGAAATGAAAGCTTTAAAAACTTTAAGAAATGATGACTCCATAACAATCCTACCAGCGGATAAAGGCAATGCAACTGTAATAATGAATAAAATACAATATGAGGACAAAATTACAGATCTAATTACAAATGGACCTTATACCAAATTAACGAAGGATCCAACGAAAACACTGGAAAACAAAATCTATAGAACTTTATTCAAATTTAAAAATGATCTAACATACTATCAAAGAAAATTAATGACACCTCATTACAGTAAGTCACCACATTTTTATGGAGTGCCGAAAATTCATAAAGCGAACATACCACTTAGACCCATTTGTAGTACCATCAGTTCTCCTTGTAGTGAACTATCCAAATTTTTATTAAACATTATAAAACCATTTGCTAATAATGATGACACATTTATAAAAAATACAAAACATTTTTTAAACAAATTATCAACTATTGAGTTTAATCCAAATAATACTTTAGTAAGTTTTGACATAAACAGTTTATTTACAAATGTGCCATTAGATAAAACTTTAAACATAATCAAAACGAAATTAGAGAATGATGATACATTGACAAATAGGACAAAACTAAATGTATCAGCTATAATGGAGTTATTGACATTATGTACTAATAATACCTATTTTCAACTAAATAATGAATTTTATAAACAAAATTTTGGTCTAGCAATGGGCTCCTCTTTATCTCCATTATTGGCTAATATATTTATGGAGGATTTCGAAACTAATATCATTTCTAAACAAAATTTAAAACCCACTGTATGGTGGAGATATGTAGATGATGTGTTTTCAATATGGCCTCATAGATCAGAATTGTTGGATACATTCCTGAATATTATAAACGATCAAGAAGAGACAATAAAATTTACAATGGAAAAGGAATATAATAACACCCTGCCTTTCCTCGATGTTTTAGTCTCAAAGAAGGATACTGGATATGAGACTCAAGTGTATAGAAAACCAACACATACCAACAGATATCTCAATTACAAATCAAATCACAACATCAGCGTTAAAAAGGGAATCATAAAATCCTTATATGATAGAGCCAAAATTACTTGTTCTAACGAAAATTCATTTTTAGAAGAAAAACAATTCTTAACATCTGTTTTGTTAAAAAATGATTATCCTTTATCGTTTATAAATAAGGAATTGTCAAGATTGGATCGAATGGAACAGAACAACATAGAACGGGATCCTACAACATTCACAAGAAATAATACGAGGAAAATATCAATACCATACATAAAAGGACTATCCGAGAAACTTAAAACAATAGGAAATAAATTCAACATTTCAACAACATTCAAAACAAACAACACATTGAGATCTATTCTATCTAAGACTAAACCTAACAATGAACAAGAAAGGACAAAGAATTGTATTTATAAAATACCTTGTGAATGCGAACAGTTTTATATAGGTGAAACATCAAGACCATTAAACGTTAGAATAAGTGAACATCAATCTTATATTAAAAATAGAGAGTTTGATAGATCTCAAATATGTCAACACGCATGGGATAATGAACATAGAGTTCAGTGGAGAGATTCAAGTATAGTCCTGAAAGAAACAGATAGAAAAAAAAAAAGAGAAAAATCAAAGAAGCGGCTCTAATTATGCTAAACGAAACCAATTGTGTCGCAAATTCCTCGGTGGAATGCAGTAGGATGTGGATACCCATACTGAAAGAGGAAGTCAATAGAAAGAAAATACCACAATTAATAAGTCAATAGTCGAGTTAGTACATATTTTATATTTTAGTATTACTTATATATCCATATATTATTGATATTATTTATAATTTAAACAAAATTATAGTAAAGTCAGAATTTGGTATTAATTTTGAGAGTAATTTAAATGTAAGACCAAATACTTACGATGTCGGGATAGTATCACGAAGTTTTTTCCTGGTTTTCCCTCGTGATTTACTATGAGATCTCTAACACTAGAATTTTAATGTCACCGTTGCATGTGGTTGTCTTTTTAAAGACAGATCACATGCTATGATTTTTTTTGTGACGGATATTCTTGAGTTGGGGTTGATTTCATGTAATCGAATGAACTATCTTTCAGTAAAGTCGTCCCAGGAACGCAACTCATAAATATTGGCAATATCATTTTAAAGTCTTCTACTTTAAAATGTATCATATGTATCTGAATTGCCGATATAAATGAGTCAAATTAAATAAATTATTAGAAGAATTTTTTTACTAAGCAACAACATTTTTGTTTCCATTAGTAGTATTTTGTATTTTGACAACGGCACCCGATTTGGGCGTCGAAACGTTAATAAAATTATTTTTTTCATTTTAATTGTGGCTTATTTCCCATATAAATAATTAATCATGACTTCTCTGCATCTCTGAAATAACACTTCTATTGAGAACTGGAACAATACTTGAAATAACTTAAGTTTAGCAAATAGCCCAAATTTAAATATAGCTCTTCGCATTCTGCCCATATCTGTTGCCATTGCTGAACGATCTCTTTCTAAACTGAAACTTATAAAACATTATTAAACATTATCATCAGTCAAGGGCGGTTAACAAATTTATCTATCATCTCTATGGAGTCGTCAATATTAGATTATATTCACCATGTTGATGGTTTATCGAATTGCCTGGAAAAAATTGGTGAAACAAATGCAGATAAGCAGAATAAAACGAGAGCAAAGCTTTGTTTGTGATCGATCGAGGCAGCAACGGCTTTGGATGTGTGGAGGCGGAGAGCAATCAAAAAACTGTATGGTGAAAAAAGTTTTACACGAAAAATTGATTTACTTAGGACTCTCATAAGTTTGCGGCTGGATAATAATTGTGACAGTATAGAGCAATTATGTTGGGCAGATAATTGAAACAAGCCAGAAATTAACTCGGATGCGTATTTTTGGGCGCCATTAGGGGAAGGGAGGGCAAGACGGAAGGCTTAACTTTATAATGTGTAAAAAAATAAAACAACGTAATACAAAAATTTAATTTTAATCATTCTTGAAAGAGACCTTATACAATTACAAAAGTCAGCCATTAAATATTATTAATAAAAAGAAGAATGTTGTTCTGAAGCTATTTCCTTGTGGCATTTTTATGATTAATTATTTATATGGGAAATAAGCCACAATTAAAATGAAAAAAATAATTTTATTAACGTTTCGACGCCCAAATCGGGTGCCGTTGTAAATAATTAATCAAAAAGAAGAATTTTTTTTATTAATGATTAAAAAAAAATGTCAAAAATTCCATCTTGCCCTTACCCTGAGGGCAGGATGGAAAGTTTGTTCGGGCAAGATGGAATGTAGAGGAAAGCACTACATTTTACAGTTTACACACATAAAACTGCCATCTTCTGTGTCAGTACACAATTCATGTGCCCAACCATTACATACAGGACATTGTACCCAGTCCTCTGTGGGCGGTTCCACATAACGTTCACCTCATACACAGAACATATCATTTTGTGAAGACTGTTCTAAATGTTGTACAATATTTTTAACTTTTTCTGTTTTTGTCCCTTTTCGTTTACCTTTTCTTTTATTCCCGCAGGTTTCTATTTCCTTGCTTTTATTTTTGCCCAACTATTATCTTCCAACTTGCCCTAAGTTGCAATTTTCCATCTTGCCCATATGCTCCTTTCCAATAATAATATCAATATTTTAAAAATGCTTTATTATTTCTCTTATTTAAATATCAATTCAGATAACCTGTACCTAATAGATACTTTGTATACCTAAATGCATAATAATAATATTATACACCTTGTTTAAATAATCGTATCACAAAAATTCAATAATTGCGTAATATTTAACTGCGAAAATAAGAAGGAAGCGTGTACACTCATTAGCTGACCTGAACTGACTGAGCCGTCAGGTCAGCCGTCGTTTGTAAATGGAAGAGGTTCACCTGCACCTGTGTGAGTGTGGATCCGGGCGCTTCATTACGCAGTTCGGGTTTTATAGGTAATTTCCATCTTGCCCTATCCTTCCATCTTGCCCTCCTGTCCCCTAAATGTTTTGCACACAGGCGCTAACTCGTGCTGGCGCGGCACTGGTGCCAAGCCTTACTCCGATCAATGTATCGTACCCATGTTTCCAATACTTTTAAATACTGTCGGCAAACGTAATACAACACTGAGTAAATACGAAGGGGGACGACAACAATAGATACTGATACTAGGCGAGGATACAATCCATTGCTCTCCGTAGTAAGCAAACTAGTTTGCGACGCAAAAGCAAGTTTGAAATTTTAATTTTGCGGGTCAAAATACATGAGAATACACTCTGAAACTCCGTGGATTTTGATTGGTCACAAAACTACCTTGGCCCCTAGACTAAAAGTTTTCAGACTTGTTATAAATTAGACTTTATACATTATTTAAACCACTCACCATTCCTCTCCATATTAGCCAGTAACATTCCCGTTATCGCCGTTTTGGCTTGTGCTATATCGTTTACTAGTTCGCCCGCTATAACCCTCTGCTTCAATAAGGGCTGGACTAAAGGTGATTCTAAAACGGGATCTACTGGTTCCAAGGGACTCATTAAATGGCATAAGACACATAATTTCGGATCTGGTACCTGCAATATTTTATTTAACGTTAAAAGTTTTATTTTACGGGTGTATCGATTTTACCTCCATCACATGAAGATTTCCCTTTTTCTCCAAGGAGTTGTTATTTACTGGTTTCTGAAAAATAAAAGGGAATGATGTCAATCGTATAAAAGCCGTAAATGTGTTAATGGTAGTAAATAAACTAAAAATGTATTTCTTAGAATAGAAGAAAATATTCGTTTATTATTTTTTCATAAAATTATGTAACAAATAATACCCGCCACATAAAATAACAAATAAATAGAGGGAAAAAAGTAACGATGTTGTTTTCATCTATTTTAGAAAAAATTTGAAAACCTTGAATTATCCATGTTCATTTGTCCCAGAGACTCTGTAAACACAACTCCTCCGTAATCAGACCAGATACAATGATAAATGAGGTATAGAATGAAAGCTTATAACTATAACCCAGATATGCTATTCAAGGTCAGAAATTTGACCTAGGACTACCGTTTTGAAGTTGCAAGTGGAACTACTGTTTGAACGTTACCCAAATAGTACGAGCGATATATTATTCGACGTGCCTTATACAGGTATAACAAACATACAGGTCATAAATTTATTTACATATTTTGGGACCAAAAATAGTTCGATTGAACCTAACTTACTTTAGTGGAAATGTGCACATAAAAAAAGCTACAGCCCTTTGAAGTTACAAAATGAAAATCGATTTTTTCCAATATGTCGAAAACTATTACAGATTTTTTATTGAAAATGGACATGTGGCATTATTATGGCACTAGCATCTAAAGAAAAAAATATCGTGAAATTTGGACACCACATAAAAACTTTATGGGGGTTTTGTTCCTTTAAACCCTTCCAAACTTTTGTGTACGTTTCAATTAAATTATGATTGTAGTACCATTAGTTAAACACAATGTTTTTAAAAATTTTTTGCCTCTTAGTAGTTTTTCGAAAAGTCAGTTTTTATCGAGATATTTTGAATATTTGTCAAATACACCACAATTTGTATATGGTTAAGTACGTTTATGGAGACTTTGTAATAATATGAAAATTTATTTATTTACATTTTTAGGTATTTTTTGAACCATATTAAAAAAGAAGCCACATCTCGATAAAAGGTGCCTTCTCGAAAAAATACAAAGAGACAAAAAAGTTTTAAAAACACTGTGTTTAACTAATGGTACTGCAGTAATAGTTTAATTGGAACGTACACAAACATTTTGGGGGGGGTTTAAAGGGACAAAACCCTCATAAAATTTTTATGTAAACATATTAAAAAAAAGCCTTAACTCGATAAAAACTACCTTTTCGAAATATCTCCCGACTCCCGCGCCCCGCACTCGAGTACTGAGCAAGCGTTAGTAATTAACTCTTAAAATATCTTCAATTTTCTTCAATTGTGTATCCAAAAATATGTTGTTGCAAAGAGTGTACTTTTTTGTTTAATTACTATTTGTCATTATCAAGGTATAAACAAATATGCAGTTATATAAATATGGTTTTTTTCACTTGTAGATAAATATGTATGACAATCTCAATATAGTTCGATTATACGAACAAATCGGTTTTCCGAACACCCATGTCCCCCAATTAGTTCGGATAATCGACTATGTGATTTAATTTATGACCTGTATTTTTGTTACACCCTTTATACCTTCTGGATATTTTTATATAAGACGAAAACAAATATATACTTCCGGTTTAATTGCTTGTTTGTCCGTCCGTTTGTCTCTCCGAGAATATCACTCCTACATTATTAGAACTGACAAAGTGACAAATGCGGCGTCTAGTGAGTGCTTATAACTGAAGGATGGTCTTAAAGTTGAGAAATTTAACCTTGGACTTCCTGTTGCAGATTTGCAAACGGAAGTACTGTATTAAAATCACCGAAATAATCACTTGATAATTCTTTATTTTCTTTGCAAGACTGAATTATTTTAGGACGGCATTATTTATTGTTTCAGAATTTTGTTTGAAATTGTAATCTTTATAATTTTTATTAGTTTTTTTTATAACGATATTTTTCTTTGTTTTGAACATTATGGGAGCTTTACAGGACTGAATTGTTTTAGGGCGGCATTGTTTTATTGTTTCAGTATTTTTATTTGATGTTTGTTAATTTTTAACTTTATTCTTAATTTGTACCTATTAGTTGTAAAATGATATTTCTCTTTGTTTTTGGGCATAATAGGAGCCCGCTCCTCTGCCCTTATTTGCTTTATAATAATAATAATAATAATAAATACTTCAAGCGAAATATTACTCGAAGCGCCTTAGCAAGACGAGAATAAATATTATCTACTTGAAAATGTGTTATCGGAAGTGCCACATTATATGTAGTCGCAGAAATAGTACATTTGATATTATATCAATAATCTCGTATTAAAAAGTCAAGCTCGATTATTTAGTTTCTAGTCCTGTCGCCAGGGGGGTACAACGGCCTCCTTTATTCAGATGGACTTACGCAAGTTTTTTTATGTATTTTGACCCATAGAACACGAATTTTTTGGGTAACAGTTGATCCGGATGTCGATTAGAATGTTATAAACAAAGAACTTGAGGAATTACATAACAGCGATTACTCGCAAATCAAAACATTTTTTGTATTTTTTGGATCATTCTAAGTAAAAATGTTCATACAAGTTTTTTCGTAAGATGCATAGTTTTCGGAATAAACGCGATTGAACTTTCAAAAAATCGAAAAATTGCAATTTTTGAACCCGAATTTTGATTAAAAAATAAAATAGCAATTCTGCTTACCGCATTTGAAAGTTCAAGTCAAATTTTATCGGGTTTGATTATTTGCATTGCTAAAAATTTATTTTTTTATTGTTAGACAAAGCTATAAACACATAGTGTTTCCCGTGCCCAATACATGCGTTTTAATGCGTTCTACGTAGAAATAGCCTCGCCTGCACTTGTAGCTACTCTACTCTACTCGTTCGATTTTAAATGGGAGATCATTGAAAACATCACTGAAGCACTATGTGTTTATAACTTTGTTCAACAGTAAAACAATAAATTTTTAGCAATGTAAATAATCACAACCGATATGATTTGACTTGAACTTTCAAATGCGGTAAGCAAAATTGCTATTTTATTTTTTAATCAAAAGTTATTCGGGTTCAAAAATTGCAATTTTTCGATTTTTTGAAAGTTCAACCGCATTTATTTCGAAAACTATGCATCATACGAAAAAACTTGTATGAAAATTTTTTACTTAGAATGATCAAAAAAATACATAAAAAATGTTTTGATTTGCGAGAAATCGCTGTTATGTAATTCCTCAAGTTCTTTGTTTATAACATTCTAATCGACATCCGGATCAACTGTTACCCAAAAAATTCGTGTTCTATGGGTCAAAATACATAAAAAACTTGCGTAAGTCCATCTGAATAAAGGAGGCCGTTGTACCCCCCCTGGCGGCAGGACTATTCGGTTTTAATGTCATTTTCGATTGTTATGACCGAAAATTTGACAAAAATGACTCAAAATTACATGAACAGTTTAAATATCGACTTCTAGTTCTACTTCCGGCCCACGTTGTGTAAAAACCTAGGACTTACAAAGTCCAATAGCTTGTTTTAATTAAGGTTAAAATGAGGTAGAATTTTTATTCATCATAATATTTTATGGCATATTTACCGGAGAGATCCTTTCGCATTGTTTCGGAACCCATTGCGTCTTTAACACTGCTGTTTCCAGTAGCGCACCTAGAATTTTCTTCTGGGAGGGGTTGAGTTGGGCACCGAAATTTTTTGTATTGTTTGTGAAAGACAAGTTACATTTTCCAACTGTTCTGTATATCTTTTTCATATGCCCTGGGAGGGGTTTTAACCCCCCAAACCCCCTCTGGGTGCGCCACTGGCTGTTTCACACTGTAATTATGTGTAACACTAGGTTTGTTCGTAGAACGATCAGCAACCGTTGCCAACCATCAGACGCATGCGCGTTCGTAGTCTACGAACGCTAACTGTTAACTGCGCAACGCTAACTTGTCACTGCGCATGCGTCTGATGGTTGGCAACGGTTGCTGATCGATTGGATCGTACTACGAACAAACCTACTGTAACTAATATCGATGCACACTAGCCTGGGGGACCGAAGGCTTTACGCGCCGCGCCGTCCGAAGCACGGTGGCAGCTCTATTATTTTTAGAAATGTATGTCGTTGGTGCATGGACGTCAATCAAGATATATATGCGTGTTTTGTTGACTATAATAAAGCATTCGACAAAGTACGACATGAACAATTAATGCATGTCCTGGAATCAAAGAAAATTGTCTACAATGACCTCAGGATTATATCCAATTTATACTATAAGCAACGAGCAAAAGTACGTGTAAACGATCAGCTATTAGAGGAAATTGAAATCAGACGTGGAGTGAGGCAAGGATGCATATTGTCGTTAATTCTTTTTAATGCCTACTCGGAAGAGATCTTGAAAAAAGCTCTTGAGGGTGAAACAGCTGGAATAAAGGTAAATGGAGTTCTTATTAACAACATTAGATATGCGGATGACACTGTCATCTTAGTTGAAAATATTGGGGATCTTCAGAGGCTGGTGACCAGAATAGCGGAGTTTGGACAATAATACGGTCTAACAATGAACGTCAAGAAGACAAAGTTTATGAGAATATCAAAAACTCAAAAAAATAATGAGAATCTCTTCATAAACGGATCCAATATCGAACGAGTCGACCAATATGCATACCTTGGAACAATGATCAACTCCACAGGAGATTACTTACAGGAAATCAAAATCAGAATAGAAAAGGCTAGAGCAAATTTTAACAAAATGAGAAAAGTGCTCTGCAGAAGAGATGTGAAGTTAGAGCTAAGAGTTAGGTTGGCTCGGTGCTACGTTTTCTCGACTTTGTTTTATGGAATGGAAGCTTGGACCTTAAACGCTGCATCAATGAAAAAACTAGAATCATTCGAGCTGTGGGTGTATAGAAGAATTCCGAAAATATCGTGGACAGAACACGTCACAAACAAAGATGTTCTGAGAAAGATGAATAAAGAAATGGATATCTTAAATACTACCAAAACAAGAAAATTGGAATATCTCGGACATATTACACGTCGAGAGAGATATAACTTGCTCCAATTGATTATGCAGGGAAAGATTCAAGGCAGGAGCGTCATTTGAAATTTTGATAGGGGGGGGGGGGGCAAGCATTATATATACAATACATTTATAATATGCAAACATAATACAAAATTGATCTATTTTTTGTAAATTTCAGTAATTTTTAGGGTTAGGGGGGGCAAATGACGCCCCTGATTCAAGGAAAAAGAAGCATAGGAAGACGCAGAATATCGGGATACGTAACCTGAGAGAATGCTACGGGTACGGATGTACATCAAATGAACTTTTCAGAGCAGCCGTCTCTAAAATCCGAATAGCTATGATGATTGCCGACCGCCGTCGCGGAGATGGCACTAAAAGAAGAAGATGTCGTTGGTGCTGAGAATCTAATTCGTTCGTTACGGCTTAGAATGACAGTATCTTGGCTGCTCGGCTACGACCGCCACATAAGATCTTCATCCAACCTCAAAAGTCCACTGCTGAATATAGGCCTCCTCTTGTTTCCAACCCCGTCTATCCTGCGCCGCTATCATCAGTTTTTATTTAGCCTTCTTAAATCTTCAGTCCATCTTGTAGACGGTCGACCGACGTTTCTCTTGTCTCCTCTTGGTCTTCATTCCAATAACCTCTTTGTCCATTGCCCATCTGTCATTCTGGCTAAATGTCCTGCCCATCCCCACTTTAGTCTGGCAATCCTTTCGAAGATGTCAGTCACCTTTGTCCTTTGTTTTTGATTCTGTCTCGCAGAGTTATTACTCGCATGTAGCCGAGGCTTTAGGTAAGGTAAGTGTTTCTGATCCGTACGTCAAGATTGGGAGGACGCACTGATCAAATACCTTTCTCTTTAGGTATGTGGGCAACTCACTTTTAAAAGTTTCTCTCAGTTTTCTATAGCTGCCCAGCCAAGACCGATTCTTCTCTTCAGCCACATAACATAGGTTTTGATAAATATGGATAAATAGAATAGTAAAGATTTTTTGATAGGTACCTTTTGGATATTTTTATTTTTTGACTTCAATCTTCTCCTCGTGATATTCCTGTGAACAGAAAATAGATTTTGCAAGTTAAAACTTGCATTGTTTGCAATTTCCGATATCTCACGCATATTTTTTGGCGTGTCCTGTTTTCTATTTGCAGAGTAAAGTATTGTTTCATTTTCAAACAAATTAAGTCAAAACATAAAGTGAAAGGAACGCCGATGTGTGTAGTATATAGTATACAGTATACAAAATGTATATACACATCGACGTTCGTTTCACTTTATGTTTTGACTTAATTTGTTTGAAAATTAAATCGTGACGCATGGAAAAAGTTATAGCGGACGAACAATAACTATTTTATTGGTATATTTTAGGTTAAGATCATAAAATAATTGCCAAACTTCGAAGGATAATATCGGTTAATGTTTTCAATTTCTAGTATTTTCGGTACTAAGGTCATTATTTCTTATTCTTTTGGTTCTATTAGTTCCTTTACCTCCGTTCTTTGACCTCTTATAAAGTGTCATATTTCCTTTGGCTAACCATAAAAAACATGTTCTATTTCTTTCGAAAAACGTTCCCAGTGAAGATGTTTTATTCTTCTACAAGTGGGTGTTTCGTTTCTTATTGTCTTTTAATTATTATCGTATTCCTCTTGTGTCTTGATTGACATATATGTCAAGTAAACTTTTTTCTTTTCTTTACATATTTTTCTTTACTTCTATACAAACCTATGGAGTTTTTCTCCTTGGGAGCGATTTATTTTTTTTATTAATATTTCTTTCACCAAGAACTTCCTTTGCCGAGGATAAGATATAAAAGTACGTAGCAGGTTTATCTGGTTTAACTGGTTTGCGGTTGATGTAGGGGAGCGCATGCCGTATCCATTTGAGCAGCTACACCGAGCACCCCCGTATGGATACGTACCTTTAGACCAGCCTTCTTCGACTCCATTACTTTTCTCTGTTATTCTTATTTGGAATAGATATCTTGTGGAGTCATGAGTGATCCTGTAAGTTTTCGACGTAAAAAATATAAAAGCTCTATTTACATTTACGTGATATTCTAACTTTGTACTCATTTATTATTCTGTAATGATAAATTTTAGTTAATAGCCGTACTTCTTCTTGTTAAAAATACGTCCTAATGTCATAATTTTAATTCTTATTGATACGTCTTAAGGAGCGAAATGGCGCTTTTGGTAACGGTACTTGAATCGTAAACACGGAAACTGGGGCACATAAAACGGTGGTGGAAGTCGCTTGGAATTCCGATAAGCAGAGTAAAATGCACAACGAGTCCGCCGGTGAACTTGTAGTGCAATCCACTTCAAAATTTAATTGATAATGGATGGTTTCAACGTGAAAGAGACCTTTTTTTATAGGTTTTCCAAACTATAAATCTAATTATTGACCACTTGAAAACCTACTAAATATTTAAATAAAAGTAACTACCTACAGACTAGGAGAAATATTTTACAGGTTATGCAAACAGGAATTTTAATATATTTGTCTGTATTAAGGGAAAACTGTGGGGAACAAAAGGAGCCCCCCTTAGATTGGTTTAGAGAGTATGTCTCTTAAAACAATTGAGCATCCCCTAGAAAGACTTAAGTCAACTAATCCTTTCACAGCAGATCACCAATAGCCCGATCAAAGAACAATCTGACCCAAAAAAAAATAAAGGAAGGATGAAAATTTGGAAATAGGTAGTTGAAATTGTCTATTATTATATAAGAAAAAGTTTACAATTCTACATCTCGGAAATCAGGAAATACCCCTTCTCGAAGGTGAAAAATATGCATTCAAAAAAGTCCGGAATTGGATAAAATGACTAATTCTAAGCAACCTTTGTTCTATAGAGTTTTTTCCCTAGGTCACTACTTTTCGAGTTATTTGCAAGTGAATATGTTCATTTTTAACAGAAAAAAACATGTTTTTGGGCGATTTTCAGAGATAACTCAAAATGTAAGTATTTCAGCGAAAAAATCTTCTTAGCAAAAATATAGCATATTAAAAACTAAAAAAAATGGTGTATGCTTGAGGTCTGTAGAGCCAGTAGAAGCCAAGGGCGGATCCAGGGAGGGGGCCATGGGGGCCATGGCCCCCTCCGAGAATTAAAAAAAAATATAAATTTAAATATTTGCATTTCAAATGTTGTTAGTTTCAAACACATATAATATGTACTAAACAGGGGATAAATATGTTTTCTGGACTAGAATTGAGCAAAAGCAGTAACGGAAGCTTTAATAATGACATAGGATGTTTTATAAATCAAAATGTAGATAATTTTACAAAGTGCCAATTGTTAGAACCACCTTGGCAGGCATCAAAATCTTATCAATTCCCATATTCTACACACACAAAGAATAAAAAAAAATGGAGCGTTACTTGGATCACAAGAACTTAGAACAAAGGAGTTGGGTGGTGTTTTCGCACAGTTAAAAGGAATTGTTTTACAAGTATTGCGTTTTATTTTTCTAATGAAAAATTTGCTCATAATAAAGGGATGACAGCCCAAAGCCTTGTCAAGAAACCTTCAATATCTTTCGCCAAACTCATGGGCAAAGACGGAGCCATACAAACTCATGAAAAAACATCATACCACAATGTTATGAGTGCGTTGAGGTTGAAGTATATTTTCTACAAAGTTGTCACAACCCGCAAAAGTCAGTCATTAACCAGATAGACTCTCAAAGGTCTAAAGAGATACAAGAAAATAAAGAAAGACTACGACTAATAGTATAGTAAATAGTATATAGTGTTCTTAGGTCGACAAAATATTCCTCTAAGAGGCCATCATGATGATGGCCTTCTGCTTCTGGACGAAGATGCTGGACATAGCAATGAGGGGTCCAGGGCCAATTGTCAAGGTTTAAAATCGCATTAGGAGATGACTCTTAAACGACACCTATCCGCAGCAACATGCATTAGTAACATCAGTCAAAATCAATTGATAACATGTTGTGGTGAAGAAATAATTGAAAAAATAATGAATCAGATTCAAAGTGCAAATTATTACTCTGCGATATTTGAAGAAACGACCGACGTATCCCACTTAGAACAGCTTTCTCTAAATTTGAAATACATACACAATAACAACATTGGCTCATGAGAACATAAAATCAATTAGTGAAAATCAAGAAAGAGGGGAAGAACAAGGTCTGACAGGAGAAGCATTGGGAAAAATTGTATTAAACTTGTTGAAAGAACTACACTTGGATCCGAAGAAATGTGGAGGAATCGGTACTGACTTTAATAATACTTTAATAACGATAACTTTTGAATGTCTGTATGCAACTCAAAAGTGTGTGAAAAGTGCCTTAAAACTCACCATTGTAACCCTAATTTTTAAAAATTACTCTCTGGCCCGGTACCCCTCCCCAAAAAAAGTTCATGGCCCCTCCCGAAAATCGGTCCTGGATCCGCCCTTGGTAGAAGCAGAGTTGTAGCTAATGAAAAGTAGGTTCTTCTTCATTAAATTTCAAATCGAATATGTCAATGTGAAATAACCCAAAAACGGAGCACTTTTCGGGGAAAATTCATTTCAACTTTTTTAAAGTGTTTAAAAAAGGTTTATTTTTGTTTAAAAAAAATTATAACATTAAAAGTAAGTGAGTTACGCTCAAAATATTGTTGGTCCCTTTTATTTTTTGCTAAAAAAATCGCGAAAATCAAACCCTAATTAGCATCACAAATAAATTTTATCATTACCACTTCACGAGTTGCTTTGCTTATGTATTATTTATAGATCTGTAAGTTTCATCGGTTCAAAGTGCTTATTTTTGAAAAAGCTGTAGTTAAAATGGGTTGAACGAGTAACTAATGAGGAGTTTAGTCAAATTTTGAACAGCCATAGCATAACCAATTTTTGTCTAACAAGAAAACAAAAAAGCAAAAATATTCAGAAAAGCAAAACGTACATTTTATTACTCTTTAAGATTTTTGGTATTACTAATAATTTTTAAGTTAATTCCATGAACAATTCCATTTTTTTTCAAAATAAAAAAAATGTTTTATTTTAAACCCGATTTTTTCAAAAATGAGAACTTTAAACCAATGAAACTTATAGATAATATAAACATACATAAATAAAGTAACTTGTGAAGCGGTAACGATTAATTTTATTTGGGAAGCTAATTAAGGGGTGATTTTCACGATTTTTGTACCAAAAAATAAAAGGGACCAACAATATTTTGAGCGTAACTCACTTATTTTTAATGTTACAAGTTTTTTTAAAAATAAAAATAAACCTTTTTTTAAACACTTTAAAAAAGTTGTAATAAATTTTCCCCGAAAAGTGCTCTGTTTTTTGGTTATTTCACATTGAAATATTCGATTTGGAATTTGATGAAGAAGAACCTACTTTTCATTAGCTACAACTCTGCTTCTACTGGGTTTGCAGACCTCACGCGTAAGAATTAGTCATTTTATCCAATTCCGGGCTTATTTTGAACATATATTTTTTCACTCACGAGAAAATATTTTTCACCCCGTATTTCCCAATTTTTGTAAAATGGAGGGAATGTAGAATTGTAAATTTTTTCTTATATAATAATAGACAATTTCAACTACCTATTCCCAAATTTTCATCCTTCCTTTATTTTTTTGGAGGTTTTTGTAAAATTTTGTGTTCCCTGATCGGTCTACAAAGGGAGAAGAGTGAGATGAATCATCATCATCCTTGGCTCTACACCACATGGTGGGTCTCGGCCTGTTCCAGAATCACCTTCCATTCCTTTCTATTATTCGCCTTGGTTTTCCAATTTCGCACTCCAAACACTCGCACCTGGTACTTAAATCGTACTCTGGATCTGCCTCTTCTAGTCACTGCATGCGGTCTCTGGCAATAAATGTGTTTCGACGGCTCCACCTCATTTATTCTCTCTAAATGGCCTAGCCACCGCAGCCTGTTTATTTTGATAGATCTACCAATACTAGGCTCACTATAAAGGCGGTAAAGCTCAAAAGTATAGCATCTACGCCAAAATTCGTTTTTTTGCACGCCTTTATAGTGTAGGAAACAGATGTTGAATCTCGCAAAATGGACACAAGTCCGGTTTTATTTTTTTTTATGGTATATCAAGGGATGAATATTATGAGAATAACTTTTTCTTAAAAAATTTCGCTCCGGAACCCCCCTTTTCATCCCTTTAAAGGGGGTAATTTGTGGTTTTTGCGAAACGTAGCCCTTCCTGTACGTTTTGCAAAAAATTTACTTAATAGTAAAATGAAAAGGACTATATTTTCTACGATTTATTTCCCGACAGCATATGTCTATCACCCACCGTTTAACGGGAGTGGCTCCCCAAAGTTGACAAATTTTTAAAAAAGATGTTTTTAAAAAAATTATTTTCCCTAACTGTACTGAAAATTAAAAAGAAACCCTTCGGCAATTAATCACAAATAAGTGGCTGATTTTTTGGTATATGTTTCATTTAAGGGCAATTGCAAAATTTTTAATTACAGGGTGTTACATTTTAAAAAACCACTTTTTATACCATCTGAACCGCCTATGCTAGAGTAAAAAAACTTTCAGCGATTATCCATGTACTGGTGTTATTTACAGATTTGTATAATGCACCCCCATATTTCCCCGGAACCACCCCAAAAAAATGAGAATTAATAAAGAAAATAATCAAAAATTGATTTTGGGTAACCACTGTGGCTTTAGGGTTCAAAGAAAATAAAATATGCAAAGGTCATAATGCGTAGCAGACAATGTGTTCTTTTATTTTCCATAAGTACGTTATCAATAAAATTAATAGGTGACGAAAAAAAAAAAAACTGGAGCCCGCCAAAGCATTTCTGAGGTTTACGGCGCCACTGTGAGTAACGGTTGCTTATACCAAAAAAATGCATAGGACCTTATTTGTAGAGAAAATAGTGGTCTTTAATTCAGTATAAGTTATGTTTTAAAAAATGCATAGGTAATGAGAAAATCGTAAAAACATGCTCACCAAGGGATAGGGGTAGTTTCTGCAGTTTGTTTTCAAGGATAGAGGTAAGCAATAATCATATATATTTATGAAAAACCCTATTGATGGAGCATATGTATATATGCGTCAAAAAGAAAAAAAATCAACCCCCCGTTTATTTATTTTTTTTTGCTACAGGGGTTGCGTCAAGAAATCGCTTTTAGGGTCCCATGCATAGGTAATAAGAACGTGCACAAAATAATATATGAAGCATTTTAATAATGGGCATGGTGTGTGAAGGATTCCAAGAAAATCACTTTTTTTTATTATTTCTCCTTTTTTTTTGGGGTGGTTCCGGAAAAAAATGGGGGTACATTATAGAAATTTGTAAATAACACCAGTACGTGGATAATCTCTGAAAGTTTTTTTACTCTAGCATAGGCGGTTCAGATGGTATAAAAAGGGGTTTTTTAAAATGTAACACACTGTAATTAAAAAATTTGCAATTGCCCTTAAATGAAACCTAGGTATACCAAAAAATCAGCCACTTATTTGTGATTAAATGCCGCAGGGTTTCTTCTTAATTTGCATTACAGTTATTGAAAAATATATTTTTTTAAAACATCTTTTTTAAAGGTTTGTCAGTTTTGGGGCGCCACCCCCGATAAACGGAGGGTGATAGACATATTATGCTATCGGGAAATAAATAGTAGGAAATATAGTCCTCTTCATTTTACTATTAAATAAATTTTTTGCAAAACGTACAGGAAGGGCTACGTTTCGCACAAACCACAAATTACCCCCTTTAAAGGGATGAAAAGGGGAGTTCCGGAGCGAAATTGTTCAAGAAAAAGTTAGTATCATAATAAGCACCCCTGGATATACCAGAAAAAAAAAATAAAACCGGACTTGTGTCCATTTTGCGAGGTTCAACCTCTGTTTCCTACACTATTATAGATATGTGATATGCCTGAGGATATAATACAAGAAAAAGTGGAGGGAAAGAGATGGATTGGTCAAAAGAAACTTTCATGAGTGCGTAATATTAGACAATGGTCCCACAGTCCCACTTTAGAAGAATTATTTCGCGCAGCAGCCGATAGAGAAAGTTTCAGGAATTTGTAAACGTGATGACGGCCAACGTCTGAATAAGGATACGGTACCTAAAGAAGAAGAAGTATTATGGAAAAACTGGGGGACACAAAAAGGGTCTCAAAAAAAGGTGTCTCAAGAGCCTTGAGATCAAAGAATGCCCAAAAACATCTGTCTACAGGCACCACTAATTTTACATTCCGAGAGCCAACCAATTTTATTGTTTTTTTTTTGTATTAACACATTCACGGACACGACTGCATATGAAGTCACTTACTCCATAAGAAGACGTGTCTACATGTGAAGCGTGTCCGTGTAAGTTTTAATTTGTAAATTTGTACAATTTTCTTTAAAGTTTTTCGTACGCACTTCCTTTATAAAACGTACCTTAAAATCCTCAATCAGATCATGCCAATCATCGATAAAAGTAACAATAAAAAATAAGCTTTTTTTCGACACTTTTATCAAAAATTCAAGAGATGTCCGTTTTTCGTACCGGTGAGTATATTTATATAAACACCCTCCATTGAATTTGAGAACGCGTCTTTATAGGCATTGCAGACAGAACCCTGACATAACTCCTTAATCCTGGTTGTTTTGATCGCCAACTCTTATAAATAATCATTTATCCTGTAGATAAATTTGTAAATAAGCATAATTTTCTTATTATATACAATGTCTTCTGTAAAGAAGCTTTACATATACCAGGTGTCCACTTATATATTCCCCCATTTTAACTGCCTATACAGTGCCGGTTTAACCTAACTTCAGGCCCTGGGCACTAGAGATTTAGGGGCCCCCTTCATTGCTATTCGTGATCAATTTTTTTAATAAAAAAAACACATGCATTAACCTGAATTAACTATAAACGTTTATTGTAAAACCCATACATTTTTAAAAATTTAAAAAAGATTTTTAAAACAAACGAGAAAAATAGCAAACGTAAAAAATATTCCAAAAAATACATTTAAAAATATAAAAAAAAACAGAAAGTTGTACAGAACAACATATGACAAACAAAAAACATATTCTAAAAAATATATAAGACAAAAATTAGCTCACTTTTTTTTTGACTTGGCATTAGCAAACTGCCATATTAATACTATCAAAATTCAGTTGCTCCACTTCTATATTTTTTATAATACGATAGTGATAGTGATAATGCGTTCAAGTTTTCTTGACAATTTGACCTTCAATATATGACCTTCATTCTTTTTAAAGCCAAAAAAGACCGCTCGCCTGACGCATTAGAAATTGGTATCGACAAATAAACTTGCAGAGAAGTTAAAAATTTTGCAAAAGTTGCCTTTACATCCTAGATGACACCAAATTTTCAAATGTTTATTCAAATTTTGGCATAACGTTATATAATGAATAATTTCATTATGCCAGTTCTGTTTGGTTTCATCAACATCTTTTTTATATTCCTCGTATAAAATATTAATTCACCTTTTGACTTCTTCTTTATTTAGCGTAAAAAAACATCTAACAGCTGATGTAACATCTTTGTAGCATTATATTCTCTTTAAAAGATCTTGAGAAATCGTAATCGTATCGTAATGCTGTTAAATGTACTAAGACGTACCCAGGAGCTGATATAGGCTCAGATCATAATCCGGTAGTTACTGTGATAGAGGCGAGACCAAAAAAGATAAGGAGACCACACAGAAAGACACTAGATTTAGTTAAACTTAGAAACAAAAATATACGACAAGAAACAGGAGAAGAAATAAATGAAACCTCAGTTCAGTGCAACAACAAATTAACGATACAGATAACGTTAACCAAAAATTAAAGTACATAAATACAGCTACAGTAGGAAAAATGAAAGAATACCCATGAACGAACGTATAAAACACACTGTATTTTCCTGTTACCGTGTCACACAAAAAATTGGCCAGCGCAAGTACATGTAATAATTATTGTTACATGTACTTGCACTGGGCAACTTTCTTTGTGACACAGTGACAGGAAAATACAGCATGTTTTATATGTCGTTCATGGGTATTCTTTCATTTTCCCGACTGTATACAAACAGCAGGAAAGAAACACTGACAAAAACGACAACAAAGAACAAGGGGTGGATGACACAGGACATACTAGACTTGATGGAACAAAGAAGAAATATGAAGAATTACCTAGACAAATACAAAGAAATAAACAAACACATAAAAAAGAGAATAAAAGAAGCCAAAGAGGCGTGGATTAAAGAACAGTGTGAAGAAATGGAAACCTATGAGAAAAAGTACGATGCGTTCAATATGCACAAAAAAGTAAAAGAGATAACAGGAAGCATAAAGAAATGCCAAATAGGTAAACTTAAAGACAAAGATGGAAACCTTATTGTAGATCTAGAGAATAAAATAAAAAGATGGACAGAATACCTGAATGAATTATTTGAAGACGATAGAAACAACTTAACTCAGATAATCAATGCAACTGGGCCAGACATATTGAAAGAAGAAGTAGAATACGCAATAAGAAACGCTAAAAATGGAAAAGCAAACGGACCTGATGAAATCCCTACAGAACTGCTGAAGCTTTTGAATGATCAATCCGTAACCATAATATTGCATATATCCAATACAATATACAGTAGGTACTGGTATAATACCACAAGAATGGTTGCTGTCTACGTTTGTCACCATACCGAAGAAAACTAAGGCAGTGCAATGTTCAGTTCATCGAACAATCTCCTTGATGAGTCACCTGCTTAAAATATTTCTTAGAGTCATCCACAACCGAATCTATCAAAAACTAGACATCGATATTAACGATACACAGATGAGATTCAGAAATGGATTAGGTACAAGGAATGCTCTCTTTGCCTTGAACGTTCTAACACAGAGATGCCTATATGTTAACCAAGAGGTACACGCCTGCTTTATAGACTTTGAAAAGGCCTTTGACAAAGTACGCCACAGTAAACTCAAAGACACCAGATTGACACCAGAGACATACAAATAATATTAAATCTGTACTGGAATCAGCGAGCTAATATAAAAATAGAAGACCAAACATCGGACGAAATAGAAATACGTAGAGGGGTACGACAGGGTTGTATATTGTCACCGCTCTTGTTTAATATCTACAGCGAACAAATATGCCAAGAAGCTCTCTCATATGCAAACGAAGGGATAATAGTCAATGGAGAAGTTATCAATAACATTCGATATGCTGACGATACTGTGATAATGGCAAGAACAGCGGAAGATCTACAACATCTAGTTGAAAGTATGAATGAGATATGTAATAACTACGGCATAAGGATGAACGTCAAAAAAACCAAATATATGACCTTCAGTAAGAATCCAATAAATGACACTAGTATCACAATAAACGGTACCCAACTTGAAAAAGTAAACGAATACAAATACTTGGGAACCCTTATCAATGAAACAGGTGACCAAAATCACGAGATAAAAAGACGTATTGAAATTGCCAGGTCTACTTTTATAAAAATGAAAAAATTATTTTGTAATCGTGATATTAGTATTCATCTACGAACTAGAATGTTAAAATGCTATGTATTCAGTACTTTGCTCTACGGTGTTGAGTCATGGACTCTTAAACAGAGGAATATTAAAAATCCTGAAAGCTTTGAGATGTGGTGCTACCGCCGTATACTAAGAATAAGTTGGGTGGATAAAATTACAAATGAAGAAGTAATACGCAGAATAAATAACAAGCCAGAAGTTCTACTGAATATAAAAAAGAGAAAACTTGAATACTTAGGCCACCTGATGAGGGGACAAAAGTACACATTCCTACAAAATATAATGCAAGGAAAAATCCAAGGACGAAGAAATCCAGGCCGTAGAAGAATGTCCTGGATGAGAAATTTGAGAGAGTGGTTTGGCTGTACCACTAACGAATTGTTCAAAACAGCAGTAAATAAAATTAGAATCGCCCTAATGATATCCAATCTCCGACAGGAGAGGCACTCAAAGAAGAAGAAGAGAAATATTGTGGCATATAACATTGAATAGGTAAATACTTCAATTCTGAATATCTCTAGCCCCTTTAAAATTGTTTCACTATCAACTGCTTCATCGAAATTTTTTTTCTTTGTTTTTTGAAGGCCAATTCTATAGAATATGTTTGAGATTATTGTCTTCACAAAAAAATATTTTTGGCTTCTAGTTCAATTTCGCTTAATTTATTTCTTACGTCTCCAACAAAGCTCAAATGTCATTAATTCTACTCCAATTGACACGTTCAAGTCCACAGTTTCTAAGGTTTTGCTTGTTGCATTCACTCGTTTTAAAATCCTTGCCCAAATCAGTGTCAATAGAGTATCCAAGTTAACCTGTCTCAAAGGTATCCATTTTATTATGCAGTGCCTTGGCTTCACTTTTACTGCTGATTTTTTGTCTCTGTTATTGCTTAACTGGAAAAATATATTTGATGGGTCCGTAGTTTTTAAGTAAAGCATTTACAGCGTCAAAAGTTTCTACATGTTTTGTTTTCATCGCTTCCAGAAATTCATTGCAAGTTTGGTCAGACAGATAGCTAACTGAACCTTTTTATTTATTCGCATTCCGCTGTAAATGCTGAACTAAAAAGTTATCAAAAGCAAAGTATACAAGACAACTTAAATAATTTCCGTTATGACGACTCGTTAAATTCTCATGGGATCAACGAAAAGCTAGTCCTTGAGAGGCAAGTAATTTAATGGTAACAACAACTCTTCTTAGGACCTTTACTCAAAAGTCAGCATCGCGTTCTACTTGCTCTTTCAAGCCAGCGTCTATAACTCCAATTTAACTGATGATCCATCTAACTCCAACTGATGATCTTGTTATTAATGTAACCATAGAGTTCAGATGAAATTTACTTTCTTCGTGAGATTTGAGTATAAACTATTCAAATATTTCTAGTGAGTAAAATATATCCAAAATCAGTTAAACTATTTTTTTCAATTGAAAATAATTTGCACGGGTAACAATAAACAGCTTTAACACTTCTCTTTGCCTCCATTGAGTTTTACTCTATAAGAGTTGCTTTCATTTAATCTTCTATAATAAGCTTTGTCTTCAGCTTCATACATTTTTTTTAATTTTCTAAGGAATCGCTCTTTGGTTTAAAAGTTGTCACAGTTCTTATTTATGTCTTAACATCAGACCATATCGAAATCGCAGGTATTTCGTAGTACTTTTCTCTATTTAAAAAAAATATGATCCTCGATTATTTAGCGGACTTTAATTTGTTATTAATAAAAAGCAGGGCCCAACGGGCCCCTCCGGGGCCCGTGCCCTTGGCGTCCGCCCCAAGCGCCCAATGAATAAAACGGCACTGTGCCTATAACTTCTAAATGGTTCAAGATAGAAGTATGTGGTTTACGCTGTAATGTTTCATTTTAGTAAAAGTTTTGTTTGAATGGAATGGATTTTTTTATATCGCTTTCAATTACGAAAAAAAAATGTCGGATTTTTGAAAAAAACGTTGTTGACTTTTTTTTAATGGAATACCCAGTAAATTTTTTTGTAAATTGAAAGAACGGTCATTCACTTATCCAGCAATATAAAGTTTTTTAAAATCGGTTATCAAATGACTGAGTAATTAATTTTTAAAATGAGAGATGCAACGTGGCGAAATCACAAAGATTAAAATAACTAAGTATTAGCAAATAATTGATATTCTGTCAGGTATGTGATTTCCACATTGCATCTCTCATTTTAAAAATTAATTACTTAGTAATTTTACAACCGATTTTAAAAAACTTTATATCTCTGGATAGGTGAATGACCATTCTTTCAATTTACAAAAAAATATACTGGGTGAATCATTAAAAAAAAGACAACCAAGTTTTTTTTTTACATCCGCCATTTTTTTAAAGCGATATAAAAAATTCAATCAATTTAAACAAAACTTTTACTAAAATAAAACATTTCAGCAAAAACCGCACATTTCTATAGAGAGCCGTTTGGAAGTGACCTAGGGGCAGTTAAAATGGGGGAAAATATGAGTGGACACCCGGTATTAAAAAAAATTAAATATTTTCCCGTAAAAGTCAAATTCTAATTTGATCTATCCTCGTAACTAAGACGTGGACTATTCCTATTGCAGATAGAACCCTGATGGACTCCTTAATGTCGGGTATTTTGGTCTCCAAATCTCATAAAGGATTTATCTTGATGATACATTTTGTAAATTAGCATAATTTTCATATTTTAATACAATATATTCTGTAAACAAGCTTTATGCATACCAAAATTTGAATATTTTCCTGTAAAAGTCAAATTCTCATTTGATCTATCCTCGTAACTAAGACGAGACAGGCGACCTTACAAAAAAAAATAAAGCGTACAAATTTACAAATGGGCTATTTTTATACCTACTGGCATTGGGACTCCCGCAGGAAGGAACCTATCCAGACTGTGAACAGGGATAATAAAACAGTCCCTATCCAAGCCAGAGAGCGTTCGTTGAGTATCTGCATGGCTCCCCTCGTTTCCATAATTGAAGTTGACCTGAAAAAATATAAATAAAAATGTAAGCACAAGCAGGGTAAAATACGTCTTGTCTTGTAAATTTAGGAAAATATACGATGTAGAAATTCACGATGTAGAAATTTTGTTCGGCGATATTGCTGTAATAGAAATTTATGGTTTGCTTGTTTTTGACAGATATATAGATTTGCGTTCCGTCTGCTGAATTGATATATAGGTCAGTAAATGAACGTGAAATACGGCGATACCGTGTAATTTTCCGTGTCACTACCGAATGGCATGGAAAGGACCCTGCAACAATTCTTATGGAAAAAAGGCCCCAGTCGGACCCCGCAACACTCCTTATGGAAAAGTGGTCCTGGTCAAAATTAACGAAACTTTGGTCAATGATAGTCCTTAGTTGTAGCAGATGGATTTTCCGCTACAATGTTTTGTTAATAGCATTCATTAATTTTATATCCTATTTCAAGAAAATATCTATTTTTCCAATTTAATTTATGAAGTAATTTACCATAAAAATTCTGAACCGCCCCTGGTTCTGAGTATTACAAAATATTACACAATGTTTGGAAATTGCCTGTTTCCCCTTGAAAAAATTATTGGACTCGTCCCAAACTTGCAGAGTTGCATCATTAAGGGCGAATTTAGCTTGCAATTACGCGGCAAGTACGCAGAAGAATTCTCGAAGGTTAGGTACCCCGCCGAAGAGAATCAGTTCCACACGAAACTTTGCTGGTGTTACATCGACCCAGCGGTGGAGCTCATAGAGAAGCCACCACCTTGCCGGCATCAATAAGATATTATCGCCATGTGAAACAAAGTGAAGAGTTTGTAGTTTGTTTCGTGACCATGGAAGAGTATTCGTAGAAAGTTTCACTCCCTAATTTTGGGTTTTTGAAGTGAAAATTCAAATACGCGGTACAAATGAATTGCGTAATTGATGGCCGGCCTTGCGTGGTGATGTTCTGTTCCTGTTCCCCTATTGATGTCCCGATGAGATGTTTGTTTTATGTTCCTGTGTTCAAGTTTCCAGTTTCCCAAAGCCCCTTTGTATTATGGAACGATTCCATGACCCGCCACCAACAAAACCTGAGCTGTCGTTCGCAAAGAGGCTTTATGTGCCTGCTCCTTCTACTTTAGCCCATTTCGACCCCCCCCCAGTAATCGTGTAGTTCGTCTTATCCCTGATCCCATCTGAGCAGACATGTAAAACGATTCACAGTGAGTAGATTAAAAAAGAGTAAAAATTTTCTGAAGACTAAAATACGAAGCATCTATTTTTGACCACGAACTCATATGCAACACGCAAATAAGCATGAAGAACATGAGTTTCTTGTTGCAATAATAAATATTTTCGTTCACTTGACCGTGAACCAGTGCACTTAAAGTAAACCGAGGACCCGAATCCAATAACTTCAGAAGGCTGTAGCTTCAAAATAATAGTTGTTCAGACCTAGGTTCCACGGACTTTTTAATCTACGCACTGAGAACTATCATTAACCGAACTTTCGTTAAATTTGACCGGGGCCATTTTTGGATAAGGAGTGTTACGGGCAGAGACATGGCTAGCAATAGACCAGGCTAGTTATATGCCACTCAGTGCATCGAGGTGTAACGCCAATATCAAGTACGGTGGTCTAGCTATCTTTGTCTGTCGTGCGAGTGTGAGCGTATCTACCGAGAGGTGGGAGTAATGGAACGACACAAACACAGAGGCGGCGGCCATCATATGCTAGAGAGAGAAAGCTAAGCGCCGGTAGAGAGAGATAGATAGACCACGTGTAGACCACCGACCCGAACTGCTCTGCGCTCTGCGTTACACTATTTTTAGGACCTGGCCTAATCTACTTGTTATTATATCTATGGTTACGGGGTCCTTTGGATATAGCTCTTACTCTCCACTTCACCTTTGGACTTGTGCCGTTGGTTGCTTTTACTTGGACGGTGAAAGCCACCCCTTCTCGGAGAAATACATAAACTTTCTAATTCTAAGCAAATTTTGTTTTACAGAGTTTTTTCACTAAGTCAATACTTTTCGAGTTATTTGCTAGTGAAAATGTACATATCCCCTCCCTAGCTCCACCACTAGCTTGACTAATTATTTAGGTAAAAGGAAGTGGTTCGTTAATTTTATCGATGAGTTTCTAAAGATATATTAGAGACTAATTTCTTTTTATTGCTGTAGACAAGACAAACAAACAATAAGTTTTTTTCATCCCATCAATGTTGGTTTAAATGAAAAAAAAATATTGATGTCTTTAATGAGTGTATAACGTCACGCAATGTACATGACCACACGACATGGATACGTATTTTTTTCTAGGAATTTATTTGTTTTAGCGTGTAGTTAACAAATTGCTGTAGTCGCGTGCTTTTAATTTCAGTTTTGATAATGCGAAAATATATACCTATCCGCAGTAAGCTGCTGTTTTGCATCGTTTACCCGATAATCAGCTTATACGCCATTTAAAAATTAATTTCGAATCATGTAAGAGATTTCCTGTTAATCCCTTTACTTTATACAGGCGTTTTAAAATAGTAATACGAATAAATAAGTTAACAATAATAAGATTCGTCGATATTTAAAATACTTTAATTAAAAACACTAATAAAGAAATTAGGTTGAATAAATTCACCAACCCCTGTTGAGCTGACCCTCCCCAAATAGCGCTAAATTAAGAGCTATTTCTGAGCTGTCATATCCTGCAGATTAAAAATTTTGAGCTACAAGCTCAGCTCAGCTTTGAGCGTTACACTAGGCAGGAATTTAATATTTTTTGGGGGGAGGGGCTGAGTATATCTTATCCCGGATATAATTCGTATAGCGAGGAAGAATCGTCAAATGGGTAAAAACACATAAAACTAATCCAAAGAAACCATTAGGAAGACCACCGAAGAGATAGTATGACAGCTGGACATCAAGATCGCATGAGCAGGAATGATGGAATAAACAGGACTATGTCCTACAAGAAGAAGAAGAAAATCTAAAGCATAGTCTAAGATTAAGATTATGACTGATGACAAAAACATTGAATAAATAACCCGGTTTAAGTAAATGGAATCACATCTGAATAACATAATAGTAAGCAGTACAAAACATCAGTTAAATAAGACAGCAGTTGTTTAAGTATTTCCTAAAGAAGGCCTGAAGAAATAAGTACATAATATCTAAAGGTATGTAAATTGGGGGTATACAAACTAAGTGTTAACTCCATACTTACGTCTAATATGGAAACTGAAACCCAAAAAAGTAGAACTAAAATCATTTTGGTCTCCAAGGGCCATAATAGTTAGGGATGAAGAAATCAACGAAGGAATCACAAATGTGGTAAATAGACATGCAAGTTAGAAGGAGTTAGAATGGAGAATTGGGTCTTTCGCAATGGTAATGCATTTTGTTTTCTGCGTGGATATGTTCATGTTGAGTCGTCAACATGCTTGATAGAATCCATAAAGTTGTCTTTGTAGGTAATCCTCGTCCTCTGCAATTAGGGCTTCATCAGCCGCATAGCACACTATACTGATTCTACATTGGCCGAGCCTGTATCCTAGTTGTAGCGATTCCATATCTTATATTATTTCATCCATTAGCATATGAAGGATAAAGAACTTATTATGAAGAACAAGAGTAAATTAAGAGGAACGCGGTACTTCATTGAAAGTGATCTAACACAAACCGAAGCCAGACTACAGAAAGAGTTAAGAGATATGGCGAGAGAAGAAAAAGGAAAAGGTAATGAAACGAAAGTCGGCTATCAGAAAATATGTATAAACGATGAATGGTGGAAATGGAACCATAGCACCGAAAAATTAGAGAAAATGGAAAAAAACTAAGTCTAAACAAACACAGTGGACAGATAAATACGGAAACGAATAAGGCACGAAATATGATTATGATAGGACAATGGAATGTTAGAGGGACTTTTGAAGTAGGGGCACTAAAAAATTTATCAGATACATTGGAGAAATATGAGATAGATATTGCAGCTATACAAGAAACTAAACAAAAAGAAAATTTCTGCATAGAAGGGAAGCTATGTATTCTTAAACAGTGGAGACAGTGAACGTATATTTGGAGTTGGATTCCTTATAAAGAAAAAATTTGCCAGTCTGGTGATAGATTTTGAGGCAGTCACAAGCAGATTATGCAAAATAAGAATGAGGGGAAAATACAGAAAAATATCCCTTATAAATGTACATGCACCAACGGAAAATACAGAAGAAGATGTTAAAGATAGCTTTTATGAACAGTTAGAGCATCTGTTCTACCAAATACCATCATACGACACAAAAATAATTGTAGGAGATTTCAATGCCAAGATTGGCAGAGAGGACGTATACAAACAAATAACAGGGGGGAAAAGTAAACACAGGGAGAGTAACCTGAATGGAAAAAGAGTAATAGAATTTGCTTTCGAACACAATATGCGAATTATGAGCACTTATTTCGACCACAAAGAAATCCATAAAGGTACCTGGGTATCACCAGATGGACAAACAGTAAATCAAATAGATCATTTGCTAATAGAAGCCAAACATGCAAGAGCCATACAAGATAGCCGAAGTTATAGAGGTGCAGATGCAAATTCTGATCACTTTTTAGTCAAAGTCAAAATGGAGCAAATAATTCCCACAATCCCTAAGACTAGTTGCACAAAAATGAAAAGATATAACGGTGCACTACTTCAGAATGAAGAGGTTAAGAAAAAATTCAAGCAGAAAATTGAACAGAAAATAGAAAGCCAGACAACAGTAGATGATATAGAAAGCAGATGGGTACAGCTAAGGGGAAACATTCAAGAGGCAGCCGACTTAGTATTACTAAGAAAAAGACAAAGTAAACAAACAGACTGGTACGATGAAGATTGTAAGAAAGCAATTAGGGAGCGAAATAAAGCCAGAATAAACAGCATAATGAGAAATAATGAAGAAAGTAAACAAGCCTATGCTGAAAAAAGACGGGAAGCAAAGAAGATCTGTAGAAGAAAGAAACGGTTAAATCTAGAGCAGAAATTAGACCGAATTGAAGAAGATTTTTTAAATAAACAAGTCAGGAATTTCTACCAAGAAATAAAACGCGACCGAACCCAGTACAAAACCGCATCAATATATTATAAAGATGAAGAGGGAAATCTGATAGGTGGAATAGATGAAAAATTAAGAAGATGGGCCAATTATTTCCAGAATATATTATGCACAGACGATCAAGACGAAATAGAGCAAATGCAACTACCACATGAAGAAGAAAGAGACCCAAATGTGAATGAAGAAGTACCTACCAAGGAAGAAATTATAGATATCATAGAAAACTTAAAAAACAACAAAGCACCGGGAGAAAACGGTATCATTGCAGAGTTTTTAAAACATGGTGGCGAAGGGCTTCAAGAAGAAATCACCGAGTTAATATGCGAAGTGTGGATCAAAGAAAATATACCCAATCAGTGGAAAGAAGCTATCCTATGTCCTGTACATAAAAAAGGAGACGTTACAGATTGTAGAAATTACAGGGGAATAGCTCTACAAGATACAGTATATAAGATTCTGGCCATATTAATTAGAAATAAAATTAAAACAAAAGTGGAAAATTGTCTAGGTGAATATCAAGGGGTTTTAGAGCACAAAGATCGGTAATAGACCAAATTTTTGCAATGAAACAAATTTTATCTAGCTCATATGAATTCAACCTAGCATTAAATATGTTATTTATTGATTTTAAACAGGCATACGATACCATAAAAAGAAGTAAAGTATATGAAACACTAGAATATTTTGAATTTCCACCAAAAATAGTACGATTGACTAAATGCATACTTAGTGACACTAAAAGTAAAGTTATGATAGAAGGACGGGTTTCGGATAGCTTTATCACCAATAGAGGCCTGCGACAAGGTGACCCGTTATCAACAGATTTCTTCAATTTAATTTTAGAGAAGATTATACGAGAATGCAATATCTATACTAAAGGCACAGTTTATCATCACAGGCATCAATGTGTAGCATACGCAGATGATATTACCTTAATAACAAGGAGACCTGCAGAATTAAGAGAAATCTTCAATAGACTAGAAAGAACAGCCAAGGAATATGGTTTAGAAATAAACGAAGAGAAAACGAAATATATGGTGATGAAGGGAAATGAAAATCATCTGGGACAGTCCTTTAAGATACAAAGCCCAAGTAAAGAATATAACTTCGAAATTGTCGGCCAATTCGATTACTTGGGAGTAAGACTAACAAATAGGAACGAAGAGAACCAAGAAATAGCAAAAAGAATGGCGAAAGGTAGTAAGAGTGCTGGAAGTCTAAATAAGATACTGAGGTCGAAGATAATATCCAGAAAAGCAAAAAAACGAATATATACAACAGTTATCCGACCTACGGTACTCTATGCTAGCGAGACCTGGACATTAAATAAAGATATGGAAGTAAAATTAGATACATGGGAACGAAAGATCCTCAGAAGGATATATGGAGGTTTAAAAGAGGGGAATATCTGGCGAAGAAGAACGAATGAAGAAATAATGCAAATATATGGACAACCAAAAATAACAACACTCGCCAAAATTCAAAGATTAAGATGGCTTGGGCATATAGCAAGAATGGAAGAAGGAAGAGTTCCCAATCAACTAATAAACACGGAGGCTGGTACAAAAAGAAAAAGAGGACGCCCCCGAAAAAGATGGTTGGACTCTGCAAAAGAAGATCTGAAGTCGCTGAGGGTACAAGATTGGAAAAACCTAGCACAAGACAGAAAGAAATGGAAGAAAACAATTGAAGCCTTGGGCCCCTAAGGCCTGTTGAGCTGAACTATATATATAGCATATTGAATAGAAATGGTTTGAGGCTGTCTCCCTGCCAGATTCCTCCTGGTGTTTGTATGTTGGCTGTATTGGTGTCGTTTGTTTTAATTTTTGTCGTGTTGTCATTGTTTATTTGTTTTATGACTTCAACAATGTTTGCCGGTATCCTTTTTTAGACATTTATAACCCTTTCGTGGGTTATCAATGTGGAAAGAGAAATGTGGGACGTAGGAGGATTTCCTGGTTGCGAAATTTAATAAAGTGGTATGGGTGCAGTTCAATACAGTTGTTCAGAGCTGCAGCCAACAAAGTTAAGATTGCTGTGATGGTAGCCAACCTCCGACAGGAGGCGGTACTGCAAGAAGAAGAAGAACCCTTTCGTAGACATTGATAACCCTATAAAAGGAACCGATAGCAATAGTTTGGTATGTATGGTAATTGAGTACAAGCCTACTAATCATCGATAACTAGAAAAATAAAGAACTAAACAAGACGAAAATCATTCAATATTATATTATATTGCCGAAGCAAAGCTGTGTAGCCAAATAGGACAAGGCGCTGTCGAGAATGTTGTGGGATCATGTTGGCACAAGAAATAAAAAAGGACAAAGGCTGATTTAATTCTGCCAAGACACGGATATGATTGTAACGAGTACATTTTTTAAATTACATCCAAGAAGGCTTTATATATGGAAAGCTAGAAGATATGGATACCCCACCGAAAATCATAGGACCAAATTGATTTTTTCAACATAAACAAAAGGTTTCCAATTCTATCACCTCAACTAAAATATATCTAGCATCTAGGCGCAGATGTCTTCTCAGATCGTCTATTAGTTGCAAATATCAACACACGACTCAAAATAGTTCATGAGAAAATGAAGCTCAAATAGTCCAGGAACCGAAGCTTTTCACCTCGCAATTTTTACAGAATGAATCGATTTGCTTGAAAATTTGAAAATACGTAGTGGATAGTTTAAGGATCAAAATCTATATGATGCCGAAAGGCGCTTTTACCATAGGGGTGGTTGCCACCCCATCTCGAGGGTGGAAATTTTTTATTATATTTTGACTACAAAAGTTGATAAAAACGTTCATTCTAAGCAAAAAATGTTCTATACATTTTTTTGATAAAATTAATACTTTTCGATTTATTCGCTATCGAAAGTGTTAGTTTTATATCGAAAAAATCAATGTTTTTCGATATACAGGGTGATTGATTAGTAGGGTAAAGCTCAATAGCTCCGCTATAATATTAGATAGCAATAAAAGTTAATAACAAAAATTTTAGCCACCTTTGAGCTTCACATTACAAAATTAGTTAGAATGTTACAGGGTGTTCGATAACACAGTGGCAGACCTAACTTATGTTTTTTTAAATGGAACACCCTATATTTTATTTTATATTCGAAATCCTGTTAACTTCTCCATCACAAAAATATAACGGTTTGTAATGTTATACAGGGTATTTACAAAGTTATAACCAATTTTGTATGAAAATCGTAACAAGTTCAACTCCCTGTATAAATAAAAATAAGCACATAAAAAACAGCAATCAATGGTTTATTAATGCCATATTTTTTTATTTGTTGTCAAAATTTTTAAGAATTATTGATATTGCTAATTTTCTTTATATCAAATACAGGGTGAGTCAAAACGGAAGTACATTATTTTCTCAGTAATGTTAAATGGAACACCCTGTATTTTATATCATTATTGAAAAGTAACATTAACGTACTTTAATTTTTATATAACATTCCCTACGCCCAAATTTATTAGTTTTCGAGATATTTTCATTTTTCAGAGCAAATTATTTTAGGTGTTTAAATTTATCTAAATTTTAAGTAAGCCATGACTGAATTGACAATTGAAGATAACTGATTATCAATCCGGTAATCAATGTAACACTGTAGCAAATAAAGAAATAAAAATAATTTATTAGTAATACAGTCGACCACAAACCTCCGAGCAAGGCGGTCGCATTCAGTCCAGTATATTTTAAAACATTTTATATTGTAAACGTTAATTTCGATTTGTGTACAAAATGTGATTATTTAAATGTGATTTTAATTATCTACATGTTTTAATATCAGTTATTTGAACGTCTCCGTAAACTTGTTCTAATAAATAAATTCAGTTTTTATTTTTAATTACATTTTTACAATTTAACAGTAAATAAGTGTTTTCAGAAGGCAATTAGTGATAATAACTGAAGAAAATATTCAACAATTTCATACCAGTGGAGTGGAGTTAAAAAGGGATATCAAATGAAATGGTGTGCCAACTCATCAATCCGGATATCAGGTGAATAACAATATGTCTTATCAACCATATTTTTTTCCTACGTCAATGTCACAGCCCCAAACGGGTTACCTTGATCAAAACCAACAGGCCATATATCAGCAAATGCCAGGCTCATCTACTCAAGTGCAACCAATTTTTCACAACCCACAATATTTTTCACAACCAAATCCTTTACCTCTCCCCCCACACTTAGTATATCAAAATTCACAAAATCCACAGGTAGTCCAACACATGAATGAACAAGCAGCCCCTAACTCTGAATCTGAAGATAAATGGGAGACAGTAACAAATAAAAAAAGAATAAGAAGTCCCGAAGTGGAAATATCCAGGAAACAAGCAAAATTAAGTGATTGTTGGCTGCAAAAGCCACTAGAAACAAAAAACTCGTATAGTATCCTTACAGAAGAAAACGAAGAAAGCAAAGACGAAGCAAAAGATCAAGAAAACGATACAAAACATGTACCTAAGCCCCCACCCATAACCATCTATAATGTAGGTGTTGTCCAACACATTCATGACCTACTTAAACAAACCGCAGGAGATAAATACACGATTAAAACCATTAGTTATGAAACAGTAAAAGTTCAAGTCCTTGAGGCCGAACATTTTAAAACACTGATCACTGAACTTGATAAAAGGAATACACAATACCATACTTTTAGGCCAAAAAGCGAAAAAACATTCAGGTTTGTCATAAAAGGACTGCATCATGGTACATATACTGATGATATAAAGGCAAATCTAGCAGCACAAGGACACGAAGCAGTGAACATTCACAATATAAAACATTATGTATCAAAAACCCCCTTGCCAATGTTTTTCATTGATATCGTATCGAAGGAAAACAACAAAGAAGTTTATAAAATAGAAAAATTAGGAAACAATATCATTAAACGCGAACCTCCTCGTACGAAAAGAACAATCCCCCAGTGTACAAGATGCCAAGAATACGGACACACCAAAACATACTGCCGCAAAGTACACAGATGCGTAAAATGTACAGGTAATCACGAAACAAAAGATTGTCCTCGAAAATCACGTGATGACAAAGTAAAATGTGTCAATTGTAACGGTGACCACCCGGCTAACTATAGAGGATGTCAAGTTCACATTAAACTACATCAGAAATAAAAAATATAATAAAAAAATTTGTTACAAAAATATATTAAAAAAAAAAATAAAAAAAAAACAGAGTAAAAAAAACTTAGTAGTAGTAATAGTTTTAGATTTAGATACTAAGCATATATTTTGTAAAAGAGAGAATTCAAAACACATTGACTGGCCAGTTGGTTGCTTAAACCAGTGCCAATAAAACATAAACACACACACACATATAAAATTGGTTATAACTTTGTAAATACCCTGTATAACATAACAAACCTTTGTATTTTTCTGATGGAGAAGTTAACAGGATTTCGAATTTAAAATAAAATATAGGGTGTTCCATTAAAAAAAAAACATAAGTTTGGTCTGCCACTGTGTTATCGAACATCCTGTAACATTCTAACTAATTTTGTAATGTGAAGCTCAAAGGTGGCTAACATTTTTGTTATTAAATTTTATTGCTATCTGTTACTGTAGCGGAGCTATTGAGCTTTACCCTACTAATCAATCACCCTGTATATACTCATTTACCATTCGCTCAATTTTTGCCGTAGAAAAATTTTTTTTAAACTTAGTTCTTGGGAGTTAGATAACCTACAGTTTCATATTAAAACATTTTTTCATATATCTGATGCTAATCTTTCTATTCTGAAGAAAATGGCATATTTTACCAAACTACAAAAAGTTGTTATTCGCTTTTAACTCCAATTTTTTTAAATACTATCATTCTAAGCCAGTCAAACTTCTAGAATATATTAATAATGCATAAATAAAGAAGAATAAATAAGGCCAATGACTAAAAACACCGCTATAATTTACATAATTATGTTTCCAATTAGATTTCTCCTTTTTTTTTCAAAAAAATATATTGATTTTTTAACCGTAACCTTTTTAATTTTTATCTTAGAAAGTTTGGTGAAAAAGAATTTTGTAGGTTTTTACAAGGTCTATAAGGCTATTAATATTAAATCCTTTTAAAATACTCAGTCGTAAAAAGTGGTGACTTTCAAAGGGTTGGTAAAGGTGGTTTTTGCATGTTATTACCAGTTTTAATTGTCAATAGTTCACTCAATTTTTACCGTAGGAAAAATTTTTGCAAAACAAGTTCTTGGGAATTAAATAGGCTACAATTTTATATTTAAACATTTTTTCGTATCTCTGATGCTAATCTTTCTATTCTGAAGAAAAGGGAATTTTTTACCAAACTCCAAAAATTCGTTAATTATTCTAAGCCGGTTAAACTTTTAGAACCTATTAATAATACATAAATAAAGAAGACCAAATAAGGTCAATGACTAATTTTAATTAGGGTGGTGATTAGGGGTTTGCTTCCGATCACTTTTTCGCTGAAAAAAATTGGGACTGACATTATTTTCATTATAAACCACTTAATTTGTGAGCCAAAGATTTATTTTGTATTTCTGGAGATAGATATTTTTAAATACTTCAAATTAGTTTAAACATTTTATCCTCAAGAAAAATAAGTGAAGCTAAAGAAAAAGAAGCTGTAGAGAAATGTACCGAAATAGAAACGTGTGCTTTTAAAAAACGAACACAAATGAAGCTCATAGATACCAATGGAAAATTAATCATTGACATCCAAAAGATGAAAGACAAATGGAGAACATATTTCTAAGATACTTTTTCAAGATCAAAGAACGGATTACAGGCATCCATTTTCAGAGAGGATCAGGGGCAGATCCAGGGGAGGGCGATGGGGGCGATCGGCCCCCCTCTCAAACCAAGTTATATATAAAGATTATAAAAACATTCATTTATTCATTTATTTTTTATAGAAATTTAGTAAGCGGCCACCCCTTTTGACGATGCTGAATCCGCCACTGGAGAGGATGACGGGCATGGACATACTTAAATCCAAGGTAGAAGAAGCAATAAAATGAATGAAAAACAGGAAAGCTGTAGGGCCTGATAATATCGAAGCTGAATTTTTAAAACTCTTGGAGGAAGGGAAGGAGGAATAAACTGGATCACGGCTGTCTTCAATAAAATATACAATACAGGAATCATCTCAGATAAATGGCTAGAATCAGAATTCATAGTGTTACCTAAAAAACAAGGGGCTAAAAAGTGCGAAGAATATCGAACAATCGGCCTAATGAGCCATATGTTGAAACTGTTTCTTAGAAGCATCCATGGAAGCAGGGCCTATTTTACCACTAGGAGAGTGAGGCACCTGCCTCGGGCCCGCATTTTGATGGGGCCCGGAAAGATCATCAAAAAATTTTTATTGCAATAAAACAAGATAAATTTTTATATTTGTCAACTGTGGTCTTAGAACCACATGAGCCACACTTTGAAAATCTTTCTACGTATCATCCACAGTAGAATCAGAGATAAATGTGAAGAAGACCAGGATGAAACACAATTTGGCTTCAGAAATGGACTGGGAACCCGGGTCGCACTCTTTACACTAAATGTATTATTGCAGAAATGCCGAGATCAAAGAAAAGACGTATTTGCTGTATTTATTGACTATGAGAAGGCCTTTGATCGAGTACAACATCACAAATTAATTAAAATATTAAAGAATTAAGATGTACAAGATGTACGAATCATAGAAAAATTATACTGGCGTCAAACAACGACAGCTTGCATAAAAAGGAAATCAACAGAAATATGCAAAATATAAAGAGGTGTCAGACAGGGTTGTATACTGTCCCCACTGTTATTCAATTTATATTCAGATAGAATATTTAAGGAAGCGCTCCATATTTTGTAATGGGGTGTGAAAGTTAATTAAATTTTGATAAATACAATCAGATATGCAGACGATACAGTTATTTTAAGTGATGATATGAATAGATTACAACACCTTTTAAATGCCATTGACACAGTGGGAAGAGAGTTTGGCCTAAACATAAACTGTTCAAAAACAAAATACATGGTATTTAGCCGTTTGGCCCATCAAGATTCACAGTTATAATATGTTGATGGTCATATAATTCAAAGAGTACCCAGTTTTAAATATCTTGGTTGCCATATTACTGAACAACTAGATCCAGATAAAGAGATAAAATGTAGAACCGAGATAGCCCGCACGACATTTTTAAAAATGAGGTCATTCTTTTGTTTTGATAACTTGCAACTTAAACTTCGAAAGCGCATGATTAAATGTTACATTTGGTCAGTCCTCTTGTATGTTGTCGAAGCATTGACATTAAAAATATTGACCATTAATCGTTTGGAGGCCTTTGAAATGTGGCTGCACAGACGTACACTGAAAATACCATGGACGGCTACTCTGACAAGTGTGGCAGTCGTTAAGAGAGCAAATGCTGCCCGCGAGCTGCTTGATAACATCAAATATAGAAAGATGGCCTATTTTGGACACGTAGTAAGGGGAGACCGGTATAATATTCTTCAACTTATTATGATGGGTAAAATCGAAGGACGCAGAGGAATTGGTAGAAATCAGGCTTTTGGTTGAATACAAGGAACTCTTGGGAGTGGACAGGAATAGAGAAAGCAGAACAACTATTTAGAATAGCTCGAGACAGAGACAGTTTCGCCATGTTAATCGCCAACGTCAAGAGGACTTGATAGGGCACGATAAGAAGAAGAAGAAGAAGAAGAAGAAGAAGAAGAAGAAGAAGAAGAAGAAGAAGAAGAAGAAGAAGAAGAAGAAGAAGAAGAAGAAGAAGAAGGTCTTAGAACAATTAAAAATTTTGATATCAATATTAACTAATTAACTTAATTAATATTATTATTAAATTATATTTAGGGGCCCGAAAATTATGTAGTGCCTCGGGCCTGATTTGAAGTAAAATAGGTTCTGCATGGAAGAATTTATAAGTGCGAGGAACAAATATAGGACAGACAGTTCGGGTTCTTTAATGCAGTGGGTACCAGAGAGGCACTTTTTGGAGTACAGGTCCTGATTCAAAGATGCAGGGATGTTAACTGCGACGTGTAGGTACGCGTGCTTGATCGACTATGAAAAGGCATTTGACAGAGTTCAACACAAAAAGATTATTAACATTTTAAAAGAAGCAGACTTGGATGACAAATACCTCAGAATAATTTCAGAACTCTACTGGAATCAGACCGCATATATGAAAATTAACGTAGAAGAAACAGATCACCTAAAAATACTACGTGGAGTTAGACAGGGATCTATCCTATCGCCGTTGATATTTAATATGTACTGAGAGAGAATTTTTAATGAGGCTCTATACGGAGTAGACGAAGGTATCCTTCTAAATGGAGAAAGAGTAAATAATATTAGATATGCCGATGACACCATGGTGATAGCAGATAGTTTAGAGGGACTTCAGAGGCTGATGGACAGAATCAACGAGTACAGTCAACAGTACGGACTAAACATTAACACCCAGAAAACGAAACAAATTATTATCAGCAAGGATAATATAAACGGGGCTGATCTATATATTAATGGAACGAAGATAGAGCGCGTAAAACAGTATTGCTACCTGGGAACTATTATAAATGAGCAGTGGAGCAACGTACAGGAAATAAAGTGCCACATAGAAAAGGCAAGAACGGTCTTTAACAAAATGAGCTCCATTTTCAAAAGCCACAACATATCCCTCGATACAAAAATGAGACATTTGAGATGTTATGTTTTCTCTGTATTGTTGTACGGAGCGGAGGCATGGACGCTTACAGACACCACTATTAAAAAACTTGAAGCATTTGAGATGTGGCTTTATAGAAGAATGCTGAGAATATCTTGGACAGCAAGGATCACGAACAAGAAAGTCCTAGGAAGAATAAAGAAGGAATCGGAAATTGTGTTTACCATCAAACGCATAAAACTGAAGTATCTGGGAAACGTTATGAGAAATCAGCTCCGTTACACCCTGCTGTAGTCCATATTGCAAGGTAAAGTCAAAGGTAAGCGAGGACCCGGTAGAAGGAGAATATCATGGCTGCGGAATTTAAGAACATGGTTTAAGAAAACTTCAACGGAACTGTTTGGCGCAGCGAGCAAGGTTATGATTGCCAATATGATTTTCCATCATCCGAAACGGATAGGAACCAGAAGAAGAAGAAAAAGTTAAAGCAGGATACGAAAATATATGTTTACTTCCGCATATAAATTCATGCTCTATAGTCTATACTCTATTCTATTCTATACTATAATGATTTCTAAATCTAATTAAAAATCTGAACTCACCTGTCGCGTGGGTGTCGTTTTGGTCGGAGATTGACTGGGCCACTTCATCAGGGATACCGAAGGGCTCCTTACCACCAGAGGCTGAGGCAGGTCGGACTCCGTCATTGCAGGAGAGATCGTCGACTGCATCGGCAGCGGCTCGCCCCCCGCCCCCGTCATAGGACCGCACCGCGGCTCTGGAGGAGAATAACACACGAATGTATACAATTTCACTGCCACCGACCTCCCAAGCTCTATAATATTACGAGGGAGGTGCGGAAACACATACATTATTTAAGTACAAAAAACCGGTTTATTTTTTCTGATCGGATTTCTTAAATATTAGATGACAATCCTTACACTTATAGTAATCCTAAATAAATGTGTTTTAATAATTGTGAAACTTCATATATGGTGTATTCCACGAATATACGTCTGTTTTGGATTATCGCGACAACGAATATTTTACTTATTTTAGTGTGCAACATAAGAAGTACGAAAGTATTTTGCTCTAATAATTACTCCAATAAACAACAATATAATTTGCAATTTACTTTCGTTCTTCATATTTTGCACAGTAAAATATTCGTTGTCGCGATAATCCAAAACAGACGTATATTCGGGGATGGGGTATATCTACTGAAATTAATCTATAAATACAGGGTGTAACAAAAATACAGGTCATAAATTTAATCTGGGACCAAAAATAGTTCGATTGAACCTAACTTACCTTAGTACAAATATGCACATAAAAAAAGTTACAGCCCTTTGAAGTTACAAAATGAAAATCGATTTTTTCCAATATATCGAAAACTATTGGAGATTTTTTATTGAAGAGAAACATGTGGCATTCTTATGGTAGTAGTATCTTAAGAAAAAATTATAGTGCAATTTAGACACCCCATAAACATTTTATGGGGATTTTGTTCTTTAAACCCCCCCAAACTTTTGTGTACGTTCCAATTTGATTATTATTGTAGCACCATTAGTTAAACACAATGTTTTAAAAAAATTTTTGCCTCTTAGTACTTTTTCTAGAAGTCAGTTTTTATCGAGATATTTTACTTATTTGTCAAATCCACCACATATTTGTATATGGCTAAGTATATATGGAGACTTGATAATAATAGGATAATTTAGTTATGATTTACAATTTTAGGTATATTTTGAACCATATTAAAAAAGAAGCCACATCTCGATAAAAGGTGCCTTATCGAAAAAATACAAAGAACCAAAAAAGTTTTAAAAACACTGTGTTTAACTAATGGTATCGCAGTAATAGTTTAATTGGAACGTACACAACCATTTGGGGGGTTTAAAGGAACAAAACCCCCATAAAATCTTTATGTAAACATATTAGAAAAGAAGCCGCAACTCGATAAAACCTGCCTTGTCGAAAAAATACAAAGAGCCAAAAAAGTTTTAAAAATATTGAATTTAACCAATGTTATCACAATAACAATTTAATTGGAACGTACACAAAAGTTTGGGGGGGGGGCGGGGTTAAAGGAACAAAACCCCCATAAAATTTTTATGGGATGCACAAATTTACCTATAATTTGTTTAAGATATTCCTGCCATAAAAATGCCACATGTCCATTTTCAATAAAAAATCTCTAATAGTTTTCGATATATTCGAAAAAATCGATTTTCATTTTGTAACTTCAAAGGGTTGTAACTTTTTTTATGTTCATATTTGTACTAAGGTAAGTTAGGTTCGTTCGAACTATTTTTGGTCCCAGAATAGGTGATTTAATTTATGACCTGTATTTTTGTTACACCCTGTATAAGTAATGAGTGGAAAACAGATTATGTGACATTTACTAAAATTTTGCTATATTAATAATACATTGTTTCCGGTTTTATAGGCTACCGTCTAGAATTATTTCTGAGATTTCATCTAAAACTGCCGAAGAAATTATCACAGATGATGTAGTTACGATCGGGGCTGTGTTTCGCTTATTGCAGATGCCATGGGCTCGGTCGATTGGATTGTATGGAATTATTTACGGGAGGCTTATGTTCAGCAGTGTACTCAAAGAGTATTGCCTTCCACCACCATTGATGCGCACTAGAGATGAACCGCCGCGCCGGCAAGGATATAAAACGACGTTCGCCACAATAGAGAGGACAGTTTTACCAGAGCTTTAATTTAAGAACAACTCCACTGGCCCTATAGTACTGCCTGAAGGCCAACTGCTTCTGCTAGAATGTTGATCTAGTAAGAGCTCCCGAAGTACTGTTTCCGTTCCCCATCAAATCGAGTATTGATCGATTCGTCCACCTCTAACCTAGATAGCTCGATCAAAGAACAAACTGACCCAAAAAAAATAAAGGAAGGATGAAAATTTGGGAATAGGTAGTTGAAATTGTCTATTATTATATTATAAGAAAAAGTTTACAATTCTACATCCCTTCCATTTTACAAAAATGGGGGGGAATGCCCCTTCTCGGGGGTGAAAAATATACACTCAAAATAAGTCCGGAATTTGATAAAATGACTAAATCTAAGCAACTTTTGTTCTATAGAATTTTTTCCCTAAGTCAATACTTTTCGAGTTATTTGCGAGTGAATATGTTCATTTTTAACAAAAAAAAAACATGATTTTGGACGGTTTTCGGCAAATAACTCAAAAAGTACTTAAGTATATTATCGAAAAAAATATTCACAGCAAAAATATAGCTTATAAAAAAGTGAAAAAAAGATGAATGCATGAAGTCTATAGACTCAGGGATGGCCAAATTGTGGCTCGCGAGCCACATGTGGCTCTTTGAAGGATTATTTGTGGCTCGCAATAAATGTACCTGACTTAGTTTTAATTTTTTTTTGTTGCAAAATATCTTAAATTACTGACAACAAATATAAAAGACTAAATGTAAGAACACGACTTGGACAATGAGAACCCTTATGATTGTTGCTATTCAATTTGGCCTTAGAATATGTAATAAGTAAAATATCATCTGAGCTGACAGCAGGATTTGCGAATTCAAGATCAAAACTATTGTTGGCCTTTGCTGGAAATATAGGTGCAGTCGCTCATTCTGCAAGACACGTGAGAGAGGTGTTTTTACAACTCGAGGAAGAAACAGGTAGTCTGAGCCTTCGAATAAATGAAGAGAAGACGAACTACATGCTAGTAACCAAAAATCCAAGACCAAGAGTTAGGCAGAACATACCTATTAATTACCACAACTTCGAAGTAGTAAAAGAGTTTAAATATCTAGGGGCGGTAATCACACATGACAAGTACATATAAAAAGAGGTCTCAGCAAGAATAGCTGCGTGGAATAGAGCGTTATATTCCCTATCATTATTATTAAGACCTAAGCTTTTAAAAAGATAATCTAAATTACGACTGTACAGCCAATTATTCGCCCTACATGAACTCTACATCAGCGGGAAATAAATAAGCTGCTGGTATTTGAAAGCGAAGTTCTCAGAATGATATTTGTCCCTCAAAGATATTAATTGACAGAAGAGTGAAGAATGCGCCGCAGAGCTGAATAATTGGTGACTGTGTATGGTACCTACTAAAAACATCGTCAGACTTATATAAACGCTAAGATAAGATGGGCAGGTCATGTGGTAGATCAGAGGAAGACAGAGTGTTAAAGACAGTGTTCCGAGAGACGATAGAAGATCAGTAGGCCGTCCCAGAAAAAAAATGGAAGGATGATGAAGAATTGAACTATCCTTATCCTGAATTAGTAAAGGCTGCTTGTAGAATTATTTGCATATTTGAAACAACGATGTGAACCATTTTATTTCACTTTAAAAATCGTGAAATCCAAACAGCGAGAGAAAAATTTAATACATTTTTACACTTTAAATAATTGTTTAATTGCGGCTCGCAAAAAATTTCAAATTTTAAAAATGGCTCGGACTATCAAGGAGCTTGGCCACCCCTGCATAGACCAAGTAGAAGCAAAGTTGTAGCTAATGAAAAGTAGGTTCTTCTTCGTCAAATTCCAAATCGAATATTTCAACGTGAAATAACCAAAAAACGGAGCACTTTTCGGGGAAAACGCGTTAGAATTTTCTTAAAGTGTTAAAAAAAGGTTTATTTTTGTTAAAAAAAAACTTCTAACATTAAAAGTAAGTGAGTTACGCTCCAAATAGTGTTGGTCCCTTCTATTTTTTGGTTAAAACAATCGCGAAATCACCGCTTCACAAGTTACTTTTCTTATGTATTCTTTTTATATGATCTGTAAGTAAGTTTCATCGGTTCAAAGTGCTTATTTTTGAAAAGGTTGTAGTTAAAATCACGAGCTTATGCCAATTTTAAACAGCCATAGCATAACCAATTTTTGTCTAACAAGCAAACAAAAAATCCAAAATATTCAGAAAAGCAAAACGTACATTTTATTACTCTTTGAGATTTTTGGTATTAATAGAATTTTAAGTTTTTTGAAAAAAAAATTAATTTTTAATTTTAGGGGTTGCTAATTAGGGGTGATTTTCGCGATTTTTTTACCGAAAAATAAAAGGGACCAACAATATTTTGATCGTAACTCACTTACTTTTAATGTTAGAAGTTTTTTTGAAAAACAAAATTAAACCTTTTTTTAAACACTTTAAAAAAGGTATAATGAGTTTTCCCCGAAAAGTGCTCCGTTTTTTGGTTATTTCACGTTGAAATATTCGATTTGAAATTTGACGAATAAGAACCTACTTTTCATTAGCTACAACTCTGCTTCTACTGGGTCTACAGACATTATGCATACACCATTTTATTTTACTTTCTTATAAGCTATATTTTTGCTAGGAATATTTTTTTCGATAAAATACTTACTTTTTCAGTTGTTTGCGAAAAACCGTCCAAAAACTTTTTTTTTTTGTTAAAAATGAACATACTCGCAAATAACGCGAAAAGTATTGACTTACCGAAAATCTCTATAGAACAAAAGTTGCTTAGAATAAGTTATTTTATCAAATCCCGGACTTATTTTGAACGTATATTTTTTCACTCACGAGAAAATATTTTTCACCCCGTATTTCCCAATTTTTGGAAAATGGAGGGGATGTAGAATTGTAAACTTTTCTTGTATAATAATAGACAATTTCAACTACCTATTCCCAAGTTTTCATCCTTTCTTTATTTTTTTTGAGGTTTTCGGAAAATTGTGTGTTTTTTAATCGGGCTAAGAATAAGTAGTAATTATTCTTTCTTACTGGCGTGTCTGTGTGTAGTGACTAACGCATCATATTTTCGTTTCCATTTTTATAACATTAACAGTATTTATTTTTCGCAGGTATCAACAGTCGAAAATGTGTTATCTGGGACATAGAATAGTGAGGGGAAATCGATATATTACAACTGATCCTTAATGACAAAATAGAGGGCCGTAGAGGTGTAGAAATTAAACATGTTTCTTGGTTAAAAAACATTCGTGAATGGACTCAGATATCAAATGCAGGACCATTATTTCATATTGCAGAAGATCGAGAAGCCTTCACAATGGTGTTCGCCAACGTCGGATAATTCTGATATGGCAGGTGAAGAAGAAAATCAACAGTGGATCTTCTCAACAAACCAGACACTTTTTGACTGTTAACCATTTGACATTCATTAAATTGTTAATTTCTCATAGCCTACTTCAGGCTTGTTTATTAAACTAAGCAGAAAATTAGGATTTATTGATGAAAACCATCGCTAGTTGTTAACGTACCTAACTTTTTTATTATCCAACATAAGCAAATGAATTAAAAAAGAAAATGTTAATAAAGCGTAAGACTATAATTAAGTTTTAATTTAAATATTTTTTATATGCTAGAATATTCCACAGGGTTTTCCGAACTTTAAGAAAAAACACAGTATAATTGTTACACCCGGTATAAAATGACATTTACCTGTCTAGCAACAATATTATTACAATAATTTTCTTAAATAATAAGGCTATAACATAGTAAAAAAATCACTCAAATCGGACAACTGGTTTAGGAGATTCGAGACATCTAACGTGTACAATTCAACGAGTGAGTCGATTATTTTGCTCTCAAGTGTATTAAGATAACACTGGCTGGAAAAATTACTGGCTCTTCGAATTGCATAACCAAGACTAAACCAAAGATAATTTCGTAGAAAACTTAAAAGAAGATCAAGACATTTGGCCTACGATATTCGCGATTAGAAACAAAGTATCTGACCTCTGGTGGAATAAATTTAAACTACTATAAGTGGTATAAACAAAACAGAAGATTGTTGATTTGAATGAAATTTGGTCACTATTAAGAAATTTTTAGTAAATTTCAGCATTATGAGTACATACATTAAAATATTTTGAATCAAAGTAGTGTAGGAAACAGAGGTTGAACCTTGCAAAATGGACACAAGTCCGGTTTTATTTTTTCTCCGTTATATCAAGAGGTACTTATTATAAGACTAACTTTTTCTGAAAAAATTTCGCCCCGGAACCCCCCTTTTCACCCCTTTAAACGGGGTAATTTGTGGTTTTTGCGGAACATAGCCCTTCCTGTACCTTTTACAAAAACTTTTTTTTATAGAAATATGAAGAGGACTATATTTTCTACGATTTATTTCCCGACAGCATATGTCTATCATCCACCGTTTAGCGGGGGTGGTGCCCCAAAGTTGACAAGTTTTTAAAAAAGATGTTTTTAAAAAAATATAATTTTCCCTAACTGTAACGGAAATTACGAAGAAATCCTGCGGTAATTATTCATAAATAAGTGATTGATTTTTTGGTATAGGTTTCACTTAAGGGTAATTGCCCTATTTTTAATTACAGGGTGTTCCATTTTAAAAAAACCCCTTTTTATACCATCTGAACCGTTTATGCTAGAGTAAAAAGACTTTCACCGATTACCCATGTACTGGTGCTATTTACAAATTTGTATAATACACCCTCATTTTTTCCCCGGAACCACCCCAAAAAAAAGAAGAATTAATAAATAAAGTGATTTTCTTGGAATCCTTCATACACAATGTCCTTTATTAATATGCTTCATATATCATTTTGTGCACGATATTATTACCCATGCATGGACACCAAAAGCGATTTCCTAGTGCAACCCCTGTAGCCAATTTTTCGCAACATTTTTCGCCAAATTCATGGGCAAAGACGGAGCCATACAAACCCATGAAAAAACATCATACCTCAAGGAGTGCGTTCAGGTTGGGCTGGATTTTCTACAAAGTTATCTCAACCCGCAAAAGTCAGTCATTAACCAGATAGACTCTCACAGGTACTAGAAAATAGAGAAAGACTAAGACCAATAGTAGAGTCTATAGTATAGTATAGTGTTCTTAGGTCGACAAAATATTCCTCTAAAAGGCCATCGTGATGATGGCTTTCTGCTTCTGGATGAAGATGTTGGACCTAGCAATGAGGGGAATTTGAGGGGAGATTTAAAATCGCATCAGGAGATAAGACTCCTAAACAAAACCTATCCACAGCATCTTCCCGAGCAACATACATTAATAGCACCAGTCAAAATCAATTGATAACATGTTGTCGTAAAGAAATAATTCAACAAATAGATGAATTAGAGTCAAAGTGCAAAATATCACTCTGCCATATTTGATGAAACGACCGACGTATCCCACGTGGAGTGGAATAGCTTTTTCTTAATTTGAGATACATACACAATAACAACATTCATGAAGAGTTTGTCATCAGAAGTTCATTGACGCTTATGAGAACATAAAAGTATTTAGTGAAAATCAAGAAAGAGGGAAACAGTGCCTGACAGAAGAAGCTTTGGGAAAAATAGTATTAAATGTGTTGAAAGAACTGTCCTTGGATCCGAAGGAATGTGTAGGAATCGGTACTGACTTTAATAACGATAAGTTTTGAATGTCTTTATGGCATTCAAAAGTGTGTGAAAAGTACCTTAAAACTCACTATTGTAACCCTAATTTTTAAAAATTACTCCCTGATACCCCTCCCCAAAAAAATGTTCATGGCCCCTCCCGAAAATCAGTCCTGGATTTGCCCTTGCCCTGCTATTTAATTGTTATTCTGACTTAATATTTAACGAACCACTGGAGCATTCCAAGGATGGAGTCAAGGTGAAAAGTATAAATATCAACAGCATCAGATACGTCGAGGATTCGGTGTTGTTGGCGGACTTCGACTTGGATTTACAACGACTGATCGACAGGCCCAACTCGGCCTTGAACAATTTAGTATCAAAGTAAACATTAAGAAAACAAAAGTGATGCCAATCTGAAAAAACCAAAACGTAACTCAACCCTGGACCATAGATGGACATGATTTAGAACATGTCCACAAGTTCAAGTCCCTGATATAATATTGGATCGATAGCAGCCTAAATCTTGGTGTAGGAATAAGATCGAGACTAGGACAGGCCAGAAAATCTTTCGAATAAATCAAAATACTGCTATGTGATTCTCGAATGAAACTCGAAATTCGACTACGTTTATCAAAATGCTATGTCTGGTCGACTCTTCTCTATGTAGTTGAGACATGGATCCTTAAAACATCAACCGTGAATAGATTGGAGGTCTTTGGAATGTAGATCTACCGGATAATGTTCAAGACTTCATGGACATCGCATACCTCAAACGAAGAACTGCTGTATAGAATAGATAAGGAACGAGAACTTTTCAACACATTGAATATTATAAAAAACATCATTATCTAGATCACATACTCAGGAATAATAAGTATGTACCAATGTGTTAAAATAATAGTGAAAGGAAAGATCGAAGGAAAGAAATAACTAGAAAGGTAGAAACTATCATAGCTAAGAAATATCCGACAATGGAGATGACTAAATTTTTAACAGCTAATAAGAACAGCTAAAGAAAGAAAAGAGTTTGAAATTGTAGTAGCCCACCTCCAGTGAGGAAGAAAGGCACTTAAGAAGAAGAAACCAGAGATAATGTCATAGAAAACTTGAAAAGAAGGTTAAGACACTTGGCCTACGATATATTACGAGGATGACGATGGCAATATCAACTAAAGAGTATAGAGCATAGAGTTTAGAGTAAAGAATATAAAGTATTTATTGAAATACCCCGATATTAGAATCTAATAGAAAATCCTAGCGATTTCGCTACTTACCGCTCAGGATTATAAGGTTTGTACCAGGTGGTGTTTGTTGGCAGAGAGTGGCGGATAATGACAAAAACGGCAGGCGGCGTGCCGGAAAGGCGCAACAGAAAAATAGGACCTTTCGGCATCAGACAGAGGCCGATAATATCTTTAGCTCATGCGCTAAAACTTTAAATATTAGATCTTACTGACGAAAGAGAAGTTTCAAAATAAATATTTGAAAAGATACTCCCGCAGTTTGGAATTGTTTTATTTATCAAGTAAAACTTTCCTTACAGACAAATTTGGGGTGGTTGGTGGTGATTTAGAATTTTGGGGTATATACGAAAGAAGTTATTTATGTAAATGAAGGTCGACTGAGAAATACACTCATCGCCACTAAACACTTTTTATTAAGTTTGACAATTTATAACTTTATTGTTTGTACTCCGATTTTCAAGATTCTTGCATCAGTTTGTAAGTACATGTATTGATATCGTTTGTTAATATTCCGGTAACAAAAAATTTTGCTTACATGGTAATATACGGGAGTGAATGGAAGCGTTGTATTTTCTCTTAACTTTAAAAAATTCTGTGAAAAAATTGAATAGTCCAGGGCGGATCTGTTTTGAGATGGACGTTGAGAGGTGACTCAAATTTTTTTGCAGAAATTGCTTGAAAATAAATCAAATAATAATATTTGAGTTATCCTCCCTCTCAAAAAGGTCCGGAACATTGTTTAAATAATCAAAATGTCAAAAATTGAAGGAAAAATTCGATTTTTTTCTTCGTTTTTTGATTATAACTTTAAAAGTATTCATTTCCGAGAAAAGTTGTGCTGACATAAAAGTTGCGTATTTAAATTTCCTACAATATAAAATTGGTTAAAATTTTAAAAAATAGTCACCCTAGTTTGAAAATAGCAATAATTGCGAAAAAAACATACAAAAACAAGTATTCGCATTTTACGTTTTTCAACCATTTATGCTACACTTAGGACCTTCATATTTCACCCAGAAAAACTTTATGATACAGTAAAACAATACTGTAAATTTCTTTAAGATCGGTTTAATAGATTTTGCAAAATAAATTTTGCAATCCAGCTTTCGCAAAAAAAATTCATTTTTTCAAAATGTTACAGGACTGAAAATAAAGTAGATAGCAAGTTAAATTTTTTTTTGCTTATAGAACGGTACTGTACCTTTCATATTCAATTTTCAAAATTAAAATCGATTAATTACCACGGCGTCAGAAAATTTTTGAAATAAACAATAATTTTTGGTGCTACGCGCAGGACAGCGGTGTTCGATTCACACAAGTTGATTTCCACCAAAATTTCTTCCAATCTTTATCTAATATATTATTTTCTTACTCTATATTTTGTTGTATTTTAATATTTTAATTCCACAAAAATCAAACTAATTTTATTATTGTTTGTGAAATATTGTTTAAACAATTGCATATGTTTAAAAATAATAAACTTTTATTATTTAAGTTAAAATATATGAACAAATAAAGTTTTTGCTAATAAAAGTGTTATTTCAAAGGATAGAGTATGTGTTTTTATTTTGCAATAAACAAATTTATTTATTTATATCGAAATGTAATAAAAATTAAAATGTATCAATCATTATCAAAGGTCATTGCAATGCCCAATCAGAGCAAACTATCCGCTGTCCTGCGCGTAGCACCAATAATTAATGTTTATTTAAAAAAATTCCTGACACCGTGGTGTTAATCGATTTTAATTTTGCAAAATTGCGAATGAAAGGTACAGTACACTTCTATATGCAAAAAAATTTTCAACTTGCTATCTGCTTTATTTTCAGTCCTGTAACATTTTTAAAAAATGAATATTTTTTACGAAAGCTGGATTGCAAAATCTATTTAACCGATCTTAATAAAATTTACAGTGTTATTTTATTATGTCATAAGGTTTTTCTGGGTCAAATATGAAGGTCCAAAGTATAGCATAAATTGTTGAAAAACGTAAAATGCGAATACTTGTTTTTGTATGGGTTTTTTGGCAATTATTGCTATTTTGCAACAAGGGTAACTATTTTTTAAATTTTTAACCAATTCTATATTGTAGTAAATTTAATTACGCAACTTTTATGTCAGTACAACTTTTCTCGGAAATGAATACTTTTAAAGTTATAATCAAAAAACCAAGAAAAAAATCGAATTGTTCCTTAATTTTTTGACATTTTGATTATTTAAACAATGTTCCGGACCTTTTTGAGAGGGAGGATAACTCAAATATTATTATTTGATTTATTTTCAAGCAATTTCTGCAAAAAAATTTGAGTCACCTCTCAACGTCCAAATGTACTAATATTTTTACAGATGCGCCCTGGTCTAGAAGGACTGATTTTGTTTCATACTGATTTTGTTTCATACTCCTTTCGTATTATCTCGGAGACATTTTCAAGATTTTGCTTTTTTAATTATCCGAATATCTCTTTTCTTGTAAACGCTGTCGATAAAAACACTGCATTGAAGGTGTATTTAATTAAAAATATCAAACACACTAAAATTAACAACACAAAACAAAATTAACAACAAAACAAAACAATTCAATAGCGGGTATGTAAACCTATGCAGCGACGACTGCTCGCAATCTGTTTGGCATCGAACAAATAAGATGTGTTATCCTTGCCTGGGGAATAGCCCGATATTCCTCTACGGGGACCATAACTGTACTAAATTTTCTGAAGGCCTAGGATGACGGCGAATAGCTATTTTCAATTCATCCCATAAATGCTCGATAGGATTGAGATCTGGGCTGCATGCGGGCCATTCTAATTTTATCAATCCAACCTCTATTTAAATATTTATGTTAATGAGTCAATCAGTATACCGGTCCTGGTAAGAAGCTAACAAACACGGTGTGATAGCAGCTCATGACAAAAGATAGGTTTTAATAATAAAATTAAAAATTTAAAACTTGGAAATATTTTAATAGTGTAAACATAAGTGCAGTGCATCAGTGGACGAAAATGCATCAAAAACTGTAAGTTATTTGCATGCCAATTTTAATATAAATTACTAAAATTCAAAACTAGACAAAGCTTGGCTATCATTGTCCATAAACTTTTTTGCTAATTACCTAAATTAAGTGATAAGGAACAAGAAAGAGATAACAGAGCTCTTGATAGTTGAAAATTTAAATTTAATTGTAGAAGACAGAGGCGGCATCAGAAAAGTTTAACCGAAATAAAAACAAATATTTTTCACGAAAGATAATAAAATTTGCTAAACGAAGGGAGTAGAGACGGGTATATAGAAGGGTAGCTTAGGTGACTGGTCGGGGGGGTGGACTGAGTAGCTTCTCGGCTGGTTTTCCCTGAGACGCCCAATATTGCCCAAGATCTGCAAGGGATTTCTCGAAAAAACCATGAGCTCAGACGACTATCCAGATGATCAGAACAAGAAAAGACCGGCTGAAAACTTCGAGATATTTCAAAACAGTAAGAAAACGCATCAAACACCCACCAAAACAAGCGATGAAAAACTCGAGAAAATACTATATCTGATGCAAGAGATGAAAGCAGAAATAAAAGATGAGATGAAATTAATAAGAGAAGACCAAAAATCATATGCAATGGAAATGAAAAAGTTAAAAGAAGAGAACGAGGAACTCAGAAAAGAAAATGAAGATATAAAAGCAGAATTAACACAAATAAAACAGAATATGGAATGGATAGAAAAAGAAAAAAGGAAAAATAATATTGTTGTAAGCGGCCTGAATATTGATACAAAAAATCAAACAGACCTCAAAATAGCCATGGAGAACTTTTTACAAATCAATCTACAGCTAGAAATAAACATCAGAACTGTAATAAAAATAGGAGAATCCCACTATCTCATCCAACTATATAATTGTGAAGACAAGCAAACAGTCATGGAAAACAAATATAAACTAAAAAACATAAGAAATCAAAAAATCTTCCTAAACAACGACATGACGAAACAAGAGAGGAAAATACAAAAACAGCTCCGAGAACTAGCTAAAGACGAAAAAGAAAAGGGAAAAGAAGTAAAAATAGGCTACAATAAAGTTACAATAAATGGGGAGGAGTGGAGATGGAATAGAGTAAACGAAAAAATAGAGAAATCTGTTCCAAAAAACTAAGGAAACAACAAACAAGGGATAGTAAAGATGATGACGACAACGCAAAGACAACGGAATGGAATTTGGATAAAGAAAAACATATAGAAGGAAAGGAAAATCAACAAGAACATGGACAAAAGAAAAAGGACTTTGAAAAAACAGCTAGCACGATTGACATGGAAATGAAACAAGGACAAGACGCAAAGACCAGAATAAACGAAAATAACAATTTGAAAATTGGTACATGGAATTTAACATCACTTAGAGGAAAGGAATGCGAATTAGTGCAAGAAATGGAAGAATTTAAAATGCAAATAATAGGTATAAGCGAAACAAAGAAATGTGGAAGAGGAAAAGAAAATATATAAAATTACACGATGTATTACTCCGGGGTAGACAAAGAACTTAGAGCAAAAGAAGGAGTAGGCATAGTAGTCACAGAGATAATAGAAAAAAGAATATCAGATTTCAAACCGATATCGTCGAGAATAATGTACATAAAAATAGAAATGGAAGAGGAATGGTACATAGTGCAAATATATGCACCAACAGAAGGAACAGAAGAAGAAAAAATGGAAGCTTTCTACAATGAACTACAGAATACCCTAGATGAGATAAGAGAAAAATGTGAAAGAATAGTAATAATGGGTGATTGGAACGCAAGGATAGGGAAAGATGAAAACAAAGGACTTGGTTGCATGGGAAGACATGGTGAAGAGATACTAAACAGAAACGGAATTAAAATGATCAGATTCTGCCAGACAAACGACCTATTAATAGGAAACTCATTTACACAGCAAGTATTACAAGATAAGTATACATTTGTAGCAGAAGGCAGAGATGCAAAAAGTATAATAGATTATGTAGTCTACACGCAAGAAATGAAACAAAATATAAAACAAGTCTGGACAGAACAGAGAGCAGAGATCGGAACTCATCACAGACTGGTAATGGCAGAGATGACATGGCGAAAACCGGTACACCAAGAACAGATAGAATACAGCAGAATAGCAATAAAAAAGCTAAAAGATGAACAAAAGAAAAGGAGATATCAAGAAGAAACTGATAATGAGTTCAAAATGGAGGAGAGAAAGAAAATAGAAATGGATATGGAGGAAAAATGGAAAAAATTTAAAGAAGTAATAATGAAGAATGTCACAAGAGATATGCGGAAATCTAACAGTCAGAAAATTAAACAAAAACACGGAATGGTGGAATGCAGATATACAGGAAGAAGTGAGGAAAAAGAAAAAGGCATGGAAAAAATACAATAGTACAAGAGAGGAACAAGATAAAAAAGAATACCAAAAACACAGAAGCATAGTGAAAGAACTAGTAAGAAAAAAAAAGAGAGTTGGAAGAAGTTCGGTGAATCACTAAACCAAAATTACAGAGATAACAACAGATGCTTCTGGAATAAAGTAAGGAGTCTAAGAGGAAAGAAAAGAAAAGAACTCAGAGGAGTAAAAGACAAACACAACAAACTAAAGACAAATACAACAGAGATACTAGAGGTGTGGAGAGAGTATTATGAAGAGAAATATATGGGCGAGGAAAGTGAAGAAATAGAGACAGAGGGAACCATAGAACAGACAGCAGCAGACGAAAACCAAATGGAAGAAATAAGTACAGAAGAAATGGAAGAAGCGATAAGCAGAATAAAAATAGGAAAAGCGAGCGGAGCAGATAAAATTGACCCCGAAACGATAACATGGATAGGGAAAGAAGGAAAGAAGTGGTTGCTGGAAATAATGAGAGAAGAATGGAGAACAAACAAAATGCCGAGAGAGTGGGAAGAAAACTTACTGATCCCAATTCACAAGAAAGGAGAAGAATCCACCTGTGGAAACTATAGAGATATATGCCTCTCATCAGTAGTGTTCAAGCTCTATACTAGAATAATAGAAAGAAGATTAAGAACAGAGGTAGAAGAAAAACTGGAAGACGAACAAACAGGATTCAGAGCCAAAAGGCAAACAGTTGACAACATAAGCATATTACGAAATATAATGGAAAAAAATAATGATCGGGGAACAAACATATATATGACCTTCATAGACCTTAAAGCAGCGTTCGACTCAGTAGACCGGAAAGTAGTGTGGAATACTGTAGAGGAGCTGGGAATACCGAGAAAACTATTAGAGATAATTAAAAGTACGTACAGCAGAGTGGTGGGAAAAGTGCAAATGGGAGGTAGCAGCTCACTAGAATTTATGATGAACAAGGGGATAAAACAGGGAGATAGCCTAAGCCCACTCCTATTCGTCATAATTATGGACAAATTATTTAAAAATGTAAAAAGAAGAACAAACCACTTAAAAACAATAATAGGCTACACGCACCTAACACCAGTTATGATAGAAGGATTACTGTATGCTGACGACGTCGTTCTCCTAGCAGACAACCCGAGAAAGATGCAGCGATTAATTGATATATGGACTGAGGAAATAGAGAAAATGAAATTATAAATAAACATCAGCAAATGCAAGACGATGAACATAGGTCAGCAGGAGCAGGAAATTGAAGGCGAAACACGAGTGCTCTGTAAAGGACAAGAATTGGAGAGGGTGACGGCCTACGAGTACCTGGGCACGATAATATCGAATGAAGGAAAGCTAGACCTAGAAATTGCAAATAGGACAAAGATAGCTACGAAAATATACTATGCCATTATTAATACGATACTGGGAAAAAGGGAAATCCGCTAGGAAACAAAAATGCATGTATATAATACAATCACAGTACCAACTCTTCTATATGCAAGCGAGACATGGGTCACAAATAAAAGACATGAAAGTGCCATAAATGCAGCAGAAATGAAGCAGCTGAGAAAAATAGCTGGAAAGACGAAGATGGACAGAGAAAGGAACGAAAACATCAGAAACGTGCTAAGTCAGGAACCAATAGAGAAAAAAATTGAAAAAAGAAAACTAAATTGGTTTGGACATATAACTAGGATGAACGAGAACAGACTAGTAAAGAAGGTGACAGATGCCAAAAGACAGGGGAAAAGAAGAAGGGGCAGACCTAGAAAGGGGTGGATGGAACAAATCGAGAAAATCGGGACAAATAGAGGGAAAACAGTGCAACAGATGAAGGAAATGGCAGGAGACCGGAAGGCGTGGAAGAAATGGGTAAAAGATGGATAGGTGATACCAAAGTCCGACGCTCTTATAGGGCATAAGGACAACGAGAAGAAGAAGAAAAGTCAATCAGTGTGTTTATATTTACAAAAAATTGTGCAGCTCTCACAACAAAAGAGATATTCAGATAATTCCAAAAACAAAATCTTAGTGATTCCTCCGGGATAATACGAAAGGACTATGAAACAAAATCAGCTTTTCAATTTTTCCATAGAATTTTTTAAGTTAGCAGAAAATACAATGCTTCCATTCAGCCCCCTAGAATGCCACCCTAGCAAAACTTTTTTGTTACCGGAATAATAACGAACGATATCAGTACACGTACCTACAAACTGATGCAAGAATCTTGAAAATCGGAGCACAAATAATTAAGTTATAAATTGTCAAACTTAATCAAAAATTTTGGGTGGCGGAATTTCGTGCCGATGAGTGTATATACCTACCTATATTGTGTATTTAAAAGTTCTATTTTCTTTTTGTTCAAAATATATGTGATTTATTAAAAAAATCATTAAGCACACAACAGATATCTTCACATATATGAAGACCCTTTTACTTGAGAATGAACTAAAATGTATTTATTGTCCTTTTAACATTTATGTAACCACTTTATTAAGTATTTAATATTCACCATTGGCCCGCATACGGGTAACATTACGGTTCATATTACCCGTATGCCCGCCAATGGTGAATATTAAATTCTTACTTGTATGTCAAAAATTGTACAATAACTACGTCTTAAAACCCACCAAATTTCATTTGCATATCTCAACCAGTTTTAAAGCAATTAATAAATCGTCAGTTTGTAAGAAAAATTTCAACACCCCCTATCTCGGAAATGAAGCACTTGCGGACATAGGTTTATAAATATGTAAGCGCCTCTACCGGTTTCGAAACTTATTAGTCTCTCATCAGGAGGCACATATTCTGCTCTCCCTGATTGTTTTCAGTCTGGTGGGATGTAGAGTAACATTATGTTGTTTTATATGCCATTAGATTGAAAACTTAGTCTTTTGCTAGCAGTTGCCGCTTGGGCATCTATGCCATTTCGTTCGTTGCAATCCGGGACTGCACGTCGGGGTTTGTTTTGGTTGGATCAGAGAGAGCAGCATATGCGCCTTCTGATGAGAGACTAATAAGTTTCGAAACCGGTAGAGGTGCTTGCTGTACTACTGCACTCTCTGATTGGACTAGAATATGATGCGGCTGTATTTTCGTTTCGCAACAAAATTGAAAATGGTTATTCAGTTTTGATTTACATCGAGTACGAAGGGAACCATTCTCGTTGGAACTTTACCGCGCTGAGCAGATGGGACGTGAATTATAAATTGTAAAATTCCCTCATCTTCCTTAGTCTCAGCATCCGTTATGGCTTGCAAATTGTAGAAGCCTCGGAGGTGTAACCAGAGAAGGTTCCCATTGTTTTCAGTCTGGTGGCATGTAGAGTAACATTATGTTGTTTTTTATGCCAGTAGATTGAAAACTTAGTCTTTTGCTAGCAGTTGCCGCTTGGGCATCTATGCCATTTCGTTCGTTGCAATCTGTGACTGCACGTCGTTTTTTTTTTTGGTTGGATCAGGGAGAGCAGCATATGTGCCTCCTGATGACAGATAATAAGTTTCGAAACCGGTAGAGGTGCTTGCTGCACTCTCTGATTGGACTAGAATATGATGCGGCTGTATTTTCGTTTTGCAACGAAATTGAAAATGGTTATTCATTTTTGATATTCAAAATGCGTTTCTAGACAAGACAAATTTCGACTACACAAAACAATAATTAGACCCACAGTAACATATGCCTGCGAAGCATGGTCATTAAATAAGAAGAAAGAGGATACTCTGAATGGAAAAGGAAAATATTGAAACGCCTATTTTAAGTAAGGAAGACAGAAGACGGGTGTGAGAGAAGCACCAACAACTAATTAATGACTTTGTACAAAGAACCTACTATCACCAGGTTCGTCAAGTTCAAATGATCAGATGGTTCGGACCTGTAGAAAGAATGGCAGCGAACAGAATGCCTAAACTTGTTATGGCCAGAAAACTAAACGGTCCCAAAAGAAGAGGTAGACATAGAACGAGGTGGATTAATAAAGAGAAGAAATACCTTAAGCACGTAAAGGTGAGTGACTGGGAAAGAAAAGCACAAAATAGAAGTGAATGCAGAAATATTGTTCATCAGGTCCTTCAGAGTAGTTAAGAATTTTGTATATAGTTACTTAAGTTTGAATTTTGTACAAAATAATTGTAATTAGTTAATCTTATGATTCTGTTTTATAAAAATGCTCTAGGTCTTAACGACCTGTTGTGCGTATAAATAAACAATATATGTGTATGTTTGTATGCAACCAAATAGCGAAAAAAGAAAAACTGAAACGTATCTCTGACGTCTAGAGTTAAAATTAGGTCTAGGTATTTACACGGGCTAAAATATTTTGCATACAACACATTTATTTGCGAACTCCAGGAAATTGAGTAGGTATTATGTCAATAAAATAAAGTAAACCATATGTTTAAAGGAGATTAAATGTAGCAGACCGAAAAAGACACGATATAAAATTGGAAATAAAAATTCGTTTACTAAAGTGCTACGTATTATCCGTTCTTTTATATGGCGTGGAGTCATGGACCTTAACTGAAGCATCACTGAAGAGACTCGAAGCATTTGAGATGTGGTGCTATAGACGCATTTTGAGGATTTCCTGGATAGACAGAGTTACCAACGAAGAAGTTCTACATAGAATGGGTAAAGAGCGCGAACTAGTCGTAACCATAAAACGTCGCAAACTGGAATACCTGGGCCATGTAATGCGCAATGAACAACGATATGACCTACTTCGGACCATACTTCAAGGTAAAGTTCATGGGAAAAGAGGTCCAGGACGAAGAAGAATATCCTGGCTGCATAACCTGCGAAAATGGTTTAACTTAACCACTACCGGACTTTTCAGGGCAGCAGTCAACAAAGTCAGAATAGCCATGTTAGTGTCCAACATCCGTAACGGATAGGCACCATAAGAAGAAGAAACCGAAAAAAATTAAACCATTATTTCACTCATGTGTTAGTACTTAACAAATCTTAAACAATTAACCAAACATTCGTAGACTTATGGTCGAGCTAAAAATAACACTTGAATCCGACAGGAGTTTTTGCGAATTTTGCGCCCAAGATCCAAAAAAACCCAAAAGTAAATTGAGCAATCAAAGATAAGGTCTAGTTTATATCAACCATGACCTATCAAAGAACGATAGAACTGTACAGAAATATGTCACACAGAAATCGCAAGAACTAAGAAAATAAGGAAGAAAAGTTAAAGTAGGGTATACGAAAATATATTCTGATCTTGAAATAAGGCTCTGGGACGGTATGATACAAACGTTGGTGGTAGATACCAAAGCACCAGCAGGAAAAGGAAACCAAAGGCGACGATCAATGCGAAGAAAAAAATTACGAACTATGCACATAAAATAAAACAAGACAGGAACAAAAGAAAAACGCTGAAGAAGGACAATATAGAGTTAGCAACAAGGAATGTTAGAGGAACCTTTTGCCTTTTATGATGGTGCGATAAAGGAAGTAGTCAATGAGGCAAGGAAGTATAAAATCGATTTAATGGCTCTGCAAGAGACCAAACAATTAGGATTGGAAATAACTGAATCAGAAGGTATGGTGCTCTTTAAAGGTGGAGGAAAATGGAGAAAGCTCGGAACTGGTTTTTGGTAGCTAAATTTATCAAAGACAAAGTGGTAGCTTTCAACTCTGTCATAGACAAGGACGACGAAATAAAAGATCTTTACTAGGAATAGCTGAATGACGAATACGAACGCCTATCTAAACGTGATATGAAAATAATAATGGGGGATTGTAATGCTAAACTGGAAACAGAATCTCTGTATTCTGCAGTAACTGATAATCACAGTAAACCAAAAGTATCAAACGATAATGGTCAAATACTTATTGGATTTGCGATGGAGAAAAACATGGTGGTCAGAAGCACACAACTAGAATGGAAAGAGACATACAAAGGTACGTGGGTCTTCCCAGAGGGAAAACAGTGAATCAGATAGATCATGTTATGATTGAAAGTAAATACATACATATCATTCAAAATTTAAGAAGTATGAGAGGATTCGGACCATTACCTCGTTAAAGTCACATGTGGGAGGAGCCAAAAAGAGAAAGTGAAAACGAAAAATAAAATGAAGAGAAAGTACAATATTGAAAAACTTAAGGAAGTAGAAGTAAAAAATAAATACTAAAGAACTAAATGAAATTCTCCAACAATGTAACAAAAATTTACAAACAGAGCAAGCCTGGGAACAAATTAAATCTGCTGTAGGTGAAGCTAGAGAAAAAGTAGTTAAGTGCAACTTCAAGAATAGTACAAACAAAGATTGGTTTGATGAAGAGTGTCATGCAGAGGAAAAGAAGAAAATCAGACAACAATTATTAGCATATAATAGAGAGTGTAAAAAACAAGAATACAGAATAATTCGAGGAAACTGAAAGATCTGTAGAGAAAGAAAAAGTAATAATATAATGAGTTGAAATTAAAAGAGATAGACGGAAAATTCAAAAACAAAAAGGTGAGGTGAGGTCGTTCTATCAAGAAATTAAGAAGATGGGGAGATATTACCATTCACTGTGTATGTTTATATGCAACCAAACAGCAAAATTTAAAAGAAAAACTGAAACGTATCTCTGACGTCTAGAGTTAAAATTAGGTCTAGGTATTCACACGGGCTAAAATATTTTGCATACAACACATTAATTTGCGAACTCCAGGAAATTTAGTATTATGTCAATAAAATAAAGTAAACCATATGTTTAAAAGAGATTAAGTGTAGCAGAGTAAAAAAAATTAAGCCATTATTTCACTCATGTGTTAGTAGTTAACAAATCTTAAACAATTAACCAAACATTCGTAGACTTATGGTCGAGCTAAAAATAACAATTGAATCCGACAGGAATTTTCGCGAATTTGGCACCCAAGATCGACGGAAAACTTGACGTCACGTTATCATAATGCCACATTATCCCAATTTATTTTTTCTCCAACACAATAGCTAGTGATATATATGCTACAATAATATAAAAGTTCGCCATACCTGAGATGCGCTATAGTCCGATATCTAAAATTGGATGCTCGCACACTTAACCACTGTTAACATGAACACTGTGCAGTTGTCCGCAGCAGGAACTTGATGTATGTTGTCTGTGTCTATATTCGTAAATTATAAGCAAATAGCCATGATATGCAGATAACCGCTGCAAGCCAAAATTAATATCCACTCTCCAGTATCTAGAAAACGCGAATAGGCCATCTCAACCGCATTTATCGATAGCCAATCATTTGAGAGAACGGATTTGGCAAAGAAATACTTTGATCAACACTTCAAACAGATTTTAAGTAGGCGAGATGGATTTTTTAATGGCTTTTTCAGTTTGTTTTCAAACAAAAACTGACAAAGAAAAAATGAGGCAGCTTATTTTAATATTGTTTTCATAAAAATATACACGTTTACGTTTTCATCGAAAAAAACAATATTGCAGCATCTGGAGGCAAAGTTTAATACAAATAATAATGGTTAATGAACTGGCTAATGAAACCACACGAAAATGAGGAGAAATATTTTTTGACACCTTACGCTTACTAAAAAATATCTAGTAAAGACAAACTGTTTATTATGAGCGACTTTGTTTCTTTCTTTCGATGGCCAAATAACGTCTAAGACAAATTTCATAATTACGTCGGCCGTTATCAAAGTGGACCCTCTTCTGCAAAGAGCTTCTACGTCTACAGCCAGTTTCACCTGTTGAAGAGTGGCGATCAACTCATTGATTATTGACCACTCGCCAGCAGAGAATTTTATCGCATAATCAATGTCTATCAACGCTTTATCGATGTAAACTTTAGGCTGTAAGGTTCCAGAGTACTGAGCAAACTGTTCCAACTGGTGCGGGCGTCAAGAATCCAAGAGCGGATCCAGGGAGGGGGCCATGGGGGCCACGGCCCCCTCCGAGAATTTAGAAAAATAGAAGTTTTTAGTTTCAACTACATATATATTATGTACAAAACAGGGGATAAAATATGTCTTCTGGACTAGAATTGAACAAAACCAGTAACAGAAGCTACAAGAATGACATAAAATATGATGTTTTGTAAATTAAAATGTTGATAATTTTACAAAGTACCAATTGTTAGAACGACCTTGGCAACCATCAAAGCCGTATCAATTTTCATATTCTGTACAGACAAAGAATAAAAAAGAAATGAAGCGTTACTTTTGTCATCAGCACTTAGAACAAAAGAGTTGGTTAGTTCTTTTGCACATTCAAAGTTTTGCAAGTATTGCATTTTATTTTTCTAATAAAAAATATGGTCACAATAAAGGGATGACAATGACAGCCCAAAGCCTTGTCACGAAACCTTTAACATCTTTCGCCAAACTCATGAGCAAAGACGGAGCCATACAAACCCATGAAAAAACATTATACCACAAGGAGTGCTTTCAGGTGGCCTGGATTTTCTATAAAGTGATCGTACTCGCAAAAGTCAGTCATTAAACAGATAGACTCTCAGAGGTCTAAATAGATACAAGAAAATAGAGAAAGACTACGACCAATAGTAAAGTCTATATAGTTTTCTTAGGTCGACAAAATATTTCTCTAAGAGGCCATCGTGATGTTGGCCTTCTGCTTCTGGACGAAGATGCTAGATCTAGCAATGAGGGGAATTGTTTGTTAAGGTTTCAAATCGCATTAATTAATTAAGAATTTCAAATCAAAATTAGCAGCCTAGTCAAAATCAATTGATAACATGTTGTGGTGAAGAAAGAGCGAAAGAACGTCTGACAGGGGAAGCATTGGGAAAAGTAGTATTAAACTTGTTGAAAGAACTGCACTTGGATCCGAAGAAATGTGTAGAAATTGGTACTGGCTTTAATAATACTTTAATAAGGATAATTTTTGAATGCCTTTACGGCACTCAATAGTGTATAAAAATTGCCTAAAACTCACCATTGTAACCTTAATTTTTAAAAATTATGTCCAGACCCCCTGATATCCTTCCCCAAAAAAAGTTCATGGCCCCTCCCGAAAATGGGTCCTGGATCCGCCCTTGCAAGAATCAAACGTAATTATTTGCCTTTCTCTTCTTTGACATATTTTTGCAAGAGCATATCGTCTTTGGTATATGATTTTTTAAACGTTTTAACAACTTTTGTATTTTCATGGGCAGATGGCTGTAACGATGAATCAATTCCACAGGGCTCATTGATGTTGGTTCGATTGTTCCTTCATTCATCTCTGCATATCTTCATTTTCGTCTTTATATTCAACACTGTCATAGGCGTAACCAGGATGATCCTAAGGGGGGGGTTACATCTACCTGAAAGGGGGGGGTTACAACTACTGGAAATATCTGAGGGATATGATGTTAAGCGTATAGAGCTGAAAGTACATCCCAATGGGGGGGGGTTACAACCCCCAAAACCCCCCCCTGGTTACGCCTATGAACACTGTCATCTATTGCTGTTTGTTCTACTTCTCTTTGAGGTTTCTTGTTGTAGAGCATGTATACTACAGCCAACTGAATTCCATTCCAACTTTCACTACAACAGCTGCGCCGTCAGTTGTGATACCAATGGTGTCGGATTCAATCATTCAACCAAAAATTTTCAACCGTTCTGTCACTAATTCCATGCAGTGTCCGGCTATGCACGAGCCGTGAATTCTAATCAAACCTAGATTAAATGTTCTGCATTGTGCAAATTGAGATTTAGGTATCTGTGATTTTTTGGGAGGTCCACTCGTCGAATCTCAACGAAAATAGAGGCTACTAAAGACATGAAGTAACCTATTTCGAATTTCACGCGTTTGCGTATCCTCGCTGCTGGATTCAGCACGGTTTGCTGGACCCAGCATGTAAATAAAAACGCTGCATCTAGCTGGATTGCTGGATGCTGGGTCCAATTGCGATCTCTAGTTATAACTGAGACGCGTCATCTTCTGGAGTTTCGAGGGGTTTCGGCTCTAAATTAATGGGATTGCTCTAAAAAACAGATTACTGGGACATATTTTGCTATTTTTTTATACTCCCAAGTGCTCTACTTGCATCTAGTTAATCTCGGTATTCCAGGAAAATGACGTGCATAGTGGTCACCTAGGGCACTAGTTGCATGGTCGGTTATGATGTCATATTAGTGTTCAGCAACCCCAAAACCCCCAAGTAATCTGTTTACATCAATTTAGTGCCGAAAACCCTCCAAACTCCAGAAAATGACGTGCCCCCAATAGTGCCCCTATGCACCAGGTGCTCCGGTTTCGATTTTGATGACGTATTGGTGTTTAGAGATCCCAAAAATCCCCGAGTAATCTGTTTGCATCAATTTAGTACCAAAAACCCCCGAAACTCCAGATAACGTGCCTCAGGGGGTGTATATAATATTATGTTGGTGGCATCAAATCTACTTCCTCCGTTTCGTACTCTGTTTGGTTCTATATTTTTGGACTATCTAGGAACTTTAAAAAGCTCTTCGAAATGTTCTTTCCATCGCTCCATCTGAGATGCCCTATGGTCCGATATCTAAAATTGGATGCTCGCACACTTAACCACTGTTAACATGAACACTGTGCAGTTATCCGCGGCAGGAACTTGATGTATGTTGTCTGTGTCTATATTCGTAAATTATAAGCAAATAGCCATGATATGCAGATAACCGCTGCAAGCCAAAATTAATATCCACTCTCCAGTATCTAGAAAACGCGAATAGGCCATCTCGACCGCATTTATCGATAGCCAATCATTTGAGAGAACGGATTTGGTAAAGAAATACTTTGATCAACACTTCAAACAGATTTTAAGTAGGCGAGATGGATTTTTTAATGGCTTTTTCAGTTTGTTTTCAAACAAAAACTGACAAAGAAAAAATGAGGCAGCTTATTTTAATATTGTTTTCATAAAAATATACACGTTTACGTTTTCATCGAAAAAACAATATTGCAGCATTTGGAGGCAATGTTTAATACAAATAATAATGGAACTGGCTAATGAAACCACACGAAAATGAGGAGAAACATTTTTGGACATGTTACGCACACCAAAAAATATCTAGTAAAGAAAAAGTGCTTTATTATGAACGACTTTGTTTCTTTCTCTCGATGGCCAACTAGCCCTTTGAGAGTTTTGACCTCCTTCACAATGCCTTGATATATATATATATATATATATATATATATATATATATATATATCTCCAGTATTGCTGTTTGGGAACATCCTTAAACTAGGTACGTCGTAAAAATTTTGGAGTTTTTAATACCCCCCCCCCCTTCTGTCGTAAAGCGTCGTTTACAGTTGACCCCCTCATACCGACGTCGCAATTGCAACTCATGACCCCCTTTTTAGAGATTTTTTTAAAATTCGATGTTATTTCTGGATTTTTTAAAGTTAGCTCTCCAAGTTTATTTACGAATGTATCCAAATCAGTATTACTATGTAGCTCATTAATATCCGCGTACTTTTTCTCTCAATTCACTGTACAGCTAATAATTAGCTTTATAGGGACAAAAGACAACACTTTTATCGGAGTTCCTATGCTTTCTTAACTGCATCATATTTAATATTTATTTTATTTTGATTCCAATGCCATTTCTTTTATTACGTATAAATGGATACAATGTACCTACTAACTAAATATAATAGAATATTTTATTTCTATTCATTCTTGTAGAATTGTTTTACAAAGAGTATTTAGTAAATAAGTGAACAGTTTAATATTTATTGCTTCCAGACGTTGTTCTGAAAAGAAGCGTTTCTGTAAAGACATAGAACAATGTTTTATTGTTTGTTAGTCTGTATAAAACTGATAGCAATATTATTAAGGCTGTGAGTGATAAAAACAAAATGAAATGATAAATTTTTTATATTCGTGAACTTCAAACGACGTCGGATGTACACTCATGGCCCCCTCCCCTCTGTCGTATATCGTCGTAATAAGCAAAGTCCCCCTCCCCCTTTTCAATGACCTAGTTTATGGATGTTCCCTTTCGAGAGGTGTATTAACATTTATCTATTTCAAGTCTCTCTTCACATTGTGTTTCAATCTCTGTAGGGGACGACCTGAGTGCGCCTTCCTATAGGTTGTGCCGTAAAGGTGGTTTTCGTATCTCCATTATCATTATTTCTTAGTACATGACCTATCCAGGCTAATCTGGGGGACCTGCCTGGCAATACTTATTAGCAAAGCCTGTCCAGCGAGTGTTTCTATTTTCTGATTACTGTAAACTATCTAGCTGCCTTGCTGGTCTTGACAAGGACTTAAGATGGATTTGCGGGTTTTGTTTTCAAAGGCTGTAAGACGTTCTTGATCTCTTAGAGTCATACGTCACGTTTCACATCTATATAGCACAACTAGTCTTATGGTGCTTTCAGGACAAGAACCAGAATTTAAGTATTTCGTTCTTCTCGCTAATATCATTAGTATCGTTGATTGTTTTAACCAGCTATTTAAATTCCTTGACATTTTTGAAAGTCTCATTATCAACTTATTTTAGATTTTTGGATCGACTGGCCTTGTTTCTCCGTGAGACTTTAAGAAACTTGTCTTTTGAACACTTGTGGATAGTGCAACCTATCTAGCTGCTGTCTTGAGCTCGTTGTATTTTGCTTCTATGTTCCCAGTAGTTCCCACTATTTCTCTTCAATATATTTATGTGATTAGTATACGCCAACAGTTTTTACTTGTACTTTATAACCGTACGTGTACTTTGTAAAGTACTGTTTACGTATTACCCATTCCATAACAAGGTTATAATTTGTCCTCTCCAAGCCATCATGGGTTTGTTTGAAGACTACGGATAAGTTATATGCGTCTTTATTGTACTTCCATCTTTTATCTAATACTTATCAAATGTTAAACATTTGATCCGTACTTCCTCTTTCTTTTCCGAATCAACACTGATATGTATCTATACACATTCTCTTCAGCATTGAGCATATTATAACTCGCACAGCAGGAATACGCCACGGAAGTTACGATTCCTTTCTTGTACAGCGGAACCAATATTGCCTATGACCAATTCTCAGTATTCTCTTCTTTCTTCTATATTTCCAAAATTAGGTCTTATATGGTTTCTGCGAGTTTAATTACACACTTTTCAATCAGTACCGTTGTTATTCCATCGCAACCGGGAGCCTTGCTGTTTTCAGCTTCTGTCTTCTTCTTCAAGTGCCGTCTCCTAATCGGAGGTTGGATATCATCATCACTATCTTTACTCTATCCACCGCTGCTCTAAAGAGTTCTATAGAACTGCATCTAAACCAGTCCCTTAAATTCTTTAACCAAGACACTCTCCTTCTTCCTATACTCCTTCCGCCTTTTATCTTTCCCTGTATTATCAGTCTTAGCATTTCATATCGCGGTCCCCTCATTACGTGTCCCAGATATTGTAACTTTCTTATTTTTATTGTGTTTATTATTTCGCATTCTTTACCCATTTCTCGCAGTACTTCCGTGTTCGTTTTCCTCTGTGTCCATGCTATTCTAAGCATTCTTCTGTAACACCACATTTCAAATGACTGTAGCTTATTTATGTGTTCTTGCTTTAATGTCCAGGTTTCAAGTCCATATTGTAGTATCGAGAACACGTAGCATCTCAAAGCTCTTGCTCTCAGTTCTAAGCTAAGGTCTTTGTTGCAGAGAACTGTTTTCATTTTTACAAACGCATTTCTTGCTATTTCTATCCTGGTCCTTATTTCTGTTGTTTGATCATTTTTCTCTGAAATCCAGGTTCTTAGGTATTTGTATTTATCAACCCTTTCTATCGGTACATTTCCCAAATGTATGCTTGTTTGTATGTTTGTTTTCTTAGTTATTATCATGTATTTGGTCTTTTTTATATTCATTTTTAGTCCATATTCTTTACAGAAATTGTTTGTTTTGTTCAGTAGTAGTTGGAGTTGTTCAGTAGAGCTTGCTATAATTACGGTGTCATCTGCATATCTTATGTTGTTAATAGATCTTCCGTTAATTATTATTCCTTCACTTTGAGATAGCAATGCTTCTTCAAAAATGGCTTCACTATATGCATTAAAGAGTAATGGAGACATAATACATCCCTGCCGAACTCCTCTCCTGATTTCAATTTCTGGACTGGGTTCGTTATCTATTACAATTTGTGCTCTTTGATTCCAGTAAAGGTTTGTTATTATTCGTAAGTCCCTTTTGTCTATGTTTTTTGTCTTTAGAATTTGGACTAATTTTGCATGTCTTACTTTGTCAAAAGCCTTCTCAAAATCAACGTAACAAACATGCACATCCACATTCATGTCCATGCATCTTTGAGCTAACACATTAAAAGCAAATAACGCCTCTCTGGTTCCTAGTCCGTTTCTGAACCCAAACTGACTATCATCTATTCCTTCTTCTAGTTTTTTGTTTATACGACCATGTATTATTTTCAAGAATAATTTGAGAATGTGATTATTAATGATATTGTTCTGTATTCACTGCAATCTTTAGCGTTTGTATTTTTAGGGATAGCACAAAAGGTTGAGAGTAACCATTGTTTTGGTATGTTTCCTGTTTTGTACACTGTGTTAAACAAGTCTACGATAATGTCTAAGGTTTCATCATTTATACATTTTAAGCTTTCTACTGGGATTTGGTCTGGACCTACTGCTTTACCATTTTTGCTGTTTTTTAATGCCGATTTAATTTCTTCTTTTAATATCTTCAAAACCGTATCATCTTCTACTTCGACTTCCATCTGCTCTGTTCTATTGTCTTTGAACAATTCATTTATGTATTCTGTCCATCTCTTTAATTTTTCGTTAGTACTCAACATAAGTTTCCCATCTGTATCTTTTAGTATTCCCGGTTTTCTTTTTCTGCTGATCTGCGTTAATTCCTTAATTTTTTTATGTGTGTTAAAATTATCATATCTTTTCTGGTGTTCTTCTATTTCTGCGCATTATTCTTTTAACCACTGTTCTTTAGCCTGTTTAATTTTGGATTTTATTTGTTTATCCACATTTTTGTACATCTGATTATCTTTGTTTTTATGCTGACGTCTTTCTTCAATTAAATCTAAGATTTCCTCCGTCATCCATTGTTTCTTTTTGTATCTGGTTGGTGTAAGAATTTCTTTTTGACATTTATCTATTTCTGTCTTTATTAATAACCATTTTGTCTCTGTTTCAGTATTTTGCTGGATTTGTTCTTCAGCTTCTGTATACTTTCACAAACTTCGTCTAATGTTGGTAGGATCACCTCCATTTACTTTGTGTCTTACTCTGTTTGGTTCTCTACTTGACTATCTAGCAAACATATAAAAGCTCTTTAACATGTTCTTTCCATCGGGTTCCTCCTGAGATGCGCTATAGTCCGATATCTAAAATTGGATGCTCGCACACTTAACCATTGTTAACATGAACACTGTGCAGTTCTCCGCGGCAGGAACTTGATGTATGTTGTCTGTGTCTATATTATAAGCAAATAGCCATGATGTGCAGATAACCGCTGCAAGCCAAAATTAATATCCACTCTCCAGTATCTGGAAAACGCGAATAGGCCATCTCGACCGCATTTATCGATAGCCAATCATTTTAGAGAACGGATTTGGCAAAGAAATACTTTGATCAATACATACTTCAAACAAATTTTAAGTAGGCAAGTTGGATTTTTTAATGGCTTTTTCAGTTTGTTTTCAAACAAAAACTGACAAAGAAAAAATGACACAGCTTATTTTAATATTGTTTCCATAAAAATATATAAGTTTACGTTTTCATCGAAAAAACAACACTGCAGCATCTGGGAGCAAGGTTTAATACAAATAATAATGGAACTGGATAATGAAACCACACGAAATTGAAGGGAAACATTTTCCATCAACTCTCTGTTTCTTGCAATATGTATCAGAGATTCTATGTCGTTAGTTCCTCTCCATTGCTATGTTTCGGAGCCAGAACATTTTTTTGCGCCCCATTCCTCTCTTGCCTTCAATTTTACCCTCGATTATAAGTTGGAGGAATTGGTATTTTTTATTCCGCATGATTGGGCCCAGATACGCCCTTTTCCTTTCCTTGATAGTTTCAAAATGTTGGCGTTCTTGTTTGATTCTTTTAAGGATATCTACATTTGTGACTTTCGTCGTTCATGGTATCTTTAGGATAAGGCGATAAAGTCACATTTCGAAAGCTTTTAATATGTTTATATCCCTCGTTTTGAGTGTCCAGCCCTCTACGCTATATGCAACACAGACCATATGTAGCACTTAATAATTAGTAAATCTTAGTCTCAGTTGAAGATTGAAATCTGATATCAGTACTTTCCTGAATTTTACGAAAGCTTTTCGAGCTTGCTCAATGCGATATTTTACTTCCCTGTCCGATGCCCAGTCTTCAAAAAGCCAAGTATGTAAATTTCCTCACTCTTTCAATTGACTCGGTATTGAGTGTTATAGTGGAGTTTTCGAGTGCATCCAAGTTTCTGGAGATGATCATGAATTCGGTCTTTTTGGTATTAATCTCTAATTCCATTCGCTTATAGACCAGGGCACATCTATATATAGGACTTTGAGAGGTGACTCATATTTTTGAAGAAATTGCTTGGAAATAACTCATATAATAATAATTGAGTTATCCTCCCACTCAAAAACGTCCGGAACATTGTTTAAATAATGAAAATGTCAAAAAATTAAGGAAAAATTCGATTTTTTCTTCGTTTTTTGATTATAACTTTAAAAGTATTCATTTGCGAGAAAAGTTGCACTAACATAAAAGTTGCGTAATTAAATTTCTTACAATATAGTATTAGCTAAAAATTTTAAAAATTGTCACCCTTGTTGCAAAATAGCAATAATTGCGAAAAAAACATAAAAAACAAGTATTCGCATTTTACGTTTTTCAACCATTTATGCTACATTTAGGACCTTCATATTTCACCAAGAAAAACTATATGATATAATAAAACAAGACTGTAAATTTCATTAAGATCGGTCTAATAAATTTTGCAAAATAAATTTTGCAATCCAGCTTTCGCAAAAAAAATTCATTTTCTCAAAATGTTGCAGGACTGAAAATAAAGCAGACAGCAAGTTGATTTTTTTACATATGGAAGAATACAGTAACTCTCATTTGCAATTTGCAAAATTAAAATCGAATAACTACCGCGGCGCCAGGAATTTTTTTAAATAAACATTAATTTTTGGTGCTACGCGCAGGAAAGCGGTGTTCGATTCACACAAGTTGATTTCCACCAAAATTTCTTCCAATCTTTATATAATATATTATTTTCTTACTCTATATTTTGTTGTATTTTAGTATTTTAATTCCACAAAAATCAAACTAATTTGATTATTATTTGTGAAATATTATTTAAACAATTGCATATGTTTAAAAATAATAAACTTTTATTCACTAAGTTAAAATATATGAACAAAGAAAGTTTTTGCTAAAAAAAGTGTTATTTCAAAACACAGACAGAGTATGTGTTTTTATTTTGCAATAAACAAATTTGTTTATGTCGAAATGTACTAAAAATTAAAATTTATCAATCATTATCAAAGGTAATTGGAATGCCCAATCAGAGCAATTTATCCGCTATCCTGCGCGTAGCACCAAAAATTATTGTTTATTTAAAAAAAAATCCTGACGCCGTGGTAGTTAATTGACTTTAATTTTGCAAATTGCAAATGAAAGGTACTATATTCTTCTATATGTAAAAAAATTTCAACTTGCTATCTACTTTATTTTCAGTCCTGCAAAATTTTGAAAAAATAAATTTTTTTTGCGAAAGCTGGATTGCAAAATCTATTGAATCGATCCTAATTAAATTTACAGTATTGTTTTAATATATCATAAAGTCTTTCAGGGTAAAATATGAAGGTCCTAAGTGTAGCATAAATGGTTGAAAAGCGTAAAATGCGAATACTTGTTTCGTTATGGTTTTTTTCGCAATTATTGCTATTTTGCAACAAGGGTGACAGTTTTGAAAATTTTGAACCAATTCTACATTGTAGTAAATTTAATTACGCAACTTTTATCTTAGTGCAACTTTCTCGGAAGTAAATACTTTTAAAGTTGTAATAAAAAAAATCGAATTTTTCCTTAATTTTTTGACATTTTGTTTATTTAAACAATGTTCCAGACCTTTTTAAGTGGGAGGATAACTCCTTTTTAAGTGGGAGGGATTATCATTATATAAGTAACCTCTCAACTTCCATCTTCCCCCTCCGACACACAAGAAACTCCCAAATGTTCCTGTTCATCTTCCGGCCACGTACTCTACCGAAAGCCCAAACACAAAAAGATTCATTTACCGTCCGCTCTAATGCAAACATGCATTGACGAACTCCCGGTAGAGTACGAAACATCCTCGAGGCTACCCCGTTAGCCTACCGTACCCACCTTTAACATATCCTCTTCCCTACCCCGAACAGGGAGAAGTTGGTTTTTTGCGGTTTCCCAACTTCATTGCACAATTATACCTGTTCGTCCCAAGAAAATAGCCGCAACTATTTTCTTCACTCGAACGCTCACTGTCCACGCTGCGCTCATAAGCCACCCCCTGACCGCCCACGAGGGACGCAGGTTCGCCTGTCGTTGTACAATGGTTTCTAGGGAGACTGGTCGAGAGCAAAGCACGGACAGTACACGTAAATGTCTATGGAACCAACAACAATCCATCAAACTTTCTTCTCTGTTGACTTCTTAGCCTTCTGGACACCACCGTCCGGCATAACTCAGGAATCCAAAAAACACCAGGATACGGCACTTGCCCCAGTGTGTTTTTCGGACTGTTTGCTTTTGCTGCCAACATTTTACATTCACTACAAACCCTGAAGAGGACTAAATCCTAAACGGGGACAATCATTGAACGCATTTCTACATAGCATTATATCTATACACGCAAATCAAACAATGATAGTAGTAGTCCATCTCAAAACAGATGAGCCCTGGACTATTATTGTATTCTCCGATTATAATGACAAATTGTTGAAGATCAACTATTATGTTGTCACCAGGACCGCGCCATCCACGTGTGCAATGTGTGCGGAGCACACAGGCGCCAGCAATTAAGGGACGCCACTAGAGTTGTTATAAAAATTTTACGCGGGTGAAAACAACACTTACTCATTTACCGACCTTGTTACTCTGTATATCACAACTTCAAAGGTAGGCACATTACGTATTGATTTAAATCTGCATAAACAAGGAAAATCTTGTAGACGTGCAACCAAAAAAATGTTTAGGAGATGAAATATATCAACATTTATATTCATACGCTCAGTCCACATATTGTATGAAGTTCTGATGAAAGTTAACTTTGTTAGAAAAATTTTCAATACAGAACAATGAATATGCAGCTGGCCTTAAATGCTTTACAAGTGTTAAAATATTTCTTGCTCGAGTTTCGGACAGATAGCAAATTTAATGATGTTATTGCTACAGCAAATGAAGCTGCAGAGAAACTGGGTGTGGAACCCAGTTTTCAACCAGCCGCACTGCTACGGAGTCAGAACAAAAGCAGACAGTTCGATTACAAACATAAAGACGAACCGATTTTGGGTGCTAAAATGTCATATTATGTCATACACACTTAAGTTCTTGTATTGTGTTCTCGACCAAGCATTAATTTCAGTAAATGAAATGAAAATTTGAAATCTTTCAAATTTTTATATAATTTGAACGACAGTACAGAAAACTTACAATTAAAACTTTTGTGTAGAAATTTGAAAAAATTATGAGATTTGATCATCTAGATTATAGAAACGATTTGTTTGAAAAAAATTATACAGCTTCAGCTTTTGTTAAAAGAATTAAATAATGATGTTTGTAAAAATTTTTAAACAATTTAACTGTAGTTGCCCAAATTTAACAAAAGCTCTTTGCATTTTGCTCGCTCTGCCCATCTGTTGCACTGCTGAACTATCTTTGTCTAAACATTAGAAAAATTTTTTTAAGATCGACCAGCAGTTCAGAGCGCTTGACAAAATCTATCATTTCTATAGAGTCTATTAGATGAAATTGATATTCACCATAGTATAAAAAGATTTTCCGAACTGAAGACGCGAAAAGTGAATTTCTTATAAAATAGCTTTTCATGTTTAAGGGTATAGGCGAAAAATGTCGTCTGTCAACATTTTCAATGTGTTTTAAATGTATTAATTTTTTTCGAATCCTGAGAAAACTAATAAATATTTTTGAAAAATTTAAGGACAGAATGAAAGATTGCATTATTACCGAGGGCCGAAAGTCCCTAGAAACTTCTATATTGGTTATTTTAATAAATTAGAGGGGTGCAAAAATAGAGAAAATTTAGTGTGATTTTTAATTACAAATATCTCATTCAAAAGAAACTTTTTGGTTATTCTAAGGGACTTTCAGCCCTCGATAATAATGTATATAACTATATAACCTTTCAATCTGCGTTTACATTTAAAAAAAAATGTAGTTTTCTCATGATTCAAAAAAAATGAATACATTTAAAACACATTGAAAATTTTGACAGGCGATATTTTGCACCTATACCCTTAATACAAAATGGTTGAATGCTCGAATATATGAATTTTATGAAAATAAAAGGCAGATATCGAGTATTGGATTTATCAAATCGTGCAAACTATTTAACGTTCTAAGTTAATTTTTACATAAGTTAAGAGTATTTATAAAAACTCAAAATTTATTATTTATTTTACAATTTTCTAAGCAACCGATAAGGATAGACATATTCAGCGAACGCCATGTTGAAGTTTTTTTATACGATTTATAAGTTTCTTACTCTCAAATTTGTTTAAAATGTTTAACTTTTTGGTGATAGACGAAAAAAGCGAAAATTTACCGTTTTTTTGATCTTCATTATTTTTTTATAACTATGTATATCATCAAAATCGGCTACAGAAAACATATAGGTTATTATTATGGATGTCCATACTACTCAAAAAATTTGGTTTCGGCCTGGAGGGTGTTGTGTCACCAACAGGATATTTTTTTCTTTATTTCTCTGAACTACTGGCTAACACTGGGTTAGACAACAATTATAATACTCTCCATAAACAATAAATAAAAAAAATTGTTATCTATTTATTTATATTTAAAATATTCATTTAAGTTTTTAGAGTGTGTTCAAAAAATATATAAAAATAAACTACACTAAATTAAAAAACAACATTAAACATTTGTTACTTTATGGACACCCTGTATAGCAAAGCGTCATATTGACCCAACGCTTTATGCAATTGTTTCATAATGTATCAGGGTTAATTACACCACGCTATTAGTGCACTCAAGCAAGTTGTTATACAAATATTTAAATATTGATATTCCATCAATATTACCTTCTATTAGAACACGTGTAGGTATTCTATGTTTTATTTCATGGTTACTTTTTTATCATCATGGAAACTAATAAAACGATATATTATTTTTATGTCACCTTTGATCGTTATTAGATTGCTTATAAGAATAATTTAATGATTTTTTGTTTGTTTTTCTTTTATAATAATTGCTAAATGGTGTACGGTTAAAGAGAGAGTACAGAAAATATGCTATCTAGGCTGCAACATTAAGGATAGTTGGGATCATAGCTACGAAATAAAAACTCATATTGAAAAAGCCAGAAGCTCTTTTAACAATCTTAGGAAGATTCTGCGCAACTTGTCTTTAGGTATCAATATACGCATAAGAATTCTTAGATGTTACGTCTTTAGTGTCCTCCTCTACGGAGTTGAAAGCTGGAGTCTGAGAGAAGATGCCATAAAACGGTTAGAGGCGTTTGAAATGTGGCGCTACCGACGTATGTTGAGGATCTCATATATACACCACACAACTAATTTAACTATCCTCCAGAGGCTAAGAAAAGACAAAGAAATAATTAACACCGTAAAGAACAGAAAATTGGCTTACTTCGGCCACATTATGCGTAACGATAAATACCGACTGCTACAGTTGATTCTACAAGGCAAGATTGAGGGCAGGAGAGGCCCTGGACGTAGACGTATATATCTTGGCTGGCCAATCTTAGGAAGTTGGGACATCTTGGATATTAAAGCACCCTAATATGTCTGTGTAGATTATGGCGTTCGATCCGACCATCACTTGTGACATCGTTGCCGTATCCTCTATTTTTTCATATTATCACGTTACAATTTTTGTGATATTATACACGAGCGTGACACCCTCAAAAAAGCGCTTAGTTTTCAAGATACTGACCACAGAGGGATGAATGGCTAATTTTATTCATACTTTATATTTCCGAGGGTGCTGAAACCGAAAATGAAGTTTATTTTGAATTTTATGTCGGGGAACATTGTCAAAATCGCAATTTTAACCTAAAAATAAAAAAAAAGAAATCACGTTTTTTTGCGTTTACCTCGCTACAACTCTGTTCCATTTTAATATTTTTTTCTGAAATTTTTACACTAACATTTCTGAAGACAAAGGTATCTGCCTCAAGTTTTTATTCTTATCATGATAAAGGTTATGAATTTTTCAAAGAAAAAGGAGCGGATTTGTGCATTGCAAAGTTTAATCGCAAAAGTTGTGTGACGAAGTTTAAAATTTAGCTTCTCAATCACATTTATTTTAAAGTAAAGAGTACGAAGAAGTTTTCTGGTAAGTTTTAAATCAAAATGTTTTATAGAAAAAAAATAGTGCAACTTTTAATGTCAACATTAGAAATCCCCAATATAACGCTTATTTTTTGAGGGACAGACAATCTAGGTCTAATTTCTCACATTTAGTACTATCATTGGATTATAAGCTTTCATTTGACACCTCATTTGTCATTTTACCTAGTATAATGACGGAGAAGTAAACGTTATTATTCTATTATTCTTGTAGGTACATTTAACATTGATTGAAATTATGAAAGAAATATACAGAAAACAGCATGGCAACACTGTGACCCACAAACATAAAAATTCAGCCACATTCAGCTGTGCGTTACATAGGGTGCTTTAATATCCAAGATGTCCGGAAGTTGACTGGTCTAACGTCAACTGATCTATTTCGAGCTGCCGTAAATAGAATAAGATGGGTCAATGTGGTCGCCAACATCTCCAGAAGATAGGCACCTTTAGAAGAAGAAGGTGTACGGTTCGTATATAAACATTTTATATAAATATAAGTATTTCATTTATGATCGAACAATATACTAACTTAGAAGATGGAGAAGTAATTTCAACATCCAACTACCAACAATGGTACAATGGAGAGATCGGTACAAGAAATTACATGAATTCTAAGATAAGGGATATAAAAAGAGAATACTGGACAAGCTTTACCAAAGAAATAAAACACGACTAATATGGAACCCAAAGAAAAGTTTGAAAAATAGTAAAAGGTACGAAAAAACTTAATAGCCGATAGGTATATATGTTACAGTTCAAGTTGATTATCCAGTTGGAGTTGACTTTTCCTAGTTCGAGTCGACTCAAACGGCTGGTTTTAGTAAAAGTTGATTATAAATATAAAATGAAGATTTTTATTCAACATTTACTAGTAAAAGTAGACTCCAACTAGTTAAAGTATACTCTTCCCAATGCCATTTAGTAAAAGTTGATTCAACAAACAACCGATTCTAGAAATTAAATGTTACTGTATATTATGTTCAAATCGTGATATTTATAGTCCAGGCTGTATCGTCGCCCCCGTTAGGTAAATTATTCCAGTTCGATTTTTTGCACAAACTTACTCAAAAAGAGGTCCTTATAACGAATCCACATGGTGTCAGGTGGTACCGTAATCGAAAAATTGTTTAAACAATTTTTTTAAACAAATTCACACAAAAAATTCACTTCGAGCATTTTTTTTACATCATTAATTTGGGTTATTCGGAGCTAAAGAAGTCTTTTGTGATTTTTCTGTAAAATTTATTGTTCTCGAGTTATACGCGATTTAAAATTTGAAAAATGCGAAAATGACCATTTTCAAGGCTTAATAACTCAGTTTAAAATTATTATTATGAAAGTCAGAAAGTTACCAAATCAAATTTTAACGAGCCCCCTACAAGGTACTGAAGAAATATTTGTCATTATTGTATTACTAATAGGTGTGGATCCCGCGTATGAAATAAAAGTTGATTAATAGCAAGCTGAAAATTTGTTAATAGCTTAAGGGTGTCTAGTCGAACAAACTTTGATATATGGGAACACTGGAACAGGGGAAGTTTTAATTGTGGAACAGGTTAAAAATTTGGAACGGTCAGACCACGAAAACGGCACATGTATTTTGTCCGACAGAATAGACTTAAACTCTCCGAACAGAGATTAAACTCTCATGCAAAAATCAGACTGCTATTTATCACCAAATGGGCGTTTTAATGAGTGGAACATGTAGAGTATGTCAAATGACAGGAATTATGACAGGTGCCAAATAGCAGTCTGATTTTTCATGAGAGTTTAATCTCTGTTCGGAGAGTTTAAGTCTGTTCTGTCGGACAAAATAAATGTGCCGTTTTCGTGGTCTGACCGTTCCAAATTTTTAACCTGATCCACAATTAAAACTGCCCCTGTTCCAGTGTTCCCATATATCAAAGTTTATCCTACTAGACACCCTTAAACTATTAACAAATTTTCAGCCTGCTATTAATCAACTTTTTTTCATACGCGGAATCCAGACCTATAAGCTGTTGTTTTTAATTATTAACAATGAGCGCTAGGAGCGTATTGAGGCGGCTGTCAATGTAAGTGCGACTGAGATGCACCATTGGACGGTCGGAATTGAGGATCTTAGTCGCACTCACATTGACGGCCGCCTCAATACGCTTTTAGCGCTCATTGTTGATAATTATTAAAAATAACAGCTTAGTAATAAAATAATAACAAAAATTTCTTCAGGTTCTTGTAGGGGGTTAACTTTGATTAGGTGACTTTCTGACTTTCATAATAATAGTTTTTAATCGAGTTATTAAGCCTTAAAAATGGTCATTTCGCATTTTTCAAATTTTAAATCGCGTACAACTCGAAAACTATCAATTTTAGAGAAAAATCACAAGAGACCTTTTTTGCCCCGAATGACCAAAATAATCTAAAAAAATTTGTCCGGAGTGAAATACTTAGTTATTTATAAAACAGTTCGTGAAGTATGCTTTTTGCGCACGCACGCGATGTTTAGAGCACGAGCGGGCCGAGTGCTATACATCGCCTAAGTTCGCAAAAAGTACTTCACGCACAGTTTCATACAATATTTTATCTACCAAAAAACAAATAAAAAAACTGCAACTCTTCGTCACTGGAATACATTCCTATTTTAGAATTTTTTAGAACTTTGACATTTAAAAATTCAAACTTCTGTCACACCACAAAACTTTCAAAACTTTTTTTGTAATTTATTGCTCACATGCCATCACCATGACAAGGCGAAAGTTAAGGATATTTGATTAAATGAAAGTGTGCTAAAAAACAGTGCGAAAAAGTAAATCCCATTTAAAATACATTACTACTTCAGGCACACTTTAAACCCTTTATGTACTGCTATCTATATTTACAATGTTCACACAATAAAAACTTATACATAATATGAGGTAGAGTAGATAAGAATTATTTTTGTGAATTTGGTTAACAAAAATTGGTTAAACAATTTTTCGACCGCGGTACCGCCTGACACTGTGTATTTGTTATAAGGATGTATTTGTTTGAGTAATTTTGTGCAAAAAAATCGAATCAGAATAATTTACCTAACGGGGGCGACGTTACAGCATGGACTAATAAGTAGTTGAAACGGTCAAAACAAAGAGACGCACACTCATCAAAAATGCACGTGAGATTATACTAGTATAAATTGTATAATCTACTTTTACTAACAATAGTTAGGAAGAGTCAACTTCAACTAGTAAAAGTTGATTTAAATTTTTCAAATCAACTTTTACTGCTCGTTTCAGTTGGAGTTGACTCGAACTAGGAAAAGTCAACTCTAACTGAGAATCAACTTGAACTGTAACATATACACACAACCAAACTTATATGGAATCACCATGTATTTCAAAGCAATTTATTTCTTTTGAAAAAACTTGTTATTGTTGCGAAGACTAAAGGTTTTTATTGAAAATAAATAAATCGATAAGACAATCAGTACAGCTCGGTACGGTATAGGTTATTTTCTTGAGTTGCAAATTGAACGAAAATAAATAAACTATAGGTATTAAATTTACAATCAAGATGCAGTAGAAATAAACAAGGGCGCCCATATAAAAATTTTTAGGGGGGGGCCAAACTTGAAGATGTTGCACATTACATTTTGTATATTTCGGATGACAATATATACAGTAGACTCTCTCTATAACGAACACGGATATAACGAGGTTTCTCTTATAACGAGGTACAGTTCTACAATTGCGATCATTAAAAATAGTTTACAGGATTACGTATCTAGGAGCCGATTTTTTTAAATTTTTACCCCGTGTAAACGCACCTTTTACGTCAAAGTGACGTTACCAGTGGTGTACCTAGAATAGGTTGATTAAAATTAAAAAATCAAAATAATATAAATAATATATTTTACAAAATTTAACAAAATGAAAAGTATAGAAAGAAGTCTTTTTGAATAAACTTGATAATGGTATTAATAACGAAAATAAGGAAGTCTGGTTTTAAAATACCCTTTTATTTTAAATCTACTTTATATTAAATATTGATAAACACATCTTTGTTTGATTTTCCATATGCACATATGGCTCACGTTTAAATCTGCAGCAACTTGCCTTAGTGACCAACCTTCGAGTTTGGTAATTGCTCTTGCTTTTTGCGTATAACTCAAATGCAGTCGAATCATTTTGGAGGAGTTTGATATCGTTTTATTTTATTTTTTAACATTTCTGAAATTTTTGACAAGCATTGACTTTTTCAAATTTTTTGACTTTGACATTTATCAAATCCGTACGACACTGCTATTTTTGCAGTATTACAATGTAAAAATTAAAGTGTAAACTATTCAGTGACCGTAACTGTACATTAGGTGTCCCATGAAATTCCTATTGAACTATGATGCTCTATAACGAGGCATATTTGGTTACAACGAGGAAAATTGAAATCGAAGAATACGTGTCTTTACCTGTTTTTAGCGTGGTAATGGTCATAAATAAATAAGTGCCCCAACTGCCTGTACATAGAAATACCCAACATCTGTCTTATTATCGAGGCCAGTGCTGTAATAAACGTAATAAACTCGGTCACCTGTAATAAACTTCTGCCTGTTTATCGACCGATATTGAATATTATAGGAAATTTACAATTTATGACGGCGAAGTCTCATTGTTTACTGTTCAGGTTGACCATCGACACCTAATAAACTACGTAAGAGGCATCAAAACAAGGCATCATATTATTGTTGTTTGATATAACGAGATCCGCTTATAACGAGATAATTAGTCCACCATTTCAGTTCTCGTTATAGAGGGAGTCTACTGTAGTTTAAACCACCTTAAAAACCTAGTTTGAACCCTGTTGTGAGAAATTATTCATACATTTAAATACTAGACCAAATTTTTAAATGGAAATGTCATGGGTACCACAAAAGTTGCGCCTCTCTTTAAAAGCCGTTTGAAAAGAATACAATGCTTGCAAAGCCCTGCCTTCAACTTTGACGAGTAGACTAACCATGAGTACGTGTCGAACCAAGTTTTTACTTTAAAATCTTAAAAAGGAGCCCCCTTTATTTTTGCAGATTTAGAATCCTTATGAAAAATAAGTCACAAATATTCTAAACATTTTTAAAATCGTTGATAGATGGCGCAAAAAAATCGCATTTTCCGATTATAGTGCCATCCGTCAACAATTCTAAAAAAAGTTTCGAATAAATGTTACTTTTTTTTAGGAGGAAACTCAATCTGCAATAAAAAACGGGGGTTCCTATTTAAGATTTTAAAGTTAACTCTCACCCCCACCTCTAGAGTGTGGAATGAAAAATCCTGTTTGATGTCATTCTATAGATTTCTGAAAAATATTAAACCCGTGTTTTTTAGTTTTTCATTTGGAAGTATATTTCTCGAGATATTAGACCGTTTCTATAATTTTGCTATGGTGTCACGATATATCGTTTTTCCCGATTATAGCGCTCTCTATCCACAATTCGCAAAATGGCTCGAATAAAATTTGCTTATTTTTACAAGGAAAATCCAAATCTGCAACAAAAATTAGGGGTTGCATTTAAGATTTTAAAGTTACCCTCCGCTCCACACCCAGGGGTTGAAGGGACTTGTTTAGTGTCATCGCATAGATTTTTGAGAAATATTTAACACATATTTTTCAGTTTTTCGATCCGATGTTCATTTCGCGAATTATTCGACCTTTCCGCTACTTTTGGGAAACCCTGTATATAACACTCATTCGCCATGAAAGATCACCTGTTTTTTATTTAAATAAAATTGTTCTGTTCATCATAATGTACACTTTAAAATAATCTAGGTACTTACTAAAAAAATACCTACTTTTGGAAACTAAAATTTGACTATGTTCAATCAATTTTAAAAATTATTTTTCAATCTGAATTTATTTCTGCTTATGAAATTCTGCTATTCGGTGCACACAAAACTCAAAACTTAATATAGAAAACAAATATAATCACTTCACAGATTTTACACTTTATCTTTATAGTGCCAGTTCTTAAAGACAAATGGCTCATTGGTGATTATCGGTCAGAGATCGGATTTCTTGCTGATAAGATTTTCTTTGCAGTATTATAAATGATTTATTTAATTTGTAATTTTGGGTGTCGATTACAGTATATATTATGATGTTCCCACGTTTTTAATCTCTTTCAATGTTTTCGTTAATAGCATACCGTGACTGTGCGAAATGTGTATTATGCACATTCGATATAGACCGCTGTCGCAGACACACAGATTTTCTGTTAAACTATTAATTACCCAATATGTGAATATTTTTATTAATAAATATGTTGTTTCCAATTTATCTCTCAAAATTATCCAATAATTTTTTGACAAAAATACGTTTATATGTAATATAAATTTAATTTCTGTTCTTTCCCGAAAAGCTAGGGTGGGGCCACGGCCCCCCTGCCCGTGTGTATGAGCGCCTATGGAAATAAACAAACCAAGACACGTTAAATGCTACTAGGAGCACTTTCGAATCATAATTTACAATGTAGGTATATACATACATACATTGCAAAGTTTATACATTGTGAATTATGATTCGGGAGTGCTCCTAGTAGCATTTAACGTGTATTGGTTTGTTTATTTCTACTGCATCTTGATTGTAAATTTAGTATAGTATAGGTTTTTATATTTTATTCAATGACTTTATATTATTCAATAAAAATGAGGTTTCTTGTTACATCTGGACTAAATTTTACTAAAAAGTAATCATAGTTTAGCAAATAGCGTGATTTCTTCAGAACTGAGCAACTAATTTTAAGGTTAAACGGTGACATTATATTCTTCCGCGTCTATTGATAGCCGAATTGAATTTTTTCAAGTAACCATGAACTATATAACATACAGTATGGTGCAAATGAATCGAATAAATTCGTTATTTCTTCGTTTTTTCTTATGCTGGCGACTTCAAGGCAAAATCCTGAACCAGGCCGATTTTTATTTTTAAATTATGGTTGACATATATCTCATACTAGTGACATCTGCGCGAACCTTAAATGTATGTAACACTTGTTCCCCCTCTATCTACAGGAACATAAGAAGGACAAGAACAAGACAAGGACCACACCACAAATAAGGAAATAAGGACCAAAGGAAAAAAAATAAATCTGAAGTTGAAGTTGACAGGACACCTGGTTGTGCATTGCCTTGACTGGGTAAATTTACATTTACTGGGTAAATGATTAAAAAATCAAAACCCAAAAAAAAGGAAGAAGAAGAAGAAGACATCTGCACGTGATGACGTAATCAATGATTTTTTTAAATGAAAATAAGACTCATGTGCTAGCTCATTTGAAAGGTTATTCAATTCTCTAGCCAGTAATATAAACATTAACATAATTATTTATACAGGGTGTCCAGAAACTCTACCGACAAACGAAGACAGGAAATTCCTCAGGTCATTTTAAGACAATTTAACCCAACTCACTTAGTCCGAAAATGTTTCCTAATGGAGCTAGAGCTCTTTGAAGATGGCGTCATGTAATTAGTTTTTCTTAAATACCTCCAGGACGCTTTTATTTAGAAAAACGAAAATTCGTATGCATATTTACTTTCCAGATATGAATCGATTCCATCCATTGTGAATTTCTAGTACCGGTCATAGGCGTCCGTTTTGGGTAGGGTTACGGTTATTTTATCGCATAACTTTTTTGTCTTTAACTGTTAAGCATTTTTGACACTGGATTATTAAATTGTGAGGTATTCTAGTACTAAAAGGTACTATTACTTTAAGTCGGCAGGATACACCGTTTTCTAGAAAAATCGATTTGAAAGTTTTTCGTTTTTGGAACTTGAAAAAAAAATGAAAATTTTTTTCAAAAAAAAGTATTATATTTTATTAACTTAAAGCAAGAGCAACTTTTAGTATTCGAATACTTCAGAATCTAATAATTTAGTGTCAAAAATGCTTGAAAATTAGAGACAAAAAAGTTATGCTATAAAATAACTGTTGGCCTACCCAAAACGGACGCCCATGTCCGGTACTAGAAATTCGCAATTAATTAAATCGATTCATATCTGGAATATAAATAAATGTACCAGTTTTTGTCTTTCTAGACAGGTTTTTTTGAAATTTTTTTTTTTTAAATTCAAAGAACGAAATATTTTCAAATCGATTTTTCTAGAAAACGGTGTATCCTATCGATTTAAAGCAAGAGTACCTTTTAGTACTAGAATACCTCACAATTTAATAATTCAAAGTCAAAAATGCTTAAAAATTAAAGACAAAAAGTTATGAGATGAAATAACCGTTGCCCTACCCAAAACGGACGCCTATGATCGGTACTAAAAATTCGCAATGGATGGAATAGATTTACCTCTGGAAGGTAAATACGCGTAGCAATTTTTGTTTTTCTAAATAGAAGCGTTCTGGAGGTATTTAAGAAAACTCATTACAAGACGCCATCTTCAAAGAGCTCTAGCTCCCTTAGAAAGCATTTTCGGACTAAGTGAATTGGGTTAAATTGTCTTTAAATTATCTAAAGAATCTTCTGTCTTCGTTTGTCGGTAGAGTTTCTGGAGTACAAGGTGTCCGAAAAAAGTATTTTTTGATTAAATTAGTTTACACAAAAAGAATAATGTATGTAATTTATTTATCAAAATACATTTTACTGTTGTCAGAAAACAGAAAAATATTTGTTTGACAAATAAACATTGCTTTTCGTTTAAATTCATTGTTCAAACTGAAACTGACAAGAGACAGGTGGGTGTCAAATTGAACACTGAATTTAAGCGAAAAGTAATGTTTATTTATGAAATAAACATTTTTTGTGTTTTCTGCCATCAAACAAATTACATACATTATTCTTTTCGTGTCAATTAATTTAGTTCAAAAAAATTTTTGGACTCTCTGTATAAATAATTGTTAATGTTTATACTACTGAATAGAGAATTGAATAACCTTTCAAATGACCTAGCACACGACCCCTATTATCAATTTAAAAATAATCAATTACGTCATCACGCCCAGATGGATTATGTTACTAGTATGAGATATATGTCAAAAAATCATAATTTAAAAATAAAAATCGACCGATGTTTCGGAATTTTTCCTTAAAGTCACCGGCTTACAAAATAACGAATTTATTCCATTCATTTGCACCATCCTGTATACACATTTAGTACTCGAACACAAACACCAAGAAAACAATCGTTCTGACAGACCTGTATGCAATATAGCTCTTTGCATTCTTTGGGCATTACCTGTTGGGTCATGGTAACCTGTAAAAAACGATAACTTTTTAGCGCTAAAGCTTTATTAATATACAGGGTGCTCAATCACGAAATAGTTAAACAGCTTAAGCGATGTTATGGTATAGTCAAGATTTATATTATCTAATACTTCTGTTGGTACTTAACTGTCTTTCTTCTGAATTGCTTGCTGAACTGCTTCTATCAATAGATTATTAAATATTCATATCGTCTCAACTAGAGACTAGTATAATTTATATACAGGGTAGCGAGAAAGTATGGAAACAGGGTAATTTCTCGGAAACCGCTAGAACGATTTTGGTGGGCAAGGGTCTTTTAATGCGGCGAATATTAAAGTGGTAATTACATTGTTGTCAAATCTTCCGTTTTTCTGGAAATCTAATTAACTTTCTTATTTTAAATAGAACATCCTGTATATTTTTTACGTTTTGTAGTCCTTAAGAAATACTGAGTATTTTTCATGTTATATTCCTTATACCTAAATGCCGTAATTTCGGAGTTATTGCTACTTTTATTTAAAAAAAGTTTTAAACACATTATAAAAATTAATTTTTTCGGCCCGGGTAGATATTATTTTAGGTTCTTTGGATCGTTGGGAACAGAAAAGGTTTTTTGTAATTTTCTTGTAAAGTTAGTTGTTTCCGAGTTATAAACAATTTAAAACTGAAAAAATCGGAAAAATGACGATTTTCAAGGTTCAAAAACACAAGAAAAAAAAATAATTATTTAAATTACGAAGTAATAAAATGCAAGCTCAACCTTTCTTCTATGAGCTCCTTATAAGAATTTTTGGCACGTTTTAATTCTAAAACATTGTGTTTTAATTGTTAATGAAGCACATATGAGAGGATGGGCGATCGGGCTGCATTAACAACTAAAAAACAATGTTTTAAAATGAAATAAGACCAAATCACTTATCGGTCTGATACAATAAGGTTTATACTCGAATTTGGGCACTTCGTAGTTTCAAAAATAGTATTTTTTTACTTGTTTCTTTGAACATAGAAATTGTCATTTTTCGATTTTTTTTCAGTTTTAAATTGTTTATAACTCGGAAACGACTAACTTTACAAGATAATTACGAAAGATATCGGGTTAAGTGGAAGAAAGTCGGGTTAAGTGGAAGAATGTCGGGTTAAGTGGAAGAACATTTTCTGTAAATGGCGACATTTCAGAAAATGAACTTCGCCCTTTATTTCTGAAAATAATATATTATGTTTTATATAAAAATGTACATTTCTATATTGAAGAAATAATAAAGACGATATTATTATTATTATTATTATTATAAAGACCTTTTTTGTTCCCAATGACCCAAAAAAACTAAAATAATGTCTACTCAGGCCGAAAAAATTAATTTTTATAATTTGTTTAATTTTTTTTTTTTTTATAAATGTAGCAATAATTCTGAAACTACGGCATTTAGGTATAGGGAATATAACTTAAAAAATAATCATCAGTATGTCCTAAGGACTTTAAAACCTGAAAAATATACAGGGCGTTCTATTTCAAATAAGAAAGTTCATTAGATTTCCAGAAAAACGGAAGATTTCACAACCATTTAATTACCACTGTAATATCGGCCGCATTAAAAGACCCTTACCCATCAAAATTCATAAAAATCGTTCTAGCGGTTTCCGAGAAATTAGCGTGTTTCCATACTTTTTCGCTACCCTGTATACATTAAGAAAATCAGTAGAACCAAATAATGCAAAACAAAACGAAATGACAAAATAAATTAATGAGATACAATCTAAACAGCTTGGAATATGACAGTGTAAGAACACTGTACAAAATAGATTAGATGACAAACTAAACACCAGAAACCACTTTAACTCGCTAGAATAACAATACAAACATATAAAGTAGTGGTTTTCAATCTTTTTGGGTCATGTACCACAAAATACTTTTTATTATTTTTGGTACCACCTAACTGAAATACATACCTATCTAGTAGGTACTCTAATTACCTATAATAGTGGTGCTGATTATGGCTCTTTTTGCGTTTCGTGTACCACCGCGAATAATGATAGGTACACCAGTGGTATTTACATGTACAACAGATTGAGAACCGCTGATATAAAGCATATGAAGCAATCGGACTATACGAATCAGATAAAAAAAATAAAGGAAATCTATTGGTGGCATAAGGAAATCGAAACTAAAATCGAGGATAAAAGACAAAAGTATTTAAAATATCTAAAAAGCATATCGATGATATGGTCGCATACAAAACAGCCCAAGCAAGAATCAGAAAAAAAATAACTAAGAAAAAAACGAAAGTTGGGAAAAGCATCGCAACAAAATAAATACACAGCATTAAAAGATGAAAAGTAACAAAAAAATATACGGAAAGAAGAAAGAAGAGACCAAGAATAACAACAGAAAATGAAAAAACACTTCGAAAATCTACTATAGCCCAGTAAATGAACGGGAAATTCGGCGATACCGTGTAATTTTCAGGGGCAACTCCGAATTGCATGAAAATTTGGATTTAGGTTCTACTTAACCTCCACTTCAAAGTTGAAATTGTGCCGTTGGCTGCTTTTACTTGGGGGGTGACAGCCATCCCTTCTCGGGGGTGAAAAAACATACGTTCAAGATAAGACCGGAAATGGATAAATTGTAAGATTTTAAGCAACTTTTGTTCTGTAGAGTTTTTTACGTAAGTCAATACTTTTCGAGTTATTTGCCATTGAAAATGTTGATTTTTCGACAAAAAAACTACGTTTTCAGACGGTTTTTCGCAAATAACCCAAAAAGTAAATATTTTATCGAAAAAAGTATCCTTAGCAAAAGTGTAGCTTATAAAAAACCCAAAAAAAATGGCGTATCAGTAAAGTCCATTAGTCAAATAAAAACAAAGTTATAGCTCATGAAAAATACGTTCTTATTCATATAATTCCAAATCGAATATTTCAAGGTGAAATCACCGAAAAATTAAGCACTTTTCGGGAAAAACCCATTTAAACTTTTTTAAAGTGTTTATAAAAAGCTTTGTTTTAATTGTTAACAAAAGTTTTAGCATTATAAATAAGTGGGTGTTACACTCAAAATAAAGTTGGTCCTCTTTTTTTTTGTAAAAAATCATGAAAATCTCGCCGTGTTTAGCTCCCCAAACGAAATTAATCGCTACCGCTTTACAAATAATTTACTTACCTATCTATTTTTATATGATATGTCAGTCTCACCGGTTTAAAGTGTTTATTTTTGAAAGGTTTATAATTGAGAGAGCTTGAATGGGTCACTAATCACGAGTGTATGCAAATTTTGAACACCCATATCTTAACCAATTTTTGTCTTACGGAGAAACAAAATGAAACTAGCATATTTATAATAGCAAAACCTACATTTTTTTACTCTTTAAGATTTTCCTTATCACTAATACTTTTTAATTTATCTTGAAAAAATGAAATTTTTCAAGAATTTTTAGAAAATTTTACTATAGAACCAAATGTTTTCAAAAATAAGCACTTCCAACCAATTAAACTTACAGATTATATAAACAATACACATACAGTTAAAATAAATGGTAAAGCCAAACGATTAATTTCATTTAGGGTGCTAAATAGAGGGAGGTTTTCACGATTTTTTTTACCAAAACAAAGGGGCCAACTTTTTTTTTCAGTGAACCTCGTTTATTTTTGATGCTGTAAACTTTTGTAAAAAAACAAATAATAAGCTTTTTTTCGATACTTTAAAATTGTTAATATGGTATTCCCGAAAAACGCTTCTTTCTTCGGTGATTTCGCGTTGAATTATTCGATTTGGAATTAGACGAATAAGAACGTATTTTTCATGAGCTACAACTTTGCTTCTACTCAATTTGTAGCCTTTACTGGTACACCATTTTTTTCGTTTTTTTATAGGCTACACTTTTACTAAAAATATTTTTTTCGATAAAATATTTACTTTTTGAGTTATTTGGGAAAAACGGTATGAAAACCTAGTTTCTTTGTCGAAAAATCAACATTTTAAATCGCAAATAACTCGAAAAGTATTGACTTACGTAAAAAACTTTATAGAACAAAAGGTGCTTAAAATAAATCAATTTATCCATTTCCGGCCTTATTTTAAACACGCGTTTTTCACCCCCCGATAAGCGGTAAATGTCACCCCCCAAGTAAAAGCAACCAACGGCACAAATTCAACTTTGAAGTGGACGGTAAGTAGAATCTAAATCCAAATTTTCATGCAATTCGGAGTTGCCCCTGGAAATTACACTCCAAAACGGTCATTTATTGGGCTACTAACCGAAACCAGAGACATAATTATAAATGTTGAAAACACAGACACTAATGTACGGATAGTGGCAGTAACAGAAATTTGCAAAAATTAAAGAACGGAAAAGCCCCTGGCCCTGGCTAAATACTCCTCGAGCTAAAATATGAAAGTAAGTCGTTAGTCCTCTAACTGACGCAATTATTCCAAAACTATGTTAACAGAACTATTCAACAATACATGAAAAGGGCAGCAAAGACAACAGTGAAAATTATCTGTTGATGTATGAAACAATACTGAAAAATATGATCCAAAGAGAGTAGGTACAAAGATAGAAGTAGAAGAGAAAGCAAGTTTTAGAGCCGGAGCCATCTTCTAGGCCTTACTCTACACCTGGGCCATAGTGATGTCCAGTTAGTTATCCTTCTTAACATATCTGAGTGTGGGCGTCTCTATAATATGTCATATCCATTCTAATCTAAGAGATTAAATCCTTTAATTCCTCTTCAATTTCGGCATTTGTTTTCACTCTTATTTCTCCCTCTCTTGTTACATTGTGTGTGGCCCATTATCGTTCTCATTATTTTTCTTTCAAACTTCAAAAGGCTATCTTCCTCTTTCTTGTTAATCGTCGTTGTTTTCATTCCATATGTAACAACAGGTCTTATTAAGATTTTATATATAGGGTGTCCCAAAAGTAGCGGAATGGTCGAATATTTCGCGAAATAAACATCGGATCAAAAAACTGAAAAATACGTGTTCAATTATTTTCAAAAATCTATCGAATGACACCAAACACGACCCCCACTCCACCCCCAGGAGGTGGGGTGGGGGTAACTTTAAAGCGTAATTTGGATTCGCTACGTAAAAGTAAGCAACTTTTATTTGAGAATTTTTTTCGAATTGTGGATAGATGGCGCTATAATGGGAAAAAACGATTTATCGTGATACTAGTGGTAGCTTATAGAAACGGTCTAATATCTCGAGAAATACACTTCTAAATGAAAAACAAAAAAATAAATGTTTAATATTTTTCAAAAAACTATCGAATAACACCAAACATGATTTTCCACCCCACCTCCTGAAACTAGGGTGGGGGTAACTTTAGAATCTTAAATAGGAACCCCCATTTTTTATTGCAGATTTGGATTCCTCATTAAAAAATAAGTAACATTTATTCGAAACATTTTTTAGAATTATTGATAGATGGCGCCAATAAATGGTATTTTTCCTATTACAGCGCCATCTATCCACAATTTTAAAAAGTGTTTCGAATAAATGTTTTTTATTTTTCCATGAAGAATTAAGTCTGCAATAAAAAATGAGGGTTCCTATTTAAGATTTTAGAATTACCCCCACCCTACTTCCAGGGGCTGGGGTGGAGAGTCATGTTTGGTGTTATTCGATAGGTTTTTGAAAAATATTAAAAACGTACTTTTTTGGTTTTTCATTTGGAAGTGTATTTTTTGAGATATTAGACCGTTTCTATAATTTACCTACTGTATCACGATAAATCGTTTTTTCCAATTATCTATCCACAATTCGAAGAAATTTCTCAAATAAAAGTTGCTCAATTTTTCGTAGGAAATCCAAATCAGCAACAAAAACTGGGGGGTTTCTATTTACGATTTTAAAGTTACCTCCCACCCCACCTCCAGGGGGTGGAGTGAGGGGTCGTATTTGGTGTCATTCGATAGATTTTTAAAAAATATTGAAAACATATTTTTCAGTTTTACGATCCAATATTCATTTCGCAAAATATTCGACCGTTCCGCTACTTTTGGGACACGCTGTAGGTTCATCTTTGTTCTTTTACTTGAAGTCTTGCTTCTATTCATTCAATTATGTTTTTTGCCTTTCAGAATTCTGTCATCTGTTCTCTCTTTTGCGATTTTTCCTATTGTTACACCGAAGTATCTAAGGATGGATACAATTTCAAATGTAGATATTACTTTTACATAAAATAAAATGAAGAGGAATTTTTTCCTCTATATAATACTTGTTATACTCTAAATTAATTAATAATTATGTGTTTGAAGCTGTTGTTATTCACAAAAACAATTAGTATAAAATTAGATAATATACAACTTTTAGAAAACACCCTGTATATTTGTCTATTGTTTAATTTGTACACTAATTAAAACACCATTGTTTGTGGTCTACTCTACAAACAATATAAAGTGAAGTGAGTACATACACAACGTGTTAATCACTGTTCAAACCACGAAAGAGACACAAAAACATTCCACCAATCACCAACATCATTTCGACGAACAAAAACATTAAAGTTTCTTGGAGAAAACGCCAGTCGTGTTCTGGTATTCTACAGTAGCGGATCTACGGGGAGAAAATTGGTAAATTCCCCCTAATAACGTCCAAATGTAAAGAAAAAAATGGTTGAAACATAAACATATATTTAGCTGATATGAAACTTAAACCATAGACAGAAAAATTCAACCCAGTAAACCGGCTAGTTAGGACAGTTAAGGGAACTTAATACGTATAAAAACCCACAAGGAAGAATTTCCTGTAACTGGCTGTATACCATTAATTACAAATAAATTTAATGAAAATTACCTTTATAAAAGGTATATTTAATTCCTTCTTCTTCTTTAGGTGCCGTGTCCGTATTCAGACGTTGGCCGTCATCATGTTTACAAGTTCCTGAAACCTCTCTCTATCGGCTGCTGCGCGAAATAATTCTTCTATCGTGGAACCACACCATTGTTTATTATTACGCAACCATGAAAGTTTCTTTCGACCAATACATCTTTTTCCCTCCACTTTTCCTTGTATTATAAGGCGAAGTTGATGGTATTCAGATTTAGACCCTCTAATTATATGGCCGAAGTATTCTGTTTTTCTCCTCTTTATGATGTTTATGAGCAGACGTTCTGAATTCATCATTTCGAGAACATCTTCATTGGAAGGATGCGAAACCCACGATATCTTTAGCATTCGTCGATAGCAACACAATTCGAATGCTTCTAGTTTATTTCGTATTTTGGTTTTTAACGTATATTTAATTAAAAACCCTTTTAAAGGGGTACAGTTATCACAGAACGGTTTTGCTCTCTAAAATGAGCATGATCTCATCAGTGCTATTACAGGCATTACATGCTGAGCCACCAAAAATACATAGGTTAAAACCTTTCAAGTATTGACTAAATGTCTTACATTGACAAAATAATTAAAAAATCCAAATGATGGATATAATCCCTAAGGGCATGACCCTTGGGCATTATACGTGGGTTTCTAAATAGACAATATTATGTCTTCACATTGAGGACGGCGAGTGGCAACCAAAGATCTTATACACATAGATTTGGCCAACTCCGAAAAATAACGTAATGGCTTGATTACACGTAACGAGTACAGTGGCGAGACAGCAAATTGTTACTAGGCCGAGACAGTGGTGAGGGCGAGAGATGATTTTTTATAAGTATACGTATTTGGCAATTTTTGAATTCGGAGGCGAGTCAGTTCAGTTTTGATTCACAAAAACAAGGAATAGTGTACTTATGCATCGTAAAGCTAACATTAAAAATATATCAAACGGCTTATACAAGAATTGACGGATATATCACGAGCAGCAGATAAGCGTCTTTGGACTATAGACAATGGATTTTAAGAAGACCAAATCTCGGTGCTCCCGATTTTTTCGAATCATTGATTTTTTTATTTCTGTCTATATGTCGAATTTAAATCTTTTATTTTATTTGACTTCTTGAGTTTTAAAACCAACAATATTTATTTCTTCTACAATCGATACATAAGCTGCATCACGTTTTTGTTTATTTTTATATTCCGGAGGTTTGAAATTTCATAAGCATGGTTGTGGCATACAACTGAATAAACTTTATTGTCCCATCTGAGTTCCATTTGTTAGCTGTTTTTGAGAATCACAAATCACATTGATTAACACAAGTCGTATCCTCTGATGAAGTGGTAATGTGCACAGTTGCACAGCGAGTGTGGTTTACACATACCGAGTGGATTGGCGAGTATACGATTGAAGGGTAGGAGGTCTAAGACTCGGCCTAGTAAATAGAACAAGATCCGAGTAACTGTCTCGCCATATGACTGGGTCGAGTGCTTGGCCAAGTACTCGTTAATATGTTTATACCAAACGAGCACTCGTCCGAGAACACTGTCTCGCTACAACACTCGTTACGTGTAATCAAGGTTTTGCGCGGAGCAGTTCTGGTCGGTGGTCTATCTATCTCTCTCTATCGGCGCTTAACTTTCTCTCTCTAGCATATGATGGCCGCCGCCTCTGTGTTTCTGTCGTTCCGTTACTCCTACCACCTCTTGGTAGATACGTCACACTCGCACGACAGACAAAGATAGCTAGACCACCGTACTTGATATCGACGTTACACCCCGATGCATTGAGTGGCATATCCCTAGCCAAGTCTATTCTCTTTTCATGTCTCTGGTGGCAACTCACCAGTCACCGTCATTCACTCATCAGAGTTGCCACTTACCGTCTCCAATGTGAAGACATAATATTGTCTATTTAACAACCCACGTGCGTCGTGGGAGTCATATAATTCCCAAGGGCCATATCCTTAGGGATTTTGTCAATGTAAGACATTTAGTCAATACTGAAAAAGTTTTAACCTATGTATTTTTAGTGGCTCAGCATGTCATGCCTGTAACAGCTTTGATGATGCTCATTTTAGAGAGCGAAAACTTTCTGTGATAATAATTGTAGCCCTTTAAAGGTTTTTAAATAAATATACTTTTTATAAAGGAAATTTGTCATTAAATTTCTTCCTCTTGGAGTCGTCAGAATGGCCTGTGGTGTACTCTGAATCAAACTAAATTCAGCTGTATAGTAAGCAAAATTACACGAGATAATTTGCTAATGGATCCAATAGCGACATCTATTTAAACGACGAGATATCTAAAGAACAGGAGAACTATATATCTCATACAGAAGTAAAAACTTCGTTTGTACAATGGTATAAAAAAGTTTATTAAAAACGATGTTATTAAACGATATTTCTCGATGTTACCAATTTCATAAGGTTGCTAGTTTCATGTACTAAGCAGAACGTAAATATTACCACATTTTTTCTTCAACTAGTCACAATTTTAACCTTTTGCATTCATTCTAACGTGGAAATACTTCGTTCTAGGCACTGAAGATGATCTGATCTAGATCGAAAACGTTTTGCGAATCCTTTTGGATGACTTTTAATGGTTTTTAATAAACTTTTTTATACTATTGTACAAACGAAGTTTTTACTTCTGTATGATTTTTTTAACTATTGATTTGATTTTAACCATAGATCTCTTACGTCGGAAAGCAAAATTCTGGTAACAACCTAAAATCCGAGCCTACCACAATTTGCAAGGTAAACGGAGCGATAAATGATAGACATGGCTGAATCTACAATATTATGCACGTCTATTTATCTAGGAAAAAATCCAACGAATTTTTGCTTCCTAGTATTCAAAATAAGAAAGTAGTAAGAACAGCACAAATTAGAACAGAATTACGACAGTAAATGGATCAAAATTACTACTAGCATACGCGGCTGACATTCACATTGTGGGAAACACAGTCACCAATGTGAAGGAAACTTTCAGTAAATTGGAGGTAGAGGCAAAGAAAACTGGTTTAAGGATAAATGAAGAGAAAACCAAATTCATGTGCATCAACAGACAAAAGGGACGAGATAGAATAGGGCAAAATGTTACGATAGCCCCATATAACTTTGAAAGAGTGGAGAGCTTTAAATACCTCGGATCAACAATCACTGCAGATAATGATATCACAGAAGAGATTAAAGGGAGAATTCAGGCAGCAAACAGATGTATGTATAGCCTCCACAATACTATTAAATCTAAGAGCCTAACACGAGCATCAAAGATCAGCATATATAAAACAGTGATTAGACCGGTGCTCATGTATGGGTGTGAGACGTGGACTCTGACCAAAGCAATTGAAAGAAAACTTAGATCTTTTGAGAGAAAAATCCTCAGAAGAATCTTTGGACCTTATTACGACCCTAATAGCAACCAATACCGACATAGTCCAAGAAATTAAATCTCAGCGTCTAAGATGATCTGGCCATGTCCATAGACTCCCTAATAACTGCCTTACCAAACTGATCAGGTAGGAAGCCCCCACAGGAAGAAGGCCGTTAGGATGCCCACGAATGCGATGGAGAGATAATGCATGGTCAGATTTAAGAACAATGGGACTACCCACTGACCCAACTATCATGGGCGACCGTTCGAGATGGAAGCGTGTTTTGCACAGTCAGCCAAGACCCACTCCGGGTTGTAATGCTACCAGAAGAAGAAGAAGTATTCAAAATATAAGTAGAACTAAGGTAATGAGAGACAGCTTAAGATGTAATTTGTTTTAGAGACAACCACCATTCATTTACGTACGTTGCTTCTTCTTAGAGTCGTCAGAACGGTCTTTGGTTTGTTCTGAATTAAACTAAGAGATAAGAAATCTGTATGCTTATGTTCTTTAGTTTTCTTGTTGTTTAAATAGATGTCGCTATTGCGTCCATTAGCACATAATTTCGTATTATTTCGCTTACTAGACAGCTGAACTTAGTTTGATTCAGAGTACAACATAGGCCATTATGACGACTCCAAGAGGAAGAAACGCACGTAAACGGCTGGTGGTGGTCTCTGAAACAAATGAAATCTTAAGTTGTCGCCTCATTACCTTAGTTTTACTCACAGTTTGAGTACTAGGACGCAAAAATTCGTTGGATTTTTACCTAGGTAATTAGACGGGCTTTGAAATGTAATTGTAGATTCCCCATGTCTATCATTTATCGTTCCTTTTACATTGCAAATTTTAGAACGCTTGGGATTTAGGTTGTTGCCGGAATTTTGCTTACCGGCGTAGGGGTGCTTCTGTTATTTAGATCTCTCTTTGTTTATTATTTATGTCTTATCTAGTTTGGGTTTATCTTTTTTATGTCTTTTGGTTGGTGTTTCGCTGGAGAAGAGTCCCCCCAAGGCAAGTTTCCCCAAAGGCAAATATCTAGATCCGCCACTGGTATTTCATAATAAAAACACAATTCAAATCTACTTACATTTCCTATATACAATTTTTCTATTATTATCACGTGTGCATATATTTTAGATGTGAGCATTTATTTGTGGTGTGCATATATTTTAGATGTATTAAAAGATTGATGTTTATAGTTCTGGAAGTCTAAATATATTATTCATGCAATAAACTTGAACAATTTTATTAACTTCTCAAAATTAGTATCTAAAAATAATTTTGTATAATCTCGACCAGGATATATGTATAAAAATCATTTATGGAAGCGTTTGCCGATTTAGAAAACATTAAAATTATCGAGTCATTTATTATCGATAGATATCAAATACCTGTGTTAATGACTGTCACAAAGAAATATTTTTTTGTTGTAAAAGGGTACTTCCCGTTAAAATGGGCAAAATGCCCTCACTCCCACAATTAAATTTTATTCACTTTTTACGTTCTATGTGATGAAAAAATAAGGTTCAGCTCAATTTTAACCTGCCACCCCGCCCCAACCAAAAAAAACGTGATTTTTTCACATGATGAAACAGATATAATGCAATCAATTTAAAAATTTCAAAAAATTCACACGCACAATTGAGGCTTTTACAAAACATGTCTATTTTTTTATAGACCCGTAGGGTAACTACCCAAGTAGCAATTTTTCGACGCATTGGTTGTCAGTACAAACAAATGCACTGTCTACAACGTTGCCCGAGAGCATTTTCAGTTGTTTCGGCCAACGTCCCCTACCCCGACTGACATTACGATGTTACAACCTGTAGTTATACGGGCAACTAATTTATTACCATTTTGACAACTACATATCACACTTCAGTTTTTTCAACAATCGCAACGACTTAAAAATGTTATAATGCTAAACTAATTATTATATATTTTATTTTGATGGAAATTTTCGTTTTATTTAACAACCTGTTTATTTGTTTTTTTTTTAATAGCTGGTTTCCATTCCATTGTTTTATCAGTAGATTTGAGATTTGATAACCATCTTTGTATCTGCTTTGGTAGACAGGGTTGCCAGGTCAGTTTTAACTCTTTCAGTAGTTTTGTTTTCACAAAATCAGTAGATTCTTTTTAGGCCATGTAAATATACAGTAATACAGTGATATGCACATCCGTCCTAAATGTCCCAAGAGCAATTCCACAAAATTGGAAACCTAATTATTCCAAACCACCAACTGGTAATTATCATTTTTTAGCTAAAATCTACTAAATCAAAAACTAAAATATACTTAAGTATTTTTGGGATATATTTGGGATTTTTTATAATAAAAACAACAGCTAAGTTAAGGGGATAGGCGCAAAATGTCGTCTGTTAAAATGTTCAATGTATTTTAAATGTTTTCGTTTTTTGCGAATCCTTAGAAAACTAATAAGTATTTTTGAAAAATTTAAACGCACAAAGAAAGATTACGTTATTACCGAGGACCGGAAGTCCCTGAAAACTTCTACAATGTTTATTTTAATACGTTACAGGGGTGAAAAAAAGAAAACAATTAGTGACTTTTAATTCCAAATATCTCGTTCAAAAGAAACGTTTTGGTTTTTCTAAATAATGCAGTCTTTCATTCTGCGTTTAAATTTTTCAAAAAGACTTATTATAGTTTCCTCATGATTCGAAAAAAAATGGATCAAATTCTGTTGAAATATACCAAAAATCTACTAAAAAATATTGCCTACTAGAATTTTTAAAAAAATATCAAAAATCTACCAAAAAAGTAGAAATCTACTAAATGTGGCAACGCTGTTAATGAGAATGATACACTTTTGACACTGGTCACATGACCTCTGTCACCCAATAAGAGGGTGCGTTCTAAAATGGTTTTGATAGTCGGCGCGGCCGAGTTTGGTTGGCGATTGGACTTCTAAGTTGTCTTATCCGTCTAAGGTTGGTAATTAGGTATTTTTTTAGTAATATTGGTAATATTGTTTAATGCGCAATTTTGGTTTTACTTGAGATTTTTGGGATGTAAAGAAAATGAAAACACCGAATATAAGAAATGCAGGCATTTTCTGATAACTTTAAAAGCACCATCAATACATTAAATTTATGCAGAACGTCTTTAACATAAATTTTGACTTTTATATTAAAATTTGATTTTTTAAATTTGCATATTTTTTTGTCAAAAATGTCATAAAAAAAGCAGCGCGTGTGTTTTTTAAAGGTGAAATATCCATATTTGACGGTAATCTGAGATGCGTTTATAAATTTCACATCAGGTAATAAGTCCTTTATGTATTTATATCATATAAATTTAAATACCCAATACGATGTCAAAACAGTTTACTTTTTGGTTTTCGCATTCACCATATAGGTGTTAAAAATATAGGTAAAAAAACATAACTAGTCTGACTCCTTGAGCAACCATTGCACGCGCAGGTGCTTTTTATAGTCGCTTCAGTTGTCTTATGCAACGGTTACGAAACGATGTTGCTTAAACAGGAGGTTGTCTAGGCAAAGTCAAGACAACTAAAAAATCGTCCACCAAATCAGTGCAGAATAGGGTCGTCTTTTAGGCAATAACAACGTTGTAAGAAAACGTTGCCACGCAGTAGACAACGTTGTCGCGTCGACAAATTGCTACTTGGGTATACATAACCTCATAATGCATTTTTTTTTAAGAAAGCGTATAATTTTTTTTGAGATGGCTGCAGGCCTATTTTTATATTTTGTGTACTTCATCAAAAACTACATCCCTAGTTTTTTCAGATTTTTCCATAGAGTTTTTCCATCCAGTTTTTTCTAAGGTGTGCCACATTCAAAAATCCAGAAAACTGATTTTTTAAGGATTTTTGGCGATTTTCCCATTTTATAGACTTCAAAATAGATCAAATCACGATTTTTTTATAGTTCATATGTATATAATTTGAAGTAACTGAGTTCTTTTTAGAAATTCAAAAATAGGGCGAAACACGTTCAAACCCCCAAAAATCATTTTGAATTTTATTGAAGGATTTGCTGGTTAATCATATTTTTTGAGATCGATACAACCTTAATCAATTTTTTAATTTTTTTACAGGTTTTATGCGATTAAAAAATAAAATATCTAGAGCAATCCTATCATTTATTTACTTATTGAATATCTTTAGGATATAAACAACTAAATACAAAAATGTGAAAAAAAATTTTTAGGAAACGCTTTTCTTTAGTTACGAGTGACTAAAATTAACAATATAAAAAAATCACCTAAAAAACAAAAAATAAAAAAATTTGAAAAAATTTGAAAAAAACACATTCGTCAATGAAAAGCGTGGCGCGTCTTCATCGAATAAACGGTTTTCGCCCCACGCTTTTCTTTAACGAATGTGTTAGATTTTTCAAATTTTTTTATTTTTAGCTTTTTAGTTGATTTTTTTTATATTGTTAATTTTAGTCACTCGTAACTAAAGAAAAGCGTTTCTAAAATTTTTTTTTCACATTTTTTTATTTTTTACTTTTTAGTCTTACACTTTTCAAACATTAAAATATATCTTCACGTTTATTAATATATATAAAACATGTACATGATGTACTAACATCATAAAGTAGTCGGAATCGGCAAAAAATTTGAAAATTTATTGTTTATTTATGAAGCATAACGTAAACAATTAACGTAAAAAGAGAAATTATGTATAGTTCATTCATTAGCTACAATCCGTAAAAGTTTCAAGTTTTTACATTGTAAAAAACAAGAGAGTTTAAGCATTTTCCATTAAAATTGTTTTTTTTTATTTAAACAATTAATAAACATAAAAATAATTTATTGACTATTCGTGTATTGTTCCCGCGAATGCATATGTCTGCAAATTTTCATTCATTTGCATTGGAGAGAAGGCAGTCAAATTAACGTCAGAAGATTTGACGCAAATTATTGAACTAAATAAAAGCGTTTAAAAAGTGTTAAAACGTCTTTTACAGCAATATTTGACTTCCAGATATTATTGAATAAAAATCATTCAAGTAGGTAATGATCCATTAAAAGTTTTGTATTGGGGAAACCAATTATAACCCTTTGCTTAAAACTATGTTACTTGACTTTGAAAAAGTGTTAACAAAAATCATTAATAATCGTATATAAAGGGGATCGTCTGAATTTTACACGCCAAAAGAATAACTAAACTTTAAAGACTGTATCAAATTAATCATTCTAATTGATAATCGTATATTTTGTGCTGTTAACGCAGTTAAGGCATTCCTGAAGCGTTTTTCATCTCACTCATGAATCCCCACCTATCTCCCCACTACTCTGTAATACCAATCCTAGGTAGGTACTTAAAACTTCTTATTACTTTTCACAGTAATTTCACTATCCAAAGTTATCATCCAATTTGTACTAATAACTCCATATTTAAAAAGATATTGTGGCAAATGGCCACGACAATAAGTTCTTTGGGCTTTTTAATGCCAGTGGCAGACTATTAATTACCGCCTGGCTCATTTAGCGCCATCTCTTCCATATTATAAACTTGTTAAGAAGATAATTACTCAATTTCTATTTTACAACCAAAATTTTTAAATTATGTTGTACCTGAAGTGTTAGCAAATGTTTTTTCTTTACATACCTACATGTGTGAAATTAATTTCGTAACTCTTCTTCCATCGATTAAGTCAACTACTATCTCACTTGCCAAAAATTCGCCTTCATTTTTAATACTTAATGTAGTAGATAGCCAAAGATATATCTATCGAAATTGGGCCGCCAATCGATGTACCTCTTCGATGTTACAGAGGAAATCAAATCCACAAAGCTTCATCGACGACCTAGTAAGTTGTTTTTTTCCTTGCACAGCGGCTACCCAGATTTTTACCAGATTCCAGTTTCGAGCAATGGAACGCCTATATCTTCGCCGAACATTTACAGTGCTTTCTCCAACATTAAAAATTCTATGAATTTTTCGCCATGGATTTATCATCATTATCAATCCATTTCAAAACTTTTGAACGTGTGTCCGTGTCCATTGAAAACACAATTCGTTTGTGCTTTGCTTTCATTCTTAAGGGAATAATTAGTATGTATCCACAACAGCAGAAACCTATCTACTCTACCCTACCTACCAATGATAGCATCGTTTACCTATAATAACGGGGAACCCCAGAAGAATACTTTTTGGTAAAATACATTATGCTAGCAAATGCTTTATTTTTATTTTGCTTTATCTTTAACGATGGATGTCTTGTTTCTTTGTTCGTACCAGTGGAAATATAAAAGCCTCGCAAAACCAAACAAGAGTGGTACATTAGATATGAATTTGATATTAGGAATAATGATGCGGCTGTAGTTTCGTGTTGCAACGAAATTGAAAATGGTTATTCATTTTTGATGAATTTGTAAGTTGGTATAGATTGTTATCTATAAAAACAATAATATACGTTGTTACACTAAGTTTACCCACAGTAAAAAAATTAAAATCTATCTAAATAATGAAATCCTATTAGGTCTGGATCCCGCGTATGAAAAAAAAGTTGATTAATAGCAAGCTGAAAATTTGTTAATAGCTTAAGGGTGTCTAGTCGGATAAACTTTGATATATGGGAACACTGGAACAGGAGCAGTTTTAGTTGTGGAACAGGTTAAAAATTTGGAACGGTCAGACCACGAAAACGGCACATTTATTTTGTCCGACAGAACAAACTTAAACTCTCCGAACAGAGATTAAACTCTCATGCAAAAATCAGACTGCTATTTATCACCTGACATAATTCCTGTCATTTGACATATTCTACATGTTCCACTCATTAAAACGCCCATTTGGTCATAAATAGCAGTCTGATTTTTGCATGAGAGTTTAATCTCTGTTCGGAGAGTTTAAGTCTGTTCTGTCGGACAAAATACATGTGGCGTTTTCGTGGTCTGACCGTTCCAAATTTTTAACCTTTTCCACAATTAAAACTTCCTCTGTTCCAGTGTTCCCATATATCAAAGTTTGTCCGACTAGACACCCTTAAGCTATTAACAAATTTTCAGCTTGCTATTAATCAACTTTTTTTTTCATACGCGGGATCTAGACCTATATTCTTACTTGAATGATTTTTCTTATAATCTTTTAAGTATAGAAAGCAGTGCAATGCAGTAGCTTTTTCATAACAGAATAAATGAGTTAGGTACAATTAAAACGTCAGTTACTGTCTAACTGATTTTTTCAAAATTACCTAATTAAAAATATATTTGATTACAATTTAAGAGTATGTCAGTAACTCATTTATTACGTACAGAGTACTTTTACATTGACTTTAGCATGTTTTTGTATATGATTGTAAGTTCTAAGTAAGTAAACTAAGCAATAGTTACGGAATCTAACAGTTTAAACAGATTCTTTAAAACCCTTATCCGGGCAAGGTGGGCCCGAGGGGCCTGAGACGCCAATTCTTTATCATAAACTGATAAAAAAAATTTATTGAATTTTATGCATCACTGAATTTGTTTAGAAGTGTGTTTCCTTCAACATAATCATGAGCTATTCAAAATATTCATTATCATTTTTGAAATTATTGCGTCGAAAGAAATTTGTCACGTAAAGGGGCAATACGGGCCTGTCGGGCCCTACTTGTATTTATAACTAAAGTCTAAATCTTTGTTACAGAAGTTAATCTTGCAGTCGGGTAATGTTCTTGTGGATTATGTAAAAGACTTTTATGATTCCGGAAATCCAATAATAAAGTCTAAACGTGCTACAAACAATTTAAACATCTCTTTGATGTGAACATCAAAGAGATGCTTACAATAGGTGTTATATCTATTCTAAATGAATTGTAAAAACTGATATTGACTGTTGGAATGTAATAGTATTTTTAGGTAGGTACCTACACATATTTTGAAATAAATAATGCATTGGCTATCAGTCGTTTGATACCGATGTTAGTGTCGACAACTACTAAGCCAGTAAAATTATATTGAATTACAGTTAAAGTAGATAGTGCGAATAAAATGTCCCGAAAACCATTATCAGCTGCAGACCTGCAAGATATTGCTAATAATTTATGGGATTCCGATGATGAAGAATCTCCTGAAGTAATTGGCATTGAAAGTGACTCGGCAATTGAAGATCATCTTTCGGAAGCAAGTGAAGAGGATGATCAGCAAGTAGTACTGAGTGATAATGAAGAAGAATGTGTAGCTACCAGTTCCCAGATTTCAGAGTGTGTAATTTTTGAAACTTATAGGATGGAACTAACTGGAAGAGTCAACCACAACCGACAGGACGTATGTGATACTGCGACATAATAAAAAGCAAAGTGCACAAAGTAATGTTAGCCCCTGGTCAAAGTGTGGATGATCCTGTTGATTCCTTTTGTTTGTTTGTGGACGAAGAAATTGTGAACGAAATAGTGAAGTGTACAAATAAAGAAGCCGAAAAAGTCCTGGAGGTAGAGAACTGGACATATTGCGACTCTACAGAGATATATGCCTTTATTGGACTCCTACTAACTGCAGGGCACCTGAGTGTCAACAATCATAATGTAGATATACTTTGGAGTAAGTTTTATGGCCCTACTATATTTTCTCTTTTACTCTTTTCTCAGAAGGGTTTTCACACAATAATGAAAGGCAACAACACCGTAATCTTTTTCCAGGTTATGCGTTAATACCAATCCCTCTTTTCAAATAAAATGGCCTATTAGATTTACAAAAGATTTTATTTATTTATTAATTAAGTCTTCTTTAGCTCCAAATCTTTATTACTTAATAAAAAATAAATATTTTTTCTACAAAAGTTTTTTTGCATTTCATTATTTTGTGCAAATCCTTCAGGTAGATCGCACCCTCCAGGTAGACCGCATAGGTATTAGGTATAGTAGAATATTTTTTAATCTAGACAATTTAAATTTAACTTCAATAAAAAATCAAAAATGAATATTAGATATAATATATGGGTAAATATGAATAGAACATTAAAGAACAGGGGTGGGCCCAACGGACCCGAGTTGCTCGGTTACGTAAGTAAAATGTGTTGCCCGGATAAGGGTTAAGCCAAGTAGGAGGGAGCAAGGTAGTGTACTGGGACCGCTACTCTAACTATCTTCTCTAAAACTGCAGATCTCAGTAATAAATAAAATATCTCATAAATAAATCTCATAAATAAAATCAATCATTAGACGAAACAAATGGAAATTAAAAATTATTATCTGGGGATGCGCCAGTAAAAATAACATTGAAGTAATTCAGAGTCTTGATGCACCATCCACCGCCGGTAAACAAACCAGTAATAAGACTTATACCAGTAATAAAACATATATGTACCTAAAACAAGTGGAGAATGAGCAGTGAAGAGAAAAAACAGAAATGAATATGAATAGGTACCTAAACTTTAACCGTCATAAGAAATTATTCAGCAAAAATAATAATTAAGATCCATAATTTAGCAAATGTTTTATTCATGGTCCTAAAAGTTATTTGATATTCATAAAACTCCAACTAAAATTCGTGTCTGTAAAAAGTACTCTGCATATTTCTATCAGCTTTGCAAATTGAAGTGAAAAAGTGGAAACTGTACGTCTGTAAAGTGTGTAAAAGTGTAAAATTTACCATCGTCGTCACCGGGACCGAAACTACTACGGGGTGGACTAAAAAACAAATGTGTGCGATAATGATGCTCCTCCATCGCCGTGTATCCTTGTTCTCTGCTTCTCTTGCTCGTATGTCGACCTGCGCTGGACTTGGTGCACTTGCTGGTCGTCGTCCCGGTCTTCTGCTCGCCGAAGGTTTTCCTGAACATCAAATTCATGATGGTGGTTGATTGTCAGCACCTAAAAGATAAAAAACGCAACGTGAGTAAACAAATCACATTTCAAAACTAAGAAAATGGCATAACCCAAACTAAAGAAACTTTGTAAGAAGTATACTCTTTTACGACGGGCGATACTTTGGTTTTGGGCTTACAGGCAGTGGTTTTGGAAATAGTCCTTCCTGATTTTTCGTCGAAGAATTGATTGGCCAATGAGTGCGAAGAATCTAATTCAGAAAATGAAATCTAATTGATATTCTCGGCATAAGCGAATTTCGAAGGGAAGGCACATGAATAATCAGTACTAGTGCAAAAGCCTTTACTACTCATCTGGTGATAGCATAGATCCTAACAGAAGATGTAGGGTTGGAATTCTGACAGGCTAAAATTTTCGCGTCTCCGTAAAGAACTTTTGTCCCGTCTCCGAAAAAATTACAGTTGGAGGAGCCATAGATAGATATAGTCTAAATTAGAGAAACGACAGAAGGGATAGATTGATACAATACTACTCCAAGACAAAGATGTAATCATAAGGAATACTTGGTATAAGTTACCGCCCAAGAGGCTTTACATATCGAGATCTCCTTTAGTACAGAAATAGTAAGTACAGGAATGTTATTATTATTACGGTTTCTGCATAGGATTTTACAACAATCCCTAAAGCTGGCCACTAAATAAGGAACTCCTTAAACATATACACTCGGGGGCAAAAAATAGATCCACTGAAAATTTGATAATTTTTGATGTCTCGAATTTCCTAAACCTGTTGTCCGATTTAAGTGATTTTTTTACCATATTATAGCCTTATTCATTAGCAATATCGCTGTAGTAATACTGTTGCTAGACAGATAAACTGTCATTGTATACCGGGTGTACGAATCAAACTGTGTTTTTTTCTCAAAATTCGCATCACCCTGTGGACTATCCTAGCGTTTATAAAATACTGAAATTAAAACCCAACTATAGTCTCAGGTTTTCTTAACATTATGTTTTTAGTTTCATTCGCTTATGTTGGATAACAAAAAAGTTAAACACTTTAACAACTGGCCATGTTCGTCATCAGTACAGGGTGTTTCTAAATAAGTGCGACAAACTATAAGGGGTAATTTTACATGAGAAAATAATGACAGTTTGCCTTATAATCATATGTCCGCAAACGCTTTGTTTCCGAGATACGGTGTGTTCAATTTTTTTTACAAACTGACGACTTATTTATTGCTTTAAAACCAGTTAAGATATGCAAATCAAATTTGGTGGGTTTCAAGACGTAGTTATCGCACATTTTTTGACATACAATTAAGAATTTTATATTCACCATTGGCGTGCATATGGGTAATATGATCGGTCATAATACCCGTTTGCGCGCTAATGGTGAATATTAAATTCTTAATTGTATGTCAAAAAAATGTGCAATAAGTACGTCTTAAAACCCACCAAATTTGATTTGCATATCTCAACTGCTTGTCATTATGTTATGTGTAAAAATGTCATTATTTTCATGTGTAAAATTACCCCTTAAAGTTTGCCGAACTTATTTCGAAGCACCCTGTACTGATGACGAACATGGCCAGTTGTTAAAGTACCTAACTTTTTTATTGTCCAACATAAGCGAATGAATCTAAAAACAGAATGTTAAGAAAACCTGAGGCTATAGTTGGTCTTTAATTTCAGTATTTTATAAACTCTAGAATAGTCCATTTGGTGATGCGAACTTTGAGACAAAAACACAGTTTGATTCGTACATCAATTGATCGATCAATTTGACATAAATGTCAAAGTGATTAATTTAAAACATTGAAATTAAAAACATTAATAGGAAAAAATATTAGTTGGTCAAAGCTGTGGTGTATATTTTTACCTTAAATATACTTACGTTTTAAATACTGAATTTAGGTTTTTTTAATATATCGTAATAAGTAATTATAAATTAATCTAAGCGCCATCTACACGATAATTGTAAAAGTATCCGAAGTGAGAAATTAATATTTCATTAATAGAACGTTTAAATGATTAGCAAAATCTTAAAAAATCGATTACAATTTAATTACTTTTTTGCGTTGTAAATATTAAGCGATAAGAATTAAATAATAAATTTAAAAATTACCGGCGAAAGTTGCATTAGTAAGCCGCTGGTAGCGACACCAGCGAAGCTCAGAGCGTATAACATGGTAAAAAAATCACTTCAATCAGACAACAGGTTTAGGAAATTCGAGACATCAAAAATAACCAAATTTTCAGTGGATCGATTTTTTTACACCCGAGTGTAGTTCTTACAGATTACAGCAAACCTACCTTTAAACCGACGAATACTATATAGGAACGTATAAGATTGACTAAAGATTCAAAATACTGGATTTTCCACTCCAGAACTTTATCGCATTATATGCATTGGACAGGTTGAATGGTCGAGGAATTGTTTCATGTGTCTACTGACCGAGAAAAGCATTCTATCAGCTTGTTAACATGATGATAGCCAACGCTTGAAAACTGGCATGACACACGAAGAAAAAGATGCTAGTGTGGTTTAGTCTCCACTGGAATAAAACGCAATAAAAAAGTCATTTGGCTGAATATAAGATTTGTTGACTCGGCCATCCTGAAAAATGAGCAGTTTTATTGTTCGTTTAACTTAAAGAAAAGCTCAAAGCTACCAAGATCGGTGAGTGTGTAGTGGCGTCGTAGCTTGTCATTTTCCGTGTACAAAAGTCATAATGGTTTGCTAGCATGTTGTTCTGAAGCTATTTCCTTATGGCATTTTTATAATCAACTATTTATAATGGGAAATAAGCCACAATTTTACCAAAAAATAATTTTATTAACGTTTCGAAGCCCAAATCGGGTTTCGTTGTCAAAATACAAAATACTACTAAAATAAACAAAAATGTTGTTTGTAAGTAAAAAAATTCTTCTAATAATTGATTTAATCTGACTCATTTATATTGGCAATTCAGACGTATATTATACATTTTAAAGTAGAAGACTTTAAATTGATATCGTCAATATTTATGAGTTGCGTTCCTGGGACGACTTTACTAAAAGATAGTTCATTCGATTACATGAAATCAATCCCAACTCAAGAATATCCGTCACAAAAAAATATCATAGCATGTGCTCTGTCTTTAAAAAGACAACCAAAAAACTCGATATGTTATTGACTTACTAATCGTGGTATTTTCTTTCTATTGACTTCCTCTTTCAGTATGGGTAACCACATCCTACTGTGCTAGCAAACAATAAAAACATGCAAGAACTAATAAATATATGAATAGAAGTAAAAAATATGAAAAAGTAAATATAAAGAAAACACTCTGGTCATATAAAACGATTATTAGGTCCATGGTCACATACGCATCACTTGTATGGTTGACAAAAACACAACAAACAAAAACTAACGCCAAGCTGTAAAAAAAGGCAACGACTAGCTTGTCATGGGAATCATAGGGGCTCAGGGGCAACGTCAACATGCCCCACTGCAGCTCTAGAGACAATGTTGAACCTTCCTCCCTTGCAGTTCTGCATAAGGAGGGAGGCAGTAACCACACTACCGCCTTAAAACTGCGACAGACACAAATAATGAAACCTGGAGATCTAGTATGCCACCTAAAAATCTTGGAAGAAATTCCATTGAATTCTAAGGACAGGCCGACAGATGCCTTTCTAGTCAAATTTGACTTTAAAACTCCCTTTCAAGTGGTCATAGGTGAAGAACTAGGTCTTTTTTTTTTGAAAAATGGCTTTGGCAGAGCCAATTAGCCAGACTTGTTTCTGATTGATTGCAGATTCATAGTCATAAATTTCTTATAACATAAGTACATTCTACAATTTTATTTTTATAGATACATTGGTACATTGTGTACCAATGTATCTATAAGAACTAGGTCATAGGTGAAGAAATAGGCGAAGAAGTAAAATGGAAACTGAAAGAAGATTCACTCGTATGGTATATGGATGGCTTTAAGAGAGATGGAAGGGCAAGAGTGGGAGTTACTAGGCCCAATTTCAGGCTACCAAAATCTCTTGGAAACGCCCTAACTATCTTTCAGGCAGAAACATATGCTGCATACATTATTGACCAAGAATGTCTCAACCCAGACATTCGTGGGGCAAAAGTTTTTATTTTATCAGACAGCTAAACCGCCTTAAACACGGTCTATTTTACCACTAGGCCCTAGAGGCACCTGTCTCGAAACCGCATTTTAATGTGGCCCGGAAAGATCACCAAAAAAAATGTTTTATTGCAATAAACAAATAAATTTTCAAAATTATTTTATTTTACGAACAGAAAATGATAAATGATGAATTTCAACAATAATTTATAAATAATCGACCGATTCAATATATTGATAAAATTAGTGAATGAGTTACACAATTGGATAATAATAAAACCAGATACTTGCAAAGTGCGGTTTTTTATAAAATGATAGCTAGTGGGGAAAAATTCTTCGCGAGTGTATAGTGTACAGTCCTAAATGTAGCCGTTTTTATTGTTACGTTTGTAAACTGATTTCCACGAAAATTATTGTTCTTCTAACTTTCGATGGGTATAATGACTGGAAAAATATCAATAGGACAGTTATTCAACATGAGCGATCTCCTGAACATATTTCATCAATAATACGTTAGTCAAGAGAAGTAGTACAGCAGGACAAATTGTAACATCAATGAAAAAAAAAATTATTTAGAAGAAAAGGAACATTGGAGAAATGTTCTTCAACGAATAATAGCAACCATTAAATTTTTATCCAAGAACGGTTTATCCTTTTATGGTTCAAATTATTTACAAAAGGAAATGACATAAGTATATATACAGTGTGTCGCATTTAAGATGAAGACAGCCCAATATTTTGGCTATCAAAATAAATACAGATTTTAAGTTTTGCAGTCATACAGGTTGAAGGCTCACATTTTTTGAGATACTCAACTGAAATTAAAATTTTAATTGCGGTCTACTGCGAATCCAAAAACAGGGTAAATTTTCTATATTTTGCTTCACGTTAGAGATATCGGAAAAAGTTATTTGAAAAAAGTTCCAAATCTTATTCTAACCCCACATACCAGCTTGTATGACAAAATTCGCACTTTTAGTTTTTTCATTATTTGTAGTCAGGACCCTAAAACTTAAAATGGGCTGGTCCGGAGATTAGGGTTCTGACTGCAAATACTGAAAAAACTAAAAGTGCGAATTTTGTCATGCAAATTGGTATGTGCGGTTAGAATAAGATTTGGAAGTTTTTTCAAATAACTTTTTCCGATATTGTAACGTGAAGCAAAATATAGAAAATTTACCCTGTTTTGGATTCGCAGTAAGCAGCGATTAAAATTTAAGTTTCAGTTTAGTATCTTAAAAAATGTGAACTCTTGCAAGTATGTCTGTGCAAAACTTCAAATCTGTATTTATTTTGATAGCCGAAATATAGAGCTGTCTTCATCTTAAATACGACAAACTGTATTTAAACAATGTTTAATTGTTTGAAAATTTTATTTATTGTTAATACAAATTTAAATTTCTGGTGCAACTATATTTCTATTAAATAATTAATTCATTTAAAAAATTTATTATTATTAAATCATATTTAGGGGAACGAAAATTGTGTAGTGCCTCGGGCCTGATTTGAAGTAAAATAGGCTCTGGCCTTAAAGGTTCTAATGTCATTTACTTGTGAGTCAAAGTTGGTTTGGGACTGTAAACAATCCCTCAAGAAGTTGGTTTTAAGTCACAAGGAAATTAATTGCAGGAAATAAGGAAGCTGACAGCCTCGCAAAAGAAGGGTCTAATACCCCATTCCAAGGTCCAGAACCCTTCTGGACTATCGGAAAGCCACATCACATCAGAGAAGAACTTCGACGTGGAAACTCAATCAACTACGGCTACATTGGTCTAACACACCAGGACAAAGGCAAGCAAAAAGGCCCATAAAAGTGTCGACCACTGCAACAAACCGTGACCTCGAATCATCTTAAAAAAATGGGCAAATCAGATAGTGAGAACTGTCATTTCTGTGACAAGGAAAAAGAAAACGGCGGAACATACACTATGCAATTACGTAGCACTGTTCTACAAACGACTAAAATTCCTAGGGGTGGTCTGTCTAGCGCCCTCTGAAATAGGAAACAAGTCACTTAGTAGGCTAGTCAAGTCAACTTCATCAAAAGTATTGGCATCCGAGAGTTAAACTAGATTAAGGTATGCACAAAAGATCTCTATAGGTCGAAGTAAGGAGAGGCTGCATGGCCTTAACGACCTCACATAATCTAATCTAATCTAAATATAAAGAAAAGAAACCTAAGCATATTTGCACGCAAAAATACAAAAACCTAGGAAAAAATTAGACCAAATACGAAGTACAGGAGTTCCGAGAGAGAAGAAGGATACTTTTTGACTCTCATGTCGGTAATTCTATTTTACTTGCTTTTGGCTTAAAAACTTTAAAGCCCAACCCTCGATCCAGATATAATTTTGAAATTTTCGATTTCTTTTATCACTTTAAATGAAAGTACATAACTTTCAGAATAACATCTGTTAATTTTAGAATAATTTATAGAAATATTACCGGATATACACCAGTGGCGGCTCGTGACATCTGCTATAGGGTGTGCTGCATGAACCACGGCCAATATAAAATAATAGAAATAGAATAACATACGAAAACAAAAACAATAAAATTAGCTTTAATACTAATTAATAGTAACTAATAACGACATGCTATAAAAATCTGATTAACTTACATTTATTGCATTTTTCTAAATTGGAAATTAATACGCCGGTCCTGTCTCGCGCCACAATTTTTCCTCTTTATCTGCGCCGAATAAAATTGTAACCTAAGAATTTCTAAACACGGCACAGATGCAACGGTCACGAATAACTGTCGTGAATTGCAGCTCGCAAACACATTTCCGATGCCGTTAATCAGCCGATTGCCGAAGCACATCGGCTAAGATCGCCGTTTGCCTAATAAATGCATTTTACCGCTGCCAGTGTTTTAGTGTAAATACGTAAAAAAAATAATATTAATCATCGTTGTTGGTGAATTATTATTAACAGTTGATGTTTAATATGATAATATGGCAGATTTGAAATAAAACTATATTAATTATTCTTTAATAATTAAGATTTGCTATGGTTGTTTGGTAGTTCTGCAGCTCAGCAGCACATAAAGAAAAGCCGCCACTGTATACACTAATATACAGCATGTTGAATATCCCTACCATTTACCCGCTTTGCAGCAGGTTCGCGCCAGCTCGCTTGAGCGTAGTGAGCCAACGGTCAACAACTGTTCCCATTCTCTTTTGTAAATTACTCCGCGATTCAAAAGATATTCCGGTGTGCATCACTTTAGGATTTGACAGACAAAAAAGACATTAAAATAAAAGTTGACAATACTTTATACGCGTTTTTCTCAAACCTGCTTTTTTCAAAGGCGGTAGATATTGTAACTCAAAAAGTACTTGACCAATCCACCTAGAATTTTGTATATATTTTCTTTACACATTTTGTGAGGTAATGCTGTCAAGATATTTAATGTTTTATGCTTATTTTTTGTTTAACAATAATAAATATGTTGAATATCACCCTTTTTTCACCCTTTTTTAAAATCATTAAAACTAAAAAAATCGAAAAATTCATCATAACCTAATAAAATTCTTTTTGAATTTTTTGTTTAACATGATTCAATGATAATTTCTCATGTCCTCCGTAAAATCCATTGTTTTTTGTGGTGTCTAAAGCCACCGTTGGCTTATTTTTCAACATTTTTCCTTGAATTTTTTTAAATATTTTATTAAGGATAGCTATGGAAGGATTTTGATAGGCAACCCATGCGTCATATTTGTCTATATATGAAATTTAATAAAAAAAATGTTTTATCCGGAAAACAGATGGGTGAAGGTCGACCTAGCTTCGGATCATAGACTATGAAGAAAGAGAAAGATAAAGGGACACTTATTTTGGTAATTCTATTTTACTTGCTTTAGTTTTGAAAATTTTAAAGTCCAACCCTCGATCCCATATATAAACGTATATAAATGATACCCGATTAACAACTAACTCGCTAACACGGTTGTAGATTAAGATCTCTCGACAAGTGAGAAGAGATTTAAATTGCGCTATGTACGATAATTAAAATAAATTAGGGAAGCTGACCTACGAAGCGAGCCAAGATTGAAATAACAGATAAATACTGCGCTAGAAAATGCTTATTTAAAACCTGGAGAATGACAATACATTTAATCGTTAGATCAATAATGACCTAGACAGTTTTTATTATTCGTGTTCATATTAATATAATTAAAGTGCCAAAGTAGTGTAATAAACAATAAAAGGGCACACAATACTGTGAACGGTCCCGTCTTCTTTCTTTCGTGACGAAACCATTACAAAAATCGATATATCAATAAGTGGTGTATAATAACACCATTGTGCGATTAAATGATGGGATTTATTATCTTTTATGTACGATATAATATTATTTTTACGTGGAAATAAATGGTTGAAGTAAAATTTAAGTAGTTTGTATTGATATTTACTAAACAAATGTGTAGAAACATACAATATATATTTATTAACTTAACCTTCTATATTTTTGACATTCTATTAGCAATCATGACAAATGGAAGATACCGTAATTACGGGTGATTTATCTTACACCGGGACGTGGACGGCACTGCGCGTAGAGCAACAGAAATCGCACGTCCTCGGAACTTCCCGCTGTCGCCCCGTTCCGTTGTAAGATAAACCGGCTAATGATTTTCATATCAGACTATTCTTCAACGTGCCTCCGTCCCGTTCACGTTCCCGATGTAACATAAATCCGGCTTTTAAATGTTGCTAAAGCCGTGAAAGCAGACGTGGCCTCAGACCGCAACCCACTTATCGCCAGGATTACACTCACACTTAAAAACATTATTGTGTGTGTTTATGTTTTATTGGCACTGGTTTAAGCAACCAACTGGCCAGTCAATGTGTTTTGAATTATCTCTTTTACAAAATATATTCTTACTATCTAAATTTAAAACTATTACTACTACTAAGTTTTTTTACTCGTGTTTTTTTATTTCTTTTTTAATATATTTTTTAACAATTTTTTTATTATATTTTTTATTATATTTTTTTTTATTTAGTTTGTTTTTTTTTTTCTTTTGATTTTTATGTATTTTTTTTTATATTTTCAACCTCTCGGAGGTTTAGATCTTCTTAGTAACTTTTTATTTTATTTTATTATTTTTTTTATAATTTTTTTTTATTCTTTTTTTTCAGAGCTTTAATTTTAAACAATTAACATGGTTGTATAAAATTTTATAAACATCTAGATTGTTTGATTGTAAAAGTTATATAAGATTAAAAGGAAATTGTACCGGGTGTCCCAATAAGAATGGCTCTCGGCCATATCTCAGGAACCGTTTATAGTAGAGCTTGGAAATAAAAATTTTTATAACAAAAGTTGCCTCAGGAAAAGCCTGGAAATTATTTTCATAATTGTGGGACCACCGCTAGAGGGCGTAATTGAATATCAAAAATTAAAAAATCTAAATTTTACAAAATTTTCCTAATGAAGGGGCACTGGAAATCCGATCGTCGTATTCTTCATAAAATTCTACGCATATTTGATTTGACAAGTTTAGGTCTACCTTTGGAAATAAGAGGTGGGGGTGAGTGGGAACCTTGTTATGAAAAACTGGCTGTGAGTCCGGTTCTGCTTAATCAAATTTTGCAAACTTGGTCTTGTTGAAGACAGATCTTTTTCGTCAATGTAAAAGTTATGATTTCGAACCAACTTACTGAGTAATATGCCAGCTAGAAGGCGTTATTTAATTTTTTTCAGAAATCTAGTGTTCCTTGGAAAATATTAAATACAAACATGCATTTTTAATACCATATTACAAAATTAGACAAAATTAGCAACAGAATAGCGAAAACCGAATGTTAATACCTTTTTTCTATCTCGAGATATCTTACAAAACGTGTAAATTTAAAAACATAACTGTTACTGTCACCGGTAAACGAAATTCATTAAAAGTAGTGTGCTATGTAAACAACAAAGAAACATTTTCCAGCTGTCAACGTATATTACGTCTTTTCAACGCTTCTCATTTGTTTCGAGCTTCGTTCATATCTCGTATATTAATATTATACACGGATTATACGGCATATGACAGAGGCTCGAAACAAATGAGAAGCGTTGAAAAGCCCTATTACAAAGAAATAAAAACAACTATTTAGTGATGACATAAACGTTCAAATTTTTGCCCATCATTTTCGTTGCAAACATTTACTCTTTCAAGAGTAGATTGAACAGCAGTCTCAATTTCTGATCTCGATATGCTTTGAATGGCGTTTAGTATTCTCTGGATAATGTATTCTAGAGTAGTGTATGATGGGCAACAATTTGAATATTTAGGTCGTCACTAAGTAGTTCTTTTTGTTCTGCGTTATATTTAATTTTAATAGTATTGTTTCTCTTTATATTGTTGTTTTAATTAATTATATTTTTATACGTTGACATCTGGAAAATGTTATTTTGTTTTTTTCCACAGCACACTACTTTTCATTAACTTAGTTTACCGGTGATAGTAACAGTTATGTATAAAATTTAAACGTTTCTCGAGATATCTTGAGATAGAAAAAAGATATCGACATGCGGTTTTCGCTATTCTATTGCTAATTTAATCTAATTTTATAAAGTATGATTAAAAATGCATACTTGTATTTAATATTTTCCAAAGAAAACTAGATTTCTGAAAAAAATTAAATAACGCCTCCCAGCTGGCTTATTACTTATTAGGATGGTTCAAAATTATCACGCTTACATTGAAGAAAAAGATCTGTCTTCAACAAGACCCAGTTTTCAAAATTTGATTTAGCAGAACCGGACTTACAGCCATTTTTTCATAACAAGGTTCCCACTCACCCCCACCTCTTATTTGCAAAGGTAGAGGTTAACTTGTTAAATCAAATATGCGCAGAATTTGATGAAGAATACAATAATCGGATTTCCAGTGCCCCTTCATTAGGAAAATTTTGTAAAATTTAGATTTTTTTATTTTTGATATTCAATTACGCCCTCTAGCGGTGGACCTACAATTATGAAAATAATTTCCAGGCTTTTCCTGAGGCAACTTTTGTTATAAAATTTTTTATTTCAAAGCTCTACTATAAACGGTTCCTGAGATATGGCCGAGAGCCATTCTTATTGGGACACCCGGTACATTAACTTGAACTAGATTGGTATAGAAATTCGATATTTCAATAAAATGTAAAGGACATTCTAACAGCATATGTTGTAGATCAGCTAGCTCTCCACATAAACATTCATCATTATCTACAAGTCCTGTTTCTTTTTTGTAGACTGGAGTCAGATATAGTGATTACTTCTTATTCGACAAATAGTTTTGATAAAGCCTCTGTTGGAAACTTGATTAAACCATGTCTTGATGAGAAGTGTAGGCTGGATTTTTTTGTAATAATTTCCTTTGTCTGAATTGTTGTATTGTTCCTGCCATTTAGTCCGTTTGATAGATCTGATAAGAGAAATTATGTCTCCCATAGGAAGTTGATAGGTTTGCAGAGCGGATTCCTTCATTGTTGCTTTTTTAGCCAGATTGTCTACTATTTCGTTGTTTTTTATACCAATGTGTGCTTTTATCCAGCACAATATTATATTTTTGCCCGATTTCAAAGTTTCACTGTTCATTGCTATGATGTCACTGATGATATAATTTTCTGCAAAATTATGTAGGTACATTATATTTCAATTTCTTTGCAATGCTTTGGCAATCTATAAATATAACATAATTGAGTTCTTTTTGATTAATATATATTTTGTATGCTTCTTTGATTGCAATGAGTTCAGCTGTATAAAAACATTAAAAGACATCAAAAAACTCCTACAATAGACACGAGCAAGCTTAAACAACAAAACGTAAAAGAATGCCTCCAACAGAAACTGCATATGAACTGTAGCAAACTGAACATAGATACCAATGATATTGATGAGCACTGGGATCGACTAAAACATTGTCTACTAGAACCGTGCAAAGAAATACTGAAGACTTCTACAAAAAGAAATTAAGAATGGATGAACGACGAGATACTCAATATGATGGAACAACGGAGACAATATAAGAAGAAAGATAACAATAAATTCAGGGATATTAACCACGAGATAAGGAGGATGATAAAGCAGGCAACAGAAAAACACTTTGAAGAGAAATGCAAAGAGATCGAGGACCTTCAAAAAAGATACGAACTATTTAATTTACACAAGAAGGTAAGTCAAAGAAATGACAGGACTAAGAAAACAAAATCTCACTTATGCCCTTCTGGATAAACACGGGATTACTATAACACAGACCGATGAGAAAGTAATACGCTGGCAGAATACATAGACGAACTATTCAATGATGAAAGAGGAGACCTAGACAACATAGAACTTTCTTCAGAAGAAATCGGTCCAGATATTAGAAGGGAAGAAATAGCACATGCATTAAAAACAATGAAGAACGAGAAAAACCCTGTACCTGACATGCTTCCTTCGAATTAATAAAAATTATAGATGAACAGCACATTTATCTTCTAGTGATACTCTTGAATCTTGAACCAAATTTATAGCTCAGGCGTATTGCCCAAAGAACGGTTAACGTCAGGGCCGCCGCTAAAAGTGTTGGCCGCCCGTGTGCCACTTAATATTTGCCGCCCCCCTTCCAACACTTTAGTCGTTTGAACATATGTACTTATAGTAAATGTGCAGGAGACCGTAACGCGTATATGAATAATAATAATTGCTCTTATCTCGACGTTACTTTTAGACCTGGATCCCGCGTACCAAAAAAAGTTATTATTATTATGTCAATAATAATATACAGAAATGCAATCTTGCACTAAAACCTACATGTGTAAGTTTTGTTTACAACACTACTTACAACGTTTGGCATGCTTAATTTTCTGGAAATCTAATGAAATTTCTTATTTCAAATAGAACACCCTGTATATTTTTTGCGTTTTGGAATTCCTAAGGGATACTGATTATTTTTCATATGATTTTCCCTATACCTAAATGCCATAATTTCGGAGTTTAGATATTAAAAAAATTTAACAATTTATAAAAATTATTTTTTTCGACCCGGGTAGACATTATTTTAGGGTCATTGGATCATTGTGAACAAAAAAGGTCTTTTGTAATTTTCCTTTAAAGTTAATCGTTTCCGAGTTATAAACAATTTAAAACTGAACAAAATCGAAAAATGTCGATTTTCTAGGTTCAAAACCAAAAGTAAAAAATATTATTTTTGAAACTGCGAAGTGTCTAAATTCAAGTTTAAACCTTATTTTATCAGCTACCGATAAGCAATTTGGTCTTGTTTCGTTTTAAAATAGTATTTTTTAGTTGTTAATGCAGCCCACCCGTTCTCTCATATGCGCTTCATTAATAATAAAAAAAAACAATATTTTAGAATAAAACGTGCCAAAAATTCTTATAGGTATCTGATAGAAGGTTCTATCTTGAATTTAGGTAGTTCGTAATTTCAAAAATAATTTTTTTACTTATGTTTTTGAACCTTGAAAATCGTCATTTTTCTTTTTTTTCAGTTTTAAATTGTTTATAACTAGAAAACGATTAACTTTAGAGAAAAATTACACAAGACCTTTTTGTTCCCAATGATATCCCAATACGCCAGTCAATGGGAGCAAGAATAGGATATTACCTCCGAATTATATCCTACTGCATGGATTTTAATGAAATTTTGGGAATAGCCTCTACTTCTCTCCTAATTCAAAGTATACCCTATGCCGATGTGTGCTTTTATCTTAGGGGTGGTTCCCACCCCTTCTCAAGGGTGGAAAATTTTTTGGTTAAAATAACTACGAAATTCGCTAGCTAGAGAATCTAATTCTAAGCAAAGAATAAATAAAGAACCTAAAATAATATCTACCCGGGCCGAAAAAATTGTTTAAAATTTTTTTTAATAGAAATGTAGCAATAACTCCGAAATTATGGCATTTAGGTATAGGGAATATCATATGAAAAATAATAAGTATCCCTTAAGGATTCCAAAACTTAAAAAATATATAGGGTGTTCCATTTGAAAAAAGAAAGTTCAGTAGATTTCCAGAAAAACGCACAATTTGATAACAATGTAATTATTTACCACTATGATATCAGCCGCATTAAAAGACCCTCACCCACCAAAATCCATAAAAATCGTTCTAGCGGTTTACGAGAAATTACCGTGTTGCCAGACTTTCTCGCAAGCCTGTATGGCAAAGAACGGTTATTCCCCAATTTCACTTTTAGGAGTAGTTACCAACTACTAGTTGGTAGTTGTATTTAATTCCATATTATTTCTGTCGATTTTCTTAAATAAATGCGAAGAAAATGGATATTTGTGTCCTATAATTATAATACACCCCCGAATAACACTATATTTACCTAAAGCCGAATATCTATGATAAATGAAAAGGCAAATAAAGGTCAAAATAAATCCTTTGAAAAACGTTTACGATATCAGGTCAAGTTTGAATCTCTTTTATATCTACAACGATACAATCATTGTGACGACGTCGTGATATCGACAAAAAAAAATAGAATAAGCTTGAATTGTAGGTATTGACTATTTCTAATTTCGAAAGTATCGCTTTCCCCCTATTTTATTTATGAAATGTTAGGGCATCATAAAAATTAAGCACGCTATGACTACTAATGTTATATGTATAGCGTGCTGCCTTAAGGAAATAAATTTGCATATACCGAACATGCTTGGTGACGAGATTTAGGAGGAAGTTGTAAACAATATTTTTAATTACAGCAACTTAAAAGTAATTATCAATAACTAGTGTCATTAATAATTGTCATTGTGCAACGAATCCATGTATATATAGCATAATAATGCTTGAATTATCACCAAACAGAGTTGATGTCCGTTCTGTCTGTTCTACCGATAAAATCCTCTGGTAAATAATTTACTTACTGTGAAATATATTAGTAATATACGTGATTTTACTACCGGTGATTTAGAAATCACATGTAACTATACCGTTTCTGTCTAACTTCGATAACTGAGATCAGTAACCAGATATATTTTACCAATTTCATCACCATGTCACATAACGTGTTTATATTATACAGTGATGAACGTGCTAATAACTGGCAAAATAGCTAATGCAAAAGATGGAAAACATAACACATTGTGAAGTAAAAAGAGATGAAACTAGTAGAGGTGGAGATTACCGATATAAACGTATAAATTAACATTACATTACATATAGTCTCCCACCTTTTGACGTATAGGAGGAGTATGAAAACTGTCACTGTGACAGGAGAATTTTATAAAATCTCACAGACGTCCAAAGGTGGAAAACTATGTAATGTAATGTTAATTTATAGGTTTATATCGATAATTTCCACCTCTACTAGTTTCATCTCTTTTCATTTTACAATGTATTATGTTTTCCATCTTTTGCATTATTTTGCCGGTTATTAGCGCGCCCATCACTGTATATACCTAATAAATATTGTGATATTTACGGTGACTAATATCTGGTGATTTAATAACGGTGAAGTTTAGTAACAGTGAAGTGCGAATTTCCCAAGGTATTTTATGATATTATCTACCGATATTTTTCTGTTTAATATAATAAATTTAAATAGTTATTTATGATATAAGTGTTAAAAGTACATGTTTCGCTTCGCTCATTCTGCAAACTTTCACATGCGTGCCTTAAGAATGTACTTTTTAACACGTATATCATACAATATTTTTTCTACAAACGTCTCATATATCAACAATTATAATTTATTCATTCTCATTTACAGGACAATATCCACAAAAACTTTTACTTGAACTTGACTGACATTCCATTTTTATATTTTTCTTGACATTACATCAAAACTGCATATACTGTCAATACGTAAATCATACCAATTATAGAATAACATCTTATGTTGTATATTCTAACAAATTTTAATAGTTTTTTTCTACAAACGTGTTAAAATGCAATAATACAGTTTAAATTAAATTTTAAAAAACCTTTTAAACCACCTTTTTCAAATTGCACAAGTTGTACTATTAATATTAATGTTAATAAATGAAATATAAATATTTTGACGTTTCACAATTTGACAATTCACTTTTAACTGCAGTACCTTAAAAATTTTAAAGCACTATAGTTTATTTTTTAACCAGGAGGGGTAAACTAAAAAGACAGATTCACACCCAAGAAAGTCACTAGAATAATAACCAAATACATCTTCTTTTTTGGTTGATCTAGTCGGCCCTCAACGGTAATCCATAAATATTATATTAAATTAATACGTCGCTAAAGAGTTCCAAAAACAACTGCTTTTTATATAAAGCAGACTAATAATCTAAAAATTAAACGAATAACACAGAAAACACAAAAATCGCCGATATAACTTAATTAACCTATGAAATGTCACTAGTGTCAAAATTTTATAACAGTGGAGTACACTTGCCTGCGGTTGGACCAATTACAATCAAGCAATACAGCGCGGTAAATTTGAATCACTCCTCTTGGTTAAAAAACAAACCATATAGTGCTTTAAAGTAACATTTTTAACGCTCCTATGGAGTGCTAAAAATTGCATTTATCTACTCTATGTCATATATTATTATGTATCAGTTTTTAGTTTGTGAAAACTGTTATTATAGATAGCAGTGCATGAAGGGTTTAAAGTGTGCGTGAAGTAACAATGTATTTTAAATGGGATTTACTTTTTCGCACACTTTCAATGGGTTTTTGGCACACTTTCGTATAATCAAATATCCTTAACTTTCGCGTTGTCATGGTGATGACAATATGAGCAATGCCTTACACCAAAATTTTTGACAGTTTTGTGGTTTGAAAGTAGTTAGGATTTTTAAATGTCATAGTTCTAAAAATTGTAGAATAAAAATCAATTCCAGTGACGAAGAGTTACAGTTTTTTTATTTGTTTATCGAAGAGTACATAAAATATTGTATGAAACTGTGCGTGAAGTACTTTTTGCGAACTTACGCGATGTATAGCACTCGCTCCGTTGTCGCTCGTGCTCTAAATATCGCGTGCGTTCGCAAAAAGCATACTTCACGAACTGTTTCATAAATAAATATTTTAACACGGTTGTAGAAAAATAATATTATTAAACGTTTTGAATATATTTTTTACAATGAAAACATTCTTACAAGTTTATAAAAACATTTAAGTGAAATTCTAGAGTTAATTTTTAGTTTTATTTAAAGCATTGTCAAGAAAGTTTTATAATGATTTAAATGGATCACTTTATTGGTTGTATTGTTTTATTATTATAAGTCAAACCATTTAGTTCGACCATGCTGTTTAGTTTATGATAACTACTGTGACTATCTGTTACTCTACATAAAATACGGTGATCACGGTCACCGTTTAAAATCAGCGTTATTAAAAAATCACGGTCACTGATCATGCCGTGATTTAAAAATTTCCCCGTTCACCATCAATAAAATATACGTGTGTTGTAAACGCTTTTCTTTAATTACGAGTGCCTAAAATTAAAAATATTATAAAAAAATCTACCAAAAAGCAAAAAATAAAAAAAAAATTGAAAAAATCTAACACATTCGTCAAAAAAAAGCGTTACGCGTCTTCATCGAATAAACGGTTTCTTTTTCACGCTTTTCTTTAACGAATGTGTTAGAATTTTTCATTTTTTTTTTATTTTTTGCTTTTTAGTTGATTTTTTTATAATATTTTTAATTTCAGTACTCGTAACTAAAGAAAAGCGTTTCTTAAAATTTTTTTTCATATTTTTAAACATTTTTCAAACATTAAAATATATCGTCATGTTTATTAAAATATGCTTATTAAAATATGTGTTTTATATGTTCGTTCACGGGTATTCTTTTATTTTTCCTACTGTACAAACATGAGAAGTAGTCGGAATCGGCAAAAAATTTGAAACTTATGAAGCATAACGTAAACAATTAACGTATAAAGTGAAATTATGTATAGTTCATACAATTAGCTACAATCTATAAAAGTTTCAAGTTTCTTCGTTGTAAAAAACAAGAGAATTTAATCATTTTCCGTTAAAATCGTTTTTTTATTTAAACAATTAATAAACATTAAAAAATTTATTGACTATTCGTGTATTGTTCCCGTGAATGCATGTGTCTGCAAATTTTCAGTCATTTTCATTGAAGAAAATGCAATCAAATTAACGTCCAAATATTTGACCCAAACGATTGAACTAAAGAAAAGCGTTTAATTAATACTCCAAAACGAATTTTAATGTTAATTGTAGCACAAAACGTCTCTACCGGTGGTTTTTCTAAGACTACGATAAAAACACGAATTTTTTTAATTCGAGTATTGGTTGAAGTTTTGTTTCGTATCGTATTGAAATTTGACACAAATAAGCGCCGATTTTTATATAAACAAATATATTATGAGCTTTAAAAATTTGAAACTTTATTGTTTATTTATGAAGCATAACGTAAACAATTAACGTAAAAAGTGAAATTATGTATAGTTCATATCATTAGCTACAATCCGTAAAAGTTTCAAGTTGCTACATTGTAAAAAACAAGAAAATTTAAGCATTTTCCATTAAAATCGTTTTTTTTTTATTTAAACAATTAATAAACATAAATTTTTTTGTTGACTATTCGTGTATTGTTCCCGCGAATGCATATGTCTGCAAATTTTCATTCATTTGCATTGAAGAAAAGGCAATCAAATTAACGTCTAAAGATTTGACGCAAACTATTGAACTAAAGAAAAGCGTTTAAAAACTCTAATTTTACCTAACACATAATTATAGAAATTAGTTACCAAATGTTTTCAAATTTAAGCAATAAGCCTTGGAAAAATCGCGGATAAAGGTATAGCGTAGGACAAAGACAAATTATTGTTTTGGCTACTACTTCAAAGAAAATGGTTTAATTGCATATAATGCTTAATATCTGATTTTCCGCAACATTAGTAAACAAATACAAATATTATCATAGTAATTATTAATCTTCTGGAATCTAAGAATGTATTATATTGTCACCTTATCCCCTTTATTACTAATCAATCAATATAAAAACTTTTCCACTTTATTCTATCCTACTTTTTTCTGAATATAACTTTTTCAGTCGCAGGTAGAGTTTATCAATACATCTTTCTAAACAATTTGTAAAAATATCCGAATTGAACGAAGAAAAAGAAAATTTGAAGAAATGATGAGAAGTGGTGACATCGTGCTTAAGAAAAGTAAGAATAGAAATATGAAAACAAAGAGCAGAAAATGAACAGCGAGACAGAGAGACAAGAAGAAAAGAATGCAGCCTTCATCGAATTATTATCAAAGTTTCTTTAGGGTAATAATAATAGGAGAAAATAAATATTTTTTGCTGCTCATCTAAAAACTTTTATAAATTAATGTCAGCTAGACACGAAGACATTTTATCCGCAATAAATTTTATTTCAGTGAATTCTATTCTTGCCCATAGCCTTTCGACAAAATTAATTCGACTCGAGGCCACAAATTGCTTTATAACACATGAAATAGCAATTAAGATTAAGTATCATGTTTTTCTTTGTTAAGCCGAAAGTAGACAGACTTTAAAATTCGCCATTAAAATGACATTGTTTTTACGGCCTTTGCAATGTGGACAAAAGAATTCTGGAAAGAAGTTTCAGCCAAAATGTAATTAAATAAAATTTCAAATTTACAAAAAAGGAAATAGAAAAAGAATGCGAAAACTACGGGGGAATATATATGGCAGAATCCTCAGGAACAAAAAAAGTAAAGAAGGTAAAATCGGTGAAGAGCAAGCAGGATTCACAGCAGAGAAATCATGTCTATACTCGGATTCACGAGTAGTTTTCAGCGTTGGATCTTAGGAGCGTAGTAGGGATGCTAATTTCGACCTGATACTGTTATTGTTTTGAACTGAAAGTCTTATATTTATTGATTAGGTAGCGTTTAGGCTATATAAATTTTTATTATTTTATTAGAGTAGTTTTATTCTTTGGTGTGTACACACTTATACCGAGTGCGTCAAAATATTATACAATACAACAGAAAATCCTATTTACAAAATTCGTTCCTTATATATTGAATACAAAATACCAGATATTTTCTTGAACGTTCCAGAAAAACGGAACCGCCCATCACTAGTAATCCGTGGCCTTGACTGTCGAATATTACGAGAATATATCGAATAATACGAGAAATCGTTTCCTCACTCGTTCGGTGAGTCACTGTTCCATATGTCTCCTTACGTGACGGGCTGTCGAGACGGAACCTCTTATTTGCGGTCGGTAATTCGTCACAATATTATAAAAATCGGAAATAAGATGCCGACGTCACCAACTCTCACCAACGTCACCAATATTTTTAGAACACGCACTAACTACTTAGAAGTCAAAATGTAGGGGTATGGGAATACCGATAAGGGACGAACGATTATCACAAATTGCACTTTATATGATATCCGTCCCATTTTTGATCTTTTTCAGATTGATTTGTTACTGTTACTGTTACTAATTATTATGACATAATAATATATTATGTTGTCTTGTTACTAATATTCTCTGTGAACTAACTGTTGATTGAACTTTAATAATTTAGTGTCAGACATAATATATTAATATAGTTACCTACATACATAGTACAAATTTTATTTACGTATGAACTGATCGTAATTGTCAAAATAAATAAATGTTTATTAGCCAATTGGATTGTTGCCACGACTCGGCGGGTAGACAGTTTATTTTTTAACATATAAAATAAGTTGAGGAAGAAGACTAAACCAAAATAATTTTTAATCATAACACGCCATTGATAGTTGGTTTCTGAATTTAGTGTTAATTATATAAGTGTTACTAATAGTATAGTATAGTTGATCCAAAAGATGGCATAGCCCAGACATCCAAAGAGAAAGTTATCCTTCAACACCAAATTGTTTTATATGGTCCACACAATGTCCAAAAAAAAGTCACACCATTTTGAGCGTCGGGTTTGGGGGGGGGAGGGGGGAGAAATCGGTAAATTCGTAGTTTTTTTACGTTTTTCGTCAATATTTCTAAAACTATGCGGTTTAGCATGAACAACCTTCTACACAAAATTGTTCTACATTAAATTTGAAATAAAAAAGGTCCTATGAATAATCTTTCTAAAATGCATGGTTCCAAAGTTACGGAGGTAGTATAGTATAACTGGTCCAAAAAAAGGCCTAACCCAAACATCCAAAGTAAAAGTTTTCCTCCAACACCAAATTGTTCTGTATGGTCCACATATTGTTCAGTAAAAAGTTACACCATTTTGAGCGTCCGGTTTGGGGAGAAGTCAGTAAATTAGTAGTTTTTTTTACGTTTTTCAATATTTCTAAAACTATGCTTTAGCGTAAACAATGTTATAGACAAAAATGTTCTACATGATTTAAAATAAAAAATCTTGTATACATAATTGTTATAACATCAACGGTTCCAGATTTATGGAGGGTGAAAAGTCGAGGTTTTCGATATTTTTTATATTTTTTGGGCAATGTATGGTATAACTATACCAAAAACCCAGACATCCAAAGTGAAAGTTATCCTCCAACACCAAATTGTTCTATATGGTCCACATAATGTTCAGAAAAAGTCACACCAATTTGAGCGTCGGGTTTGGGGGGGGGAGGGGGGAGAAATCGGTAAATATAAAAAGTATCGAAGACCTCCACTTTTCACCCTCCGTAACTCTGGAACCGTTGATTTTATAACAATTATGTATAGAATATTTTTTGTTTTAAATTTTATGTAGAACATTTTTCTATAGAACATTCTTTACGCTAAAGCAGAGTTTTAGAAATATTGACGGAAAACGTAAAAAAACTACTAATTTACCGACTTCTCTATAGAACAATTTGGTGATGAAGGAAAACTTTTACCTTGGATGTCTGGGTTAGGCCTTTTTTTGGACCAATTATACTATACTACCTCCGTAACTTCGGAACCGTTCATTTTAGAAGGGTTATGCATAGGGCCTTTTTTTATTTCAAATTTAATGTAGAACAATTTTGTATAAAGGGTTGTTCATGCTGAACCGCATAGTTTTAGAAATATTGACGAAAAACCTAAAAAACTACGAATTTACAGATTTCTCCCCCCTCTCCCCCCCTCCCAAACCCGACGCTCAAAATGGTGTGAGTTTTTTCTGAACATTATATGGACTATATAGAACAATTTGGTGTTGGAGGATAACTTTCACTTTGAATGTCTGGGTTTGGGTCTAACTATACCATACTATAATGTTGTAAAGAGCACGAGTCATGTCACTAAAAAAAGGCGACCTTAAAAATTACAAAAATTATAGGTAAAAAGATGTACCAGTCGTTGACTATAATCCTTAAATTATTATTCTTCTTCTTTTGCCTATTTGCATCCATTCCTGAACAAAGGCCTCCCCATGAGTTCTCCAATCTTCTCCGTTTTGTGCTGTTTGATGCCAGTTTCTCCAGACCTTTGCTTTAATATCGTCTAATCACCGTTTTTATAATCTCCCTCTATTACAACTGTGTTCTCGTGGTCTCCAATCCACAATGTTTTTCGTCCATATTGCGTTGTCTTCTCGTGCTACGTGTTCTACCCGGCTCCATTTCATTTGCGCAGTTCCAGAGAAATTTTTAGCACAACTCGATGGCCCTCTATGTTGTTCCTAATATATTCTATATCTTTATTTATATCTATATACAGGGTGTTTAAAATACAGAAGATTTAGTAAATTTCCGATAGGTATATCCAGAAGTGGTAGAGGGCTGTAAACATTGTTAATTAATTGGGCTTCTAAAAGTCTCTCATCCTATTCATTAATAATCTCAAGTTTCTCTGAAACTTCTTATTGAAACTCCCAAGGAATCACCGTGTATATTGAAATGCGTAGGTGATAAAACAACTTTGCTTTGGTCTTTATTTTTTTTTATTCTATTTTAAGACTAAATAAAAGTTGGTGGTAGGTAGATGAAAAAATGCAAGAAACAGAACAATAAAAACACAAAAAATGTTTATAAAAATATTAAAGAACAAACCAAAAAATACAATAGTAAAAAAAACGGAATGAAAAATAAAGATGAGATAGTTAAATAGAGGACAATGAATATAAGCAAGTATGGGCAGATTACCTCAGAGAAGTCTTGACGAAGGAATATACCGGAGAAGAAATTAACAGAACAAATGCAAAAAGTACTGAAATAAGATATCGTGTCCAAAATAAAGCAATCTAGTACTAGATGGCTAGGTTACATTTGGCGAGCAGGAGATGAAGCAGTAACATACGAGATGATCAATGGAATCCAGAAGGGAAAAAAGGGGAAGACTAAGATCAAACGGGTTGCAAGAAGTTAAAGAAGACCTATAAAACGCAGAAGTAAGAGAATGGCAGGGCAAACTAGAGACGGGAAAAAATAGAGATAAGTTCTATGGGATGTAATTTATGAGGACGGTATTTTATCTATTTAAAAAAGTTTTATATTGTGATACTGAAACCTTTAAACACTGAAATTACTAGATAAGTACTAAAGAATTATGGATTAGTTATTTAGGTTTTAGATATATTTTGACTGTACTCTTTGTAAATTTCCTAGAAGATATTTCGATGTTGAGCGTTGTATATTCAAATATCCTCTTCGTGTTATATAGATGTTTTAAAAGTTGGCATGTGTCAAAACATTATTTTTAAATAGCTTTTATAATTCTGATTATAATTATATATTTTTTAATGTTTTCTAATGAGTAACAGCCGCTTGACAGATATAACTACACGTGCTGTCCTTGCATAATTCGGGTTAACATAATTCGTGTTATGACGACAATATTTTGTTAACATTTTAATATTTTTGCGCCATTTTTAAAGTTTGTGCCAGGTACAGTAATATTTTAAATAAATCAGAGCTGACATTGTTGGTAATATGACGAACACCTGCAGACCAGCCATGTCAGAAACGTCACAAATAGAAAAACACTCAGTACATAAAACAAACATCAATAATTTTCCTGAAAATCGATACCAATAATACGCTACCTTCAAAAAGTTCTAACGGCTTCTGAAACTCAAACAAAGCGTTGTCATCAAGGCCCGATCTCTACCGGTCCGCGACAAAAAAATCGCTCGCACATACACACTATTTTTGTCAGCGATGCGAGTGTGCGAACAGCCCATGAAAAAACTGAAACCACTGAAAAGTTTTCTTTCGATGACACCAACTGCGAAGGAATACATATAACAAGAAGGTAGTACACATACTGCGGAGGAGATCAACGAGGCACCAACTTCTAATAGAACATGGTCTGCGGAATCTAGACAGCAGGTTGTGACATAATTATGTCACCCGACTGTTTTCAGCTCCCTGCCTAACAGACTCCGAAGATCTTTACCAAGTAACCTTTTTATACAATGATTTATGTGGGACCCTAATTTAAAGAAAGATCTCGATCGAGTTTTTTACATACCTTTTTCTAATAATTGTTCTTTTGTTATTGTACTAGTACATTCGATTTTACGTGCTTTAAGTTATTATGTAAATACTCGTTTAATCTGGATAATTCTTTTGTATTCGAAATGATTAAGCATTGTATAAATAAGAGGGATTTTCAAATTAGCAGTTAGTTGTGAATTTGAAATCGTCGGTGTACTTTGATATATAACGGGCGCGGAATATTTTTGAATTTGTAATTAAATAAATTAGTAGATTCGGTGTAATAAATAAATTAGATATCGTAGTTTGTAAAATAAAAGATATAAATTCAGTGTTTTTCATTTGTTTAGTTGTAAGTTATTAAAAATAAATAAAGTCAACTAATATTAAACATGCCTGTCTAAAAGATCGTAGAAAAGTCAAGACAGTATTGTAACAAGGTCCTTGACTTTAGACCACAACAGCTATTAATGGAGAATTTGATACATCTCAAATATGTAAAGACGCATGGAACAAGAACACATAGGTTTTTGGAAATATTCAAGTATATTCCTGAAAGAAGCAGATGGTAAAAAAAAATCAAAGAATCGGCTTTAATTGTGTTAAATGAAACCAATTGCGTCGCAAATTCTTGGGTAGAATACAGTAGCATAATATATTAGAAGAGGAATCAATAGAAAGAAAATAACACGATTACTAAGTCAATAACATATCAAGGATACATAATTTATATTTTAAAATAATATTTGATATAAAATCAGAGTTTGATGTTAATTTTGAGAATCAATTAAATGTAAGATCAAATGCTTCCCATGTCGGCATAGTATCATGAGGTTTGTTTCCTTGTTTTTTCCTCGTTATTTACTATAAGATCACTAACACAAGAATTTTATTGTCATCATTGCATTTTTAAAGACAAATCACATGATATGATTTTTTTCTGGCGGATATTCTTAAGTTAAAGTTGATTTCATGTAATATCTTCCAATAAAGTCGTCTCAGGAACGCAACTCATAAATATTGGCAATATCATGCATTTTAAAGTCATCTACTTTAAAATTTGTCTGAGTTATCAATATGAATGAGTGAGCTAAAATTAGATTATTAGAAGAATTTTTTACCAAACAGCAAAAACAAAATGTGTTTAATTTATTAATATTTTGTATTTTGACAACGATTTCCGAAGTGGAAATAGAAACGTCAATTTTAAGTAAAATTGTGGCTTATTCCCACCAATATAATAAATTGCATTAAGATGCCGCAAGAAAATAGCTTCAGAACAATATTATAATTTTTTTAATAGTTTCTAATGAGTATCAGCCGCTTGACAGATATAAACTACACGTGCTGTCCTTGAATAATCTGGGTTAACATAATTCGTGTTATGACGACAATATTTTGTTAACATTTTAATATTTTTGCGCCATTTTTAAAGTTTGTGCCAGGAAAAGTAATATTTTAAATAAATCAGAGTTGACATTGTTGGTAACATGACGAACACCTGCAGGCCAGCCATGTCAGAAACGTCACAAATAAATAAACACTCAGTACACAAAACAAACATCAATAATTTTCCTGAAAATCGATACCAATGATACGCTACCTTCAAAAAGTTCTAACGGCTTCTCAAACTCAAACGAAGCGTTGTCATCAAGGCCCGATCTCTACCGGTCCGCGACAAAAAAATCGCTCGCACATACACACTATTTTTGTCAGCGATGCGAGTGTGCGAACAGCCCATGAAAAAACTGAAAACACTGAAAAGTTTTCTTTCGATGCCAGAAGCGGCGAAGGCATCCTATTTATAAAAGGTGCGCGAAGATTGTTGTGTGCTCACGCGAATCTGACAGAGAACTCGACGGCGAGTGTGTATAGGTCAGTTGTTAACTACCTCTATTAGGCAGGTGTATATTGATTTGGTATATTTGACTTTTACTTTCCCGCAATATTCAAGGTGGAGACAGGATTGGATTTGGGGAAAGGATTTGTTAAGTAGTTTTAGGGGTGGCTAACATATAAATATAAAATATATCTAGTGTGGCCGGAACGTCCCTTTACAATAATGAATTGTTTTTGTTATACTACAGAGGGAAAAAATAATAACACAATTTTGTTTGTACATTATTTATCATAATTTGATAACAAAAGTACAAATGGAGTCGCAATAATTGTACCCTCTAAACTTAACGACTGCGTAATTGGATATAATACTATTGATGACAGGATAATATCCCTTAAAATGAGAATATCCACCAATACCCTACACCTTGTCCAGGTATACGCTCCTACAACAGCTGCACAAGAAGAAGACATCAACAGGTTCTATGGTCGTCTACAAGAAACTGTTCGCGCTATTCCGAATCGTGAACGCATCATAATTCTAGGAGATTTTAACGCCAAAGTGGGGTCATCTAATGAAAATATTGAAGGAGTGCTGGGCAAAAATGGACTGGGACAGAGAAATGAGAATGGCGACCGTCTAGTGGAGTTCTGTGTCGAACAACATCTTACAATTACAAACACGTTATATCAACATCATCCACGGAGATTATACACATGGCGCAGCCCAGATGGACGAACAAGGAATCAAATAGACTACATCCTAATAAGATCAAGATGGAAGTCGTCGGCCATCAACTGTAAAACATATCCTGGCGCAGACTGTGGAAGCGATCATCAACTCCTGGTATTGAACGTTCGACTTCGTTTTAAAGTTCCCAAAAGAAGACCCCAGAGAAAAGTCATGTCTCTAAATCCATCAAAAATCAATGACTTCCAACACAACCTAGAAGAAGCTCTCTCTTTAGACCAAGTAGATAGTGACCCTGAGAACACTTGGATTTATTTCAAAGATAAGGTAATCGAGGCTGCAAAAGACTGTGAGGCAGCGGTTTCCACTGGCCGTAAGCCATGGATATCCGATAATACGTGGACTGTGATTCAACGCAGAAAAAAACACAAAACTAGACACGGAACAAACGATGAATACAGAGCGTTATCGAAAGAAATCAAAAAACAGTGCCTCAAAGACAAAGCTGATTACATCTCTCAAATATGCAGAGAGATAGAGTAACATGGCTGTCGAAATGAACCGAGGGATTTATTCCAGAAGATCAAACTCCTTACCAGAGAATTTAAACCTCAAACGTGGTCTGTAATAGATAAGGAAGGTAATCTAAAGACTGATACTGACGAAATATTGGAAACATGGCGAAACTACTCTGACGAGCTATATAAAAATAACGAGGTATCAGCAGAACATCAGTGGCTCTCTGACTACCCTAGAGAACCTACTGTCTTACTCGCTGAAGTCAAAGATGCAATTAAATCATTAAAGAGAAATAAATCCCCAGGCATTGATTCAATACCATGTGAAATACTACAGTTACTAGGTGACAAAGGAATATACATATCATCCATTCTATCTGTGTCGCTGTTTGGAATTCAGGAAAATGGCCATGTGATTGGTGCACCTCAATTTATATCCCGCTACACAAAAAAGGAACTACTACCAGATGTGAAAACTACCGCACACTGTCACTAATAACACATGGTAGTAAAATCTTGTTGCATATCATCAAAAACAGATTAAAAACTTATCTACATTACCAAATACCTCAGGAACAAGCGGGATTTGTAAAGGGTAAAGGTACAAGGGAACAAATCCTGAACCTGAGACAACTTATTGAAAAGTCTAGAGAATTTCAAGTACCTATGATTATATGCTTCGTTGTCTACCAAAAGGCATTTGATTGTGTAAGCTAGATAAATCTGTGGTCAATTTTAATAGAAATGGGCGCACCAATGCACCTGGTGACACTTATTAAAAATCTGTACCAGTCTAATATAGCGACAGTACGACTAGATCAGAAGTTATCAAACCAATTCAAGACCGAGAGAGGTGTTAGACAAGGATGCGTGCTGTCACCTGACTTATTTAACATTTATGGTGAACATGTCATGAGGATGGTTTTAGAAGGATGGGCCGGTGGAGTAACAGTAGCCGATAGGAAAATCTCCAATTTGAGATTTGCTGATGACACTACACTTATAGCAGCAAATGAGCAAGAAATGTTTGATCTTCTGCGAAGAGTTGAGCACGAAAGCAATAAAGTTGGTCTGAAAATCAATAAAGCTAAGACAAAAATAATGGTGGTCGACAGATTCGACACTATTCAACTGACTAACATGTTACAGGAATACCAGATAGTAAACACCTTTGTCTATCTCGGGTCTAGTATAACTAACGATGGCAACTGTGAAGCAGAAGTTCGGAGACGTATTGGTATGGCAAAAAATGCTATGAGTCGCCTAACTAAAGTTTGGAAAGACGGATCTATCTCTCAAAATATCAAGATGAGACTGGTGAATGCCCTTGTATTCTCAATATTTCTATAAGGAGCAGAGACTTGGACTCTTCGCGCATGCGAGCGTCAAAAAATTGATGCCTTTGAGATGTGGTGCTGGAGAAAAATGCTGTGCATACTATGGACAGCTCATAGGACAAACGTTTTCATTCTAAACCAACTCAATATTAAAAAATGGCTGTCCACAATACGTCTGCAACGAATTCTGCAATTCTTTGGTCACGTGGTTCGCAGAGGTGGCAACAGTTTGGAGAGATTAATCGTCTCTGGAAACGTTCCATGGAGAAAATCAAGAGGACGATCACCAACTAGATGGTCCGACCAAATAAAGAATTCAGCTGGAAACTCATTCTGCGAAGCTCTTAGAGCAGCTGAAGATAGAGACCAATGGAGAAACATCGTTAGGAATATTGGAAGAAATCACGATCCTCAGTAATGGGGAAACGACAAGAGAGAGAGATTATTTATCAATTATTTATTTATCTAAAACATCGGTGTGCATACCTCCATTGTCACAACACAACTTGGTACGACGCCATGTTAGCATGCTCATCCGTCTCAGCATGTCCGGGGTTACTGACGTAAACCCTTGGCGAACTCAGTTTTGCAAGTCGTCATTCGAAACATATCTGCGTTGTCTAACCTCCTCTTTAATGATATCCCATAGTGGATTGTTCGGCGTTGTCAAATCTGGAAATTTTGGAGGCCAAGGAATTGGAGATCCTCGCCCAATCCATCGTTTCGAGAACATTTCATTGAGGCGTTTGCGAACAACGAGAGCAAAATGGGGTGAAGCGCCATCTTGTTGAAAATAAACAGTGTTAGTAGTGCCCTTAGCTGTCAGTTGTGGTAATAACCACTCATTGATTATCTGCAGATAAGAGTGTTAAATTATAGAGCCTTCAAAAAAATATGGCCCAATCAGATAAGCTGAAGTAATTCCAGCCCATATCATAACATAAGGCGGATTTTTTTCACTTCCTCAAACAAATGAGGGTTGTCCTTTGGTCAGAAATAAACATTTCGATTTCAAGAAATCGCACACTCATCGGTGAACACAACATTTTGTTTGTCACATGCTCTCGGAAATCGTTTAAACAGTAATTGACATGGTTCAATTTTATACTCGCTTGTGGCCGCCATCATGTTTCAATCGCAACTATTTTTGTCTGTCTGTGTGGTGTGACCAGAGAGGTGCCCTTGACAATGCCTATGCGCCGGAAGGCAAATCAACATTGCCCCGGTGTTGAAACTTTGTTATTATTAGTGTAAAGGGACTTTCCGGCCACCCTATACAAACATATTGAAAAACTAATTTACATTTGCGTCTTTTTTATAACTTGGTTTTCTTTTGTTAAATATCTCAATTCCTTTTCTTCTTCTTCTTCTCGTTGTCCTTATGCCCTATAACAGCGTCGGACTTTGCTATCACCTATCCATCTTTTAACCATTTCTTCCACGCCTTCCGGTCTCCTGCCATTTGCTTCATCTGTTGCACTGTTTTCCCTCTCTTTGTCCCGATTTCCTCGATTTGTTCCATCCACCCCTGTCTAGGTCTGTCCCTTCTTCTTTTCTTGCATATAGATTGTATTATATACATGTATTTTTGTTTCCTGGCTGATTTCCCTTTTTCACAGTATCGTATTATTAATCGCATAATATATTTTCGTAGCTTTCTTTGTCCTATTTGCAATTTCTTGGTCTAGCTTTCCGTCATTTGATATTATCGTGCCCAGGTACTCGTAGGCCGTCACCCTCTCCAATTCTTGTCCTCTACAGAACACTCGTGTTTCGCCTGCAATCTCCTGCTCCTGCTGACCTATTTGCATCGTCTTCTCATCATATCCCAATTCCAAATATTGTTAAACCACAAATTATAAAATTAGCTTTTTATTTGATAATTATTAGACTTCCACATACGAAGCAATTTTGGAAAATATGTATACATATCTATAAATGAAGCTTAAAGCTAAAATCATTATCAATAAAAGAATTAATATTAAAATTAAACTCACCAGAATCCCGGTTGAATCGCGTCGTTGGTTTCCAGGCAGAGCTTTCGACGTCCTCTCTAACGTCATCTTCAAGGCTTTCGGGGTCTCAGTCTTCTGAGGCTCCAGACACTACACTCACTATTCACTACTTCACTTCTCACTACAATAATACTGTGGTATTGTAGTGAGTGGCAAAATATGGAGAAAAAAAAGTTATTCAAATGTCATGATTTATCAATACCCATAAAAATCAGGTTACTAAGTACGATGTTATAACTTTCCTATACTGTTGTACGGACTTAAGTAGTCGAATCTCACAGATCTGCAGGAAAATTGAGACTTTCGAAATGTGGCTTTATACCACTGGCGAAGCTATATGTAACCACTATTACCATTGGCAACAGTTAATAATCTTGCAAATAAAAATATTTTATGACTACTGTGAAATAATTCCATTTTATTTTTTTGTTTACAATGGAAATATGAGTGTTAATTAATAGTAATTCAGTAAAGGATGCAAGGATATTCAGATGCAAGGAAATTGCCATCCTTATCTACACTTGCGAGCAAAAAAATCGACTCACTCGATGAATTTTAGTTTAAGCGGTCGTCTCAGTCGCTTTTCAAAGTTTGGCCTGTGTATATACTTCAAAGTGCAGTAAGTGAATATTTTACACAATGCATAGGTACTTCACCAGGGAAGGCGGTTCAGGTAATTTCATAATTACGAGAGGGATATACGCAGAGGACTACCGCCCATCTCAACTACCGTCTCAAGAGCTTACCTTCGCTACCAGGAGACCGGTAGCTACAGTCGACGACCAGGTTCGGGTCGGCGACCTGTAATGACAGAGAGGGATGATCGATTTATTGCCCTGAGTGTCTTGCAGAATCGGCACGCGACAGGAGTTAAGCTTCAACAATCCTTGAGGAATATTCGAGGTATCACCGTCACTCAGTAGATAGTTAGGAGAATAATTAAGGCTTCTCTCTAAGGAGAATACTTGACAGCTGATCGTTACATTATGGATATTCTCTAAAACAATTTTGTTCCTTTCGCCGGCTACATGGACGAAGGCTTCATGCTAAAGTATGATAACGCTCGATGCCACACAGCTTGGATTACAAAAGATTACCTGGCCAACACTAATATAACAATAATGGACTGGCCTTCATTAAGTCCGGATATGAGTCCCATCGAGCACCTATGGGACAAGCTCAAACGCAGGGTTCGGGTCCGTAATCCAACACCAGCGAACAATGGAGGAGCTAAAAACTGCGTTAGATGAAGAGTGGGAAACCATTCTTCAGGAATCAGTGAGAAACTTAATAAGGTCATTAAGGTCTCGCATGGAAAGTGTAGTACAACGCAGAGAAGGAAATACTCAGAATTAATTTTGATTTTTTAATATTAATTTACTTTTATATTCATTACATAATGACTTTCATTCATAACGTGTTTTCTCACATACAATATTACGTTATTTTTCTTATGTTCTTTAGTTATTAACTTTATAAATATTTGTGCAATTGCAATAAAAACTACTTCTGTTCACAATATTTTACTTGTAAATTTATATTGTGTGTCAACAGACACTTGCCAAACAGTGTAATCAAAAAATATAACTTATTTTGAGTCGATTCTTTGCTCGTAAGTGTAGTTTATTTATTTATGAAAGAAGGAAAATAACGGATCACGAAAAAGATAGAAAAATAATAAAACTAGTAGAAATTGATTATCTAAGTAGAGTGTGTGGTATATCCTAAAAATATCACACCAGGAATGAAAATATTAGACTGTATATTCCAGTGTAGATAGAATTGAAACGAGACAACTAGTCTGGTATGGTCACGTGAAACGAATGAATGAAGATAGATGGCCCAGTGGCGGCTCGTACCACTTAATGAAGGTAGTGCCAGAATTTGGACAGCCGCCAAAATTTTTGGTGACGAATTTAGGGTATTGCCAAAAAAGGTATATGTAGGTACTTAAAACAAAAATTAAAAAATAGGCTCAGATACTTTTACCTTATGTATCTTATGTACCTATATTTATCTGAGATGCCAAAAAATTGTCCAAAATTTATCAAAACAGTTCCGTAAATTAATTAATTATACAAAACCCTCAACATACCACCAGTACTTACTGCTGATAGTACTTGAAGATTGTTATTATGATCTGTTCTCTATTTACAAAATTCTGAAAATAATACTAATTCATTATTCACACACATGCACGAATTTGTGTAATATCACTTGTAAAGTTTACGATAAATGAAACCCGATTACGATTCTTTTTTTGGTTGCAAAGTTTTCAATTGCTTTATTATTAAAATTATCGATACAATTTACAAAACGCTTTTCTGCAGATAGCATACCTAAAGCATTGAGTCGTTCTTCTTTCTTTGTATTTAATTCAAATTCAAAATATTTAAAAGTTTAATAGTTTCTTTAAATGTGCTTTTTAAACCTTCCTCGTTTAATAAAACCGATAACAGAACAGCCCCAGAGGTATTAGTACCTAATTCATCTCGCTATTACAGTACTTCTAATTGAGTTTTAAACCGAGTTTCATTAAGAAATAATTCGGGGAACTGATGCTTATAAGCAGAAAACGTCTCCGACATAAATAAATTAGAAGCAACTTAATGTCCGGAGAAGGTAGACCTTTAAAAGATCTGGAACTTTGAATATGAACCTTTAAGTCGCTTTCTAATTCGGCGCTAAAATTGACCAGCTTCTTAAATATGCCTCTATTTTCTGAATTTTCTTTTTCGTCGTGACCTCTTAAAGCTAACTCGAAAGCTCCACAAAACCTTATAAAATTTGTAGTTCTTTTTCTAACGAATAACCACCAAAAAAGTTTTTTATGATGCTAATCTGATTCATTGTCAATTATTAATAAATTAAACCTAATAAATAATCAAAATATTATTTATAATACACCCACGATCATGATGCACTAAAAGTTTAATTATAAATACAAAAACTTTTTAACAGAAAATAGACATAATAAAAGTGACAAGCCAGCACGTACTTAAAGAAACTCGAAATAAATAGATACCCTCGTGCCCGGCACAAAGATTCTCATTTGAAGGTATACTATAATATACTTATTATAAGGTATACTTATAATAGTCCAATATAGCTTTTTCTCTGTCACTTACAAAGAATGCTCGTGAAATATTTCTCTTTTCAGACGTGCCAGTACCGATTTCGGCACAACATTCTCCTGTCGAATAATCTCCCTTGTAGGTGGCAGAGATTGTACTACGCACAAGGTTGCCAGATTTTACATAATTTATGAAGATAATAAGAAATTCAAACAAAAAAATTAACAAGCATTAAAAGGTTTTGAAGATACAAAATATATTTCTGCATAGTTAGCAAGGTAGTGCCATGGCTCTATGGCACTACCTCACTGGCCGCCACTGAGATGGCCAAAGAAAGCTTTAAATTACATACCACAACAAAGAAGAAGAAGGGGAAGGCCTTCAGTTGCCTGGGAAGAAAATGTACGAAACATCATGGGAAATAGGGCCATCAAAGAAGACGGAATGGAGAGACAGAAAAAGATGGAGGTTGAAATTCGAGAAGCGATAGAGGCTGTAGGAACCTCGCTTATATAGATAGATAGATAGAGGAAAATAAGAAGGTAATTCTAAATTGCCAAGAAGTAGATGGGAATTGCCAAGAGTAGAAATCGATGGAAGCAAATGGAAGAGGCCTATGTCCAGCAGTGGACGAAAACATGCTAAAGAAGAAGAATTCTAAATTATTTTGGAGAATGTATTTGAAACATTATTTGATTAAAAAATCTCCATTTAGTGATAGTTCAATTCAATCAAACTAGGGGTCTCTTACATTCTTAATAACGTCTGCAACTTTTTTTTTCATTTAAGAAAACTAATTTGGGTGATACAATGTAATTAACTGCTTTTTTGTTATATCCACAGGAATTCGTTTCATTTCAACCCTCGTATTTTAATTTCAACCCTACTCACATAATAGCTTCACTTTCCTTTTAACCTTATTCTATGATTTACGACTCCTTTGTACAGCCTGTTTTTCCCGAATGAAAAATCGGTCCAGCGTTACTAATGCCAATCAGCCTCCAATACCTTTGTGTCTCAAAGCAGGTTTTAGGTTGACGTCTTTAGCCCAATATGAAGACGTTAGCCATCCATTATTCTTTTGAACATAATTACACCTTCTTATCTCTCAATATCATTTATTGAGTTCAGCTGTAATGCAACCAAAATACACTAATATACTCACTTAATAAGCTTGTTATAGTCCAAGTAATGAAGCTTAAAATAGGACAAAACCTCGCAATTTTTACAGAATGGATCGACTTGCTTGAAAATTTGAGAATAAGTAATGGATAGTCCAAGGATCAAAAGCTACATGATGCCGAAAGGCGATTTTACCATGGGGGTGGTTGCCACCCCATCTCGGGGGTGGAAATTTTTTATTATATTTTGACCACAAAAGTTGGTAAAAACGTTCATTCTAAGCAAAAAACGTTCTATACATTTTTTGATAAAATTAATAGTTTTCGATTTATTCGCTATCGAAAGTGTTAGTTTTATATCGAAAAATCAATGTTTTTAATAAGTTTTCTGCTAATAACTCCAAAAGTTTTCGTTTTATCGAAACAACTTTCTTCTCCTTCTTCTTCTTATAATAGGCCTCTTGGCCTGTTCCTTACCGATTTTGAGCTTGTATTCGTAGCTGTGATGTTGACTGCCAGCTATCTCGTCACCTTTTAAAGGGCCTTCCTGTTAGCTTCGAATCCTTGGCTAAACGGGCTATTCTCTCGCTGTCCATTCTCGTTACATGCTGATTCCACTCTCGTCGTCTCTGTCTTCCCCACCGTACTATATCTTGTATGTTGTATGTGACAGAGATCTCTTATTCTATCGTTCGGTATTCTGTCTCTCAGTGTTTTCCCAGTTATTGACCTCAGCGTTCTCATTTCTGATGTTCTCAGTATCCTCTTGATTTCTGCTGTGTCACATCTTGTTTCTATCGCGTACGTCATGATCGGTCTTACACATGATTTGTATATGCGTACTTTCACTACTTTCCCTTCCAGCCTCATATCTTTGTTTCTCCAGATGACATCCCTCAGACATCCTGACACGTAATTGGCTTTATTTGCTTGCTTTCGGACGCTCTCTTTAACATCTCCTCTGCATCAAACCCATGCCATAGTATCGCAACAATTTTTAACATAACAACTCATGATCTACAGTATCAAACGCTTTGGAGAAATCTAAAAGAACGATCAGACTTATTTGACCTTTATCAGATGCTCTTAGGATCTCATCCATAACCGTTACCAAGTTAATATGGTAACGGTTATATTATATGTAGTTACCGTTAACTACATACATATTTAGATTCCCAGGTATTGGAATCTCGAGACTTGTTCAATTAGTTCGTTGTTAATTACTAATTTGCATCTTATGGATTCCCTTGACACTACCAGGGATTTTGTCTTGGCTGTTGATATTTTCATGTTGTAGTTCTTCGCCACTGTATTGAAAGTTTGTGTCATTCGCTGTAGGTTATCCTCGTTATCGGAGATTAAGATTGCGTCGTCAGCATAACAGAGGAGTTTTATTTGTTTTCCGCCATCTTATATCCTTTACCAGTACCTTTAATGTTTTCTATGATTTTGTCCATGACTAAATTAAAAAGCAACGGGCTCAAGCTATCTCCTTGTCTGATTCCCGAGTTGATTTCTACTTCCGATGTTAGTTCATTCTCGACTTAGTTAGTTAGTTAGTTCATTCAAAACAACTGTGCGAAGATGTAGGTGTTGTTGTCCTTACACTTCGTCCTGGTGCCTTTGTTTCGCGCACCAGTCATAGGTCGCTGGTTTTTCCCCTCGGGAAAACTGAATTTTCTTTCCTTAGGGAAATGGTTTCACTTTTTCTATACTTATGCGAAGGACCAACCAAAGCTTTGGGACAAATGAAATATGCGAAAGGAACGTTTTTACTAAGTCTATTTGCTAAAAAACAATTACAATAACGAAATTTTGGACGCCGATAGCTTGCTTGCAATAGCTCAATAAACGCACTATGAGCACGAAAACATAAAAAGAATTGGCACTAGTTACTAAACACGTATTAAAGAGTCCGGTTTGCGCGGAACCGAGAGCGTTGAGCTCCAACTTTTCGACTATCCCGTCTGGCACTTGCAACTGTACTGTCTCCCGAACACAAGAACACCCCCCAACCCCCGTTCATCGCAACCGTTTTACTTGACCTTCAGAATTTCCTTTTTTGGTTAAAGTTTACGTCAGCCGGCTTTCTCGTGAAAGGGGCTGGTTTGGAATTTTGGATAACAAAGACTGAGATAAAAATTTCTAACTATGTACTGTCATTGTTTTAATTCTTAAGAACACGTTAGGATTATATTTAGAAAGTTAGTTTGCAAGCACGTATCGGCATCCGTACAGATAATTGAATTTTAGGAAAAAATTTAAAAGTCTATATCTTAAAACTAATATCCCTAACAACACACAACATTCCAGGAATGTACTACCAAAGTTCTATCAATATTTGAATGTCCTGGACATTTAGGGAACATTCGGTGAACATCTGTTTAAATTATTCCTGGAATGTTACCATAAGACATTCTGTGAACATACTACCAATGTTCATATATTTTAAGTTGCGAAATAATACATACGTGTAACAGATACAACATTACTTATAACATACCAGACAAACTAAGTGACACTTTAGGCCTACAGTGCAATAATATGTCAAATTTAAAGAGTTTTCCAAGTTCAATTAATACAATATTATAAACATACAAATGTAATAAAAATTATTGTTCGCGAATATTCAATTTGGAATGCGATTTTGTTAATAAAAAAAATACTTATAACTTATGCAAAACCCAAGAGAGGCATTTATATTTATTTCTTTTGCGTTCATTTTCAAATTCGCCGTGCATATATTTTTGTGCATGGCGCTTGAGAGGGCATCACGTGACTAAAAACGACCAACCAACGACCTCGCTTCGGCCATCTTGGCATCTTCATCTTGCCACCTTTGTATTATTTGTGCTTTTTAAGAATATTTTTTTAATTCGGATACTTTTATAATAGCTTTAATAGTATTATTAACATAGTGAATAAAATGGTGTCCTGTTTTTAACGCAGTTGGAGTAGCAGAAACAAATGTAGATAAAAAAATCTGCAGGAATAACGTTTCAATTATGACAGAAGCTCCAAACAAATGACTGTGAATGAAAATGAAAAGCCCTATTAAAAGGTTAGTATGCAAATATGTAAACGAAGGCATGCCCTGTATTTCAGAAAATAAATTAATACTATTAATACCCTAATAATACTATTCATAAAAAATCTTTTAAGTAACCTAGATATAACAAAGTGAATAAAAGGCATAAATCAGAAGAATTATTATTTTATTTTATAAGTTAATAATTGGTCATATCCATTTATTATTTTAATAATAATTGTGAATAAGCCACAATAACTTCGCTTATTCCTAACTAAAATAGTAAATAGAGATAATAACAATAGGATTTGTAAAACTAAAGTAATTCTTTTTGCGTTTTTGCTAATGTATGCCTTTATAAATAGGATGGTAGACCACACACTATAATATGCAGTACCAACTAATGAATACACAGAATATTATAGTCGATTTGCTAAACTCAGTCTCAGTACAACTGGCTAGTGATTTTAGTAAATAATTTTGCCAATTTGGTAAAATTGCAAAAAAAAATAATAACTAAATAGTTAATAATTACTGTAATTTTGGCAAAATTGGCCAAAAACAAAAAAAATTACCTACTAAAATCACTAGCCAGTTGTGTCAGAGTTTGGGGAACCGACTTACTAATAAACAATTTCTAAGCTGTTTTATAATATTTTGTGAGTCCATTAATCATATTTTTTATTTAAAACTAAAATTTGTTAATAATGCTTAGTAATGCCTATATTTTGTATTTTTAGCTTTCCAGAAGATCCTGCGAAGAAGACATGAAGTATAGATCAGATTTGTTAATAGAGGAGTATGTTCAAAACACTTTTTAGAAAAAGATATTGACAGAATTTCACTTTCATCTGTTCGTTTAAGAGACTGTGCTGTTCCAATAGCTTATGTCACACAGGTATATGCATTTTTTTTCTTGGTTTTAACATCTTTAAACGCGAAATACACAATAGCTTATCGAATTGATGCCATGTTATTTTTCTTTATTAAGGTCTTTGTTTATTATTGTGTATGTGTATTAACAACAGAAACATTTTTGGTTATTCTTTATTTTATTTTATATTTTGTCATCAAGTGTTCAGTCAATGTATGTAGTTTTCTTATGTACACCTTTATGGGTTTATACCTGGTGGATGTATATTTCAATAAATAAATAAATAAATAACCTAATTAATAATACAGTCTGTACAATATAGATACTGTTGTAATTCATTATCTACATCGGAGATCTAAGTTGACATTGTTGCCCAACTGCAAAAAATTTTTGAATTCATTTTAAGTCAAATATATCACATAATTATTGCGAAGTAGATTATACAACAAAACAGATTAATATTCAATGTAAATAAATAAAAACATCAGAAATAGAAAACAAGAATTAAGGTATAATCTTATGTTACAGTTATTAAGGTACCAAGGGTATTATAAGGATAATAACGCTTGAGGTCAATGGTGTTTTTAACAAGGGCCTGAGGGATATACGTTGACCGAAAGCGTTATTATTATAATACCTGTGGTGCCTTCAACGTTTAATGTCTGACTAAATTATTCTTTATATGTGAAAAATTTGAATGAATTTTGAATTGATTAGTTTTTAAATAAGTACATTTACCAGTAACAGTAGTAACATAATTGTGGTAACCATAGTTTTACTTAGGTTGATATTTGTCAACTTGACAGTATCTAAGTCGTTATTTAAATTTAATGCCCAAGGGCGTTATATCGTACTTAACAGACTTCGAAATGTCATTATTTGTCAAATAATGTACCAGTAGGACATTAAAGTAAATAATAAAAACAATAAATATAATGAATACTAAATACTTATTTGTTTGTGAAAAATCTATTTCTTTGTGGCTTTTTTGTAATTAACTATTCTAATGAGGAAATAAGCCACAATTTACTTGAAAAAATAATTTTATTAAGGTTTCTACTTCCACGTCGGATGTCGTTGTCAAAATACAAAATGTTCATTATTATTATTTTATTTATTAAATATTATTTATTATTTATTTAAATATTATTTAATATTTATTTTTTTATTATTATTATTTATGCGTATTATTACCTGTAAATAATATTTCTTCTGATTGTTAATTGTAAAGGATAGAAAAATTACCTTTTATTTTATTTTCTTTTAGAATCAGCTGAGAGAAGTGGTCTACAAAAAACCAGAAAGGAAACGGAATATGTGGCTACGAAAAGCAAAAGAAAGGTTTACAAAGCAAATGTGACACATTTTTTTATAATATTTAGGAATGTCAGTAAATTACATTAAAAAATGTATGTAAAGATTTTTTGCAATAAATTTTTTTTATATTTATCAAGGATGTATTATTTGGTATGGCCACATATCGTCAGCGATGTGACAATACCTCCTATCTGTTTTTTTCAAGAGATTTGTAAGATAGACTAAAAACTTGTTTCGGCCACCTCCTGTTTTCATATATTTTTTGACTTGTTTTGCAGTAAATTCAACTATCTATTTACTACAAAAAAGTCAGAATACGTACGAAAACAGAAAGTGACCTTAAAAAATGTTTTTCGTCTCCTGCAAACCTCATGAAAAGACATATAGGAGGTATTGTCACATTACTGACGATATATTTCAGTGAATGTCTAAAAAATATACTGTGAATGTTCAAAGAACGTTCGTAGACATTCATGGAATGTTCTAACAAGACATTCAGTCTAAAAATATACTGTGAATGTCCAAAGAACATTCATGGAATGTTCCAACAAGACATTCAGTCTAAAAAATAGACTGTGAATGTCCAAAGAACATTCGTAGACATTCATGGAATGTTCCAACAGAACATTCTAAGAATATTTAAAATGCTGACACAGCACTTTCCTGGGACTTTCCAGGGACATTCGTGTGCATTTGGGGACATTCCAGGAATGTTTTCAATGTCCTGTGTGTACATTCTAGGAACATTCATGGAATGTTTTGTGTTATTAGGGATACCGCGTGAGCGAAATTAAACTAATATTAAACATTGTTGTTTAGCAACAACAACTTTACTTAACAAAAATGCACCTTTTAAAAAAATAAACAAAACAGTTTTTTTTTTAATTTTCTTTAAGACCAATAGTAATCGAGCTATACTTTATTATATGTTAGCTCTTCTTCGTCAAATGCTAAATATTGTAGTTTCAAAGTGAAAAGACGGGAAAACTATGCATTTTTCGTGGATAACTTGTTCAAACTTTTAAAGCATTTAAAAATATCTATATCCAGAAATAAAAAACAAGTCCTTAGCTCAAAAATTAAGTGACTTATATTGAAAAGTATGTCAGTCTCTATTTTTTTTCAGCGAAAAAGTGATCGGAATCAACGCCCTAATCACCACCCTAATTAACATTAGTCATTGACCTTATTTTGTGTTCTTTATTTATGTATTATTAATAGGTTCTAGAAGTTTGACGGGCTTAGAATGATTAGTATTTAAAAAAAAAATGGAGTTAAAAGCGAATAACGAATTTTTGTAGTTTGGAAAAAATGGTTTTTTTTTCTTCAGAATAGAAAGATTAGAGAGATGATACGAAAAAATGTTTACATATAAAATTCTAGCTTATTTAATTCCCAAGAAGCTGGTTTGCAAAAATTTTTTCTATGGCAAAAATTGAGTGAGCTATTGACAATTAAAGCTTGTAATAACATGCAATAACCACTTTTACCAACCCTTTCAAAGTCACCTCTTTTTGCGACTGAATATTTTAAAAAGATTTAATAATAATAGGCTCATAGATCTTGTAAAAACCTACAAAATTATCTTTTACCAAACTTTCTAAGATTAAAAATTTAAAAGTTTCGTCAAATCAATATATTTTTTGAAAAAAAAAGAAGATATCCAATTGGAAGCATAATAATGTAAGTTAGCGGTGTTTTTAGTCATTGGCCTTATTCATTCTTCTTCATTTATGTATTATTAATAGTGCGGCAGATTCGTGCAAATATTTATAAGAATTGCACATTTAATGATACAAGCATATAAATTGGGCCACAGATACTGCACATATAAAGGTTCAAATTTAGATATGAGGCCATCTCAGATTTTGCTTTTTACAAAAATGGCGGACATTCAAAATGGGCGACTATACATATATGTGACTAATAGCACGATATCTTTTGAATGAAAAGTCCGATTTCAACCAAATATGGTACATAGGTTCTTTTTGTGATTTACAAGGTCTATGTCGTGAACTGGAAGAATCGGTTTACCAGAAGTTGTGTTTTTCCTGGTTTTTCATATAAAACTATTTTATATTATGTAAATAATTTATATTCAATTTTTTTACCCTGTATATATTAATTTTTCATAATGGTAATACCACCATTGAAAAGAGCGTAAGAATATGTTTTAGAAAATATTTTGAACTTTTTAGTTATGTTAATTACCATTTAATAAATGCATAACGTATCTTCACATGTACCTTTGTGTGGCAGATTCGTGCAAATATTATAAGAATTATTGTGAATTTAACGGTAGAAGCATATAATTTGGACCACATATACTACACATACAAAAGTTCAAATTCAGATATGAGGCCATCTCAGATTTTGCCTCTTACAAAAATGGCGAGTATTCAAAATGGCGGCTATACATATGTGAGTAATAGCACGATAGCTTTTGAACGAAAAGTCCGATTTCAGCCAAATTTGTCATCAAGGTTGTTTTTTGGATGAGCAAGATCGAGGTTTTGAACCGGATGAATCGGTTCACCAGAAGTTCTGTTTTTACTGTTTTTTTTTATGTAAAAATCTGTTGTTTTTTCAATTCTTTCACCCTGTATATATTAATTTTTCAAAAATTTAATACCGCCATTGAAAAGAGTGTAAACATAATTTTTATGAGAGATTTTGAACTTTTTAGTTATGTTAATTACAATTTAATAAATGCATAACGTATCTTCAGATGTACCTGTGTGCGTCAGATTCATTTTGAATGCCCGCCATTTTTGTAAAAGATAAAATCTGAGATGGCCTCATATCTAAATTTGAATCTTTGTATGTGTAGTGTGTGTGGTCCAAATTATATGATATAACCATTAAATGCACAATAATTCTTATATTATTTGCACGAACGTGCCGCACATAGGTTTATAGGTACATGTGAAGATACATTATGCATTTATTAATTGGTAATTAACGTAACTAAAGAGTTCAAAATATTGCCTAAAAATATTTTTACGCTCTTTTCAACGCCGGTATTAACTTTTTGAAAAATTAATATATACAGGGTGAAAGAATTATTAGAAAAACAACATGTTTTTACATAAAAATCAGGAAAAACACAACTTCTGGTAAATCGATTCTTCCGGTTCAAGACTTTGGTCTTGCACATCAAAAGAAGAACCTATATACCAAATTTAGTTGAAATCGGAAATCGGTTTTCGTTCAAAAGTTATCGTGCTATTAGTCACATATGTATAGTCGCCATTTTGAATGCCCGCCATTTTTGTAAAAAGTAAAATCTGAGATGGCCTTTTATCTAAATTTGAACCTTGATGTGTGTAGTATATGTGGTCCAAATTATATGCTTCTACGATTAAATTCACAATAATTCTTATAATATTTGTACGAATCTGTCACACATAGGTACATGTGAAGATACATTATGCATTTATTAAATGGTAATTAACATAACTAAAATTTTCAAAATATTTTCTACAAAATAATTTTATGCTCTATTCAATTGCGGTATTACCTTTTTGAAAAATTAATATATACAGAGGGAAAAAATTGAAAAAAAAAACATATTTTTTACATAAACAACCAGTAAAAACACAACTTCTGGTAAACCGATTCTTCTGATTCACCACATCCATCTTGTAAATAAAAAAAGAACCTATACAGGTACCAAATTTGGTTGAAATCTGAAGACTCGTTCAAAAGTTATCGTGCTATTAGTCACATATGTATAGTCGCCATTTTGAATCCCCGCCATTTTTGTAAAAGGTAAAATCTGAGATGGCCTCATATCTAAATTTGAACCTTTATATGTGTAGTATATGTGGTCCAAATTATATACTTCTATCATTAAATGTGCAATTGTATCACATATCGGCCGCACTATAATAGATTCTAGAAGTTTGACTGTCTTAGATTGATTAGTTTTTAAAAAACTGCCATTTTTTCAGAATTGATAGATTATCATCTGAGATACGAAAAAATGCTTAAATATGAAATTGTAGGTTATTTAATTCCCAAGAACTTGGTTTAAAATTTTTTTTTCTATTTCTCATAGTCGTCCACTGCTGAAAATAGGCCTTCTCGAAAAACTTTCATTCAGATCTATTTTCCGCTGCTGCAACCTACTTGGTACAAATCCTCTTTATGTCGTCAGTCCATCTTGTGGGTGATCTTCTCGGATTTCGTCTATTCACTCTCGGTCTCCACTCCCAGATTTTTTTGGTCCATCTATCATCTTTCATTCTAGCGACGTGTCCTGCCCACTTCCATTTAATTTTGGCTATGTGTTTTATAATGTCTTCTACACCATTTTTCCATTCTACGTAGCGTCACTTGTAGTTTTCGTGCAGATGTCCTTGTAGTCCAGGGCGGATCTGCTTTGAGATGGACGTTGAGAGGTGACTCTAATTTTTTTGCAGAAATTGCTTGGAATTAACCCATATATTAATAATTGAGTTATCCTCCCACTCAAAAAGGTCCGGAACATTGTTTAAATAATCAAAATGTCAAAAAATGAAGGAAAAATTCGATTTTTTTCTTCGTTTTTGATTATAACTTTAAAAATATTCACTACCGAGAAAAGTTGAACTAAAATAAAATAGGCCTGGATCCCGCGTAAGAAAGAAAAGTTGATTAATAGCAAGCTGAAAATTTGTTAATAGCTTAACGTTGTCTAGTCGGACAAACTTTGATGCACGGGAACACTGGAACAGGGGAAGTTTTAATTGTGGAGCATGATAAACGTGTCGTCCTGACAAGTTTATGATTGTGAAAAATAGCAAGTTGTTTTTAAGTTTATTCGATAGCCAACGTTATGTAATATATGCGAAAATGTTTGTCCGACAAAAATGTTGGGCATTTTAACGAGTCCGACACGTAGAACATGTCACATCACAGGAATTATGTTGGTGATGAATAGCAGTCTGATTTTTGCATGAGAGTTTAATGAAAGGTTAAAAAAGCAATTGGAAGTTCTGTCCGACAAAATTAATGGGAAGTTTTCGTAGTCGGACATTCTAAACAGGTAAGATATAGACAAAAATTCTGGTGATAAATAGCTTTCCGACAAAGATGAAATTTAATTAAGTAAATTATTCCTTACCAAGAATGACTGTTGTCGGAAAAAAATAAGGGGTAGATTTTGTAGTTGGACAATTTAAAAAAATAATTTTTGAAATTTCAATAAGGGGTGATTATTCTATGTCAAAAGTACCTACAATCAATTACAATCGATATCTTTCGATTTATCTCAACATCATTTAGATACCTCACTGTAATACATTTATATTAGATCAGGCAAATTATATTATGGATTGAGTGGTCTAGCTCTCTTTATCTGCCACATGCGCGGGATCGCTTGGTTAAAAGAGATATATAGACCACCTATCGACTTTTTGCACTGTATTCCCTGTCTACCCTTATGTCTATGAATACATTTCCATTTAAGAAAAACTGTCACTTTTGACAATAATTCATAATAAATTGCAATCGTAACTTCAAATTTAAACTAATCGATTTATTTTGGCAGCAAATTATTTCTTGTCATGTGACATATTAATTACATTATTATTTCATTTGTAGAAAGTTGAGAAAAATTACGTTATACAATTTTAGTAATAATTTATTTAGGTACCCTTTTTCAATCAGGCAAAGCATTATAGCACGAAGAATGATATTCAATAGAACTTTCACAATTATCTGGCAACTGAACCTCATTGAATTGATGACCAAGTATTTTACTAACTTTGTAAAATGTTCGAAAATTACTCAAAAATGCCCCGTTGAATGGTTTCACTTTTGATCTGGCGACTTAAAATTTAAACTGTTGACACTCAAAAATAGACACAAAAACACTCCATAGTTAATATAAATTTTAATTTCCAACACACGTGGCAAACAGAAACTCAGAGACCATGTACTTTCAAATACTACTTTGTATAGCACAAAGTGTCACACTGACAAATGCAGCCTTCTAATACATACTTCTAAGCATAATGTGTCATATTTACGTCTATTCTTATAAGCACCGAAGTTTTAGACTCTTCACATTTTTCAATGTCGTTTACAGGGTTAAGATTTGAGTATGGAAAAAAATGTATACAACGTTTTTTGTAGGAAATTTTCCGTACTTTCTGATGCGCCCAATTAGAAAAGCCTAAGAGATTGCTTTCACATGTTCTTTGACATTTTTTATTGTCATTTTGAGAATATCTAGAACAAACTCCACCCAAAAAAATAATTCTTTTGCAATATATACATGCATTGATAACTTACCTTACTGTTTTTGGAGTGTGCATGTATATATATGCACATGCAAATATGTGAATATAAATAATAATATACAACTAAAATAGCTTTATCAATATGTGACTAAGTCATTCTGAAAAAATGTTTTTTATTTATTTCCGTCGATTTGCCCAAACTTTTTGTCCGACATATAACTTTTTGCGTTACAAGATATAATTTCTACATAAACAAATCAAAATTAGCTTGCTATTTATCACCAACATTTTTGTCTATATCTTACATGTTTAGAATGTCCGACTAGGAAAATTTCCCATTCATTTTGTCCGACAGAACTTCCAATTGCTTTTTTAACCTTTCATTAAACTCTCATGCAAAAATCAGACTGCTATTCATCACCAACATAGTTCCTGTGATGTGACATGTTCTACGTGTCGGACTCGTTAAAATGCCCAACCTTTTTGTCGGACAAACATTTTTTCATATATTATATAACGTTGGCTATTGAATAAACTTAAAAACAACTTGCTATTTTTCACCATCATAAACTTGTCAGGACGACACGTTTATCATGCTCCACCATTAAAACTTCCCCTGTTTCAGTGTTCACGTGCATCAATGTTTGTCCGACTAGACACCGTTAAGCTATTAACAAATTTTCAGCTTGCTATTAATCAACTTTTTTTTCTTACGCGGGATCCAGGTCTAAAAGTAAAAGTTGCGTAATTAAATTTCCTACAATATATGATTGGTTAAATTTTTTTAAAATTGTTACCCTTGTTGCAAAATAGCAATAATTGCGAAAAAAACATAAAAAACAAGTATTCGCATTTTACGTTTTTCAACCATTTCTGCTACACTTAGGACCTTCATGTTTCACCCAGAAAAACTTTATGATATGATAAAACAATACTGTAAATTTAGTTAAGACCGGTTCAATAAATTTTGCAAAATAAATTTTGCAATCCAGATTTCGCAAAAAAAATATTTTTTTCAAAATGTTGCAGGAACGAAAATAAAGCAGATAGCAAGTTAATTTTTTTACAAATAGAAGAATATTGTACCTTTCATTTGCAATTTGCAAAATTAAAATCGGTTAACTACCACGGCGTCAGGATTTTATTTAAATAAACATTAATTTTTGGTGCTACGCGCAGGACAGCGGTGTTCGATTCACACAAGTTGATTTCCTTCAAAATTTCTTCCAATCTTTATCTGATATACAGTTGAGTCCGCGAGTCTTTACCCGTGCGTCATTAATACCTGGCGAGATAAAACACATACTTTTTATTTAGCATCATTCTCTTCCACGCATGAAATTAATGACAAACCAGCTGCCGTCTGTTATTAAGTAAAAACACATGTTATTTTTATAAACGATTTAGTGCATTGAAAAGAGATAGGTACAAAGAAAGACGATTGGGGATGTCTTCACATATTTTAAGTACAATTTCTGACGTTTTGGTTTGTTTACTTTTGTGGCTGTCAGTTTGTTGAATTTTTTGCTGTTATTCTGTCGAATTTTTGCATTTTGAAGTTTTTTATAGTATACGCTCTGAGCTTCGCTGGTGGCGCTCCTAGCGGATTACTAATTCAACTTTCACCGGTAATTTTTAAATTTATTATTTAATTGTTATCGCTTAACATTTACAACGCAAAAAAGTAATTAAATTGTAATCGATTTTTTAAAGATTTTTCTAATCATTTTGACGTTCTATTGATAAAATATGAATTTCTTACTTCGGATACTTTCACAATTATCGTGTAGATGGCGCTAAGATTTTTAGATTAAATTATAATTACATATTACGGAACATTAAAAAAACTCAAATTCAGTATTTAAAACGTAAGTATATTTAAGGTAAAAATATATACCACAGCTTTGACCAACTAATATTTTTTATAATTAATGTTTTTAATTTTAATTTTAAGTTAATCACTTTGACATTTATGTCAAATTTCCGGTAAACGTTTACAGACTTCCCACTACTGGCGCTCGCGAATTTGTAAATATCCCCTCTACGTACGAGCTCACAGCGTATACAAACAGTTGTTTTCACAACAAATTTTATATTGGAGTTAGAAATTATTTGATAATTGTATTTTATTTTACGATAAATTTTGACAACGTACAAAGCTAACCTCATTGTTGGCACAGTTAAATGCTTGTGTGTAAGGTTCCGCCAAAGTGAATAAAATAACAAAAAGAAAATATGTTATTGAATTTTTTTATAAATCTTTTATTTATTTATTAATCAATGATAATAAAATAATTTATTAAGCTACTTTAAATGTAGCTGTAATTATGCACCAAAATTTTAAAGCACAACTTAATTTTGACATTCTATTTATTTGATAACGTCAAATTTTATACTATAACCCGTGATCGGAATAATATCCACTTGCCGTTGCGTTTAGTAAATTTCCGACTTATTTCGTATGCTTTAAATGATGACGCACGGGTAAAGACTCGCGGACTCAACTGTATTATTTTCTTACTCTATATTTTGTTATATGTTCATATTTTAATTCAACAAAAATCAAACTAATTTGATTATTGTTTGTGAAAAATTATTTAAACAATTGCATATGTTTAAAAATAATACACTTTTATTTTCAAGTTAAAATATATGAAAAAAGAAACTTTTTGCTAAAAAAAGTGTTATTTCAAAGGACAGAGTATGTGTTTTTATTTTGCAATAAACAAATTAATTTATATATTTCGAAATGTACTAAAAATTAAAATTTATCAATCATTATCAAAGGTCATTGGAATGCACAATCAGAGCGAACATATCCGCTGTCCTCTGCGTAGCACCAAAAATTGTAGTTTAACTACCTACAACGTTAACACGTGGTAGTTAACAGATTTTAATTTTGCAAATTGCAAATAAAAGGTACAGTATTCTTTTATATGCAAAAAAGAAATCAACTTGCTGGCTGGTTTATTTTCAGTGCTGAAACATTTAAAACAATGATTTTTTTGCAAAAGCTGGATTGCAAAATTAATTTTGCAAAATCTATTAAACCGATCTTAATGAAATTCTCAGTATTATTTTTTTATCATATCATAAAGTTTTTCTATGCGAAATATGAAGGTCCTAAGTGTAGCATAAATGGTTGAAAATGTAAGATGCGAATACTTGTTTTTATGGTTTTTTCGAAATTATTGCTATTTTGCAACAAGGGTGACCATTTTTAAAATTTTCATTTAATCCTATATTGTAGGAAATTTAATTACGCAACTTTTCTCGAAAATGAATACTTTTAAAGTTATAATCAAAAAACCAAGAAAAAAATCGAATTTTTCCTTCATTTTTTGACATTTTGATTATTTAAACAATGTTCCGGACCTTTGTGAGTGGAAGGATAACTCAAATATTATTATATGAGTTATTTTCAAGCAATTTCTGCAAAAAATATGAGTCACCTCTCAACATCCAAATGTACTAACATTTTTACAGATGCAGAGTACAGAAAAATTGTTCCAAATTAAATTTACTATCAAGATCAAAAAATCTTTCAGGTCAAAAGGTCAAAAATATTTTTTCTACAAAAATATATAAAAAAAAGGAAAAAAGAAAGCAATTTTGTTTTTGCCCCATAACTTTTTTCCACGGGGATAGAGGCATTGCTTCACAGAAAAAAAACTTCCATCCTTCCTCTTTAAAATGAAGTTTGGTTAAATTTAAAATGACGTTTTTACGATTTATAGTTTCCAAAATATGATTTTTCAAAACTCTTCACAGAATTTTTGGGCCATTTTCCTTATTATTTCGCAAACATTGTTCTGTAATTTTTTTACGCAATTTTAGGTACCTATATGCAATGGTATATTTAGTAGGAAGAAAAGTCAATTTACAGTAGAGCGTCGAAAATCGTAACCCTGGTAATCCGAACATTCTCTAATCCGAACACAAAAAAAAAATTATAAAATTAAAAAATATGATCGCGGACCGAATTTTCGGATTTAATATGACAATATGGATAAAATATGACCGCGGATTTTTGTTTTGTTCATGCAGAAATACATACAATATATTTGTTTATTATGCAGGTGTTTTATTCCTTGTAACTAAAACGTATGTACTATGTTCATGAGCTTAGCTTTGTATGTATTTTGAACATATGTTCGATAATCCGAACAATTTGATAATCTGAACTACCCCTGTACCAATTAGTTCGGATTATCGACGCTCTACTGTACTTTAAAATGGTCTACTGTTGAAGGTTGTATGGCTATTTTGAAGCAATGTATGTTTTTTCAAAGTTTTATACTTTTAACGATTTTTGATATGTTTTACGATTATTTTAAATTTCTCATTATAACTTTGGTTTCGTACATTTAGGTATATACATTGCGGAATAAAAAAAAAGGTTATTTTCTTTACTTTAAAATGGCGTATTGTAAAAAATTCTAGGACTATTTTTAAACAAGATATGCATAGAACTCACGCTTTGTGCCCTAGTGCATAGGGATTAATTCACCCCTTTCTCAAAAATGCACCCCTTTAAATGGTAGCACTCCGCGGATCTTTCATAGTTAGAGGTCCATTGACCATATGAAATAATAAAACCTCTTGAACGTTGTAGTTCCTTCTATTAATATAATAAATGTTTGGTAAAAATATACTCAAATTATAAAAAATGTTTAAATTGACGAAATTCCGCCATTATGTAATGAGAAAGACGGGCAGTCAATTCATTCCTGGCGTTTTTGATGGCTTCAGAAGTTATTTGAGCAATTTCCGTTTTGATACGCTCCTTCAGCTATTCTACATTATTCGGTCGACTTTGATAAACTTTGCTCTTCAAATATCCCCATAAAAAGTCTAACGGAGTCAAATCTGAGACTTTGGTAATTATTTTATAGATTCCCTTCTATTGTTCGCCCGCTATAACTTTTGCCATGCGTCACGATTCATTTTCATTTCAAACAAATTAAGTCAAAACATAAAATGAAACGTACGCCGATGTGTGTAGTATATAGTATACAGTAGGTATACAAAATGTATATACACATCAACGTTCGTTTTACTTTATGTTTTGACTTAATTTGTTTGAAAATGAATCGTGACGCATGGGAAAAGTTATAGCGGACGAACAATACCCATCCACCTACCTGGGAAAACGTTATTTAAGTAATTTTGTACTTCAACGCCGTAATATGGGGTAGCTCCATTTTGTTGGAACCACAAATCATTTCTATTTGGAAATAGCTAATTCAGTTGTGATATCAGATAATCCAGAAGAAATTCCAGAAAACGAGGAGCAGTTAAGTTTTCCTCAATAAAATATGACTCTTCAGACGGCCAAGGTGGTTTAGATGACAGATGGACATTCATCATGGCAAGCCGCTTCATCGTCAAAAACTGCCTTTTCTATGAAACTCTGATCTCTGTTACATCGTTCCATAATAGTTTCGCAGAATTTGATTCTTCTATCAAAATCATTTTCTAACAGTTCCTGGACAAGATGTACTACTATGATTCCTACTTTAAACAGATGCCTTTTTTACTTCTTCTTTTTTAGCACTCTTAACAACAATTGATTGGTGGACATTATTATCTAACGCGATCTGCTTCGAACTGGTATGGGGATTTTCTTGAAACAACGTCCAATTTCTAAGCTTCGGCTTTTGATTTTCTACCACTTCCCAGGCAACCAAGAGACGTCATATAACCTAAAGGAAACGTCAGTTTTTGGTTGAATATGCACACGTGGTTGAACATTACGTCATATAGACGTCTTTGGTAGGTGATTTTAAATACGTAAGATTAATGACGTTAAAATACGTTTAAAAGACGTTTTCATTTCAGACAGCCTAAGTCTGACGTCTCGAAATTGGGAGGAGCTTGCTTGTCAAAAGTTACAAAACAAAGGTTATGTTTGTATCGTCGTTTCATTTCATTGTCGTCGTCGTATTTTGCCTATTTTGGATTCATTTGGATTTAGTTTGCTGTTTTTTGTGTATTATTTAAAACTTTTGTTTGTCATTTGTGAACTTTATAAACTTACCACAATGCAAAGTGATTATTTAAGGAAATTATTATTGTAACCTCCAGATGTTGGAGAAAGGTAGGCGAAACAATTTTTATTTACTGTTCATTTTTTCCTGATATTTATCAATAATGATGAATTTTGCAAGCAATAACATTTCTTTTATTGCTTTAGATATTCATTGAGGCTGAAAATCATTGGAGATTTAGATCCATATACAATTCAGTCATCAGAATTGAATTTTACAGTACCTATAGTGCATTCCACCAATTACTATTATAATGCTATTATAGATATTTATACATATCTGGTGGAGTCTCACAGTTACTACTTTAAGCAGCAGATGAAAGCAAACAAAAGCCTTCACATAAGAGCTTTCACAACTGGATTTGTTTTGAAAGTTGGAGTAAAAATTGTTAATGATTTCTATATTATTGTTAGAAAGCTATGCCTTTATTTTATTTATTCACCATTAAGAAATATATGGATAACAGTATTAGTGTCTTTTGGATCAATTGGTTTTAAATATTAGATTTATTTACGTTTATATATCTGTATGAAACCAGACATACAGTCGAAAAAATGAAAGAATACCCATGAACAATCACATCAATCACATATTTTGTGTTTGCTGTTTTTTTCCATAAATAACAAACGAGAGAGATATACATTGTGTAACAAAAATACAGGTCATAAATTTAATCGCATATTCTGGGACCAAAAATAGTTCGATTGAACCAACTTACCTTAGTACAAATGTGCAAGGAAAAAAAGTTACAGCCCTTTGAAGTTACAAAATGAAAATCGATTTTTGCCAATATATCGAAAACTATTAGAGATTTTTTAATGAAAATGGACATGTGGTATTCTTATGGCAGTAGTATTTTAAGAAAAAAAGATAATAAAATTTGGACACCCCATAAAAATTTTATGGGAGTTTGGTTCCTTTAAACCCCCCCAAACTTTTGTGTGCGTTCCAATTTAATTATTATTGTAGCGTCGTTAGTTAAACACAGGTTTTTAAAAACTTTTTTGTCTCTTAGTACTTTTTCGAAAAGTCAGTTTTTATCGAGATATTTGAATATTTATTTGTCAAATCCACCACATATTTGTATATGGTAAAATACGATTATGGAGACTTGGTAATAATATGAAAATTTATTTATGATTTACATTTTTAAGTATATTTTGAACCATATTAAAAAAGAAGCCACATCTCGATAAAAGATGCTTTATCAAAAAAATATAAAGAAGCAAAAAAGTTTTAAAAACACTGTGTTTAACTAATGGTACCACAGTAATAGTTTCATTGGAACGTACACAAATATTTGGGGGGTTTAAAGGAACAAAACCCTCATAAAATTTTTATGTAAACATATTAAAAAAGAAGCTGCAACTCGATAAAAACTGCCTTATCGAAAAAATACTAAGAGGCAAAAAAGTTTTAAAAATATTGAGTTTAACTAATGGCACCACAATAATAATTATTTGGAACGGACACAAAAGTTTGGGGAGGTTTAAGGGAACAAAACCCCCATAAAATTTTTATGGGGTGCACAAATTTTACTATAATTTTTCTTTAACATGTTCTTTCCATAAGAATGCCACATGTCCATTTTCAACAAAAAATCTCTAATGGTTTTCGATATATTCAAAAAAATCGATTTTCATTTTGTAACTTCAAAGGGCTGTAACTTCTTTTGTGTGCATATTTGTACTAAGGTAAGTTAGGTTCATTCGAACTATTTGTGGTCCCAGAATATGTGGTTTAATTTATGACCTGTATTTTTGTTACACCCTGTATTATTAATAATCTGAATAATATGTGACTGATGTGGTCGTTCATGGTATTCTTTCATGCACATGCATATTTTTACCAGAAGAGTAAATAGTGACATCTTCGTCTACACCGTATCTCCCTTGCGGCAAATTTAGTACGAAAACTATGTAACTTCCCAGTTTGTCATACCACACGACTGACCTTACTGTTTAGAAAGTGATATTTTCAAGAAAAGGTTGGTGGTAAATAATATTAAATACTCATTAAACAATATACAAATGTTAGTGATATGTGTATCTATAAAATATTCCATTTTAGCATCCTATCTGTTAAAATGGGAGATACGTTGTATTCACATTAGCCATATCTAGAGACATAGTTTTTTGTGATTTTTGTAGTTTTTTGAAAATTTGGATAAATGGAGTTACGCAGTTTACAGATTAGGTCGACGACATGTAATTGCTATGATAGAAAAGAGAATAATAAACAGTCATGATTGTTTGTTCTAAAATTATATTTTATGAATGTCTGATTTTAAAATACTCTCAATCATTGTAAAGTACGCAAATACTCTAATAAAAATAAATTTTTGTAGTTGAAGCATTCCCACAAAGATAAAATATTTTTTTAGGTGAAGCATTCCCAAAAAGCTAATGCTAAACCACTAGATGCTTGGGTGATAGCCAGTTCCAATGGCATAGCAAATACACATTGTAATATGTGTATGGCCGGTAATAGTGAAGTTTGCAGCCATATTGCAGCAATCTTATTTGCAGCTGAGTATGCCCACAGCAAGACAGAAGAAGAAGAACCCAATGCATGTACAGATGTTACAGCTATGTACGTGGTTTGGAGATAGCAACATATGCATTCTCTGATGAAAAACTAATGAATTTTGAAACTGTTCGGTCAGAGTGCTTGTTGCGCTCTCTAAATGAACTGAAATATAAGACGGCTTTGGCTTCATGTTGCAGCGATATGAAAATGGTTATTCATTTTTAATTATAATGTACTTCTTCATCATGAGTATTTATGTATTAGTCTTTTAAGTGTGTATATTATCAGATATCACGTGTAAATTGTTTTTATCATTTTTATTTGGTAATTACAGTTCCTTAATCAAAAAATATATTGTTCAGGTGTCTGAAGATCTTTTTGTATGCAAAAATGTGTAATAATTATTTGGAATCAATTTGAGGATTATTAGAGTATCAAGTCCTTAATTGTATGTCAAAACATGCACAATAACTATCTCTTAAAACCCGCCAAGTTTTATTACAATGTTGTCAGTAGTTTCGGAAAAATCGTAAAAAATGTGTAAAATTTTGTTGGAAATCTTGAAAATGGATGGCGTTACAAAAAAATTTTTATTAAGCAAACCCCAATTATTTTTCAGTTTTTTACCTACTCCAGTGACGGTGTTACCTTTTTTGAAAAATATGTATAAAATTGTATCAAAAAACGAAAAGAAAACCGAAAAAATGCGGTTTTTTTATTTTTAAAGGTGCGTTTCACCAATTTTAAAAATTTGAAAAAATTCGGGGTGAAATATTATGCAAAAATACACGTTACATATTTTTTTCGTGAAAACGAATGTCTTAGTTATTTTTTTATACTCATTTAACATTTTAAAATCGTTCTAAAATTTAAATTTCCCGCCAAAAATAAAAAAATTATGGACAGAACTTTTTAAAGCTTACAACTTTTATTTAAAGTTTTTCGCTAGTTCTCGATGCGGCTGAGATAAAAAATAAAAACATAAAAACCCTAATTAGGCTCTAGGTGGGTCACATGACCACCTAGGGGGCTAAAAATTTCAGAAAGTTAGTTTCACTATATATGCTAAACGATGACCTATATGGAATTCGAATCCAGTTGGGGCACTTTTCATCATCTTACCCGGCTAGGCCCTTTCTACATTTTAGTAAGACCGTTTGTAACTAAAAACATTACTTACTCTTAAAATATATAAATTTACCATTATTATAATTTTAAAAAACATTTTCGATTTCTGGAAAACAAATAATGTAGCGCTTACAACTTTATTCGGCAGACCCATTCAATTAAACATCCAAAATTAGGAATTTTAGAGATTTGGATTATTTAATTTTAAGGTAAAATTTTTAAAGTGTAAAAAAATTATATGCAATTTTATATGAAATTTAAAATTTTGGTGCAGGCGTTTGACAGTCAAAATTGTGGCGAATGCGCTAGGGCAACATGCATGACGTGTTCTTCGAAAAGGTTATACTGGTTGCATAATTAATAGTCTCTGTAGATAATCTTCGCCAAGAATAACATAAATATTTTTTAAAACACAAGTACAAATATCTCCTATTTTAAAATATTTATAATATATTTTGGAATTCTATTTTCCTGAATGTCTTTTATAATAATAATTATTGTAATATATAAATTGCACCATCTGTACATATAGTCTGGGCTGATTATCGGAGAATAGGCCATTTTTGGGAAAAGTTATTTACCAGCAATTTTATTGCTGGAATCGAATCTTATGATTGTATATATTAATAATATAGATATGCAAAGTCCGCAGATAGTGTACTACTTTTTTTATAAACAAAATGGCGCCCGAAAATCGTGTTTTTTTTTCAATTTTTGCTCTATAACTCCAAAGATTTTAACTTTAGACCAAAAATACCCAAATAAAAATTCACCACAATTAAATTCTGCATAGAGACGTGTTTTTTCCGATTTACTTCGACGAAAACTTTCCCCGGAAAAAGCGGGTTTTTCCAACAAAATCTTTAATTTTCAACTAAACTTTTAGATAAGTAGTTGTTAATCAATAATTAAATAACTTCCTAACGTAAAAGCCCTTTCCGTTTGTATTACAATTTCAGAAGCCGATGGAAATTGAATGAACAGTTTATTAACAATTGAAATGTTAATTAAAAATTAACGGACGCTATAATATCGACAATAATTATTACGCATAAGAAAAACTATGATTTTTTCATAAAAAGACACTATACCTATCTAATGTACTTTACAGAATTGAAATTAGACTATTTAAGCGGCCTCAGGAATATTTTAAAATTATAAACAATTTTTTGGCTTATAAACAAATAGAATATCTCGGAAAAAAATTAAAACAAATTAAATTGTGAAAACGGTATTCGAAAGACAGCGGCAGGACGCTTCTTTTAAAAGAAAAAACGTTTAATTATACCAACTGGTTCCTGAGATACAACCGGTCAAAGTTGACCGAAATTTACGGCAAAGATATAAACAATAGGATCATAATTTTCAAACCATCACCTTTTTATTTTTGTCCTCTTTCTCCACAAAAATTTTCATATCTTTAAAATCCTCATAACATGAGGATAACATGAGGAAATATAAATTATAATAAAAACTATCGATAATACGTGTGAAAATTGCCAAAAATATCAAAATTCCAATCAAAAATTAGGTTGGAGAAAATGTAACCCTCAAAGTTCAAAATCGGTATAAGTTAAAAAAATGCATTTTCTCGGCTTCCCACGGAGCAATTTCCTTCATTCTTTTTTTGTTTTCAAGTAACTCGAGTAGAGCCATCGAACTAACGCATTATTAAATGTCAAGCTTGCTTTTGTTTTGGTATAATAAATTAATTTATTTATTATAACACAATATTTTAATTTGTTTTAATAAAAATTGTTTAAATAATTATACAGCTTTCAAATGAGAATATTTATGTTTTTAACTTTAAAAGGTACACTTGTAGTAAGTTTATCTAAAAAAAGCCTACAACTGGAAAAAATATGTAATTTTCTGTTCTTATAAATAAATTAATCTATTATAACACAACAAAAGCAAGTTTGACATTTAATAATGCGTTAGTTCGATGGCTCTACTCGAGTTATTAGGGAACAAAAAAAGAATGAAGGAAATTGCTCCATGGGAAGCCGAGAAAATGCATTTTGTTAAAGTATACCGATTTTGAACTTTGAGGGTTACATTTTCTCCAACCTAATTTTTGATTGGAATTTTGCTATTTTTGGCAATTTTCACACGTATTATCGATAGTTTTGATTATAATAATATATGTTATGAGGATTTTAAAGATATGAAAATTGGTGTGGAGAAAGAGGACAAAAATAAAAAGGTGATGGTTTGAAAATTATGATCCTATTGTTTATATCTTTGCCGTAAATTCCGGTCAACTTTGACCGGTTGTATCTCAGGAACCACTCGTCATAATTAAACGTTTTTTCTTTTAAAAAAGCGTCCTGCCGCTGTGTTTCAAATACCGTTTTCACAATTTAATTTAGTTTAATATTTCCCGAGATATTCTATTTGTTTATAAACCAAAAAATTGTTTATAATTTTAAAATATTCCCGAGGCCGCTTAAATAGTCCAATTTCAATTCTGTAATGTACATTAGATAGGTATAGTGTCTTTTTATGAAAAACTCATAGTTATTCTTATGCATCTTAATTATTGTCGTTATTATAGCGACCGTAAATTTTTAATTAACATTTTAATTGTTGCTAACCTGTTCATTCAATTTCCATAGACTTCTGGAATTATAATATATACGGAAAGGGCTTTACGTTACCAAGTTATTTAATTATTGATTAACAACTACTTATCTAAAAGTTTAGTTGAAAATTAAAGATTTTGTTGGAAAAACCCGCTTTTTCCGGGGAAAGTTTTCATCGAAGTAAATCGGAAAAAACACGTCTCTATGCAGAATTTAATTGCGGTGAATTTTTATTTGGGTATTTTTGGTCTAAAGTTAAAATCTTTGGAGTTATAGAGCAAAAATTAAAAAAAACACGATTTTCGGGCGCCATTTTGTTTATAAAAAAAGTAGCACACTATATGCGGACTTTGCATATCTATATTATTAATACATACAATAATAAAATTCGATTCCAGCAATAAAATTGCTGGTAAATAACTTTTTCCACCTACCTCTACCGAAAGTATACTTTTCCGGACCTGATTGTAGGGAGCAAAGTTGTACTTTTCCTCCCTAGGGAGGAAAATATTTTTCCTCCCTAGGGAGGAAAAGTAAAAGTGACGTAATGGTATTTCATTCATGAAATATAACTTATTGACGCCCTGTACAATATCTATTTTCTATTACGAAGTATCTATACATTTTAACGTTTATTTATAAAACATCCTGTATTTTGCAGACTGGTAAAAAACAGTAAATTGTTATTTTGATTTAACAATGTTTACATTAATAATTTGACTTATATTTGACAGTTGACAGTTATATTGTACCTACTTGTTAGTTTTAGTTCTAATAAATTTTGTTGGTTAGTTACATAAATAAATTAAGTAAAAATGAAAAAATGACTTGTTATTTGAGGAAGGTGGAAAAACCATATGTATAACATGGGAGTAAAGTGCCTTTTCCTCCCTTGAATGATTACTGCCCTCCGCTACGCGTCGGGCAGTAAACTTCATTCTCGGGAGGAAAAGTAACACTTTCCTCCCTTGTTATACAAATAGCTATTCCTTGTATTTTGCTAATTAGCCGAGAGTAATATACGAGTATCACTAAACTAGACAGAATTTCCGAAAAAGTTTGACCATTAGACGATATATGTCACATTAAAAACGTTCGTAACGGTTGCATAAAAAAATTTCAATTTGTAAAATTCCAGAATTATAAAAATAGCTTGTTATAATAATATTTTGATCCCAACTCATATAAAAATAATATATGCCTTCTTGTATGAGAGCAAAAAAGACACAGTGATGAGCGTGCTAATAACCGGCAAAAATAACGCAAAAGATGGAAAACATATTAAGTTGTGAGATAAAAAGAAATGAAACTGGTGGAGGTGCGAGATTTTTTTTATTATAACACCTGTACGATGTATGCATACTGCTATCTGGTCACAAATGATCAATTATCAGTTATTCTCTGACCTAACTTAATAATAAATACTTAAGTCTAAGGGCATACCCTATGGCTTACTCTTATTATATCTATCAACTAATGCACTACAATTAACATGCAATAACATCACAGCACTATGCTCTGCTTTTTACACTAAACTGTTACACATTTACTAACTCAAATGGCTTTGTCCGCATGAGTCTTCTCTTTAGTTCAGTGTTGTCAAGAAGCTGGATTGCCTCGACATTCACATGACTATGCAGCCTCTGCTCGTGACTTGCTGCTGTTCTCTTGATTACTTCGGTCACAGTTTCCATGCCCAGGTCCTGGTGGAGTTTGCTGTTACGGATATACCAAGGAGCATCAACAATGTTCCTCAGTACTTTGTTTTGAAATCTCTGGATAATATGTAGGTTACTAGTTTTGGTATAGCCCCAGAGTTGGCACCCATATACCCATACTGGCCTCAGTACTTGTTTATAAATGGATAATTTATTATGAATGGATAATGTTTAATTTTTTCCAATCATCCAATACAATTTCTTATACCTCATATCTAGCTCCCCTCTTTTCTTTTTGACATGGACTTTCCAGCGCAGTCTCGCGTCTAGGGTGATGCCCAAGTATTTTGCTTATGTTGCATAAGGAACTTGGGTATCATTTATTCTAACTGGGAAATTTTCTATTTTTTATTTGTGAAGTTAATGTGTGCCGATTTACACTCATTTAATTTTATTCGCCATTTTCTGGTCCAGGTATGTATTGTATTTACTGAGATTTGCAACTTATCAGTCGCTTCTTCGCTAGTGTCTCCTATCGCTAGTATAGCTGTATCATCAACGAAGGTGGCAATAGTGTTCTGTTCTAGTTCTGGAATGTCACACGTATACAATAGGTACAGGACCGGACCTAATACGCTCCCTTATGGCACGCCAGCTTTGATCTCCCTTAAATCGGTGTACACTTCTTCTTGTTTAACTCTGAAATATCTATTCGCAATGTATGATTCTAGGACTTCCAAATACTGTTTAGGCATGAACGTTCTTAGTTTATAGTTTAAACCCTCATGCCAGACTTTATCAAATGCCTGTGCTACGTTCAAGAAGATTGTAGAGCAGACTTTCTTTTCTTCTAATGTTTTTTCTATTATATTTATTATTCGGTGAACTTGATATATAGTGGAATGTTTATTTCTGAAACCAAATTGACGATTTGGTATAAGATTTTTTCTTTCTATTATGGGTTTTAATCTTTTCAATAGGAGTTTTTCAAATAATTTTGACATCACTGGAAGGAGTGATATTCGTCGATACGATGTCACTTCATTAGGAGGTTTACCTGATTTAGCGATCATAATGACTTCGGCTACTTTCCAGACTCTCGGAACATATCTCAATCTAAAAACAGCATTTATTAGGTTTGTCAGCTTAACTATGGCTTTTCTTGGGAGATTTTTTAATAGTTCTCCTGTTATGAGATCATATCCTGGAGGTTTCTTAGAATTTACATTCTCTCTTATCTCTGTTGATACTTCTCTAACTGATGTCAACATTATTCTTTCTTCCGTTTGGAATGGTTCTTCCCATCTCAGCTCTTCACCATCATTGTCGTTGGATTTGAACGTGCTTTCTAAATGATCTGCAAATCTTTCTGTTCGTTACTTCTAGCCCAGTTACCGTTTTCCAACTTGATAGGAGGAGAATGAATAATTGGTCTCTTCATTCTTTTTGTTGCCTTCCATAACGAATAATCTGTGTTCTGGTCAGCTGTTAAATTACTTAAAAAAGAATCAATTGTTGAATTTTTTATATTCTGTATCTCCCTTTTTAGTTTTTGTGTAGCATTATATAGACTAGTTTTGTCTCGTGGAGCTCTGTATTGCTGCCATTTTTTTCTTAACTTTCTTTTGTCTAATATCAGTTCTCTGATTTCTTTTGGATAATTGTTCTCTTTTGTTCTGGGAGTTATTGTGGGAGTATTCTCGCAAGCTACCTGTTGGATAGTTTTTATAAAATATTCTAATTCGTCATCAAGTTGCCTGGTGTTTCTCAATGGCACAGCAAGATTAATTTTGTGTTCAATGTTTATTTTGAAGCTCCCCCAGCCAGTTTTTTTATTAGTCAATATTGGATTGAACTCTTTTTTGATTAAGTACTGTATCACTCATAGTTAAAATTATCGGTGAGTGATCAGAGTTCATGTCGCAGCCATCATTGATATCTAGATAGTTAGCTGAGATATTTTTGTAAATAAAGAAATCTATCAGGTCTGGAATTTTGTTCCTATCGGTAGGCCAGTATGGTGGTCTACCAGTAGATATTACTTCACCCTTTTGTTCTTTAACAGCTGACAATAGTTCTTTTCCTTCAGCTGTAGTTAGCCTAGAGCCCCAGTGGGTATTCTTTGCATTAAAGTCGCCACCGATGATGTATCTTTTTCCTAAAGTGTTCAGAAACTCCTTGTATTGTTCTCTTTTAATGGAGTGTCTAGGAGGACAATATATTGAACTTATATTTATGATATCTGTTTTCATCTTTACACAAACTGTTGTAGCTTGTATGTGTTCAGTTGCATATTTTAATTCCTCATGATGCAAGATGTTATCTTTAATTATAATAGCGCTTCCTCCTTTAGCTGCATTATCTGGGTGTACAGTTGAATATACTCTGTACCCCCTAAATTTTATATATGACTGTTTAGTGAAATGTGATAAGTTGGGATGTTTTAAGTGTAAACATAGCTTAAAGTGAGTTGGTAGCTCTGAGAGAGATGACCATCTGACACTTACTCTGCGATGAGGTTCCATGCAGAACAACGGGGCAAGCAGGAGTGGTAGAAAACTGAATGTAAAATGTATTGAATGACATGTTAGTAATAAATATGAATTATTCCATCGACAGTGGTCTTATTAAACAATAGGTCTTATTAAACAAATGGTTAAGGTACTTAAGGACATATCAATGGCGACGAGGATAAAAGTGGTAACGAAGTAAATACTAATTGCAGGGGCGGCCCGTCGGGGTAGGCAAGGTAGGCGCCGCCTACCCTCTTCAAAAGTAGTGCAATAATATAAATTATTAATATAAATTACTTATTTCAAAATTGTAATTTATAAATTTTGACACAATACCTACAATAAAAAAGCAAAAATTATCCAAATTATTATAAAAATATCCAAAAATTTTCTCCGAAGTTATAATAATTATTGTACGCCCCTTGTAGTATCAGTAGTAGTGCATAAGATTCTATTCTATGATTCTATATTCTTCCTAGGTCAGGCACTTGGAAAAGTAGCCTGAAATAGAACGACGACAACACCGAATCACAGCATAATAAACGAAACCAGCAAGGACACTCCCTGATGCCGCCTTTGAAGTTGAAAAGTACAGGGTCGCCGTTTTTCGCGTAGTACATCTCAGTGGTGATGTGATGTGTTAGTTCATCAGTGTTGCCGATGTCACCAACTTTATTACTCGTGAGAGATTCTTTTTGAATAATTTCTGGAATTTATGTAAAAGATTAACAATACAATCGCCATTCATCGTCAATATTTTGTGTTATGTCCCATTATTGACATAATTCTTACAGGCATACGTATAAAATTATGTTAAAAAATATTTAATATTATCAGAATGTCATAAAAGTTAAGTAAATCTGATAATTATGTACAAATCGGCAACACTGTCGATTTTCTACATTGTCTGGTACTACGCACAAAATGGCCGACGATCTGCGCCGTAATAGTGCGCGAACTTTTCCCGCCTACTAGTGTGTCACTGCTGTTGCGTTTTCTATGCTGTGACCGAATCGTCAGAATCTCTCTCTCTTTACGCGAACTTGTCCTTAGCGGGAGGGTCGACTCTACGAATTTTTAAAGCAGGCGGATAGGCACAGAATCTTTTAGCCGAACTAGCCTACAAAATTGTATCAGTTGTTTCTCTTGTGTGTTGTGAAGCTGCTTTAAATTGTTTTTTTATTTTGGCTGTTATTAGTAGGTTAAGTATTTAATAAAAATAGGTAGGACAATTTAAATTTGTTTATGAAAAGTGAATAATAAACAGGTAAATTTGAGATCGGTCTATTGAAGGGCATTTTAATTTTATATTAATTTAGTAATAATTCACCAACGAGAAATAAATCTGTGAATAGTTATTTGTCGAATAAAATTTATCAGTGGTCGATTATATTTTTATTGTGTTTCAATACAATTTGGATAATTTAAAGTTAAACTGACGAACTGTGTTATATTATATACACTTACCGGCAGAAAAAACCGCCACCCCCAAAAAATGGGTCATTTTTAATGTCTTGTATTTCCTAAACCTGATGTCCGATTTAAGTAATTCTTTTAATATGTTATAGCCTTATTCATTAGCAATATCCCTGTAATAATATTGTTGATAGAAAGGTACATTGTCATTGTATACAGGGTGTACGAATCAAACTGTGTTTTTTTCTCAAACTTTGGAACACCCTGTGGAATGTTCTAGCTTTTATGAAATACTAAAATTAAAACCCAACTATAGCCTCAGGTTTTCTTAACATTATGTTTTTTGTTTCATTCGTTTATGTTGGATAATAAAAAAGTTAGGCACTTTAACAACTACCCCTGTTTTTCGTCAATACAGGGTGTTTTTAAATAAGTCCGGCAAACTTTAAGGGATAATTCTGCATGATAAAATAATGACAGTTTGCTTTATAAACGTATGCCCGTAAATGCTTCGTTTCCGAGATAGGGGGTGTTGAAATTGTTCTTCCAAACTGACGACTTATTTATTGCTCTAAAACGGTTTGTGACATGCAAATGAAATTTGGTAGATTTTAAGAGATAGTTATTGCGCATTTTTTGGCATACAATTAAGAATTTTATATTCACCATTGGCGTGCATACGGGTATAAACATTTTAGATATATCCCGTATGCACGTCAATGGTGAATTTAAAATTCTTAATTGTATGCCAAAAAATGCGCAATAACTACCTCTTAAAATCTACCAAATTTTATTTGCATATCACAAACCGTTTTAGAGCAATAAATAAATCGTTAGTTTGTAAGAACAATTTCAACACCCCCTATCTCGGAAACAAAGCATTTGCGGGCATACGTTTATAAAGCGAACTGTCATTATTTTATCATGCAGAATTACCCCTTAAAGTTTGCCGTACTTATTTAAAAAACACCCTGTATTGACGAAAAGCAGGGGTAGTTGTTAAAGTGTCTAACTTTTTTATTATCCAACATAAGCGAATGAAACAAAAAACGTAATGTTAAGAAAACCTGAGGCTATAGTTGGGTTTTAATTTCAGTATTTTATAAAAGCTAGAACATTCCACAGGGTGTTCCAAAGTTTAAGAAAAAAAACACAGTTTGATTCGTACACCCTGTATACAATGACAATGTACCTGTCTAGCAACAATATTATTACAGGGATATTGTTAAAGAATAAGGCTATAACATATTAAAAGAATTACTTAAATCGGATATGAGGTTTAGGAAATACAAGACATTAAAAATGGCCCATTTTTTGGGGTGGCGGTTTTTTCTGCCGGTAAGTGTAGATTTATAGATAATTAAAAATTTAAAGCGAGGTTAATTGTTAAACGTTATATGTGTAGCCTACCCGCATACTGAGGTCACGGGCCGCCACTGACTAATTGTTTTATGTAAACCGATGTCCGGTACCTTTGTTAGTGAATCAAGATGGCGAACAAAAAGTTCGAAGAATTTATTCCAGATTTACAAACGTGGAATATTTACGAAGAAAGATTGGAACAACATTTTGTGGCAAATGGGGTTGAAGAGGAAGCTATTAAAGTAGCGATCCTAATCAGTTCGGTGAGTGCACCCACATACACCTTGTTGAGAGATCTATGTTTTCCAGAAGCTCCCAAAACCAAAACATTTGCAGAATTATCAAAGTTATTAGCTACCCATTACGGAGGTCAAGTGAGTACATGGAGAGAAAGATGTACATTTTTTGACCTGCGGCAAGAAACTGAGGAAAAAATAGCTGACTGGTATGCTAGGATAAGAAGTGCTGCAGTTACGTGCAAGTTTGGGGCAGATCTAACCAAAGTGCTGCTAAATAAGTTCGTGAGTGGTATGTGTCCTAGTAAAATTCTCGACAGATTATGCGAAGAGGATGAAAAGGCGACGATGGAGCAGATGGTGAGTTTGAGAAGTGTCAATCAGATGTCAAAATGTAAGATATGTGGAAATAAACACAAAAATAGTTGTAAATATAAAGATTACATTTGTAATATATGTAAAAAAGGGGCATTTGGCTAGGGTCTGTTTGGCACATAAAGATAGTGTTAATTTTATAGATAGTGAGGCGGAAGAGGACATTTATACATTAGACAGCATATAATCAAGAATTGTTGATCTGTGCCACGTACAAGTCAAGGTAGACAATCCCTTGAATAATGAAAAATTTTAATTTTAAACAGTGGCGTAGCTAGCCCCACGGGGGCCCCATATCAAAGTTTGTCGCGGGGCCCCTTTCCCCCGCGACAAATGAAGCAAAAACGCTTGTATAGAATCGAATAGAAATATGCTTTATTGTCACTGAAAATTTTACAATTTTATGGACAAAGCTTACAAAAAGTCGGAAAAAAAAACAAAAATAGGGATTTATCCCTCTCTTTCCCTTAAAATTCTTGTCTTTATACCTTACACCACAGCCCTCTACTTTTTGTCTTTGACTTTTTCCAAGAAAATTTTTACCTCCAACTAACATCCCATCACTTAATTTCAGTTCTCACATTCAGATCCATTATCATTACAATTAAATTATATCAATATTCTTTTTCTTACTTTGGTTTTATTTTATTCAGTACACTTTCAATATTATTTTCATTCTTGTATCAACTGGACTTAACAGCTATAGTATTTTTACTACAAAAACGTTATTACGTAGGTCAAAATTTTTGACGTAAGAGAACTGTCAAAACATTAGAATGTGACTTTTCATTATTGCTATGTTTATTATAAACACGGCAATAATGAAAAGTCACATTCTAATGTTTTGACAGTTCTCTTACGTCAAAAATTTTGACCTACGTAATAACGTTTTTGTAGTAAAAATACTATATAATCATACTTTTCTTTATCTCTAACTTCACATACCCTCACTTTGTCACAAGAATTCTCTCAAAACTTTTGAAATAAAATTAAAAATAAAACATCTCATAATAATTACAATTCTTTTTCATTCACATATTACACACTTTTAATTATTTGACTGTATCCTAACTCAAATCCATTATTTACAAAAATTTGCATTTATTTTTAAATAACAATATTTTCCTTTTACATATACAACCACCAATACAATATAGACTAGATTAAATTGCCTACCAATTTATTCATTTTGTACAATAACATTCCAACTAATACTGATTTTTTCTCTTCTCTCACCTTCATCTATTTTTATCTTTTTATCTTATTGACAGCAGCTTAACTTTCTTTCTATCAATTTGATCAATCTAATGTTATAGTATACAGTCAATATAAATAATCTTATATTCTAAATTAATTTTGTATATCACAATTTCTTTTCAATAACCAATAGATTTAAAATGTTAGACATTTTCAGATATTAAAATTTTTATCATTTGTTGTGGGTCATGACCTTTTGGTTAATTAACTTTGAAAATCGACTACCTTTTTCTCTACTGTCAATGTCACTTCAAACAGTTCCTTACACACTAGTGTCACTTTATAGTCAAAGTTGGCCTAAGATGGTTGATTGAGGTTTTGGTAGGGTTTCACCATGTTCCCATAGGCAATATCCTGTAACATCGGCGTTTAGCCTGTTTAATATTATTTTTAAATAATGTAAATTGAATTTTAAATTCAACCATTGTTTGGTTCTGGGGCTATTTAGCAAGTATGCACGTAAGTAATCTAACCACATTTTTAGCTTTTTAAAAATTTCAACCATCTTTCAATTCTAATAGTGGGATTACTTATTTTATTGTAGATTCACTGATGATGGACCGATAGGTCTGAAAACGTTCTGAATTGGACATATTTTATTCAATCCATTGGGATTTTTAAGTTTTAATAAATATACCAATTTACATAGAAGTGGTTTTACTTCTTGTTAGAGTTATTAATATTAATATACAGGGTTGGTCAAAACTAGGAATGAGTATTTTCTGAGTTTTCTTAAATGGAACACCCTGTACTTTAGTATTCAAGTGAAATGATATTTCATGGTACTTTTTTATTTCTTAAGCATTTAAGCAAATTTTATTAGGTGGCTGTGCAAATATCCAAAATAATTTTTCGAAAAAAAAGTAGATATTAACCTAGACTGTTCCTCAATTTTTTAATTTTGGATATGATATTAAAATACCTACGTAGTTAATATTGTTGGTGCGTAAAATATAAATAAAAAGATACAAGATGCTACCTAGTTGGCTATGACAATAAATTTGCTAAAACATTTGACATTATACTATCTTTATAGTTCAAGTTGCTTTGTTACCATTACTAATATGAATTTTTCTAATGAGTAACTGATCAAAATAATTTTTGTGCTAGGAAAGTATAAAAAAATGTGTTACTAGCAATAAGAATTTTTCATCAGCAATTCCCTGATAGACGAAAACCAAGAAGAGAAACTTTTGAAAGTACACTAAAACGATTTCAACAGTCTAGATCTAGATAGTTAGATTATAAGAACGTTCTTCCTAATATGCAGATCCTCAGTTGCACTATGGATTGCATTTAATTCATTTCATTCATTTACAATCGTTTTTATTCGATCAGGTTTCTGTTAATTTAAATATCCAGTCCGTTGAAACCGTTTTAGTATTATTTCAAGATTCTTTTCTTAGTTTTCGTGTATCAGGGAATTGCTGAAGAAAAATTCTTATTGCTAGTAGCACATTTGTGTTATATTCTCCTAGCATAAAAACCGTTTTAATCAATTACTCATCAGTTAATTATTAAAAAAATTAATATTAGTAATGGTAACGAAGCAACTGGAACTATAAATATAGTATAATGGCTAATGTTTTAACAAATTTATTGTCATAGCCAACTAGGTAGAATCTTGTATGTTTTTATTCACATTTTACGCACCAACAATTTTAACTACGTAGGTATTTGGATATCTCATCCAACATTAATAAATTAAGGATCAGTCTAGATTAATACCTACTTTTTTTTTGAAAAATTATTTTTGATTGAATATTTGCACAGCCACCTAATAAAACTTAACGTAATTTTTTTTGCAATTAATGTTTGGCTTAAAGAATCACGAATAACTCAAAAATTAAAGCACTTAGGTATAGGGAATGCTTAAGAAATAAGAAAGTACCATGAAATATCATTTCATTAGAATACTAAAATACAGGGTGTTCCATTTAAGAAAACTCAGAAAATACTCATTCCGAGTTTTGACCAATCCTGTATATTAATATTAAACTTTTCGCTCTATTATTAATGTTTAACAATAGTAGACTATATTAAAAATCGTTTGACCATAAATAGAAACTTTGATGTGAAATCACTACAATTCTACAGGGTGTGAATATTGCTACGAAATTAACAATAAAACGTAATTATCTTTTAATCTACCTCGTATAATATTACAAAACCCTATATTTTGAGAAAGAAGACATCGAGGAGAATCCAAACATGTAAAAATATACAGGGTGTTCCATTTAAAAAAACATAAGTTTGTGTCACCCTCTTAATATGGGTGACCCTGTATATCTGAAAATATTTTTAAATTATGGTCCTACCCGTGCGCCAACTTTTCTGTAAATAGCTTTTTTTGTATCTCTTACGACAAGCGAGTAATTGGACTTTGTCACACTAATGCCCCACCCTGTAGGTAGGTGTAGGTACTTCTTTGTCTATACCTACCTATAGTACCTATGAATAAACCATAGACTTATATCTTATCATAGACAGAGTGTCATTCAGAGCGAAGTGACGACGCCATCTTTTTTATTTGGCTCAGTGCTGTTTCACTCTTACGCATGGTAAAGTTGCGACAGCAGTCCTCCCTTTCCGTGCCTACACTCACACTGAGGGGCGGTTGTTCGAACGCTAATCAAAAATGGAATCAACAACTGATCATTATCAAATATTTAATTACTGTCAATGTCAACTTTGATTGGGTTGCTGAAAACATAATTGATTACAATTATGAGATTAATTGATTAGTTTATCAATTATGTTAATAATTGTCATGTTAATTAGTAATTAATTAATCAATTATGTTAATTATCATAAGTTTTTTATTCCAGATGTTCTAAAAGCAGCCATAATAGGCTATTGATTATGTACTATAGAAAGGAACTACAACGTTAACGGGGTTTTATCATTTCATATGGTATGGTCAATGAATTTCTATATATGAAAAAACCGCGGAGTGCTACCATTTAAAGGGGTGCGTTTTGAGAAATTGGTGAATTAGTCCCTGGGCACAGGTTACATTAGGGTGAGTTCTATGCACTTTTGGTACAAACACGTCTACATAAAAATTGTTCCTGGTTAAATTTCCTATCTAAATATAACTTTTTAAAGTCAAAGATACTTTTTTTTACAAAAATATATTCAAAAGAAAAAGCACAAAGAAAACCAAAAGAAAGAGATTTTGTTTTTTGTCCCATAACTTTTGTCCACGGGGATATAGGTATAGGCATTGCTTTATAGAAAAAAAACTTACATATTTTCTCTTTAAAATGATGTTTGGTAGAGGTCATTAGGATTTAAAGTTTTCGAAATATGATTTTTCAAAGTTCGCCACTCACAGCAATTTTGGGCAATTTTCCTTGTTATTTCGTAAATATTGTTCTGTAACTTTTTTCTACTAGTCCAGGGCCCATCTGTTTTGAGATGGACGTTGAGAGGTGACTCAAATTTTTTTGCAGAAGTTGCTTGAGAATAACTCAAATAATAATATTTGAGTTATCCTCCCTCTCAAAAAGGTCCGGAACATTGTTTAATTAATCAAAATGTCAAAAAATGAAGGAAAAGTTCGATTTTTTTCTTGGTTTTTTGATTATATCTTTAAAAGTGTTCATTTCCGAGAAAAGATGTACTGACTTAAAAGTTGCGTAATTAAATTTCCTACAATATAAAATTGGTTAAAAATTTAAAAAATAGTCAGCCTTGTTGCAAAATAGCAATAATTGCGAAAAAATCATACAAAAACAAGTATTCGCATTTTACGTTTTTCAACCATTTATGCTAGACTTAGCACCTTCATATTTCACCCAGAAAAACTTTATGATACAGTAAAACAATACTGTAAATTTCATTAACATTGGTTCAATAGATTTTGCAATCCAGCTTTCGCAAAAAAAATTCATTTTTTCAAAATGTTACAGGACTGAAAATAAAGCAGATAGCAAGTTGAATTTTTTTTTGCTTATAGAAGTATACTGTACCTTTCATTTTCAATTTGCAAAATTAAAATCGATTAACTATCACGGCGTCAGGAATTTTTTTAAATAAACATTAATTATTGGTGCTACGCGCAGGACAGCGGTGTTCGATTCACACAAGTTGATTTCCACCAAAATTTCTTCCAATCTTTATCTAATATATTATTTTCTAACTCAGGGGCGTCATTTGATAGGGGGCAGGGGGGGCATTTGCCCCCCCCCCCTGGCCCTGAAAATTACTGAAATTTACAAAAAATAGATCAATTTTGTATTATGTTTGCATATAAATGTATTGTATATATGCTTGCCCCCCCCCTATCAAAATTTCAAATGACGCTCCTGTTCTAACTCTATATTTTGTTGTATTTTAAAATTTTAATTCTACAAAAATCAAACTAATTTTATTATTGTTTGTGAAATACTGTTTAAACAATTGCATATGTTTAAAAATAATAAACTTTTATTCTATAAGTTAACATATATGAACAAAGAAAGTTTTTGCTAAAAAAAGTGTTATTTCAAAGGATAGAGTATGTGTTTTTATTTTGCAATAAACAAATTTATTTATTTATATCGAAATGTAATAAAAATTAAAATGTATCAATCATTATCAAAGGTCACTGGAATGACCAATCAGAGCAAACTATCCGCTGTCCTGCGCGTAGCACCAATAATTAATGTTTATTTAAAAAAATTCCTGACGCCGTGGTAGTTAATCGATTTTAATTTTGCAAATTGAAAATAAAAGGTACAGTACACTTCTATATGCAAAAAAAAATTCGACTTGCTATCTGCTTTAGTTTCAGTTCTGTAACATTTTGAAAAAATGAATTTTTTTGCGAAAGCTGGATTGCAAAATTTATTTTGCAAAATCTATTGAGCTGATCTTATTGAAATTTACAGTATTGATTTACTCATAAAGTTTTTCTGGGTGAAATATGAAGGTGCTAAGTCTAGCATAAATGGTTGAAAAACGTAAAATGCGAATACTTGTTTTTATATGATTTTTTCGCAATTATTGCTATTTTGCAACAAGGGTGACTATTTTTTTAATATTTAAGCAATTCTATATTGTAGCAAATTTAATTACGCAACTTTTATGCCAATACAACTTTTCTCGAAAATGAATACTTTTGAAGTTATAATCAAAAAACGAAGAAAAAAATCGAATTTTTCCTTCATTTTTTGACATTTTGATTATTTAAACAATGTTCCGGAACTTTTTGAGAGGGAGGATAAATCAAATATTATTATTTGAGTTATGTTCAAGCAATTTCTGCAAAAAAATTTGAGTCACCTCTCAACGTCCAAATGTACCAATATTTTTACGGATGCGCCCTGGTCTATACGTAACTTTAGGCATATGCAATGGTACCTGTAAGAGGAACAGAAATCAATTAGCTTTGAAATGTTCTACTGTATAATGTTGTACGACTTCTTTTAAAGAGGTTATCTTTTTCAAGATTTTATACTTTTAACGAGTTTTTATATTTTTTACGATTATTTTTTAAATTTCCCATTATAACTATTTTTTCTACATTTAGGTATATAATATATAATAAAAAGAGAAAGCTTATTCTGTTTACTTTAAAATGGTGTATTATAAAAAATTCTAAGATTATTTTTGAATAAGATATGCTTTTTCAAAATGTACTAAGTACTTGCAACGATTTTTGATTTTAGGATTATTTTTTAAGTTTCTCATTATAACTTTTTATGTGATTATGTGTTATGATTGTATCTTATTTTTTATAAGTAATACTTTGGATCCGCTTGACTCGGCCGGGAAATCTTCAAAATATGGATTAATTCCAATATTTACTGTCAAAGCTTCTGCACCACAAGATTTGCTTGAAAAAATAGCATGTAAATGTACCAAAGGATGTACAAAAAACTGCGATTGTAGGAAGATAGGAATTAGTTGTTCAATATTCTGCAAAGGGTGCATGTGCATGGGTACTAATTGTGGGAACTCTAAGATAACTGGGGGGTCAGAGGAAGATATTGAAGCTAATGCTAACGAAGAGATGAACTTTGATTTTGAAAATTTTTTAAATGTCAACGTTTAAATAATTTTAACTAAAGCGATGTTTCCTAAGTCTAATGTTTATGTAATTTTTGTAAAAGAAATAATTTTAAATAATACAGTTAAAAAAATATCAAAGAATCACTCGGTTTCCATTATTTAAATATAGATGATACACCATTTTAAAGAACAGAAAATAAGCCCCCTTTATTGAGCAATATATATTATAGTAAGTATATTCATGTACACGAACGAAAAATTTATAATGAGAAATTTAAAAAATAATCGTAAAATATGAAAAAAAATAATATTTTTTTATATTAGGTATTATATAATATATAATGTATAATATAATATTATGTATACAATATATACTATATTATATAACAATATTATTTTATTTTTTATTATATTATTAAAAATGGCTAAAAGTATAAAACTTTGAAAAACCATAATCTCTTTAAAAAAAGTCGTACAACGTTATGGAGTAGACCATTTTAATAGTAATTGATTTCTATTCCTATTACGTGTACCATTGCATATACCTAAAGTTACGTAGAAAAAAGTTACAGAACAATATTTGCGAAATAACAAGGAAAATTGCCCAAAGTTGCTGTGAGTGGAGAACTTTGAAAAATCATATTTCGAAAACTACAAATCCTAATTACCTCTACTAAACAATATTTTAAAGAAAAAATATGTAGGTTTTTTTTCTGTAAAGCAATGTCTATACCTATATCCCAGTGGACAAAAGTTATGGGACAAAAAACAAAATTTATTTCTTTTGGGTTTCTTTGTACTTTATGTTTTGAATATTTTTGTAAAAAAAAGTATCATTGACTTTAAAAAGTGATATTTAGATAGGAAATTTAAGTTAAATTTCCTATGTAGATATGTTTGTACCAAAAGTGCATATAAGTCACCCTAATGTAACCTGTGCCCAGGGACTAATTCACCCCTTTCTCAAAAACGCACCTATTTAAATGGTAGCACTCCGCGGTTTTTTCAAATTTAGAGTTCCATTGACCATATAATAAAATCCCGTTAACGTTGTAGTTCCTTTTACCTATCTTATTTTGAATATAATCAATAGCCTATAAAGCAGAAAAGAACAAACAAAAATTTTTTATTACAACTTAAATTATAATTTTAAAATTATGCGTTAATTTTGGAGCGCAGTTAGGTAACTGAATATAAAAAGAATTCAACTTTTTTTTATTAACAAAATATTATACAAAAAAAAGATCATTTCCTGTTTGACTTTTTTCTAGTGTGCACTCTCAAATGTCCTTTCAAGTGATGTGCTTCACTAAACAGCTTAAAACACATTTCACACGTGTGAGGCTTTTCTCCAGTATGCACTGTCAAATGTCTTTTTAAATTACCTGCTTCACTAAATTGTTTAAAACAAACGTAACACTTGTGAGGTTTTATCTAGTGTGTACTCTTAAATGTTTTTTTAAATTGCCCGCTTCATTAAACTTCTTAAAACAGATTTCACACTTGTGAGGTTTTTCTCCAGTGTGCACTCTCAAATGTGTTTTTAAACTACTTGCTTCACTAAACTGCTTAAAACAGATTTGACACTTGTGAGGTTTTTCCCCAGTATGCACTCTCAAATGGCTTTCCAAATGTCCTACTCGACTAAACTGCTTAAAACAAATTTCACACTTGAGGTTTTTCTCCAGTGTGCACTCTCAAATGTGTTTTTAAGTTACCTGCTTGACTAAACTGTTTAAAACAAACTTCACACTTGTGAGGTTTTTCTCCAGTGTGCACTCTCAAATGTGTTTTTAAGTTACCTGCTTCATTAAACGGCTTAAAACAAATTTCACACTTGTGAGGTTTTTCTCCAGTGTGCACTCTCAAATGTTTTTTCAAATCACTTTCTCGAGTAAACTGTTTAAAACAAACTTCACACTTGTGAGGTTTTTCTCCAGTGTGCACTCTCAAATGTGTTTTTAAACTACTTGCTTCACTAAACTGCTTAAAACAGATTTGACACTTGTGAGGTTTTTCCCCAGTATGCACTCTCAAATGGCTTTCCAAATGTCCTACTCGACTAAACTGCTTAAAACAAATTTCACACTTGTGAGGTTTTTCTCCAGTGTGCACTCTCAAATGTGTTTTTAAGTTACCTGCTTCATTAAACGGCTTAAAACAAATTTCACACTTGTGAGGTTTTTCTCCAGTGTGCACTCTCAAATGTGTTTTTAAGTTACCTGCTTCATTAAACGGCTTAAAACAAATTTCACACTTGTGAGGTTTTTCTCCAGTGTGCACTCTCAAATGTCTTTTCAAATCACTTTCTCGAGTAAACTGTTTAAAACAAACTTCACACTTGTGAGGTTTTTCTCCAGTGTGCACTCTCAAATGTCTTTTCAAACTATGTTCTAGACTAAAACGCTTAAAACAAATTTCACACTTGTAAGGTTTTTCTCCAGTGTGCACCATCAAATGTGTTTTTAAATTACCTGCTACACGAAACTGCTTAAAACAAATTTCACACTCGTAAGGATGTTCTCCAGTGTGTACTCTCAAATGTGTTTTTAAATAATGTGCCTGACTAAACTGCTTAAAACAAATTTCACACTTGTAAGGTTTTTTTCCAGTCACAACTTTTACATTTTTATTTAATGTTTTTTCTTCCACATGTTGATTCATATAATTTTCCTCCTGAGATGAATGCTCAATTATTGTCTCTATAATTTCCATCTTGTTCCCTTGGAGACAACCTAAAAATCAAACAGACTATAATATAAACATTTGAGTGCAAGGGAAAATAAATGTAAAAATAAAGAAAGGTAATACGGTTAGTCCTGTCGCCAGGGGGGGGGGGGGGGGTACAACGGCCTCCTTAATTCAGATGGACTTACCCAAGTTTTTTTTATATATTTTGACCCGTAGAATACGAATTTTTTGGGTAACAGTTGATCCGGATGTCGATAAGATTGTTATAGACAAAGAACTTGAGGAATTACATAACAGCGATTTCTCGCAAAACAAAACATCTTTTTGTATTTTTTGGGTCATTTTAAGCAAAAAATATTCCTACAAGTTTTTTCGTAGAATGCATAATTTTCGAGATAACCGCGGTTGAACTTTCAAAAAATCGAAAAATTGCAATTTTTGAACCCGAATAACTTTTGATTAAAAAATAAAGTAGCAATTCTGCTTACCGCATTTGAAAGTTTAAATCAAATTATATCGGTTTTAGTAATTTGCATTGCTAAAAATTATTTTTTTATTGTTAAACAAAGCTATAAAGACATAGTGTTTCCCTTGTCTAATACATGCGTTTTAACGCATGCTACGTAGAAATTGCCTCGCTTGCACTTGTAGCTACTCTACCTACTCGTTCGATTTTAAATGAGAAATCATTGAAAACATCACTCACGCACTAGGTGTTTATAGCTTTGTTTAACAATAAAATAATAAATTTTTAGCAATGCAAATAATCAAAACCGATATAATTTGACTTAAACTTTCAAATGCTGTAAGCAGAATTGCTACTTTATTTTTTAATCAAAAGTTATTCGGGTTCAAAAATTGCAATTTTTCGATTTTTTTAAAGTTCAACCGCGGTTATTTCGAAAACTATGCATCCTACGAAAAAACTTGTCAGAACATTTTTTGCCTAGAATGACCCAAAAAATACAAAAAAATGTTTTGTTTTGCGAGAAATCACTGTTATGTAATTCCTCAAGTTCTTTGTCTATAACAATCTTATCGACATCCGGATCAACTGTTACCCAAAAAATTCGTATTCTGGGGGTCAAAATGTATAAAAAAAACTTGGGTAAGTCCATCTGAATTAAGGAGGCCGTTGTACCCCCCTGGCGACAAGACTAGGTATGCGCCAAATAAACAGTACCTACTAAAATTCGTATGCCTCAAATTTGTATGTGTCAGGCACCGATACGTACGTACTGATAGTTTGCGAACGTCGGTATAAGGTTTGGGCATGTCGTGATAATGTTAGAGGTGCTTCAGAATGGTGCTCAGGTCATTTTCGGTCATACGGAAAAGATCACAAAAACCGTCCAAGCTTAAAATAACAATGTTTTCAGCAGGACGGGACAATCTGTCACACTGCCAGGGAGTATCTTCGAATACTGCGCGATCATTTTGTGAGTTTACACCAGTTAATAGGGAAAAAAATCATCGATTTCACGTAAAAATGTTAAACAGGGTTTTGAAGGTTTTAAACGCTAGATGAGGGATAAATGATGATAATTCCGTGAAGACGTACAGCTAATTTTTCTTCTTCTTTTTTTAACAGTTACAAAGAATGAAAAACTCAGTTTTTTTAATATAAAACGTTTTTTGTACATTTTAGAAAAAAATGTTTTAAATAAATATTGTAGACCTTAAAAAGTTCTTTAATTTGGTGGGACACATATTGAAATATATAAACAGTTGACCGAGATACTTATAAAAAACTCTCATTTTTGCACTAATTTTTAAATATTAATAACTGTATTTTTTGCAGAACGATATTTAATTTAACTACTTAAATTATGCCAACTAACGGGTTATTTCAGTGTGCTAAATTTCAACAAGATCGACCAAATAGTATATAAGTTATTCAATTTGTTTATCCCAGAGAGCAATTGTTTAAACACCTGTTCTTGCTCTAACAGTGACTTTAGAGATATTTTACAAATCGAAATCGATTATTTGACTTTAATTTTAAGATGTATTGAAAAATTTTTAAGATTTTATCAAAATTGTTATTAAAAAAACCGTCTGAAAAGACCCTACTTTTTAGGTTATAAACAATTAAAATAACTTTGACAGTTTTTATATTACACGCTCGTATGTAGGCTCACTGAAAAGCTGGTGAAAAAATACACATTAAAATAATAAAATGGATTTTATATGACTAATAGAAATCAAGTTAGATTTTTTTTTCAATTAATCATATTTCCATTGTTTATAAACATTAAGGGCCGGTTGTTCGAACGCTAATCAAAAATGATCATTATCAAATATTTAATTACTGTAACAACTGTCAATGTCAACTTTGATTGGGTTGCTGAAAACATAATTATTGATTACAACTATGAAATTATTTAATCAATTATGTTAATAATTGTTATGTCAATTGATTAACTAATCTCAGTAATTAAATATTTGATAGTGATCATTGTTGATTAGCGTTCGAACAACCGACCCTAAGAGCTGCAAATTGGATAAGTTGTTTAAGAAAATCTATATTTTATGACCCACTTCATAGATTGCGTATACAGTGAAAAAAATAAAAAGGCATGACTCGGTGAACTGATGGTACTCGTGAACCACCGCCAACAAATGTGAAGGTGAAAATAGCTTCGTTTTATTTTTTAGAATGGAATCTCAATTTGCAACATGTTGAAAAAATTCGCAGTTTAATTGCTATTACTTACTTTAATTTTACAATAATTTCGTAAGAATTACTTATATTTTACTAATTAAATTATATTATTTATATAAATATACAATAATAATTAACTCAGGCCCAGAAATTAAATTGGTTAAAAACACGATCTTATCCATAAAACACAAAATATTTTTAGCAGTTAGTAAAAATAAAAAGCAAATGATTCAACTTTTATGCGCAGAGCTCAACAAATCTGGGTACCGAACTAAAGTAGTAGATGAAGATGCAGACGTATTAATAGTGCAGATAGCTCTTTACGAACATACATATGAACCTGACAAAACCGTTGTATTAATAATAATGATACGGATATACTGATAATATTGATGCAACTCTCTGGCTCCGGACAATAACATTATATTTTGAAAAAAAAAGGCGAAAAGGGAAAATCTATCTATTATAGTTGTAATAGTTTTAAACACTCTCATCTAAGAAAATACGTTGGATTCTTATATATTTTTACTGGGTGTGATACAACTTCCTCTTTTTTTTAATCAAGGAAAATTCAAGTTAGTAACTGCATCGTCAGAAATTTTATATCTGATAAATATTTTTTATGATGAGAATGCTAACAAGGAGGACATCGTGAAAAACGGATGTGATCATTGTTGCTTTGTATTCTGCTGCAATTGATGTTACATATAAAAAACACAATAACATATTGACATTAAATATATATATATCGGGTGTTCTACAGCATTCGCCGTTTCCCGCATCCTATTCGCCATGCTTTTCGGTCACGAATATCTTCCTCGTTGAGTTGTCTACTGTTCATTGCTTTCTCTACATCTTGTATCCATGTTCTCTTCGGTCTGCCTCTTTTTCTTCTCTCGGGTGGTACATACTGGATCATTTTCTTGGGCCATCTTGTTGGTCCCATTCTCTGGACATGCCCGTACCATATTAATCTTTTTTGTTCTATTCTGTCTATAATATCCTTTTCTACTTCCATTCTTTCTTTTATTTCTTCGTTTGGGATATGCTGCAGTTTAGATATTCTGCAGCTTCGTCTAAGCGCGTCCATTTCTAAAGCTTGAAGTCTTTTATTTTGTCGGTCTTTTACTTCCCACACTTCCGAGTTGTACAGGACAATTCCTTCCACGATAGTTTGGTAGATTTTTTTCTTTGTCTGATTTTGCAGTCCTGTACTCCACCAAATGCCATTTAGCTGTTTTATAGCTTTTCTTCCTTGGCTTATTCGATATTCTATATCTTGATCGCATGTGGAGTTTTTGTCAAAAATTGAACCTAGATATTTAAATTCATCACATCCTTTTATGTATTCCCCTTCTAATTCTAAGTCTTCAGTATTACCTCCGACTACAAGGTATTCAGTTTTCTCCATGCTCATTTCCAAACCCCATTTTTGGTACTCCTCTTTCAATTTTCTAATCATGTAACTGGCGTCATCTTTATCAGCAGCAATCACAACTTGGTCGTCAGCAAATAGCAACGTATACAAATAAGAATCTCCTACTGGTATCCCCATTGTTTGGCATTTCCTAGTCCAATATTTTAACACATGTGTAAGGTAAATTTTAAATAAAGTGGGCGACAGACAGCATCCCTGCAAAAGGCCTTTCGAAGTTTCAAAGGTATTTGAAAGTTTCGTTCCAATTTTAATTGCTGTTGTTGCATTAGCATAGAGATCTTTTATTGTTTGGATGTATTTTCTATTTAAAGTGGTTTGTTGTAATACCTCAAACATTTTTTCTCTGGGAACGGTATCGTATGCTTTTTTTAAGTCTACAAATACCATGTGAGTTTCTAGATTTCTAGCAGAACGTTTTTCTAGTAATTGCCTTATGCAGAAAATGTTATCTGTGCATGATCTACCTGCCCTAAATCCACTTTGTTCTTCGGAATCTTGCCACTCCTTTTCTATCCGTTTCTTTATTATTCGTCCGTACAGTCTTCCAACTGAGCTGGTCACACTAATGCCTCTGTAATTATTACAATTTTTTCTACCACCGTTTTTGTATATAGGGGTAGTTATGGAGTTTTTCCACTCAGAGGGCACGCCACTATTGCCTGAAAGGCATCCGTTGAATATTTCAACTAAAATTTCTTTTGCCTGTGTCGTGCTGTGCTTAATGAGTTCAATTGGAATACCTCCAGGACCAGGAGCTTTATTGTTTTTCATTTCTCTTAACGTTAGTTCTAGTTCTTGAATAGTTATATCTTCTAGTTGTTCCAGGTTGTTTGGGGCGATGATGGTTTGCCTTACATATTCCTGTCTATTCTCTTGCAATAGGTTTCTAAAGTATGTTTCCCACTCGTTTATACTTATAAGGGATATCTGGCATCTTTCTTGTACGTTTTGTCTTGTATTTGATATTGTTCTCCAAGCTTCTCTGCTTTTTGTTCCTCCCATAAGAGTGTCTATTTCTTCACATTTCTTCAGCCACATCCCTAATAGCACACGACGTCCTTTGGACGTCCAAAATAGGTCCATTTTTGGTCCTTACGTCCATGGACTATAAACGGACGTCCTTTGGACGTCCCATGTTGGACGTCCTTCGGAAGGAATAAATATGGACGTCCTTTGGACGTCCGACGTTGGACGTCCTTCGGACGGAATAAATATGGACGTCCTTTGGACGTCCGACGTTGGACGTCCTTCGGACGGAATAAATATGGACGTCCGACGTTGAACGTCCTTTGGACGTCCATACTGGACGAAATACGGACGTTTTATGAACGCTTATATATTTTATATTGGACACATTATTACGGGATCAAATAGCAAAATAATTCAATAAAATATTAACTTACGCGTTAACTTTACGTTAATGAAATACAGTCAAACCTGTCAGTAACGGCCACTAAAATGAAAGAACTATTGGCTGATATAGAAAGGTGGCCGTTATTGCCAGTTTTTGTAGTCTAGATATACAGTAAAACTTGTGTTACTGGCCACCTGTACTAACGGCCAGTTTAAAAATTCCCCAAACCAATTATATTTAGACTACAAAAACTGGCAATACCGGTCACCTTTCTATATCGGCCAATAGCTTTTTCATTTTTAGTGGCCGTTACTGACAGGTTTTACTGTAATTGGTTTGGGGAATTTTTAAACTGGCCGTTAGTACAGGTGGCCGGTGTTTGCAGGGGGCCGGTAACACAGGTTTTACTGTAGTTTAAATCGAAAAGATTAAATCTTAATTCAAAATTGTATATACAATTATTACAATTATAAACTATATATAGTTTAATATCCAAAACATGTTTTTGATTTTATGTAATGTAATGAAAATCTTATTTGTAAATTATTGGTTACAAATGTTTAACAATAGAAAATATTCAAGAATAAATAAAATAAAAGTTTAATCCTAACAACACAAAACATTCCAGGAATGTAGGTACTACCGTTCTATTCCGTGAACATCTATCTGATTAAATTATGGGTGGAAAGTTACCACAAGATATTCTATGAACATAGTACAATGTCTTCCTGGAGGGGTCAAATTTTCCATTACAAGATTTTAAGAGAGGCCATATACTATTCAATTTGCGTTCATTTTCAAATTTGCCGCGCGAGTATCTATGTAGCGTCGCGTGGTCATTGGTCATCAAGTCATCAATTATTTCATTTTCATCATAAGATAACCTAATTTGGTAAAAATTTTGATTGGAAAAAAATGCATCGATAAGGGGGTGAAAAATGGAAATTAGTGGCTTTTTTTGCTGTACTCAACTGTACTGTTTAGTATGCTAGTTTTGGCTATGGCTGGATCTCTTAAACAATTATGTAAGTATTATAAAATCCGTTTTCAATTTTCTTTATGAAACGAATCATTTATGCATGTATTACCTGTAAATATTTTGATTTTTAATTGTAAAGAATAGAAAAATTACCGTTCATTTTAATTTTTTTTAGAATCAGCTGAAAGTGGTCTACAAAAAACCAGATATATATAACCAAAATAAAGATATAAAAAGTGTATTTGCTAATTGGAAGAAACTCAACATTGTCCGTGCATAATAAGTTATTACTTTATAAACAAATATTAAGACCTAGGAATGGAACCTGGATATAATCATCAAGAAGATAGCAGGAATCCCGACAAACAACTTAAATAAGTACAAGGATATTGAGGAAATCCAGCTCCTCGATACTACTGGGCAAACTAGAAGATTGAAGAGGACAAAGCCTTTTGAACTATTAGTTTGAGTGATAGGTGATAGTGAAAAGCAGAGCATAGTGCGTGATGTGGCTGTGTATGTTAGAATAGTGCACGATCTTGTTAGATTAGATAAGAGACGCTATCGGGTAAGCTCTTCATTTTAAGAAACAGTAGTAATTTAGGTTAAATTAAAATTGCTCATTGGTCAGTTATGACCAGATTGCTTTTTTTATGTTTGGCAAAAAGGGCGTAAGTCAGAATTGCACATTGCTAATGTTTTGATGATTTCTGGACCAGCAAAAAACTGTTGTAGACGTAAACTGTATGTACCAATAAAAAGAGCCGATTTTTCTGGTCCAGAAATCATCAAAACATTATCGATGTGCATTTCTGACTTAAGCCCTTTTTCCCAAACATCAGAGAATTGTAATGTACAAATTCTCCTATCTGATTTTTCATGAATTTTGTAGGAGACGAAAAACCATTTTTAGGATCATCTCCTGCTTTCACATGTAAATTTTGACATGTCTTGTAGTAAATAGATAGTTGAATTTACTACAAAACATGTCAAAAAATATATGAAAACAGGAGGTGACCATAAAAAAAGTTTTTAGTCTCTCTTAAAAAACTCATGAAAAAACAAATCGGAGGTATGTCACATCAGTGACTATATCCAGGGAATGTCTAAAAAATATACTTTGATGTCCCAAGAACCAAATATAACCTTTATATATATATACAGGGTGTAACAAAAATACAGGTCATAAATTTAATCACATATCCTGGGACCAAAAATAGTTTGATTGGACCTAACTTACCTTAGTACAAATGTGCACAAAAGAAAAGTTACAGCCCTTTGAAGTTATATATTAATAGCACCAAGGGCCTTAGAGGCCCATGGCTTGAAAAGTTTGTTTTTTTCTTCATTTTCACGTTTCTTTATGTACTGAGATCTTCTCTGGCTTGATATGTGATTTTTCTCCATTCCTTCCTCTTATTCATTTTTCTTTTCTGACCCTGTAACACCATTCTTTCCAAATCTTTTTCGACCTCTTGCTTCCATCTATTTTCCGGTCTTCCTCTTCTCTTTCTTGAAGCTATAGTGTAGTTTAGTACCCTTTTCGGAGTCCTCGTTTTTGGCATCCTTTCAATGTGACCTCGTGATCTAAGTCTCTGTGCCTTTATCACTCATTTGAAGTTACAAAATGAAAAGTGATTTTTTCCAATGTATCGAAAACAATGTGCTTTTGTGCACGTTTCAATTTAATTATTATTGTAGTACCTACCATTTAAACAACGTTTTAAAAACTTTTTTGCCTCTTATTGCTTTTTCGAAAAGTCAATTTTTATCGAAATATTTTGAATATTTGTCAAATCCACCACATATTTGTATATGGTTAAGTACGATTATGGAGACTTGGTAATAATATGCAAACTTATTTATGCTTTACATTTTTAGGTATATTTTGAACCATATTAAAAAAGAAGCCAGACTCGATAAAACGTGCCTTATCGAAAAAATACAAAGAGGCAAAAAAGTTTTGAAAACACTCTGTTTAACTAATGGTACCTCAGTAATAGTTTAATTGGAACATACACAACATTTGGGGGGTTTAAAGGAACAAAACCCCCATAAAATTTTTACGTGGACATATTAAAAAAGAAGTCGCAACTCGATAAAAACTGCCTTATCTGAAAAATACTAAGAAACAAAAATATTGAATTTAACTAATGGTACCACAATAATAAAATTGAATTGGAACATACACAAAAGTTTGGGAGGATTTAAGAGATCAAAACCCCCATAAAATTTTTATGGGGTGCACAAATTTCACCATAATTTTTCTTTAAGATATTCCTGCCATAATAATGCCACATGTCACATGTCCATTTTCAATAAAAAATCGCTAATAGTTTTCGATATAATCGAAAAAATCGATTTTCATTTTGTAATTTCAAAGGGCTGTAACTTTTTTTTATGTGCATATTTGTACAAGGTAAGTTAGGTTCATTTGAACTATTTTTGGTCCCAGAATATGTGATTTAATTTATGACCTGTATTTTTGTTACACCCTGTATATACAGCCCATTACGCACCACCTTAAAAATTGGGCATTTTTGATGTCTCGAATTTCCTAAACCTGTTGTTGCATCTAAGTGATTTTTTTATAATGTTCTAGCCTAGGCCCTAGAATATGTTACCTCCTTATGCTTGTCATGCACAGGGAGCTATACTGTAATATATATTATATCACATTACTATAGAGAGCGATATGATATAATATACATATATTACAGCATAGCTCCCTGTGCATGACAAGCTTAAGGAGGTAACCTATAGCCTAGGCTATAATATTATAAAAACATCACTTAGATGGGACAACAGGTTTAGGAAATACGAGACATCAAATATACCCCATATTTAAGGTGGTGCGTTAATTTCTTGGAGAAGTGTATTGTAATTTAATGTAAATAATGTAATATCCAATAATTGTAATTTGATATAAGATGAAATATAAGTTCCTTAAAAAATATATTTTTTATTTCCCACAATACATTCTCCACAGGTCTAAATATCGTCGCTAGACGTCCACCGAATGACCTTCCAGGACGTTAGATGGATGTTCAGCAGCAAGACATTGGACCAAACTGGGACATCCTATGAATGCCCAAATGACGTCCACCGAACGTCCCCTCCGACGTTAGGTGGACCTCCATTGGACGTTTGGCAACTTGGCCTTTGGACCAAAATTGGACGTCCTGTTAAGGTCCAATTCACGTCCCCTAGGACGTCCGATTAAGGTCCAATTTACGTCCGATTAAGGTACAATTTACGTCCGCTTAAGGTCCCATTTACGTCCGATTAAGGTCCAATTTACGTCCGATTAAGGTCCAATTTACGTCCGATTAAGGTCCAATTTACGTCCGATTAAGGTCCAATTTACGTCCGATTAAGGTCCAATTTACGTCCGATTAAGGTCCAATTTACGTCCTATTAAGGTCCAATTTATGTCCGATTAAGGTCCAATTTACGTCCGATTAAGGTCCAATTTACGTCCGATTAAGGTCCAATTTACGTCCCCTAGGACGTCCGATTAAGGTCCAATTTATGTCCGATTAAGGTCCAATTTACGTCCGATTAAGGTCCAATTTACGTCCGATTAAGGTCCAATTTACGTCCCCTAGGACGTCCGATTAAGGTCCAATTTACGTCCGATTAAGTTCCAATATACGTCCCCTCGGACCTTAGATGGACGTCCAATGGACGTTCGGTAGCGCGACATTTGGACCAAAATAGGACGTATAAAGGACGTTCCTCGGACGAAAACGGACGTCCAAAGGACGTCCCTAAAGTCCGTGAAGGACGTCCAATGGACGTCCATTGGACGTCCTTGTGCTATTAGGGATATTTTCTTTGGTTTTAATCACTTCTTTTTTTGTTTCCATTCTTATTCTTGCGTAGGTTTTTCGGTCTTCTGAGCAATTGGTACTGAGCCATTTTTGATATGCTTCTTTTTTTTTCCCTCGTCTTTTCTTTTAAAGAATCTGTAAACCAAGGGTGATTAGTGTTATTTGAGGATTTTTCCCCTAACGCTTCGAATGCAGCTTCATGTAAGCACTTTTTTAGCCGATCATATTTTTCATCTGCTGTTCTTGTATTAAACTGTGTATTGGTTATCTTTTGGCTCAGCCTTAATTTAAAAAGAAAGGAGATTGAATTATCTTTCAGTGCGTCGATGTTGTATTTGTACTGAGGCGGGTGTTCTTCTGTAATCTCTTCCTGGGTTTCTTCAATTTTGTTGTTCAAGATATATGGAAAGTATAGATCTGCTCTGAGTAAAAAGTGGTCAGTTCCACATTCTGCACCTCTATAGACTCGTACATCTTTCGTCACAATTGATGATTTCTGCTTCATGATGACGTAATCTATAATCGATTTCAATTGTCGGGTTGGCTGCGTCCATGTGTATTTATGGATGGATCTGTGTTGAAAAAATCCATTCGTTATCCGTAAGGAATACGCTTCACATAGTCCCACAAGTCTTGTTCCATTGTTGTTAACAGTTTCTTCGCCAAATCTTCCCACAATGTCGTCATTGATCTTTGACCCAGTTCTGGCATTGAAGTCGCCCATCATGATAATCTCTTTTCGGTTGCTGATTTTTGAGATGGTGTCCGCTAGGCTTTCCTCAAATTTATCTTTTACATCCTGGTTTGAATCATTGGTAGGAGCATATACAACAAATATTTCTAATTCTCTGTTATAGAGTTTTAGACCTACTCTTAAAATTCGTTCATTTACGTATTCCCAATCTTTTATACTTTTCTTATATTTCTTGCGTATTGCAAATGATACTCCTGACTTTGCTCTGTTCTCCTTCTTCACTCCGCTGTAGATATGAATGTAGTTTTCCTTTTGTTCCATTCCAGTTCCTTTCTTTTTTGTTTCTGTTAGAGCGCAGACATCTATGCGATTCATTTTTAGTTCTTCAAAAATATTATGTTTTGTAGAGATTCCTTGAATATTCCATGTTCCGAAAATCATCGTCCGTTTCCGTAGCCTGTTTCGTTTTCCGTAAGTTCCATCCTGGATCCGAGGCATAGCGCGTGGATTTGTAACAACTTTAGTATTTTACGGGAATGAGTTGTTAGCCCATCGCCCAACCCCCAACCTGGAGGGCTAGAATTTTCTGTTAGGGTTTTTTCCCTTAGCCGAGATATTCCATTTTTTCAGGCGCTGGAAATTCGCCTTTCACCCTCTTCCGTCTGCTACATAACGCACACCCATTGTACGCTATGCATTGCCCAGCAATCACGACAAGGACGTGGAAGTAGGATTTGTTGATTTTTCTCCTGATACTGTGAGCATCTCCCAAGGCTTTTTGTGTGGCCAAGGCTTCGGCAACCTTAACCACCCCCTAGGACTCCTTATCAACCCTTTGATCGCTGATTACGTTTTTTACAATCTACAAGAAATAGAGGGAAAAAATCTCTTAAACTAGAAAATTTGCCCTCAACAGAAGGTGCAGGTTATCAGCATGCACTTCGCGTTTATCATCAGTTACAACACTGGTTAGACAAAAAACTGGATGCTACCTAATATGGATGGAAAAAAACTGATATGGGTTTTGAACCTATTTACACCTTAGATTGTTTGATTCCTGAAGAGATATTAAAACAAATAACATGTAAATGTTCAACGGGTTGAAAAAGTACAAGATGTGACTGTAAAAAATATGGTATAGACTGTACGAATATTTGTAGAAACTGAGCGGTGGAAGAAGAGGAGAAAAAATGTTGCAATCGCGCTGCAGTCGAGTCGAGTCAGATTTTTTAGAGGATGAACTGTAACTTGCCGAGAAGCGATTTAGAAGTTATAGACGTTCACTAGAATAATCAAATTAAAATTCATAAACAATGTTTTATTTTTAAGTTTTATACTTAATTATATGAATTTATTAAAATAATATATTACTATCAAAACAAATATATAAATTTTAGTCTAATTATTGAACTTAAATATACCTACATCATTGAAGAGTGCAAAAATATTATTTATACTTATTGGATGCCTACCTAGACAAATATTAATTTAGCTTCATTAAATTAAATCATAATAAAACAAAAATTAGGCTTTTAAAAACTATTAAGGACTTTTAAATACTTTCAATTATTTCAAATAAAAAAATAAATAATGTATTGTACTAATTTATAATTATTTTATATTTATAGAAAAAAAAGATAAAGTTTATTTAATAAAATTTAAAGAATTTTTACGAAATACTTGTAAAATTCAATAACTATTATAGTAAAATTAAATCGATTCATTTTCACGGCATTTTCCAATTTTCCCGGAAGGTAAAATTTGCACAATTTTTGTTATTTTCTTGAACTAACCCAGTTAAGAAAAGAAGGTTGGGCGTGCTATGGAATTTGATAATATATTGCAGTTTTTTTCCAAAAAAAAAAGGAAACGAAGCTCTAACAGTTCCCACCTTCACTTTCGTTGGTGGTGTTTCAAGAGTACCATCAGTTTAACGGGTCATAAGTTTTTATTATTTCACTGCATATGCAATCTATAAACTGGATCATAAAATATAGATTCCCATCTATACAATATGTTGAATTTTTAACTCTTAATGTTTATAAGCAATGCAAAATTTGATTTATAAAAAAATACTAACTTGATTCCTATTGGTCATATAAAATTATTTCTTCTTTTTTAATATGTATTTTTTCACCAGCTTTTTAGTGAGCCTACATGCAAGTGTGTGACATAAAAACTGCCAGGGAGCGTTCAAGTATTACGTAACGCAGTTTGGGGGGAGGGGGTCTTGTAAAACGTTACGGCGCGTTACATGGGGGGGAGGGGGGTTCGAACAGCGCGTTACGTAACATTCTTTTTTTTAATTCACAAAGAAAAAGTTTTCCTGTATAAAAGGTATATTTAAAAACCCTCAAAAGGACCTTATCAAAACATTTTAACTTAAATGAAAAAAAACTACGAAATCTCTTTTATGTTTTACATAGACCCCTGAATTGTATTATGTTGCACCCTCACGCTCAGCTCATGTTCCGACAACAGGACAATAGTACTTATTCAAGTGAAAAAATCTTAAAATTTGTAACACAGATGAAGCACAGTAACATGTGTTTCCAATAATTAGATGGACCTGTCTCCACAACAAAAGATTAACAGCCGGTTTCCGAAACGTTATTCAAATCTCCGATCATCTAATCGGCTGTCAGATTTGATCAACTGTTAACCTGTGATGGGTTTCTCAAACGCCAATTATTGTAAAATTGCATGATCATAGATCATATAATCGATGATCTGACATACGATTTGGTAGCGATACTGTCACAATTGGCTGTTATCCTTCAAAATTTCAATTATATTAACCTCTAAATCCAAACTTGTATCTTTAGATTCTAAAGGTGCATTCTCTCTTACGTACTGTCACTTTTGTTTGGAGCAAGAATTGAACGAGAGCATTTTAAAAATGAGGCTAGGTAATGTGAGGAGAGTTGGAGATATAAAACAGTTTATTTATGATCTATAATATTTTATAATCGTATTTTTATTTTTGGTCTATATATTTACTTTTTATATTTATTTTTAATTTATTTACCGGCTGTTTTATTGTCTTCAAAGTTAGCTGCTATAATTTCTCACACGTTTTCCCTCTTATTTACATCGCTATAATCATTATGTTCTGCTTTTTAGAGCTCTGGCCTCTCAAAAAATAGCTCTATTAGTCTAGCATCCTTGTTATCTTACATTTTTAACAGAAAAAAAATATAAATTATATAATCAAATATAAAAAATGTCCGAGATATCCATGTTCTGCAAGTTAAATAAATATTTTAAATTATTTCTTCCATAAAAAAAATCTTATTTTTATTGAATAATATGATTTATATCATTTATATATGTGTTATTTGACAATTTTTTCCCGGTATTTGTTAATTACAGTAATTAAAAAACTAAAAAAAACTCTTAACAGCCCGTTAATCGACGGATAGTCGCAGATTAGGTAACAGTCCATTTTTACCGCCGTTTGACAAGCGAAACTGGTTAATCGACCTTTCGGTGACTCAAAACACTCATGATCGGCTGTTAACTAACGATTAATCTTTTGTCAGGTGATCGACTGTTGTTAAAACTAGTTTGGTTGACGTTTCTGACTCATTTAGGGCCGGTTGTTCGAACGCTAATCAACAATGATCATTATCAAATATTTAATTACTGTCACCAAAACTGTCAATGTCAACTTTGTTTGGGTTGCTGAAAACATAATTAATTACAATTATGAGATTTATTATTAATTATGTTAATATTATTGTTATATTAATTGATTATAGTCTCAGAATTGTAATTAATTATGTTTTAACAATTGACATTGACAGTAATTAATTATTGGATAATGATCATTGTTGATTAGCGTTCGAACAACCGGCCCTTAATCTATTGTTAATCGTCGATTACATAATTTTTGAGATGATCATCCTTTCGGAAACCGGGCGTAAAAGATACATATGTTATTTAAGAGGTTGCAGAAGGGAACTACATGTTCATAAATCATGTATGTTTTCTGGAATCGTTTTCTGCGGTAGGTATTCATTAATGTTTTAAATGATCAAATTTTCAAATTATTTAAAAATGTCTTTAAACAAAAAGCATTAAATACAGAACCCACTATATTGATACTTAGTTTAGAAAATTGATAGATATTTAAAAAAAATAATACCCTTATTTAAAGTGTGATTCCTGAATTATGAATTTCAAAGTTTTATGTGATTAATATCTTGACGAAAATTATACATAATTTCAAAATTTCACCTTGTATTATTCATAATAGACCCTACATAATACACATTTTTGAGATGAGGTTGTTAAGCTGCTTCTAAAAACAAAAATATACAGGGTGTTTAATTAAAATCAAAGATAATGGACTATGCTAGACATGAGTGAATCACCCTGTATATTCAAATTTATGTTTAAATAGTCCATAGTTGAATTTAAAAGTTGACGTATCCTAGCGTTTTTATAATTTTCTAAAATAATGACACATGACAACAATTTTATTCCATAAGTGGTTTCCATACATTATAATTTTAAATGATCACCCTGTATTATTCATAAAGACCATAAAATCAGATTGTTAAGCAGCTTTTAAAAATATAAAAATATACAGGGTGTTAAAAAATAAAGCTTATGGACTATGGTAGGCTTGCATGAATCACCCTGTATATTTAAATTTATGTTTAAAAAGCACACATTTTATGTATGAAAATCTACGGGTCTCAGCGTTTTTTTAAATTGATTAAAACAAGGACAGAAATAATTTTATTCCTTAAGTGCCTTCTTATGTATACAGGGTGTTTTAGAAAAAGGTAACACGATCTCTAAGATAGGTGAAAAACTGAAAAATAATTGGGGTTTGCTTAGTATAAAATTTTTGTAACGGCATGCGTTTTCACGATACAGGGCGTTGAAGAACAAAAAGTTTTACACATTTTTTCACTATTTTTCCGAAACTACTGGCAACATCGTATATTATTTGTTATACTTACAAAAATTTTTACTAAGCAAAATAAAATATTGAAATAATAAATACGTTATTTTATTTCACGTTTTTATTAAAAAAGATAAAATAGAAGCATGCGTGAGAAGAACAATAAAGGATGAAGCCAAAAATGTATGTAAGGATGGGGCCAAGCAGGGAAGATGTAAATGTAAATGTAAAATTAGTAATAAAATATTATTATTCTAAGTTTTGGACATATTTCATGTCATGGGACATGAAATTACGATTGGCAGGGATAACCAGACACATGAACTAAAAAGAAGAATCGTTCTTGGGTGGGCAGCATTTGGAAAACTGAGAGAAACTTTTAAAAGTGAATTGCCCACATGCCTAAAAAGAAAGGTATTTGATCAGTGCGTCCTCCCAGTCTTGACGTACGGATCAGAAACACTTACCTTACCTAAAGCCTCGGCTACCAAACTAAGAGTAACGCAGAGAAGAATGGAGCAGTCAATGTTAGGACTAACTCTGCGAGACAAAATTCAAAACGAAGAAATCAAGAGAAGAACAAAGGTGACTGACGTCATCAAAAGAATAGCCAGGTTGAAGTGGAGATGGGCAGGACACATAGCCAGAATGACAGATGGGCGATGGACAAAAAGGTTATTGGAATGGAGGCCAAGAGAAGACAAGAAAAGCGTCGGTTGACCGCCTACAAGATGGACAGACGACGTAAGAAAGCTAAATAAAAACCGGATGAGAGCGGCGCAGGATAGACGAGGTTGGAAACGAGGGGAGGAGGCCTATGTTCAGCAGTGGACTTTTGAGGCTGGATGATGATTGTAAGTTTTTGTTATTACCTCAAATGCGATTAAAATAATAACAAAGCTCTTTTACCGGGCTTCCGGTACTTTTCGCAACCTAGCTTTCCAATTAGGTTCAAATGGTCACTTGGGTGTTACGTCACGTTTAGGTAGGGGGAGGGGTACATAAAAAGGTTATGGTGCGTTACATGGGGGGAGGGGGGTCAAAAATCTTCAAAAATTGCGTTACGTAATACTTGAACGCTCCCCAAGTTATTCTAATTGTTTATAACCTAAAAAGTAGGGTCTTTTTCAAACGGTTTTTTTAATAACAATTTTAATAAAATGTTATTTTTTTTTCAATATATTTTAAAATAATAATCGGGTCTCGAATAATTGATTGCGATTTGCTAAATATCTCTAGAGTAACTGTTAGGGCAAGGACAGCTGTAGAAACAATTGCTCTCTGCAATAAATAAATTGAATAACTTATAAACTATTTGGTCAATCTGGTTGAAATTTAGTGCACTTAAATAAATCATTAAATGGCATAATTTAAAGTAGTTAAATTATATATCATTATAGTATATATCAACCCTCATTTCTGCAAATTAGTGCAGAAATGAGGGTTTTTTGCAATTATCTAGGTCAATTATGTATATTAATATGAGTACTATCAATTTAAGCAACTTTTTAAGATCTACAACACTTACTTAAAACATTTTTCTCTAAAATTAACAAGAAACGTTTTATAGTCAAAAAACTGAGTTTTTCATTCTTTGTACCTGTTTAAAAAAAAAAGAAGAAAAATTAGCTGTACGTCTTCACGGAATTATCATCAGTTATCTCTCATCTACCGTTTAGCACCTTCAAAACCCTGCTTAACATTTTTCCATGTGTTTTCCCTATTAACTATGGTAGTTGCCTTTCACCAGAATTAACGCCACCAGGGGCCTGATTCTAATTCAAATTTCGACTGAAAACAAGTCGCTTTCAATATGGCGACGTTGAAATGCGACTGTGCGAGCCTTGTGGATTTTGGTTGAACTAACGAAATGACGTCACGAAATAGCGACTATCGAAATTAATAGCGACTCCAAAAGAAAGCGAGGTTAGGTTTAGTTTAGGAGATGTGTTTTGTTTGTTTCTTGCAAGGAAAACTAAAGCAAAAGGTATTAATATGGCTGGGTTTTATGGAAATTTGCTGGTTTTGGAGGAATTAGATAGAATAGTATTAAATTAGAAATATAATAATTGAGAATTTCCACAATTTGAATTATCAACTCGATGAAAGATGTTAGGTAATAATCTGGGAAAATTAGTATAAAACAAGGAAAATTAACCAGCTTTTTATTGCTGGACATGCTGGAATCAAATCTTAAGATTTCATATATTAGTAGTATAGCTATGCAAAGTCCGCAGAAAGTGTGCTATTTGGTCTATAAACAAATTAGAGCTCCGAAATCTTTTTTTTCAATTATTGCTCTGTAACTCAGAAGATTTTCAACGTTAAACCAAAAACACTCACATAAAAATTCACTGTTATTTAATTCTGCACATAGATATTTTTTTCCGATTTCCTTCGGCGGAAATTTTCCTCGGAAAATTCGGGTTTTCCAAACAAAATCTTTAAGTGTCTTGAATATATGAACATTTGTATGTACAAAGAGGACCGGAATAGAAGGTAATGTTTCAAAGATTGAAATCCTGTTGTTTATAACTTTGTCGCCAATGCCGGTCAAATTTGACCGGTTATACCTGGAACCACTCCTCGCAATTAAATTTTTTTCTTCGAAAAGTGCAGAGAAGCCGTGCCCTTTTCAACAGTGTTAACTTAATTTAATTTAATCTAATATTTTCTGAGAGGTTCTATTTATTTATAAGCCAAAAAATTGTTTCTTTATAACATTCCTGAGACCGCTCAAATAGTCCAATTTCAATTCTGTAAAGTACGTTGTTTTTAGTGTTTTTTTATACGAAAATCATAGTTATTCTGGTGTATCATAATCTTTCGGGTTATTATTTCGACCGAAATTTTTTAATTAACATTTTAGTTATTGCTAAGCTATTGGTTAGATTGTCGCCGGTCTCCTGATATACAGAGAGGGGCTAAATTATGGAATACATTCATTTTCTCTAAAATGGACGATTTTAGAGAAAAATCCCGAAACAGGTCGATTTTTATTTTTTAATTAAATTTTTTTGGCATATATTTCAAACTAGTGACGTCATCCATCCGAGCGTGATGACGTAATCGATTATTTTTTAAATAGGAATAGGGGTGTGTGGTAGCTCATTTAAAAATGCGTTCAATCCTCTATTCAGTATTATAAACATTAATATCATTATTTATACAGGGTGACCAAAAAAAAATTTGAAATAAATCAATTGACACAGAAAGAAAAATGTATGTAATTTATTTAACTCAAAATACATTCTATTGCTGTCAGAAAATAGAAAAAAACGTTTATTTGGCAAATAAACATTGCTTTTAGCTTAAATTAACTGTTAAAACTGCCAATACGTAGGAGGGAGGCTGTTTGTGATTTAATTTAAGCGAAGAGAAATGTTTATTTGTGAAATAAACTTTTTTTTTCTATTTTCTGACAGCAGTACAATGTATATTGAGTTAAATAAATTACATACATTCTTCTTTTTGTGCCAATTAATTTGGTGCCAAAAATTATTTTTTGGCAACCCTGTATAAATAATGATATTAATGTTTATATTGCTGAATAGAGAATTGAACGCCCTTTCAAATGACGTACCACACGACCCCCATTCCCATTAAAAAAATTATCAATTACGTCATCACGCTCAGATGGATAACGTCACTAGTATGAACTATATGCCAAAAAATTGTAATTTAAAAATAAAAATCGACCTGTTTCGGGATTTTGCTCCAAAATAGTCCATTTTAGAGAAAATGAATTTACTCCATAATTTAGCCCCTCTCTGTATAATCTACTACCTATAAAAAATCTTTCATGTCATCAATTTATTTAATTATTTACTTCTCTAAAAATTTAATTGAAAATTGCAGATTTTTTTTAAACTCGGATTTTTCCAGTAAAATTTTTGTTGGAGGAAATCGGAAAAAAATATCTTTGTGCAGAACTAAATTACAGTGAATTTTTATTTGAGTCTTTTTGGCTTAAAGGAAAAATCTTAGAAGTTACAGAGCACTAATTGAAAAAAAAAAGAAGATTTAGGAGTGCTAATTTCTTTATAAATAAAATAACACACTTTCTGCGGACTTGTCATACCCCATATTACTAATATATGCAATCTTAAGATTCGATTTTAGCAATAAAATAGCTGGTAAATAACTTTTCCCAAAAATGTCATTTTTTCGATAATTTTCCCAGACTATCAACAATTGTTGCGTAGCCAATAAAATCAATAAACCGGAGCGCCAACCCAAATTCTGAGCAGTCTCAAAATGATAACGTTAATATCCCCAGTTGTAACTAGTATCGAAATGAATAAGAATCGCTATACTCTGCGGCTGTCATGGCGGGGTCGAAATGAAATTGCGACTGTCGAAATGAATTAGAATCAGGGCCCAGATGCGTACATATGGGGAACATACTGAAGGAGTCAGACAGATCCACCGTCTTCCTCTTCTTTGTGTGCCATGCTTGTTTTCAAGTGTTGGCTGTCGTCGTATTAACAAGCTGATGAAATGTTTCTCGGTCGGCAGCTATATGAAACAAATTCTCAACCGTTCGACTTGTCCATTGTCTAATGTTACGCAGTCAGGACAATTGTTTTCTTCCAACCCAGCGCTTTCCTTCGATTTTGGGTCAATCCATGCCAAATGGTCCAATATAAATTAAGTTGGTTGCTTGACTATTTTTAATATTTTTTATTTTTCTACCTTTTAAAGTTCAGTCTTAGTCTGGGCTGATTATCGGAGAATAGGCCATTTTTGGGAAAAGCTATTTACCAGCAATTTTATTGCTGGAATCGAATCTTATGATCGTATATATTATAAACAAAATGGCGCCCGAAAATCGTGTTTTTTTCAATTTTTGCCCTATAACTCCAAAGATTTTAACTTTACACCAAAAACACTCAAATAAAAATTCACCGCAATTAAATTCTGCATAGAGATGTGTTTTTCCCGATTCACTTCGACGAAAACTTTCCCCAGAAAATGCGGGTTTTTCCAACAAAATCTTAAATTTTCAACTAAAATTTTAGATAAGTAATTGTTAATCAATAATTAAATAACTTGGTAATGCAAAAGCCCTTTTCGTATAGATTATAATTCCAGAAGTCGATGGAAATTGAATGAACAGTTTAGCAACAATTGAATTGTTAATTAAAAATTTACGGTCGCTATAATAACGACAATAATTATGATGCATCAGAATAACTATGATTTTTTCATAAAAAGCACTATATCTCTCTAATGTACTTTACAGAATTGAAATTGGGCTATTTAAGCGGCCTCAGAAATATTTTAAAATTATAAACAATTTTTTGGCTTATAAACAAATAGAATATCTCGGGAAATATTAAACTAAATTTAATTGTAGAAACGGTATTCGAAAAACAGCGGCAGGACGCTTCTTTTAAAAGAAAAAACGTTTAATTATGATGAGCAGTTCCTGAGATACAACCGGTCAAAGTTGACCGGAATTTACGGCAAAGATATAAACAATAGGATCATGCTTTTCAAACCATCACCTTTCTATTTTTGTCCTCTTTCTCCACACCAACTTTCATATCCTTAAAATACTCATAACATATATTATTATCATAAAAACTATCGATAATACGTGGGAAAATTGCCAAAAATAGCAAAATTCCAATCAAAAATTAGGTTGGAGAAAATGAATCCCTCAAAGTTCAAAATCGGTATACGTTAAAAAAATGCATTTTCTCGGCCTCCCATGGAGCAATTTCCTTCATTCTTTTTTTGTTCCGAAGTAACTCGAGTAGAGCCATCGAACTAACGCACTATTAAAATGTCAGACTGGCTTTTGTTTTGTTATAATAAATTTATTTATTTATTATAACACAAAATTTTAATTTGTTTAAATAAAAATTGTTTAAATAATTATACAGCTTTCAAATGAAAATATTTATGATTTTAACTTTAAAAGGTACACTTGTAGTAAGTTTATGTAAAAAAAGCCTACATCTGGAAAAAATATGTAGTTTTCTGTTCTTATAAATAAATTAATCTATTATAACAAAACAAAAGCAAGTTTGACATTTAATAATGCGTTAGTTCGATAGCTCTACTCGAGTTATTAGGGAACAAAAAAAGAATGAAGGAAATTGCTCCATGGGAAGACGAGAAAATGCATTTTTTTAACGTATACCGATTTTGAACTTTGAGGGTTACATTTCCTCCAACCTAATTGTTGATTGGAATTTTGCTATTTTTGACAATTTTCACACGTATTATCGATAGTTTTTATTATAATAATATATGTTATGAGTATTTTAAAGATACGAAAATTGGTGTGAAGAAAGAGGACAAAAATAAAAAGGTGATGGTTTGAAAATTATGATCCTATTGTTTATATCTTTGCCGTAAATTCTGGTCAACTTTCACCGGTTGTATCTCAGGAACCACTCGTCGGAATTAAACGGTTTTGCTTTTAAAACAAGTGTAATGCCGCTGTTTTTCGAATACCGTTTTCACAATTTAATTTAGTTTAATATTTCCCGAGATATTCTATTTGTTTATAAGCCAAAAAATTGTTTATGCTTAAATAGCCCAATTTCAATTCCGTAAAGTACATTAGATAGGTATAGTGTCTTTTTATGAAAAAATCATAGTTATTCTTATGCATCATAATTATTGTCGTTATTATAGCGACCGTAAATTTTTAATTAACAATTCAATTGTTGCTAAACTGTTCATTCAATTTCCATCGGCTTCTGTAATTATAATCTATACGAAAAGGGCTTTTACATTACCAAGTTAATTAATTATTGATTAACAATTACTTACCTAAAATTTTAGTTGAAAATTTAAGATTTTGTTGGAAAAACCCGCATTTTCCGGGGAAAGTTTTCGTCGAAGTGAATCGGGAAAAACACGTCTCTATGTAGAATTTAATTGCGGTGAATTTTTATTTGAGTGTTTTTGGTGTAAAGTTAACATCTTTGGAGTTATAGAGCAAAAATTGAAAAAAAACATGATTTTCGGGCGCCATTTTGTTTATAAAAAAAGTAGCACACTATCTGCGGACTTTGAATACCTATATTATTAATACATACAATAATAAGATTCGATATTAGCAATAAAATTGCTGGTAAATAATTTTTCCTTGTATTTTGCTAATTAGCCCAGAGTATCTATAGAGACTACAGAATTCCATTTATTTTATTTTTAAAAATTTTAGTTTGCCGCTGACAGCCATTTTTGTTAAAGCGTGTCGATCATTTTCATGGAAAACATGGCTTCGCTCTTTACCCAATATTTTTACTGAGGTTTGACCTAGAACAATAAATCAAAAACCAAACTTTTTAGAAAAGTATGCTCTAAAAAACGGTCTATAGCATTATTTAATTTCAAACTACCCTTAAGGCATTAAATGAACCTCAAAGTTTGAAAAGGTAAAGTGATAAAATTCCATTTTCAGCATTTTTTAAACAGCATAAGGCAAGCCGATAATGGTTTGTAATTTTTTTCTGCAAAAGACATACGTACATACTTTAAATAAAAAAGGTTTGAACTTTGAGACTTGAGTAAATTTTTTCAAAAAAAATCTCAAAAATGTAATTTTTTGAAAAATCTCAAAGTTTGACCCCTTATATCTCTGATGGGCGCGGATGAAAAAATTTGAAATTCGGCTGAATTTTAGCCCCTAGCAAGTAGAATAAGGAGTAAAAATTTGGAGTTGCAGACTTACCTCATATAGGAGTTACAGGCCTGAAAAAATGGTCAAAAATCAAAATGGTCAAAATTTGAGCATTTGCGGGCAGGGTAATTAAAATTCAAATAAAACTGTCTAATGAAATAAAAATGAATGTATTTTCACCAGATTTCACAATGAATACAAATTTATACAGGGTGGGCCAAAGAAAAGAGTCCACCTCGATATTTGGCAGTTATTAGATTTTAAGGGAATGCCGAAACAGGTCAATTTTTATTTTTAAATTACAATTTTTTTATATATATTTCATACGTCTCCATGACGTGTCATCGTCAGTGATGTCGATGATTTTTTAATGGGAATAGGGGTCGTATGTTATCTCATTTGAAAGAGTGTGCAATTATCTGTTCAGTAGTATAAACAATAATATAATTTATACAGGGTGGCCAAAAAATAATTTTTGAATTAAATTAATTGACACAAAAAAAGAATGTATGTAATTTATTTAACTCAAAATACATTTTATTGCTGTCATACAATAGAAAAAAAATTATTATTTAGCAAATAAACATTGCTATTCGCTTAAGTTAAATGTTCAAACTGTCAAGAGGTAGGTGGGAGGCTGTTTGTGATTTAATTTAAGCAAAAAGAAATGTTTATTTTCGAAATAAACATTTTTTCTATTTTCTGACAGCAGTAAAATGTATTTTTAGTTGCCACAAGACCCCTATTCCCATTTAAAAAAATCATCGATTACGTCATCACGCTCTGATGGACGACGTGCAATATAATAAAAATAAAAATGGACCTATTTCGGCATTTCCTTAAAATCTAATAGGTAACTATTCCCAAATATCGAGGTGGACTGTTTTCTTTGGCCCACCCTGTATAAATTTGTATTCATTGTGAAATCTGGTGAGAATACATTAATTTTTAATTCATTAGACAGTTTATTTGAATTTTAATTACCCTGTCCGCAAATACTCAAATTTTGACCATTTTTTCAGGCCTGTAACTCCTATATGAGGTAAGCCTGCAACTCCAAATTTTTACTCCTTATTCTATTTGCTAGGGGCTAACATTCAGCTGAATTTCAATCCGTGCCCATCAGAGATATAAGGGGTCAAACTTTGAGATTTTTCAAAAAATTACATTTTTGAGATTTTTTTTGAAAAAATTTACAATTATAAAAATATGTTAACAATTATAAAAGTCTCAAAGTTCAAATTTTTTTTATTTAAAGTATGTACGTATTTCTTTTGCAGAAAAAAATTACAAACAATTATCGGTTTGCCTTATACTGTTAAAAAAATGCTGAAAAAGGAATTTTATCAGTTTACCTTTTCAAATTTTGAGGTTCATTTAAGGCCTTAAGGGTAGTTTGAAATTAAATAATGCTATAGACCGTTTTTTAGAGCATACTTTTCTAAAAAGTTTGGTTTTTGATTTAATGTTCTAGGACAAACCTCAGTAAAATATTGGGTAAAGAGCGAAGCCATGTTTTCCATGAAAATGATCGACATGCTTTAACAAAAATGGCCGTCATCGGCAAACTAAATTTTTTAAAAATAAAATGAATGCAATTTTGTACTCTCTATAGACTGAAGTTTAAAAGGTAGAAAAATAAAAATATTAAAAATAGTCAATCAACCACCTTTGGACCACTTGGCTTGGATTGACCCTTTTGTCCTGAACGATCAACCGTAGTAAGCGATATTTAGGTCCTCTTATTATATGACCGCTGGACAAAGCGAATTCTCGAGTGACGACCAAGGGCAAGCAAAAGAAGTAGAGGCAGACCTCAAACACGATGGAATGATGACATCAAGCGCATGGCTGGCCACGAATGGATGCAAAAAACAGCAAACAGATCAGGGCCGGATTTAAGGGGGGGGGGCAGGCTGGGCAGCTGCCCGGGGCCCCCACAAAGCCCCAAACATAAAAGGTCCATTTAAACAGATATTGGCAGGAGATACAGGAACTCGACAATGTATGACAAGTATAAAATGAAGGAGCGTAGGAGTGATAATATAATACATTGTTCATTGTTATGTTTTTCGCCTTCCACCCGGTGAGTGTATTCAGTGGCGGCTGGTCCTATGAGGCAGGTGAGGCAGTGCCTCACCAGTCTATCAATCCACTATTTACGTTATTTCTGTATCCCATAATCAATTCATTAAATACAATTTAACTTTTTGAAATTTGTTAAATAAGACTAAGACTAAGATATGGACTAGACCGACCAGCAACAAAATTCAAACAATTTCGAACGGCGATTTAAATATCCTGCCTGAGGCATGCTTCTCTAGTGTAAAATACGATATATTAAGCGTATAGGGTCGAACTGCACCGATCTGTTTAATGGATAAAAATTATTGGATGTGTAATTTAGTATGTTAACAATTATAAAATGCAAAAAAGCAAGAGGTGTCCGATCTAATTTTCTTCAAACTATAATGAATAATAATTATTTAATTATTAAAAAATGACTTTCTATAAATTAAAAAACATTCCGGCCCAGGCAGATATTATTTTAGATTTTTTGGATCATTCTAAACAAAAAACGTCGTCTTTTTTAATTTTTCTCTTAAGTTGATCGTTTTAGAGTTAATAATTTAAAACTGAAAAAAGATCGAAAGATGACGATTTTCAACGCTCGAAAACAAGAAAAAATATCATTTTTGAAAATACAAAGTACCTAAATTCAAGTTAAACATTAGTCTATCAGTTCTTGATAAGTATTTTGGAGTTATTTCATTTTAAAGCATTGTTTTTAGTTGTTAATGCAGCCCGATCGCCCGTCTTCCTATGAGGAACCTTCCTCATTAACAATTTAAAAAATACATTTTAGAATAGAACATGGTAAACATTTTTACCGGGACCTGATATAAGAAGGTTTGAACTTGAATTTAGGTATTCGATGATTACAAAAATAATATTATTTACTCTTTATTTTGAGCCATGAAAATCGCCATCTTTCGTTCTTTATTCAGTTTTAAACTATTTATAACTTGAAAACGATCAAACGATCAACAAAATAGTCCAGAAAGCCACTGCGCATCCGCTAGGAAAAATATTCTAATTCGGATTTTTTGCAGAATCTTACTCAAAAAGGACTCCTTTTAACAAATTTGCATGTTGCCAGGACCAAAGGGTGGTCAAAAATTTTTTAAACGTTTTTTTTTGTTTTTTTTCTAAAATTATTTTCTTTGCATGGAAAAAAGTTTTTTTAGTTTTTTTGGATCATTCCAAACAGAAAAGGTCTTTAGTGATTTTCTCTAAAAATGATAGTTTTTGACATATAAGCGATTAAAAATTGAAAAATTGCGAAATCGGTCATGTTTAACCCTCAAAAACTATGTGAAAAACTGAAAATTTGAATGTTGCCAAGGTAGGTAGATATTCTTTAAACATCGGTTGATGAAATCCCGAAGAGTTTTTTGCAATACAATATTCAAAACTCCTTTGTTTTTTAATTGCTAATCAAGCGTGCGCGACACTATTTTCCACCGACAGTATGGTGCAAATGAAAGGAATAAATTCGTTATTTCGTAAACCGGCGACTTTAAGGAAAAATCCCGAAACAGGTCGATTTTTATTTTTAAGTTATGATATTGTGGCATATCTGGTATACTAGTGACGTCATCCGTCTGGGCGTGATGACGTAATCGATAATTTTTTTAAATGAGAATAGGGGTCGTGTGGTAGCTCATTTGAAAGGTTCTTAAATTCTCTATTCAGTAATGTAAACATTTACATAATTAGTTATACAGGGTGTCCTTCTACTTCTTTTTTTGTCAAATAATTTAATTTAATAAAAATTTTTTGGACACCCTGTATAAATAATTATGTAAATGTTTATATTACTAAATAGAGAATTGAAGAACCTTTCAAATGAGCTAGCAGACGACCCCTATTCTCATTTAAAAAAATCATCGATTACGTCATCACGTCCAGATGGATGACGTCAGTAGTATACCATATATGCCGCAATATCAACTTAAAAATAAAAATCGACCTGTTTCGGGATTTTTCCTTAAAGTCGCCAGTTTACGAAATAACGAATTTATTCCTTTCATTTGCACCATACTGTCGGTGGAAAATAGTGTCGCGTACGCTTGATTAGCAATTAAAAAACAAAGGAGTTCTGAATATTGTATTGCAAAAAACTCTTCGGGATTTCATCAATCGATGTTTAAAGAATATCTACCCACCTTGGCAACATTCAAATTTTCAGTTTTTCACATAATTTTTGAGGGTTAAAAATGGCCGATTTCGCAATTTTTCAGTTTTTAATCGCTTATATGTCAAAAACTATCATTTTTAGAAAAAAGTCACTAAAGACCTTTTCTGTTTGGAATGATTCAAAAAACCGAAAAAAACTTTTTTCCATGCAAAAAAAAATAATTTTAGGAAAAAAACAAAAAAAAAACGTTTAAAAAATTTTTGACCACCTTTTGGTCCTGGCAACATGCAAATTTGTTAAAAGGAGTCCTTTTTGAGTAAGATTGTGCAAAAAATCCGAATTAGAATATTTTTCCTAGCGGATGCGCAGTGGCTTTCTGGACTAAAATGAGATAGGCACCACTTGTACTTTATAAATATTAACATACCTACTAAATTACATATAATATATGGATATTATCCAATAATTTTTATCCATTAAGCAGATCGGTGCAGTTCGATCTTATATCGGATCCTCTACTATAGCGTTTTTTCACGATAGAGAGAGACTTTTTTCGCGATAATGATTTAGAACTTTGTATGCCAGTTTTTAGCTGCATAGACACGATTGAGTAATATGGTAAAAATATCAATTGAAAAATCATTTATAAAAGCACAGGATGAGAACGCTTTTATAGACGAGGTAATAGATCATTTTTCAGAACAGAAGTCTCGCAAAGTTTCTTTAATTAATAAAAAAAAAAGAATTTAGAACTCCGTTTTCTATTTATATTTTATGAAGTTTTTTACTAAAATAACTTCAAAATAGGAAGTGGTTCGAATATATAAATTTTACGAAATAAAAGGCAGATATCAAGCAGTGAGTTTTATTTAATCTTGCTCAAGTATCCTTTCGCTCCTAGAGCATCTTCAGGGGTATTTCGTCAAAAAAAAGGAAGGTATCCTCGAATGTCAATAACTGTCTGAAGTTGTGGTAACTTAAATTAACATATATCTAACAAATACTTAACTTACTCAACACTTTAACGTACAAACAGATACATTTATCTGTTTGTACCTCCAACTTCAAAATGTATAAGTACCAAAATTACCTGCACTCAAATTTATCTGTTCGTCCTTCGTGTAGTGTACGTCAAATATTTGTTAGATATATGTTAATTTAAGTTGCCACCACTTCAGACAATTAATGATATTCGAGGATACCTTCTTTTTTGACGAAATGCCCCTGTAGATGCTCTAAGAGCGAAAGTATACTTGGACAAGATTGAATAAAACTCAGTGCTCAATATATACCTTTTATTTCGTAAAAAATAACTCTATTTCATTTATTTTCGTTTTATTATTTTAATTTCATAATAATTAATTTTCTTTTAAGCTTTTTATATATATAAAAAACAAAATTTAACCCTTAGTTTATTTAACATAAAAATCAATCTTATAATAAAACATTAATTTGCTTCTTGATTGTTTGTATTGCCCTATATTCAATAGGATTTACAATATAAGATTGGTTCTAAAATTAAATTATCACGTGTTTGTAGGTACATATATTGTTTGCGTACAATAATTTCATTTTGGCAACTGAATTTTTTCAACAAAATCCGTTGTTCTCATGTAGTTTCTAATGTAAATTTTGCTTAATATGGCTGTACAACGCTGATGAGACCCAGGAAGGACGAAATATGTGATGCATACTGTTTTGAAATGTGGTATTAGTAATTATTATTATTAGCTAAAAAACTGCTACTATTAGTATGAACCTATCACAGACTTGACCAGAAAATAATTTGTCTCTCTCTAAATACCAGCCTGCCACGTAAAATTGTATCCGACCTTTCGTTGCTATTTTTGCCAATAAAATATTTATTTAATATGATTTGCAAGGGTTTAAATAAGAACAGCAATGTTCTGTAGACGGACTCACATTATGACGTCACGAAATTGACCTTTCGCCCATTAAAGAGAAGCTAACCACAAAAATAATATTCCTCAAGTGTAGTGTGCCTCACCACCTTGTACTAGCACGAGCCGCCCCTGAGTGTATTGCTTCGTTTGTAAATTCTTATCTAGTGTTCCTACACATTTTAGCTACAGAGGATTTTGTGATTGGACACATGCAGATCGTAGGCTTATGGATCACGAAATGTCTAAAGCACACGAAAGAATTAAGCGCATTGATACTGAAATAGCAAAACAGAAAATGGCAACTCAAAGACTAATTTTAGTGTTATAAAGTTTATTTGTGAACGAGATTTAGCATTTCACAGCGAAAATGAGGCATCGAGTTCATCACAAAATGAAAATTATTTGGGAATACTCCATTTATTAGCTGAATATGATCAATTTTTGCAGCACCATATTTTAATAAATATTCAAATCCTGGAAGCGGGCATGTCAACTATCTTTCTTCAACCATATGTGAGGAAATTGTACATCCGATGGGTCAAAACGTATTATGAAATAGTTTCAAGGATTAAGAAGTCAAAATATTACAGTTCATACCAATCAATTAACTGTGATATTTCGTTACCTACATAGAATGTTTCACTTCTTTTGAAAGGTTTGCCATATTTTTGTAAAGTCGCAGGAATAAAACAGAAGATATATCTATCTAATTCTCTAATGACATTTTTGCAAGAACATGATATCGATTTGAAAAACTGCAGGAGACCATTCTACGTTAATGCGTCAGTTATCAGTGGAAAATGCAATAGTGTTCAGGCTGAATTTATAGAACAAAAAGGTACGTATCCATACGTGGGTGCTCCGTGCTCGTTGTAGCTGCTCAAATGGATACGGCATGCGCTCCCCTACATAAAAACCGCAAACCGGTTGAATCAAAGAGGGTGAGCGCCGTGTTGCGAGCACCAACGTATTCACTATGTGGAGCTGCTACACCGAGCACGGAGCACCCACGTATGGATACGTACCATAATATCTTGGAGTTGTGGATTCCTTGTATCGCCCACTCTCTAAATTTAGTTTCAAAAGCTGCAACTGAGTGTTATCATGCATTAGCATAGCACACCATTCTTTAGTTTCTTATAAGAACTAGCCATATTATGTATTTTTCACTTCCTCTATGTACATATAGATACAATTTAACAGAATGTTTAAAAGCTGCGTCTTCAAGCGACAGTAACGCAGACCGCGGCAAAAATATTATTGTTTCTAAAAGAGCAAATACTACTAGATGGTCTAACAGAGAGGATATTAGGGAGGACAAACAGAACAAGTCGTATTCTTCAAGATCCCAATATTGTCCCTAATTCAGTGGCAGCACTTAAATAAATTATACAGTCAAAACGTGACAATTTCGAAAGATATGAGAACATCAGTGAAGTTTAGAAGTCAAAATTTTATCACTATTACAGATCACTTCATTACCTCTTTAAGTAAGAGGCTTTCTGCATATGAATCCATTCATTCCAATTTTGGATTTTTACTTATCACCTTACTATTATTTTTAATATTTTACTGTAACAGTCTTAGCTCTTGTACTTTTTATTATTTAAAATTATATTTATAAAAGTAGATCAATATTTTTTTAATGGTAGGAGGTAGGGCCCCCACACCAATTCTGCCCAGGGGCCCCCACTACCTTAAATCCGGCTCTGAAACAGATATGAATGGACCACCACAAAGGGAGGCTTACATCCTACGATGGATGGAATAGCTTTGATGACGATGATTATACAGTACGTAAATTGTTCGGCTGGACATGGGAAGTATACATTGAGACAATTATGCCAACTGCGCTATGTCGATGACAAAATGGTTGTTACCATTAACCATTAACCTCAAAATTGAAAATTCATTCCGGCTGACACAAATAAACGTCAAAACATGACAATGTAGTCTGAGGGCAGGGGAAAACTGTGTATGTTTAATTTTGAAATTAGTTTAGAAATATTTTAAAAATTAAAGTAAAATTATTAACTCATGAACTGTAATCTTTGTTTTTGATTTATTTATGGACAGCGTTGCTTCCAAACTCACTCATTATACTCCTTCTACAGTCTACAGCTCTATTGCACCAAAGCTTGTACTCAAACAGAAGCTTCAACTAACATAGGTTAGCGCAGTTGCCACAATGATCAATCTCCATGTATATTCCCTATGTCCAGCTGTACGATTTACGTACTGTATGACCGAAGTAATGAAACTTTCTCATTTTTATGACGTTGATCAATTCTCGCTCTTTGTGCATAGTCTCCAGCACACGTTTGTTGGATATGTGTGCTGTCCGTGGGATTCTGAGCATGCGACGGTAACACCACAACTCGAACTCTTCTAATTTGTAGAGAGTCTTCACTTTTGTTGTCCAAGTTTCACATACATAGAACAAGACGGACCAGACGTAGCACTTCAATACTCTTAGACGTGTGGTCAATGAAAGACTTCTACTGCACAATACAGAACGCCAGCTAATAAAGGTTTTTCGTGCAAGTTCTATTCTGATCGAAATTTCGTCATCACTTTCAACCCTGCAGTCAATCCAGCTACCCAGATATCTAAAGTGTTCCACCCTTTCCAGGATTTTGTTATCTAATTTTAGTACTGAGTCTTCGATATTAATTTTTCCAACCACCATCCATTTTGTTTTCTTTCCGTTGATTGTTAAGCCCTTTGCAATGCATTCGTTGTTTACAACGTTCAACAGGGTTTGCCATCCACCGCCTGTCATTTCGGAATTGCGGATTAGAATTAAAAAAAAATTTCGTGAAAAAAGTGGGCAGTGGAGGATCTAGAATTTGTCTTGGGAGGGGAATAACAATACCACAATGTATGCGATGTCAAAGGTACGGACATACAAAAAACTTCTGTCAAAGAGAATACAGATGCGTCAAATGTACAGAATCTCACCAAACATCTGAATGTCCTAGAAATATAAAAGACAACACAGTCAAATGCGTAAACTGCCTAGAAAACCACCCAGCAAACAATAGAGAATGCATAATACACAAATAATTACAACAAAAGTTATACCCCAGACTGCGGCAGAAAAACACAGTGACCACAAATAATAGTGCACGCGCAGTAACCGCAGATAATACATATGCACAAGTTGTTACAATGCAAAACGTAACAAATAACCCTAACGAAGCAACCAATATCCAACAATCACAATCAAATGATCTCACGGAACTAAAGAATATGATCATCATCATCATCAATGGTGCTACAGCCCTATGAAAGAGCCTCGACCTTCCCAAGTCTATTACGCCAGTCAGTCCTATCCATTGCCAACCGTTGCCAGTTTGCTGCGCCTATTTTTCTCCCATCCTCATCTATACCATCTTTCCATCTAAGTTTTGGCCTACCCCTATTTCTACTTCCCACAAGTTGTGACATAAGGATTCTTCTAGGAGGGTTGTTATGCTGTGATCTTGCTAGATATCCTGCATATCTTAGTCGTCCTATTCTTATAAGAGATACTACGTCTTTTCCACCAAATATATGTTTATATCTGTGATGGCAATAACATCGATGTATTTCTAGTCGCAAAAACACATTTTACCAATAAAAACTATCTCAAAATACCTAAATATAACATCTACCACACAAACCATCCAGATAATACAGCTCATGGAGGAACAGCAGTTATAATTCGTAGCAGTATAAAGCATTATGAACTAGAAAGTTATCAAAAAGAATACCTACAAGCAACCAGTGTAGCAATAGAAAGTAGCACAGGTACTCTGGTTCTATCAGCAGCCTATTGCCCACCTAAACACAACAACAAAAAAGAACAATATACTAACTACATAAGAACACTCGAAAACAAATTTATAAGTGGAGGTGATTACAATGCCAAGAATACACATTGGGGATATCGACTTACAAACATTAAGGGCAGATAATTAATGACCACAATCACAGGTAACAATTTAAGCATCAAAGCAACAGGAGAGCCCACCTACTGGCCGTCCGATCCTGCGAAAATACCAGACGCTACCGACTTCTTCATCGTAAAAGGTATTAACCCAAACTACCTAAAAATTGAAAGTAGCTATGATCTTTCATCAGATCATTCTCCTATAATATTGACGTTACATGCAAAAGTAATAAGAAAATACCAAGAACCACAATTATGCAACCTAAAGACCAACTGGGAGCTATTCCGACAAAAACTTGATAACATTGAACTAAACGTTCCACTCAAGACACCACAGAACATTGATGAAACCGTCGCAAATTTAACAAAAGGAATTCAAACAGCAGCCTGGCACGCAACTCCCAATGTTGCCGATAATAAATCCAAAGGTGATAATCCAATTATTGTAAAAGAAAAAATCATAGAGAAACGAAGACTTCGTAAAAAGTGGCAAAACCATAGAACTGAAATCAATAAAAGGAATTATAACAGAGCAGCATCTGCATTAAAAAGACTACTACACACAATAAGGAATCCGAACGTACAAGAGTACCTCGAAAAACTAACACCTACGGAAGCAACAGATTATTCTCTATGGCGTGCTATACGGAAAATGAAAAGACCAATACAACAAATACTTCCGCTTAGAGACTCTGCGGGAACATGGGCCAGAAGTAATAATGAAAAGGCAAATGCATTTGCTGAACACCTAAGCAACGTCTTTAAACCTTACAACATGGACCAAAACGACGAAGATAATAATGAAATTTTAAATTTTCTTGATATACCTTTTTAAATGGATCTTCCAATCAAAAAATTTAAACCTAAAGAAATCCGAATGGTAATCATGAATGAAATCAATCCAAAAAAGGCTCCTGGTTATGACCTCGTCACTGGAAAAATCCTGCAAAACGTAACTAAGAAAACAATCATGTCAATAACACATATATTTAATGCAATACTTACGTATGCACATTTTCCCAATCAGTGGAAAGTAGCAGAGATCATAATGTTACAAAAACCAGGAAAAGAACCCAAAGAACTGATTTCATATAGACCCATTAGTCTCTTACCTATAATATCTAAGCTATTTGAAAAAATGTTTCTACGTCGATTAGAACCAATAATAGAAGAAACAAGACTAATTCCAAAACACCAATTTGGTTTTCGTAGCAAAGATGGAACAATAGAACAAGCGCATCGTATAGTCAAACAAATCAGCAATGATTTAGATTTAGAAAACAAGAGGTACTGCAGTGCAGCTTTTCTAGATATCAGCCAAGCATTCGACAAAGTGTGGCATACAGGACTCCTCCATAAGCTGAAGAAAAATCTTCCGTATCAATATTATTTAATTATAAAATCGTATCTGCCACATCGCTTTTCATTAGTAAAACAACAAGATGCTCGCTCAGAACTATTTAAAATAAAATCCGGTGTCCCACAAGGTAGTGTACTCGGTCCCTTACTATATGTTATTTACTGCTGACTTACCTACAACTAGATAGACAACAGTCGCAACATTCGCAGATGACACAGGTATTATCGCATCTCACACAGACCCCCCAAGAGCTTCGCATAACTTACAAGCCCACTTAAATAAAATAGAAAAATGGTTAAAAAAAAATGGAAACTAAAAGAAAATGAAACAAAATCGACCCACATGACATTTACCATGCGAGAGAGAGCTGTCCACCAGTATACATAAACAACAAACAATTAGTACAAGTAGATACAACCAAATACCTGGGCATACATCTAGATAAAAGACTAACATGGAGAAAGCACATCTTCACCAAAAGAATGTCCATTGTTTGACATTACGGAGCCATGACATTTTCTTCCTGCCCACTCCTCTTCTTCCTTCGATCTTTCCTTCAATTAAGGTTTGCAGAAACTGATATCTTTCATTTCTAATTATGTGTCCCAGGTATGCCGTTTTTCTCTGTTTAATTGTGCACATCAGTTGTCGTTCTGTACCAATTCTTCTCAGGATTTCTTCATTTGTTATTCTTGCGGTCCAGGGAACTTTAAGGATTCGTCGATAGATCCACATCTCAAATACCTCTAGCTTATTCATTGTGTTTATTTTTAAAGTCCATCCTTAATTGTCCATTACTTTAGTCTCTTATGGTACCTAACTTTAAATTTAAGCCTTTGGGTGAAGTCATTTTAAATTGTGAATAAAAAAATTTGATAGCTCGAGTTAAATTTGTTTTGATTTTGGAGCAGAGCCATTATTGGGTCTTTCTGACTGTTTGTTTTAATCTTATTTCACGGATTCATACTTTGGTGTCTAGTCTACCAAATACAAAAGATGAAATTTTTTCTACGTATTCCAATGTATTTTCTGGTTTGGTTACAATTCCAGGTTACACAAACATAAAACTTTCTTCAGATGCTATTCCAGTTGTGCAGTACAGTAGAAAAGTACCACTTTCTTTGCATAACAAGTTAAAAGAAACGTTAGGGGAACTTGAACAAAAGCAAATTGTAGAGAAAGTTGACTATCCTACCCAATGGGTTAATAATTTGATGATTGTTGAAAAAAAAACAACCTTCCAATAAATTGCGTTTGTGTATAGATCCTAAACCATTGAATAAATATATTTGTAGGGAACATTTTTCAATTCCCACAGCTAATGACATTTTGAGCAAATTCGCAGGTAAGACTATATTTAGTGTGCTGGATATGAAGGATGGGTTCTGGCAGTATATTTTAGACAAGGAGAGCTCCGACTTATGTACTTTCAACACTCCATTTGGGAGATATAAATTTAATCGAATGCCTTTCGGAATCAGCTGTGCTCCTGAAATTTTTCAAAGGAAAAATATGGAAATTTTTGGTGTCGTTGAAAACGTTGAAGTTTATTTTGATGATTTGATAATTTCAGGTAAATCAGAGTTAGAACATGATATTGCACTTAAAAAAGTTTGAAATTGCAATGGAAAGCTGCATCAAGTTCAATTTTGATAAGCTTCAATATAAATTAAGTCAGGTTAGTTTTATGGGACATATTGTGTCTAGTGATGGCATAAAACCGGACAAAAAGAATATTGATGCTGTGTTTTGTATAGAATCTCCTAAAAGCAAATCAGAAGTTTTGAGAATTCTTGGAATGGTGAAATTTTTTTCAAAATATATTCCTAATTTGTCAAGTATCACCTCGAACATGAGAGATCTGACAAGAAAATATGTGTTTTATTGGTGTGATAAGCATGAGTTCGAGTTAAATCATTTAAAATATCTGATTTCAAATTCCCCTACTCTGAAGATCTTTGATCCGTCAAAAGAGATAATTATTCAATCAGATGCTTCTTCAGAAGGACTTGGTTGTGTATTGTTACAGGAAGGTCATCCAATTTCTTTTGCGTCCTGCACATTAACTCAAACAGAAAAAAGGTATGCACAAATTGAAAAAGAGTTGCTGTCTATTGTGTTTGCGTTTGAAAGGTTCCATTATTTTGTGTATGGATTCAAGGTAGTAGTACAAACAGATCATAAGCCATTATTGCCAATTTTTAAAAAGTACTTTAACAAGGTAAGCGCTAGATTACAGCGCATGCTGTTAAAATTGTTAAAATATGAAATAGAAACCACTTATTTACCAGGCAAAGATATGGTAATAGCGGATAATCTTTCAAGATATTTTGATAAAAGTAATGTCAAAGATGACCAAGAAATGGAGTGTGTAGTTCATGCAGGGTTGGGCTGTTTTAAAACAAGCTTTTTAAAACAACGTTTTAAAACATGTTTAAAAACACTGGAAAAAAACAGTTGTGTTTTAAAACATTGTTTTTTTTTCGTTATTGTTTATTTAAACAACATTGTTATAAGACATTTGTGTTTGCTAATTTGCAAAATTACAAACATAGATTATAGAGTAAGTAGGTGCAATAACAATATTAATGCGAAGTAAAAAGTAAAACTGAAAAAAAGTAACTGACTAAACTTTATTTATGTTCAGGTAGCAAGCATACTAGTACTGGTAGACAGTGCTGAGTGCTGTAGTAACATTAACTAAACCAATATTCCTAATAAAGCTGAAAGAAAAAGAAAATTAAGAAATTAAGTAAATAATTATTGAATTACAACATCATCTATTACACAGTCCTACATCCTGCAACTGATATGTGATACAAAAAATAAAAATAACAATTAATGTTCCTTAAAAAAATAAAAACTATAAATAATGAGCTTTTACGGTTAATAATGTAACCTTAAACATTTTTATTTAAATGTTGAAATATTGTTACTAGCTTAGCAGCTTTGTCACTTCCTAACCTATTCCTCAATTTCGAGTGAACTAGACCATATGAAGAAAATAGCCTCTCCACTCCAGCACTGGATGCAACTGCTGAAAATAATTGAGTTGTCAACTGCAACAACTCCGATGAAATAAACTGTTTTTGAGATAGCCACCATGTTAAAGAACTTAAATTGTCTACTGTATTTTTTGCAAACAAATATTGTTTATTAAATGGCGGTGCTAAGGCACGAAATGACAGTATTTCGGGCATCACATTTGGGTGAAAATCCGAAATAAATAACAATGCTCTATCAACTTCCACCTCGGTGAGTTTCTGACCTAAGTACTGAGGGTCTAATAAATAAGCTAAATAATGCGCATCTGTTATAGCCATTTGAAAACGTGCTTCTGCTTTATGAAGTTCCAACACGTTGCTACAACCGTTAGGTTGAGCTTCACTTTCACTTTGGAAATAACCCAGTAAGTCCTTCCAAATATCTGTTGCATCTGCTATGGTGCAGGTATTTCTCTGGCATTTATCCAAATCTCAAAATTGATATTCACTTTAATCAAATTAAAATTTATCCAAATTGGATCTCTCCGCCTTCCTTGACTTGACATATTTATAAACTTAATATAATTTACACTGTATACACTGCAACTATCCACTAGAAATTAAAATAGAACCGAAGATACCAATACGAAATTATATTATAATAGGGCTTTTCATTCGCAGTCATTTGTTTCGAGCTTCTGTCATATGTCGTATAATCCGTGTATATTAATATTACACACAGATTATACAACATGACAGTAGCTCGAAATAAATGACAATCGATGAAAAGCCCTATAAAGCAGAACTTAAAGACTTAAAGCTTCTGACCTATCCTGAAAAACTGAATAGCGAATGTGATTTACATAATATCACTTGGTATAAGGAAACGAAACAGTTAAACACTCGTTGCATGTGCGCGCAGGTCGCGTCTTCGCGGGAATCCCATAGGTGTGGCAGTTGAGGTTTATGGGAATCCAGTGAAATACGTAATTATTTTAAAACGTTTTTTTTTTAAACAGTGTTTTTTTGTTTTAAAACAGTGGTTTTTTTTAGATGAAAAAAAACTGTTTTAAAACAAAAAACATTGTTTTTAAACAAAAAAAACATGTATTTTGTTTTTTTTTTTCTTTAAAACCAATTTTTGTCCAACCCTGAGTTCAAGCCGTGTCAAATAACATTCCTGTCTCCAGAAAAAAAAAGTAATTTTTGAAAGAGAAATCAATAAAGATGAAGTTATGTCTCAGATTAAAATTTTTTATAATAGTTCTTGGCCTTTAAATAATAATCATTTAAATAAAGAATTAAAATTTTATTACACATTGAGAGAAAAAATCTACTTATCAAATAATCTGTTATTTTTAGACTTTAAAGTAATTTGAGATGTGAGATGTTGAAGTTACTACATAATACACATTTTGGTGTTAATAAATGTAAAATGAGAGCAAGTACTTCTGTACTGGCCTTATTTATCTCAAGATATTGAAAATGTAGTACATAGGTAATTGTGAAAAATGTCAAACTTTCCAAAGATCGAATCAAAAAGAGCCTTTAGTGTGTCATGAGGTTCCATCTAGACCTTGGCAATTTATTTATTCTGACTTTTTCGAATTTGAAAATCATAATTACTTGCTTCTTGTAGATTCATACTCAAAATGGGTAGAAGTTAAACAAACTATAACAAAGAATTCAAATGATGTAATACAATTTTGCTTGGAAAAAATTCACGAAGTTTGGGATACCAGAAAAAATGTATGCAGATAATGTCCCCGCAATAATTTAAAAAATTTGCTGATGAGTGGAATTTTGAACTTGTATTTAGTAGTCCTCACCACCATCAGTCAAACCCTTTGGCTGAAAAGTATGTAGGTATAACTAAGCAAATGTTACTTAAAGCTAGTTCGGTAAAGGATCTTCAGTTGTTGTTAATGGAGTATCGGAATACACCATTAACAAATATAGGGTTTTCTCCTTCCCAGTTATTTCTAAACAGGATAATAAAAAGTTAAATTCCGACAAGTGAAAAAAATCTTGAACCAAGTATTGTAGATCCATCCATGATACTATAAATAACATTATAAATAACTTTATTTATAGTATCATGGATCCAACTGCAGTTACAGATATAATTAAAAATAATCAAAATAGTCAAAAATTTTATTATGATAAACATGCTAGGGAACTACCAGTAGTTAAAAAAGATGAAAATATATTGATTCAAAAAAATAAAAAATGGGTTAGAGGTAAAGTGATAAAGAATTATAATGATAAGTCATATATGGTAAAAGATACTAATGGAACTATTTACAGACGAAATGGGAGATATTTAAATAAAACAAACTTGCCATTTTATGATCATAATGAAGTGGACGATTATAATTTTGCTCATAATTTTGAAACTACTGATCCAATTGACTTAATGACGCTGGCAGGGGCACGGTTCTTAGACATTACTACGGTTGCCTAAATCGACTAACCAATGAACATTAAGGGTGAGATTACGTCACGAGAGTTTACTGTCATTTGAATCGTAGTATGATCTTTTTCGAATACTGAGAAAACCAAGTATTTTAGAAAAATTTAAACGCAGGATGCAAGATTACATTATTACCGAGGGCGGAAAGCCCCTTAGAATAAACAAGCAGATTCTATTGAATGAAATATTTGAAATTAAATATCACACTTCTCTTTTATTTTCAGCCCTGTAACTTATTAAAATAAACATTATAGAAGTTTTCAGGGACTTTCAGCCCTCGGTAATAATGTAGTCTTTTATTCTGAGTTTAAATTTTTCAAAAATATTTATTAGTTTTCTCAGGATCCGAAAAAAATGAATACAATTAAAACACATTGAGAATTTTGACATGGGTCAAAGTTTTGCATTAACTCAATGTAAAATTCTGAACTGTTGAATTCCAGCTTCCCTAATAATTATTTTACATCAAAAGACATTAGAAACTATTTGAAGTGGATTGAAATCTGTATTGGAAAAAACTGTTAAAATTGGTCTACGTAATTAAACATATTCCAAAATTTTGTAAAAATGTAATACATTTTAGTTTTCAGCCCAAACTTAGGCCACACACAATGCAATAATGTTCACATTTTTGAACTGTCAATATTTTTATTTTATCATCTATTGTTTAAAAACAATACAGTTGATAAGATACCCTCAGTTGTGGAGAAAGGATTAATAATAAAGATTTTTTTATTCAGTCAATGGTGTGAGCACTGTCAGTTAAATAGTAATGTGTGGCCTTACTTTTACACGCATACCTATTGTGGCAAATGTATCATATTTTTCAAAATTTTGGGAATGCATTTAAATCGTAGAACAATTTTAACTTTTGATTTTAATACAGATTTTAATTCTCTACAAGTATTCTCTCATGACTTTTGATGTAGAATAATTAGGGAAGCAGGAATTCAACAATTCAGAATTTTACATTGAGTTTCCTATGGCCCTTTTTACGATTCACCACCCGGTATAAGATAAAATATGTACTATTTGCCTTATTATTTCATAATAACACAAATAATACACATATATACACAATAACACACATTCAATGATCGAAAATAATTTAAAAATATGGGAATGTAAACTCTTGTGACGTAAAGTCAAAAATATAAGTCTCCCCACCACCGTCGGACAAGACAACCGTAATAAAGTCTAATAACCGTGGGCAGGGGGCCCCAATAATGACATTAGCTTGGATCACGGTTATTAGACTTTATTACGGTTGTCTTGACTTTACGTCACAAGAGTTTACATTCCCATATTTTTAAATGATTTTCGATCATTGAATGTGTGTTATTGTGTATATATGTGTATTATTTGTGTTATTATGAAATAATTAGACAAATAGTACACATTTTATCTTATACCGGGTGGTGAATCGTAAAAAGGGTCATAGGAAACTCAATGTAAAATTCTGAATTGTTGAATTCCTGCTTCCCTAATTATTTTACACCAAAGAGAATTAAAATCTGTATTAAAATCAAAAGTTAAAATTGTTCTACGATTTAAATGCATTCCAAAATTTTGAAAAATATGATACATTTGCCACAATAGGTATGCGTGTAAAAGTAAGGCCACACGTTACTATTTAACTGACAGTGCTCACACCATTGACTGAATAAAAAAATCTTTATTATTAATCCTTTCTCCGCAACTGAGGGTATCTTATCAACTGTATTGTTTTTAAACAATAGATGATAAAATAAAAATATTGACAGTTCAAAAATGTGAACATTATTGCATTGTGTGTGGCCTAAGTTTGGGCTGAAAACTAAAATGTATTACATTTTTACAAAATTTTGGAATATGTTTAATTACGTAGACCAGTTTTAACAGTTTTTTCCAATACAGATTTCAATCCTCTACAAATAGTTTCTAATGTCTTTTGATGTACAATAATTATTAGGGAAGCTGGAATTCAACAGTTCAGAATTTTACATTAAGTTAATTTTGACGCATGTCAAAATTCTCAATGTGTTTTAATTGTATTCATTTTTTTCGAATCCTGAGAAAACTAATAAATATTTTTGAAAAATTTAAACTCAGAATGAAAGACTACATTATTACCGAGGGCTGAAAGTCCCTGAAAACTTCTATAATGTTTATTTTAAGTTACAGGGCTGAAAATAATAGAGAAGTGTGATATTTAATTTCAAATATTTCATTCAATAGAATCTGCTTGTTTATTCTAAGGGGCTTTCCGCCCTCGGTAATAATGTAATCTTGCATGCTGCGTTTAAATTTTTCTAAAATACTTGATTTTCTCAGGATTCGAAAAAAATCATATTACGATTCAAATGACAGTAAACTCTCGTGACGTAATCTCACCCTTAATGTTCATTGGTTAGTCGATTTAGGCAACCGTAGTAATGTCTAAGAACCGTGAGCTTGGATCAAATTAATGATTCTGTGTTGCTCGATAATGACAATTCTTTAAACCTTGAAACTTCTAGCAATAGTGATACTATAGATCAGAGGTTCTCAATCTGTGGTACATGTAGGTACCACTGGTGGTACATATCATTATTGGCGGTGGTACACAAAACACAGAAAATATTAAAATAGTAGTACTTAGTAAGTATTGATAATACAATTTAAAAATATAGGTGGTACCAAAAATAATAAAAATAACTGTAAGGGGTACATCACTCAAAAAGGTTGAGAACCGCTGCTATAGATCATATTTCGGAAAATTTAAATTCTCCTTATGTTGGGGATGAAGTTAGTAATGATGATATACCTAGTATCGCTAGAGGCACAGGTAAGAGAGATCGTAAGTTGTCTTTATATCTAAAAGACTATGAGCTTAATGCTGATGAGATATAGGTATAACTGAGAGAACTTTCTTTAATTTTAAGTGTCCTTTATTTTTATTTAAGCATTTCTACATATGTCATAATTAAGTTAAGTTTAGGTTTTTAAATAGGTATTAATTCTTAAATACACTGTAAAAAATAATAAGAACGTGTATTGTATATCTTATTTAGGTAGAGACTGCCTATAACTTGATGTAACTAACTTCACAGGGTGTCAAGGCAGCATTGACAGGAGGCAGTTGCAAGCAAGGGGGTAACCTAGAATCTACCCACATTGTAATCTAACTTGTAACCAATTGATTTATTATTAAATACCTTAGCTAAACCGAAGTCTAGTTATTTTACTATAATATAACCATAAACGGAACCATATAGTTAAACTATGTGAAAGGTCGTTTGAACTATTTTAAAATACAAAAGAGTTTAAATTTGTACTTCTAAGTTATTATGAGCTTTTGAAGCGTGAAATTTTGGAAATCTCATTTTTATACAAAACTGAACGTTATTATTTAATAAAAAAAATCTGCAATTTCCCTATTGACTATTCTGGGAAAACTGCGTCAAACAAATTAGCTTTTGTGCTTATTTATTAAATGGCCAAATAAAATTTATTAAAACAAAGTCCAGAAAAAAGATATTTGCAAAAATATATCATGTACATGTACTGTTCTTTCACTCAATTACAAAAAAACATAATTCTGAAACTACATTTATTGGTTTTGTTTAGAAATATTTATTAACAATGCATGGGATGCAAGATTGTTAACATTTGACTGTCAATCACTAAATGAATCCTGGGCCTAGATTCCGTGCACGGTAGATATCTACATGTCGCTTTCTAACGATATTTGAATACGAAAATATATGAATTTTTAGCTTTAATTGAATTATTTTCTAGTTTTGCTCTAGTTTATCAATTAGAGTATAACCTAGCAAAACTAGAAAATAATTCAATTTAAGCTAAAAATTCAAATATTTTGATATTCAAATATCGATAGAAGGCGACATGTAAATATCTACAGTGCACGGAATCTAGGCCCTGATTACGAGTGGCGCGCGACGACGTACTAAATACCATCGAGTGAATGAATAGTAAAAGCAGCGAAAGAACAGTATTAAGCGTTGCACGTATACGATTCTTTCACTCATCTACCAAATTGCCCTGTTAGCCCAGTCGGGATACCATTTGACCTTGCATTAGAAGCTGCCCCAAATTTTATTTTTCTAATCTTTAGGGGGGGTCAATAGTAGTATAAATTTAAAATCTCGACTGAATGTGACCGTTGCATTAGCCGCCATCTTGATTTTAAACGAGAACCGTTTTTGCTCAATATCTCCGCCATTTTCAACTTTTCGACAAAAAATATAGAAACTGATTGTTGAAAATGTGATTTTACATAATTTCGTTCATTATAATTTTTTTCGTGCGGTCCACATTTTCCGAGTTATGGGGAAAAAACAGTGACAGTTAAAGCATAATTATTGATTTATTGAATTATCTCATTTATTATTACTTTTACAACAAATTTTAACCTATACAAAAATGAAGAGGATTAAATTTTCTACAATTTGGATCTCTTTCATTTTTTTGATAAAATTAATATTTAAGGTAGTACGTATGCGGAAAAGGCGCGAGCGTAAGACCCGATTGATTTTAAAGCAATTGTTTTTGTTCAATATCTTCCCCATTTTCAACTTTTCGACAAAAAGTGTAAGGACTGAAATTGTTGCAATTACAATGTACTACAATGTTTCGAGAGAACCAGTGGCGGGTCTAAGAGGGGGGATGGGAAAATTCCCCCCAACGGGGTCCAAAATTAAAAAAAAATTGTTGAAATATTAAAATATGTTAGCTGACATGAAACTTAATTATCGACAGACAAATTCAACCAATAAAACCAGCTAGTTAATAAAATTAAGTGAACTTAATGCATATAAGTTATTATTTATGTCTTTTATGTACTTAGTTTGGTTGGTGTGTCATTGGAAGTTTCAAAAATTGTATAAAATATAATTCTCTTTATTTTTGTTTATGTACAATTATGTCGTAAAGTTAATAATAAATGAGACAATTCAATAATTATGCTTCCCCTCCGCTTCCACTATTTTCCTCCTTAACTCGGAGAATATTGATCGCATAAAAAAATTGTGGAAAAGAAATTGTAGGAAATTGCGTTTCCAACAATTTTAGTTCCTACCGTTTTTGTCGAAAAGTTGAAAATGGCGGAGATATTCAGCAACAACGGTTCTCCTTTAAAATCAATATGGCGGCTAATGCAACCGCGGAATTCAGTCGAGATTTTAAATTTACACTACTATTGATCTCCCCTAAAGGATAGAATTTGGGGCAGCTCGGAAAAAAGATTCAATTCAGTAATTATGCTCCCCCACCACTTTTTACTATTTTCCCACTTAACTCGGAAAATATCAACCGCATGAAAAACATTGTTAAAAAGAAATTGTAGGAAATCATATTTGGAACAATTTAAGTTGAAAATGGCGTAGATATTGAACAAAAACAATTGCTACAAAATCAATCAGGTCTTACGCTCGCGCCATTATCGCATACATACTACCTTAAATATTAACTTTAGCAAAAAAATTAAAGAAACTAAAATTGTGTAGAATTCAATTCTCTCTATTTTTGTATAGGAACATTTTTGTGGTAAAACTAACAATAAACGAGATAATTCAATAATTATGCTCTATTTATATATAACTGTCACTATTTTCCGCTATAACTCGGAAAATATCGATGGCACGAAAAAACTGTAAAACTAGAAATGATAGAAAATTACATTTTCAACAATTTTGGTTGTTATACTTTTTGTCGGAAAGTTGAAAATGGCGGAGATATTGAGCAAAAACGGTTCTCGTTTAAAATCAAGATGGCGGCTAACGCAATGGCGGAATTCAGTCGAGATTTTAAATTTACACTACTATTGACCCCCCTAAAGATTAAAAAAATAAAATTTGGGGCAGCTCCTAATGCAAGGTTAGGCCTGTTATTCGTCTAACCCGAATGGACTATGTCGATATTGAATCGCAGAGAGTTGTGTTTATACTGTTCTTTTGCCCAGTGATGCATTAACCTATTAAACGTATTTTGGCTATCTAGTTCAAAATGTCGTTTTTGGCGTTTATATTGTTCTTTCACTCACCGATTCAATTTCACACTTGTAAGGCTTTTCCCCAGTGTGCACTCTCAAATGTGTTCTTAAAGTACTTGCTTCACTAAACTGCTTAAAACAGATTTCGCACTTGTAAGGCTTTTCTCCAGTATGCACTCTCAAATGTCTTTTCAAATCCCCTGAGTTGGTAAACCTCTTCAAACAAATTTCACACTTGTGAGGTTTTTCCCCAGTGTGAACTCTCAAATGTCCTTTTAAAGTTCCTGCTTCACTAAATTGTTTAGAACAAATTTCACACTTGTGAGGTTTTTCTCCAGTGTGCAATCTCAAATGTTTTTTCAAATTATCTGTTCTAGTAAACTGCTTAAAACAAATTTCACATTTATAAGGATTTTCTCCAGTGTGTAATATTAAATGATTATTTAAATTAACCTTCTGAGAAAACTGCTTCAAACAAATTTCACACTTGTAAGGCTTTTCTCCAGTGTGCAATCTTAAATGTGGTTTTAAATTACTTTTATAACTAAACTGCTTAAAACAAATTTCACACTTGTGAGGTTTTTCTCCCGTGTGCGCTCTCAAATGGCCATTCAAATGATCTACTCGACTATGTTCATCCAAAGAAATTTTATGAGTAAACTGTTTAAAACAAACTTCACACTTGTAAGGCTTTTCTCCAGTGTGCAATCTTAAATGTTGTTTTAAATTACTTTTATAACTAAACTGCTTAAAACAAATTTCACACTTGTGAGGTTTTTCTCCCGTGTGCACTCTCAAATGGCCATTCAAATGATCTACTCGACTAAACTGCTTAAAACAAATTTCACACTTATGAGGTTTTTCTCCAGTGTGACTCATCAAATGTGATTTTAAATGATGTGCTCGACTAAAATGCTGAAAACAAATTTCACACTTGTGAGGTTTTTCTCCAGTGTGCAATCTCAAGTGTTTTTTCAAATTATCTGTTCTAGTAAACTGCTTACAACAAATTTCACATTTATAAGGATTTTCTCCAGTGTGTAATATTAAATGACTATTTAAATGAACCTTCTGAGAAAACTGCTTCAAACAAATTTCACACTTGTAAGGCTTTTCTCCAGTGTGACCTTTCGTATGTTCATCCAAAGAAATTTTATGAGTAAACTGTTTAAAACAAACTTCACACTTGTAAGGCTTTTCTCCAGTGTGCAATCTTAAATGTGTTTTTAAATTACTTTTATAACTAAACCGCTTAAAACAAATTTCACACTTGTGAGGTTTTTCTCCAGTGTGCGCTCTCAAATGGCCATTCAAATATTCTACTCGACTAAGCTGCTTAAAACAAATTTCACACTTATGAGGTTTTTCTCCAGTGTGACTCATCAAATGTGATTTTAAATGATGTGCTCGACTAAAATGCTGAAAACAAATTTCACACTTGTGAGGTTTTTCTCCAGTGTGCACTCTCAAATGCACTTTCAAATTACTTGTGTTAGTAAACTGCTTAAAACAAATTTCACACTTGTGAGGTCTTTCTCCAGTATGCACTTTCAAATGTGTTTTCAAACTACCTGCTACACTAAACTGCTTAAAACAAATTTCACACTTGTAAGGTTTTTTTCCAGTCACAACTCTAACATTTTTATTTAATGTTTTTCCTTCCGCATGTTGATTAATATAATTTTCTTCATGTGATGAATGTTCAGTTAGTGTCTCCATCATCTCTATTTTGTTCTCTTGGAGACAACCTAAAAATCAAACTGACTATAATACACTAAGCAGCAAAATTAACGCACCACGTTAAAAATGGGACATGTTAGATGTCTCTAATTTCCTAAACCTGTTGTCCAAGTTGAGTGATTTTCTTAACACATTGGCTGCCACCATAAGAGTGTTAGGTACGTTCACCAGGTGCCAAAGTGAAAAATGCTTACAAAACAATATTTATTCATACAAATGGTTAATAATACAATGTAAGTTTACATTCTTACAAATTTTTTTGAAAAAAATAGCAAGATCACGGGTGATCCTAATGGCACTGCACTAACATATTACACACGTATGTGCCACTAGTATCACCGGTGATCGTGAACAACTTAATGCTTTTTAGTGAAACATGTCGCACCATGTGAAACATGTCGCACATTCTGTCAGACCATGGAGTTTAGGGTGTCTACATAGTAAAATTTACGTGAACCTTATCCTCCATGCTATGGCATGCTGGACGAGCCATACAGTCTGTAGTCAACACCCCGAAGTATGAGCGGGAACACAAAGCGTACCAATACTCATACGCTTATGAAACGCACCTGGCGGATCATAAGGGCCTTCACATTTTACTCTTCTTCAACTTGTCTTGAGTGAAATGTCTTTAATCTTTTCTATCAGCCTCTCTTGGCTAACTCTTGTTTTTTTCCGACCCCGAATGGCGATTAGGTTTCCGAAGGCAGACGGGTCACTATATTTCTTTCTACTACAGATTCTTCCCATATACACCTTTTTCCCTCCCCATCTTACCCAACAAAATATGGAGAAAACCAGATGCAAAAAATCCGTAAGTTAAGGTGGAAGCTATCGTGCTAAAAACTGAATGGTCGCACGTCACGCGGCCGCTAACGATGCTCTTGGGACACCGGGCGAAATCCCATTGAAAATTAGCCTTGTTCCTGTACGCGGGGCTCTACAGGAATCGACAACGATCCCCAGCTACTCGTGGGAATAAATATGAATACTCACCAACATGCAAGGCAAGCACGGTGTTTAAATGCCACAAACCCGACCAGTGTAAACCAACCCTATTCAAAGTGCGTCAAAAATATAAACCTCAACATCGCCACATATAATGCTCGGTCGCTCTCTACCGAAGAAAGGTTCGAAGAAATGGAGGAAGAACTTTCAAAAGTGAATTGGGATATTGTGGGTATCAGCGAAGTTAGAAAAAAAGGAGAGAATCTTATCTCACTCCCATCAGGCCATCTGTGGTACTACAAAGGAGAAGAGGAATCGACAGTCGGAGGAGTCGGCTTCTTTGTTCACAAAAGAATTGCGAACAGAATTGTGTCAATAAACCAAATATCAACAAGGGTGGTCTACTTAAACATCAAAATGAGCACCAGATATATCCTAAAGTTCATTCAAGTATACGCACCTACTACAGGCCATTCAGATGAAGAAGTCCAAATATTCTACGACCAAATATCCTGTGCAATCAAGGAAAATCCTGGCCACTTCTTAATAATAGGCGGTGATTTCAACGCCAAAATAGGTACCAAGGAAGACCCCTCTGAAATAATATTGGGAAATTTTGGAAGCGAAGGCAGAAATGATAGAGGCAAACAACTGTTAACTTTTCTTTTGGAAAACAATCTCTATCAAATGAACAGCTTCTTTAAAAAGAAAAAACACAGAAGATGGACCTGGGAAAGTCCAGATGGAAAAACAAGGAACGAAATCGACTATTTCTTAACAAATAAAAAAGAATTATTTAAAGACGTAAATGTGTTAAACCAGTTCAGCACAAGCAGTGATCACAGGTTAGTAAGAGCTAAAATAACGATATCGATCGAAAAGGAAAGACTCAAAATGATAAATAAGAAACACACAAAGAAATGGGTAAAACCAACTAATATTCAGGAGTTCGAAAAATATATTAATGATACATTGAAAGATACAACAACAACAGACATTAATATACTGAACAAGCAAATAATCACCACAATACAACAGGCTCAAACTAAATACTGTCCAACAAACCAAAAAGATGAAAAACTAAGTCAACCTACTAAAACCCTTATAGAACTAAGACGACAGATGAAAGGAGATACAAGTTCCAGCAAAGAAGCGCTAAATCAAATAAATAAGACTATCACAAAGTCAATAAGAAAAGACATAAGAAACTACAATGTAGAAAAAACAAAACAAGCAATAGAGCAAAATAAGAACATGAAAGTTTTGAAGAACGTAAGCGTACAAAAAGGAAAGATAGAAATCAACAAACTAAGAAACAGAACTGGAAAAGAAACTACAAACAGAGATGAAATATTAACAATAGTCGAAGAGTTCTACACAGAGTTATACAAATCAAGAAAAAAAGATGACAATGCGCAACCTCCAATTACAGTAAAATCTGGGGTATTAAATCAAGGATCGGATTTAATGCCCGATATAACAAAATCAGAAATCAAAGAGGCTCTCAAGAAAATGAAAAATAATCGAACCCCAGGTGAAGATGGAATAGTATCAGAAGCACTAAAAATTGGAGGAAATATACTACTTGAAAAAATTAAACAACTTTTCAATATCTGCCTTCACAACGCCAATATTCCAACAGACTGGAACAACGCTACTATGATTCTATTACACAAAGCAGGAGACACAAGCCAATTTAGAGAATTACAGACCGATTAGCCTCCTCAGCCATTTATATAAGTTATTTACGCGAATAATAGTTAAGAGAATGGATAGAAAGTTAGAGACTTATCAACCAAGAGAACAGGCAGGATTCCGAAAAAATTACGGAACAAATGACCATCTACAAAGTATAAAAACCCTGATAGAGAAAGTAGTGGAATACAATAAACCCCTAGTTCTACTTTTTATCGATTTTCATAAAGCCTTTGACACAGTTGAACTTAGCAAAATATTACAGGCGCTTAAAGAATGCAGGCTAGATTATAGGTATACAAAATTATTACACAAAATATACTTACAGGCAACAACCACTGTCAAATTACATACTAACAGTAATCGCATAAAAATAGAACGGGGGATTAGACAAGGAGACCCAATGTCACCTAAACTTTTTAATACGGTCTTAGAACATGCTTTCAAGAGTTTGGATTGGATGACAAAGGGAATAAAAATAGATGGAGAATACCTAAACAACTTACGTTTCGCCGATGATATAGTCATAGTAGCTGAGGATCTAGGTATGGCAAGAGAGATGGTACAAGAACTCGTTGTAGCTACAGAAAATGTAGGTTTAAATATAAACATCTCGAAAACAAAAATAATGACAAATTTGGTACCCAACCAGAACATCAGTATTGGTGGGAAGGAAATAGAACTCGTAGATAGATATAAATACCTGGGACATGAAATTACGATTGGCAGGGATAACCAGACTCATGAGCTGAAGAGAAGAATCGGTCTTGGGTGGGCAGCATTTGGAAAACTGAGAGAAATTTTTAAAAGTGAGTTACCCACATGTCTAAAGAGAAAGGTATTCGATCAGTGCGTCCTCCCAGTCTTGACGTACGGATCAGAAACACTTACCTTAACTAAAGCCTCGGCTACCAAACTAAGAGTCACGCAGAGAAGAATGGAGCGGTCAATGTTAGGAATAACTCTGCGAGACAAAATCAGAAACGAAGAAATCAGGAGAAGAACAAAGGTGACTGACGTCATCGAGAGGATAGCCAGGTTGAAGTGGAGATGGGCAGGACACGTAGCCAGAATGACAGATGGGCGATGGACGAAGAGGTTATTGGAATGGAGGCCAAGAGAAGACAAGAGAAGCGTCGGTCGACCGCCTACAAGATGGACTGACGACTTAAGAAAGGTAAATAAAAACTGGATGAGGGCGGCGCAGGATAGATGGGGTTGGAAACGAGGGGAGGAGGCCTATGTTCAGCAGTGGACTTTTGAGGCTGGATGATGATGATGAATGATGTCGCACAGTAAAATTTTTCACAAACATTACAAAATGAAGAAACAAGTTTGGGTTTCTTTTGAGCTTCTTTGCTGCCTTTTGTTGCAACTGTTTCAGTGTAACATTGGTTACAACGTTTTCCCTTCTTCCTATTGTTTGTAGTTTTGGCGTCAACTGTAACAAGCATATGCTTTACAGTAGTAATAGGCTCAGGCATCGGACTGTAATTGACTAAACTTAGGATTAGCATTTCCCGAAATGAGATAACTTGTTGTTTTGGTGTGTTGAAGGAATTATATATTATCAAACTATTGATGACAGCCGTATTCAATAAAACTTCAATTGCAGCTTTATGGTACCAGCGAACACTTTTTCTCAGAGGTGAGAAATAGCTTGCGAGTTGATCTGAGACATCAACACCATCTTTTCCTTTGTTGTAGTCTATAATTGCTTCAGGTTTAATTATAGCTACACCATCTTTCTTATGTTTACCTGTCTCTTTCATGTCGAGTCCATGTCTGGTCGTCAAGAAGAGGACATCACGTTTATCGTGCCATTTGCCTATTACAATGCCATCACGATGTTCCTTTCCAATTATCTCTCCTTTTTTTAATTTTGCGGAAAGTATATCTTCTGGAATATATTTTCTATTTTTACGTAGTGTCCCTAATAAGTGACTATTAGCATCTAATAATTGTTTTGCTAAAGGCACAGACGTATAGTAATTATCTGTTATTAAAACTCTTCCTTTGTGTAGATAGTCGTTTGCTAAATCTAGTACAATTTTTCCCGATAAATCCTGCCCTTTATTAGCCATTTTTCCGGTATACATAATCATTTTTAGAGTATAACCTGCAGGATTACATAATTTAAACAGTTTCAAGCCATAGCGGTGACGCTTTGAAGGTATATATTGTTTGAAAAGTAGTCTTCCTCGAAAGGGAATCATACTTTCATCAACAACTAGTATTGAGCCAGGATTACATTGTTGGGCAAAACGTAATTGTGTCATTTCAAATAATTTTCTAATTTTTTGGCAACGATCGTTTGGTAAAGCAGCCGCGTTATCAGCAAAATGCAAGAATCTCAAAAGAAGCTGAAATCTGTTTCTAGTCATTACAGAAGAAATAAAAGTAAAATTATACAATGGTGACTTACTCCAATAATCAGCAATTTTGGGAAGCTTGACAACTCCCATATACATAACACAACCCAAAAATTTTAAAATTTCTTCTTTATTGGTAGGTTTCCATGCATGAATTCTGGATGATCTGCTATAACGTTGTGCATTTTTTACTTGCGCAGCATTTCTGTTAGTCTCCTCTACAATAAGTTGTAAAATTTCATCATCGATCAGTTTCCTGTATACATGAAAAGGAGTTAGTTCGGTTCTATTTTGAGGATACCTATCATCATAGACATATGATTCATTACCAGGAAACTGTATATCGAGACGTAAATGAGTACAGTCAACTTCGTACCATTCATCGTCATTATTTTGCTGGTCGTTAGATTTTACCGATTGTCGTGCATTTTCATCTAATAAGCTTGAATCACTGTTAGATTCATCTTCTATATCAGGTTCTTCTTCGTCACTCGGGTTGTACTCTGAACCGGATAACACACATTCATCAGAATCCTCCTCTAACAATTTGAGCAACTCCGCCTCTGTCAACTTTTTATTTTTATTTGGCAGACGCTGCATTTTACTTGTACTTGGTAAATTATCCATGATCTAAAAGACAAATTCCAATTAAAAAAAGTAACTTTACTATCACCATTTTTCATTAATTAAATGTAAGCAAAAACATTTGAGGTTATGTAAAATAAATACTGTAATATTTTGTTTATCCTTACAAATATTCAAGCAACAAGATTTTAAAACGAATAAACTACATATACTTACTTCATATAATTTCAAATTCACCAAAAAAACTGCTAATTCCGTAGAAAAACTTGATAATGAATGCCACTTATCGTTTCTACAACGCCTTATTATCAACTGTCGTTACAAGCTATTTACGACATTATCGCGCCTAACAAAATAACGTAAGCTAGTATGGGTTCCTAGTGTGCCACAGTAAAACTAGTTGAGCGTCCTCACAGTGCCGACCGTTATAATAATTCTGAAAGTTAAATACGCACAAGTAACACCGGTGATCCTAATGGCACAATTGTAATCTGTTAGTTAGGATCGCCGGTGATCCTTGTGGCAGCCAATGTGTTAATCACAAGATCACAATGTAAAGTCCTATCTAAAACTTGTTACAATGAATTTGTGTCCAGCTCGAAAAATGCTATTGTCAATGAGAGTAATGTGAAAAAATTCTGGTCCTATGTCAACTCACAACGAAAATCTAATGATTTACCATCTAAAATGTTTTACAATGAGGTGAGTTGCCAACTGGGGCCTGATCTTCCAAATATATTTGCAGATTATTTTAACACTAGAAAGCCGGAGGGGCCTATTTGGCCCCTGTTGCGATTTGAAGTTATTGTAGTTTTTTTATTTGAGGTAATAATAATTTCATATTTTATGACTTTTAATATTTTGATACAAAGACTTATTTAACACAAAAAAATATTGTTTACTAAATTTATTAAATGGTTTTTCTAACAAATCTACCATAGAAGTCTAAAGGGGCCAAATTGGCCATGTGTAAGTTATTATGGTTTTCTGGGAAATTCGACGAGCCTTTCTTTCAAATTCCTGTCGAATGGGTAAAATTATATTTATGTGTGTTTATTGTAAATGGTTACCCTTATACTGGTACTTATCATGTACGTAATAAAGATGAAATTGTTGGTGAACACAAAGATACAATTGTGGGTGTAGAGGACCAAATGACGCATCTTTATACTACAAAAGTAACTTCAAGACGATGGCCTATGTACGTGTTTTATAATACTCTTGACTTGGAAGCAATAAATGCATGGATTATTTATAAAGAAATAACTAGAAGTAGACTCAGTCTTTGTAAGTTTATTCTTCGGCTGTGTGAAGAATTATGGGCCCCATTCCTTGCCTCCCGAAATCTGGAACTACGCCTAGCAACACCAGGTCTACCAACAACTATCACTGTTACTATCCATAAACGACAAAAATATCAGTTGAAAATATTTTGAAGAAAATCATACTTCCAATCATTGCCGCGGCTGTAACAAGGCAATGTGTGGCAAATATCAAAAACTGCAAACTGTATGGTGTTCCGAATGTTTTTGATAGGCAGCGAATGTGTTAAACAATGAAAGTAACAAATAAAATCAGATTCTATCGTCTAGAGTAGATTTAATTTCTTTAAACTGAGTTTTAATTGATTAAAGAACGTGGGGTCAAAATGATCCCTTCCTGCTTTCTAGGTAGGTAAGCTAAGCCCGACGTTCTAGTGTTAAAACTGTTTACTCGACAAAGTATTGCCAGGCAGTTGAATCTTTATACTTAAATGATATCAGCATAAATGATCTTCATATCAGTATTTCAACAATCTAAGAAGAGATTTGTAATCTAAAAACCAACAAGAGCCAGGGCCAGATGGACAGTGGCGGCCGATCAGGGTCGGCAGTGCCGACCCACACATTATGGACACATTGTAGATTTTCTAAATATTTAATTTAATCCAGAGTTGATGATATTTGTTTCTGTAAAATAAAAAAAATCTGTGAGATAATACAGACTAAATTTAATTCATTGTTTTTAAAAGAATTCGATCAATCCGATACGTTACGTGATCCCTACGCGTAAGAAACTTTTCAAATTAATAATCCCAGCCATGCATCCGATTGCGATTGTATGAATTCTTTTTTATAAGATCAGCTTCGCTTCGACGGCAAGCCGTCCCTAGATCTACGATTTGAAGCGCTGCGCTGTGGAATATTAGACAACCAATTATACATTTCACCATAATTTCACCCGTATTTGAATGGCAGGGTCCGGCACATAAACAATCTGCCGATCGGTGATAGGTAGACACAGCAGCAGGCAAGCCACGTAAATCTAAAGTGCGCTCGGGATGAAATTAATTATGAAATAAAGTAGCTTTTGGAATTTTAAATCTCGGTTAGTTTTCACTGTAGCAGATTTTCGTAAACAGCTTTTGGAAGTTTTTAATTTTATTTTATTAAAAAAGGCGACAGTTTTGCAAGTGATGATATTATCTCGATTCGTGAAACAATCGGTTTGAAAACTTTACTAAATGATTATTCTTTTAATATTTTTTTACATATTTTTAAGAAAGTGTTTACCCAAACTGATGTGATATTCAATGTTGTTGAAAATCAGTCAACTGACATTATTTATTCCAAAAATAGAATAACAAAGCTGGTAAAAAATCTCAGAGATAGTAATTTTCAATATAATATACGCAGTGACGTTTTGGATTCGCTTGATATTTCCGAACACCCCCAAAAAATACAAAAGTATGGCACAGATCTCGAAAAACAAGTATATTTTGAAATTTTTGATACTATTATTATTTGTGCAAATAGATACTCCTTTTTTTCAAATTTTGAAGATTTGCAAATTTTTGAAGCTTTGCAAACATTTAAAAGTTACGCCAAAGAATTTTCAAAGTATCTATTAGACAAGTGTATTAAAACTATGAACTATGCATCATTCTTTAATCAAATAGACAACTAAAGAAATGAATTAAAAGTTTTATATGCTGATCCAAATATTTTCGGAAGATGGGATAAGTTACAAAATATGTATAATTTTATATACTGCAATTCATTGCAACAAACTGTTCCCGAAATTAATAAATTATTATCATGAATTCTCTCATTGCTACCAACTTTTGCCTTAAGGTGATACAGTAGCGATCAACAGGTAGCAACAAAAATGCGGTCCAAGATTCCGAAAGTTCTACGAACTTTCAAAAGTGAGGCAACAGTGCGTCACTGACACTGACAGTGACGTTTATACTATCAAAAACAATAATTTTTATACAGATAGGGGCGAAATGTTGCCAAGTCAGTGACGTTCGACAATAGTAGACTATATTAAAAATCATTTGAACGTAAGTAGAGTTTTAGTTGTCAAACTACTACAATTCTACAGGGTGTGAATATTGCTACGAAATTAATAAACAAACGTAATTATCTTTTAAAATACCCTGTATAACATTACAAATCCTCATATTTTAAGAAAGAAGACATCGAAGAGAATCCAAAAATGTAAAAATATACAGGGTGTCCCATTTAAAAAAACGAAGTTATAAGCAACTTCCGGTATAACCGGAAGTTGCAAAGAGATGAAAATATTTTCATTTAATAGATCATCCTTCAAAACCCCTGTATTCCAATTTTCATGACTCTGTTGCTTTTAGTTCTCGAGATATTTCTGTATACACTGACTTTCTAAGGCATTCTGATGATCTCAAATTCAGTAAAGTATCATTGTCTGATAGATCTCAAATAGTAAAGGTCAAAGGCTTTAAATCTAAGGAGATAAAAGTACCTTCTGGTGTGCCTCTAGATCATTTGGGACCCTTGTTATTTAACATCTTTATAAATGACATACATAGATGCTTTCAATATTCCGAATTTCTATGTTTTGCTGATGACCTGAAATGCTTCAAGGCTGTCTCTTCTACTACTGATTATATCAACTTGCAGTCAGATTTGTCCAGACTTGTGGACTGGTGTGAAAAAAATTGCATGGATTTAAACCCAAACAAATGCCTTACAATGTATTTCTCTAAGAGGCGTTTCCCCTATGCAATTTCTAACGTCATCTTGATCAATATGTCAGTTACTAAGGATCTTAGAGCCTTATTTGACACTGATCTACCCTTTAAATTATATATTTCAGAGATTATTTCTAGAGCCCGTTAAATGGTTGGCTTTGTCAAGAGATGTACAAGAGATTTCACAAATCTCTCAGCAATCCGCCTATATGTATTGTTCATTGGTCAGACCCCTATTGGAATATGCTTCTTCAGTCTGAAATCCCCTCTATACATGCCATGTATACAGATTAGAACAAGTGCAAAGAAGATTTTTGCGGTATTTGGCCTTTAAAGCTGGAGTGGATCCCCCTGATATGATAACTACCATTACAACTATGATTCACTTCACACGAGATTTTCTCTCCCTGCTCTTCAGATTCGTAGGCAATGTAGGGACTTACAGATTATTTACAAAATTTTTAATGGTATTGCTGATTGCCCAGATCTACTGTACTCTATTAGTTTGGTAGTGCCTCAAGGAATACTAGATTTCACCTAATGTTTCATCAACCTTTATGTAGAACTAATGTAAAGCATAATAGTTTTAATTTTAGTTCAAGATCTGTAAGGACAGCCAATAATTATCTAAAAACATTGATTTCAGTGTAACTCAAAGACGCTTTATGTGCTTTATTAAGGATTTAACGCTTTGGGTAGGACACTAATTTATAAATTTATAAGTATATTTATGGGTAGCTAGGTGATTTAGTGGTAAGTGGCCAAATAATTGTCAATGTTTAATATTGTCTGCGATATGTTATTATTTTGTGATTTAAGTGTATTTACATATTTTTATAATTTATTTTGAGGTTTAATGTATATTTTAGCTTTAAATTATTTTGTAAGAATGGGTAAGGCCCGTAAATAAATAAATACATAAATAAATATGTTATAGCTTTATTAATTAAGAATATCAATGTAATAATATTGTTGTTAGACAGGTAAATATCATTTTATACCGGGTGTAACAATCATACTGTGTTTTTGTCTCAAAGTTCAAAACACTCTGTAGAATATTATAGCATAGATACAATATTGAAATTAAAACTCAATTATAGTAACCTTAGGCTTTCTTAACATTTTATTTCTTTATTCATTTGCTTATGTTGGATAATAAAAAGTTGGGTACATTAACAACTAGCCATGTTTTTCGTCAATACAGGGAGTTTCTAAATAAGTGCGAAAAACTTTAAGGGGTAATTCTGCTTGAAAAAATAATGACCGTTTGCTTTATAAACATATGTCCGCAAATGCTTCTTTTCCAAGATACGGGATGTTGAATTTTTTCTAACAAACTGACAATTCATTTATTGCTCTAAAACCGGTTGAGATATGCAAATAAAATTTATTAGGTTTTAAGAGGTAGTTATTGCGCATTTTTTGACACGCAACTAAGAATTTTGTATTCACCATTGGCGTGCACACAGGTATAAACATTTTAGATTCATCCCATTATATTAGATAAATACAATTATTACTGTACGATATTATTATTACGATAGCAGGGGTGTTATTCTGGATCTTATCCTGGCCCCAGAAGAGCTTGTCATTTCTGAAGCTGACGATGCTCTGGTTTCACCTGACTCTCATCATCCTCCTCTGTTAACATCATTGCAGCTTAATGTTTTTGATAGGTCAATTTCTGGTAACGAATATTATTATGATTTCCGTAATGCAAACTTTCCAGCAATTCACCAATGTCTAGAATATATAGAATGGGATAACCTGTTTCGTGGTAGAGATCTTTCCGACATGATCGCTATGTTTTATGACATTATTTACTCTCTCATTGAACATTTCACTCCAGTTAAATATTTTAGTACTAAGAAATTTCCTTGTTGGTATTCTTCTGAGCTTAAGCAATTGTTAAAGGAAAAAATAAAAGCACATAAAATTTATAAAACCTTAAAGACTCCTGAAAGCTATGCTGATTTTTGTCATCTGAGAACAAATTGTAAAAATCTATCTAAATGCTGTTATGACAATTACATACGTTTCACCGAATTTTCTATATAAAATAACGCAAGGCATTTTTGGAAATTTGTAGGTAGCAAGCGTGAAAACAATTGTATACCTGACTCAATGACCCTGAATGACTCTGTAGCTTCATGTGGCAATGATATTGCCAACTTATTTGCAGATCACTTTTCATCAGTTTATAGTGATATTACTTTAATTTGCAATGTTGACCATATTCAGTCTCAACTCAATATCTCATCATATCGTATCCAGATTTCCAAAATTTACGAAAAGCTTTCATCATTAAGTGTCAACAAGGGTCCTGGGCCTGATGGTATACCACCTAATTTTCTTAAGGAATTCAGTTTTGTACTATCGCGACCTTTGTTTCATATATTTAATAAATCTTTGGATGTAGGTCAGTTTCCAGACTTTTGGAAACTTTCTTATGTCACACCAATATATAAATCTGCTAATAAATCTAATATTAGTAATTACCGCCCTATATCTATTCTTAGTGTTATACCAAAGGTTTTTGAAAGTATTATAACTGATTTCCTCACCTTCGATAGCTCCGGGATCCTAAACTCTCAGCAATTTGGTTTTACTACAGGTAAGTCTGCTGAACTGAGTTTGTTGACCTATGATGATTTTCTGTCTGAAGCCTTGGAGGAGGGACTTCAAGTTGATTCAATTTATACTGACTTTTCCAAGGCCTTTGACAGAGTAAATCATGAACTCCTGATTCAAAAGCTTAGCTCCTATGGCATAAGTGGACCTTTGTTGCAGTGGTTACAGAGTTATTTAACCGAAAGATTTCAACAAGTTCGAGTAAACCACTTTTACTCACAAACCTTTCCAGTTAAGTCAGGTGTACCACAGGGGTCCCATTTGGGTCCATTACTCTTTAATATATTTATTAATGATATTACCAACTGTTTTCACGATTGTAACGCCTTGCTATTTGCTGATGACTTGAAGTGCTTTAAAGTTATAAAAAATCATTATGATGCTGCCATATTGCAATCAGAACTGAATAACCTCTCTGCATGGTGTTCACTTAACGGTATGAACCTTAATTCAATCAAATGTCATGTAATTAACTTTAACCGTACTCACCACCCAATATTATCAAACTATTACATTGATGACCAATTGCTCAACACTGTTAATAAAATCAAGGACTTGGGGATTACACTGGAAAACTCTCTTTGTTTCAATACTCACATCATCAATGTCATTCAAACATCTATGAAAATGCTGGGTTTTGTAAAAAGAACAACTCGTGATTTTACAAACATATCCAGTATTAGAGTTCTTTACTTCTCTTTGGTCAGGTCTCACCTCGAGTATTGTTCTTCAGTGTGGTCCCCACACTACTTGGTCTACATTAGGAAACTTGAACAAGTCCAAAATAGTTTCTTCCGTTACATTGCTTTTAAGCTTCATACCTATCAAGATTACGCTGTATGGCAGCATCAACTCCAGGTCCCTTCTCTTGCAAGCAGGAGAAAACAAAGGGACCTTTTGCTATTATTCAAGATCTTAAATGGTATATGCAGTTGTTCTCAACTACTTAATAAGATCGCACTGTTTGTACCACCTCGCACCACTAGACAAGTGCGAACATTTTATGTACCATTCCACAGGTTTAATTATTCACTTTTTTCGTTCGTACCCAGAGTCTTGAATTTAGCAAACTCCCTTTACAATTTACAACTGTTCGACAACTCCATCAGTCGTTTTAAAAGAAATTTACATGGGATCAATATTTGAGTGAAGCGTCTGTAATTTGTTAACTTGGTTTTATGATATTATTTCATAGTACATATTTACTTCTAATATTATATTTATATTTCTGTATGTCTGTTTTTTATATTATATTATGTTATTGTTTTTTTCTGTACACTATGTATTTTTATAGAATTGGGCTTGCCCATAAAATAAATAAATAAATAGATATTAGGTATATAGGATATCCTTGAATCTGGTCTTCGAGGGCCCTCGACTGCAGTTAGCACCAACTATTGCACACAAGTCCATATACAAAAAGAATGTGTATGTGTGTACTTTGTATGCACGTAAGAAGTTATACTTCTATTATATGATTTAAACGAAATTAATATACTTTAAACAGTTTATTTATATTTTATTTAAATATTAAATTAATTTTAATACTTACTACTTCTCAAAAAATTGTATTAAAACAGTGCCAAAAATTAAAATAATAAAAGAATAAAACACACACAAACAAACACATTGAAAAATGCCACAAATGATTTCTGAACAATGTAGGAAACATTTTTAACTAAATACGTATTTTATGAAAAAAAAATTATATAATAAACTTACAATCATAAAATGTATAAAAAAAATAAAAGTTTCCATTGGGGTTCGAACCCACTTATCAGCGCAGTTAGTATTGAAATTCATTCACCTTAAACTTTTACCCACAGAGACCATGTGTCATCATGTGCGAAGATCAACTAACTAAATGGATTAAACTTTTGACGGTTCTGAATTTATTATTTTGATTTTGAATATTATTTAAATTTATTAATTTATTATTTAATTATTTTGATTTTGAATTGAAATTATTTAGAATTGAAAGAAATATTAGAATACAACAAAACGTAGAGTAAGAAAACAATATATTAGGTCAGGGGTGGCCAAGCTCCTTGATAGCCAGAGCCACTTTTCACATGTTAAAACTTTTCGCGAGCCGCAATTAAAAACGTATTCAAAAAGTATGTAAAGAAGGTATGTACCTAGTACAATGTTTTTTAACAGAACCTTTATTTATCGAAAACAGAAATAAAATTACGAAATATTAAAACTGAATTACATTTGTTTTCCTTATTCTTCTTCTCGTTGTCCTTATGCCCAATAAGAGAGTCGGACTTTGCTATTGCCTATCCATCTCCTTCATCCATTCTTCCCATTTCCTTCACCTGTTGCGCTGTTTTCCGTCTCATGGTTCCGATTTCCTGGATTTGTTCCATTCACCTCTTTCTAGGTCTTCTCCTTCTTCTTTTCCCCTGTCTCTTGACATCTGTCACCTTCTTTACTAGTCTGTTCTCGTTCATTCTAGTTATATGTCCAAAACAATTTAGGTTTCCTTTTTCAATTTTTTTCTCTATTGGACCCTGTCTTAGCATGTTTCTAATATTTTCGTTCCTTTCCCTGTCCAACATTTGTTTTCCTTCTTTTGGTAATTCTTTAAAATTTGGTGAATAATTTGTGGTAGCACTTCTAGTAATTCTTTCAGATGCTGGTTAGTTAATACTGATATGTATTAGGATTTTACGAATTTTAAAATGGAATTAAATGGTCCATAAAAGTAGGTTGTTTCTAATATGAAAATAATTCGACAAGCATCCTTTTTTAATTTAGAGTACCTATGTACTTCGATTTTGGTACAAATTTACAAAATTCGGTAATCGGCGTCGACTTATAATTTTATTTTCGAGCTTGCTCTTCTTGCGTCTCTATTAATTTTAATTCTCCAGATGTTGTTTGGGTCATATATTGGTAATAAAAAATTCACCTTATGCACTATGTTTATTTCAAATGAATTCAGAAAAAAATTAAGAGACGATTTAATAGTTATTTATGATATAAGTGTTAAAAGTACAATTTTAAGGCCTTAAAAATGTACTTTTAACATGTATATCATACAATATTTTTTCTACAAACGAAATTCAGTTATTTCTACTCATTCCGCCTTAACCATGGAAAATGGTAAAACTGCAGTGCAAGAAATTCATTTTTCAAATTGCGCAAATTGTACTATTAATATTAATTTTAATAAATGAAATATAAATATTTTGACCTTTGCTTTCAAAATTTGACATTTTACTTTTAACTGCAATGCCTTAAAATTTTTAAAGCACCCAGTGCTTTAAAGTGATATTTTTAAGCTCCTATGGAGTGCTAAAATTGCATTTTTAACACTTTTTTGTAGAAAAATATTTTAAGTCTTGAAATAAATTTTAAACTTCGGTCAATATTCGTTCTGGCTTTTTTATTTAGTCATTAAATTTTTCTAGTTTAATATTACAATAAATTTTTTAAGTCAAGTAAAATGACTAAATATAGGTACAAATCGGTCTGGAGTGGGTTGATTACTGACTTTTATGTCGCGCCACTCTTAATATTCTTTCGCGCAGTTTTCAATTTGTCATATCGTTGTCGACACAAGAAAAACGCATAACTCCAATTTTTTTACTTAAAATGAGATTTTACTTCCATTCATTAGCCAATCGCCTATTCTAGCCATCCGACAAATAATACGTCATTTAAATGTAGATTTCTAATTTTAAAATGTATACTAGAAAAGCAGGTATCTCCCCTTGTCAGAAAATTATGTTAGTAAAATACGCAACTCGAGCGCATTTTCTGTTAAGTCAGTTAAGTAATTATTGCCGTTGATTTGATTTGTTTTTTTTTTGAGTGAAATAGAGGTTTTTAAGTTCTAATTTTACATCTGTAAGGCAGTAAGATAAAGAAAGTTGATTTGGGTAATAAATGTTTTTAATACGATTTAAAAATAAAGGGATTTTTGTTGCTTTAAACTATCACTGGAGTTACATGGTTTTCCGTATTTTATTTTATGAACCCATGTTGGAGTTACATGTCCATCTAATGTTACTGTTTTTAGGCTCTCCTAAAAAATTAAGGAAAATGGAGTTACGAGTTTTTGTTGTGTCGACGACGATATCACTCTTAGCTTGGATGAAAATGGAATTTGTTACAAAATTTGGTCTTTCACATTTGTTGTCAGTAAGTTAAAAGACATTCTGAAACACATATGGAACGATAATAATTTTTCTAAATAACACAAAATTGAAAAGGATATCGGGTACATTTATCGAGAGCCACAAGCAATTCTTCAAAGAGCCGCATGTGGCTCGCGAGCCGCAGTTTGGCCACCCCTGTATTAGGTGAATATTGATAGAAATTTTGATGGTAATCAAATTATGCAAATCAAAGCATTACATACTATTTTAGTAGGTTCTTTTTAAATTTTCCAAATAGGTAGGTCCTACCTATGAAATTTTTTATTAGGATACTGAAACATTTACAATTATTACGTACCTGTCGCTTTTAAAAACTATTTAAAAAGTCACTACAATAATATAAACTTGCATTTTTCTCTGCCATCACAACAATAAAAACTAATATACACAACATTAATTTGTTTATCCAAAATCTCCATATTGAACAATTATTGACAGATGATTTTAACACCCAATCAGATCCCGTATAACGTTTATACCATACTGTCTGTGTGCGCATGTGCACAGAATTATGAAATTTTACTCTCAATCGCGCCTAAAGAAGTATAACTTCAAAAACCTTACAAGCTAGGCTTTAAAACACTGGCAAACTAGCTTAGCCGTGGGTTGAGTAGAAGACTTCTTTGCCTTTTTCACGAATATAAGGCATAAGTTTTTGTGCTATTAAGCAAACCTCTTTTATACCGTGATAGAAAAGCAACAATGAATACAAAAATAATGTTGGACTGGTTGCCTTACTCGTGTAAATAATTTAAAATTAATGAAAATGCAACATATAATATGCTAGAATATTCCACAGGGTGTTCCAAATTCCAAGGAAAAAATACAGAATGATTGTTACACTCGGTATAAAATGACATTTACCTGTCTAGCAACAATATTCTTACATCAATATTTATTTATTTATATACGGGATTACCCCCATTACAAAACATACAGTATAAAATCAATCTCTGACTAGAGTAAAATAAATCTTAATTACACATTAAACAAAAACGAAATATTAATAGTTATCCATTACACATATTACATCTATTACACAAATCAGTTAAAATAAACAAAAAAGTACCTGTCAAGCTCTTTTAATCCGATTCTTAAAAGCAGCTAAGGAGGCACCAAACATTTCCAAGTTATTCTCGTTGATAATTTTTAGTGTTCGCTCAATGGAAGAATGCATACCATAGTTTGTTCGATGAAAAGGTATATAAAACAAATCAACATGTCTGAGACTTCTGGAGGGAACATATAAATTAATAGATTGGAGAAGTTCAGAACAACAAATTAAACCATTTATTAATTTAAACACAAATACCAAATCAAGAGTTATCTCATCGAGTTTTTAATAAATTCATGTTGAGTGTTTTTAAAATATAGGTATAATCATGATTAGTAATACGTATGTTTAATTTGTATGCACAATATCTCAAAAATTTATTCTGCAATCTCTCCAACGTAGTAGAATGAGCTTGGTATTGTGGAGACCATACAATAGATGCATATTCCACTTTAGATACAACCAAAGCATAATATACCATTCTTAAAGCCCATACAGATAGCCTCAGACAGTTGCGAATGATAAAGCAAAAAGATTTGAATGCATTTACTGTTACATTATTTATATGTTGCACAAAACGCAACTGCTCATCAAATGTGACTCCTAAGTCTTTTATTGTTTTAACATAAGACAATTCATTTTCATTAATTGTGTAAGAAGTATCATATTTTGTATTACCTCTAAAAAAGCTTATATAACAGCATTTAGCAACATTTAAATGCAAAATATTATTCTCACCCCAAATACTTAACCAGTCTAAATCTTCTTGAATTAATGTTGCATCAACATTTGAATCTACGGATTTAAATAATTTCAAATCATCTGCAAACATCAGGAAATCGCAATTTCTTAAACACTCTGATATATCGTTCACAAATATATTAAATAACAAAGGTGAACAGTGAGCTCCTTGGGGTACTCCTGATGTCACATGAACATGATATTCTTAAATAATAAGGCTATAACATACTAAAAATTCACTAAAATCAGACAAATGGTATAGGAAATTCAAGACATCTAACATGTCCCATTTTTAAGGTTTTCTGTTAATTTTGAAGGTGTGTGTATATGAATCCCTATGAAAAGGCATTAAGGCTAATTTATGTTACACCGGGACGTGGACGGCACAGCGTGCAAAACAACAGAAATCGCATGGCCTCGGTACTTCCCGGTGTCGCCCTGTTCCGTTGTAAGATCAACTAGCCAATGCTTTTCATATCAGACGATCCTTCAACGTGCCTGTCCCGTCCATGTGCCAGTTGTAACATAAATCCGACTTTACTGTGTGACTCTAGAATAGAACACACCAGCTGAATATGCTTGTCTGCCCGTGGCCACTCTTATTGTCTCACAAATATGCCCTTAAATTTAAATTAGGATCAAAATTATACTAATTTTTTTTTTATTAAGCTCAACAGGCCTTGAATGCCTGTTGAGCTAAACAGTTTACCTTTTTACAATACTTCTAAATATGGTAGGTGTTGGAGAAATAAATTCCCAACACTGGTGTTTTTTGGAACTGTGCTTTGTTTCAATATTTTATTTTCAATATTTTATTTAGTGGTTTGCGCCTTGTGTACACTTCACAAAGTTTTTTCTATGTTTTTATGTTTTATGATTCAAAGTTTACACAAAGGCGCAATATTCAAAACAAAAAAAGTTCGTTGCCAAGGTGTTGTTATATTATAAGAATAAAAGAATAAAACAAAACGGGAAAGTAGGGCTTGTGTTCGATCCCACACAAAAAATTACTTTAATACCAAAAGTTTGTGTTATTGTGATAAAGGTTTAGTTGTGAAAAGTGCCTTTAGTTATTTCTAGCTTCCGAAGTTTAAAACCAGTAAAAAATTATTTCTTGGTGTTGCAAAAACCCAACAGGAGGACTTAAATATTTAGTTACTAACCTTTTTCAGATTCTTGTTTTTCTTCAAATGGATTAAGTTCATTGCCATGTTGTTCTATTTCAGTTTTTATGGGACATTTCTTTAAGTCAAAAGAATCATATGTGCCATGTGTACTTTGGCTATTGGATTCCTCTTTGATTTCACATTTAAAACCATCTAGAAGAGCATTATTAAAGTCATTATACTCTATTTCTATTTTGCACGTTTCCTCACTAAATTCTTGTTTCACTTTCATTTTATTAAAACTTGATTTTATGTATTCTAATGATAATTTTAAACCAGGGCATTCACATCCACAATGTGTCCACAGTCGGACTTAGTAAGTACTCCGTGCCACGAAGCGTTAAATACCGCTATGAATTCCAAGTTTTCATTGGTTAGAACTACCCACGTGATATCTGTGTTCGTACTGGTCAAATGATTAAGAATGACAGAGCGGGATATTTAAATACCAATATTGTATGCAAAGTGTCGTTTCAAGAAAACAAGTCAGCTAACTGAGGATGATGGATAAATATTAATTTCTTGTTTATCTTACAATTGACAATTTTTATGATAGAAATAAAAGTGTGGTAGAAAATCAATATGTATTGAAAAACGGTATTGATTAAAAAACACTATTTATTCGTTTCTACTAGTCTTCTTTCTAGACTGTACCTTAGTCTCATAAAATATTTCTTTTTATCTCATAAAAAATATAAACAATTATTGTATAGCTATAATATTCTTTTAATTTATTTCAGTTGTTCAATACAAACACGGCAGCACTAGAATAGATCTTATAAATTAAATTATAAATGCATGAAAATTAAAAAGAGATAATTTACATAAAAGTTAATATACTGGATATGGGGAAAAGTAATTTAGGGGAAATTATATGTTATATTATATAATAATTATGATTTTCTTCGGCATTTTGTGAAGTATAGGGCATGTTGTGTCTTGTGTCCTTTTAAAAAGTCTGAAATTTCATTTACATTTGGATTTTTAAACGTATCACTTATTAATATGTTGCTACGATTTTTGTTCCTTTGTGGAGAAAAACCGTTTCTGTGGTTCAATGTTTTTACAGATTGAAACCTTTAAAACACTTCAATTTTTTTATGCAAATTTTTATTAGATTTTTTGTTGCATGTAGGTATATTTGACAAAACAATCTAAACATTGCTGTCACTTAAATTATCTAAATCGGGTGTATGTATTTACAAGCATCGTCAAATCTTCATGATCTTTTTTATTGCAAATTAAATTGATGTTACTTAAATCCTTAAAGTCGTGGTTTCACTATCAAATAATTTGATCAAACAGTTTGAGCAAACTCAGGAAGTGACGTCACAACTGCAGTTTGTTCAAATTATAAAAATCTAGTCGTCACACTATCAGTTTGATCAAAGTTTGTATTGAGAGTTGTGGTAGTAGGTACATATATCAAAACCCACAAGCATTCTAACACTTTAGCGAATAATAAGCCCCAAACTCTCTATTGTAGAAGGGAGTTAGTAACAAACCAAAAAGAGTAACTATTGGCTACAAAAGCTGCTGTACAAAAATCAGTGTGCACGCTGAAGAAAGCAACGCAGGGAATGATAACGAAACAATTTTAATGTGTAGCTAGGCCATGAATGATAAACATATACAGGGGCTCACAGCTTAAATGATGCAGTCACTACTCAATAAAGCTAGCTTGTGTCAGTCGCTCAATATTTATTAGAAAAAACTTACATACTGAAAGTAGGTAAGTTAGTATGAGTCTTCTAAAATAGCATAAGCTAAATAAATTTTGGGTTTCAAATATGCAATAATTAACACCCTCAGCGCCAGTGGGACCACTTTTAGATATACACTGTCCTCAACACTGTGTACCGAAAAAGATACACATGGCTCGTTGTGTTCGATCTATTGTGTCACCTAAAAGGACACACTTTCCTAAGTTTTTATATATAGAGAATAATGCTATGGCCTGAGCCAATTTCCTGGTATAACTGGGTTTGGCCTTATGACATAAAAAGATTGTATGTAACTAGAAATTCGTATGAAAAATGTTGCCATGTATGGGCCAAAACAACTTGCTCCAACTCATTATGCAGGGAAAGATTCAAGGAAAAAGAAGCATAGGGAGATGCAGAATATCTTGGCTGTGCAACTTGAGAGAATGGTACGGATGAACATCAAACGAACTTTTCAGAGCAGTCGTCTGCAAAGTCCTAATAGCTAAGATGTATTGTCAGAGAAATAGCAAATAATCCCAAAAAAGTGCACCAAAATTGAGAGATGAGGTGGAAACACAGTTTGGAAAAAGATGTAATCCTAAAACAATTAGACGGATATTACAAAAGAATAATCTACATAGCTGAACTGCAAGAAATAAATCTTCTATCAGCCAAAGAAATAAGCACCAAGGAGTTTTGTTTTCTTTATTAATATTCTCCTTTAAAAGTTTACATCATTTTAGCTGATATCAAAATCGTACACAAAATAATTAAAGAACTATTGTTATTTAAGTATGGTATATTTGAAACCCAAAACATAGCTTATGCTATTTTAGAGGACTTAGTAACTTACTTTCAGTATGTAATTTTTTTTCTAATATTTGGTCACTGACACAAGCTAGTTTTATTGAGTAACGACTGTATCATTTCAGAATTGAGGCTGTGAGTCACTGTAGGTGCAGTACAATAATTTTGCTTATACAAATTATCAGTAATAATATTTATTTATATCAAAATAAAAATTCCATCACATAAATGATGTCTAACAGCTGATTGTCATTTGTCTTTATTGCTTAATTCTCTGACCAATACGAACACAGATATCACGTGGGTAGTTCTAACCAATAAAATCGTGGAATTCATAGCGGTTATTAACGGCTCGTCTCCGTGCCCGTGGTCCGTCACTCAGTACCAATGAACTGTCACTGTCAGTCAATCAGGGTTGCCAGATGAAATTTCAGAATATCCCTAGACGGGAGCTTCAATTTCCCCTAGAAATCCCTAAATCGTATTAATTTTACCTAAAAAAGAAGAAATTGACAGATGACAGCTGTCAATTTAATTTATAACCTATTAAACACTGTGTTTAATCCACTTTAATCATTGATTAGGTCTTAGACAAGGAAAAAAGAGAGGACCGGTAACACTCATTTAAAACACACGTTCCAAAAGTGAAGCCACTTTTAGGTTTGTTTGTCACCAGAAACATGGCGGTCACGTCAAAAATAACAATGGGTTGCCAGTGGTGGGTGTTCGTTGAAGGTTAAAATTTCATAAAAAATAAAGTAAATCATCATCTAAAATTCGTAATAAAAACATATGTATGTATTGAAACATATGTACGTAATATGAGCAACTTAATAAAACATTTACCGTACACAAATTCTTCATTTTAAATACATTTCATGTTTTTATTTTAAATACTCAATGCATAACAATACCCCCAAAGATACGTCGATGATCAAAATCTCTGGGCCCTGATTCTAATTCATTTCGACAGTCGCAATTTCATTTCGACACCGCCATGACAGCCGCAGAATATAGCGATTCTTATTCATTTCGATATTAGTTACAACTGGGGATATTAATCTTATCATGTTGAGACTGCTCAGAATTTGGGTTGGCGCTCCCGTTTATTGGAACTTGTTGATAGTCTGGGAAAATTATCGAAAAAATGCCATTGTTGGGAAAAATTATTTACCAGCTATTTTATTGCTAAAATCGAATCTTAAGATTGCATATACAGTGCGTCCATAAAGTAACGCATAAATTCATTATTTCGTAAACCAGCGACATTAATGAAAAATCCTGAAACGGGTCGATTTTTATTTTTAGATTCAGATTTTTTGGCATATATATCATACTAGTGACGTCATCCATCTGGGCGCGATGACGTAATCGATGATTTTTTTAAATGAGAATGGTCATGTGATAGCTCATTTGAAAGGGTATTCAATTCTCTATTCACTAATATAAACATTTACCTAATTATTTATACAAGGTGTTCAAAAAACATTTTTTTAATTAAAATAATTGAAACAAAAAGAAGAATGTACGTAATTTATTTAATTCAAAATACGTTTTACTGTTGTCAGAAAACAGGAAAAAAATGTTTATTTGAGAAATAAATATTGTTTTTTGCTTAAATTCAATGTTAAAGCTGCCACCCACCTGTCGCTTGGCAGTTTGAACATTTCGTTTAAGCGAAAATCAATGTTTATTTGTCAAATAAAATTTTTTTCTGTTTACTGACAGTAGTAAAATGTATTTTGAATTAAATAATTACATTATATTCTTCTTTTTGTCTCACTTATTTTAATTAAAAAATGTTTTTTGAACACACTGTATAAATAATTATGTTAATGTTTATATTCTTGGATAGAGAATTGGATACCCTTTTAAATGAGTTATCATATGACCCCTATTCTCATTTAAAAAAAATCATCGATTAAGTCATCACGCCCAGATGGATGACTTCACTAGTATGATATATATGCCAAAAAACCGTAATTTAAAAATAAAAATCGACGTGTTTCGGGAATTTTCCTTAAAGTAACCACTTTACGAAATAACGAATTTATGCGTTACTTTATTAGTAATATGGGGTATGACAAGTCCGCAGAAAGTGTGTTATTTTATTTATAAACAAATTAGCACTTCTAAATCTTCTTTATTTTTCAATTAGTGGTCTGTAACTCCTAAAATTTTTCCTTTGAGCCAAAAACACTCAAATAAAAATTCACCGTAATTTAGTTCTGCACAAAGTTATTTTTTTTCCGATTTCCTTCAACAAAAATTTTACTCAGAAAATCCGAGTTTTCCCAAAAAATCTGCAATTTTCAATTAAAATTTTAGGGAAGTACCTAATTATTTATCAATAATTAAATAATTGATGACATGAAAGATTTATTATAGTAGATTATACAGAGGGGCTAAATTATGGAATAAATTAATTTCTTTAAAACAGACGATTTTGGAGCAAAATCCCGAAAGAGGTCGATTTTTATTTTTAAATTACAATTTTTTGGCATATATTTCTTACTAGTGACGTCATCCATCTGAGCGTGATGACGTAATCGATAATTTTGTTAATGGGAATAGGGGTCGTGTGGTAGGTCATTTGAAATGGCGTTCAATTCTCTATTCAGTAATATAAACATTATTATCATTAGGTATTTATACAGGGTTGCCAAAAAAAATTTTTGAATTAAATTAATTGGCGCAAAAAGAATGTATGTAATTTATTTAACTCAAAATACATTGTACTGCTGTCAGAAAATAGAAGAAAAGGTTTATTTCACAAATAAGCATTTCTTTTCGCTTAAATTAAATCACAAACAGCCTCCCTCCTACCTATTGGCAGTTTGAACATTTAATTTAAGCTAAAAGCAATGTTTATTTGCAAAATAAACATTTTTTTCTATTTTCTGACAGCAATAGAATGTATTTTGAGTTAAATAAATTACATTCATTCTTCTTCTTGCGTCAATTAATTTAATTCAAAAATTTTTTTGGCCTCCCTGTATAAATAATGATATTAATGTTTATAATACTGAATAGATAATTGAACGCCTTTGTAAATGAGCTACAACACGAACCCCTATTCCTATTTAAAAAAAATAATCGATTACGTCATCACGCTCGGATGGATGACGTCACTAGTTTGAAATATATGCCAAGAAATTTAATTTAAAAATAAAAATCGACCTGTTTCGGGATTTTTCTCTAAAATCGTCCATTTTAGAGAAAATGAATTTATTCCATAATTTAGCCCCTCTCTGTATATCAGGAGACCGGCGACAATCTAACCAATAGTTTAGCAATAATTAAAATGTTAATTAAAAAATTTCGGTCGAAATAATAACCAGAAAGATTATGATACACCAGAATAACTATGATTTTCGTATAAAAAAGCACTATACCTATTCAACGTTCCTTACAGGATTGAAATTGGACCATTTGAGCGGTCTCAGGAATGTTATAAAGAAACAATTTTTTGGCTTATAAACAAATAGAACCCCTCAGAAAATATTAGATTTAATTAAATTAAGTTAACGCTGTTGAAAAGGGCACGGCTTCTGTGTCCTTTACGAAGAAAAACAAATTGAATTGCGAGGAGTGATTCCAGGTATAACCGGTCAAATTTGACCGGCATTTGCGACAGAGTTATAAACAACAGGATTTTAATCTTTGAACCATTAGATACCTTTTAATTCCGGTCCTCTTTGTACATACAAATTTTCATATCTTCAAGACACTTATAACAAAAAAGATTTATGACACTGTCACCAAATTATTTAATTATTGATAAATAATTACTTCCCTCAAATTTTAGTTGAAAATTAAAGATTTTGTTTGGAAAACCCGAATTTTCCGAGGAAAATTTCCGTCGAAGGAAATTGGAATAAATTATCAATGTGCAGAATTACTGTCAATTTTTATGTGAGTGTTTTGGTTTAAAGTTAAAATTTTCGGAGTTATAGAGCAATAATAAAAAAAGATTTCGGAGCACTAATTTGTTTATAAACAAAATAGCACACTTTCTGTGGACTTTGCACAGCTATATTACTAATATACTACTAAGGAAGTCTTAAGATTTGATTTCAGCATGTCCAGCAATAAAATAGCTGGTAATTAATTTTTCTTGTTTTTTACTAATTTTCCCAGATTATTACCTCACATCTTTCATTGAGTTGATGATTCATGTTGTGGACATTCTCAATTATTATATTTCTAATTTAATACTATTCTATCTAATTCCTCAAAACAAGCAAATTTCAATTAAACCCAGCTATATTATAATACCTTTTGCTTTAGTTTTCCTTGCAAGAAATAAACAAAACACATCTAAACTAAACCTAACCTCGCTTTTGGCCAATCATTCATCTCCGTGTCAAATAATTTCGACAGTCGAAATTATAATATCAACACCCTTTTTAAAGTCGCTATTAATTTCGATAGTCGCTATTTCATGACGTCACTTCGTTAGTTCAACTAAAATCCACAAGGCTCGCACAATCGCATTTCAACCGTCGCCATATTGAAAGCGACTTGTTTAGTGTCGAAATTTGATTTAGAATCAGGGCCCTGGGCCCTGATTCTAAATCAAATTTCGACCAAAAACAAGTCGCTTTCAATATGGCGACTGTCGAAATTATTTGACACGGAGATGAATGAATGGCCAAAAGCGAGGTTAGGTTTAGTTTAGATGTGTTTTGTTTATTTCTTGCAAGGAAAACTAAATCAAAAGGTATTATAATATAGCTGGGTTTAATTGAAATTTGCTTGTTTTGAGGAATTAGATAGAATAGTATTAAATTAGAAATATAATAATTGAGAATGTCCACAACATGAATCATCAACTCAATGAAAGATGTGAGGTAATAATCTGGGAAAATTAGTAAAAAACAAGGAAAATTAATTACCAGCTATTTTATTGCTGGACATGCTGAAATAAAATCTTCAAGATTTCCTATATTAGTAATATAGCTGTGCAAAGTCCACAGAAAGTGTGCTATTTTGTTTATAAACAAATTAGCGCTCCGAAATCTTTTTTTTTATTATTGCTCTAAAACTCCGAAAATTTTAACTTTAAACCAAAACACTCACATAAAAATTGACAGTAATTTAATTCTGCACATTAATAATTTATTCCAATTTCCTTCGACGGAAATTTTCTTCGGAAAATTCGGGTTTTCCAAACAAAATCTTTAATTTTCAACTAAAATTTGAGGGAAGTAATTATTTATCAATAATTAAATAATTTGGTGACAGTGACATAAATCTTTTTTGTTATGAGTGTCTTGAAGATATGAAAATTTTTATGTACAAAGAAGACCGGAATTAAAAGGTATCTAATGGTTCAAAGATTAAAATCCTGTTGTTTATAACTCTGTCGCAAATGCCGGTCAAATTTGACCGGTTATACCTGGAATCACTCCTCGCAATTCAATTTGTTTTTCTTCGAAAAGGACACAGAAGCCGTGCTCTTTTCAACAGCGTTAACTTAATTTAATTTAATCTAATATTTTCTGAGGGGTTCTATTTGTTTATAAGCCAAAAAATTGTTTCTTTATAACATTCCCGAGACCGCTCAAATGGTCCAATTTCAATCCTGTAAGGTACGTTGAATAGGTATAGTGCTTTTTTATATGAAAATCATAGTTATTCTGGTGTATCATAATCTTTCTGGTTATTATTTCGACCGAAATTTTTTAATTAACATTTTAATTATTGCTAAACTATTGGTTAGATTGTCGCCGGTCTCCTGATATACAGAGAGGGGCTAAATTATGGAATAAATTCATTTTCTCTAAAATGGACGATTTTAGAGAAAAATCCCGAAACAGGTCGATTTTTATTTTTAAATTAAATTTCTTGGCATATATTTCAAACTAGTGACGTCATCCATCCGAGCGTGATGACGTAATTATTTTTTTAAATAGGAATATGGGTTCGTGTTGTAGCTCATTTACAAAGGCGTTCAATTCTCTATTCAGTATTATAAACATAAGTTTCATTATTTATACAGGGAGGCCAAGAAAAATTTTGAATTAAATTAATTGACGCAAGAAGAAGAATGCATGTAATTTATTTAACTCAAAATACATTGTATTGCTGTCAGAAAATAGAAAAAAATGTTTATTTTGCAAATAAACATTGCTTTTAGCTTAAATTAAAAGTTCAAACTGCCAATAGGTAGGAGGGAGTCTGTTTGTGATTTAATTTAAGCGAAAAGAAATGTTTATTTGTGAAATAAACCTTTTTTTCTATTTTCTGACAGCAGTACAATGTATTTTGAGTTAAATAAATTACATACATTCTTCTTTTTGCGCCAATTAATTTAATTCAAAATTTTTTTTTGGCAACCATGTATAAATACCTAATGATATTAATGTTTATATTACTGAATAGAGAATTAAACGCCCTTTCAAATGACCTACCACACGACCCCTATTCCCATTAACAAAATTATCGATTACGTCATCACGCTCAGATGGATGACGTCACTAGTATGAAATATATGCCAAAAAATTGTAATTTAAAAATAAAAATCGACCTCTTTCGGGATTTTGCTCCAAAATCGTCCGTTTTAAAGAAATGAATTTATTCCATAATTTAGCCCCTCTGTATAATCTACTATAATAAATCTTTCATGTCTTCAATTATTTAATTATTGATAAATAATTAGGTACTTCCCTAAAATTTTAATTGAAAATGGCAGATTTTTTGGGAAAACTCGGATTTTCTGAGTAAAATTTTTGTTGAAGGAAATCGGAAAAAAAATAACTTTGTGCAGAACTAAATTACGGTGAATTTTTATTTGAGTGTTTTTGGCTCAAAGGAAAAAATATAGGAGTTACAGACCACTAATTGAAAAAAAAAAGAAGATTTAGGAGTGCTAATTTGTTTATAAATAAAATAACACACTTTCTGCGGACTTGTCATACCCCATATTACTAATATATGCAATCTTAAGATTCGATTTTAGCAATAAAATAGCTGGTAAATAATTTTTCCCAAAAATGGTATTTTTTCGATAATTTTCCCAGACTATCAACAAAATCCAAGAAACCGAAGCGCCAACCCAAATTCTGAGCAGTCTCAACATAATAAGGTTAATATCCCCAAGAATCGCGCGGTGTCGAAATGAAATTGCGACTGTCGAAATGAATTAGAATCAGGCCCCAGGCCCCTGGTGTCGGTTTGGCTTCACTTTTGGTCATAGGATTACTCGTCCTCTCTCTTTCCTTGTCTAAGGATTAGGTAATGTTTTAATGTTTACTTAGGAATATTTATGTCAGGGAACAATAAATAATGACAATAATAATAATATTTGAACAAAAAGATATTTAATAACAACAAAAAATGGCGGCAGCACAGTTTAATAAATCCCTAGCATTGTATAACTAGACCACAGTAACTCAAACTAATGTCGAAATTTGTTGGATTTTATTTGAGACAGTCACTAGATGTCACCACTCTTTCTATCTCAATTGAATAGAAATCTACTAATATTTTTTTAGCTACGCTATTGGGATAAACCGTAATCGTACCCCCTCCTAACTGCCAAAGTGTCATGGCCGCCGTCGGGACCTATTGTGCTGACATTTACAATGTTTACATATAGAAAAGTTTGTTTTTTTCTGCTTATAATGCCGTTTTCTAAAGATATTAGTGAACAAAATCGATTTGCTAACAATATTTAATATATTTTAAATGTGCTAAAATTGGATTCAACAGCAAAAGTCGCATAAATAACATATAAATAACGAATTTGTTTACCTATTACAAATGGGGTTATGTGGTTGTAACTGTTTATTTTGGGAATAAAATGAAAATGATCAATTAAACGACTGGAAAACTGTAAGTATTACAATTAAAACATGTTTATCCTATCACAAGAGTTCACTTCATTTTAAGAAAGCTAATTATTATTATACAATAGACATTTATAAACTGCCATGTACTTTTAAGGTTACTTTTGATCTGTTTTCAAAGCTTATGATTAAATGTTACCTCTTTATTAATTAGATTTGCCAACAAAAGATGCATGATTAAGGCCAAATGCAATTCCTTTGCTAAAGTCATAAAAAAAGTACCAATACAGTTAAAAAAATTATTTTAAAAAGGTCTCTCAAAAGACATGAAAATATACAACAACTCAAAAAACTAGAGAATGTAAAGAAAGCCAGGTTATTGGAAGTGGAATTCCTGTTTAATTGAAAGCCAGTAAACTATCCAAGACTTTTCAGAATCAAATGTGTCAACTTGTAAAAACGATTCTTCTGACATTTTTAGTAAAAACCAGATTATCCTCAAGAAAAATTCTGTTTAAGTGAGACTCGAAAGTCATATTTGTGAATGTGTCATCTTTGAATGAAACAATTTGTTTACCTAAACAATTAAATGTATGGATCTAATTAAAAACAATGCTGAATCAAGTACAGTTACAGAAATACAATCCTTTGAACTTCTAAATGTGATTGTTGAAAGTGTCGAAATAGCTACTGCATAGGGATTCGAAAGGGATAGACTTGTTATGAACGCACTTGATCATGTACTTCTTACTGTTATAAAGTTGAAACAAAACTTATTTTATGCTTTTTTATCAGTCACTTTTAATTGTGTATCAACTTTACGTGGTACATCGTGCAAAAATTGCTAAAAATGCAAACATTATATTTATTTTCTGTGTTACATTGGATAGTATGATTGAATGTCTTCCTCTTTTAGATAGTGAAGTGAAGAACATCTTGAAGTTCCAATGATGTTTCAAGATGAGGTAAATCGACATAATTGTATGTTAGAAGGACAGAGAATATGAAGAAATGTTATTGCTGCATATTTAGTGTAGTGAAATACAAACTTCAAACATTATAATATATTTTTTTATTTCAAACATTTCATATGATTATGAAAGAACATCTTTCTTTTTAAAACAATGAAGAAGTGAAGAACATAATAAAGTTCCAACGAAAATGATTCCAGATGAGGAAAATCGAAATAATGGTTGTATGTTACGTGTATAGAGAATACGAAGAAATGTTATTGCTGCAAACTTAGTGTAGTGAATTAAAAACTTATTGTCAAATACAAATCAATTTATTTCATACTTTTATAATATATAGTGATATAATTTTATATGTGTTCAAATAAAAATATTAATAAATAAAATACAATAAACACAAATCATGTATATCTTACAATGAATTACAAAATCAAAAATTAATTACAAAAATATCAAAATAAATCTAAAATATTAAAAAGTTACATATAATTTTTATAGTACCTACATATTTTGGTTGGTACTCTAATAATTTGGAGATCCATTAAAGTTTGTAGATGGAAATTGCAGGTATCTAAAAAATATAATAATATAAAGTAACTCAACAATCTCTTTTTAATTAGGGTAGCAGTTGATAAAGATGACCCTTGCTCAGGAAATCAAATGTATCTAAAAAAAAATTAAGTAACAGCTTTCTAACAAAACAATGACTGCGTTCACCAGATGCAAACACATTCACAAATGTTTGCGCTTTGATTCTAAACTTGTTGACAGCGAACTGAACGGTTGGTTGTTTAGGTTAAAATTTGACATTTTGCTTGCTTGGTTTGAACGTAACCTAAAATAAATTTTCTCAATAAATACGTTTTTGAATTTATTTTTTTTATTAAAGGAAAAAAGAAAATTTATTTAATAGATAATAACGTAGCAGAATGTCTTCAGTAGCCTTTATTTTATATATAAAACCCTTATCAATATATTTTACAATATATACAATTTAAATTCCCGCCATATTTCAACACGTTTGCAAAGTTCAACTTAAATATCTTATGTTTGCAAAAATGGCGACCGCTTTCCAAACATGTTTGACATTAGCAAGTCGTTCAGAACCATAAAGCGCAAACTGATTGCCAACGTTTGCATCTGGTGAACGCGCCCAATCTTGGCACTAAACGGAAACAAAGATACTGGTAAGTATTAAAACATTTTTTGAAAAATCTTTCTGAAAGTGAAAATAAAGACTACTCTCTATGGGAACAACTAAAACTGGGCATGCTTTACAAAAAAATGTATCCAGAACAAACTTCTTCTCTATAAGGCAATACTACGACAAGTCTGGATGTACAGGATTTAAATCTGGGGAACTGCCAGTAATACAAATATGCAAAAACTATTAAGATTCTAATCCGAAGTCTTTTATGATGTCCGATGTTTTTAGTACCACTACCAAATATCATGCTAAACTGAAAATTATAGGGTAAAAATCTGTCTGATCACCCAAACTTTTAAAAGCTGGATGCTTATCTGATCTAGTCCAGAGGCTGGTTTCGGTATTGCAGCTATAAAATACTTAAATAGTAAGCATGGAAATTTTTATTATGGTCCGCCTTGAGGCAAACTAGGGCACTAGAGGGTTAAGAAAAGTTACAGATCTCTACACCACTGGGAAGTAGATAGTAGTTACTAATTTGTAAAAAAGTCAGAAATATGGTAATGTAGACTAAATTAATATAAATATGTAAAGAGTTCTCACCCCTGAGTGTAGTTCCCACTGTGTCATTTTTTATATCTGTCATATTGTTATCATGATAACAGATTGCATTAAAATTAAAATAAAAAAGAATTAAAGAAGTTCATAAAAATACTCTATTTTTGAAAAAATATTTAAGTGCTTAAATACTTTTTTAGATAAAATATACATAAAATTTATTTTTTCTACAACCGTGTTAAAAATGCAACTTTCAGCACTCCATACAAGCGTTAAAAACGCTACCTTAAGGCACTAGTGCTTTAAAATTTTTATGGCACTGCAGTTCGTATTGACTGTATAGGCAATTTTGATGTAATGTCAAAAAAATATAAAAATGGAATGTCAGTTCAAGTAATAGTTATTTATGATATAAGTGTTAAAAGTACACGTTTAACCCTTAAACGCCCAACCTTTTTTAGGTCCCATGTATGCCTAAGGGTGGGTAAAAAATGTCCACCTTGAAAATAGCTAATATATTTATTGAGAGTTGTTGGAAATGGATTAAACTTAAGAATCTGATGCTTAAGAAACACAGCATCTTCTAAAATATTAATATAAACAATTTGCAAACCTTAAAACAAAATTACAATATAAATAAAAATTAACATACCAGTAACTGCCATTAATTCAAATTTGTCGATTTTCTCCACATTCTTCCTTTCAGCCTCCTCATTGGCGGAGAATTATGTCGATAATGTAATTATACGTCGATAATTATATGGATTATGTTCCTACCAACGAGAAATTATAGAGAAACCTTTAGTAACAAGTTTTACAAAAGGTGTACTTTTTATGACCACCCATATTTAACTCAAGATATTACTTTTATTTTCAAAAATATCGGTAAAACCAAATTAACATTAGATAAAGGGCTGTATTTGTAACAATAAATAATTTTTGAAAAATTTTTACACATGTACCTAATAAATAAGTTACAAGGGAATACGCATTAGGTGGACATTTTTTACCCACCCTTGGGCGTTTAAGGGTTAAGGCACGCATGTGAAAGTTTGCAGAATGAGCGATAGCGAGTTCTGCAATTCACATGAGTGCCTTAAAAATGTACTTTTTAACACGCATATCATACAATATTTTTTCTACAAACGTAATTACAGGACAATATCTACAAAAACTTTTACTTGAACTTGACTGACATTCCATTTTTATATTTTTGTGACATTACATCAAAATTGTCTATACGGTCAATACGAATTGCAGTGCCATAAAAATTTTAAAGCACTTGTGCCTTAAAGTAGCATTTTTAATGCTCTTATGGAGTGCTAAAAATTGAATTTTTAACACAGTTGTAGAAAAAAGTTTTTGTAGATATTATTCTGTAATTACGTTTGTAGAAAAAATATTGTATGATATGTGTGTTAAAAACTACATTTTTAAGGCACTCATGTGAATTGCAGACTTTCACATGCGTGCCTTAAATGTGTACTTTTAACACTTATATCATAAATAACTATTAAAAAACTAACAGAAAATAGTAAAAATATTTGAATGAGCATAAGTAAAAAAGTCACTCTCTCAACCAATAAACATTTGTGATTAAAATTAATATACTTAATTGATTATAATATGAATGTGTTCTTGTAGAGTTTCATATAATAATTTCCATTTGACTAAAGAGACACAAGCTGGAATACTTAGGTCAATAATACTTAGGTATGAAACACCCTAAAAAATATGAACTTTTGCATTTGATAATTCAGAGAAAGATCCAAGGTAAATGTGGTTCTGGTAGAATCTCACAATCATAGCTGAACAATCTAAGACCATAGTATGGAAAATCGACTCCATCATCATTAGTTAGAGCTGCTGTCAATAAAGCCACAATAGCGAATATGGTAGCCAATATGATATCCAACAATTGATAACAGTCATGGAACTAAAAAATGTATTATTTCAAAGTGTTTATGGGATAAAATTAGTAAGAGTGACATGATACCTAACAAAAATTTGATTCAGAAGATTTAACATAAAACTTGTAATTCTCTTATACTAAACTCACAATAAAGATGCACCAGAAATAAACAACCCAAGACATGTTGAATGATACAAATAGCACTCCCGAATCATGATTTACAATGTATAAACTTTGTAAATCATGATTTGTGAGTGCTCCTCATAACATTAATCATGTCTTGTGTTTGTTTCTTTCTAGTGCATCTTTATTGTGACTTTAGTATTATAATTATATACAGTGTGTCCACGGTTGGGGTGCCCAAGAGGAAAAACTTTTTTATTTTCAATTTTAGCGAAAAATGTCATTATTGATAAAAAGTTTTGCTTGTTCTAAAACCCCATAAAACGAAATAAAATTCAAGCTTTTAAATCCTGCTTAATTTTGTGGCCAATTTTATGTAAATCCCTATTTTATGTAAATTTTTGCACTAAGTTTGAAATCTTAACAATAATCTAGTGTTGCCAAGCCACAATGTAGCTTAGTAACTATCAACTTCGATAAATAATTTGCGAATTGTCAATTTTTTTGACAATGTTAAGCGTTCAATAAAGAATTTATCTTGTGATAAATTTCATTATTAAAATTGTTGTATTAATAATTATTTAATTAATAAATAATTGGATGATTCAAGGAGAACGACAAAGTCTGGCTTCGTAATCCAGAGAAGTGAAAGGGTTGTTCTCCCAAGTTATTATTGTTACAATTTCGAACTTAGTGCAAAAATTTATAGGGATTTACATAAAATTGGCTATAAAAATAAGCAGGATTTGAAAAACTTGAATTTTAGTTCATTTTATGGGGTTTTAGAACAAGCAAAACTTTTTATCAAGAATGACATTTTTCGCTATAATTGAAAATAAAAAAGTTTTTCCTCTTGGGCACCCCATCCGTAGACACACTGTATTACTATTTTTATAATAAAAATATTATAATTTATAAAATGTGATGCTGTATATGATTTCAAATATTAATCTTTTCTATTACCATATAAAAAAATATTGCCTTTACTCAAAAACATTTTATTTATCATAAAATTTTTAAAGATATATTTAAAAAGTTCATAAATATTAATATTAATTTATACAAAAACATTAAATATTTTAGTTTTACTCTGGTTTATGGCTGTAAGGTGTCTCTGAATATTTTTCACTCTTTTATAAGATGTTTCGAAAATTGAAATATCTCTGAAAGTTTTTAATATTTAAAATCAGTTTTCATAAATTTATCATCGGTTAATATTAGAGATCTTAAGTTCACAGTGGCACAAACAACTGAAAATATCTTCTGCAAGTGGAAGAAGACTAACATACATTTTACATACATTAAATGTTTTTATTTATTTCGTTGGATATATCTATGTGTACTCAAGCTTTAGCTATCTTCATTGTAAGAATTTTAAGTTTAGCGTGATATTTGGTAGTGGTACTAAAAAAATCAGACATCATGAAAGACTTTGGATTGGAATCTTTGTAGTCTTTGCATATTTGTGTTACTGGCAGTTCCCCAGAATTAAATCCTGTACATCCAGACTTGTCGTAGTATTGCCTTATAGAGAAGAAGTTTGTCCTGGATACATTTTTTTGTAAAGCATGCCCAGTTTTAGTTGTTCCCATAGAGAGTAGTCTTTATTTTCACTTTCAGAAAGATTTTTCAAAAAATGTTTTAATACTTACCAGTATCTTTGTTTCCGTTTAGTGCTAAGATTGTTTTGTTAGAAAGCTGTTACTTAATTTTTTTTAGATACATTTGATTTCCCGAGCAAGGGTCATTCATCTTTATCAACTGCAACCCTAATTGAAAAGAGATTGTTGAGTTACTTTATATATTTTTTAGATACCTGCAATTTCCATCTACAAACTTTAATGGATTTCCAAATTATTAGAGTACCAACCAAAGTATGTAGGTACTATAAAAATTATGGGTTACTTTTTAATATTTTAGATTTATTTTGATATTTTTGTAATTAATTTTTGATTTTGTAATTCATTGTAAGATATGCATGATTTGTGTTTATTGTATTTTATTTATTAATATTTTTATTTGAACACATATAAAATTGTACCACTATATATTATAAAAGTATGATATAAATTGATTTGTATTTGACAATAAGTTTTTAATGCACTACACTAAGTTTGCAGCAATAACATTTCTTCGTATTCTCTATACACGTAACATACAACCATTATTTCGATTTTCCTCATCTGGAATCATTTTCGTTGGAACTTTATTATGTTCTTCACTTCTTCATTGTTTTAAAGAGGAAGATGTTCTTTCATAATCATATGAAATGTTTGAAATAAAAAAATATATTATAATGTTTGAAGTTTGTATTTCACTACACTAAGTATGCAGCAATAACATTTCTTCGTATTCTCTGTCCTTCTAACATACAACCATTATTTCGATTTATCTCATCTTGAAACATCATTGGAACTTCAAGATGTTCTTCACTTTACTATCTAAAAGAGGAAGACATTCAATCATAGTATCCAATGTAACACAGAAAATAAATATAATGTTTGCATTTTAGCAATTTTTGCACAATGTACTACGTAAAGTTGATACACAATTAAAAGTGACTGATAAAAAAGCATAAAATAAGTTTTGTTTCAACTTTATAACAGTAAGAAGTACATGATCAAGTGCGTTCATAACAAGTCTATCCCTTTCGAATCCCTATGCAGTAGCTATCTCGACACTTTTAACAATCACATTTAGAAGTTCAAAGGATTGTATTTCTACTGTACTTGATTCAGCATTGTTTTTAATTAGATCCATACATTTAATTGTTTAGGTAAAAAATTTGGGACAACATAAAGTTTAGGGCAACGGCCATGCAACAGCATGAATTTTGTGAACAGTGTTGCCATATCTGTTTATAATTTAGACATATGAATTTAGACCTTGTTTAAAATGTTTTTTTTTTTATAATTTAGATGTTTATTTCATAGGTTAGTTAATTCATTTAAGTTAGTTTCTTTTTATTACTATTTAGTATTTTAGATATTTTATTAGTTAGAGTTTACAGTCTACGGTTTAAGTTAGTTTCTTTTTATTACTATTTAGTATTTTAGATATTTTATTAGTTACAGTTTAGAAATCTTCACATTGTTTAGTGTTTCTATTAACTATTGCCACTATTGATTTTTATATAATTTTATTGCTTTTAATATATTTTCTGATTTATATCTAATGTCCACTTTACATCAACAATAAATTGAACAAGAAATTGACAAAGTTATTCAAGGCCAAATTTAACGTGTACAAAATGTATGGTTTGTAAAAGAAAATAAAGGAATTTGATGAAATAGAACAATTGGATATGTTTTATTTTGTCAAATTTCTTTATTTTCTTTTTATTCACGGCAAAATTGGGTATTTTGTATAAGTCAAATTTGACCTTGAATAACTTTGTCAATTTCTTGTTCAATTTATTGTTGATGTAAAGTGCACTTTACATTTGTTTTCGATTTTTAAATTATATATTGTGTTCTATTCAATTTTGAATTTTAGATGTTACAGTAAGAAATATTTTACAACATGGCAACACTGTCAGTGTTTTTAGATTACCTCAAATGTCAATTACAAATTGGTTATGTCTGGTTGCCCTAAACTTGATGTTGTCCAAAATTTGTTTCATTCAAAGATGACACATTCACAAAATAATATTTATATATATGACTTTGAGTTTCACTTAAAACAGAATTTTTCTTGAGGATAATCTGGTTTTTACTAAAAATGTCAGAAGAATCGTTTTACAAGTTGACACATTTGATTCTGAAAAGTCTTGGATAGTTTAGTGGCTTTCAATTAAACAGGAATTCCATTTCCAATAACCTGGCTTTCTTTACATTCTCTAGTTTTTTGAGTTGTTGTATATTTTCATGTCTTTTGAGAGACCTTTTTAAAATAATTTTTTTAACTGTATTGGTACTTTTTTTATGACTTTAGCAAAGGAATTGCATTTGGCCTTAATCATGCATCTTTTGTTGGCAAATCTAATTAATAAAGAGGTAACATTTAATCATAAGCTTTGAAAACAGATCAAAAGTAACCTTAAAAGTACATGGCAGTTTATAAATGTCTATTGTATAATAATAATTAGCTTTCTTAAAATGAAGTGAACTCTTGTGATAGGATAAACATGTTTTAATTGTAATACTTACAGTTTTCCAGTCGTTTAATTGATCATTTTCATTTTATTCCCAAAATAAACAGTTACAACCACATAACCCCATTTGTAATAGGTAAACAAATTCGTTATTTATATGTTATTTATGCGACTTTTGCTGTTGAATCCAATTTTAGCACATTTAAAATATATTAAATATTGTTAGCAAATCGATTTTGTTCACTAATATCTTTAGAAAACGGCATTATAAGCAGAAAAAAACAAACTTTTCTATATGTAAACATTGTAAATGTCAGCACAATAGGTCCCGACGGCGGCCATGACACTTTGGCAGTTAGGAGGGGGTACGATTACGGTTTATCCCAATAGATGGTGCCGCGATAACTAAAGTCAGCGTCCATTTTGTTCCTCTAAATTCAGTCTACCAGTGTTGCAATATCTCATAGACAGTGATATAGTGGCAATAAGTGTATTTACACCTACAGTTTAGTGTTTCCGTGAAGAATATTAATATTTTTACCGTATAGGAAATCTATAAAATATTCGAGGTAAGTAAAATATTTAAATCCTACGTTTTTAAAATTTAAATAAAAAATTTACACATGAAAGATTGTATGTATAAAGGGAACCGAGTAAAATTTTGACATGCGTCAAAATTTTCAATGTGATTTAAATATATTCATTTTTTAAGATTCCTGAGAAAACTAATAAATGTTTTTGAAAAATTTAAACGAGTTAGAATTAAAAATTACATTATTACCGAGGGCCGAATATCCCTGAAAACTTCTATAATGTTTATTTTAATAAGATACATCGGTGACAATAAAAAAGAAAATTTAGTGTGATTTTTAATTGAAAATATTTCATTTAAAAGAAACTTTTTATTTATTCTAAGGGACTTCGGCCCTCGGTAATAAAGTAGTCTTTCATTCTGCATTTAAATTTTTCAAAAATACTTTTGAAACTTTTATACTTTAGTATAAAAAACAAATATAAACAAAAATACTTTAGTTTTTTAGGATTCGAAAAAAAAAAAGAATTCATTTAAAACACATTGAAAATTTTGACATGAATAAAAATTTTGCATTTTGCTCCGTTCTCCTTAAAAGCAACTCATTTTGTTTTCTTTCTTAAAAAATTATAATTTTGAAACTTTACACAAAGTTTCTTTTTTAAACAATGATATAAATTATTTTTATATATTACCGTATTTTAAAGCCATAGGCGCAAAATTTCGTGATAATGTGTTTTCAAAGCATTAATTTTTTTCGAATCCTGAGAAAACTATTAAGTATTTTTGAAAAATTTAAACGCAGAATGAAAGATTGCCTTATTACTGATGGTCAATAGTCCCTAAAAACTTCTATAATTTTTATTTTAATAAGTTACAGGGGTGAAAAAAAGAGAAAATTTAGTGTGATTTTTAATTACAAATATCTCATTCAAAACCTTTAGTAAGTTAGTTATGGTAGGGGAGCCCCAGCGGGGATTTTTGCAGTTACTCGAGTGCGTCAGATTATCATATGGGGAAAAACTTGGTACCCTGAAGATATACCTCTACCATATATTGGCTCTTAACACAGGGGCGTTCGTTAAGGGGGGTCCGAAAACAAATTTATCCTTAAAAAAACTAGAAATTGTCAGATTAAGATAAGGTAAGTTAAGTACATGCGAAAGAGTATATATTTTAAAAATCTGACGATTTGAGCAGGGCGTAAGGAAATGGGAGAGTCCCAAAGTTTCACAAGAAAAAAGCGAATATTTCTCGAAATGAATGACAGATCGAAAAACTGAAAAATATGTGTTCAATATTTTTGAAAAATCTCGAACGATACCAAACACGACTTCTCACGGAGAGGGGAGGGGAGGTAAATTTAATATTTTAAATACGAATTCCGCGATATTTCTCGAAATGAACGTCAGATCGAAAAACTGTAAAATACACTTATTCAATATTTTTAAAAAATCTATCGAATGGTACTAAACACGACCCACCACGGAGGTGTGGTGGAGGTTACTTTAAAATCTTAAATAGGAGCCCCCATTTTTATTGCAGATTTGGATTCCTTACATAAAAATAAGTAACTTTTATTTAACGGTTTTATTTAACGGGTAAATAAAGAAAACTTTATTTAACTTTTTTTGGTTTTAGGACCTACTCTTCAAAACCCAATATGTCGCCATAACGCTCGAGGGACTGCACATTTAGCATGCTTTGCTCCCATACAACGGTACAATATTTCAAAATCTCTAAATTTTAAAGAACCGCTTGGATTGCCATGAAATTTGCCATACACATAGCTAACAAGTCAAAGAATAAAAGTGATATTGTACCGATGTGTGCTTTTGCCTTGGGGTGTGTTTCGCCCCTTCTCGACGGTGAAAAACTATATGTCCAATATAAGTCCGGAAATTAATAAAATGATTAATTTTAAGCAACCCTGCTCTATAGAGTTTTTTCATTAATACTCTTTTAGTTATTTGCGAGTGAATATACAGGGTGCGCCAAACCTCTGGTCTTCTTTGATTACGGCTAAACTATGAGATATACAAAAAAATGTTTATAACAAAACTAATGTGTATCAAAGAGGTCTATAATTTAAAATTATTTTCAATTATACAGGGTGAGTCAGAACGACGGTATGAACCAAAGTTTTATTTTTTTAAATGGAACACCCTGTATATTAAATCATTTTTGAATATATTATTTAAAAATATGAAACATTTGTATAAGGTCTCATAGGCCTAAAGTTAATAATTTTCGAAATATTTACATTTTTATTGAGAAAAATGGTAATATTTATAGGGTTGTGAATTATGTTTCCAAGGAAATAAAAATTTAGGTGATAGGTCAAAGTTTTTAAAATATAGTGTTATTTTTAAATAATTTAATATTTTTTACTTTTAGCCATAAAATATACAGTGTGATCACTATTTGCAAATACAAAATTTTCTCATTTTTTTTAAATGGGACACCCTGTATATTATTTTTGCGTTTTGTAGTAAATATTACAACCTTTCTTTTGGTATAAGGTTGTATGTACCTAGCATGTTTCGTTTTGTAGATATTTTAAAAAAACTATAGATTTTACGTGTTTGCGGATTTTTTATTTAAAATTTTTTTTGCAAAAAAAATAATTATAATCTGGTTTTAGAAACATACACTAAAATATAAAATATGAAAATAAAAACGTAATTAAAGATTAAAATAAATCGTATGCTAGTACAACTCAATTGAATTTAATAACTTTAAATTATTTTACAAAAAATATTATACCATATTAATGAATGCATAAATTAGTTACTAAATTAAATAAACAACCAAATTTTAAATCAACCGTAGTAATTTTTCTACTACAGCAACTTTCCTGTACCAAATTAATTGTTAGTTAAATTGTATTTAGTTAAACTTTTAATTTACCTTTTAAATTTACTTACATACATCTTGAGAATATAAAAATTATTATAAAGTATGCTTTGAAACAAATGAATGTTAAATGTATCATCCAAATTATTTATTAATATAAATAGTATTTACTGGTGTCACAAAAGCTGGTAATACTTTTGTAGTTGAAATTTTTGTAACAATTTTTTATATTTTAAATTTTAATTTTTTAACCGAAAAATTTTTGGATATGACATTTGTTTTGGGCGAAACCATTAGAAATTATTACCAGCTTTTGCGACACGAGTAGGTACATATATACTATTTACTTCTTAATATACTTCCATAACGTTCATTTGTTTCAAAGCATACTTTATACGTTCTCAAGATGTAGGTAAATTAAAAAGTTATTAACTGATCTTACTCGTAAATACAATATAACTAACAATTAATTTGGTACAGGAAAGTTGCTGCGGTAGAAGAATTACTACGATTGATTTAAAATTTGGTTGTCTATTTAATTTAGTAACTAATTTATGTATTCATTAATAAGGTAAAATATTTTTTGTAAAATAATTTAAAGTTATTAAATTCAATTGAATTGTACTAGCATACGATTTATTTTAATCTTTAATTACGTTTTTATTTTCATATTTTATATTTTAGTGTATGTTTCTAAAACCAGATTATAATTATTTTTTTTGAAAAAAAATTTTTAAATAAAAAATCCGCAAAAACGTAAAATCTATAGTTTTTTTAAAATATCTACAAAACGAAACATGCTAGGTACATACAACCTCATACCAAAAGAAAGGTTGTAATATTTACTACCAAACGCAAAACTAATATACAGGGTGTCCCATTTAAAAAAAATGATAAAATTTTGTATTTGCAAATAGTGATCACACTGTATATTTTATGGCTAAAAGTAAAAAATATTAAATTATTTAAAAATAACACTATATTTTAAAAACTTTGACCTATCACCTAAATTTTTATTTCCTTGGAAACATAATCCACAACCCTATAAATATTACCATTTTTCTCAATAAAAATGTAAATATTTTGAAAATTATTAACTTTAGGCCTGTAAGACCTTATACAAATTTTTCATATTTTTAAATAATATATTCAAAAATGATTTAATATACAGGGTATTCTATTTAAAAAAATACAACTTTGGTTCATACCGTCGTTCTGACTCACCCTGTATAATTGAAAATAATTTTAAATTATAGACCTCTTTGATACACATTAGTTTTGTCATAAACATTTTTTTGTATATCTCATAGTTTAGCCGTAATCAAAGAAGACCAGAGGTTTGGCGCACCCTGTATTAGTGCAGTCACTGAAGGTGGATATGAGCTATGACCTCCGATTTCGTTAAACCTCCATCGATTTGCATGAAAATTGGTGAGTGGTTAGAAGATATCTTAAGGAAGAAAGGTGACGTGGTGCCAACTTGCGCTTTTACCCTGGGGGTGGATGCCACCCCTTCTCGTGGGTGAAAATTATTTTATTAAAAATAACCCCATAATGCGGTAGAGGGACAAATTATAAGCAAAATTTGTTATATAAAGTTAAAATTAAAATTAAAATAAATCAAAACTTTTTGAGTTATCAAAGATCAAAGATTTTAATTTTTCGTAAGAAAAATGCATATTTTTAACCGATTTTTCATAAATAATTCAAAAACTATAAGATTTTGCAAAAAGTATTACTAAAATTGAATCTAATAAAAAATAAAATAAACTATTTACTAGAAAAACCTTTTAATTTTAACTAAGTAATTGAATTTTATATTTTTTGGCCAGTACCCAAATCTAAGTAGGTATTCAAGCTTAAATAACGGGAAAATGATGCATTTTATAACATAAACTTATTAAATATTTGTCAAAAAACTTCTACATATCAAATTAGCTCCCGAACAAGTTGATAGCATTAAAATTTATGCTAAAAAATTTTTTCAAAATTTATATTTTAAAATTTTTTCCAAAATGTTATTGTTTCTTTAATAACTCCGTTAATTTTTACGATCTCAGGTTCGCCTGAAAACCATTTAAAAGATAATTCCAAGAGATATTAAACCACGTTGAATTTAATCTTTTAAACCTCTTACTTTTTTAAAAATAAAAGGTTAAATGGCCCCGGTTACATGGTTCTCGCAGCAAAATTTAAGCTTTAAAAGTCTCTATCTCGGTAATTTTGTACCCTACCGAAATACTAAAAAGGGTATAATATTTGATACAGAAAAAACTAAAATTTGGTTATATATCATTTTTTACGTATATTTAGTATTTTTAAAGTTATTATCAAAGGAAAATGAAAAGTACGATAATTTTAAAAATTCTGCTTTTTTGAATTATACCTTTTTTTCAAAAATATGCATTTTTAACCGGTCAAAATTATTGAAATCATTACTTACACTAATATATAGAAATTCTTGTAAGGTTTACTATAAATTTTAATTTTTGTGGAAACTGCGAATGTTTTATTTTTCACTTTTTTCTGAAAAATTCGAAAGGGTGGTTCTCTTATTTTCATCATAACTAGTTTAATTTTAATGCTATTAACTTCTTCGTAAGCTCAATTGATAGGTATTCCGAAGGGTACACGACAATTATACCGAAATCATTAGACCGAAAGCAGTAGACCAAACTCATTGGACCGAAAAGAACTTTACCGAAACCTCACTAGAGCGAACAGCATTAGACCGAAATGGTACATATTATGTAAATTAAAAAAGATTGCAGTAAATTATGCGAAGATTTTGTATATCTGTCTTTTTGTTTATTGAATTTTTTTGTATTATTTTATATAATAAAATTCGTCTATATTATAGACCGTGTAAATTTTTACTCTGTACAGTCTGATATGAAATAATTTTCATCCGTTAAACAAATTAGTGAAGGTAAAAATAAATTAAGGCTAGAGTGACGTGAACGCCATTTTAATTGTTTCTAATAATAATCCAAATAACATTTAGTTGTATTGTAGTTACATTTGTCTTATCTCTTTTACTGCGACAAGTAAAACGAAAAAGAAAAAAATAACCAAAAAAGAAAGCAAAAAATAACAACCTCTAAACTCGCCAGTAGGTAGTTTGTGTTGCCAGTCCTAAGTCTGGGTAAAGGATGAAGGGAGGTTGATGCTACCCTTGCTCAGATTACAATCCTGTTTGAGCACGCTGTATTATGTACTTATGCTTTCCGGTCTCCTACTGTTCGGTCTAGTGAGGTTTCGGCAAAGTGCTTTCCGGTCTAATGAGTTCGGTCTACTGCTATCGGTCTAATGATTTCGGCTTTATTACAGTAAACCATTCCGAAGTACTTTGCCAAGAGCTTAGCAGGTATATTTTATAAAACGCACCGTTTTCAAGTTATTTATGCTTGAATAATTAGATCTGAGTACTCGTCGAAAAAAATATACATTCAATTACCCATTTTTGGCATTAACTTTTTTTTGTAATAACTTTTTTGCAAATTATTATAGTTTTTGAGTTGTGTGAAGAACAGCTTTAAAACAAGCATGTTTTTACGAAAAAATAAAAAATTTATCTTTAATACATCAAAAAGTATTGATTTATATTAATAACTATATACATCAAATTTTGCTTAGAATGTGTCCCTGTATCGGTTTGTCGTATTATTTTTAATAAAATAATTTCCATCCCCGAGATTTTGAGAAGGGGTGGCATTCACATTATATCAATTATATTAACATAATATCAATTTGCTTAGTTATGTTATTTAGGTATGTGACATCCACGTTGCACCTCTCATTTTAAAAATTATTTACTCAGTGATTTGACAACCGATTTTGAAAAACTTTATATCGCTGGATAGGTGAATGACATTTCTTTCAATTTACAAAAAAATATACTGGGTGTTCCATGAAAAAAAAGTCAACAACGTTTTTTTCAAAAATCCGCCATTTTTCTTTTCGTATTTGAAAGCGATATAGAAAATTCAATCCATTCAGACAAAACTTTCACTAAAATAAAACATTTCAGCGAAAACCGCATATTTCTGTCTTGAGCCGTTTAGAAGTTATATGCAGTTAAAATGGGGAAAAATATAAGTGGACACCCGGTATTATTTGTTGGTGCAACTGGACATTAATTTTTGAGTTATTTGCGAAAAACTGTCTAAAAACATGGTTATTTTGTTAAAAAATGAACATATTCACTCACAAATAACTCGAACATAACCTTGACTTAGTGAAAAAACTCAATAAAACAAAAGGTTCTTAAAATTAGTCAGTTTTCCATTTGGACGTATATTTTATGACCGCCGAGAAGTAGTAAAACTTACCTCCAAGGCAAAAGCACACATCGGCACAAAATCATTTTTTTTCTTTGACATGTTAGCTATGCGTACGCCAAATTTCATGTCAATCCAAGTGGTTCCTTAAAATTTACAGCAAAAACCGTGAGAAAATGTACTATTTCTGTTTATTCTAACGTACTCTAGGTTTATAACCAATGCGTTTTGCCTGTACAAACGTATGGAGAAGAGACTTTAACACCGACGCAAAAATCCGCAAATAAACTCAGAGTTACACAACGAGCCATGGAACGTGCAATGCTAAACGTGAGCCTTCGAGACCACAAAACAAACCAACAAATCACCAACAAATCAGGCAAAGATCAAAGACGTCATCGAAATAGCTACAACGCTTAAATGGAACTGGTCAGGACACTTAGCTAGAACACAAAATGGACAATGGATACGAAGAATCATGGAATGGAGGCCCAGAAACTATAAAAGAAGCCGATCACGACCACCGACTAGATGGACCGACGACATAAAAAGAGAAACTGGTTACAAGCGGCCCAGTGTAGAGAACACTGGAAAGAACTAAGGGAGGCCTATGTCCAGTAGTTGGCATGATTGGCTGATTGATAATGAAGGGACTTTCTGTAATAACGTAATCTTTCATTCTGCTTTTAAATTTTTCGACTGTAATAATATACGCCGTCTGTAATAACGTAACGGGCCGTCTGTAATAACTTAATATTTCATTCTTATTTTAAATTTTTCGAAAATTTTCCCTTAATTATTAACATCATGAATCCCTTGAATATGCCATTTGGTATATTAAAATTTTAATGAAGGTGATTTTGAATTTAAATAATGTTACTTCAGTAATAAATAAATGGCTTTTTACAGATGTCTGGAAACTGGAAATATATGTGCGTATTTTAAGTATGGTTTATCACCTTATAAAAGTCCTGGATTAAGACTCTTCAGATTTCCAATAAAAAATCTTTTGACTTGTAAAAAATGGATAGTACACTCTGGTAAATAAATATTAACTTTATATTTTTGCATTTTACACCGTTACGCAATTAACTTGAATTTTTTTTTTCCATTATTTTTTCATTATTGCCCCAATGCACGCGTCATATTCCATCCATCCATCCAATGGCACTACAGCCCAAATCGAGCCTTGGTCTCCTTCAATAAGCTTCTCCAATCATTTCGATTTACCGCTGTTGTTTTCCATGAACGCGTTCCCAAGAAGTTCCTGGCATCCTCATCGACTTCGTCTTCCCATCTCTTTTTAGGTCTTCCAACAGGTCTTCTTCTCTGCATTCTTGCATTCAGCAATTTTCTGGGGATTCTATTCTCATGCATGCGGACCACGTGCCCTGCCCACCGTAATATCTGCAGTTTAGTGTATTGTGCTAGAGTTTGTTCGCTATATTGCTCGTGTATTTCTATGTTATACCTAATTCGCCAGTTGTTATTGTCACTTATTGGGCCCAGTATCCTACGCAATATTTTTCTTTCAAACATATCTAATGCATTGGCAGATTTCTGTGTCACCACCCATGTTTCACAGCCATAACTTACTATGGGCCTGATTATTGTTTCATAGACCCGGAGTTTTGTTTTTATTTTTTTTCCATTATTTTTTCATTATTGCCCCAATGCATTCGTCATATTCGAGATGCATTAATTTGAATTTTATGTTTTTGTTGGTACAATAACTCCTGTGTTAACAGCCAACTGTACTAACAGCCAGTTTCAAAATTGTCCAAACCAATTTTATGTAGATTCCTTATTTATGATCTGGTATTTACGGCCAGCTTTATAAAGCGGACGAATCCAAATAATCTCATATAATTTTGAAAGCCCATTTCATAGAAATTGAGCTGTTGATATCGATCAAATATTCTTGTCTGCTTTATGCAAATACCAAATGAGAGTGAGATATCTGTTCCTCCAGATTGTGTTGTTGAGACATCCTGCTGTTCTGTTCTCCCATTCTCGAGAAAATAAGTTTATTCTAACCCAAACGTCCTCACTGTATGATCTGTAAGTTTCATCCGTTCAAAGTGCTCATTTTTGAAAAAAAAATGTTTAAAGTAAAATTTTTAATTTTTTTTTTTAATTTGAAAAAAAATCCTTTTTTTTTTTTAAATAACTTAAAAATTATTCGTGATACCAAAAATCTCAAAGAGTAAAAAAATGTATGTCTTGCATTTTTCCATGTTTTGAATGTTTTTATTTTCCTGTAAGACAAACATTGGTTAAGATATGCCTGTCCAAAATTTGCACATACTCGTGATTAGTGACTCGTTCAAAATATTTTAACTATAGCATGCTACAGCGTTTTCAAAAATAATCACTTTGAACCCATGAAACTTACGGATCATATATACAGTTGAGTCCGCGAATCTTTACCCGTGCGTCATCATTTAAAGCATACGAAATAAGGCGATGATAAGTCGGAAATTGAAATTTACTTTGCGTTTAGTAAATTTCAATTTCCGACTTATCATCGACTTACTTCGTACGCTTTAAATGATGACGTACGGCTAAAGATTCCCAGACTCAACTGTAAACAATAAATTATAAGTAAAGTAACCTCAATCTGAAATTTTAATTGCACGTTTATCTCTATTAAATCATTATAAGTTTATTTTTAATTTTGTTGTATTAATATAATTCTAATGTTGAATGGGTTGCATGTGAGACTTCATTTTGAATGAAGTAAAAGACAGCCGTACTCTCAATCATTTATTGTAATTTCCGACAAAATAACTTCCTGTCGGAAGTTACAATAAATGATTGAGAGTACGTCTGTCTTTTACTTCATTTAATCTAATTCTATCTAATTTTGTAAAACTTCGAAGTTCGTCCGTCCATCTCATCCGCGGTCTTCCTCTTTTTCTTTTCTGTTTCCATGGTCGCCAGTGTAGACTTCGCTTATTCCATCTTCCATCTTTTTGCAGCAGAACGTGGCCGGCGAAATTCCATTTAAGTTGTGCAACCTGTCTTGATACATCGTTCTCCTTTGTTTTTCTCTTATCCACGAATGTCTTTTCCTGTCTTTAAGACCGATACCCAGCATCTGTCTTTCCATTGGTCTTTGTGTTTTGGATATTCTGTCAATGTTTTCTTTTGTGAAAGTCAAAAATCCATGTTTTTGAGCCATATGTGATAACTGGTAATATGCACTGGTTGATTACTTTCGTTCGAATATTATTGAGGGTACTTTTTATGCTTTTAAAGTATACATATGATAGTTTAATATTGTGAATATAATTGAATATATTTTGAATACAGAACTTAAATTGTTTTTTTTTTCTTTACTGTACAGAAAGTTGATTTTTTTCAGTGGTGCTAAATATTAATATTGTTGTAGGGAATGCCGCATTGGGAATTCTCGAGTTTAGCGAGCGGATTTAAAAAAAAATATATACAGTAAGCATTTTGATGAAATTTTTTTAAACACGAAATATTTATCCGCTACTGCTGTACCAAAAAAATACAGTGAGGAAGAAGAGGAAGCTTTGTTACCGACACCACGTGTTTTACATACGTATTCGAGAACAAAACAACCATCAACCAGTGACGATATAGTTTCTAACAGTGATAATTCTGAACTTAACGATTTTGTCGCTATCACCATTGGTCAAGAAAAAAAATTTATAATTATCATACACTTGAAAGGAAATTGTCTGCATCTCGAAAACGGATTATTCTTCTGGAAACTCGTATAACAGTACTAAAAAGGAGTCCGGTTAAGATTGGACAAAATCTGTACAAACTGCACCAAAGCCACAAAATCAGTTTTCCGCTGCGTTGCTGAAAATGCAGTTGCATAAGAAAAACGAAAGTGGTCACCAATAGAAAAAACTGCTATTGAAATTTTTTATAAAGGACCTAGCACGTATAAATTTCTGCGTCGAAAAGGAGTTGCATTACCAGCGGGTCCAACACTAAAAACATGGATTGCAAACTTTACCTGTAACACCGGTTTCAATAAAAACATATTTTATATTATAAAAAATAAAGCAGTAAGCATGTCTCCTACAGAGAAAAAATCAATTTTAATATTCGATGAGATGGCCATTAAGAGTACAATAGAAAACTTGATATTATTGAAGGCTTTGAGAAGAGAATACTATTTTTTTGCAATACTTTGTAATTTAAAATTATTTCATTAATATTAATATTCCTCATTATTCCTTTTCATAAGGGTGGTGAAAAATCTAATTTTAATTTAAATTTACTAATTTAAAAATCGATGAAAAATTTTTTTTTTGTGCCGATGATACCAGTATCCCTTGGAGCAACTAAAGTATTGCAACTCTTCATGCAACTAGGTATAACTTCTGACCTACTTACGAGAAAAACCTAGGCTGACTCTAATTTACTACCTTTTAACGTGCAGAAGACAGTAGCATTATCCTATAAAGGCTCTTCAATCCTTGCTTCTTAATAACAGCCCGAACAGTACCGTCGATTTTGAAAAATTTCTTGCTATCTTTTAGACAGAAACCTCAAATGGTCCCTTCATTTGGATTTGTTAAATGAGAAACTCGTCTCAGCGTTCTATTCAATAAGACCTGTTTCAGAAGATCATTGCAGAAGTTACTTAAAAGATCACGGATCACCAGAAATTCAACATTCGATGTCTATTTGCCGATCCCGTCCACTGAGTTAGTAAACCAGTCCATATTATATTCCGCAAAAAAACTGTGCAATCATCTCCCTTTACAACTTAAATCTGCAACATATTTTCACAAGTTCCGTAAAATTACAAAATATTATCTATATAAAAGACGTAGAAGCAGTAGGTATATCTTAATGAATAAAAATAAGAAATTACAGTATCTTCTATGCACAAGTAACTAAAGTATTTTTATCATTATTTGGGTGTTCGACCCAAATCTATGATATTATATTTGGGTGTCATACGTAGCAGCCTTAACTTATTAGTTCCTAAGTTTGTATTTTGTTTGTTGTATGTTCAATTTGCAATTTATATAAGTTTTACATTATATTTTTTAATGTTTTACTTTCATTATCTTTTATTTTGTAATATTGACTATATATCTAGTTTTAATAAACTGTATTTATTTTGACTATAAAATTGTTTAACTTTCAGTGACAATAAAGAATATTTCTAATAAACATATTAGATCGGACGAATTGATTGAAAAAAACCATTTTCACTTATGTAAACAATGGTTTGTGTACTTATATAAAATAAATAGTATTATTTATTTCAGTTTTGTTAATTATTTTATCTCAGAGAGAGAGAGAGAGAGAGAGAGAGAGAGAGAGAGAGAGAGAGAGAGAGAGAGAGAGAGAGAGAGAGAGAGAGAGAGAGAGAGAGAGAGAGGAGAGAGAGAGAGAGAGAGAGAGAATAAACATTTTTGTAGTTAAATAGCGGCCGGATAGCTCAGGTGGTAGTCAGGCTAAATGAAATGAGTACCTTGGATAAAACCAGGGGTAATACTAATCGGTTGAATCGTAGCACTGGCCCTGTTACCTTCCTTGTATACCCTTAGGCCCTAGAGATAGCAGATTAATACCCTGCTACATTCCCAAAGCCGCGTCAGCGGTATAAAACGGGAAAGTATTATTATTATTATAGTTACGGGAGAAAAGCAGTGGTGTTAGTAACAGTACTATACAACAGCATACTACATCTTCGCTACTTTCATATTTGACTTCGATATTTCCAAGTCAAAATTGAAGACAACTTCTCAAATTACCACATCATCCAATCTGGCGTACCACAGGGTAGCGTTCTCGGCCCATTTCTCTATCTGATATTTACAGCCGACATTCCAACCAGAAATGATACCTTATTAGCTACTTTTGCCGATGATACGGGAATCTTAGCAGTGGATGTCGACCCTAATGTAGCATCACAAAAAGTTCAAAATCATCTAGACCAATTAGAAAACTGGCTCAAGCGATGGAAAATAAATGTTAATGCCAGCAATTCAGTACAAATTACTTTTACAACCAGAAAATATACATGTCCTCAAGTTTCTATAAATAATACTCCGATTCCCATCAAGCCAGTTGTCAAATACTTGGGATTGCATCTGGATGAAAAACTCATATGGAAAACGCACATTAAAATTATGTAAACAATTAAATCTTTAAAAAATATGAACTGGCTATTTAACAAGAAGTCTCAGTTATATCTTGAAAATAAACTGCTTCTGTACAAAGCTATACTTATACCAGTTTGGTCTTACGGAATAGAACTATGGGGCTGCAGTAAACCTTCAAATACTCCAAACATTAGCTCCATGATATGTATCCAACCAGACACTTCACAATGATCTGGACATCCCACTAATCAATGACTTAATAAAAAATCGTTCAATAAAATATAAAAATCGCACCACTGACCACACCAACGACTTGATAAATAATTTATTCACCCAACCACTTGCTGAAAGAAGACTAAAGAGAATATGGCCAGACGACCTACCACAATAAAGAATAATACTTAGAGAACCGTCACTGGATGGTACCTAACTCACCTTAATTTACTTTCAGACTATTTACTTATTACTTTGTGTTTAGAGTAGACTGTAAAAATGCAGTGTATCAAAAAAAATTATTATACAGCACTAAAATGTATTTTGAGTTAAATAAATTACATACGTTCTTATTTTTGCGTCAATTAATTTAATTCAAAAATAGTCGAGTATATTTTAATTAAATATTAAATCCTTTTTTAACAAATCAATAAACAAATTAATTGTCCGGTGCACAAATAAGTATTTTTCAAAGAAAATTTTACGGCAGCATTTAAATCATTTAAATAAATTACTGGCCAATTTAGATTTAGCAAATCTCAAATTATAAAAAACAATTTAAAACATTTGCTCGAAAATGTCAAGTTATCAATCTGTCACAAAACGAATTCAATAGTAATAACAATAAGAGTATTATTTAAGTCTTATATTTTCTTCACAATCTGGCATCCTTGTACATAGCTGTATTAGAGATGCTCAGATATTTATGTACAGCTGGTTCCTAAAAAAACTGATACGACTCTTAGTAAGATTTGATCATTTTGAGCAGTGTATAATTGGTCTGACATTATATTATATTTATTATGACAGACAAATAATAAAATAAACAAACAAACAGCCATTTTTTGAGGTTGAAGTTATCTGACAAATTTTAAGATTTGGCAGTGACAGTGACAGTATGTAAATAATAAGTATTTATCCTTCAAAATATAATAAATTAAATATAATTAAACTCATATTCATTATATCACACCTCATCAAAAGCTTTTTACAAGAACATAGTCAGCGATTTGGATGTGGCTTAGAGCCAGACTACATCAAGATCGCCTATAAATCGTGCTGGTAATTGCCTTGCAGCGAGACCAAAAACAAAAAGAAGAAGAAAAAGAAAATACACTGCTCAATTTTCTACAAAATACGCTTTAAGAGTCGTATCAGTTTTTTTTGGAACCAGCTGTACATAGTAGAAATCTGCTCCGAGTAGAAATCTGCTTCGAGTAGAAATCTGCATACAATTAAATTTCTGGCTATAGTTTTCGAAATTCATTTCTAGAGGCCGGCACCTCACGGCAAAATAAAAGTCAAATAACTCTGACATTAGCTTTGTCTAACTATGTGTAAATAAATAAACAATGTCCCTAGATTTCAAAAAAAATCCCTCCAGAGCTCCAAAAGCTTCAAAAAATCCCTAGACATGGTAACCCTGCAGTCAATACGGATGAAATAGGCACAAAGACAACTAATGCAGCCACGATCAGGGTTGCCAGGTCAGTTTTGATATCTTCAGTAGTTTTGCTTTCAAAAAATCAGTAGCCATCAGTAGATTTTTTAAGCCATTTATAATACAGTAAAACCTCTGTTAACGGCCACCTCTTAAAATCGGCCACTTCTACTAACGGACAGTTTTTAAATAACGGCCAGTTTAAAATTCACCAAAGGCCGGCGTAGCCGAGTGGTAGTGTGCTAGGCTAGCGTGCCGGTGGTCCGGAGTTCAAATCCTACCGCCGGCAAGAACAACTAGACATTTTTAAAATGTTTATAGGCCCCAGGTTGACTCAGCCTGAATAAAATGAGTACCTTGGGTAAAACCAGGGGTAATAATAGGCGGTTGAAGCGTAGCACTGGCCCTGTTACCTTCCTTGTATACCATAGGCCCTAGATATAGCAGACTACCCTGCTATACTCCCAAAGCCACGTGAGCGGTATAAAACGGGAGACTATTATTATTATTATTAAAATTCTCCAAACTAATTATATTATGTAGATTCGCTTATTTATGAACTGGTATCTACGGTCACCTTTATATTACGGACGCGGCCAAGTAATCTCGTATTTTTAAAGCCTTTACATACTATATTTATTTATTTGGTCTTTTATATTGTACCTAGTAGTAAAGTGAGTATTTATATTATACCGTCTTTTATAGTGAGCGCGTAAAAGTGAGCAAATAAAATAATTCTTAACATTTATTGCTAATAAACATTTATTGCTTCAAACATTAAGATAATTGAAGACGTAAGTGGATACAGGTCACATGTCACATTTTTTGAGAAAATTGTTTTATTAGGTTCTTGTTCTTCGAATGTGCTGTTTAGAATTTTAAATTTTTAGAATTTAGAATTTTAAAATAACCTATTTGTACTCAAATAAAAATAATAGGAATGTATTAAAGTAATATTCACACTAGATTTTCGAAATTCTAGTGGATAAAGGTATTATGTACAAAATCGCGTGGTTTTGGACATGAATACCTTTATCCATGTGAAATGCGTAAATATGGAGAATTTTTTCTACGACTTTGGAGATCTGCTGGTAAACCTCCATTTATGTAAAAGCAAACAAACAGTTCAAATGAAAAGGTTAATTTTCGTGTTAATGTAAAATCGACAAGATAGTGGACGAAATTGGCTTCTATCTCTATAATACATACCTTAATGACTACATGACATTTTAGCAAGTAGATTTAAGAAAAAAAGGACAGCACATCTGACGAGAACTGAATATAGACCAAGAAAACTGGAAAATAAAACTGGCGGTCTGAGTTTGGAAAAACTGCAAAATTTAAGAGACTATGAATAAAATTTGTTTCCTAAGAGTATAGATGGTTTTATGAAAACACAATGCATAGAGGAAAATAAAGAAAATCCCAAAAAGAAAAGAAGAACCTAATAAAAAATATGTGTTTTTTTTAATTTTACATTTTGTATTGTAATTTTTTTGAAAATAAATGCTCATTTTTGATACTTAACTGTTTTATCCACTTAACCCTAACATTTTTTTATTATTTTTATGTGGATAAAGGTAATATGTCCACAAAAATTGAAATATTTGGCTTAAGTTAACTTTTTTTAAATTCAATTTAAAATTTAAAAAAAAATCACCTTCAGATACCTGTTTAAAAAAGAGTAGCAATGCAAATTTATAAAATAAATAATTAACTTGGAACAAAAGACACTAAAATGCTCATTACTCAAAAACATTATTTTGTGACATACGACCTTTATCCACTTACGTCTTCAATTATTTATACAGGGTACAAAAAAATTATTGAATTAAATTAATTGACACAAAAAGGAGAATGTAGGTATGTAATTTACTTAATTCAAAATACATTTTACTATTGCCAGAAAACATCAAAAAATATTTATTTGCTAAATAAATAGTTTTTCTGCACGCTCTGAACTTATTGGAAAAAGAATAAGTACAAAGTACTAAAGACAAAAATTACCCGTTTCTTTTACCAAAAAATAAAGTACCTATACCTATTCATCAGATACTAAATCACCTCATAAATTATATCGAGGCGTCGCAATACCCGATGGTTTGGTTGTTGACACATTTCTCTCTTAACGCAAGAGTCCCTTTGTTATCTTAAGTAGCCACTTGACATCATTATTACCATGACAAATTCTAAACATCCCATATACCGACTATTTTTAGAAATTTAGGTAAAGTGAAACCAAAGAAGATTATCACGTTTTTGGATGTTGGGTTTTGAATTTTTTTAGATTTGTTAGAAGTTTTCAGTAGCTCGGTAAAATTCAGTTCAAATCAGTAGGTTTTATACAGTGATCAGTAGATTGGAGTTCAAATCAGTAGTTCTACTGAAAAATCAGTAGACCTGGTAACCCTGAGTACAGTACTGGCGCGCCCAATCGTCCGATGGTCTGACTCACGCTCGCTCGTCATGGTCAGTTCGCCCTCTGCCGCTCCCCCTCCCCCACTCACTTAGACACTATCACAATGCACTGCTGCCGTACCGTCAGTCAGTGCCAGGGTTGCCATATTACACGAATTATCGTGTAATTACACGATTTGTTCCTATTTTACACGATTACACGAATCAGGTACGAAATCTTACGATTTTTACCATTAAAAATTTTCAGTAGTGTTTTTAATACATTTTTATTAAAATTCACTTAATACTTCCCTGTATTGTTTAAAAATTACTTTGCAAAGAAAAAGAAATCCTCAGATATTTGTAATCTATACTTTCATACCTAATCATAACATAACATGATGATAACATAAACATCATTGGAAGAGTCTCAAGTTAAGTACTCATTTACACTAAAGTAAAATATAGGGGAATCCCCTGAAAATATTAGGAAGGTATAAATATTAGCCAGTCACCAACCGTTCTTGAATGGTTACGCGCATTCGCGATAGCGAATAATTATGCGCAGTAACACAGTTTTCGTTACTGCGCAGACTCGTAACCATTCAAGGACGGTTTATTAAGCATTTTCCGACTTACGATTTTACACGATTTTCAGTAGTCGAGTTTCACGATTTTTGCTTCACTTCATCTGGCAACCCTGGTCAGTGCTCGCATAGTTCGCTAGCACAGTAGTTGACTGTCGTCTGTCGCTCTTCATTACGTGATTTTATGTTCAGTTTACTTTTTACTTGCTTATTGTGCGTGTTAGTTTTTGACTGATTTGTAAACGATTTAAAGTGGTTAAAAACTGGATCGGTTAAAACAAATCAGACTGATACGGCAAGTCAGGTGCTTAGCAAGCCTAGTACGTCCCGGGACTCAGCAGCAGAACATTCTTCTTGTGTGAGTACCAGTGATAGTAAACCTCAGAAATCTAGTACTAGTACTGGAACTTCCTCAAAGAAACGAAAATATTCAAAAGAGTACTTGAAATATGGCTTTTCGTTTACTGGAGAGGAGGAAAGTCCAAACCTACTATGTGTTGTTTGTGGAGAAGTTTTAAGTAATGGTAGCATGAAACCTTCCTTACTTTTGCGCCACCTTGAATTCAAACACGCCCAGCACAAAAATAAAGAAATTACCTATTTTGAACGACTTTCAAAAAATTATGGGAAAGATGGCGTGGTTTTTTCTTATTTCGCATCAGTTTATAGAGATAATGAAAATGCTCTGGAAGCCTCTTTCAAAATTAGCTACCATATTGCAAAAAGTGGTAAAAACCACACAATAGGTGAGGATTTGATAGCCCCTTGTATAAAAGATGCTGTTCAGTGTATGTTTGGTCAGGACTTTGTTCGTAAGGTGAACTCCATCCCGCTGTCAAACAACACAGTTTCACGGAGAATTCAAGACATTTCTAAGTACATTGAAGAAAAGTGGTTCAGCAATTAAAAGACAGTGATTTTTTTTCCATCCAAGTTGATGAAAGTACGGACATTGCTGCCCTAGCAATCGTACTTGTTACTGCAAGGTATGTAAATCCCAACAAGGAGTTTGAAGAAAATCTGTTGCTGTGCCATGCATTAACTGAGCGTACTACAGGGGGAGATTTGTGCAATTTGATTTATAGCTACTTCTGTGAAAAAGAAATAGACTGGGGTAAATTGTGTGGTATATGCACTGGCGGAGGAAAATCAATGTCTGGCATATATATATATATCGGTCTTCGGGGGCGCGTAAAAGAAGTGGCCCCCCACGTAGCATGGAGCCATTGTTGCATCCACAGACAGAGTCTTGCAGCCAAAAAATTGCCGTCTTCTTTGAATGATGTTCTTAATGAAGCAGTTAAAGTAGTCAACTTTGTTAAAGCCAATGCAACAAACTCCAGACTGTTCAAAGTGCTTTGTGAAGGTATGGGTGGCATTCACTCCACGTTGCTTTTGCACACGGAAGTAAGGTGGCTATCTCGCGGGAAGGTTCTTACAAGACTTTTTGAGCTCAGACATGAACTGCAAGTATTTTTTGAAGAGCATCCTTTTTATTTAGCCTCCAAGTTTCATGATAGTGACTGGCTTCAAAAGCTTGCTTATTTAGCAGACATTTTTTCTCAGATCAATAAACTCAACTTAGAGTTACAGAACAGCTCAATTACAGTATTCAAAGTTGCTGACAAAATTGAATCCATGTTGAAGAAAATTGATTTTTGGAAAACCTGTATTCAAAACAATCAAGATGAAGTTTTTGCCACGCTTCATGATTTCTTGAGTGACAATAATCTGCCCATATCTGACAAAGTGAAACATCAAATAGTGACACATTTGACAAGCCTGAAGGACTCTTTTAGAAAGTATTTTCCTAAACGAGGTGACGGAGAGAACTGCTACATTGACCGTTCATGAGATGGAAAAGCTCCTATAACTTTTAAGTGACTCCTCCTTGAAGTCCGAGTTCAAGAAGAAACCCCTTGGACAATTCTGGGTGAGCATTAGGGATGAATATGGATGGACCCTTAACCACAAAAGCCCTTCTGGTTTTACTTCCTTTTATAAACACAGAACTAGTTGAGAGATCGTTCTCTTCCTATGTTTTCATTAAGAATAAGTATAGGAATAAGCTAAATGCAAGTCCTGATTTAAGAGTGTATTTATCAATCTTTGATATTGATTTCAAAATATTATGTGCAACAAAACAGGCCCAAGGGTCACACTAAAACAGTTTTGACTTGTTTTAAGAATAATTTTGATTTCTTTTTTTTTTCAATAAACTTATTTGCTAATTCTAGTATGTTTTTGTGATAAGAAACATTGTATTTACTTTGTTATTATTTTTTTACAGTTGGTATTTAGAATTTAGAATTTACTAAGTTTACTAGAAACATATATAGGCCTAATTTTGGAACAATAACTTTATTGTCAAATAAAAGATAAAAAAAAACTCTTGCGTAAATATTTACTTTCCATGATTAATGTTCTTGCAACTTTTTTTTCTTGGGGGTACAATTTGAAATAAATTTATCTCAAGGGGTACGGCAGTGAAAAAAGGTTGGGAACCGCTGCTCTAGACTAAATTGCTTAAACCCAATTTCACACTTGAGGCTTTTTCTCCAGTGTGAACTTTCAAAAAATGTCCTTTTAAAGTACCTGCTTGATTAATTGTTTACAACAAATTTCACTCATGTAAGATTTTTCTCCAGTATGAACTTTCATGTGAGTAGTTAAATTAGTTTTTTGAGGAAACTGTTTTAAACAAATCTCACACTGTTAAGGTTTTTCCCCAGTGTGCACTCTTAAATAAATGTAAAGAGTGAAATAGTTTTGTACACACTTATGACAACAGGTGAACAGGGAAAAGTGTACTTTTTAAGTGTGTAAAACAAATAATTCCTAGCTGAGCGCTTTCGGCTTATAAAGCCATCTTCGGAGCTATGCTACAATAGAAAGGACTCTAATGAATAATTGATCTTAGAATTCAAAAGTTTAACTTACGTCAAAAGGTTCAAAATACCACTATGAAGAGAGATGGATCCCATGAACGATATACAAAAAATACTTCTATATACTTGTGCAGTTTTTTAATGATGGATAAAATATAGAAAAAAACCTTGTCTGTCTGTTGAAAAAAGGTGGTCAATTCTTGCTGTTTCTTAGTCAGAAAAGTTGAAAAAACATATATATTACAAGCACAAAGGACTTACACGAAAAACTACATTACATATAACAAAAATTTGTTCATGGTAAGGTCAAGAGACCTTATGGGGCTAGTACACGCTGGGCCAACGTGTACAGGACCACTTGGCATGAGTTTGCGATTGGCGGTCAGCGTTGGTCTACAAACCGAATCTTGTCGGTATTTGGTGCACAAATCAAAGGATTTTTGGGACTTGCGCGATCTGCCGAAACAGCTGCGAAACAGCTGTTTGGTTATGAACACTGAACACGTTGTTGTCGTTGAGTTTAAAATATTTGTTTTCTCTTCTCACAATATTGATACTGTTTATAAGTATTAATTTTAAGGTTGTGTTAATACTTTTTTCGGGCCCGTCGTTTGCGCCATTGTTTTTTAATCACTCTTGTTTGGTACACTTTTCTATAAGCATTGAACGCATTGTACAAATTAATTGCGGCAGCTGCTACAGTCTCCACATCCATATCCATAATCAGAGTTTGTTTTTTGTTTATCCACTAAGAAAGATTAATGCAGACTGATAACTCCATCAACGTGTAATCACCATGTATTCACTGTTCTTACTTGGCCCAACTCATTGGCCAACTAGTTGGCCCAACGTGCACTGGAGCCATTACCATCTGATGTGTGCTGTGTCAGTATGAAGAATGGCCAAATGGCGGCATGTAGTCTGGTGGATTTTTAATGACAGCTGACATAGATAGTGTGTGCTGGTAAAGGTACTTTCACCTTTTCTCATAACCAGTGACAGTTGACATATGACATTTTAGCAATGGAATTGAACAACTTTTCAACATGGTCTGTAATTACATAAATCTAGTTTTTAAAATTATACTTAATGAAATACATATTAATGAAAAAGAAGATAAATCAGTTGACAAGTTATCCTTCTAAAAAACTGAACTCTTTTTTAAAAAATTAATATGGGATGTAAAGAAGCTTGATGGTGAATTTCCATATTATTGAATAAGTCACAAATTTCATTAGGTGCACTATGGGTGTGTCAAAGATGGAAAATAAAATTAATTAAGAATTAATTTTTTGAGAATATGGTTTTTCCCCAGTGTGCACTCTCAAATGTGTTCTTAAAGAACTTGCATCACTAAACTGCTTAAAACAGATTTCGCACTTGTAAGGCTTTTCTCCAGTATGCACTCTCAAATGTCTTTTCAAATCCCCTGAGTTGGTAAACCTCTTCAAACAAATTTCACACTTGTGAGGTTTTTCCCCAGTGTGAACTCTCAAATGTCCTTTTAAAGTTCCTGCTTCACTAAATTGTTTAGAACAAATTTCACACTTGTGAGGTTTTTCTCCAGTGTGCAATCTCAAATGTTTTTTCAAATTATCTGTTCTAGTAAACTGCTTAAAACAAATTTCACATTTATAAGGATTTTCTCCAGTGTGTAATATTAAATGACTATTTAAATGAACCTTCTGAGAAAACTGCTTCAAACAAATTTCACACTTGTAAGGCTTTTCTCCAGTGTGACCTTTCGTATGTTCATCCAAAGAAATTTTATGAGTAAACTGTTTAAAACAAACTTCACACTTGTAAGGCTTTTCTCCAGTGTGCACTCTCAAATGTCTTTTCAAATCCCCTGAGTTGGTAAACCTCTTCAAACAAATTTCACACTTGTGAGGTTTTTCCCCAGTGTGAACTCTCAAATGTCCTTTTAAATTTCCTGCTTCACTAAATTGTTTAGAACAAATTTCACACTTGTGAGGTTTTTCTCCAGTGTGCAATCTCAAATGTTTTTTCAAATTATCTGTTCTAGTAAACTGCTTAAAACAAATTTCACATTTATAAGGATTTTCTCCAGTGTGTAATATTAAATGACTATTTAAATGAACCTTCTGAGAAAACTGCTTCAAACAAATTTCACACTTGTAAGGCTTTTCTCCAGTGTGACCTTTCGTATGTTCATCCAAAGAAATTTTATGAGTAAACTGTTTAAAACAAACTTCACACTTGTAAGGCTTTTCTCCAGTGTGCAATCTTAAATGTGGTTTTAAATTACTTTTATAACTAAACTGCTTAAAACAAACTTCACACTTGTAAGGCTTTTCTCCAGTGTGCAATCTTAAATGTGGTTTTAAATTACTTTTATAACTAAACTGCTTAAAACAAATTTCACACTTGTGAGGTTTTTCTCCAGTGTGCGCTCTCAAATGGCCATTCAAATATTCTACTCGACTAAACTGCTTAAAACAAATTTCACACTTATGAGGTTTTGCTCCAGTGTGACTCATCAAATGTGATTTTAAATGATGTGCTCGACTAAAATGCTGAAAACAAATTTCACACTTGTGAGGTTTTTCTCCAGTGTGCACTCTTAAATGTTTTTTCAAATAATCTCCTCGTCTAAACTGCTGAAAACAAATTTCACAATTGTGAGGTTTTTCTCCGGTGTGCACACTCAAATGCACTTTCAAATTACTTGTGTTAGTAAACTGCTTAAAACAAATTTCACACTTGTGAGGTTTTTCTCCAGTATGAACTTTCAAATGTGTTTTCAAACTACCTGCTACGCTAAACTGCTTAAAACAAATTTCACACTTGTAAGGTTTTTTTCCAGTCACAACTCTTACATTTTTATTTAATGTTTTTCCTTCCGAATGTTGATTAATATAATTTTCTTCATGTGATGAATGTTCAGTTAGTGTCTCCATCATCTCCATTTTGTTCTCTTGAAGACAACCTAAAAATCAAACTGACTATAATACACTAACTAAGCAGCAAAATTAACGCACCACGTTAAAAATGAGACATGTTAGATGTCTCTAATTTCCTAAACCTGTTGTCCAATTTGAGTGATTTTCTTAATCACAAGATCACAATGTAAAGTCCTATCTAAAACTTGTTACAATGAATTTGTGTCCAGCTCGAAAAATGCTATTGTCAATGAGAGTAATGTGAAAAAATTCTGGTCCTATGTCAACTCACAACGAAAATCTAATGATTTACCATCTAAAATGTTTTACAATGAGGTGAGTTGCCAACTGGGGCCTGATCTTCCAAATCTATTTGCAGATTATTTTAACACTAGAAAGTCGGAGGGGCCTATTTGGTCCCTGTTGCGATTTGAAGTTATTGTAGTTTTTTTATTTGAGGTAATAATAATTTCATATTTTGACTTTTAATATTTTGATACAAAGACTTATTTAACACAAAAAAATATTGTTTACTAAATTTATTAAATGGTTTTTCTAACAAATCTACCATAGAAGTCTAAAGGGGCCAGATTGGCCCTGTGTAAGTTATTATCGTTTTCTGGGAAATTCGACGAACCTTTCTTTCAAATTCCTGTCGGGTGGGTAAAATTATATTTATGTGTTTATTGTAAATGGTTACCCTTATACTGGTACTGATCATGTACGTAATAAAGATAAAATTGTTGGTGAACACAAGTGAACACAAAGATACAATTGTGGGTGTAGAGCAGTGTTTCTCAACCGCCGGTCCGTAGAAAAATTTTGCCGGTCCGCGAAAATATGTTGCATTTCCGCGAATTTCGCGCTCGGATAGAGTGACATCCAACAGAAAAAGTGGATGGCTCCAGTCAAGGATCGTGTAAAAAAACATAGAGAGAAAACAAAAAAGATCCAGAGAAGTGGGAGGCTCTCAAAAAGAAAGAAAGGGAAAGAGACAAGTTACGAAGATTGAAGAAAAAGGAAATCTTAAAAACTAATCCCCAATTGCAGCAACAGGTCAGAAATAAAGTAAATGACAGAGTCAAAGCTCACAGGGAGAGAAAGAAACTTCTTGCATTATAACGATCGGATGTACAAGAGGTCATGGAAGCTGAACCAGAAGGATCAGGACGATATTATCCTTAGATGGAATAAAGGAATGACCGAAGATAGAAAGGTCCAATCGCCTACATTGACGAAACAATGGCCACGTTGCTCAGTCGGAAGAGATGTGGGCATGGTTCTTTGTGTTGGGCTTCTGTTACAATGAAAGGTGTTAAATGAATAAACAATGGTATGCGAATAGAGCTAATGAAACGAAGATAGACAAAAGGTAAATAGATAACATTAACTGATGGTTTGACACTTGGACTCTAAGGAAACGGAAATACTTAATACTCAAACGAAAATATAGGGCGCCCGGTATTTTGACCAACAAATACTCAAAGGAACAATTAACGAAACATAACACAACAATAAAAAAATTAGCAACAATGCTACGACAAGACATCAATGTTCTAATCTTGAGCTGTAAATAATAAAATCAAATAAAATACGACATCGTACGTTTCAATGTAACTTTTATTAAGCTACTCAATAAGGTGTTCTCAATAAGGTAATACTCAATACATATTTACAGGATCTACACAGAAAGAAATAACTATAAAATTGTTGACCAAAATAAAAGGAAACTTCAAATACCTTGACTTAATATTATTTGGTCAACACGAACACAGACCGATAATCAACAACGTAAAATAGATGACTATAATTTCTAATGACTCTATTTACTAAACTGAAAAACTGAATAATTACTCAAAAAAAAATTAAACATATATAATTGACACTCATATTCCGTCATCTATTCGACAATAAAAAAAGCTTTTTTTGTTTCTATAATACTAAATTTATAGTAATTACACAAAAAAATTACATCATCAAAATGTCTATAGTTTAAATGATCACCCATAAAATGTCTATAGTTTAATTGATCACCCATTTTAAAATAAAAATTACTCAATAATGACATCAAATTAACTATATTAAAAGAATGACCTTTTTAGAATGTCAATGCACTTTTTCAGTTAAATAAACACAAAACAGGTGTCTTATCTAGACCGCACGCGACAAAATTGGCATATTATTGCTTCTTCACAGTAAGCAGATAATAATTTAACTTACTAGGCAAAGTGAGACATCTGTCAAGCTCAATCTGGCCTGCAAAAAGGGCAGAACACGGTACATAACGGACTATTAGCCCCTCAAATATAGGCAGTACTGTTGAATTGGCCCCAAAGGATAAGGCCGGGCAGTAGAAATGGCTCTCAAAGAAGACTAGTTGGTGGTACGATAGAATTGACCGTATCGTAAAATTGACCATACAATAGAACTCTTAAAGAAAAAAGGATTTCGTTAATAACGTTGGAAAAATAGAATGAAAGGTTACTTCGACTTACCATAATTCAATTATGAGTTCACTCTACTGACACTAAATACTGATCACAATAAATCAACGTCCCAATGCATATTGCACGGGTAACAAACTAAGACAGACTTTGTTTGAGACGTATGCCCCAATTTATAGACGTTGTGTGGGAACGACGCTAAATTAAAATCTGTGAGAGAATGAAGAGATATTCCCATAAAATCTTTGACACTTAAAGGTCGCGTCATATTATAATGCACGTCGCGTTTTCGACACGTAGCGTTTGCAGACCGGCAATCGGACTGCCCATTCACATTATCATACATAGAACGTTTACGTTGGTTTCAGTTTGGTGCGGTGCAGATGTGTTTATTGTCACAACACATGTTTACATGACAAATTGCCTCGAAAACTACTTTTTAAATTAGACCGGGCAGTATCGTCGCCCCGGCTAGCGAAATTATTCCGATTCGATATTTTTAAACAAACTTACTCAAAAAGAAGTCCTTATAACATATCCACAGGGTGCCGGACGGTACCGTGGTCGAAAAATTGTTTAAACATTTTTTTAAACAAATTCACAAAAATATTTTTTTCATTTCGAGCAATATTTTTTTAGATAAACTGGGTCATTCTGGGCAAAAAAGGTCTCTTTTCATTTTTCTCTAAAACTGATTGTTGTCGAGTTACATGCGATTAAAAATTTGAAAAATGCGAAAAGGCCATTTTCAAGGCTTAATAACTCGATTAAAAGTATTATTATGAATTTCAATAAGTGACCAAATCAAGTTTCAAACCCCTTCTTCAAGGTCCCAAAGAGATTTTTGTCATTATTTTACTACAAAGCTGTTATTTTTAGTTATTAACAATTAGCGCTATAGTCCAACTGTATCGTCGCCCCCGTTAGCGAAACTATTTCGATTAGATTTTTTTGCACAAACTTACTCAAAAAGAGTCCTTATAACAAACACATCCACAGGGTGCCGGGCGGTGCCCTTGTCAAAAAATTGTTTTAACAATTCTTATTAAACAAATTCACAAAAATAATTTTTTCATTACGAACGATTTTTTTTTTAGATAATTTGGGTTATTCTTAGCAAAAAACGTATCTTGCAAAAATGCGGAAATGGCCATATAACTCGACAACAATCAATTTTAGAGAAAAATCACAAGAGACCTTTTTTGCCCAGAATAACTCAAATTATTATTAATTTGGGTTTAATTAAATTATTAATAAAAAATTATTTTTGTGAATTTGTTTAACAAAAATTGTTTAAATAATTTTTAGACCACGGCACCGCCCGGAACCCTGTTGATGTGTTATAAGGACCTCTTTTTGAGTAAGTTTGTGCAAAAAAATCTAATTTCGCTAACGAGGGCGACGATACAGTTGGACTATAGCGGTAATTGTTAATAGTTAAAAATAACAGCTTTGTAATAAAATAATGACAAAAATCTCTTCAGGACCTTGAAGAAGTTGTTCGAAACTTGATTTGGTCACTTATTGAAATTCATAATAATAATTTTTAATCGAGTTATTAAGCCTTGAAAATAGCTATTTTCGCAATTTTAGAGAAAAATGACAAGAAACCTTTTTTGCTCAGAATTACCCAAATTATCTAAAAAAAATATTGCTCGAATGAAAAAATATTTTTGTGAATTTGTTTAAAAAAAGATTGTTTAAACAATTTTTCGACCACGGCACCGTCTGGCACCCTGTGGATATGTTATAAGAACCTCTCTTTGAGTAAATTTGTGCAAAAAATCGAATAGGAATAATTTCGCTAGCGAGGGCGACGATACTGACCGGTCTAAATACTCTGTATCAAATTCAAAGAAATACCTAAATAAACAACCAGGGGAAAACGACCCGTAGCTGTCAACATCCGAAAAATATTGTTTTCGAATGAACCGAACGCAGACGTAACGTGTCTTATACGCTACGTTACGTGTCTTATACGCACAATATGAATGGTTCAATTTAAAAACCATTAAATTATATTTTTCGCAAACGAAACGCTACGTGCCGAAAACGCGACGTGCATTATAATATGAGGCGACCTTAAGACTTATCAGCTATAAGATTTAAAAAAAAACACAGTTTCGTCAAGTGCCTTCTCGGCGCGAAGGAAATTTATTATGGTTTTGGGAACACAATTTGATGTGAATTCACATCATTTCCAACTCGCTTTTTATTCTACATGCAGAAAAATGTAAACGTTACAGCATCTGCTGAATCAACGAGTAAAGCAACGGAATCACCAATAGGAACTTATAATTCCCCTCGGACTTTTGGAAAAACTGTGAACAAAGTTAAACGTAGCCTCCCAAATAGCCCACACAAGAAAACTGCAGTCCTAAAAAAACTTGTAAGTGATGTAATTGGCATTGAGTCTTTGGTTTCAAGCACACGAAAAGTAAAACATGCACATGTAACTGCAGAAAACAGAGCTCTTGTCGTGGAATTTTTCTGTCGAGATGACATAAGTCGCCAGACTCCTGGTATCAAAGATGTTAAGACAATAAGAAAAAAAGGTGAACAGAAACAGAAGTTGCAAAAACGGTTCATGGTGATGACTGTGGGAGAGGCGAGGAATTTAAGAAAAGGTTTCCACATGTGAATATCGGCAAATTTAATTTTTTCTCTTGGCGGCCAGAACATGTATGCTTAGTGTCTGACATGCCTCATGATGTTTGCGTCTGCAAAATTCACTTCAACTTCATTAACTTATTGGAATCAATTCACAAAGGAATCCCAGTTATTCCAAGATGTCACAATGAATTACTAAAACATTTGTGCTGTGATCTTCAAAACAAGAATTGTATGTATGGAATGTGTTCCAAATGTGACAACAACATTGATGTATTGCTTCCAAATGATGTTGATTTGCAAAAGAAAATTCATTGGAAACAATGGGAAGAAAACAACAACAGTCGTCCTGTTCTACATGAGCACAGTGGGACATGTGAAAATGCTCTCAAAATCTTAACTGATTTGTTACCCAAGTTCAAAAAACATGCTTTTGTTAAAAAGATACAGAGTGACTATTTTCAGAAGTGCAAAAAAATATTGCAGTGAATGAAGTGGTTATGCAATGTGACTTTGCCGAGAACTATGCTCTTGTCAGCCAAGACGAAATCCAAAGTGTGCATTGGTCGCACGCTCAAGTAACTTTGTTCACTTGCTGCGTCTGGTTATCAGAAAAGGTGGTACAGTCGTATGTGATTGTAAGTGACGACAGATCACATATACACTTTCCTGAAAGCCTTAGTAGAAGAGGTAAATCTCGGCCCACAAATTAACAAGATCTACATTTTTTCTGACAATTGTGCTGGGCAGTTTAAGAGTAGATTCACACTATCTAATCTGTGCTTTTTCGAAACAGATTTCAACTTAGAAGTTGAATGGAATTTTTTTGCCAGCTCCCACGAAAAAGGAGCTGTAGATGGATTGGGAGGCACAGTTAAAAGAAATGTCTGGACAGCTGTCAAATCAAGAGCGGTCGTAATTAATGACGCTCGAGAGTTTCATAACTATGTGGACAAGACTTTGGAAACCAAAATCAAATCACTCTTTATAAGCAAGGTAGATGTAGAGAAAAATGAAGCCATGTTGGACCAAAGATGGGAGAAGGTAAAACCGATTCTCGGCATTCAAAAATGTCACCATTTCCGACCATATGACTGCAATAACTTGCTCATCGCAAAAACATCTGCATCTTTGATAAGCAAAGTGAGTGTTTTTGGACCTGAAGAAGATGTGCGTAGAGTTGCGGTGAAAAGACGCTTGGTGTACAGTGATGTTTACTCAGATTCAGAATCAAAATCTTCGGATGAGGACTGTGACAACACACTGGTTGGAACTGTTCAAGAACTTCCTGCCACCAATGCTCCAGCTGATTTCAAAGAAAAGGACTTTGTGGTTGTAGAGTATGAAGGTGAATTTTTTCCTGGGCACGTGATGGAGGTTAAAATTGAGGACATTTACCTATATAAAGTGCAATGTATGACAAAGTCTGGTTCAAACTGGAAGTGGCCTGATATTCCTGATGAGATGTTCTACACAAGAAATGATATTAAAAAAAAATTGACAGTGCTATGGTTATACCACTTTCAAATCGAGGTGTATTCAACGTTAAGGAGCCAATGTTAGAAGCATCATGGTTACAGTTCAAAGACAAGGCTTTCAAACACTAATCTTTAGACTCTTGCTACTGGAAAGTGTGTGTATTCAAAGTTTAGTGATGGTTAATCAATTTTACTTTTGTAAGTTTGTTTTGATATAAAACATCAACTAGTTGGTTTCACACGCAAATAAATCTTTTTTACTTATTTAAAACTTGTTTTTCTATTAAACTACCTTAAAAAACCAAAAAATAAGATATTTTTATTTAAAAATATAAAGAAGTTTTTCACTGATGGTAAAAATATTTTACTTAAAGTACTTAAAACTGACAATTCTTGACACAGTGTAACACCCGTAACATTTTCTGTAACACCCGTAACAGTCTTGTATATATTTTTTAAATTACTTTTTGTGCACTAAAAAATAATAGAACTATAGAATTATGTTTAGCAGACCCTTAAAATGAAATAAAAAATTATATCAAATTTTTAACATTGCAAAATGAACAGAGTTTTTGTTACTTTCATGCCTCTGCAAGAGACCTTGTCCAATCTTTGTAACACCCATAACGCTTTATTCTAGTTATTTAAGTCCCTTAACTAACCAATATAATTTATTATTTTGATATAAAAAACATCATTTTACTATATTACAACTTATTTAATTGTTATACAAATTTAAAAAAATATTCTAGTCCTTTTTTACGATGTTGAAAGTGTGTAGATGTAACACCCGTAACAATGGAATCACCCATTTAGTTTTTTATTTTTTCATGTTCAATATTTTTATTGGAATTGATTTGCAAGAATTGCCGCCTATGAGTCCCATTGGATTTTATGGAAAATGTTATAAAACACTTGCTTTAGCTTCAGATGACATAGCGATTTCCACTCATAAGATGTATCGGTGGTAGTTATTCCTCCTAAGGTTGACAATCAAAGTGAAAATGAGGACATAGACAAAGCTTTCCGAATGATGTTCCAGGAGAAATATAAGTTAATTACATGAGTGTTGACTCTGACAATGACGAAGAAGAAAATCTTCCTCTTGCCATCAGAAGAGAAAATGTACTGAAGGGTCAAAATAAAACCAAAGAATCTGAGCAGACGGAAGAAATTACTGATATTAGTATGACATCTACAACAGGTTACAAAGGTCGTCTGGATGATATGAAAGAGTAATTCTGAGGTAAATCTCGTTCGATAAATTTTTGGACAATGAAATTATTGAAAACTTATATTACAGAACAGACAAGTATATGTGCCGCTCAAAATAATAATCATCACTTCATGTAACGCAGGAAGAGCTAAAGATATTTCTGGCTATTTTACTTTTTACTGGATACCATATATGGATGAGAGCGCAACTATTGGTGACTAATGAAATTTCAGGGAACCGTTTCCAAAAATTTTAAAAATAATTACATTAAAAAATCTACTTATTCTAAAAAACGACTAAGTAGCAGGGTTTGTACCAATTAGTCTAAAAATGGATGAAAGCGGTCATTTTCCAAAGAAAATAGACAAACAACTTTGATGTCGCCTATGCCACCAAAGAGTATGTTGGACTTGTATAAAGTGTGAAGTTACTCTTTGTTTGAAACATTATTTTGTACAATTTCATGCTATTGTCCTTTTCATGAGCATTTTTCAGTGCGTAACAAATGATAGGAAAAAGGGTAAGTCCGTGATAATACACATTTATGACATTTATTCTAACATGACATTTTAGTTAAATCTTACAGTTGTCACATTTTATTTTCAATTTGGAATAAAAACAAATCAAATGTGTTTCTTGCATTTATAAAATGGTATTTTCTTTGATTTGTATAGTCTTATAAATTATACAGATTATATTTGTAATATTATTATCTAATTAAAAAAAAATTATTTTTTTTATTATGGCGCCATCTATCGACAACTAGAATAAATGTTATAAATGTCACATAAATGTCACCAATTGAATGTAATCACTGATGTGCGTTTTTTTCTGTCACATACAATTTAATGCGTTAGAAAGAAATGGAAAAACTATGACGCACTGAAAGATGATCATGACAAAAAGAATAGTTAGATTACAATACAGGATATACAAAAGTATGTAGGTACCTACCTATGTTGTAAGAAAATAAAACATTTTCATGTTTACACAATGTTTTATATTTTGACTCCTGATCAGACCATTGTACTCGTATGAGTACACCTACGTTTTGCTAAAAATTTAATTGTTTTTATGTCAAATAACAATGAACTTTTGCTATTTAACCCAGGTTAAACAAGGGGATTCAAAAAATGTTATATTATCGAAAAAAAAAAGTCGTGGGATCAAATGGATTAAGCAAATCTCTTTTATACACTCCGAGCTTCGCTGGTGTCGCTCCTAGCGGTTACTAATTCAACTTTCACCGGTAATTTTTAAATTTATTATTTAATTGTTATCGATTAATATTTACAACGCTAAAAAGTAATTAAATTGTAATAGATTTTTTTAAGATTTTGCTAATCATTTTGACGTTCTATTGATGAAATATTAATTTCTTACTTCGGATACTTTCACAATTATCATGTAGATGGCGCCAAGATTAATTTATAATTACATATTACAGAACATTAAAAAACGCAAATTCAGTATTTAAAACGTAAGTATATTAAGGTAAAAATATATACCACAGCTTTGATCAACTAATATTTTTTATAATTAATGTTTTTAATTTTATTTTGAAATTAATCACTTTGACATTTATGTCAAATTTCTGGTAAACGTTTACAGACTTGTCACTACTGGCGCTCACGAATTTATAAATATTCCCTCTACGTACGAGCTCACAGCGTATACCGTGATAGAAAGCAACAATGAATACAAAAATAATGTTGGACTGGTTGCCTTCCTTGTGTAAATAATTTAAAAAATGCAACATATAATATGCTAGAATATTTCACAGGGTGTTCCAAACTCCAAGGAAAAAATACAGCATGATTGTTACACTTGGTATAAAATGACATTTACCTGTCTAGCAACAATATTATTACATCAATATTCTTAAATAATAAGGCATAACTAGGCATAAGACATACTAAAAATTCACTAAAATCAGACAAATGGTATGGGAAATTCAAGACATCTAACATGTCCCATTTTTAAGGTTTTCTGTTAATTTTCCCGGTGTGTGTATAGTATTTTTACTACAAAAGCAAGATTACGTAGGTCAAAATTTTTGACGTATGAGCACTGTCAAAACATTAGAATGTGACTTTTCATCATGGCTACGTTTATGTCATTACTTGTCAGAGATATTTTTCTTTGTTTTTGTTTACTATAAAAATAATATCTATAATTATTTATTCTAATTAATGATGTCAATTGGTTTTTATTACTTGCCGAAATATATTAATTAGCAACAATATTATCATAGTGTAGGTATAATCATTAAAATAGATTATTTCATAGCTCACAGCATAATTGACCGCAACCAGCAACACTGAACTGTAATTTGCATTTGAATGTATGAGTAGAGTACGAATGTCTAAAATATTTAACTAAAATTATTATTTTTGGAATATTGAACTTAAATAATTATTGTTTTAGAAAATTTATATTATTGATAATAATAAATGTGTTTGGTTATTTAATTAATATAATTCTAAAATTCTCAATGTAATCGCGATTCGGTTTTTCTTATTAAAATACCATGTGGACGCTTATACAAGATCGGGCAGTTCCGTGTTGGTGTCTTATTTTAGCTGTGATACACAAATTTCAATTCTAGAGTTGATGTTATGGAATATCATTATTTTCGTTAACATTAACAAATATTTTGGCATTATGATTTATATATTTCGGCAATTGATGAAATCCGATTGACATAATTAATTAAAATAAAGAATTATAGATATTATTTTTATAGTAAACAAAAACAAAGAAAAATATCTGACAAGTATTTATTTATTTATTTATTTTACGGGCAAGCCCAATTCTACAAAAATACATAGTGTACAGAAAAAAAACAATAACATAATATAATATAAAAAACAGACATACAGAAATATAAATATAATATTAGAAGTAAATATGTACTATGAAATAATATCATAAAACCAAGTTAACATATTACAGACGCTTCACTCAAATATTGATCCCATGTAAATTTCTTTTAAACGACTGATGGAGTTGTCGAACAGTTGTAAATAGTAAAGGGAGTTTGCTAAATTCAAGACTCTGGGTACGAACGAAAAAAGTGAATAATTAAACCTGTGGAATGGTACATAAAATGTTCGCACTTGTCTAGTGGTGCGAGGTGGTGCAAACAGTGCGATCTTATTAAGTAGTTGAGAACAACTGCATATACCATTTAAGATCTTGAATAATAGCAAAAGGTCCCTTTGTTTTCTCCTGCTTGCAAGAGAAGGGACCTGCAGTTGATGCTGCCATACAGCGTAATCTTGATAGGTATGAAGCTTAAAAGCAATGTAACGGAAGAAACTATTTTGGACTTGTTCAAGTTTCCTAATGTAGACCAAGTAATGACATTAATGTGGCCATGATGAAAAGTCACATTCTAATGTTTTGACAGTGCTTTTAAGTCAGAAATTTTGACCTAGGTAATCTTGCTTTTGTAGTAAAAATACTATATATGAATCCCTATGAAAAGGCATTAAGGCTAATTTATGTTACACCGGGACGTGGACGGCACGGCATGCAAAACAACAGAAATCGCACGGCCTCAATACTTCCCAGTGTCGCCCCATTCCATTGTAAGATCAACTATCAACTAGCCAATGCTTTTCATATCAGATGATCCTTCAACGTGCCTGTCCCGTCCATGTGCCAGTTGTAACATAAATCCGACTTTACTGTGTGACTCTAGAATAGAACACACCAGCTGAATATGCTTGTCTACCCGTGGCCACTCTTATTGTCTCATAAATATGCCCTTAAATTTAAATTAGGATCAAAATTATACTAACTAATTTTTTTTTATTAAGCTCAACAGTCCTTGAATGCCTGTCGAGCTAAACAGTTTACCTCTTTACAATACAGTCGACTCTCGATAACTCGAACCTCAATAAGTCGAATTCTTTGATAACTCGAATTTTTTTCCGTTCCCTTGAGAAAACCTGCCCAAGTCGAAAAAAAAACCATGCATAACTCGAATTAATTTTGCACCCAAATTTTACCTTAATAACTCGAAGTGATAGAAAAATTACCTCTATAACTTGAAGTTCAGTAGATAAGTCGAAGTCTTTAAATACATTACCTCTATAACTTGAAATTTTCAGATCAACCCTCACTAACTAGAAGCTGTGCTGTGTTTACAGCGAACCTGTGTTAGGTCATAGACCTAGCCGGCATGGAGCAGCCACCGGACATCACAACCAAGGAAGCCAAGGCCGCAGTGAACACTTTACGTAGCTACTTAGAACAATCAAGTGACATACCAGACAACATGTTCTCTGCTGTTGTTGTTATTGAGAACATTATAGACTTAAATTCTGAAAAAAGCCTTAGGCAGAAGAAGATTACGGATTATTTTCAAATTTGAATTGTATGTACGTATGAATTGTAGGCATACATTGCAGTGTGACAGTAAGTACAAGTAGTTACAGTACATACATTAGTTTTGTAAAGGATGTAGGGAATAAAAAACATCATTTATTTGTACCTCTATAACTCGAATTTTATTTTGTTTACCTCTGTAAGTCGAATTACCTCTGTAAGTCGAATTTAGTGAAATATTACGGTGCCGGAGCCGTTAGTACTCATTCGCATCGGGAAAAAATTTTTGGAAAATATGAAAATATACATTGTTTTAAGCTATTTTCCCAAAAAAAATTTGCGGATTACCCATTCATTTAAATAAAAATCAACTTTGAAAATTGGTTTTTTCCATACATAACCTTACTAATTTCAGACATATTTTCACCAAATAGAAGTGTATATTTTATATTTGTAGGTACTGACCTTTTATTTATATCTTATTAATCCATATTAGTGCGGTATAGTTCATTATTTTTTATTAGAATACTGGATTATATTGAAAATATTATAATCCAACAAAATTTTAAATTCTCTCTGTCAACATTTTTGCAATCAAGTAATCAAGTTCACAAAATCACAAAATGTTTATGACATTTAGATCGACATTCGACAGCGACTGTGCTAGGTTGCCAATTTTTATCGTAGGGTTTTCTGTTTCAAATATTGATGTAATTTAAATAAATCAAAATATCTTTGAAATTTGAAAATTTGTTTTTTAATTAATAAAGGGGGTATGTTACATATGTGGAGAATAGAACAGGCGAGGTATTAGTGGGAATTATAAAAAAAAACACGTCCGGGAAGGTAGTGAGATTTGGACTGACCAGTGGAAAGGTTATTCCAATTTGAAAAACTGTGGCTAGATTCACAAAACTGTGGATCACAGCAAGTACTTCAAGTATCCAGAGTCTGAGGTCTGCACGACCCCAGACCTTGGGTCTGTGTATTGTTACCTACAGGCGTTCGTAGGATGTCTATGTGTATTCCTCCGTAGGAGAAGTACACCCACTATTATGTTTCATCTTAATTAGTTTTGTTCATGTTAGGTTAGATTAAGTTTTGTTTAGATTAAGCTTTGATTAGATTAAATTTGATTAAATTTAAAAAAGAAGTCATTGTCAGCTGTCAATCTCAACAAAAAAGAAGAAAATGTCATTGTCAGCTGTCAATGTCAACAAAAAAAGAAGAAAATGTTATTGTCAGCTGTCAATAACAACAAAAAAGAAGAAAATGTCATTAGCAGCTGTCAATGTCAACAAAAAAAAGAAGAAACTGTCATTACCATTTGTCAGCTGTCAATGTCAACAAAAAACGAAGAAACTGCCATTATCATTTGTCAGCTGTCAATGTCAACAAAAAAAGAAGAAAATGTCATTGTCAGCTGTTAATGTCAACAAAAAAAGTAGAAAATGTCACTGTCAACTGTCAATGCCAACAAAAAAAGAAGAAACTGTCATTACCATTTGTCAGCTGTCAATGTCAACAAAAAAGAAGAAAATGTCATTGTCAGCTGTCAATGTTAACAAAAAAAGTAGAAAATGTCACTGTCAGCTGTCAATGTCAACAAAAAAAGAAGAAACTGTCATTACCATTTGTCAGCTGTCAATGTCAACAAAAAACGAAGAAACTGCCATTACCGGCTACCATTTGTCAGCTGTCAATGTCAACAAAAAACGAAGAAAATGGCATTGTCAGGGGCCTGATTCTAATTCATTTCGACAGTCGCAATTTCATTTCGACACCGCGCGATTCTTGGGGATATTAACCTTATTATGTTGAGACTGCTCAGAATTTGGGTTGGCGCTTCGGTTTCTTGGATTTTGTTGATAGTCTGGGAAAATTATCGAAAAAATACCATTTTTGGGAAAAATTATTTACCAGCTATTTTATTGCTAAAATCGAATCTTAAGATTGCATATATTAGTAATATGGGGTATGACAAGTCCGCAGAAAGTGTGTTATTTTATTTATAAACAAATTAGCACTCCTAAATCTTCTTTTTTTTTTTCAATTAGTGGTCTGTAACTCCTATATTTTTTCCTTTGAGCCAAAAACACTCAAATAAAAATTCACCGTAATTTAGTTCTGCACAAAGTTATTTTTTTTCCGATTTCCTTCAACAAAAATTTTACTCAGAAAATCCGAGTTTTCCCAAAAAATCTGCCATTTTCAATTAAAATTTTAGGGAAGTACCTAATTATTTATCAATAATTAAATAATTGAAGACATGAAAGATTTATTATAGTAGATTATACAGAGGGGCTAAATTATGGAATAAATTCATTTCTTTAAAACGGACGATTTTGGAGCAAAATCCCGAAAGAGGTCGATTTTTATTTTTAAATTACAATTTTTTGGCATATATTTCATACTAGTGACGTCATCCATCTGAGCGTGATGACGTAATCGATAATTTTGTTAATGGGAATAGGGGTCGTGTGGTAGGTCATTTGAAAGGGCGTTTAATTCTCTATTCAGTAATATAAACATTAATATCATTAGGTATTTATACATGGTTGCCAAAAAAAAATTTTGAATTAAATTAATTGGCGCAAAAAGAAGAATGTATGTAATTTATTTAACTCAAAATACATTGTACTGCTGTCAGAAAATAGAAAAAAAGGTTTATTTCACAAATAAACATTTCTTTTCGCTTAAATTAAATCACAAACAGACTCCCTCCTACCTATTGGCAGTTTGAACTTTTAATTTAAGCTAAAAGCAATGTTTATTTGCAAAATAAACATTTTTTTCTATTTTCTGACAGCAATACAATGTATTTTGAGTTAAATAAATTACATGCATTCTTCTTCTTGCGTCAATTAATTTAATTCAAAATTTTTCTTGGCCTCCCTGTATAAATAATGAAACTAATGTTTATAATACTGAATAGAGAATTGAACGCCTTTGTAAATGAGCTACAACACGAACCCATATTCCTATTTAAAAAAATAATTACGTCATCACGCTCGGATGGATGACGTCACTAGTTTGAAATATATGCCAAGAAATTTAATTTAAAAATAAAAATCGACCTGTTTCGGGATTTTTCTCTAAAATCGTCCATTTTAGAGAAAATGAATTTATTCCATAATTTAGCCCCTCTCTGTATATCAGGAGACCGGCGACAATCTAACCAATAGTTTAGCAATAATTAAAATGTTAATTAAAAAATTTCGGTCGAAATAATAACCAGAAAGATTATGATACACCAGAATAACTATGATTTTCATATAAAAAAGCACTATACCTATTCAACGTACCTTACAGGATTGAAATTGGACCATTTGAGCGGTCTCGGGAATGTTATAAAGAAACAATTTTTTGGCTTATAAACAAATAGAACCCCTCAGAAAATATTAGATTAAATTAAATTAAGTTAACGCTGTTGAAAAGAGCACGGCTTCTGTGTCCTTTTCGAAGAAAAACAAATTGAATTGCGAGGAGTGATTCCAGGTATAACCGGTCAAATTTGACCGGCATTTGCGACAGAGTTATAAACAACAGGATTTTAATCTTTGAACCATTAGATACCTTTTAATTCCGGTCTTCTTTGTACATACAAATTTTCATATCTTCAAGACACTCATAACAAAAAAGATTTATGTCACTGTCACCAAATTATTTAATTATTGATAAATAATTACTTCCCTCAAATTTTAGTTGAAAATTAAAGATTTTGTTTGGAAAACCCGAATTTTCCGAAGAAAATTTCCGTCGAAGGAAATTGGAATAAATTATTAATGTGCAGAATTAAATTACTGTCAATTTTTATGTGAGTGTTTTGGTTTAAAGTTAAAATTTTCGGAGTTTTAGAGCAATAATAAAAAAAAAGATTTCGGAGCGCTAATTTGTTTATAAACAAAATAGCACACTTTCTGTGGACTTTGCACAGCTATATTACTAATATAGGAAATCTTGAAGATTTTATTTCAGCATGTCCAGCAATAAAATAGCTGGTAATTAATTTTCCTTGTTTTTTACTAATTTTCCCAGATTATTACCTCACATCTTTCATTGAGTTGATGATTCATGTTGTGGACATTCTCAATTATTATATTTCTAATTTAATACTATTCTATCTAATTCCTCAAAACAAGCAAATTTCAATTAAACCCAGCTATATTATAATACCTTTTGATTTAGTTTTCCTTGCAAGAAATAAACAAAACACATCTAAACTAAACCTAACCTCGCTTTTGGCCATTCATTCATCTCCGTGTCAAATAATTTCGACAGTCGCCATCGCCATATTGAAAGCGACTTGTTTAGTGTCGAAATTTGATTTAGAATCAGGGGCCTGATTCTAATTCATTTCGACAGTCGCAATTTCATTTCGACACCGCCATGACAGCAACTGGGGATATTAACCTTATCATGTTGAGACTGCTCAGAATTTGGGTTGGCGCTTTGGTTTCTTGGATTTTGTTGATAGTCTGGGAAAATTATCGAAATAATAGTACCATTTTTGGGAAAAATTATTTACCAGCTATTTTATTGCTAAAATCGAATCTTAAGATTGCATATATTAGTAATATGGGGTATGACAAGTCCGCAGCAAGTGTGTTATTTTATTTATAAACAAATTAGCACTCCTAAATCTTCTTTTTTTTTCAATTAGTGGTCTGTAACTCCTATAATTTTTCCTTTGAGCCAAAAACACTCAAATAAAAATTCACCGTAATTTAGTTCTGCACAAAGTTATTTTTTTTCCGATTTCCTTCAACAAAAATTTTACTCAGAAAATCCGAGTTTTCCCAAAAAATCTGCCATTTTCAATTAAAATTTTAGGGAAGTACCTAATTATTTATCAATAATTAAATAATTGAAGACATGAAAGATTTATTATAGTAGATTATACAGAGGGGCTAAATTATGGAATAAATTCATTTCTTTAAAACGGACGATTTTAGAGCAAAATCCCGAAAGAGGTCGATTTTTATTTTTAAATTACAATTTTTTGGCATATATTTCATACTAGTGACGTCATCCATCTGAGCGTGATGACGTAATCGATAATTTTGTTAATGGGAATAGGGGTCGTGTGGTAAGTCATTTGAAAGGGCGTTTAATTCTCTATTCAGTAATATAAACATTAATATCATTAGGTATTTATACAGGGTTGCCAAAAAAAAATTTTGAATTAAATTAATTGGCGCAAAAAGAAGAATGTATGTAATTTATTTAACTCAAAATACATTGTACTGCTGTCAGAAAATAGAAAAAAAGGTTTATTTCACAAATAAACATTTCTTTTCGCTTAAATTAAATCACAAACAGCCTCCCTCCTACCTATTGGCAGTTTGAACTTTTAATTTAAGCTAAAAGCAATGTTTATTTGCAAAATAAACATTTTTTTCTATTTTCTGACAGCAATAGAATGTATTTTGAGTTAAATAAATTACATTCATTCTTCTTCTTGCGTCAATTAATTTAATTCAAAAATTTTTTTGGCCTCCCTGTATAAATATTGATATTAATGTTTATAATACTGAATAGAGAATTGAACGCCTTTGTAAATGAGCTACAACACGAACCCATATTCCTATTTAAAAAAATAATTACGTCATCACGCTCGGATGGATGACGTCACTAGTTTGAAATATATGCCAAGAAATTTAATTTAAAAATAAAAATCGACCTGTTTCGGGATTTTTCTCTAAAATCGTCCATTTTAGAGAAAATGAATTTATTCCATAATTTAGCCCCTCTCTGTATATCAGGAGACCGGCGACAATCTAACCAATAGTTTAGCAATAATTAAAATGTTAATTAAAAAATTTCGGTCGAAATAATAACCAGAAAGATTATGATACACCAGAATAACTATGATTTTCATATAAAAAAGCACTATACCTATTCAACGTACCTTACAGGATTGATATTGGACCATTTGAGCGGTCTCAGGAATGTTATAAAGAAACAATTTTTTGGCTTATAAACAAATAGAACCCCTCAGAAAATATTAGATTAAATTAAATTAAGTTAACGCTGTTCAAAAGAGCACGGCTTCTGTGTCCTTTTCGAAGAAAAACAAATTGAATTGCGAGGAGTGATTCCAGGTATAACCGGTCAAATTTGACCGGCATTTGCGACAGAGTTATAAACAACAGGATTTTAATCTTTGAACCATTAGATACCTTTTAATTCCGGTCCTCTTTGTACATACAAATTTTCATATCTTCAAGACACTCATAACAAAAAAGATTTATGTCACTGTCACCAAATTATTTAATTATTGATAAATAATTACTTCCCTCAAATTTTAGTTGAAAATTAAAGATTTTGTTTGGAAAACCCGAATTTTCCGAAGAAAATTTCCGTCGAAGGAAATTGGAATAAATTATCAATGTGCAGAATTAAATTACTGTCAATTTTTATGTGAGTGTTTTGGTTTAAAGTTAAAATTTTCGGAGTTATAGACCAATAATAAAAAAAAAGATTTCGGAGCGCTAATTTGTTTATAAACAAAATAGCACACTTTCTGTGGACTTTGCACAGCTATATTACTAATATAGGAAATCTTAAGATTTGATTTCAGCATGTCCAGCAATAAAATAGCTGGTAATTAATTTTCCTTGTTTTTTACTAATTTTCCCAGATTGTTACCTCACATCTTTCATTGAGTTGATGATTCATGTTGTGGACATTCTCAATTATTATATTTCTAATTTAATACTATTCTATCTAATTCCTCAAAACAAGCAAATTTCAATTAAACCCAGCTATATTATAATACCTTTTGATTTAGTTTTCCTTGCAAGAAATAAACAAAACACATCTAAACTAAACCTAACCTCGCTTTTGGCCATTCATTCATCTCCGTGTCAAATAATTTCGACAGTCGCCATATTGAAAGCGACTTGTTTTTGGTCGAAATTTGATTTAGAATCAGGGCCCAGGGCCCTGATTCTAAATCAAATTTCGACACTAAACAAGTCGCTTTCAATATGGCGATGGCGACTGTCGAAATTATTTGACACGGAGATGAATGAATGGCCAAAAGCGAGGTTAGGTTTAGTTTAGATGTGTTTTGTTTATTTCTTGCAAGGAAAACTAAATCAAAAGGTATTATAATATAGCTGGGTTTAATTGAAATTTGCTTGTTTTGAGGAATTAGATAGAATAGTATTAAATTAGAAATATAATAATTGAGAATGTCCACAACATGAATCATCAACTCAATGAAAGATGTGAGGTAATAATCTGGGAAAATTAGTAAAAAACAAGGAAAATTAATTACCAGCTATTTTATTGCTGGACATGCTGAAATAAAATCTTCAAGATTTCCTATATTAGTAATATAGCTGTGCAAAGTCCACAGAAAGTGTGCTATTTTGTTTATAAACAAATTAGCGCTCCGAAATCTTTTTTTTTATTATTGCTCTAAAACTCCGAAAATTTTAACTTTAAACCAAAACACTCACATAAAAATTGACAGTAATTTAATTCTGCACATTAATAATTTATTCCAATTTCCTTCGACGGAAATTTTCTTCGGAAAATTCGGGTTTTCCAAACAAAATCTTTAATTTTCAACTAAAATTTGAGGGAAGTAATTATTTATCAATAATTAAATAATTTGGTGACAGTGACATAAATCTTTTTTGTTATGAGTGTCTTGAAGATATGAAAATTTGTATGTACAAAGAAGACCGGAATTAAAAGGTATCTAATGGTTCAAAGATTAAAATCCTGTTGTTTATAACTCTGTCGCAAATGCCGGTCAAATTTGACCGGTTATACCTGGAATCACTCCTCGCAATTCAATTTGTTTTTCTTCGAAAAGGACACAGAAGCCGTGCTCTTTTCAACAGCGTTAACTTAATTTAATTTAATCTAATATTTTCTGAGGGGTTCTATTTGTTTATAAGCCAAAAAATTGTTTCTTTATAACATTCCCGAGACCGCTCAAATGGTCCAATTTCAATCCTGTAAGGTACGTTGAATAGGTATAGTGCTTTTTTATATGAAAATCATAGTTATTCTGGTGTATCATAATCTTTCTGGTTATTATTTCGACCGAAATTTTTTAATTAACATTTTAATTATTGCTAAACTATTGGTTAGATTGTCGCCGGTCTCCTGATATACAGAGAGGGGCTAAATTATGGAATAAATTCATTTTCTCTAAAATGGACGATTTTAGAGAAAAATCCCGAAACAGGTCGATTTTTATTTTTAAATTAAATTTCTTGGCATATATTTCAAACTAGTGACGTCATCCATCCGAGCGTGATGACGTAATTATTTTTTTAAATAGGAATATGGGTTCGTGTTGTAGCTCATTTACAAAGGCGTTCAATTCTCTATTCAGTATTATAAACATAAGTTTCATTATTTATACAGGGAGGCCAAGAAAAATTTTGAATTAAATTAATTGACGCAAGAAGAAGAATGCATGTAATTTATTTAACTCAAAATACATTGTATTGCTGTCAGAAAATAGAAAAAAATGTTTATTTTGCAAATAAACATTGCTTTTAGCTTAAATTAAAAGTTCAAACTGCCAATAGGTAGGAGGGAGTCTGTTTGTGATTTAATTTAAGCGAAAAGAAATGTTTATTTGTGAAATAAACCTTTTTTTCTATTTTCTGACAGCAGTACAATGTATTTTGAGTTAAATAAATTACATACATTCTTCTTTTTGCGCCAATTAATTTAATTCAAAATTTTTTTTTGGCAACCATGTATAAATACCTAATGATATTAATGTTTATATTACTGAATAGAGAATTAAACGTCCTTTCAAATGACCTACCACACGACACCTATTCCCATTAACAAAATTATCGATTACGTCATCACGCTCAGATGGATGACGTCACTAGTATGAAATATATGCCAAAAAATTGTAATTTAAAAATAAAAATCGACCTCTTTCGGGATTTTGCTCCAAAATCGTCCGTTTTAAAGAAATGAATTTATTCCATAATTTAGCCCCTCTGTATAATCTACTATAATAAATCTTTCATGTCTTCAATTATTTAATTATTGATAAATAATTAGGTACTTCCCTAAAATTTTAATTGAAAATGGCAGATTTTTTGGGAAAACTCGGATTTTCTGAGTAAAATTTTTGTTGAAGGAAATCGGAAAAAAAATAACTTTGTGCAGAACTAAATTACGGTGAATTTTTATTTGAGTGTTTTTGGCTCAAAGGAAAAAATATAGGAGTTACAGACCACTAATTGAAAAAAAAAAAGAAGATTTAGGAGTGCTAATTTGTTTATAAATAAAATAACACACTTTCTGCGGACTTGTCATACCCCATATTACTAATATATGCAATCTTAAGATTCGATTTTAGCAATAAATTAGCTGGTAAATAATTTTTCCCAAAAATGGTATTTTTTCGATAATTTTCCCAGACTATCAACAAAATCCAAGAAACCGAAGCGCCAACCCAAATTCTGAGCAGTCTCAACATAATAAGGTTAATATCCCCAAGAATCGCGCGGTGTCGAAATGAAATTGCGACTGTCGAAATGAATTAGAATCAGGCCCCTGGGCCCAGCTGTTAATGTTAATAAAAAAAAACTGTCATTGTCAGCTGTCAATGTCAACAAAAAAAGAAGAAACTGTCAATGTCAACAAAAAAGTAGAAAGAAGAAACTGTCATTACCCTTTGTCAGCTGTCAATGTCAACAAAAAACGAAGAAACAGCCATTACCATTTGTCAGCTGTCAATGTCAACAAAAAAAGAAGAAAATGTCACTGTCAGCTGCCAACGTCAACAAAAAAAAACTCATTGTCAGCTGTCAGTGTCAACAAAAAAAAGAAGAAAATGTCACTGTCAGCTGTCGATGTCAACAAAAAAAAGAAAAACTGTCATTACCATTTGTCAGCTGCCAATGTCAAAAAAAAAATGTCAGTGTCAACAAAAAAAAAAGAAGAAAATGTCACTGTCAGCTGTCGATGTCAACAAAAAAAAGAAAAACTGTCATTACCATTTGTCAGCTGTCGATGACAACAGCAAACGAAGAAACTGCCATTACCATTTGTCAGCTATGTCATAACAAAAAAAAAGAAGAAAATGTCATTGTCAGCTGTCAATATTAACAAAAAAAGAAGAAAATGTCATTGTCAGCTGTCAATTTGTAACACAACATTAAACGCCAACAAAGTTGAAGAAAACTGTATTGTTAAATTTGAATTTTTTAATTAGTACATAGTAGGTGGCACTAGCAATAAATATAAAAATTATACTTTGAAATCCCTAAATTTCAAAGATAAATCGAGAAAAAACCCTCCTGTACCGATGCCCGTACGGTCCAGGTTTGGTTAGGTTAGGTCCATTTTCCCACTTAAAATGATAAAAATGCGTCTATATTTGTTACTTGTAAAACTAAACATTTTTATAGATTTGGCAACATCCAGCAACGTCACATGTAATTATCAATATGGCAGTCTAAAAAGTGTGTAAAATCCAATTTTCAAAGTCTTTTATTATTTAAACTAATGGATAATCCGCAAATTTTTTTTTTGAAAATAGCTTAAAATAATGTATATTTTCGTATTTTCCAAAAAATTTCTCTCATAGCGGATGAGTACTAACGGCTCCGGCACCAATATGGGAGGACTTAAATATTTAGTTACTAACCTTTTTCAGTTTCTTGTTTTTCTTCAAATGGATTAAGTTCATTGCCATGTTGTTCTATTTCAGTTTTTATGGGACATTTCTTTAAGTCAAAAGAATCATATGCGCCATGTGTACTTTGGCTATTGGATTCCTCTTTGATTTCACATTTAAAACCATCTAGAAGAGCATCATCCAAGTCATTATACTCTATTTCTATTTTGCACGTTTCCTCACTAAATTCTTGTTTCACTTTCATTTTATTAAAACTTGATTTTATGTATTCTAATGATAATTTTACACCAGGGCATTCACATCCACACAATGTGTCCACACTCGAACTCAGCAGTACTCGGTGACCAAGTTTAAAGGTTTAAATTACAAAAATTACAATATTACAAAATAAACAAATTGAAATTGCTTTTTGACATTTGAGAAGTTAGCTACGAAACACGGACACGGACTGTGCACGGACCATGATGACATTTCAGTGTTGCCATGTCTTCTTAAGCCGACCTCAAACGACTCGTGTTGTATTACTTCGCAAGTACAGAATTTTATATTCACCTACTTGGAAAGTAGGTGAATATGCGAGTTTATACTTGGAAAGTTGGAGTTTATACTTGGAAAGTAGGCGAGTTTGCGATAGGGCACTCACACGACGTGTACAATTTACAAGTATTTGGCTTAACGACCTTGATAAATGAATCAGTGGTGTGATTACTAATAAATAGACCAGGACATATAGGAAAAAATAAATCGATATTCAAATACAGCACCTAGAAAGTTACAACTTTTTTCATTGTGTTCAGGATGACACCAGTAAAAAAGTCAACAATAGAAAAATGGCTGGAAATGCATAATTGCATTTTAAAGTGCATGATATGCATCCAAAAGTGCATAAACATGTCAAAATAAGTGTATTAGGGCCAGATTTTGTTACTCGGGGGTTTTTTGGGTCGCTGAGAACGAATACGCCTTCAGAACTGACCATCGGGGCACCTAGTGTCCAGGTTCACTGCTAAGGCACGTCATCTAGAGTTTAGAGGGTTTTCGGCACTAAATTTATGAAAACAGATTACTCGGAAGTTTTTGGGGTAGCTGAGCAAAAATACGCCATCAAAACCGATCCCCCGTTGCACCTGATGCCCAAAAAACCCCAAACTCCTGAAAATAACATGCCTTAGCATTGTGTATCAGGTGGTCGGTTCTGATGGCGTATTCGTATTCAGCGACCCCAAAAACCGCCTACTTAATCTATTTGCGTGCATTCAGTGCTGAAAACCTTAAAACCCCAGAAGATGACGTGCCTTAGAAGTGACCACGGGCACAAGGTGCTCCGGAGGTCGGTTCTGATGGACTATCTGTGTTCAGCGGCACCCAAACCCCCGTATAATCCGTTCGCATTAATTTAGTACCAAAATCCCTTGAAACTCCAGAAGCTAGCCCTCGAACCTCCAGCAGATGACGTGCCCTAGCAGTGACCCTGGCCACCAGGTGCTCCGGGGGTAGCTTCTGATATCGTAGTCATGTTCAGCGACCTCAAAAACCTCGCGAGTAACAAAACTTGGCCGTTAATATGCTTATTTTGACATGTTTATGCACTTTTTAATGCATGTTAAGAACTTAAAGCAATTATTAATTAGGCATTTCCACCCATTTTTCTATTGTAGACTTTTTCCTGACATCATCCTGAACACCATGCAAAACTAGCAAGTCTCTAGGTGGTGTATTTAAAAATCGATTTGTTTCGGTGTTTTTAGTGCTAAATGCCCTGGTCTATGAATGAATAGTCGCAGTAAATGGCAATTATTTATACATTTCGTTTGACCGCCTCTGCAAGTATGTACTTCGCAAGTGTGCGAATAATCGTGATCCCTTTGACTGGGTCATTTTTTATTGTCGTATATTTTATTAGTATATATTTTATATACGTATATATATAATTTGATTTGCTATACCGACAACAGTCGGAAGACGAACGAGTGGCAACGAGTGACAAATAATTGTACGAGTAACCCACTCAGACGACATGGCAAGTATACGCAAGTGACAATTATTCGCCAAGTACACGAGTCGTTGAGTCCGGCTTTAGTGCAAGTTCGGCAAAGCGACCTCTATTTCTACGCTCTGTACTTTTATTCGCACTTTCAATTATATTATTCCTGGTTGCTGGATAATTGTCAAGGCCATAGTCCAAAAAATTAATAAGAAGAAAAAATAAGATGCAGGTTATGTTATGCAAACGTAAACAATTAGGCATTCCAAATCACGTGATATAATATGGCTGCTGGATGGCGAAACTGTCATCCATAGGCGTATCCAATGTTTAAACCACTTCATATTTAATTTGCTATCACAATTTCACAAATTTCGCTACACAATTAACAAAGAAACAAAACCAAACAGGATATTCTTTACAAATTTGTCAATATTCAAGGTAAACATTAGATACGCCATGACCACCCCCCTTAACTATGTCTATGGCCATGTCAGTTTAGCCATCCACCGGCCACCACTGACAGTTCATTGGAATCCCTAATTAGGCATTCCAAATCACGTGATATAATATGGCTGCTGGATGGCGAAACTGTCATCCATAGGCGTATCCAATGTTTAAACCACTTCATATTTAATTTGCTATCACAATTTCACAAACTTCGCTACACAATTAACAAAAAAACAAAACCAAACAGGATATTCTTTACAAATTTGTCAATATTCAAGGTAAACATTAGATACGCCATGACCACCCCTCTTAACTATGTCTATGGTCATGTCAGTTTAGCCATCCACCGGCCACCACTGACAGTTCATTGGAATCCCTAATTGTATGTAGTAAATAAAATTAGTTATTAAAATGCAGTACTGCAAGCAAAATACAATTAATTAAATTTACCTTTATATAATAATTGCATATCATATCAATATTGTGGAGCAATATATAATTTTTCTGCTTCAATGACAGAAGGTATGAAATATACCTCAATTTGACAATTTCAATTGACAATATGAATTATTTAAGATATTTGCAATATTTCTCCGCGACTCGCGCACGGTCGTTTCTCGTTTCCCTTCCAAGTACTTGCACACCGCGAATACATCGGGAAGCGTGTACAGGTCCGGATAGAGGAACCACGTGACCTGCATTTCGGGGGGACAGGCGGCCTGTTATAGGGCCCTGAGCCCAAGAAACAAAAAGTTATATATTCATTTGAAAGGCTGATGAGAAATTTTTTAGAAATTGAAATTATGTTTTATGGTTTATATTGATAATGATAATTCATAATTTCCAACGTTAATTTGTACAATATTTAAAATAGACCTACCCATGATACTATAAATAAAGTTATTTATAGTATTATGGACCTACCTATTATTATGTTAAATTTACGTTTAAAAAAAATCATATGAAAGTTGATCGTATTGCCTTCAATGACACGTGGATCCGATGTGACTTTCAAGAAATTGAATCCAGCAAGATGGGCTTCAAGACATGAACCTATTTTGACAATAAAACTTAGATTCCCAGATATATCTAGGACAGTACATATACAGGGTGATTGATTACTAGGGTAAAGCTCAATAGCTCCGCTATAGTAATAGATAGCAATAAAAGTTAATAACAAAAATTTTAGCCACCTTTGAGCTTCACATTACAAAATTAGTTAGAATGTTACAGGGTGTTCGATAACACAGTGGCAGACCAAACTTATGTTTTTTTAAATGGAACACCCTATTTTTTATTTTAAATTCAAAATCCTGTTAACTTCTCCATCACAAAAATATAAAGGTTTGTTATGTTATACAGGGTATTTACAAAGTTATAACCAATTTTATATGAAAATCGTAACAAGTTCAACTCCCTGTATAAATAAAAATAAGCAAAACAGCAATGGTTTATTAATGCCATATTTTTTAACGTATTGTCAAAATTTTCAAGAATGGTCGATATTGCTAATTTTCTTTATATCAAATACAGGGTGAGTCAAAACGCAAGTACATTATTTTCTCAGTAATTTTAAATGGAACACCCTGTATTTTATATCACTATTGAAAAGTACCATTACCGTACTTGTGTGTGTGTGTGTGTGTGTGTTTGAGCATTATTGGCTTCGGAGTCAATGTCCATTCGCCATCTTACCTTTTTGGGATTATTTGTATTATTTATGCGGAAGCTCTAAAGGAGTGCTTCCTGCTTTCTACTGATTTGTTCAGGTATGTATCCAATCACAATCCTGCTCCCATTTTACAAAGAACTATTTTATATACCTATATCTAATTTTCAACGATTTTTGTTTTTATTTGGTATTATTTCTTTTCATTGTGATTTTTTTTTATCATTTTTTTATGTATTTTTTTTATTTATTTAATTATTTTTTTTTTATTTTCTTATATATTTTTTTTTGATATTTTTTTTCATTGTCTTTTTTTCAATATAATTTGGGATATTAGACTAGGACACAATTTGACGCTCAGGGGTCGATCAGAGCATTTAGACGAGACAGGTGGACCTCGGATAGGCATAGGGCTTAACACGAAAGGAAAAAAAACATAGGTTATAAACTTAATCTAATACATAAAATATGTTTGTACAAAATTTGATAAACATTGCAATCTTCTGCTCTTAATAGTTGAGTTAGGTTATATGGTCTGGTGATTTTGGGAATTTTGGCCATTTCTTCATTTAATAATTTAACCTCGTTTATTATTCTAGAACAGCCTAGAATCATGTGCTCCGCTGTACCTTCTTCTCCACATGAACAATTAGGAGAATCACTCAATTTTATTTTATATTTGTACTGGGGAGTTAAAACATGGTTGAACCTTAACCTGCACAAAACAGAGAAAAACCGCTTGCTTCCCGACAGTCTTGAGAACCAAGACTGGCCAGGAGGCTTGGTAACTATGTTTTTATAAAATTTTCCCTTTGGATTACCGTACTTTAATTTTTAAATAACATTCCCTATGTCTAAATTTATTAGTTTTCAAGATATTTTCATTTTTCAATGGACCAGTAGCGTGGTCACCCAAATCACCAGAATTTAATAAACTGGACTGATTTTTTTGGGGTTACGTTAATAATGAAGTTTATAAAATACCCCCAACAACAAGGGATGAGATGAAAATAGAATACAAAGTCTATTTCGATGTGTTAATTTACAAATGCTCCGTAGAGTAAGTAGCTCATTCAATGATCGTTTTTAGGCGTACATAAATGTGTTAGGAGATAATTTTGAACACCCTATGTAATTAAATATTAAAAATATTTTATTAAAAGTAGCTTCAAATTTTTTCAAACATGTTTTTTTGCAAAATGTTTTACTGATAAATTATGTTTCGTTCTTTATTTGTTACATTTACATACAAAAGTAGTGTTTAATTGTCTTCACAAAATATTGTATTTTGTGTTTGTGTGTTTTTTTTTCTAAAATTTATTACTAATTTTCTTTGTTTATTTGTTTCAAAAATGTTGCATGTAGTGGTTGTGTTTTTGTTTGTTAAATGTATTATTAATAAATTATTTTTATTTCTTTATTTGCTACAGTGTTACATTGATTACCGGATTGATAATCGGTAATCTTCAATTGTCAATTCAGTCATGGCTTACTTAAAATTTAGATAAATTTAAACACCTAAAATAATTTGCTCTGAAAAATGAAAATATCTCGAAAACTAATAAATTTGGGCATAGAGAATGTTATATAAAAATTAAAGTACGTTAACGTTACTTTTCAATAATGATATAAAATACAGGGTGTTCCATTTAACATTACTGGGAAAATAATGTACTTGCGTTTTGACTCACCCTGTATTTGATATAAAGAAAATTAGCAATAACAATAATTCTTAAAAATTTTGACAATAAATAAAAAAATATGGCATTAATAAACCATTGCTGTTGTGATTATTTTTATTTATACAGGGAGTTGAACTTGTTACGATTTTCATACAAAATTGTTTATAATTTTGTAAATACCCTGTATAACATTACAAACCTTTATATTTTTGTGATGGAGAAGTTAACAGGATTTCGAATATAAAATAAAATATAGAGTGTTCCATTTAAAAAAACATAAGTTGGGTCTGCAACTGTGTTATCGAACACCCTGTAACATTCTAACTAATTTTGTAATGTGAAGCTCAAAGGTGGCTAAAATTTTTGTTATTAACTTTTATTGCTATCTATTACTATAGCGGAGCTATTGAGCTTTACCCTACTAATCAATCGCCCTGTATAGTTAAATTCAAAAGATTATAAGGTATATAAAAATGTAACAATCATAAAACTGTTTAAAAATGTATATTTTTTAAGAGAAATGAGTTCATAATGTTGATTTTCTTGGAGGCTAGAAAAACGGTACCCTGCGGCGAGGCTACGGTCTGTGACATCAGCAGTCGTATCGTCTTTGTCGACGACTAGTTTTGTTTACTTATTTACGAAGTGTATTTGAATGTGTGCAGTTCTTTACGTATTTAATTAGTAAAAATAAAACCAAATAAGTGGTGTTTTGTTCCTTGGTGTGTAAATACCTCTAAAAACAATTCTGACAAGATTTTTATTACACTTCCAGATCATTTAAATCGTAAAAAGAAACGTAAAAAAGAAGTATATGTATCAATAAAAACCAAGCTTTTCTCTTGCGAAGATCACTTCTTTATTGTAAGTTATGGATATTTTCCTAAATAAATGGGTTTTTAAATTAAGTACTAATTTTTACCCAATTCTATATGTTTTAGATTTTAGTTAGCTTGGTTATAAAAAAATAAATTATAAAAATTCTAAAACCTACAGTCGAAAACTTCGTATTTTGGACTTCTAAATCTCTTTTTCTCTAAATATCCAGGCAACGAAATGTGTTAGCAAGAACATTTTTACAGAAATAAAAAGTACCTATATAGTTTATGATCTTTCAATTTGTCTGGAGGTTTAAAAGACTTGGTGTCCATAACATAGTAATAAAGTAGGTACTTATTTATTACCGACAGACCCTATAAACTAGACATCATTTAAATTAGTAGGGCATAATCTATGCAAATGCTATTTAAATGCATTACATATATTTTTCGAATCCTGAGAAAACTCATAAATAGTTTTGAACAATTTGAACGCAGAATTAAAGATTACATTATTACTGAGGACCGAAAGTCCATTAGAATAAACAAAAAGTTTCCTTTGAATGAAATATTTGAAATTAAAAATCACACTAAATTTTCTCTTTTTTTTTTCACGCCTGTACCTTATTAAAATAAACATTCCGCTACTCTCTGGTTGATTTATTTCTTTACAAGGTGACAAGAAATCAGACACCATTGTTACTTGTACAGTAGGAAGGTTAAGCGTATCAGCTATTTTAAAACCTTTCATTTCATTTATTTATTTGTACCACCCAAAATAAATATGTCCTTAGAAACAGTCTATCTACTTTAAACTAAACAAATTCACCATAAAACTCCACGTTAGTCCTGATAAAACAATAAGAGAACAAAATACAAAATAAAATGACCTGAACTAAACGTCTAACAGGTACCCAAAGAGAAAGAATACTGTGGACATGGCGCGCGATGGAGTACGATACGAGTACGACTAGTGACGTTAGAAGCGTCTTCTTGAAATTTAAAATAATGCTAGATTTCTAATGAAGTTTTTTCATAGAAAGGCTTTTTAATTTTCTTAATATTTTAGACAATTATTCCTAGGGTGTTTCTTAATCGTTTTACATGTTTAAAATGACTATTAAATTTTTTGTGCACATCCCTATTGCTTGTTTATGAATAAAACACGTTGTGGACTAAAAAAAAATAGGTTTATTTTATTTATAATACTTTGAATACGTATAGATTCAAGTTATCTACTATTTTTAATAAGAGAGAATCACAATTTTAATTAAAAATACGCTTATTTTGGACATTTCACTATCCAGGTCGCAAATCGTTCTCAAAATAAAAAAATATTGTAACTTGTCTTTGGTTAATATTAACATAATGTTTAATTAAAATTTTGATTATTTACCATTAAAATAGTAAATATACCGGGGTGTAAAATTAATCCTTTTTGATGTCTTGAATTTCCTGAACCTGTTGTCGGATTTAAGTGATTTTTTAATATGTTATAGCCTTATTCGTTAACAATATCGCTGTAATACTATTGTTACTAAACGGGTAAATTTTCATTGTATACCGGGTGTAACAATGACACTGTGTTTTTTCTCAAACTTCGCATCACCCTGTGGAATATTCTAGCATTTATAAAATATTGAAATTAAAACCCAACTATAGATTCATGTTTTCTCAACATTCTGTTTTTTATTCATTCGCTTATGTTGGACCATAAAAAAGTTAGGTACTTTAACAATTACCCATGTTTTTCATGAATGTTTTTAAACAAGTGTGGCAAACTTCAAGGGGTAATTCTACATGAAAAAATAATGACAGTTTGCTTTATAAACCTATGTCCACAAATGCTTCGTTTCTCAGATAGAGGGTGTTGAAATTTTTCTTACAAACTGACGATTTATTTATTGCTTTAAAACCGCTTGAGATATGCAAATGAAATTTGGTGGGTTTTAAGACGTAGTTATTGTACATTTTTTGATATACAAGTAAGAATTTAATATTCACCATTCGCGCGCATACGGGTAATATGAGCGGTTATATTACCCGTATGCGCGCCAATGGTGAATATTAAATGCTTAATTGTATGTCAAAAAATGTGCAATAACTACGTCTTAAAACCGACCAAATTTCATTTGCAAATCTCAAGCGATTTTAAAGCAATAAATAAATCGTCATTTTGTAATAAAAATTTCAACACCCCCTATCTCGGAAACGAAGCATTTTCGGACATACCGTTTATAAAGCAAATTCTCATTATTTTTTTATGCAGAATTTCCCCTTAAAGTTGGCCATACTTAATTAAAACTCCCTGCATTGATGAAAAACATGGCTAGTTGTTAAAGTACCTAACTTTTTTATGGTCCAATGTAAGCGAATGAATCAAAAAAACAAAATGTTGAAAAACATGAGGCTATAGTTGGAATTTAATTTCAGTATTTTATAAATGCTAGAATGTTCCACAGGGTGATGCGAACTTTTAGAAAAAAACATAGTTTGATTGGTACACCCGGTATATAATGAAAATTTAACTGTTTAGCAACACTAGAGAGATTTTGCACCTCTTAAAATAATCGCTGATTTTGGCTCCGCTATGGTTAACTTTATTAAGCATAACGATTACGGCAACGTTAAAAAGCAGAGTTTTTGCAGCCTCTCAAGTAGGTTTTTCGTGTCATCGTTATCGTTATTTAAACATAACCTCACTTCACAACGTTATTGTAATTTTAAGCATATACTTGAACAGTTTTTGATATTTTAATTTATAAGTAATCAAAATTAGAATCTATGTAAATGTAACTTTACTGATCTTTTTACATTCTGGCATCAAAGCAATTTAACCATTACTATAACGATAACGATAAGCACTACTTTAAACCTCCGTAAATTACGGAATCCCTTACGTTTAATAACGATAACGGATCATATATTCGCTACTGCGCAGACGTAGTATAAAGGTAACCATAACGGAATTGCAAAATAAGAGGTGCAAAATCTCTCTAATACTGATATTGTTAAAGAATAAGGCTATAGTATATTAAAAAAATCACTAAAATCGGACAACAGGTTTAGGAAATTCCAGACATCAAAAATGACCCATTTTTAAGATGTCCGGTTAATTTTGCACCCCAGTGTAACATAAAAATGTCACAAGTAAATATGTAGTAGATACAAAAATTTATAAATCTAAACATAGTAGTTTACACTTATTTGTATATAAAAAAACATTAGGTTTTCTCAGATTTTTTACCCTTATCATCATCACCCTCACTTTCACTGTCCGAGCTACTCTTCTCCGATACAGCTTCCTCTTCTTCTTCTTGTTCTTCCTCATCGCTGCACTCCTTATTATCCTGTTTAGAAACGTACCTAAAATATATTAATATTATTATTCCTAGATCCCACGAATTAATACAGTACCTAGTAAAATGGTTCAGAAGTTCAGAAAGGGGTATCAACGGTTTTGGCTTCAGATAGCTACACCTTTTTCTCATTCTGCATTATAGATTGCCGTAAGAAAGATTTTGATATATTTTTTATCTTCCTATCTAGTGAAAAGAGGATTTGAGGCGGTTAACAATCTGCTTACAAAAAAATATACTGCAAATCGTTCACCGTAAAGATTCAAGGCTCCACCTCACTAATAATGAAAACGATATAAATAGACGAGCGGAACACCCCAAAAAAACGCTTATTTCTCGAGATACTGACCACGGAGAGGTGAATGGCCAATTTTAGTCATACTGTATGTTTTTGATGGTGCTGAAAACGAAACTGAGGTTTATTTTTAATTTCATGTGGGGGAACATTGTCAAAATCGCAATTTTACCCCAAAAATAAAAAAAATAAAATCATGTTTTTTTGTGTTTACCTCGCTACAACTCTGTTCCATTTTAATATTTTTTTCTGAAATTTTTACAGTATATAGCTCTAACATTTCTGAAGACAACGGTTTCAAGCTTTTATTATTATCCTGATAAAGGTAACGAATTTTTTACGAAGGAAAAGGTGCGGATTTGTGCCTTGCAAAGTTTAATCGCAAAAGTTGTGTGACGAAGTTTAAAATTTAGCTTCTTAATCACGTTTAAGTTAAAAAAGAGAGCGCAAAGAAGTTTTCTGGTAAGTTCTAGATCAAAATGTTTTATAGAAAAAAAAATAGTGCAACTTTTAATGTCGACATTAGAAATCACCAATATAACGCTTAATTTTCGAGATATTGACCATGGGTGGTGAATGGCTAATTTTGATCTTAGATTATGTTTTTGACCGTGATGAAAACGAAAATGAAATTTATTTTAAATTTTAGGTGGGGGAATATTGTCAAAATTGCAATTGTACCCTAAAAATAAAAAAAAAAAATGAAATCACGTTTTTTTGCGTTTAGCTCGCTACAATTCTGGTCCTTTTTAATATTTTTTTCTAAAGTTGTACACTATATGTCGCTCATTTTTTTGAAGACAATGGTTTCTGCTTTAAGGGGCTATCCTAGTGTAAAAGTATGAAATTCATATACTTTTTTTTGGGAATTTCTAAAATAAAAAGTACTCTACCGATCGTTTTGAAAATTTGCATGAGCATTTACTATAAAAAGAAGTACATGTAACACAATTTTCATAAAAAATATTTAAAATTAAACTATTTACGCGCCATCTACTGGCACCGTGAAAATAAAAACATAGCTCCACTGCTGCAGTGATTGGGACCAATAGAGATCCTGAAACATAAAATTTCAAAGTTACTATTGAAATATAAGTTATTTTCTAACCCATCAACTAGGGGTTTTTTGATCGGATAAAAAAATGTCAATTTGGCGGTTTTTTAAACTGAAAATATTTTAGCTAATAAAAAAAAATTTCAACACTTCGTTATTTTTTCAACTTTTAATATTTTTTAAAAATCCTAGTTGATGGTATATGTAATAACTTATATTTCAATAATCACTTTGAAATTTTATGTTTCAGGATCTCTATTAGTCCCAATCACTGCAGCAGTGGGGCCATGTTTTTATTTTCACTGTCCCAGTAGATGGCGCATAAATCGTTTAATTTTCAATATTTTTTTATGAAAATTGTTTTACACGTGCTTCTTTTTATAATAAATGCTCATGCAAATTTTCAAAACAATTGGTGCAGTACTTTTCATTTTAGAAATTCCCAAAAGAGTATATGCATTAAGTACTTTTACACTAGGATAGCCCCTTAAGCTTTTAGTCTTATTCTAGTAAAAGTTATGAATCTTTTAAAGTACAAGGTGAAGATTCGTGAGTTGCAAAGTTTAATCGCAAAATTTGACTGACAAAATTTGAAATATAGATTTTAAATCAAATTCAAAAATAAAACATGAGTACAAAGAAGTTTTCTGGAAAGTTTTGGATCAAAATGTTTTATAGAAAACTTTTAACATCTACATTATAAATCCCCAAAATGACGCTATTTTTTTGAGATACCGATCATTGGTGGTGAATGGCTAATTTTGGTCTTACTTTATGTTTTTGATGGTACTGAAAACGAAAATCAAGTTTATTTTGAATTTTAGGTGGGAGAACATTGTCAAAATCGCAATTTTGTCCTAAAAATAAAATAAAATTAAACCACGTTTTTCTTAAAATTAAAAGTTGCACCATCTTTTTTCTATAACACATCTAGACCTAAAACTCCCCATAAAACTTCTTTGAACTCTATGGTTTAACATAAACGTAATCAAATAGATAAATTTTAAATTTTGTCACTTAATTTTTGCGATTTAACTTTGCAATTCACGAATCTGCACCTTTGATGAGAAATATATGCTGTAGATATTTTAGAAAAAAATATTAAAATGGAACAGAGTTGTAGCGAGTTAAACGTAAAAATTCGTGACTCCACTTTTTTTTCATTTTTAGGTTAAAATTGCGATTTTGACAATGTTCCCTGACATAAAATTCAAAATAAACCTCTTTTTCCTTGTCATCGCCATCGAAAACATAAAATAAGACCAAAATTAGCGGTTCACCGCCCATGGTCAGTATCTCGACAAATAAGCGTTATTTTGGGGATGTATAACGTCTATATTAAAAGTTGCTCCATTTTTTTTTTCTATTAAACATTTGTAACTAAAACTTTCCAGAAAACTTCTTTGTACTCTGTTTTAACATAAACGTGATTAATAAGATAAATTTTAAAATTTAAACTCAACTTCTGCGATTAAACTTTGCAATCCACGAATCTGCACTTTGTACTTTAAAAAATTCATAACTTTTACTAGAATAAGACTAAAATCTTAAAACAGATACCGTTGTCGTCAAAAAATGAGCAACATATAGTGTACAAACCTTAGAAAAAATATTAAAATGGGCCAGAGTTATAGCGAGTTAAACGCAAAAGAACGTGATTTCACTTTTTTATTTTTATGGTAAAATTGCGTTTTGACAATATTCCCCCACCTAAAATTTAAAATAAATTTCATTTTCATTTTCAGCACCGTCAAAAACATAATCTAAGACCAAAATTAGCCATTCACCACCCATGGTCAGTATCTCGAAAAATAACCGTTATATTGGGGATTTCTAATGTCGATAATAAAAGTTGCATTATTCTTTTTTCTATAATACATTTTGATCTAAAATTTTCCTGAAAACTTCTTTGTACTCTCAATTTTAACATAAACGTGATTAAGAGGCTAAATTTTAAACTACGTCACTTAACTTTTGCGATTAAACTTTACAATGCACAAATCCGTACCTTTTTCTTTGAAAAAATCATAACCTTTATCAGAATGAGAATTAAAGCTTGAAACAGGTACCGTTGTCTTCAGAAATATTAGAGCTATACACTGTAAAAAGTCAGAAAAAAATATTAAAACGGAACAGAGTTGTAGCGAGGTAAACACAAAAAAACATGATTTTATTTTTATTTATTTTTAGGGTAAAATTGCGATTTTGACAATGTTCCCCCACATAAAATTGAAAATAATCCTCATTTTCGTTTTCAGCACCGTCAAAAACATACAGAATGTCTAAAACTAGCCATTCACCTCTGCGTGGTCAGTACCTGGTCATTTTGGTGGTGCCTGCCGCTAGCCTAAAGCGATATAACGAAAAAATAACTTTATTCAATCACCAAATATATTAAAATCTTTTATGACTTTTACAACTTTAATACAACGACAACAATAAACTTCAAATGCAGCTGTTCTATAATCTGTCAACTTTCTATGTTTATATCGGTTTTTATACCTTTTCTGACTTTCTAGTAGACGTCAATAGACATAAAAGTAAACAGTGCAACAAATGACGGGTACAGGACTAGTCTGGGCAGATTATCGGAGAATAGGCCATTTTTGGGAAAAGTTATTTAACAGCAATTTTATTACTGGAATCGAATCTTATGATTGTATATATTAATAATATAGGTATGCAAAGTCAGCAGATAGTGTGCTACTTTTTTTATAAACAAAATGGCGCCCGAAAATCGTGTTTTTTCAATTTTTGCTCTATAACTCCAAAGATTTTAACTTTACACCAAAACCACCCAAATAAAAATTCACCGTAATTAAATTCTGCATAGAGACATGTTTTTCCCGATTTATTTCGACGAAAATTTTCACCGAAAAATGCGGGTTTTTCCAACAAAATCTTTAATTTTCAACTAAAATTTTAGATAAGTAATTGTTTATCAATAATTAAATAACTTGGTAATATAAAAGCTCTTTTCGTATAGATTATAATTCCAGAAGCCAATGGAAATTGAATGAATAGTTTAGCAACAATTGAATTGTTAATTAAAAATTTACGGTCGCTATAATAACCACAATAATTATGATACATAACTACGATTTTTGTATAAAAACACACTGTACCTATCTAATATACTTTACAGAATTGAAATTGGACTATTTAAGCGGCCTCAGGAATATTTTAAAATTATAAACAATTTTTTGGCTTATAAACAAATAGAATATCTCGGGAAATAGTAAATTAAATTAAATCATGAAAGCTGTATTATAAAAAGCGGCAGGACGCTTCTTTCAAAAGAAAAAACGTTTAATTGTGATGACTGGTTCCTGAGATACAACCGGTCAAAGTTGACCGGCATTTACGGCAAAGATATAAACAATAGGATTATAATTTTCGAACCATCACCTTTTTATTTTTGTCCTATTTCTCCACACTAAATTTCATATCTTTAAAACACTCATAACATATATTATTATAATAAAAACTATCGATATTACTAGTGAAAATTGCCAAAAATAGCAAAATTCCAATCAAAAATTAGGTTGGAGAAAATGTAACCTCAAAGTTCAATATCGCTATACGTTAAAAAAATGCATTTTCTCGGCTTCCCGTGGAGTAATTTTCTTCATTCTTTTTTTGTTCCCAAGTATCTCGAGTAGAGCCATCTAACCAACGCATTTATATGTCAAAGTTTCTTTTGTTTTGTTATAATAAATTAATTTATTTATTATAACAAAATTTTTTAATTTGTTTAAATAAAGATTGTTTAAATAATTATACAGCTTTCAAATGAGAATATTTCTGTTTTTAACGTTAAAAAGTACACTTGTAGTAAGTTTATCTAAAAAAAGTCTACAACTGAAAAAATATGTAGTTTTCTTTTCTTATAAACAAATTAATCTATTATAACAAAACAAAAGCAACTTTGACATTTAGTAATGCGTTATTTAGGTGGCTCTACTCGAGATACTTGGGAACAAAAAAAAGAATGAAGAAAATTGTTCCATGGGAAGCCGAGAAAATGCATTTTTTTAACGTATACCGATTTTGAACTTTGAGATTACATTTTCTCCAACCTAATTTTTGATTGGAATTTTGCTATTTTTGGCAATTTTCACTCGTAATATCGATAGTTTTTATTATAATAACATATTTTATGAGTATTCTAAAGATATGAAAATTGGTGTGGAGAAAGAGGAGAAAAATAAAAAGGTGATGGTTCGAAAATTATGATCCTATTGTTTATATCTTTGCCGTAAATGCCGGTCAACTTTGACCGGTTGTATCTCAGGAACCACTCATCACAATTAAATGTTTTTTTTTTCTTTTGAGAAGCGTCCTGCCGCTTTTTTTCCAATACCGTTTTCATGATTTAATTTAATTTAATATTTCCCGAGATATTCTATTTGTTTATAAGCCAAAAAATTGTTTATAATTTTAAAATATTCCTGAGGCCGCTTAAATAGTCCAATTTCTATTCTGTAATGTACATTAGATAGGTACAGTGTGTTTTTATACAAAAATCATAGTTATTCTTATGTATCATAATTATTGTGGTTATTATAGTGAACGTAAATTTTTAATTAACAATTCAATTGTTGCTAAACTGTTCATTCAATTTCCATCGGCTTCTGGAATTATAATCTGTACGAAAAGAGCTTTTATACTACCAAGTTATTTAATTATTGATAAACAATTACTTATCTAAAATATTAGTTGAAAATTAAAGATTTTGTTGGAAAAACCCGCATTTTCCGGTAAAAATTTTCGTCGAAGTAAATCGGGAAAAACACGTCTCTATGCAGAATTTAATTACGGTGAATTTTTATTTGGGTGTTTTTGGTGTAAAGTTAAAATCTTTGGAGTTATAGAGCAAAAATTGAAAAAAAAGATTCGGGCACGATTTTGTTTATAAAAAAAAGTAGCACACTATCTGCGGACTTTGCATACCTATATTATTAATATATACAATCATAAGATTCGATTCCAGCAATAAAATTGCTGGTAAATAACTTTTCCTTGTATTTTGCTAATTAGCCCAGAGTAGACTGTATTAGTTCAATGTACCCGTGTGTCTAGTAAAGTGGCGGTTACTGTATATAAAAAAGGTACATAAGACTTACTCTTCGACCAATTTTTCAATTTTGATCTGTCCTTCTAGATAATTATTCTTCAGTACAGAACTCAAATCCGTATCTGCGCTGGCAGGATCCTCAGTATCTTCTAAGTATGTATAATGGCTTTCATAAAGTTCTTTACGTCTTCGCTTTTGAAGTAACTCACCCAACTTCTGAAAACACCTTTTACCTAAAATAAGAGAAAGATAATTAGCCTAGTCAATGACCGTTTTGGAGTGACTTTGGAGAAAATTACACCGTATAGGAAAGTGCAAGCCAACAACGCTTTTCGTAGAAAACTTCTAGTCTTCAACGAACCCAAAGCTAACCCCAGTGCAGTAGCTGACGCCGGAACGCTTTTCCTTCTTGCGATGTTTGAGGCCAGAAATATGGAAAATCTAGATTGTTTTCGCTACCAGTCTTACTTAAAGGCTACTGCAGAGCAGCCTATACATTCTTTGTTCAAGTTAGCTGCACTACCCCCCACTTCATGAGCTTCCAGGCACTTTAGTTCAGAACCTACCAGCAGTGACTGAATGAGAAGAAGAATTCTCTCGAGTGGAGTTGGAAGAAGATTAACGAACACCTGACACCAATTATAATAGTACATGCTGCAGCTCCCGAGGAATTACTTTCCCTCATAGTGTGTACTTGCAAAGACGAATGTCTTTGCAAGTACACACTATATTTAGAAGTTTTAGTTGAGAAACTGCTTAAGGTATACTTACTTTCAGTTTTTATTTCAGATTCATTCAGCTTCAGTTTACTGTCTTTGACAACTTTGGTAATCAGCTTCTCGATATCACAATAACTAGGGAATTTTTTGTTGTTTTTGTATTTTTTAATAATGGCTCTGTTGATTTCGTTATATTCGGAATCCAGAAACATCAATTTGGAGTAAGTCAAGCGACCACAATATGGATTCTTCTTCATAAGCTCGCAATACTTTTTATAAACTTTGTCCAGTCTTGCCATATACCTAAAAATAAAAATGCATGCACTAAAACATTAAATTTTAAATTGTATTGAAATTTTTAAGAACTCATATTAAAAAGCAGGTATTGTTATCTTTTAATAATAGATTATTAAAGTTAAAGAATCAATTCTTATTTTAAAAATACTTATTTACTACAATGGCTTCTATTTTTGTAGCTCTACTCACATCATTAAAAATTAGAATTGTGATAATATTTTTTAACGTTTTAATAAAGAATGGGGAAAAACCAGGTTGTTTTCATTGTAACCATTGATTATAGTATTGGAGGGGGTATTAACCCCTTCAATATTATAATCAATGTTGTAACTAAAAAATTTCGTTGATACGAACTATAACAATTAATTGCTCTAAATGTTCTCCACTTTGGTCTGTACATTTCCTTGCTCGTTTTAAAATATTTTTAATAGCCACTTTACATGATGCAAGTAATTGCGAAATTTATTGCACAAGTTCTTGCAGCAAGAACTTCTGCAATAAGTTGCAACTAGCTTTCTGCAATAAAGTGATTACACGGTGCAAGTAATTGCATAAACTGACATGAAATGGACAGAAACTTTGACATACCATAAATTTTAGGTTATGTTGTTTTTATAAATTAAAAATATAATTTTTTGAGTAGAGTTATCAGATATATTAGATTAAAAATGTTAGATTATAATTTGAGAAAATTATAATATGTATTATGTATAACAAAATCAATTAATACCTAATGCAAGTATACCTATAATACATTATTCATTTACAAAAGGAAACAAGTTGTTAAATACAAAAGAAATAAAAATAGAATATAGTTTCATTAATCCCTATGTTGCATAATTAAAGTTATCCGCCAGAATAATGTTATCTGTGAAGCGTGAAATTTGTAAAAAGTTCCTCTAGTTTTCTCAAAAATTGTTAAGTTTGAAATTTAGGATGACAGAATGTCGAAAGTAACAGTCTAGCCTTAAAAGTTACTAAAAATATAACCAAATTGCAGAAAAAATTGCATGAAAAATAGGACATGTTCTATTTAGCTGCAACTTCTTGCAGCAAGAAATTGCTGCAAGAAGTTGCAGCTTTTCTGTGCAATTGGCGTATGGCACGATGCAATTTCTATTGCTGCAAGAAATTGTGCAATTAATTGCGCAATTAGTTGCATCGTGTAAAGTGGCTATAACCGATCTTAGAATTGCATTTGGATTGTTTTTTATTTCTCTGACAGTTTCTTGTATTCTTCTAATAAGTTGACCAGTATTTGTTTCAGAAGAATATAATTGTGATTGTAAATGAGCCCAAATATAACAACCTACTGGATTAAAATAAGGGAATCTTGAAAGCCAGTTGTGAGGGCAGTTACGGCGACCGATCCATGTATTACCAAAATTATCATTTAGAAAGTCGCTAACGATAAGACTGTAATGAGGCGATGTACCATCGTGCTGAAAGTACATATCTCATACTCTCTTGTCGTTTCCCTATTACTGAGGATCGTGATTTCTTCCAATATTCCTAACAATGTTTCTCCTATATTCAGCTGCTCTACGAGCTTCGCAGAATGAATTTCCAGCTGAATGCTTTGTTTGGTTTCTTGGTTTAGAGATCATAGTTCCAGAAGCTGGTGAAAATTGAACGAATATTTTAGCAACAATTCAATTGTTAATTAATAATTTACGGTCGCAATAATAACCAAAATAATTATGATACACTGATCAAACTTTGAAATCTTATAAAGACAAAATATAAGTTTTTTATTTTTTTGCATAATCTTTAAATGTTTAAAAAAAATAGTTATAAACAAATTAACGTTTCTCAGAAAGTTTTTATTATATTCTAATTTTAAAAAATAGTTAAAATGCGTATTTCAAATATCTTGAAAATGAATGCTTTAAAACTTTTTTGCAACCATTTGCAAAAAACTTATGAAACAGCAAAGTAAACATACGATTACTACGTTGTTTATAATTTTTGACGTTATACTTCTTTAGGCGCCATTGGGAGTGAATTTTTATTATTCTGCGCGCATGCGCACACAGACAGTATGGAGTTCGTTGCTAAATCTTTTAAATTATGTATGTATCAGTCCCAAAAGGGCGTGGAAAGAACATATTAGTGTTTTTAGAAAATATATTTATTATAATTTTTGTATTGTATTTTTATACTTCATTTGATCTATTTGTCACTATATCTGGAAATTTTGTATTTTGTATTTTGACAACGGCACCCGATTTGGGCGTCGAAACGTTAATAAAAATCATTTTTTAATAATATTGTGGCTTATTTCCCATTCTAAATAGTTAAAATTGTAAAAATGCCAAAAGAAAATAGCTTCAGAACAACATCTGGAAATCTTGTAATCCGTAAAAACCAGGGGAGTCTAGCTCAGTAGTAGAGCGTTCGACTGGAGATCGAGAGGTCCCCGGTTCAAATCCGTGTGTTTTCTAAATTGTTTTTTATTTTTGGTACTGTTTTAATAAACATTTTTGGAAAGTAGTAAGCAAAAATTAGTTTAATCGTTAAATAAAATACAAATAACCTGTTGAAAGTATATTTATTTCGTTGAAATCATATAATAGGAGTATAACTTCTTATGTGCGTACAAAGTACACACAAATTTTTTTTTAATTCTTTCAAAGCGTAAAAGTGAGTTTCAAGTACAAGCTAATTATTTACAAAAAATATCGATTATCAGTTTAATGGTTATATTTTAATGAAAGATTATACATATATTTTTTTGTAATTTACACGCGCGAAAGTAGACTAATACAGTACTGTAGCTAAAATTTTCACTCGACTCGACGACCGCCGCGCTACGTACACTTAATAAATAAAATCATAGTACATATTATGTATGCTGCGTGTCAGTCGCTTCGAGTGAACATTTTAGCTCCGGCTCTGTATCAAGCCTACTTTCGCGCTAAAAATTACAAAAAAAGTATTTTTAATCTTTGATTAAAATATAACCATTGAACTAATATTTGATATTCTGTGTGAGTAATTAGATTGTACCACAGACTCACTTTCAAGCTTTGAAACAATTAAAACAAATTATAAACTACGGAGCAATCGTAAATTTACTTTGCTGTTTCATAACTTTTTTGCAAATGGTTGAAAATTTTTTTTAAAGCATTCATTTTCAAGATCTTTGAAATACGCATTTTAAGTATTTTTTAAAATTAGAATATAATAAACAGTTTCTGAGAAATGTTAATTTGTTTATAACTATTTTTTTAAACATTTAAAGATTATGCAAAAAAATGAAATTTATATTTTGTCGACAACATATTAAATAGGCATCACATATTTATAATCTTTCTAAGTTTGATCAATGTCTCATGATTATTTTGGTTGTTGACTTGCGACTGTAAATTGTTAATTAACAATTGAATTGTTGCTAAAATATTCGTTTAATTTTCAACGGCTTCTGCAGTTATAATATATACCAAGAAAGCTTTTATTTCAGTTATTTAATTATTGACAAATAATTACTTCTCCAAAAAATTTATTTGAAAATTCGAGATTGTTAGGAAAACCCACATTTTCCGAGGAAAATATTCGTCGGAAAAACATGCCACCATGTAGAATTTGGGGTGAATTTTTATTTGAGTGTTTTTGGTGTAAAGTTAAAATCTTCTGAGTTATAGACCAATAATTGAAAAAAACACGATTTGGGGGCGCCATTTTGTTAATATAAAAAGTAGCACACTATCTGCGGACTTTGCATACCTATATTATTAATATATAGGATCATAATATTCGATTCCAGCAATAAAATTGCTGGTAAATAACCTTTCTTTGTACTTTACTAATTAGACCAGCGTATTATAACTATTTTTTTTAATTTAAAGATTATGCAAAAAACCAAAAATTTATATTTTGTCGATAAAATATTAAATAAGCATCTCATCTTTATAATCTCTATAAGTTTGATCAATGTATCATGATTATTTTGGTTATTATTGCGATCGTAAATTGTTAATTGACAATTGAATTGTTGCTAAAATATTCGTTTAATTTTCACCGGCTTCTGGAAATATAATCTATACCAGGAAAGTTTTGATGTCACTACGTTATTTAATTATTGATTAATAATTACTTACCTAAAACTTTATTTGAAAATTAGAGTTTTTGTTGGGAAAACCCGCATTTTCCGAGGAAAATTTTCGTAGGAGCAAATCAGGAAAAACATATCTATATGCAGAATTTAATTGCGGTGAATTTTTATTTGGGTGTTTTTGTTGTAAAGTTAAAATCTTCGGAGTTATAGAGCAATAATTGAAAAAAATACGATTTGTCGGCGCCATTTTGTTTATAAAAAAAGTAGCACACTATCTGCGGACTTTGCATACCTAGATTATTAATATATAGGATCTTATAATTCGATTCCAGCAATAAAATTGCTGGTAAATAACTTTTCCATGATTTTTGCTAATTAGCCCAGAGTATTGTAGCAAAACGTTTATTTTTATTTTTCATGTAAGACGTAAAAAACCTTTATACAAAAATCTAAAATACCTGTCCATTTTTAGATAAGACGAATCTTCTTCTTGATCAAAGTCAATCTCAGCCTCTTCCAACCTTTTAATGATCACTACAAGTTTCTTAATAGTTTTTTCTAATTTCTTTAGTTTAATTAATTGTTCTTTATCACATTCGATAGATCCAGTCTTTACAGCTTCCTTCAAATGCTGAAACACCTCATTGAAGCATATCACTGACTGTATCGCAGACTTTTTGGTCTTCGCTATATTATCAGTCAATAATCGTTGAAAACCTTTCGAGGTTCCATATTCCTCTATACATTTATTATAAAAAGTCCGCAGCATAGGAAATTTTTCCTTGATAGTGACGTACTTAGTGTTTTGTATATTCCTATCTATAATAGTTAAAAACCTTTCCAATAAAAATGTGTTTGAGGGTTCTTTAGCAGAAGTTGAGGAGCAAGGTTGAACATCATCTGAAATTTCATAAAAAAACTTGTTTATTCATATTCGTAACAAATATGGAAGTTTATTTTAACAATTTACACAAAATCACAAGACATTATCTTGTTTAGCATTTTACGTTGATAAGGATTTATCCCTTTTGTGGATTTTAGAAAAGCATTTGACAATGTCAATCACGAACAATTAATAGATGTTCTGCGAAAGAGAGGTATTGACAACAAGGATATTTGGATTGTGGCAAACCTATACTGGGGTCAAACAGCAAGAGCAAAAATTGGCAATGAACTTACTGAAAGTGTGGAGATCAAAAGAGGTGTATTCCAAGGAAATATTTAAAAAATGTATGTCAAATACAAATGAGGACATAAAAATAAACGGTGAGTTAACGAACAATATAAGATATGCCGATGACACGGTGATCCTAGCCAGTAGCATAGATGAATTACAACACGCAATGGAAAGGGTTAATTTAGTTCAGAGGTTCCCAAACTACTTTTTCTCGTAGACCACTTTAAAAAATTTACTGGTTTCGGTGGACTCCCAGCAGAAGTGGTATTTCGTAGCTATGAACGTCAGTGGCGGGTCTAGAAAATTGCCTGGGCGTGGGGGGAACTTGGATGGAAAAAAATAAGAAATTAATAAAGGTCGAACCGTCTTTTTCTTCTTTTTTTTTTCTCAAAATATCATTCTAGTATGGTATAACTAGACCCAAACCCAGACATCCAAAGTGAAAGTTATCCTGCAACACCAAATTGTTTTATATGGTCCACATAATGTTCAGAAAAAAGTCACACCATTTTGAGCGTCGGGTTTGGGGGGAAAGGGGGGAGAAATCGGTAAATTCGTAGTTTTTTACGTTTTTCGTCAATATTTCTAAAACTATGCAGTTTAGCATGAACAACCTTCTATACAAAAATATTCTACATTAAATTTGAAATAAAAAAGGTCCTATGCATAATACTTCTAAAATGAACGGTTCCAAAGTTACAGAGATAGTATATTATAATTGGTCCAAATAAAGGCCTAACCCAGACATCTAAAGTAAAAGTTTTCCTCCAACACAAAATTGTTCTATATGGTCCACATATTGTTCAGTAAAAAGTTACACCAATTTGAGCGTTCGGTTTGGGAGGGAGATGGGGGAGAAGTCGGTAAATTAGTAGTTATTTTACGTTTTTCTTCAATATTTCTAAAACTATGCTTTAGCGTAAATTATGTTCTATACACAAATTTGCTACATGAAATTTAAAACAAAAAAGGTCCAATACATAATTGTTATAAAATCAACGGTTCCAGAGTTACGGAGGGTGAAAAGTGGAGGTTTACGATACTTTTTATATTTTTTGGGCAATTTATAATATTATTACCGATGAAAGAAATTTTTTTGTAAATAAAATTTGCTATTTCAGTGGCCGATGGTATGTTAGTGATAAGCCCTTGAAGAAACGTCAACGTCACCACCCAAAATCGTCATCAATTGTCCAAATAATATAAAAAGTATCGAAAACCTCCACTTTTCACCCTCCGTAACTCTGGAACCGTTGATTTTATAACAATTATGTATAGGAACTTTTTTGTTTTAAATTTTATGTAGAACATTTTTGTATAGAACATTGTTTACGCTAAATCATAGTTTTAGAACTATTGACGAAAAACGTAAAAAAACTAATAATTTACCGATTTCTCTCCCATCTTCCCCCCTCCCCAAACCGGACGCTCAAAATGATGTAACTTTTTACTGAACACTGTGTGAACTATATAGAACAATTTTTTGTAGGAGGAAAACTTTTACTCTGGATGTCTGGGTTAGGCGTTTTTTTGGACCAATTACACTATACTACCTCCGTAACTTTGGAACCGTTCATTTTAGAAGGATTATGCATAGGACCTTTTTTATTTCAAATTTAATGTAGAACATTTTTGTATAGAGGGTTGTTCATGCTAAACCGCACAGTTTTAGAAATATTGACGAAAAACATAAAAAACTACGAATTTACCGATTTCTCCCCCCTCCCCCCCCCCCAAACCCGACGCTCAAAATGGTGTGACTTTTTTCTGAACATTATGTGGACCATATAGAACAATTTGGTGTTGGAAGAAAACTTTCACTTTGGATGTATGGGTTATGCAATTATTTGGATCAATTTTATCATACTATTCCAAGCGATTTTACAGTGATTTGGAATTTATTTGAAGTTTGCATTTTTTATCGTAAAGTATCAATGGAAAAAATAATGGTTTAATAGAAGGGACTCAAAAATGTGATTATTAGGCATTATAACAAGTTTCTTTATTTAACACATGGTTTTGATCAAATTTTAGGGTAGAAAACTTGTAGAATAATGTTTTTTACATTTACCTCCATTCCCAAAATACATGGTTTTCTATTTGAGTGAAAATTTACCAAGAGATAGTCAAAACACAGGACTTTAAGTTGTTAAAAGAATTTGTATAGTTTTACAATACAAGAAAAGTTACATGCACTAATATCAGAGTCAAAATTATATAGTCCAGTCGGGTTAGCATTTGATCTTGCATGCCGAGCTACCCAAGCAAGATTCTATTTTTCTAAGCTTTAGGAGGTCAACAGTAGTGTAAATTTAAAATCTCGAATGAATTCTGCTGTTGCATTAGCCGCCATCTTGATTTTAAAGGAAAACCGTTTTTGCTCAATATCTCCGCCATTTTTAACTTTCCGACAAAAAGTGTAGGGACTGAAATTGTTGAAAATATGATTTCCTATAAATAATTTCTTTTATTATACATTTTTTTGTGCCGTCGATATTTTCCGAGTTATGGGGGAAAATGGTAACAATTAGAGCATAATTATTGAATTATCTTGTTTATTGTTAGTTTTATAACAAAAATGTACCTATACAAAAATGAACAGAATTAAATTTTATACAATTTTAATATCTTTCATTTTTTTTTGCTAAAATCAATATTTCAGGTAGTACGTATGCGGTAAAGGCGCGAGCATAAGATCTGATTGGTTTGATAGCAGTGGTTTTTGTTCAATATCTCCGCCATTTTCAACTTTTCGACAAAAATTTTAGGAACTGAAATTGTTTCAAGTAAATAGTGTGTACAATAATTATTACAATTTTTTTAACCATTTTATTCGTACGGTCGATATTTTCCGAGTTAATTGTACTTAAAGTAGACGCCTATATTTTTGACTCTGATATTATTCCACGCGTTTTTTTATATTGTAAAACTATAAAAAAAAAATTAACCATTTAAAGTCCTGTGTTATGGCTATCTGTGGGCAAATTTTTAGTCAAATCGAAGAACATGTTTTTTAGGAATGGAGCAAAATATAAAAAACGGTGTTTTAATGTTTTCTATACAAAAATAAAATTTTTAATCAAAATAACTTATTATAATGCGTTATAATGATATTTTTGTGTCCCTACTGTTAAAACATTATTTTTTCCATTGATTTCCATTGATATATTACGAAAAAAATGGAAATTTGTTTAAATAAATACCAAATCACTATAAAATTTTCGTGGACCCCCACTTACAACTTGTGAACCCCCATTTTTATTTCACGCCAACGTAGACCCCCGTTGAGTCCCTCGTGGACCCCTGGGGGTCCACCTGGACCACTTTGGGAATCACTGATTTAGTTAGGGAGGAATACGGCCCAGCCCCAACTTCAAAAAGACAAAATGGATGCTGATAAGCAAAAAGCAACAACCTGCTCGACAGTTACGGATAAACAACATACTAGTTGACCATGTAGAATCATATGTATTATGTATACTTTGGCACCAACGTAAATGCAAAATGGGAACAGGGCACAGAAATTAAGGCGACAATAGAACGAGCTAGAGCAGCATTTAACAATATGAAAAAGCCCCTCATATGCAAGGATTTGTCCCTTCCCCCAAAACTAGGTCTAGTTAAATGCTACATTTTTTCGATCTTACTATATGATGCGGAGGTCTAGCCGCTGACAGAGACGCTCACGAAAAACTAGAAGCAATCGAAATATGAACATTTCATACTTTCTGTCGGGTGTACTGACAAGGAATAGGCATGAAAAAAATTAATGCGGCCAACATACAAGAGAGAGGTCCTAGAGAGAGACAGAGAATGGCCGGAAAAATTTGACAGGCCGTGTAATTTGAGTTGACTAAATAGTGGCCCAAATAAACTTAAATCGGGGAAATGGACCTCATATTTTTTTAACTTGGTATCAGGGCTGATAGGCAGTATTTAAAAAAGAATGTGTGTGTACTTTGTACGCACGTAAGAAGTTATACTTCTATTATATAATTTCAAAGAAATAAATATACTTAACAGGTTATTTGTATTTTATTTAAATATTAAACTAACTTTCTTACCTACCACGCAAAAAAAAATAATGTGTGTGTACTTTGTACGCACGTAAGAAGTTATACTTCTAAATATGATTTCAATGAAATAAATATACTTTCGGACAGTTTATTTGTATTTTATTTAAAGATTAAATTAATTTTTACTTACTACTTTCCAAAAATTTTTATTAAAACAATACCAAAAATTAAAAAAAGATTAGAAAACACCAGGATTTGAACCGGGGACCTCTTGATCTCCAGCCCAACGCTCTACCGCTGAGCTATATCCTTTTGTTTATATGGGCTACAAGATTTCTCAGACATAGTGACAAACATACGAAGTGAATTATAAAATAATGTAAATATTACTTATTATCTTATTCCCGAGGTAGACAAGTCCAAATACACAAAAATTATAATAATACAGAGTTATTTATGATATAAATGTTAAAAGCACAATTTTAAGGCACGTATATGAAAGATTCGCTCGCTCATTCTGCAATTCACATGAGTGCCTTAAAAATGTACTTTTTAACACCTATATCATACAATATTTTTTCTACAAACGTCTTATATATCAAAAATTATAATTTATTCATTCTCAATTACAGGACAATACCTAAAAAACTTTTACTTGAACTTGACTGACATTCCATTTTTATATTTTTCTTGACATTACATCAAAATTGCCTATACTATCAATACGTAAATCATAACAACTATAGAATAACATCTACTTTTATTTTTGTATATTCTAACAAATTTTAATAGTTTTTTTCTACAAACGTGTTAAAAATGCAATAATACAGTTTAAATTAAATTTTAAAAAACCTTTTAAACCACCTTTTTCAAATTGCGCAAGTTGTATTATTAATATTATAGGTCTGGATCCCGCGTATGAAAAAAAAGTTGATTAATAGCACAATGATTAATCACAAAACGTCATCTTTAAAGAGCTCTAGATCCCTTAATAATCCTCCCTTAATAACTTCCCATCCATCACAACTTCTACAGAAATTTGCCTCATCAACAACGGGAAAGACAAATCCCAGATCAAGCCACTCAGGATAATATTCAGGAAGAACCCGACGAACCAGATAACTGCAATGAAAGCGATGATGACTAGTTAAGTTTATTTTTACTGTGTTTCCTACTTTTTTCATATTATATACCAATTTTTAACTTTTTCACAAAAATTCTGTGTTTTGTTAATTAAATTGAATTTAAAAGAATAAAGATACAAGTACAGTCCAAGTATTACAATTGGAAGACAATGGGTATAAGTGCTGTTTCTTATTTAAAAATAGGTTATAAAATGCCAAGTTTCTTTAATCTGATATATGTAATTGTACTATTACAAAAAAGTTTTTAAAGTAAAAAAGACCAGCCAATCACTAACTATTTTGAAAGACAAGCGACAGAATTTAGAAAAGATGTTAAACTTCAAACTTAATTTTCTCAAAAGTACCAAAAATGCACTTGTATCCCTTGGCTTCTAAACGCCTTATTTACTGTGTGTTTACTTTCAAATTAGATATAGGAGTACACCCAATTACATGGCAACACTGCTCCCCGCTTCCCAAATCCAAGTCGCACGGATTTATTCAGTCATCCGTCGATTCTACAGTGACAATGCAATTCATTCTCAGAAGCAATGTTGCCGATTTTAACGTTTACTTCAGTCGCTTATCCCTAATCGAAAACTAAATGTATGGTATGGAATGGACAGAACGAGAATACATACAAGGACAATAATCACCGAAGGAAAAATATACAAATTTGAAGAAGTAGAAAGATTTCAGCACCTACTAGCAACAATTACCAGGAAACCTCATAAAATTTTATTTTTTCTACAACCAAATAATATTTTATCTACAAGCAGTAGATATAGACGATATACACCTAGTATAAGAATAATTAATAAGTATTAATAACATCCAAATACCTGGGATCAATTCTTCTGATAAGTTCTTGTTAAAATTCTCACTGTCGCCATCTTTATTTCCCTCAAACGTACATTCTAGATCATTTAATAACTGTTTATCTTCATTATCGTCACTTTCAGGTCCAATATCTTCATCATTAATTTCTATAGTTTCATTTATTATGACATCTTCTGATTTACTACCTTTCTTACTATTACTAGATTCTTTATCATTAATGTCTACACTTTCTTTTGTTACAGCATCTTCTGATTTACTATCCTTCTTACTATTACTAGATTCTTCTTCATTAATTCCTATACTTTCATTTGTTACGACATCTTCTGATTTACCATCCTTCTTACTATTAGTAGATTCTTCATCATTAGTTTCTGATCTTTCATTTGTTATGACATCTTCTGAGGTACCACCCTTCTTACTATTAGTATCTTCATAATTGATTTCTATATTTTCATTTATTATGACATCTTCTGAGGTACCACCCTTTTTACTATTAGTAGATTCTTCATCATTAATTTCTATACTTTCATTTATTGTGACATCTTCTGAGTTACCACCCTTCTTACTCTTAGTACAGTCTTCATCATTAAGTTCTATACTTTCATTTGTTATGGCATCTTCTGTGGTACCACCCTTCTTACTATTAGTAGATTCTTCATAATTAATTTCGATACTTTCATTTAATGTGACAGCTTCTTTCTTACTACTAGTAGATTCTTCATCTTCATCATTAATTTCTATACTTTCTGTTTTACTATCCTTCTTACTATTAAAAGATTTTATCTTTGAATGTATTAAGATTTCTCTAAGTTTCCCCTTAGCAGGTTTTTTCTCTTTTATACCATGATTACCACCATTACTTTGCAGTTTTGGTGGTGGAGACTCTATTTCATCGTCACAGATAACTACAGGATCTGGGATTCTTTTGTGCAGGGGGTTCTTAACTTTTTTCCTTTTCTTGCGGTTAACGGGAGTTAGCTGTAATTAAAAAAAATCACTTAAGCAATTAAAATATTAACTTAGAAATAACATGAACAAAAAATTTAAAGACAGATCAAAAACACATCAATAATAATTTATGTGTTCAATCACAAATTAACCCCTTAATTTGTAATCTCACATTAATTTTAACTTCATAGTTTCATTGTGTAGAATAGCAATATCTATAATACGTATAGTTTAATTATGAGTTTATTTAACTTCCTATAGAATTGAATCAATTGCTAAATTCTGTTGCAATAATTTCGTAGTTCAAAGTATGTAGATAGATAGATAGATAGATAAATTTATTGATCTTTTTGTATCATTTACATGACATAAGACAAGTCACAAACATGGTATACTTATAGTACAATAAGTAGGTTATTAAAAAATACTACACTAAAGTAAACTAAAGTTATCTTATTAAAAACATTAATGGTAACAAACATTTAGTAGAGAAGAAGATTACGAGACTGATAAAATATTGTTAAAAGTATAAAAATATCGGAATCAGTTGCTAGCTATTGTTCCAGCCAATAAATTCGTCTAGAGAATAAAAACAATGTTCAGTTAAAAACAACTTTAACCTGGTTTTGAACTTGTTAAAATGCAATATTTCTTTTATTGAATTTGGTAGCAAATTAAAAAATTGTCCTCCGGCATACATTGGAGACTTTTTTAGTTGAAATCGGTTGAATTTGTTTAGGTGGATATCACCTTTATTTCTCGTGTGGTAATTATGGACATCACTATTTATTTGAAACTTATTCTTATTAAGAAAAGTGTAGGTTAATAGTTTGAAAAGATAGATGCATGTGCAGGTCATAATATTATTCTTTTTAAATGTATCTCTACAAGATTCGTTGTAATCTAAGTTAAAAATTAGGCGAATGAATCGCTTTTGAAGGACGAATATTCGCCCAATTTCCGTAGCTCTGCCCCACACAATTATATTGCAGCTGATGGCGGAGTATACAAATGCATAGTACAAGTTAAGTAGGTAAGATTGATAAAAATTTGATTTCAAACTATTGAAAGCAAAGTAGAGTTTATTTAGTTTTTTACAGAGAGAGTCAATTTGATGATTAAAATTTAATTTGGAATCTAATTCCATTCCAAGGAATTTAGTGTGTTCGACAGTCTCAAATTTGCAATTATTTAATGTTAAGGTTATATTGTCACCTTCCTTAGGTGGAGATGTGAATTGGATAAAAATGGTCTTATTTTCATTGATAAGAAGGTGATTTATTTGACACCAATGAATGAATTCATTCATGGTTATTTGTATTTTCTTATGCAACTCGTCTAAACCATTAGCTACAATTACAATTATTGTGTCGTCTGCATATATAAAAACACGTCCATTTTTTATACTTAAAGGTAGGTCATTTATGTAGAGGAGAAATAAAAGTGGTCCTAATACTCCACCTTGCGGAGTTCCAATAGGAGTACTAAACTCATCAGACAACTCATCATCAACCTGCACCTTGAGTGTTTTGCCAGACATATATGAGTTAATCCAAGATTGAATTGGACCTCGAATACCCATTGCTTCAAGTTTTATTGATAAGTAGTTATGGTTAATCGTGTCAAATGCACGGGTTAGGTCGAAAAATATGCCCACTAAGTAGTTGTTCTGATCAATATTTTCATGGACATATTGTACAAGCTCTATTGAAGCAGTTTTTGGATTGAATAGTTCTAGCGAAAACCATGTTGGGATTGAGTAATTATTTTATTGTGGTCTAAGTATTCAATTAACTGTTTGTACACTACCAATTCAATAATTTTAGAGAAACAGCTAAGTATACATATCATTCTGTAATTCTCGACACATTGTGGATCATCTTTTTTAAATAAAGGAATGGTTCTATTTACTTTTAATGTTGTTCTGAAGCTATTTTCTTGTGGCATTTTTACAATTTTAACTATTTAGAATGGGAAATAAGCCACAATATTATTAAAAAATGATTTTTATTAACGTTTCGACGCCCAAATCGGGTGCCGAATTTTGACAACGGCACCCGATTTGGGCGTCGAAACGTTAATAAAAATCATTTTTTAATAATATTGTGGCTTATTTCCCATTCTAAATAGTTAAAATTATTTACTTTTAGTTTTTTTGGGAACTTACCTTGAGTAACAAATAAATTGGTAATGTGAGATAGTTGGACAGAAATTATTTCTACACATTCTTTCAATACAACAGCCAGTATTTCATCAATACCAGCAGAGTATTTCTTTTTAAGTGTTAGAATTATCTGCTGAATACCATCTTGAGTGACTGGTGCAAAAAACATTGAATTCAGACCTCGTATCTTATTTGATGTGCAAGAATTAAGGGGTAGATTTAAGCTGTCGATCTTATCAGAAACAAAATTTGCGAAATAGTGACCGAATGTGTTTGCGACCTCTTGTTTCTCAGTTATGGTCGACCCATTATTTAACAATATAATTTCTTTTTTTTTTTGTTTCCCTCTATACAGTTTTGAGTTAACCATATTCCATAGAGACTTAGCTTTATTATTCGAGTTGTTAATTATTATATTAGAACGGTATAATTTTTTCTCGTTGCAGATTTTTATATCGATTGATTTTTTTTTGTTTTTTATAATATTCTGTTAAGGAGGGATCATTAGCTTTTTGTTTTAGCCAATTCAGGTCTTTTAATTGTTCAAGTTCATAGTGTAATTGACTAGAGAAGGGTATTTTATTTCCGTGTTTGGCGTGTTGTACCATATTTTGTTTCGGAAACGCTACCTCAAAGCACCACTGAAAATGTGACATGAAATCATCAAACACACTATCAATGTCCTTCAATTTTACGTCTTCAATTGGAATTGTTTTTCCGTATAAGGTTTTAAATTCTAATAACGAGTTTTTATTAAATTTCCTTATTATTGTGTTTTTATATGACTTTTGCTTAATTGGGATTTGTAAAGACCATGATAGGATTTGCGCTCGGTGATCCGATGTACCTAGGCAGATTACCCTAGAGGTATGATTCTCGATGTTACTGACAACATAGTCAAGACCACTTGATGTTAGTTTGTCACGGTATATTGCAGTACGTGTTGGTTCGCTATATGATAATTTCAAATTAAACATTTGAAATATGTCAAATAGCTGTTTTTTATAGTAACAATTTCCCGTAAAATCAATCTTAAAATCTCCACTAAGGATAATGAATTTGTACTTAGCTGTAATGTAAGTTAAAATAACTGTTAGCTTATCAAGAAAGATCTGTGAATGCGACTTTGTAGAAGAGCTACGGTACAGGGTTATAATACACATATTTTTGTTAACTTCAATTGCCGAGCACTCAAAATGAAGCTCTAATGATGAGTTAACGAGATGACTTATATTATTACATGAATCAAAAAGTTCTGATTTTACAAATATAGCTGTGCCACCATGTATTAGATTGCTACGTGTATAACTAGAAGCTAGTTTATAATTTGCAATTTTAGAAGCTTTTAATTTGTCTTCACACATCCAGTGCTCAGATATACATATAAATGTTGGTTGATTCAGGTCGCAGTATAATTCTAAAATATTGATCTTATTGGCTAGACTTTGGATATTTATATGAAGCAAATGATACTTATCAGTTTCGCTTTCATTTAGGGTACCGTCCGAGTTATTGGTGAGGCTGGTTTCTGAAAATTTCCATTCAACTGATCTGAAAAGTTTCCCCTTGGTTGAGGTTGAGGATGTTCCAGGAACCGTTGACCTTGCCTGAAGTTGAATCGACTAAAATATACGTTTTTCGGCCAGAAATTTTTTTCGTACTTTTTTTTTGTAGAGAGGGATCGACTCCTATCATGAAGGCTTGGCTATTGGATCGGACAAAGTATTGTGACATTATTTATGATGCTGCTCACAACCCGGCCTATTTATTTCCGAAGCTTCTCGGCGTTACGAGAAAAGGCCAGACCTTACCAGGGCGTTCGAGGCGAGCGCTGCCGAAGTATATATAAAGAACTGAAATTCGTCCGCAGGCCATATCATACCAAAATTCCAATACGGATTCCAGTCAGGTAAATCTACTAAACATGCATTAATAGATTTCACTACCAAAGTTACTCAAACCATCAACGATGGTTCATTCGCCATAGCCACATTTCTGGATGTGCAGAAGGCTTTCGACCAGGTCTGGCACGACAGGCTTGTTCGGAAACTTCTGGACATCGGGCTACCATTGCAATTTACCAAAATTGTACACTCCTACCTCCACAACCGTACTGTCAGAGTTAAAATAGGCGATCAAAAGTCCACCCCCTTCACTCCACAAGCTGGAGTTCCCCAGGGTTCAGTCCTAGCACCGCTGTTGTACATCATCTACAACAGCGACATCACTAACCAAAATATCCCAGGTACTCGGCTGTTTCTCTATGCAGACGACACGACTCTGCTCTCAACAACCTCTCGATACAACCCAAGACTCCTCTTCAGAAGAGCCCAGGCTCTGTTGGACGGCGTCGGCGAATGGTGTTGTAAGTGGAGAGTCACGCTGAACGCGAACAAAACATCAACAATTGTGTTTCGCGCCCCTTCTGTGTCAAATAGAATCATAGCCAATGAAGACGACCAATATCCACTGAGACTGTTGGGAGAAAGGCTTGTTGTTAGCCCGACTGCGAACTATTTGGGAGTACTGTTCACCAGGACTCTCAACTGGAACGCAGATCTAAAGGCAACTTTAGATAGGGTAAGGAACAGGGCCAGACTTCTCAACGCTCTCTCGGGAAAAATTGGCAAGACACACAAGAAGACTCTCATTCACACTTACAAGACCTTTATTCGACCCGTCATGGAGTACAAATCGTGTATCTACTCTCTCTGTTCAAGACAAAAACAAGAGTGGTTGTTGAGGACAGAACGAAGAATCTTGCGTAGATGCAACTATGAGCACTGGCGATATCCCTCAAACGAAATCCATAACATCTCGAACACCCCCAAAATCACCGAGAGAATAAACTCTCTGAACAGAAACTTCACAATCAAAGTAATCAACGGCCCCCCTTCCGACACACAAGAATCTCTCAAATGTTTCTGTTCATCTTCCGGCCACGTACTCCACCGAAAGCCCAAACGCAAAAAGATTCATGTACCGTCCGCTCTAATGCAAACATGCATTGACGAACTCCCGGTGGAGTACGAAAACATCCTTGAGGCTACCCCGTTAGCCTACCGCACCCACCTCTAACATTTCCTCTTCCCTACCCCGAACAGGGAGAAGTTGGTTTTTTGCGGTTTCCCAACTTCATTGCACAATTATACCTGTTCGTCCCAAGAAAATAGCCGCAACTATTTTCTCCACTCGAACGCACACTGTCCACGCTGCGCTCAAAGCCACCTCCTGACCGCCGACGAGGGACGCAGGTTCGCCTGTCGTTGTACAATGGTTTCTAGGGAGACTGGTCGAGAGCAAAGCACGGACAGTACACGTAAATGTCTATGGAACCAACAACAATCCATCAAACTTTCTTCTCTATTGACTTCTTAGCCTTCTGGACACCACCGTCCGGCATAACCCAGGACCCAAGAACACCAGGACACGGCGCTTGCCCCAGTGTGTTTTTCGGACTGTTTGCTTTTGCCGCCAACACTACACATTCACCACAAACCCTGAAGAGGACAAAATCCTAAACGGGGAAGCACATTGCACGCATTTCTTCTAAGCATTTTCTAGACAAGCAAATCAAACAATGTGATGATGTCCGCAGGCCAGTCAGTTACTAATTTCGACGCGATATTATATTGTTACGTTTTTGTGAACGGGTTTGAAATGTATTTTTAAAGTAGATAAATAAATAATTTCAAATGAATTAAATAAGTTAGTATGTAAGTGTAAAATAAATTAGATATAGTGTTGTAAAATTAAGTGTTAAATTGTAAGTGTTATAAATTAAACAATTTCAAGTAAGTCTTTTATTTATTTAATAATAATTAAAAGTCAATTCGCGTAATAGTTCACAAATAAATAAATCAGTACAGTAATAACCCAACAGTATGTTGGAAGTTTCTTTACATAAGTATTTTGTTCGCCTGATTGTTTCGTAATATAGGCCTTTATATTGTCTTCTGTTACAGTATCAGGGACTCGTGACAAGAAAAGTCAAATTTTCTTCTCAGTTTTATCTATACCCTGGAAATTTTCATCCCCATCTCCACTGCCTATATTATGGTTACGGGTTTTCCTAGTTTTCCTTTTTACTGAGGTAAAACCTTCTGCTTCCGACGGGTGATGATTAGCTTCATTTATTTTTGATGTTGAAGGTTTCATTCCTGCCAGATTGTCATTGGTTAAGTTGATTACTTTATTTAATTTTTGTTCACTTTGTACTCTCATGATTTCAGCTGCTACCTGGTTAACCTGTATCATTGGATCACCCTGTAAATTAGGAGTTCCCATATGTGTTGGTGATGACAAATTGCCTTGATGTTTATTTTTGTTGATTTGGTTTTTTGTTACAGATAAGGTTTTTGTATCACTTACCTTATCTATTGGAAGCAAGTTTTTTGGTTGGTTGCTATTTTGATATGGTCTTGGTAGATTTTTATTAAATGATGAAATTTTATTTTCTAATGACGTTATTTTCTCGTTGAGTAAAAGGATTACCTGGCATTTATCGGATATTATAGTGTCTTTGTCTGTTATTATTTGTTTCAAGAGTTTGATTTCTTCTCTAAGGTAGGAGTCTTCATTTATGTCAATCTCGGCAGCTTGTTGAGATGGTTCATGTTTACAGTCTGTTTTTTTTTTAGTTCACTAGCTTGTTTTAAACATGCTGGGTGGAATATTTCACTGCACTTTATGCACGTCACTTTACTTATACTACACTATATATCTGTTATAGTCAAAGCCCGAATTTCAGGCACTCCTAGGTTTGACTAGGCAATCCTCAGGTCTGACTGACGGTCTTAGTCAAAGCCCGAAATAAATTACAGTTTCGGCCTTTGACTAGTCAAACCTAGGAGAGACTAAGTTGGTCAGGCAAAGGTCGAAATTTAATTTTATGAAATCGGGGTTTGACTAGTCAAACCCCGATCAGCTATTAAAATGTCGTAATTTGTTAGATTAGGCTTAATAAAACGTCATAAATTTAACGTTTATCGTAATTAAAATAAAAAAATTAGTATTTATTCTCACATGTTGAGGCATTATGGCATTTAGAGTTGCACAATAGGTTAGACCTTTTACACTTACATAATTTTGAAGAGCATTTCTTTTACAGTAGCATTTTATAAAGCCTTGTCCTCCAAATTTACAATCCTTTGTACTAATTTCTCTTAGAGACAGCTTAACGTCTGGAATATCTTCGAAATTAAGAAAATTCTCTTTGCATTCTCTTATTTGATTTCTTGGAAAAAGTGTGATTATTGTTTAGTATTTCGTACCAACTCTATATAGACCGTCAATTGTTTTATCTTGTATGATACCCAAAATATTTCGAGCAACTCCTTTGGCTCTATCAAAGCTGGGGATAGGTATTGTTACAGTTTTTGCGATCGAAATTGGAGGAAATTTTTTTTACTACTATGTACAGGTGCTACCTGATTACAAATTATGCACGTATGTGCGTCAGAGGTCTCTTTTTGGCAAATACAACAAACCACATCTGAAGAAGTAATCTAAATTGTTTGCAAAAGCTGTCTCTAAGAGAAATTAGCACAAAGGATTTTAAATTTGGAGGATAAGGCTTTATAAAATGCTACTGCAATAAGAAAAGCTCTTCAAAATTATGTAAGTGTAAAAGGTCTAACGTACTGTTCAACTCTAAATGTCAGAATGCCTCAATATGTGAGAATAAACACTATTTTTTTATTTTCATTACGAAAATATAAAAAAATAATAAAAAGTTAAAATTAAAAATGACGTTTTATTAAACCTAATCTAACAAATTACGACATTTCAATAGCTGATCGGGGTTTAACTAGTCAAACCCCGATTTCATAAAATTAAATTTCGACCTTTGCCTGATCAACTTAGTCTCTCCTAGGTTTGACTAGTCAAAGGCCGAAACTGTAATTTATTTCGGGCTTTGACTAAGACCGTCAGTCAGACCTGAGGATTGCCTAGTCAAACCTAGGAGTGCCTGAAATTCGGGCTTTGACTATTCGCGGTGTGCAAGTACTTGGAAAGGGAAACGAGAAACGACCCTGCGCGAGTTGCGGAGAAATATTGCAACTATCTTAAATAATTCATATTGTCAATTGAAATTGTCAAATTGACGTATATTTCATACCTTCTCTCAATGAAGCAGAAAAATTATATATTGCTCCACAATATTGATATGATATGCAATTATTATATAAAGGTAAATTTAATTAATTGTATTTTGCTTGCAGTACTGCATTTTAATAACTAATTTTATTTACTACATACAATTGTTGATGTTTTCATAACATAATCTGAATCTTATTTTTTCTTCTTATTATTTGTTTGGACTATGGCCTTGACAATTATCCAGTAACCAGGACTAATATAATTGGCCAATATAATTAAAAGTGCGAATAATAGTACAGAGCGTAGAAATAGGGGTCACTTTGCCGAACTTGCACGGTCCCAATAACATATCGAAAAGACAGTAAGCTTTTTAATGAATTTTAGTTTATTTGTATGGTTATAAATTAGGGGTCAAACTATGGTGAGTTTGGAGTCTAATTGGAATATTTACCTCACCAACTAGTACATAAGTTAGCCCCCTTTCATTGCTAGAGGTTTTATACATCCAAATTGTGTGCCTCAATTCTGGTAAAAACTATTATATAGTTAACACTATTCGGTGCCCATGACGCACGAGTAGCGTCACGAAGGTTTTATCAAAAGTACTGATGATGCATAAGTGGCGTCAGTAGTACTGTGTTACTAAATGGACAATTCAAGTACATGGTACCAGCCAAATAGCGCTTGTTCAAGATGAGCACTGAATGTGTTAAAGCTGTTCAACCACATTCAACAGTGTCTAATATCCTTATTCTTTGCAATAAGGGAAGCTCTTGAATTAGCATAGTGTATCATCAATTCAGGGGGAGGAAGCTTCCAAAGAAACACCAACCAAACGACATAGACATGATAAACTCAAACAATATAAAAGACATAAATAATAACTTATATGCATTAAGGAGGTAGGCACAAAATCTCGGTCCAATGATATTTAAATGCATTCATTTTTTTTTCGAACGTTGAGAAAACTAATAAGTATTTTTGAAAAATTTAAATGCAGAATGAAAGATTACATTATGACAGATTGCCGAAAGTCCCTGAAAACTTCTATAATGTTTATTTTAATAAGTTTAAGGGGTGAAAAAAAAGAGAAAATTTAACTTCAAATATTTCATTCAAAAGAAAATTTTTGTTTATTCTAAGGGACTTTCGGCCCTCAGTAATAATGTGATCTTTTATTCTAAGTTTATCTTTTTCAAAAATATTTATTAGTTTTCTCAGGATTTGAAAAAAATGAATGCATTTAAATAGCATTGAACCAAGATTTTGCGAGTACCGCTTTAAGAGCCCTTAATTTTCCTAAGGAGTGAGTTTATTGCATTAAACTTGTTTTTTTCTTAATACAATCTGTTACATCACAGTAACACTAAGCAGTTTTGTTAAATGAACAAATGTGAGAGGAGGTTTAGCCCAACGACTATGAACTCCTAGTAGGTTTATTACTAATAACTAAACTAAGTCACTTATTTTCACTTAAAACCTTTAAACACTTTAAAACACTTATGTTCTAAATGGCAAGTCAAGAGGAGTTCTAATATTCAGTCTATTTAGTTGTGTAGAGTTGTCCAATAAATTCACTGCTAATTCGTTGGGGTGCTTTTCCAGTCGTTTAAAATATTTATCACTGCATTTGATGATCATCTGCTTCACTGTCTCGATCTTCAAGTCCCTGTAAATGTCTACATTTGGAATGAACCATGATGCATTTGTGATAGCATGAAGAACCTTGGATTGAAATCGCTCCAGTATTGCTAGGTTGCTGTCTGCTGCAGTTCCCCATAGTTCCCCACAGTTCAATCCCGTATGTCCAGGTGGGCCGGATGATTGCTTTATACACTAATATTATGTTAGATAACGATAAGGTGGATTTTCGGCAGAGTAACCAGTAGTATTTTTTGAATTTTATTCCTAATTGCTTCCTCTTCATCCAGATGTGTGTTATCCATATTAGCCCCTTGTCAAGGTGTAATCCAAGATATTTTACAGTATAATTTTTAGGAATGTTCTTGTTATGCATTAGGATATTCGGTGTTTCTTCGTGACATTTAGTGAATACTACGTTAACTGATTTTGCTTCGTTGATCTTTATCTTAAATTTCTTAGCCCATATTTCAATTTGATGTATGTTTTGTTGCAATTAAACTTGTAAGTCTCTGGTTTAAGTTTTGTGTCAGCTAATATATTTTTATTTCAACAAAATGTTTTCTTTAATTTTGGACTTTGTTAAGTGAGGAAGGATTTGCCCATTTCCCCGCCCCTGTAGATATGTAACTACATCAATTAAGCTTTTAAAATACATAAGTATTTAACATGTATAATGTTTAGCCACATGTGCACCAGATTGGTGTACATAATGTTTTTACTATGGACTGTGAGTACCAATTTGGCCCATAGTATTATTGTGTTTAAATGTGGCCACAGTACATAGTCTGAGACAAAAGGAGTGAGTCAATGATTTGGGGCTAAACGTGTTAAAAATCCAGCAAATATTGGCATATATATACTCTTTTATTTTTTCCAATTCAAAGGTTTGTTCTTATTTCAGCTTTGAATTATCCAGGTACTTACCACTTCATAAACAGGTTTGGAAAAAATCGAGATTATAACAATGTACTTACTTCGATATCATCAGGTACAACATTCTCATCATCAGAACATAAACTAACAATTTCTGGTTGTTTGTGTTGTTCTGCAGAAACTTTGGTAATGGTAATGTTTGGTAAATTTGGAACTGGAGTAGGTTTTATTCTCTGAAAAAAAAAACAGTTAAAATTAATACTTTCTATAGAAAGTTACCATTTATTATACAGTGATGAGGGCACTAATAACCTGCAAAATAACGCAAAAGATGGAAAACATAATTCATTGTGAAGTAAAAAGAGATGAAAGTAGTAGAGGTGGAATTTATCGATATAAACATATAAATTAACTTTACATTACATAGTTTCCCACCTGGACATAACGGAGGAGAATGGCAACTGTCACTATGACAGGAGAATTTTATAAAGTATTCCTGTCACAGACGTCTAAAGGTGGGAAACTACGGAATGTAATGTAAATTTATATGTTTATATTGATAATTTCCACCTCTTCTAGTTTCATCTTTTTTATTTGACAATGTATTATGTTTTCTATCTTTTGCGTTATTTTGCCGGTTATTAGCACACTCATCAATGTATATATGAACACAAAATTCAATAGATTTAAAATGTATACAAGCCCGGAATGGGCCACCGGCCCGCGGACCGGTGCGCCTTTTGCTTTCGTTTATATTCCATTAAAAAATTAAATGCTGAATTTTTTTTTAAACTTTACACAAAGATTCGTTAAAGCAAAAATCAATTGGGCATAATGTGGTTGCAAAATACAACTCGTATCATGTATCAGATAATCAAATTCGACAAATTCTAGCATACATAGCTCGAAAATGGCATCCAGGGTTTTGTGTTAATAGCTTAGATGCGACACGTGGCACCCTCGATGCGCCTTTCGCCTGACTATATTATACCTACAAACTTGATTGTTGTGCTCCAGAATCATACGTAACAAAGCCAGTGGATTTCATAAAATACCCAGCACTTAGGGTATTAAGTTAATAGCTTTAGATACGAAGTGGGGCACACTCGAAAACCTTCGGGCGCCTTTTATAGGTATCAATATCTGCCGTTTCTGTTATAATATAAGAGTGTTACATCCCATAATTGGCTTAAAATATACGTTCAGATTTCTGTGCTCCCTAACTACATTATATTATATGTATACAGGATTGTTGCGCCCCATAGTCCTACATAACGAAGCCAGTTGATGCAATAAAATACAACTCGTATACTCGTATCAGGTATCAGATAATCAAAGAACAGCATAAATAGCTCGAAAATGACACCCAGAGTTTTGTGTTAATAGGTTAGATACGACGCGTGGTGCTCTCGAAGATCTTCGGGCGCTTTTTGGATCAAAACTGGATCAAGGATGTCTGAGGCATTTAAGGTCACAAAAGGATTGATGCAGAGTTGCAGTATTTCACCTACCATTTTCAAAATTTATCTGGAACAAGCACTCAAGCTGTGGAAATAAAATGTAATGGCATGGGAATCACTCTCAATGACGAAACAACATTATACACTTTATGTTTCGCTGATGACCAAATTCTGATTGCTCAGTACCATGACAACTTGAGTTACATGACGCGGAAGCTAATAGAAGAATATAACAAATGAGTCCTCACAGTCAACATTAAGAAAACTGAAGCCATGTGCATTGGAGGAGCAAAGCAGTCCATTACATTAGATGATGGGGTAGAAAAACACTGTGATGAAAAAAAATACCTGGGCATAAAAATTGACAGGGACAGAAACATTGAGGGTAGAAAAGCCATATCCATGATGAACGGCATTCTGTGGGACCAAACAATATCTAAAGCGACCAAACAGCTCATATACAATACCATACTTAAAAGTGTAATCACATATTGATGGCTTAGTGTGAAAACCTCGTATCTCATTAAATTACAATTTTACAGGAGAGGCAAAAAACTGATTTTCTGCATAATATAACCTAAAAACAAAAATTACCGTTACATATTTTTAATTCGAGTACATTGGGACAAATATCTGATATTGGCCTAGAGCTAAAAGTGTTAAATGTTGCTATTAAATTGGAAATACAAATATTAACTATGAAAAACACGTAAATATCCTTGCAGTATATAGAGCCTTTGCCCAAATAACTATGATATCCTCGTATATCTTGATATACGTGTTTTTCATCTTAAATGAAGTTGTGTTTATTATTATTTACGAGGTTTTCATTTTTCATAGCTTATTGCACACCTCCAAATACTAGGTTGATACAGTACAAATCTTTTGATTTAAGGTTCATAAAATGTTTCTGTATGCAGGACTACCTTTTACTGTTCACAAAAAGAACATTTCTCCAAGTCGAATCTCTCAAACAAATACTCCAAATTAAGTACCAAAGTCTTGGTTATAAATATATTATGTGGTATTCACACTAAATCACGAGAGTAATTGATATATGTGGTTTCTTTTTTCGGCTGTAGAAAATATTCTGGTGCATTTGGATTTTTTCTAACAGTTGTAAATCGTGAGATACAAGGTTTTCAAACTAAAACCACCAAAATGTCATTTTCGAAAAAAAATTAGATACGAGGTTTTCACACTAAGCCATCGATATAGAGAGAGAGAGAGAGAGAGAGAGAGAGAGAGAGAGAGAGAGAATATATGTTTATTGTCTAAGAAAAAATCTTGTTGACAAACACTGTTTAAGAGTTTTAAATAAATAAATTAAATTAAAATATGACTAAATATAAAATATAACACATAACACATTTACATTATATAACAACTACAAAATATGTAGTATTGTCAAAAATAAAAAACAAACAAACTACAAGCTGTAAAACTAAATCACAAACAATAATGACAAACAAATTGACAAAAAAAAAAAAGAAAAAAAAAATATACACAAGATCACAAATACATCAGCTCCAATGGTCCTCAAAAAATTCTGTCAGATCATAATAGGCCCTCTTAGCGAGCAGTCTATCTAATGAATTTCTAAACTTTCTAATAGTTTCCAAATTTTTTATTTCACTAGGTAGTTTATTAAAAATTTTGATGCCGTTAAAAATAAATGAGTCTTTGACTAGTGTGCTTCTAGGTGTAATCAAAGCTAAATTGCTAGCAAATCGTCCAGATCGATTATTATTTTCATATAGATGTTTATTCTTAAAAATAATGCTTGCCGTTTCCAAAATGAAAAGAGATACAAGTGTAAGGATACTGTGTTTAATAAATAAAGGTTTACACGTTTCTCTAGAATTTACCTGGCACAACAGGCGTACTGCCTTTTTTTGAAGCAAAAACACACTACTGAAAAGCTCCTGACTACACGCTCCCCAAAACTGAATTGCGAATCTAAGATGTGACTCTACTAGTGCAAAGTACACAGTTCTTGCTTGGGCAAAACCAAGCTCCCTTCTAGTCGACCGTATTGCATAGCATCCAGATGCAAGTTTTGAATTCAAGGCTTCGATATGCGATTTAAATTTAAGGTCAGGATCAATATTCAGGCCAAGAAACCTGACGGACAGCTGAGGTTCAAGTTCCAGATGTAATTCAGGCATAACATGTTTAAAACACAGAAGCTTGGTTTTAGAAGTGTTTAATGTCAAAAAGTTCGCCGTGCACCAATTTCCAATCATTAAGAGTTCCCTACCTACAGATTGGCGTAAGACATTCAAATCTTTAGCATGCCATATAAGAGTGGTATCATCTGCATAAAGGGTGAAATGAGCAGATACATCAAGGTAGGCTAAATCGTTTATATATACCAAAAACAGAACTGGTCCCAATACCGAGTCTTGGGGCACTCCCCAAGTTACATTCATCAAGTCAGAGTCACAACAGAGTCTGTTCTAACAAACTGACTCCTACCCGACAAATATGACTCCATCCAACTCAGTGACTTATCTTTAATTCCGTAGTGTTTAAGCTTCTGCAGCAGCAAACCATGATTGACACAGTCAAAAGCCTTCGTCAAATCACAGAACACTGCCGCAACCATCTCGCCTAAATTAATATTATTGTAAGCTATCTCTAAAAAACTGAAAATCACGTCGGTCGTGCCAGTGTTACCACGGAAACCAAACTGTTTCGGACTTAGTAGTTGGTTAACCTCTAAAAATTGTATTAATCTTGCTTTAACAATTTTCTCTATTATTTTTGCCAACGTAGGTATCAGAGAAATTGGCCTGTAATTGGAAGGGTTTATGTGATCTCCACCCTTGTGCAATGGAATTACAACATTTATCTTCAGGAAATCGGGAAATGTGCCAGCATTAAAACTATCATTAATTAAAATAGATAAAACATCCAAAGCAGAGTTTGGTAGATTATTGAAAACTCTTATAGAGATGTCATCATAACCCGAAGAGTTTTTGTTTCTGATTGATTTAAATATCTCTTTCAATTCCTCAACATTAGTATCATAAATTATGAAGGGACACATAACTTCTGTTTTCTTCAGATATGACAAAGGATCTGTACCATGTCTCAACTGTGCTGTTAAAGTTTCGGCTATGCTACAGTAAAATTCATTACAGTCATTTGGAAGTGGAGTGTGATGACTATTACCTGATCTGTGTTTACCCCTTAATTCATTTATTATAGACCAAGTTTCCCTAGTTACATTTGAGGAGTTTTCTATTCTATGCTTGTAGCAGTTTTCTTTTGCAGTTTTAATAACATTTCTGTATATCTTTTTATATTGATTATAATAGGTAACAAACCATTCATCTTGGTAATATTTTTTGATATAATGGAGCGATCTCATGGTTTTGCAGGAATTTTTAATGCCATTTGTAATCCAAGGTTTTCTATTTTTAATTTTAATCTTTTGTTTAGGAAAAGACCTTTCAAAAAAATTCACATATTGTATTATGAAATGATTTAAATGGCTCAGACGATTGTGATAGGAGAGAATACCAGTCAAGACTCTCGCACTTTAATCTAAATTTACCAAAGTTAGATTTACTATACAGGCGACCAATTTTAAATTTATTTACACTATCTTTACCTTTACTAAATTTCTTAATTTTGATAGAAGCAACAACTGCCTTATGGTCTGACAGATTGGGGTCAAATACAATACATTGAACATAATCCTTCTCAAAGTTAGAACAGAAATAATCTATTAGAGTTTGAGACAATTTAGTGACACATGTTGCTTCATTAACATGCATTTTTAAATTAAAACAAGTGAGTAAGTTTTTTATTTTCTTTACTTCATTGCAATCATAGTTCAGAAAGTCAATATTAAAATCACCCGTCAGGATTATTTGACTAAACTTTGGAATCCTCAACAACAAGTTCTCCAGCCCTTCCAAAAAAATCTGGACACTGGTTGTTGGAGATCTGTAGATGCAAATAATATAGATATCAAAATTTGTTATTTGTGCAACTGAAAATTCAAATTGTTTTTCTTCAATAAGATCCTCATAATTTATCTGAACAAAAGCCAGTTCTTGCAATAGAGAGTTGTGTACTAAAATAGCAGTACCCCCATGTATAAAGTTTGTTCTACAAAAATGTGAAATCATGGAATACTCGGGAATATACAAGTATTCATTTTCTTCTAGACAGTGTCCGTCAATAACAGAACACTGGGAAAGTCATTATATTCTAACATTAAAAATAAATCATCAATTTTATTTCTAGCTGACTGAGTTTTAGATAAGAGAAAAGTTAAATTAAAAGAAGATTCTGACTTGTCAGTTTCTAAGTCTGGTCCAAAATCCAAATCTTTTTCTGGTCTTGTAAAAGTGCAACAATTTTCACCAAGATCATCTAAAACAATTATGCTTTCTGAATTATGTTCATTGGGTGGTGTTGTATTTTTTAACTGAATAAATATCAAATTTTTATTATTTTTAAAATGTTTTATTTGATTCTCCAACAGGTATGAAATTCTATAGTTGCTCAGTCTATGCCCATATGAATTATTTACATTTAGGAATGAGATTGAGTGCTCATAATATGAATTAAAATCACTTAAGAAGTCACTTAATTTGTTATTAAATTTTGAAATATATTTGGCATTAGGATCATTTCCCGTAGGAACAGAGAGAAACATTATGTTCATGTTAGTACATTGTCTTAGTTTCATATTAACATGTTTTATACTAGGATTTCTATATGAAACAAAATCATTATAACCTGCTGAAATAATTACATAGTCATCAGAACTAAAGTTCTTTGTTAAACAGTCAATATTTTCAATGACCCCAGAAAGTGAAGCACCAGGCTTAATAATTGTTTGGATATTCACTTCTTCTTCTGGAAAACGACGCCTAAGTTCACCGCTCAAACCTCGTGTGGTCTCATCAGTAAGAAGTAGAATATATATGGCAATGAAGTTTGGCCAGTGAAACAAAGAACAGAGAGAATGTTACTAGTAACAGAAATGAACTTCTGGAGAAGAACAGCAGGTAAATCAAGAAGAGATCGGATACCAAATGAGAGAATACGAGAAATTATCAAACGTACAATAGTTGATGACATAAAAACAAAACAACTAATCTGCCGCACTAAGCGCAAAGGGGGTATCTGACATTTTTGGGCATATGGAGATGTTGATGTCTAGTGAATTATTGGATCTTCCTCTACATGTTACTAAAGCTTTTTAGCCATAAATATGAATAGTTTATTTATAAATCGCATATTTTGTTTGACGTATCTACAGTTTTAACCTATTTTACTAAGCATAATTGGGTGTAAACGACATATACTAAGATATAAAAGTAGTATCTTCACAGATACGGCCGTTTCCTTTAGTTTTTGTTAGATACTTCTTTATTGCCTTAGTATATCACTATTTACCACCTTTTGCCTCTAGTATGCTGGTAGGAACTACAATCTATTTACTAAGTATAATTGGGTGTAACCAACATATACTAAGATACAAAAGTAGTACCTTTACAGATACGGCTGTTTCGTTTAGTATGTCATTGTGCATTGTGGTTTGGTGAACTTCAGTTCAATTTATTAGTGATTAGTTTAAATTAATGTTATGAACATGAGTGGAAGCAGAGGCAAACTAATTATTGCTCAACTTGGCATAAAACTAGCTGAAGAGGGTAGTAATAAAAACAAGGTGAGTTCAGATTCAATAATTTGACCAACTATTAATTATTCACTGGCTAGGAATCACCATTTTTGGTTAGGTTTTTGTAAATAAGAGTATTTTATACCTATGTTTAGCGACAAGATACAATTACATACTAATAATTAACAATAACTTTTCTTTCTAAATAATTATACAATACTCATTTATAATTTACACTGTTCGGCTCGTAATCACATACAAAAGCATATTTTATCTTTTTGATTGCCGAAACATCTTTTAGTTTTATGTATATGAAACTAAATACCATTTTTTAAATACACCACCAGACCGGATGATACAGCAATAAATTTGATACCCTATACATGACAAAATAAATCTTTTATATTTTTGATGAGTTCCGTCTGGCTTTTAAAAATAATAAACAAATAAGCACGCTTTTATATTACTCAGTTATTTTACGTTTTATTTAAGGGGATCGGTACATAATTTCGGCTTCAATGCTATTTAAATGGGTTTTATTTTTTTCGAATTTGTATTTTATTTGTTTCCGTTGGACAATAATCAAGTTATCACAAGCATCTAATACAACCACGGAACACGTATGTCATAGTTCCCTTTGATCAGATAACGATACCTAACTCAATGTAAAACTAAAACTATATAAAACTATTATAGTACTATAATAGTATAGATAAATAGCTCTATACAAAACTTTACCCTTTCGATCGATGTAAGTTATGTTTTAAAGAGCCAGGGGTAGATAATATTAACTACGTATTCATTTTAATTATCCATAATAACAGTACAGGAGACCAGGTACTAATATTTACCAATTATTAGGCCTAGTATATGCCTAATTCTCAGGATAGAGCTAGATAATAACAAGGCATGACCTAGAATGGACTAGCCTACTCAATCATATCTAAATAATTATTTTGTTGTTAAACAGGGGAATGTTTTGACAACTGAAACAATTGATGATGACGTCAGGACAGAGAAGTTTAACCCGAATGAAACAGCAAATGAAAATGGAGCTGAAACTGACAAGGTGAGTCCAACTAGGTATTTGATCCATATGCCAATCCAGAATTTTACTTTTTATAGCTTTTTGTATAAGTTCGGTTACCGTTGATGTAAATATTAACACATTAAAATTAATTTTTCACTTTGTTTAACAGGACAGTGTTTTGAAAAGTGGCACAATTAATGATGACGGTGGGGTACAAGAGTTTAACTCGATTGAAGTCGCAAATGAAAGAAGCCATGATGAAGTTGAAATTGACAAGGTGAGAACATTTGTATATTTTACTGACATAAGTAGAGATTCAGAGTTTTAATTTTTAAAAGTTGAGTGGCCAATTATGCATAAAGCAGACTAGGCTCACTTAATTTATTAAAATAGGGCCTACCCAAGTATTGAACTAATTAATAATAGCTGGCCTACTTTTTGCTGTCTTAATAATATTAAAACAGCCTAATAATTTTTGAAGAATCACAAAAAACATCTCACTATGACTAATAAAAAGAAAGTTACTTATGACTCTTTATCACATGATAATAATATGGCCAATGGCTAATTGAAAATTAAGGTTAGATTAAGTTGTGATTACTTTATTTTAGGAAAATACATGGACAACTGCCACAGTCAATGATGAAGATAATATATTTCCTTTAAACACAAACATAATATCTGAAGCCATTTCTTTTGCTATGGATGATCCTGAGTTGGAAAAGCTTATAGAATCAAATTCCCACGTGTTCAATGAATATGTGGTAGTAGATGCAAAAATAATTGATGAAGACATTGAAGCTCCAGATACTGGCATTAGAGACGCGATCCTATTGGATAATGGTCAAGTAAATAATCATGAAAATGGTGAAAGAGTGGAACTTGAAGAGGTAACAATTAATGAACAAGGAGAGGAAGAAATTATGACAAATGCTGACTTAAATCTATATACCAAAAAGGGAAAGCTTAGAAAAAGGAAAACGTATCAACTTTCTGTACTTGAGAGGAAAAAAGCTAAAATGGCGGAGAAAGCGAATGCGCATTATGTGCAGGGTACTTGTGCATCGAGCAATTGTAAAATTAAATGTCCTTCCAAAATCTCAGAAGACAGACAAAAAAAAATCAATAACCAGTTCTGGGCCATTGAATGTGTTCAAGAAAGGAAGACATTTGTTTTGAATTCGTTCAATCAAATGGCTGTAAAAAGAAAAACAGGCGGACCTGATTCAAGGCGCCAGTGGACAAATGAGTATTTTTTAAAAACTGAAGATGGTACTAAGCTACAAGTCTGCAAGGAATTTTTCCTAAATACTCTGGGATATACGAAGAATAATGATAAAATACTTCAGAACATGTCTAAGCAAAAGAGCCAAATTTCTCCTGCCCCTGATAAACGAAAAGGGAGGGAACCTCCAAACAAAGTAAATCATGACCTGATAATAGAAGACATTAACTTGTATGAACCTACAATCTCCCATCATAGACGAGAGCATGCTCCAAATAGAAGATATTTACCAAGCGATTTAACTATCAAACAAATGCATGAAAACTTCCTAAAAAAGAACCCGAATACGACATGTTCATATGATCTCTACAGGAGTGAAGTTACCAAGCAAAATATTTCTTTTGTTAAACTTGGACACGAGGAGTGTGAGGTGTGTGAACATTTTAACTTGCACGGTCACTCTCAAAATGATTTGAAACTGGATACTTGTGAAACATGTGTACTTTGGAATACCCATATAACCAAGGCCAGCGCTGCCAGAGAAGAGTACCAAAAGGATGCCAACAAAGGCTCAAATGATGAATGTATAATCTATTCTATGGACATGGAGAAAGTTATCATGCTACCCAGATGCGAAATGTTCAAAAGTGTCATCTTTACAAAAAGACTGACAGTCTATAATGAAAGTTTTGTTCCGGTTGGAAAAAAAAAACTCATGGCCTAGTGTAGCCTGTTTATGGCATGATGCCATTAGAGGAAGAAACAAAGAAGAATTAATAAGTACTGTTCACAAATTCTTATCAACTCATTGCCGAGACGTCAAACGGATTATCTTGTGGATGGACAACTGCTCGGCTCAAAATAAAAATTGGGCGTTTTTGACTTATCTAGTGTTTATCATCAACAGTGATCTAATAAGTGCTGGATCAATTGAAATAAAGTACTTTGAACCTGGGCATACATTTATGTCATGTGACTCATTCCACCACATGGTGGAAAAATCCCTTCACAAAGCGAAGAAAACCTACGACTTTGAAGACTTTAAAAAAGCAGTCCAGACTTGCAGCAGCTCATCTAATGTGAGTGTCTTAGAGATGAATCCAACAGACTTCTTTATGTGGAAGGACCTTTCACAAAAAATCAGAAAAGCAAAAAAGAAGCCTGAATCCCAAAATCACAAACGGAAAAGGGGTTCTACAGGCGCTGCTGAAAACACACAAAGAACAAAATCTACCCAAATGAAAAAGCCAAGCAGAGAAGCAACATCCGAGCCTGTATTTGACACTCCACAAGAAGAAAAATTGGACCAAAAAATAGGTAACATTTATTTACAATAATTAATATAAATAAACCAATTAATCTTTAGTGGTCAATGTGTGTTGAACATTTTAAGGTACTCACAGCGTCTATTGATTTTCAGATGAGCGCCCATTATTGAAGGAGGTCATGCTGCTAAAAGCTCAAAAAGGTCTTATGCATCTACAATTCAAAAGATCATATGATGACACAGAAGAGTGGAAACCTTTAAATTTTTTAGTTCAGTCAGTGATTAAAAATGGAATTAAGCTACCTCCTAGTCATACAAATCCTGTGGGAGTATCAGCAGAAAGAAAAAAATCAATCATGGATACTCTCATTCGGTCCCAAAAGGGGATTGTACCCCCAAATAGATTAGCTTTTTGGGAAAAACTCCCTGTTGCTTCAACCTAAACAGCTTCTGCTTGTTAGGTTAATTGTGAAACTATTAAACTGTGAGTGTTGTTTTTTCAAAGTTCCTATTAAAAGTAAGCATAAAAATAAAGTACTGTCTTTATCTTCTTCTCGAACCCTTCTTTATTTTGATAAAATAGGTAAGTATATCATATAATACTGAGAATACATAAACAAGATTTAAAAAAAATCATTAGAGATTTGAAATGATCAAATTTATTATTAGATAGATTACTAAGCGTTAATGGTCGCAGAAGTGTCTTACTTGAGTATTTCAGCCATAACTATTTTAAATACCTTTCATTAATCATTGAAAGTTTCAGTTAATAAATTTATATCCTAGTAATCTCTAATTTATATTATTTTATCATTGGTAGTATGCAGTGTAAATACTAAGCTTTATTAGTTGTATCTGCTTTTACTTAAGTACTTTGGAAGTAACTACGCAGATACCACTTATTTGGCGTAGTATATTGCACTTACAACTAAAACATCTTAGCATTTTTAGTATATTTCGTTGTAAATTTGGCAGTATCTGGTATAATTAATGTAAAATAATAAATTTTGCTATTAAAACAATACATTCAGTTAAAGAAAAAAATTAGAAACTCAATAAAAAAGATTTGAACGTTTTACCTAATAAGAAACCAGAATAAATAAGGTTTAAACTTTAAACGTCGTTTTCTCAGTTTGAGGTCTAATGTAGATACCCCCTTTGCGCTTAGTGCGGCAGTAATATGCTACGGTCATGTAAAGAAAATGTCATATGACAGGATCCCTAAACAGATTTTGGCGTGGACTCCACAAAGGAGAAGGAAAAGAGGAAGGCCGAGAAGAAGCTGGAGGGAGGAAATTGAAAAAGAACTAGAGGAAAGAGAAATCCCTCCAGGTATATCGTTAAACAGAGAAGAAGGGTGGTTAGGAGCCGGAAGGCATCAAAGAATTCTGTAAGCCGATAGTAGTAGTAGTATAATATATTATTCTGTAGCAGTAGTTGAAAAACTACTGGGAAACTGAAGCTATTTTGTTTGGGAAACTGAAGCTGGATTAAAAAGGATAGGTACCTACTGGGAAACTGAAGCTATATTTTTGTGGCATCTTAATAAGTTTATTCCAAAGTAAATTTAATATAACTTAAAAAAATTCACAAGCAATATTGATTTACTGTACACGCATTAGGATTTCAAAAAAGTTTGATGTATAAACTTTAGGAGGGGGGGTGTCTAACGCCTTTATTTAGAGATTAGGTTGGCACCTTTTTTAGAATTTGGGTTGGCGCCTTTTTGATGAGCCAGTCCGGCCCTGAATGTATAATTAATTTCATTATAGTCAAACAGCATACACCACTGAAAATTGAAGAAGTCAGAGCTTATAGAGAAATATGTAAGATACTGATCACAATCTGAAATAAGTAAGTGAACTTCGTAAGTCCTAGGTTTTCACCCAGTGACCGAAAGTAGAAAGATTCACATTCAGTCATGAATCCCTGGCTTCTATTCTCTACAAAGTGAGCCAAAGGTACTTTCATTTAAAATAATAAAAAAATTATTGAAAATTTCAAAATTTTAAATCATACTCCACCTTTACTTAATACAGTAGAAACATGAACATGAGAGTAATTAATTACCTTTCTAGGAGTTGGCTCTTCATCTGATGATGAAAGTGTGATGACACTATCCTCTGCCATTTAAATATAGGTCACAACTTTCCTGTGTGTGAAGGTGTGAACTTATGTGTGTCAACAAATTCTGTAATTTGGGTCACAATTGAAAGTTTACCAAGAACTTTTGATATGAATTTGCTTTAAAATATTTAACTTCTTAGCTTTCCAACTTAATCCATAGTTAAAAAAGAGTGAGTCTTTTGTAAGACCCTCTGACCCAGCTACTGAAAAAAAAAGACTACTCTGTACACCAAGGACACCACGATAAATAAAAACGTGCTCAGCTGAAACTGGAAGTATTTTTGTTAAACTCATTCAATCCATTAATTATTGATGCATAAATAACGTAATAACAAAATTTGTTATTATATTTTTAAACGCCAAAAAATAATAATTATAAAAAAACTAGGTTAGTTCCCGTTCTTCTTCTCTTAATCTTAATATTCGATTTTAAAATTGACTGGAAAACAATTTCAGCTAAAACTTTTTTCAAAATGCTACAAATAGAAACCATTCAGTCGTTCATTAAAAATGAGAGTATTTCACTCTAAGCGCAATTTATTAAATTAAATTAAACGCAAAGTCTAATGAATATAACCAAATCAAAATTTAATTTAAACAAAAATGCAAAGTACACCCAGGTAGCTGGCTATGGTTTTATGTACTGTACAGTCCAAATGTCAAAAATCAGACAAGAAGAGAATTGAGGTTAGTTGTGTAAATTTTCAATTTTCTCTTTTCTGGCATTTTTAAAATATATTATCAATTTCACAATGACTAACACAAGCAGCAAAGGCAACTTTCAACCAGATTCAGATGTTCATATTACCTACGAAGACCAGCAGAAAATTAACAGATTCGCTAGATTAAACGCTAAATTAGAAGACCTCAAAGATGAAATAAAGCGCAAAGAAAATGACCTAAAGAGTATTGAAGACGCATGTGACGAAATTGCTCTTTTTGACGATGACGAGCACATCCCTTATTTGGTAGGCGAAGCATTTATATACCAAAATGTAGAAAAAACCCAAAAGTGCTTAGAAGACACCAAAAATAAAATCGAGGAAGGGATTAAAGAACTGAAAGTGAAATCTAATGAAGTCAAAGATACAATGAGTGACCTGAAGTCTCATTTGTATGGAAAATTCGGAAGCCACATTAATCTTGAAGCAGATGAAGAATAATTCAGTAAACTATTGAATTTTCCAGGTGTTCTGAATATGGGGATATGTGTAAATTAAATTATTTTTCTGTTAGAATCTAACCATAGTAATAACAACATTGTTCTGTCCTTTTACTGTTTAAATTAAAATATGGTATTTTCTAACTTGTCTGAATAAAAAGTGCAGTGTACTGTTTTTTGTATTTATGCAGTTGTCTATTAATTTATAATTAAGTCCCTAAATAATAATAATATCAAAAGTCATTTTTGCCAGGGAGATCCTTTCGGACAGGTTCGGGTGCATCTTTAACCCTGTTTCAAGTACCTAGTGTCAATACACACTAGCCCAGGAGGACCGATGGCTTAACATGCCCTCTGAAGCACAGTGATCGGCTTATATCATTTTTCGAAATAATGGAAATGTTTGTGCCGAGATTCAAACTCATGAACTCTAGCTTAGGGGCCGTTCAAGAACGGCCCCTAAGCAAGAACGTAACGCAGGGGGGGGGGGTCAAAAATCTTCAAAAATTGCGTTACGTAATATGTTCATTTGTGTGTTACTTATTTTTTTATTTATTTTCAATGGGCTGCAGCCCAATAAGAGTACAAGTTTATAATATATTCCAATATACATAATATGTGTGTCAATAATTAAAATACAATAAAATAGTAAATATCACAAACAGATTTACATATCACAATGATGACTACCTATTCCACAACTACTCAAACAAACATACGCCTGAAATGAATTCAGTCTTCAGTGCAAAGAAATCTAGATCAGGGTGAATATTTGCCCATCTTAGTGCTCGAGATAAAAAGGTGTTATAAGCATAGTTGGTTCTATGGATAGGAACATAGAATGTTTGGTTCAATCGAGTTCTACGGAGAGGTACATGGAGACCAACCTACTCAAGTAGCTGAGGACACAAAACTGTTAAATTAATTATGCCATAAAGCATCCTTGCATCTTTAATTACTCGTTGGTCACGCAATGAGAGAATACCCAATTGAGTTTCAATTTGATGATAATTTACATGATTTAACTCAAAAGGTATACCCAGTTTATATGCTATGTACCTTAAGAACATGTGTTGGACTGTCTCGATTTTTGATATGTAAATATTATAAGATGGAGACCATACACAAGAAATACTCTAGATGAGGTCTAACTAAAGAACAATATAGTAGTTTAATTGCTTCAATATTCTGAAAGTCTCTAGTGCACCTTTTTATAAAACCAAGCATTTGTAAAGATTTGGAAATTTTTGATGTATAATGTGATTCAAATAAAAGTTTACAGTCTAAGTTAACTCCCAAATCATGAATTTCAGTAATCCAGTCAACAGGAATATTCTGTATATTATAATTATATTCTATTGGGTCTCTCGATCGTCCAAAAGAAATAGCATGACCCTTGGATGCATTCAGGGCCATTGAATTCAACATACACCACTCACTCAACCGATCAAGATCATGTTGAAGATTAATACAATCTTCTGTATTGTTGATAATTGTATAGAACTTTAGATCATCTGCAAAAAGAAGAGGTGAACTGTGCCGGAAGCAGTGGTGTATATCATTGATGAATATGTTAAATAACGGGCCAAAAATGGGAACCCTGAGGTACTCCTGAATGAACCTTAATCTCACTGGAAACAAAATCCCTGATATGCACCATCTGAACTCTGTCAATCAAGTATGTTCTCAGCCACTCAAGAAGTGGACTATTAACACCCATTTGTTTAAGTTTAAATATTAAAATACTATGGTTGACCCGATCGAAGGCCTTGGAGAAATCGGTGTACAGTGCATGTACCCTACAGCCCCTCTCCAAGGCCTCAGGAGGTCCTCAGGAAATCCACAAACACTAGTATGTTACATTCGGTTGATCTGCTATTCCGAAATCCAAATTGTTGGTCTACTAGCTGTTTTTCAAGTGAAGCTTTAAGATAGTCACATACAAAACATTCAAATACCTTTTGGTATTATACTAATTATACTAATGGGCCTGTAATTATTCACCAATGAATTATCTCCCGCTTTATAAATAGGTGTTAAAAAGCTATTTTTCCAACATTCTGGAAATTCACCCTCATTTAAGGATAGATTAAAGATGTGAAAAAGAGGTCTGGATAATATGAAAACAGTTCTTGAGAAAGCTGGGAGGCAATCCATCAGGACCTGGACCCTTATTCGCATCCAGTTTTGATAATTTTAGATAAATATCAGATATAGTTATGTTGAAACCAGTCAAGTTAGTAAGACCAACTGTAGGTGAGTCAATGGGTATGACACATATTTGAGTGAAATATACTGTAGAAAAATGTTCTGCAAAAATATTTACAATATCTGGTCCATGATTGGATTCAACACCACCATACCTTAACACAGCGGGCAATGAGGGCTTTCCCCTCCGTGAATTCACGAACGGCCAAAATCCCTTCAAATTATTTCTTAGTGATAATTCTGTTAAGTAAATATGATTTCTGTAGCTTTCAGCTTTTAACAATTTACAATTCGCCCTCAGTTGAGAAAAAGTCTGATAATCCAGAACTGATTTTATTTTTTGTGAGCTATCAGGTTCTTTAACTCTTAAGAGAACCAAGGAGAGAATCTACGTTTTGAATACCTTTTTAGGGGGATAAATAATTCTATATATAGCTAAGTAAACTATATCATAAAAAATATTTACAATTTGATTCAGTGATTTTCCTAAAAATAAATTATCCCAACAGAACTGCAACAAAAAATCAGTTATTTTCACATAGTCAGCCGACTTTAAGTCCCTATAGAAACCGTCACTAACCAAACCACTTTTTGGTCATCTTTATCTCAAATTCCAGGGGTGGGTGATGCATACCCTCCCTCAAAAGAGCTTTATCAGCTCTGGACACAGTTACATCAGCATCATCAACCAACACCAAGTCCAGAATATTACCAGTTGCATTCACAATAGTATTAGACTGAAACAAATTGTGGTATGCACACATAGCAGACACAACTTGCAGGGCTTCAACTTCAGAAGCTGTGGCATCTGGTAGAGGAATTGTTGAAGAGCACATATCATTTGAAAACCATTCGCAGTTTGGTAAATTGAAGTCAGCAGCCAGATAATAGTGTGCAGATGGATAATCTTCAGCTATTTTTTCCAAGGTTTCACAAAATATGGAATATTTGTCAAATGTAGACTTCGGTGGAAAATATGCTGTTCCTATAATAAACTGATTTGCACCTTCAGTCACCAAGACAAAAAGCTGTTCGATTGTCCAGTTGACTTCTAAAGATCTACTGTTTAAGCTCTTATGAACTGCAATAAGGACTCCACCAACTTTTGAGAATGAACTTGTTTCACTAGAGCGATCAGTTCTATATAGATATGTTGAGGTCAAACAACTACAGCTCTTCATCGGCATAGTTACATGTCAACCAGGTCTCATTGAATATGATGATACTGTGATACACTTCTCTAGTTCTTTCAGTTGGTTTCCTATATGCTCCTTCTTCTTTCTTTTCAGTACTTGTCTCGTTCTTCGTCCTTGGAGCCTTGTAGATGCTTGATTTTTTCTTTGCATTGTTTGTGCACATTCCTCATCGTACCAGGCTGACCTTTTTTTTATGCTTTGGTCTTCCAATCACTTCGGTTGCTACCTGTTCCAATATGGTTCTACATTGCTTCAATACGAGTATACAGAAGAAATAAAAATGAGAATTGGACAACCTAGAGCAACCTTTAACAAGATGAGAAGAGTATTATGCAGTAGAGACCTTAGTTTGCAACTCTAAATACGAATACTACGTTCATATGTGTTTTCTGTGCTGCTGTATGGAGTGGAGGCCCGGACCTTAAAGAAAGAAATAAGCGATCGACTTTAAGCATTCGAGATGTGGACCTACCGAAGAATATTAAAAATAAGTTGGGTAGATAGAATAACAAATGTTGAGGTCCTCAGAAAGATGAAAAAGGATAAGGAAATTATGAATACGATTAAGGTAAAAAAGTTACAATATCTCGCCACATTATGAGAGCGGATAAATATGTGTTGCTACAAACTATAATGCAGGGAAAACGAAGTATTGGAAGACGATGCATCTCCTGGCTCATCAATCTGAGAAAGTGGTGTAATTGCAGTTCCGTCGACTTGTTCAGAGCTGCAATCTCAAAAAGTGAAAATAGCTGTGATGATTACCAACCTCCTTAGAGGAGACAGTAACTAAAAAGGAAGAAGATTGCTTCAATCCTCTTCCCCTAAATTTACTGTAGATAATGGTCCTATGCCAGCTATTATTATCTTTTTGTTAGATTGTAGAACTTGATCCATATTGCAATCTATGTATGTTATTCTCTTGTCTGACAGTATATCGTCTCCTGTAGGAATAAAATCATCATGGTCTGGTCTTCTTCTTCTTTTTGTATAGACATGACTGTCTGTTTTTTCAATGTGCCTCTAGTAAGTTGTCGTTCCATCGTTTTCGTGTCTACCTTGCATCTCCGTCGTATATCTGTACTTCTAACTCTGTCCCTAAAATAAGATATAAAAAAAGAACATATAATAAAATAATAATAAAAAAAAATAAAAAAATAGAAACAAAAAAAAGAAAAATAAAAAAAATAGAAGTAAAAAAAGTGATTACCACAAATTAAAATATATAATAAATAAAAATATAATATAATAATATGTTGTATCAAAAAAATAATATTGTAGTACTTACGTTATGAAATAAGAAATTTATGGCTATGAATCTGCAATCAATCACAAACAAGTCTGGCTAATTGGCTCTGCCAAAGCCATTTTTCAAGCAAAAAAAACTCTGTCCCACAAAGTCTTACCATCGATTTTTCAAAAGGGTTTTCATCTTCGCTCTTTCGAGCAATCTTTTTGTCTTCTCTGTGCCGGGTCGTGTTTCTGCCGAGTATGTCATTATTGGTCTGATGACTGTTTTGTAGATTCTTCCTTTCATTTCTTTTCCGATATTTTTATTTCTCCATATTGTGTCATTCGGGCAACCTGCGGCTCTGTTTGCTCTATTCACTTGATCTTCCACTTCTGTTTCGAGCCTTCCGTAGCTAGATAGTGTTTTATAGCCTAGGTATTTAAACTCCATCACTTGTTCTATTATCTGACCTTCCAGCTCCAATTTACATCTTATTGGATCTGCTGTTATAACCACACATTTTGTCTTTTTTGGGGAATCATCATGGTCTATAGTAAAGAGGTAAACTCAGTAGTCTAAATAATTATTAAGATATCTCGATATGAAAATAATTTAATTAGTGCATGTTGCTTACATACTAAATGAATTGTGTAACAGTGAATATAATAAATATATATTTTTTACGTATTTATCTTAAATTAACAATTTTCTGTGTAACAGAAGGTGAATTTAAAAACTTTAGAACTTTCGGCACGTGTTGTACTTTTTCAGTTATTGCTGGAGGCATATCTTCATGTTCTGTATAGTAAGATATGTGGCCGTTCGGGTATCGATAATTTACAGTTTTACCTAAAATAAAGACAAGTTTTTATTAAAAGGCAGTAAACAATGTGATAGAAGTCAGTCAAAAGAACGGACTGTCCCTAAACACAAAAAATACACAATTTCTGGTAATAGCAAAGGCCCAACAGCGCCAAGAAAGCACAACAATACACGGAGAACAAATTAAAAAAGTTAAAAAACATAAATATCTGGGTACCTACAATAATTAATGAAAATAATGAATACATAGAAGACATTAAAGCAATAATAGGACAGACAAGAAATGCTTTCAACCAACTGAAAAAAGTATTCTGTAGCAGGGATATTACAATTTCTTTAAAGGTAAGACTTCTGAGATGCTATGTTTTCTCCGTATTATTTTATGGGTTGGAGGCTTGGACATTAAAGAAAGACGTTTCGGACATTATAAGCCTTCGAGTTATGGGCATACAGATGGATATTGAGAATAATTTGGGTGGGTAGACTCACGAATGTCGAGGTGTTGAGAAGAATTGGAAAAGAAAAAAAGATACAGGAGAATACAATTAAAGTTAGAAAACTGCAATATCTGGGACATGTCATGAGGGGCGAGCGTTATAACTTGTTGCAGTTAAGAGGATCGGAACGTATTTTCGGCTGCAATGCTATTCAAATGGGGATTCATTTTTTTCAAATCCTGAGAAAACTAATAAGTATTTTGGAAAAATTTAAACGCAGAATGAAAGATTACGTTATTAGCGAGGGCCGAAAGTCCCTGAGAACTTCTACAATGTTTATTTTAATAAGTTACAGGGGTGAAAAAACTAAGAGAAAATTTAGTGTGATTTTTAAATTCAAATATCTCATTCAAAATAAACTTTTTATTTATTCTAAGGGACTTTCGGCCCTCGGTAATAATTTAGTCTTTCATTCTGCGTTTAAATTTTTCAAAAATATTTATTGGTTTTTTCAGGATTTGAAAAAAATGAACACAATGCCGTGGTAATATTTTCCAAATCTGTCTTTGTCTTACAACGCACTCAACCGAATATAATATTGTCAGCATATATTGTCAGTCAGACACTGACAATCAGTGACAATTTTAAATATTTGACATTGCATCGGGAATATTTTGAGAAATTGATTAAATATTATTGATATATAGTGTATTTGATAAATAATTGATTTAAGACGTGAACTTAATAAAAAGTTATTTATTGTGTATTATTTGTGAAAGATCCAAGCAGAGAATACATCAGATATATCCTGTGATCCAAGTATTTTGTTGTTAGAGATGTTCAAAATTGTAAGCGTTCCAAAATAACAACATATTATTAAAAAATCACTTTAACACTTTTCCTCTTTTCTCGATTGATTATTAGTTTTTGTTGTACAAATAAATTATTACAATCACTGAAAACATAGTTAGTGAAAAAATTATCACATTTATTAACTGAATTAATAATTTGCAATTATAAAAATAACAGTTATCCAAGAAGATTCAAAAGCCATCTCTTTAAATTAATTATGACATTTTCAAGTAGAATGACATTCTAGTAATGTTTACATATCCACACCAGTGTGAATTTTACTACACGTAATTTGCCGTGTAAAGAGAGAAAAAGTAGGGATACACGTAAAATATTTGCGAATTATGTACCCATAGCCTTAATAATTATACAAGGAAGAATACTAGTCCAGGAACCGAAGCTTTTCAGCTCGCAATTTTTACAGAATGGATCGATGTGCTTGAAAATTTGAGAATAAGTAGTGGATAGTCCAACGATCAAAATCTATATGATGCCGAACGGCGCTTTTACCATGTGGGTGGTTGCCACCCCATCTCGGGGGTGGAAATTTTTTATTATTTTTGACCGCAAAAGTTGATAAAAACATTCATTCTAAGCAAAAAATGTTCTATACATTTTTTTGATAGAATTAATAGTATTCGATTTATTCGCTATCGAAAGTGTTCGTTTTATATCGAAAAAGTCAATGTTTTTCGATTATACCACAGATTAACCCAACACAGATGCGAAACCCTGGCGATAACTCTGGTACCGAGTTTTGGTAAACTCCTCCCACTTTCAGTTACCAAAAAGATAGTCGCTTAGTAGCTCGCTTAGTATGTAGGCTTAAGCTTATTGTCAGTTCCTGAATAACCTCGACAGTACATGCGCTTATTGTAGTGTTAAATTGACGGGCTGATTATTGGGATTTTTTTTCTATTTATCAAGTGTGTTTAAATAGTTTTGTTATATTTTTAAAAATGGTTGGATATACGTGCATTTGTGAAGGGTGTTCATCTAAGACGGGCAAGGAATATCATTTTTTAGATTGCCAAAGGATGAAGTAAGGTATGTAGTGTCATTAATAAATTGATTTACTTTCTAAACACTGATTAAGCAGCATATTACTTATATCATATTAATTATATTAATCTCGAAACTTACATAAAATGGTTACTCAAGCTATGTGTGTTAGAAATAGTTCCAATAGTATTTTTTCAAGAAATATTTTGATAAGTGTGAAAAAAATCCTGTCTTGAAAACAGTAAATTTTAGTTACTAGTAAGAATGAATAACGCCCTGTTATTGAAGATAGTCAAAATAATCTTAAAAAATAAAAGAGATATTAACAAGACATTAAATTTTTATTAAAAAACATCTTATGTTATAGGAGTGAGCTATGGTTAAAAGCTACTAAAAGACAAGATTTGTTAGAGGAGGATTTAACTAGATACAGAATTTGCGAAAAGCATTTTGAAAATAAATTTTTATGCACATCTTCACGACGAAAACTCTTGTATGACAACATGGGCGCCCATACCCATGGGCAGGGGGGGCCGTGCCCTCCCCCCCCTAGCTTTTCAGGTGCTGTATACTGTATATGGTTATCCAAAGTATACAAAATATAATGTGCAACATCTTCACGTCTGCCCCCCCCCTGAAAATTTTTATATGGGCGCCCGTGTATGACAATGCTTTGCCGTCAATTTTTACCGAATCTTAAGATATCTGCGCGAATACGTCTGAGGAGCCGCCGAAAAAAGTTCAAATATTTTCAGGTAAAAAATTAGGTAAATATCAATAATTTCAATAATAAAAAGATATGATTTTTCAGATAATAGAATAACGCCTGCGGCGGAAAATTTACAGGTAATATCCTCTAAACAAGTTTCTATCAGCCTCAGTAAGGAAAAAGAAGCCTCATTTCTACAAGAATTACAAAAGATGTTTCCCAGTTATCACCTTCAGTATCATTACAAACACCAGCATCTTTTATATACAACTTGCCACGTGAATATAAACTGAAATGTAAAATCAGGTTTTTAAAAAGAAAACTTTTGAATAGAAAAATATGTAAAAAACAGAACGGTACAAAACAAGAGTTAGAACAGTTTAAAAAATTATGTGACAAATTTCTTAATAAATCATTGGCCGAAATTGTAAAAATTCAGGCACTGTTGCAGAAAAAAGTCCCAAAGGCCAGAAGATATTCTCAGGAATACAAACAATTCGCTCTCACATTATACTTTTTTGGACCCAAAACTTATCACTTTTTGAAAAAAATTCTTTATTTACCAACTAAACCTTGTTTATATAATTAAATTTGATTATATCATTAAATAACCTGGAACTTGAAAATTATTATATTAACAATACTTTATCTGGTTTTGTTCTGGAAGGCCATACCTGGAATTCCCAAATTGCTGTCACCAAACGACTGTCACTTTTCTAATACCTAGTTTACTTTCTCTTGTTTTGTTAAGGACAAAACTTTGTTTTGTTTTGTAGCTAGTTTACTTTCTCTTGTTTTGTACCTACCTAGAATTCCCAAATTACGCTATTATATTTATATCATGTTCACTTCCAAGCAACTTTTTATTATTTTTCAATATACACAGAAATTTAATAAATGACCATTTATATATAAATCTTTAACGATGGTCACTTTTCTAACAGTTAGTTAACTTTCTCTTGTTTTGTTAAGGACATAATATGTACCTAGAATTCTAAAATTACCTATTGTATTTTTATTTTCTTTTTCGTTTAACACATAAATTTATTAAATGACCAATGTTTTGTTAAGTTTTGTTTGTCTTAATTTTTAGTGTAAATATAGTCAATATCAAATGAGGTGTAAAAGTAAGTATTATAGACCAAATTAACTATTTTGTAAGTTATCATTTGTATTGGTGCAAACACCGGCACAACAACTGTGCTCCTTAGTTTCAAGGTTACCAATTTTTGTATCGGCATCATAGCATAGCTTTCGCATCTGTGTTGGGTTAATCTGTGATTATACTCATTTACGATTCACTCAATTTTTGCCGCAGAAAAAATTTTATCAAACCAAGTTCTTGGGAATTAAATTACCTAAAATTTCATATTTAAACATTTTTTCATATCTCTGATCCTAATCTTTCTATTCTGAAGAAAATGGCATTTTTTACCAAACTACAAAAATTCGTTATTCGCTTTTAATTCCAGTTTTTTAAAAACTAATCATTCTAAACCAGTCAAACTTCTAGAATCTATTAATAATAAATAAATAAAGAAGAATGAAGGTCAATGACACGGCTAACATACATTATTATGCTCCAATTTGGATTTCTCTTTTTTTTTCAAAAAATATATCGATTTTTTAACCGTAACTTTTTTTATTTTTTATCTTAGAAAATTTGGTAAAAAATAATTTTGTAGGTTTTTACAAGATCTATAAGACTATTAATATTAAATCTTTTTAAAGTCCTTAGTCGCAAAAAGAGGTGACTTTGAAAGGGTTGGTAAAGGTGGTTTTTGCATGTTATTACAAGTTTTAATTGTCAATAGCTCACTCAACTTTTGTCGTAGAAAAAATTTTTGCAAACCAGGTTCTTGGGAATTAAATAAGCTACAATTACATATTTAAACATTTTTTCGTATCTCTGATGCTAATCTTTCTATTCTGAAGAAAATGGCATTTTTTACCAAACTACAAAAAATCGTTATTCGCTTTTAACTCAATTTTTTTTAAAACTAAACATTCTAAGCCGGTCAAACTTCTAGAACCTATTAATAATTCATAAATAAAGAAGACCAAATAAGGTCAATGACTAATTTTAATTAGGGTGGTGATTAGGATGTTGCTTCCGATCACTTTTTCGCTGAAAAAAATAGGGACTGACATTATTTTCATTATAAGTCACCTAATTTTTTAGATAGAGCCTTTTTTAATTTCTGGAGATAGATGTTTTTAAATACTTTAAATTAATTTGAACAAATTATCCTCGAAAAATGCATAGTTTTCCCGTCTTTAGACTTTGAAACTACAATATTTATCATTAGACGAAGAAGAGCTAACATATAATAAAGTATAGCTCGATTACTATTGGTCTTAAAGAAAATTTTAAAAGACGGTTTTTATTTTTTAAAAGGTACAATTCTGTTAAGTAAAGTTGTTTTGATAAAACGAAAACTTTTGGAGTTATTAGCAGAAAACTGATTAAAAGCATTGATTTTTTAGATATAAAACTAACACTTTCGATACCGAATAAATCGAAAACTATTAATTTTATCCAGAAAATGTATAGAACGTTTTTTGCTTATAATGAATGTTTTTACCAACTTTTGCGGTCAAAATATAATAAAAATTTCCACCCCCGAGATGGGGTAGCAACCACCCCCATGGTTAAAGCGCCTTTCGGCATCATATAGATTTTGATCCTTGGATTATCCATTAAATTTTCAAGCAAATCGATCCATTCTGTAAAAATTTTCTAGGTTTTGTCCTATTTTAAGCTTCATTACTTGGACTATACGGGGTAAAAGGAGTCGTGGAAGAAGACGCATCTCCTGGTTAAACAATTTAAGAGCTTGGTTTAACTGCACTTCTGATGATCTCTTTAGAGCACCGGTATGGAAAGTGCGAATTGCCAAGATGGTTGCCGACCTTCTTGTAGGAGATAGCCCATGAAGAAGAAGAAGTAAACAATGAAGACAATGAAAACGGTTTAACTGTCAGCGAAAAGAAAACGCTTTAAATTTTTCAACCAGGATGTGTGTCGTCTTCCCGTTCCTTTTTTTCCTCCCACTTTCCCTTGTATAACCAATCGCATCATTCATATTTTTCATTTCTTAATATGTGACCAAAGTAGCTTATTTTTCTTTCCTTCATAGTCTTGAGTATTTCTTTTTCTTTTTTCATCCTTCTTAACGTTTCTGTGCTTATTACATGTTGGGTCCATATTTTTCACATTCTTCGATAACACCACATCTCAAAACTGGCAAGTCTTTTTTCAATTGCGTCCATAATTGAAGGGTTTATTTCAAAAACAATCAATGTTACAAAAAGTAAATTTTCACAAATGAATAAAAACCGAATTAAATAATATAGTACGTTCTTTAACGGTAAAATATTGCAAAACCTCTAAATTTTAAAGAACTGCTTGGATTAACATGAAATTTGGCATACACATAGCTAATAAGTCAAAGAAAAACAGTGATATTGTTCCGATGTATGCTTTTGCCCTGGGGGTGGGTTTCACCCCTTCTGAAGGGTGAAAAAATATACGTCCAAAGTAAGTCTGGAAATGGATAAATTGACTAATTTTAACTTTTGTTTTAGAGTTTTTTCATTAAGTCAAAACTTGTCGAGTTATTTGCGAGTGAATATGTTCATTTTTCAACAAAATAACCGCGCTTTTAGACGGTTTTTCGCAAATAACTCAAAAAGTAAGTATTTTGTCGAAAAAAAAACATTCTTAGCAAAAATATAGCCCGCAAAAAATTTAAAAAAATTGTGTATATTTTAGGTCTCTATACCTGGTAAAAGCAGAGTTATAGCTAATGAAAAATAGGTTCATATTCGTTCAATTCCAAATGGAATACTTTAACGTGAATTAACCAAAAAATGAAGCACTTTTGGGGAAAACTCATAACAAATTATTTAAAGTGTTTAAAAAAGGTTTCATTTTTGTTTTATAAAAAAATTTCTAGCATCAAAAGTAAACAAGTTACGCTCAAAATAAAGTTAGTCCTTTTTTTTTGGTAAAAAATCGGGAAAATCACCTCCTAATTAGTACCTCAGATGAACTTAATCGTTACCACTTCACAAGTTTCTTTGCTCGTTTATGTATTGTTTATATAATCTGTAAGTTTCATCGGTTCAAAGTCCTTATTTTTGCAAGAGCTGTAGTTAAAAGGGCTTGAACGAGTCACTGATCACGAGTGTATGCAAATTTAGAAACACCAAATCTTAATCAATTTTTGTCTTACAGAAAAACAAAAAAATACAAGATATTCAGAAAAGCAATACTGACTTTTTTGTTTTTTTTTAGATTTTTGGTATCTCTAACAATTTTTAAGTTATTTTGAAAAAAAGCATAATTTTCAAAATTAAAAATTTTTAAAATTTTATTTTAAAACCAATTTTTTTCAAAAATAAGCACTTTGAGTCAATGAAACTTACATATCATATAAAAACAACATAAGTAAAATAATTTGTGGAGCGGTAACGATTAATTTCATTTAGGTTGCCAATTAGGGGGTGATCTTCCCGATTTTTTTTTTGCCAAAACAAAAGGGAGCAACTTTATTTTGAGCGTAACTTGCTTAAATTTGATGCTAGAAACTTTTTATAAAAACAGAAATAAAGCTTTGTTTAAACACTTTAAAAAAGTCATAATAGGTTTTCCCCAAAAAGTGCTTTATTTTTTGGATATTTCACGTTGAAATATCCTATTTGAAATTTGGCGAATATGAACCTATTTTTCATTGGCCATAACTCTGGTTTTACGAGGTCCAGAGACCTCAAGTGTACACCATTTTTTTTTATTTTTTACAGGCTATATTTTTCCTAAGAACGTTTTTTCCAACAAAATACTTTTTGAGTTATTTGCGAAAAACAGTCTAAAAATGTGGTTATTTTGTTGAAAAATGAACATATTCACTCGCAAATAACTCGAAAAGTGTTGACTTGGCGAAAAAACTCTATAGAACAAAAGTTACTTAAAATTAGTCAGTTTATCTATTTCCGGACTTATTTTTGACATATATTCTTTCACCACCAAGAGGGGGTGAAAGTCACCCCCAGGGCCAAAGGACACATCGACACAATATCACTTTTTTTCTTTGACATGTTAGCTATGCGTATGCCAAATTTCATCTCAATCCAAGCGGTTCTTTAAAATTCACCGCAAAAACAGTGAAAGGATGTACTAATAGTATTTAAGTCAATGTTTAAGTCAAAAACAGTGTACAGTAGAACCCCGATTATCCGGGTGCGGATTATCCGTGCTGCGGATTATCCGTGCTATGATTTTCTATTACTCAAGTTGCGTTTTTGAGGTTTTATCAAAATAGCGTCATCGTAAATCACTTGACGGAAACTCTATATGACGAAAGAGAGACTCATAATGAAAGATTTATTTTTTTCCGTTATTTTTTATGGTAGGTACATATGTATGTGTATACGTAAATATGTATTATACATAAGAAATACATGTTCGGATTATCCGTGCTTTTCAATTATCCATGCCACCCTTCGGTCCCGAGGAGCACGGATAATCGGGGTTCTAATGTATTTACATATCGTTATAATTTTAGGACTATGGCGGTTAGCATAGCACGATAAGTTTCTGACAAATGTAAATGTTAATTTGCTATCAAGTAGTGCCAATAGTTAAAAATTTCATAAAATTGACATTGGTTGTTTTTGAAATAAATCCTTCAATTGTCCAGGTTTCAACTATAAAAGGACAGAGAACATCTCATTACTACGGTCATATAATGACGAGGCCTAAATATCGCTTACTGCGGTTAATCATGGAGAATACAGACCAAGGAGAACTACAAGAAGCATGGGGAAAATCTCAAAAGAGATAGATATATGACATAAGAGCAGTGGCAGGCAGACACTGGAGTAGATTGGCACAATATAGAAAGAGACGGAAAGAATTAGAGGACACCTACATTCAGAAGTGGATGAAGTTGACAAAGAGAGAGAGAGAGCTCGGTTCAGGAAAACGCTGGATTGTCCAGGCTACATAATATTAAGCATTGGATAGATCGTCAGTCGAGGAATTGTTTCATGTAGCTACCGATCGAGAAGCATTCCAGCAGCTTACTAACATGACGAAAACCAACGCTTCAAAACAAGCATGAACCACCAAGAAGAAGACAAATCTACCAGTGCTTGACAAATATTCGCTAAAGTACTTGGTATATTTATAAATACTTACCGTCTACCTCCATCTGAGATCCATCATTAAAGCATACTTGTACTACTCCATTCGCCAATCGACTGGCAGTACCCACTCCTGGTACTACAATTTTTTTCTCTCTTGCATTGGAACTGTTTGCAAACGTTGATCCAATATTTGTACCTGTATATGATACGGTAAAAGATGGCTGAAACATTAATACATACATACGTCTATAATAATGACTGATTTCAATTGACACAGGAAGAAAATTAATGCAGTATCCGCCAAAATAAACAGTACCGAATATAAAAAATATATTTAGTCCGTTTTTTAACGGTAAAATATTGCAAAACCTCTAAATTTTAAAGAACCGCTTGGATTGACATGAAATTTGGCATACACATAGCTAACAAGTCAAAGAAAAAAAGTGATATTGTGCCGATATGTGCTTTTGCCCTGGGGGTGGTTTTCACCCCTTCTTGGGGGTGAAAAAATATTCGTCGAAAGAAAGTCATGAAATGGATAAATTGGCTAATTTTAAGTAACTTTTGTTCTATAGAGTTTTTTCACTAAGTCAATACTTTTCGAGTTATTTGGCAGTGAATATGTTTATTTTTTCAAGAAAATAACCACGCTTTTAGACGGTTTTTCGCAAATAACTCAAATAGTAAGTATGTTGTCGAAAAAACATTCTTAGCAAAAATATAGCCTGTAAAAAATTTAAAAAAAATGGTGTATATATCACGTCTCTACACCTAGTAGAAGCAGAGTTATAGCTAATGAAAAATAGGTTCATATTCGTCAAATTCCAAATGGAATACTTTAACGTGAAATAACCAAAAATGAAGCACATTTCGGAGAAAACACATTACAAATTATGTAAAGTGTTTTAAAAAAGCTTCATTTTTGTTTTATAAAAAAAATTTCTAGCATCAAAATTAAACAAGTTACGCTCAAAATAAAGTTAGTCCCTTTTGGTTTTGGTAAAAAAATCGAGAAAATCACCCCCTAATTAGTATCTTAAATAAACTTAATCGTTACGACTTCACAAGTTTCTTGACTCCTGTATATATTGTTTATATGATCCGTAAGTTTCATCGGTTCAAAGTTCTTATTATTGAAAGGGCTGTAGTTAAAAGGGGTTGAACGAGTCACTGATCACGAATGTATGCAAATTTAGAAACACCAAATCTTAATCAATATTTGTCTAACAGAAAAACAAAAAAATACATGATATTCAGAAAAGCAAATACGACTTTTTTTGTTTTTCGAGATTTTTGGTATCTCTAACAATTTTTAAGTTATTTTGAAAAAAAAGCATATTTTTCAAAATTTAAATTTTTAAAAATTTTACTTTGAAACCAAATTTTTTCAAAAATAAGCACTTTGAATCGATGAAACTTACAGATCATATAAACACAACATAAGTAAAATAATTTGTGGAGCAATAACGATTAATTTCATTTAAGTTGCTAATTAGGGGATGGTCTTCCTGATTTTTTTTTTTGCAAAAACAAAAGGGACCAACTTTATTTTGAGCGTAACTTGCTTAAATTTAATGTTAGAAACTGTTTGTAAAAACAGAAATAAAGCTTTTTTTAAACACTTTAAAAAAGTTATAATAGATTTTCCCCAAAAAATGCTTAATTTTTTGGATATTTCACGTCGAAATATTCTATTTGAAATTTGGTGAATATGAATCTATTTTTCATTGGCTGTAACTCTGGTTCTACGAGATCCAGAGACCTAACGCGTACACCATTATTTTTACTTTCTTATAAGCTATATTTTTGCTAAGAATGTTTTTTCGACAAAATACTTACTTTTTGAGTTATTTGCGAAAAACCGTCTAAAAGCGCGGTTATTTTGTTGAAAAATGAACATATTCACTCGCAAATAACTCGAAAAGTATTGACTTGGCGAAAAAGCTCTATAGAACAAAAGTTACTTAAAATTAGTCAGTTTACCCATTTCCGGACTTATTTTGGACATATATTTTTTCACCCCCAAGAGGGGGTGAAAGTCACCCCCAGGGCAAAAGCACACATCGGCACAATATCACTTTTTTTCTTTGACATGTAAGCTATACGTATGCCAAAGTTCATGTCAATCCAAGCGGTTCTTTAAAATTTAGAGCAAATACCGTGAAAGAATGGACTAATTTTTATGAATTAATTTTTATAATACATGGTGCATCATGGCGTTTAAAATGTGCATCATGGCGTTGCAAACAAGCTTTATAACGTTTCTGAAGATTACTAAACATATTTAAGAAAAGTGGTTGCTGCAAATGTTGAAAATAAGTTATTATTCTTTGTCGTAGTTCTCCAACAGTTTCTGGCGGATTTTCCGACCGAAATATGGAATTCTTCATCATACCCCAAATATAGGCATCAGGTGGTGTTAAATCCGGTGAATTAGGTAGATACTCGAAATCTGTGCGACAAGAAATTATTCTGTTCTGTTCACGAAAAATGTTCACGAAGCAAATTTATGGAGCGTTCGACTGTATGGCTTGTTGCGCTATCCTGTTGAAACCATGCCTTAGGTACGGTTTCTTGAATTACGAGCACGACAAAAGGTTTTCCGTATGAGCGGAAATAATGTTCTACTAAAAAATTTTTTCTTCGGTAGAAAGAACCATAATGACAAAGATTTTAACCGTAACGTAATGTCAAGTTGACAGCTGATGACAAGTATAGCAAATTAATATGATAAATGCAACTTGTGTGCGCAATTTCACAGCATTCTTAATTTCGGTACTGTTTATTTTGGCGGATACCGTAGTATAAGATAAAAACTGGTTTCTAAAGTTTCACAAAATTTCAAACAAATTCACGACAACGGTTTTGGTGTCAACTCACCTTTTTCAAATTAAAATTTACAACTTTTTTATTATATCTGGTGATTTACCTCTTGTTATTTTGACCAGATTGGCTTTCTTTCCACAAAAGAGATGCAAAAATTTTGTCACTCCTACTACAGAGCTTCCTCCTAAACCTCCCTCTTAGAGGGGAAAACATCGATTTAAAATAAAAATTTGTCCTCCGCAGAAAAAAATGTTTCAAACAAGAAATGTAGCTGAGTTTTGGACAAAAATGTTTATTAGCACTTTTTGTGTAGAATGAACTGTTCTCTCAGAAACAACGCTTGAAGCTAACGGCGATTTTGAATGTCAGCGCGCGATATCAATTTTTGAAGTTATACTTCTTTACGCGCGATATGAGGGTGAATTTTTATATGTTAAAACCTACGATCCGGGCGCATGCGCATTATAACTTCGTTCTGATTGGATGTTCAAATGACGTCAAAAATTATCCAATATGGCAGCTGTAGCGCAGCTGTGGTTTGGACCGTTGACGGTTTGGTTATGTATGGTTGTTGCGTTTTAAAATTTGTGGGAAGAGAAACAACAAAGGTTAGTTAATAGTTATACTGCCTTTTTAAATAGTTTTCATATTATATTTTTGAAGTTATACTTCAAAATGTTTTAATTTATGTATGTATCAGTCCAGAAAAGGCGTGGAAAGAATATAGTAGTGTTTTTAAATATATTTTTCTACAAACGTGTTAAAAATGCAATTTTTAGGACTCCATAGGAGCGTTAAAAATGCTACTTTAAGGCACTAGTGCTTTAAAATTTTTAAGGCACTGCAGTTAAAAGTGAATTGTCAAATTGTGAAACGTCAAAATATTTATATTTCATTTATTAACATTAATATTAATAATAAAACTTGCGCAATTTGAAAAAGGTGGTTTAAAAGGTTTTTTATTATAATTTTGTGTCTTTGGATTTGTCTTCCTTGGGCGTAAAATAATAAAACATCTATTTTTATATTTCATTTGTCACCGTGATGTATAATTATGTATATCTGAAAGGTAAGTCGCATGCGGCTTGATGGCCTAAGAGCATTGGACCAGAGATCAAAAAATCGCGAGATTGCGGGTTCAAATCCCGGACGATTCATACTTTTTTTTTAATATTTGGCGTTGTTAAGTTTTGGTTCATTTTTGGTAATTATTGTTAATTTTTTGTATTGTAACTGTTAAGTAGGTATACTTATTTCGTTGAAATTATATTATAATAGAAGTATAACTTCTTACGTGCGTACAAAGTACACACACATTCTTTTTTTAATACAATTTGTATCAACTCGACGGTAAAAATTAGATAGCTTAAGGCCATCGGTACATAATTCGCAAATATTTTACGGCTATCCCTACTTTTTCTGTCTTTACACGGCAAATTATGTGTAGTAAAATTCACAATGGTATGGATATGTAAACATTACTAGAATGTCAATCTACTTGACAATTTCATCATTAACTTTAAAGAGATGGCTTTTGAATGTTCTTGGATAACTGTTATTTGTACAATTGCAAATTATTAATTCAGTTAATAAGTAATAATTTTTTCACTAACTATGTATCCAGTGGTTGTAATAATTTATATGTACAACAAAAACTAATACTCAATCGAGAAAAGAGGAAAAGTGTTAAAGTGATTTTTTATTTATATATTGTTACTATGGAACGCTTACAATTATTTTGAAAATCTTTAACAACAAAATACTTGCATCACAGAATATAATCCTGATGTATTCTCTGCTTGGATCTTCCATAAATAACAAACAATAAATAACTTTTTATTAAGTTTACGTCTTAAATCAATTATTTATCAAATAGATTATCAGTAGTAATCGCACAAAAGCTCTAAAATTATTGAATTTTTCCCGAGTGACACTTTGACAGTTTTAATTTCACGAGCAAAAATTCTATATTAATTTTAGAGATCGAGTGCAATTTGTTGCGATTATTTCATGCATAAAACTGTTCAAAACCAAAATTTTATTGTAATTTATTTATGTAAGTACAAATTAGTACAATTAAACACACAGTTGTTATAAATATTTGACGGTTGAAAGTCATCACTTTTATAATTTTTAAAACATTAATTGTCATTAATGTCACTGAATGTATTTTTTCATAGCAACGAAGGGCATCTGACGTAATATACTTGACGACAGGAAATATTATCAAAAATTATCACTAGTAATACCACTAGAGGTCAAATTATTTCCGGAAATTTTTTTGAGATCATGAATATTTTGAAAATTTCCCGAGTCGCAGACGAGGGAAATTTTCTAAAAATATTCATGATCAAAAAAAAATTTCCGGATATTAATTTGACTTCGCGTGGTATTCGGTAAGAAAATTCCACACCAAATTTGCATCTGAAAATCCAAAGCTGCATGAACAGATTAATAGCGCGCCATAGCTTTGTCAGCAATTATTTAGGATTTCAAATTCGTAATTTCTACTCATTGTAGTTGCATGGGAATACCATTTCAAGATAGAAAATAGTATATTCTTCAATTTTACATAAGTTTTGAGTAACTACAAGTGATAGAAAATTATTTTTTGGCGTTTTATTTTAAATTATGTAAACAAATAAAAACCAGTCTGTCAAAAATGTTCTGTTATTGTAAACGTCAAAAAATTTCCACTATAATTCGCTGTTGGGTACCCCACGAGCAAAAAATTTCCGATAAAATACCTCCGTTGCCATGGTGATCTGTCAAAATAACGTATTTTGATTGGTTCAAAATTACAGGTGTGGAATTTTCAGTTTAATTTTTATTTATGTAGCTTCCTATTGATCAGAATCTCCTATGAATGAAATAATCAATATTATTTAACCAACAACTCAAAATATTCCCGATGCCATGTCAAATATTTAAAATATTTAAAACTGTCACTATCTTGTCATCATATTCTATTTGACTCAGTGCGTTGTATGACAAAGATAGCGAATGTTCGATTTGGAAAATATCACCACGGACATGGTGTCCATTTTTTTCGAATCCTGAAGAAACTAATAAACGTTTTTAAAAAATTTAAACGCAGAATGAAAGACTAAATTATTAACGAGGGCCGAAAGTCCCTTAGAATAAATAAAAAGTTTCTTTTGAATGAGATATTTGAAATTAAAAACCACACCACATTTTCTCTTAGTTTTTCACCCCTGTAACTTATTAAAATAAACATTATAGAAGTTTTCAGGGACTTTCGGCCCTCGGTAATAACGTAATCTTTCATTCTGCATTTAAATTTTTAAAAAATACTTATTAGTTTTCTCAGGAATTGAAAAAAATGAATCCCCATCTGAATAGCATTGCAGCCGAAAATACGTACCCACACCCTTAATATGAAGCTTCGCGCTAGTCTACAGTACCGCCTAATGCAGCACTTTTTTGCATTTTGCCGCAGATGAAGTCAGTTTCTATAAAGCTGATAAATACATAAAACTTGCGCGATTTTGCCATTTTTTACGATCAATAAAATATTTTTAGAGTCTAATCTTCAAAACCTATAACATGAAATTCAGATTTAGAGTTTTGGCAACAAATATCAGGCATTTGAAATATGTCTAAAAAACACTGAATTTAAACTTTCAAATTACAAACGATCTTACGTCATGGGAAATGCTTTCACGAAGACGGTATTGGGTGAAATTTGTAGTTGAAGTTTTGAAAGATGTATTTCTGCAATCGAAAAGAAGCTGTTTTAAACGTTTTACTTGAAGTAAAATCCAGCTTGTTCGTCTTGTTTTAAGATATCACTTGCCCGACGACCTGGACAAATACTGTTATCAGTATTTCGCTGTACATTTTATTGTTATGATTCAGTTTAGCAACTAAATTTTGTGAAAATTACGAAAAACAGTCCTTTAGAGTGTATTTTACTTATGTCTTGTATCTTTATCATCAAAAGATGTGTAATGTAGAAGAAAAATATATATATTACCATTGTTTGTTGATGGTTGTGATGGTTTTCTTTACCGACAGAACCCGTTGAGTTCGGTTTTCGGCCAACTATGATTGGAAATGAGGGCCGTGGTAATGTAGAGAGCGTTTTTTCTAATAGTACACAGTAATCGAACGATTGCTGACTGTGGCTCCACAAAAATTCTAATGTACCATTTAGAAGGCTACTTTTTAAACTTGGTTCGGTCTTGTCGTGGAACTTGTTTCCAGATGCGTCGATTATTGTTATTCCACCAGTGATAGCTTTAGTTACTTTGCCACCTAAAATGTGTTTTAAAAGTGTCTAGATACATATAAAAGGTCATAAAGTGCAAGAATAATACTAAAAATTAAACCTGGAGTAAAGTTGGTTAAAAAATAAACTCTAAAATATAAACTAAAATAAAAACTAAATAAAATATAAACTAAATAAATAAAATATAATTTGAAAACAATAATTTGACATTATATTTAACCTTCAATATTATGACAGACGTAAGTTACCATTTACAACCTTACCAAATATAATAATGCAAGCAAGCAAGCATAGTGATTTAACCCAGCCTGAGAGACTTGCTCACCCCTAGAGAATGACATTCGGGTGATACAATTCATTGGGGCGAGGAGGATTAACTCCCGTAAGCAGGAATCACTCCACCCCGCTTCAATGCTCCAGACCATCCACTTACCCCCCGATAGCACTCTGATGCGCTATAGGGGCTCTCAATCAGCAAAGTGCTTATCATATGGGAGTCTTGGGTACACGGACTCCCATATGAAATCCTACCCCGATCAATGCAGGCCAGCGTGAGGCGCTCTATTCCCGCTATCTCTAGTGACTTATCTTCGATCTGTTTTGCTTGCTCGGGCGCCGAGTCCCCGCTCTGGGCTATGTCCAGTTCGGCGACTCGGCGCTCGAGGATGTGGGCCCCTCATGCCCTTTTTTGGTTTTGTTACTAATATTTTTTTTTGTGGCTTTCGCCTATTGTTAATATTTTATTGATTTGTTTAGTGGCTGAAGCCGTTTTGAAGTTTTTTGTATATTTTTTTTGAGGGATGTCTGAAAATTATAAAAATCAACATTAATAAATATAATGAGATGCCAAAGGTGAGCAAGTTGTCTTCTTTTGATAGAGCTACGATTATCTAGCCTTTATTATATATTTACTAATATTTGTTGTTTGGGTCTCCTATGTTTCCATCTATGGTACACATCATACCTTAATATCTCTTGCAAGATCCGGTTTGGGTGGTCTTCTAGCTCAGCAAATTTTGTTCTGGCTTTTTCCTCCATAATATCCAGTACTCTTATTTGTTTTAGGTCTCTAAATAAGAACCGTTCGGCGACGTATCTGGGCACGTTTGCAGCTTCTCTGAGGCAGTTGTTGTGTGCCGCTTGTATCTTCTTTTTGTTACTTTGACTTATGTGACCCCATGCAAGAGATGCGTATGTAATTATTGGCAGTATAATGCTATTTATCAGTCTTAATTTTGTTTTCATAGCTAATTTGCTTCTTCTTCCTGTGAGTCCTCTTATTGCCGATCTGGCCGCTGCTGTTTTCTGGACTGTTGCGTTGACATGTGATGTGAATGTAAGACCTTGGTCCATTGTGACTCCTAAATATTTAACTTCGTTTTGCCATTCGATGGGTCTGTCTTGCAATGTTAGCTGTTCTTCTGGGTTATCTCTTCTCTTTTTGAAGATAACCGCTTGGGTCTTATCTGGATTTATTGCTATTTTCCATTGGATACTCCATTCTTCTATTGTATCCAATGCCGTCTGTAGATTTCTTACAGCTATATCTAGGTTCATGTGTTTTGCAGCAATTGCAGTGTCGTCTGCATAAAGGCTGATCAATGTTCCGGGTGTTCTTGGAACATCTGCCGTATATATGGTATACAGAAGGGGTGATAAAACTGCCCCCTGTGGTACTCCAGCTTCCGGCATTCCGTGTTCTGATAGAACTGGTCCTATCCGGACCCTGAACTTCCGGTCGCTTAGGTACGAGGAGATGAGTTTCGTCATGGCCCCGCTGTATCCATAATCTCTCATTTTGTATGTCAGTCCTTCATGCCACACTCTATCAAAGGCTTTGCTTACATCCAGAAAGGCTGCTCCCGTATATTGTTGGTCATTGAATCCAGCTACTATATATTCGGTAAGTCTTAATATTTGAAGTTCGCTGGAATGTTGAGCTCTGAATCCAAACTGTGATTCTGGGATTATGCCTAGCCTGTCTGTCTCTGATTGGAGCCTGGTTTGGATGACCCGCTCCACTATCTTACTGACTGCTGGAAGTAAGCTAATCGGCCTGTAATTTTGAGGAAATATGTGGTTCTTTCCTGGCTTGGGTATCATAATTACATGGGCTTCCTTCCATCGATTTGGGAAGAGCCTGTATCTTAGTATTGCGTTTGTTATATTTGTCAAATACACAACTGCTTTCGAGGGAAGATACTTCAGAGCTCTGTTAGTGATTTCGTCTGGACCAGGTGCTTTCTTTGGTGAACTTTTTCGAATCAGTTCACTTATTTCTCTTGGTGATGTGGGATTTATTATTTCTTCTTGTTCTTCGGGCGTTTCTAGTTCTGTTTCTTCGACTTCTTCGATAAAGTCTATATCTTCGTCTTGGTGATAATTCAGTGTACACTCTCTTTCAAGTGTCCTTCTCATCACCTCGGCTTTATCTTCTTCTGTGTAGACGATCCCATTTTCTCCATGTAGTGGGGGAATGGGTTTTCTATCGTTTCTTAAAGTTCTTTGGAGCCTCCATATTTCTTGCATATTTTGGCTCCTTTCCTCCATTTCTTTTATGTAGTTTTCCCACTTTTGGCTTCTATGGTCTATTAGTGCCTGTTTGACTTGTCGATTCAGTCGATTTGCCCTATTTTTATCTTCCTGGTTTCTTGTTCTTCTGGCTCTCTTTTTGGCTCTGTTCTTTTCCCTTATCATTTCTTTTATTTCCTGATTTATGTCTCTAAATCTTCCCATATGAATTTCATATTCTTCTTCAGTAGTGCTATTTCTTAGTGCTTCTTTTATGATGTTTTCGAGCTCTAGGACTTTTTCCTCTATTTCTTGTGGATTGTCAATTGTAGGAATGTTTCCAATTCCTATGCTCACTAGGCGTTTGAAGTTAGACCACTTGGTTTTCTTTCTTTTCTTTGTTGTTCTGTTATCTTCTTCCCATGTACCTATTTCTATGAGTATGGGGTTGTGGTCTGCTGATCCTTCGTTTAAGGTTCGGATGTCTGTTTGTAGTCCTAGGCTTTTGGCCACTACTATATCTAAATGGGTTGGTAGAGCATTTCCAGGAAAGTATGTTGGTTCGATGGGCCCAATCACCATGGTGTCTTCGTTGTTCACTAGATAATTATTCAGTATTCTACCGTTTCTGTTTGTAGCTCTATCGTTCCAGTTAGGGGATCGGGCGTTTAGGTCTCCTATTATTATGGACGGTTCTTCGGCGTTCAGGAACGTATTCAGGTCGTCGTCGTTTAAAGGATCTGTTGGCCTTACATATGCTGAAGTGATCCTTATTTCACCTTGTCTCATCTGGACTTTTATTGTTGTTGCTTCCATAGTGTTTAGTGGTGGCGTATGTTGTAATGTATGATTTATTCCTTTTCTCACTAGGATAGCAGTTCCTCCTGAATTTGCTCTGTGGTCGTTCCTGTAGATGTCGTATCCTGGAAACTTGATATTGATGGTATGAGTTAGTTTAGTTTCTTGCAATGCTACGACATCCATTTCATATCTATTTATTAATTCGTCCAGCACGTTTGTATTAGTTCTTATGCCGCCTGAATTCCAGGAGCCTATCTTCAGGTATCCCCTAGTTTCGTGCCTTAGTTCAGTGCTATTTTTACATTTTTAATCGCTTCACTTACCGTTTTTATGACTAGCTCTTCTATCATCGTGGCCAGTCCTTTTTGTTGTTCTTTTGAAATTAATATGGTCGAATCTGTTGTTGGGTTTTGGGTTGGTTTGGTGATTTGGGCGTACGATTGCCCATTGTTTCTTTTAGGTTGTTGTGTTCTGTTTTCTATTGTTATTTGTCTGGGTCTTCCCCAGGCAGGTATCTTTGGGCATCCTCTATAACTTGCCGGGTGTTGCCCTTGGCAATTAGCACATTTTGCTTTTTGTTCTGCTGGAATTTGGCAGAATTTACTCTTGTGATTTTCTCCGCACTTTACGCACCTAGCGTCTTTGAAGCATGCATTTTGGGCGTGGTGGAAGCCCTGGCAATTAAAACATTGAGTTGGTCCGTTGCTCTTTCTTAGATCTTCTATTACTACTCTCATGTACATAAGGTTGGTAATTTTCTTGGCTTTGGGTACGTCTTCTTTTTCCACTGTAATTATAAACATTGGCAGAGATTTTTTGTCTGCCTTCCTAGACTTCATGTTTGTTACGTTAATTGTATTTATTTCATGTTTATTTAATAGTTCCGTTTGTATATCTATAGGTTTTGTATTTGAGGGAAGTCCTCTAATAACCATTTTGGGCTTGATATCTTCGTCTAATGGGAAGGCGATCCACTGAATTTTGATTTCTTTGTTATAATCTTCCAAGATATGGGTAAATTTTCTATAATCTTCAGGGCATTTTGTTTGAATGAGTGTTTCTCTTCCGTTTTTGGAGATTTTATTATCTGTGTATATCTTTTGAGTTTCAGCAATTTTCAATATTGTTCCTGTTTCGTTTACTGTTTGTAGTTTTATGACGGGTGGTTTCGGTTTGGACCTGTTTATAGTGCTTTCTTGATTGTTTTGTTCGGTGATAAGGATATTATCAATTTCGCTTGTTTCCATTGTCTCTTCCCTGCCCTTATTCGGTAGGGAAGGAAATAGTTCTTGTACCTTAGATGTTGATGGCACGCTGTTGTCTTTTCCGACCTTTTTTGGCAGGGAAGGGAAATCTTCATTTGTTTTTGTTGTGGGTGTTATGGGTAAATTTTTTGTATTTGCGATGTTATTATTAGTATCTTCAATTTTTTTCTTTGGGATTGCTGTCATCGATTTTTTTTCATTTATTTGTATATCGGTTATCTGGTTTTCGTTTTTAAGTTCGTCGAATCTTTTATCTATAGTTTCGATTACTTTTTCTTGAGAGTTTATTATTGTATTTTGTAGTCCATTGATTTTTTCATTCAATTGATGGATTTGGTTTCTGAGTTTTTTAATTTCTTCGTCCTTTTCTTTTAGTTGCTTTTTCATTTCAGCCACTGAATCTTCATCTTCCTGGCACTCATTCGGCCTTTGACGTTTTGCTGCCTTCTTATTTTTGTTTTTAGTTTTATTTTTCTCTACTATTTCTGATTCGTGTTCTGGTTCCATGTTGTTCTGTTTTTTCTTTTCCGCTATGGCCTTAGGTGTTTTAGAAACGCCGTTTAAGGCATTGCACGTTAAATTTTCATTATTTTGATCAATATCAATATCAGAATTATCAAACAGCGGAAGATTTGAGTAAATATTTGGACTTACCTCCATCGGTCCTCTTTATAATTGTTTTTTTTTAACTTACTTTTCTGCCCCACGAAATGTATACCTATTTTTGAGATATTCGATGTTGTACAAACTCGTCGGCAGCCTGTCTGATCCTTCAAAAATGTTTAGAACTTCGAAATGTTTAAAGTTTTGGAAAGAACTTTTTAAATACGTCTTTATACTTTGACAGTACTTTGACAAAAAAAAAAAAAAAATATAATAATGGCGTCATATAAACTCGTCACTAATTCTAGCCAATGAAATGTTCGCTGTAATAGGAATGGCAGGTCAAAAAATCTGACTATTCCCTATATTTTTTCAAATTTAGAATGTGGCAACAACGGGAAAATTACGTGCATCCCTTATTGAAAAAATCAAACAATAAGGGATGCACGTAATTTTCCCGTTGTTGCCACATTCTAAATTTGAAAAAATATATAGGGAATAATCAGATTTTTTGACATGCCATTCCTATTACAGCGAACATTTCATTGGCTAGAATTAGTGACGAGTTTATATGACGCCATTATTATATTTGGTAAGGTTGTAAATGGTAACTTACGTCTGTCATAATATTGGAGGTTAAATATAATGTCAAATTATTGTTTTCAAATTATATTTTATTTATTTAGATTATATTTTATTTAGTTTTTATTTTAGTTTATATTTTAGACAGTTTATTTTTTAACCAACTTTACTTTCCTTTCCCTTTGCGAGAAGATAAGAAACGCATTGATGAAATTAAAAAGCAAACATTGTCATAGGAGGAAAAAAATGGGCACCATTGAGTTCACTCCCGTCTTGAGCAGGTAGTTATTTTATTAGTCGAGTTCACTCCCGACACTATTCGAATTCACTCCCGAGCGATTTTACAATAAAGTATGATTTAAGGATATTATTTTTCTGAAATTTAAACATTGTTGCCAAATAGCACTTTTATCGTAAAGCAATTCGAGAAGTTTTTCCAGACACTAAACTTAAGGGATACCTGTTTAACTTGAGTCAAAGTTGGTATAGAAAAATTCAACAGTTGGAACTGTTCCACGAATATCAGTGCAGAAACAGATATAACTAAATACAGTGCGTCCATAAAGTAACGCATAAATTCATTATTTCGTAAACCGGCGACCTTAAAGGAAAAAACCCGACACAGGTCGATTTTTATTTTTAATTTCCGATTTTTTGGCATATATATCATACTAGTGACGTCATCCATCTGGGCGTGATGACGTAATCGATGATTTTTTTAAATAAGAATAGATGTCATGTGATAGCTCATTTAAGAGGGTATTCAATTCTCTATTCCATAATATAAACATTAACATAATTATTTATACAAGGTGTTCAAAAAAACATTTTTTTAATTAAAATAATTTAGACAAAAATGAGAATGTATGTAATTTATCTAATTCAAAATACATTTTAATGTTGTCATAAAACAGGAAAAAATGTTTATTTGACAAATAAATATTGTTTTTCGCTTAATTCAATGTTAAAGCTGCCACCCACCTGCATCTTGTCAGTTTGAACATTTCATTTAAGCGAAAATCAATGTTTATTTGTCAAATAAATTTTTTTTTCTGTTTTCTGACAGTAGTAAAACGCATTTTGAATTAAATACATTACATACATTCTTCATTTTACCTCAATGATTTTAATTAAAAAAATGTTTTTTGGACACCCTGTATAAATAATTATGTTAATGTTTACATTAGTGAATGGAGAATTGAATAATCTTTCAAATGAGCTATCACATGACCCCTATTCTCATTTAAAAAAATCATCGATTACGTCATCACGCCCAGACGGATGACGTCACTAGTATGATATATATTCCAAAAAATCGTAATTTAAAAATAAAAATCGACCTGTTTCGGGATTTTTCCTTAAATTCGTCGGTTTACGAAATAACAAATTTATGCGTTACTTTATGGACGCACTGTATATAACTTATGTATACAGGGTGTAACAAAAATGCAGGTCATAAATTAAATCACATATTCTGGGACCAAAAATAGTTCGAATGAACCTAACTTACCTTAGCACAAATATGCACATAAAAAAGTTACAACCCTTTGAAGTAACAAAATGAAAATCGATTTTTTCGAATATATCGAAAAATATTACAGATTTTTTATTGAAAATGGACATGTGGCATTCTTATGGCAGGAACATATTAAAGAAAAATTATACTAAAATTTGTGCACCCCATAAAAGTTTTATGGGGGTTTTGTTCCCTTAAACCCCCCTAAACTTTTGTGTACGTCTCAATTAAATTATTATTGTGGTACCATTGGTTAAATTCAATATTCTTAAAACTTTTTTGCCTCTTAGTATTTTTTCGAAAAGGCAGTTGTTATCGAGTTGAGGCTTATTTTTTAATATGTTTACATAAAATTTTTATGGGAGTTTTGTTCTTTTAAACCTCCCAAATGTTTGTGTACGTTCCAATTAAAATATTACTGCGGTGCCATTAGTTAAACACAGTGTTTTTAAAACTTTTTTGCCTCTTTGGATTTTTTCGAGAAGGCACCTTTTCTCGAGATGTGGCTTCTTTTTTAATATGGTGCAAAATATACCTAAAAATGTAAATCATACATACATTTTGATATTACTACCAAGTCTTCATAATCGTACTTAACCATGTGGTGGATTTGACAAATATTCAAAATATCTTGGTAAAAACTGATTTTTCGAAAAAGTACTAAGAGCCAAATAAGTTTTAAAAACATTGTGTTTATCTGATGGTACTACAATAATAATTTAATTGGAACGTACACAAAAGTTTGGGGGGATTTAAAGGAACAAAACCCCCATAAAATTTTTATGGGGTGTCCAAATTTCACTATAATTTTTTTCTTAGGATGCTACTGCCATAAGAATACCACATGCCCATTTTCAATAAAAAATATCTAAGAGTTTTCGATATATTGGAAAAAATCAATTTTCATTTTGTAACTTCAAAGGGTTGTAACTTTTTTTATATGCGTATTTGTACTATGGTAAGTTAGGTTCAATCGAACTATTTTTGGTCCCAGAATATGTGATTAAATTTATGACCTGTATTTTTGTTACACCCTGTATATTTGGTTTACCATTTCTTAAAGCAGAGGACGTTGGGGATTGTTTTGCGATAGATTTTGTTGCAATTCAACCAAAAGATCAAAGAGTGGTTAAGTTTAGTGACTATTTCGTTGAAACCTATATTGAAGGAACATCAACATTTCCTCCTCACATATGGGCTGAAAATTCTTCGTCTTTACAAAGGACAACAAATGCATGTGAGTCTTTTCACTCTCGCTATAATGCTTCATTGTACAACACATCCAAATTTTAACCAATTTATTTATGTTCTTCAAGATTTTTAAATCAGATACTTATATCAAACTTCAAAGTATAAATACCGTCGTGAAAGTGTACGATAGAAAAGTGACATTGAGAAAAAACTTAAAGATAATAATTTGAAATAACTGCAAAATAACGGCCTTACCAATTTTGAATTTATAAAAAATATATCAAATATGTTGTAAAAAAAAAGTAAGCGGGGCAGTTATAGCAATTTCATATTTACTCTAATGTATGTATTCAATGAAACTTAGTGACCAAATATTAACAAGAACATAAGAATAAAACTTGGTTTTCTTGAATTATTACCAAGTTGCATTTTTAAAAATCATCCCAATTAGATGTAGATGTGCAAGAACGTCTAATAAGAAATATACTTTTAAACGAATGATTTGTCAACAGTGTCCAGATTTTAAGGTATAATAATTACTTATATTGATGAGGGCTTAAAATGGCCTGGAAGTGAATTGAAACATTACCTTTTACGTATTCAGGCAATATTCATATTTTGGGAGTGAACTCAACTCGTCCAGAAAAAATAGTCAGAAAAATTAGAGGAAGACACGATAAAATAGGAGGGAAGTGAGGAAAAACTAGAGCGAGACACGATACAATAGGAATGAGTCAGAAAAAATTAGAGACGATAAAATATAGAGTAAGGAAAAATTAGAGAGAGGCACGATAAAATAGGAGTAAATCATGAAAAATTAGAGAAAGACGAGATAAAATTGGAGCAATCAGAAAAAATTAGATAGAAATACGATAAAAAAAGAGGGAGCTAGAAAAATAAGAGTGAAGCACGATGAAATAGAAAAAATTATGGGGAGTTAGGGAAAATTAGATAGAATAAGGAAATATTAGAGGGTATCAGGAAGAGTTAGAGGGACCCAGGAAGAATAAGAGGGAGTTTGGAACAATTAAAGAGTCAAGAAGAATTAACAAATTTTATGATAATCTTAATATATTAAAAATTCCACTTCCCGTCTACCTGAACAATTTGATATTTTCTGAAGATATTAATATATTAAAAACAATTTACGAACATATCAAAAACTGTAAATATAGATTGTAGCAATAAAATTTACCCTGTATTTAAGAAATTTTGTTAAAACAAAGCAGGCATGTTTGTTAAAACAAAACAAACATGTTTGTTTTGTTGTTATTTTGTTTTAAACCCTGTAGATTTAAGTAATTATTGTATATTATAATTGAAAAAAGAAAAGAACAAAAAAAGAGAAAAAGAAAAGAAAAAAAAACAAAAAATAAAAAAAGCAACAAAAAAAAAAAGAAAAAAAAAACTAAGAAGATGTAAACCTCCGCGAGGTTGAATCGGGTTTACGTCTTAGCGTAGTAAAAAAAAACAATTTATAAAAAATAACAATAAAAAAAATAATAAAAAAAAAACAAATTAACAATATAAAAAAAATGAACAACCAAAACAGAGTATTATTTAGATAATAATTGTAGATAATAATGTTAGTTTGTTATGTATTTAGAGTTAGAAATACAGAAAAAATTCCTCTGATTGAAAAATCATTTGTTTGTTTTTTAAAATAACAAAATGTCTGGGGCTCGGCCAAGGCCATCAAATTCACTCAAAAAAAAAAGAAGAATTAGAGGGATTAAGAGAGACACGATAAAATAAGAGGTAGCGAGAAAAAATTGAAGGAGGACACGATAAAATTAGAGTGAGTCATAAAAAATTGGAGGGAGACATAAAAAATTGGAAGGGGTCATAAAAATTTAAGGGAGTCAGAAAAATTGGAGAGAGATACAATTTACTATAAATAAATTATAAAACAAAAATATAAATACCGTCATAAAAGCATGCTTCAAAATCGTATAGATTTTCCATCAGAAAACACTTTGCTTTGTCAGTGTAGTACGTCACTTTCGGCGTTTTAGCCTTCACTAAATCGACAAATGTTACAGCATACGCATATTTGCTCCACAATTTTTCGGGCAAATTTTCCAGTCCGTAGATTTGATCGGCACCTTGAGAGGGTACTGGGGCAGGTTCCTCGCTCAGAGGAACTCCCCGACCCCCTTTTAATTCATACACAACTATCCTCATTCCATCTGGGGATATCCTACGAAATAAAAAAAATAATGGATTTTTGTCAACAATATGTCTGTACAGTTGATACCAAACCCTTTTTTCAGTGCGTCATTAAATTTGACATTATATAGGATTTTAAGAATATCGCAAATCATTACATGACATTTTAGTTAAATCTGACAATTGTCAGAATATTTATATTTATCTAGACATAAATATTTATACAAATATTTGCCAGAATATTAATATTTCAAATATTTTAATGTAAAAATAAATAAATATAAAATCAAATTTCACTACACAATGTCCAAATATACCAATGGCATAAAATATTTATTCAAAATATTCAATTTGTTAATAACCATTACAACCACAATAATAGGCAACCAACATTAGTCTTTTTATTTTTACAACATTACTATGTATCTTATCTTTGTACGTCTATAAGTTGTTCACATTTAATTATTTTTCTTTCTATTTCTATTTGAAACTAAATTAAATTTTCGTCTTCTTTTCAAAACTGTCATCAATGACGTCATTGACTCTACTATGAGTAATATTTTTATCAACTTAACATTAACAACAGTTCTCTCTGTAACAGAGAGTTGCCTTTTACACTTTGTCAATAAAATCTAATTTATTATAATTTAAATTTCACTTTAATTCACTATTTACAAATTACTAAATAACACTATTTTTAAATTCATAACCAAAAATTGACTACCTGTCTTGTCATGTCGCTTCTGTCTTCTGTCTGATAATTATATTGTCATCTCCTTCACTTTTGTTGGTCTGTGTTCATTGAACTGGCAAGAACCACAAGTTCTATCGAGCAGGGAACCATGTTGCCCTTTGAGCATTCCTAACACATTCAATCTTTTAACATCGAGTTGGAGTCGCTATAAATATCATATAAGTATCATGTAAACCATATTTCTCGATGTTACCAATTTCATAAGGTTGCTAGTTTCATGTAGTAAGCAGAACGTAAGCATTACCACATTTTTTCTTCAACTAGTCACAATTTTAACCTTTTGCATTCATTCTAACGTGGAAATACTTCGTTCTAGGCACTGAAGATGATCTGATCCAGATCGAAAACGTTTTGTGAATCCTTTTGGATGACTTCTGGTTTTTAATAAACTTCTTTATACCATTGTACAAACGAAGTTTTTACTTCTGTATGATTTTTTAAAATACACACACCGGCAAAATTAGCCGAACACCTTAAAAATGGAACATGTTTGATATCTCGAATTTCCTAAACGACTGGTCCGATTTGAGTGATTCTTTTAGTATGTTATAGCCTTATTATTTAAGAATATCGTTGTAATAATATTGTTGCTAGACAGGTAAATATCATTTTATACCGGGTGTACCAATCATACTGTGTTTTTTTCTTAAAGTTTGGAACACCCTGTGGAATATTCTGGCTTATGTAAAATATTAAAATTAATACTCGATTGTAGACTAAGGCATTCTTAACATTTTCCTTTTTAATTCATTTACTTATGTGAGATAATAAAAAAGTTATGTGCTTTTACAACTAGCCATGTTTTTTGTCAATAAATCCTCATAGTAGGGGAGGAGCGTATGCTAAATTTGCAGTTACTCGAGCGTTATGGGGAACTATTGGATTGTGAAGAGTGGGCGCACTCTCCATTTTTTAATTTAATTTTTTATTTCCACCAATGTTTTTTCCGATTATAGCGCCTTCTATCCATAATTGGAAAAAATGTTGCGAATAAAAGTTGCTTATTTTTACGTCAAGGATCCAAATCTGCAATAAAAATTGGAGGCTCCTATTTAAGATTTTAAAGTATAATTACTTTAACCCCACCTCCGTGGGGGGTCGTGTTGTGTTTGGTGCCATTCGGTAGATTTTTGAAAAATATTGAATAGGTCTATTTTGCAGTTTTACGATCTGATGTTCATTTCGCGAAATATCGCAGGGTTCGTATTTAAAATTTTTAATTTACCCCCACCCCTTTCCGTGGGGTGTCACGAGCCCCCACGGAGGGGGGGGTGGGGGATTTAATTTAAAATCTTAAATAGGAGTCCCCAATTTTTTTGCAGATTTGGATTCTTTACGTAAAAATAAGCAACTTTTATTCGACACATTTTTTCGAATTATGGATAGATAGCACTATAATCGGAGAAAAATGATTGTTTCAAATGGAAAATTAAATTAAAAAGTGAAAAGTCCCCCACTTTATGAAAAACTTAACTTAACCTTTTTCTGATTTTAGGACATACTCTTCACAATCCAATAGGTCCCCATAACGCTCGAGTAACTGCGAATTTAGTATACTTTCCTCCCCTACTATGAGGATTTATTGATGAAAAACATGGATAGTTGTTAACCCACATAACTTTTTTATTATCTCACATAAGTAAATGAATCAAAAAGGAAAATGTTAATAAAGCCTAAGTCTACAATGGAGTATTAATTTTAATATTTTACATATGCCAGAATATTCCACAGGGTGTTCCGAACTTTAGGAAAAAAACACAGTATGATTGGTACACCCGGTATAAAATGATATTTACCTGTCTAGCAACAATATTATTACAACGATATTTTTAAATAATAAGGCTATAAAATACTAAAAGAATCACTCAAATCGGACCAGTCGTTTAGGAAATTCGAGATATCAAACATGTCCCATTTTTAAGGTGTTCGGCTAATTTTGCCGGTGTGTGTATTTATATTTACGTCGCTACAAAATATTAACCTAGAAATTACAATCGTCATTTTACCATATGTTATTGTAAAACTACTGTCACAATCGATTACTTTTGTGTCAAATTATCTTTATTCGCGTCATTGATTGGTTATCTATTTAGAGTATTGTCATCGCCAACCAATTATACATCTTTAAGTATAAGTCGTTTTAATATGCAAATACTCGTCAAGGAAGACACAATTTTCTAAGTTCAATGTATAATAATCACAGAGTACCTACATATAGGTACGTTTTTTTCTGTCACTTCCAACTGTAATGCGTTAGAGAGAATTCGATAATCTGTGACGTACTGAAAAAAGGGTTTGGGATGATCTATTTAAATATGTTTCCTAGTATCTATGAATTACTTAAAAAATAATAAAACCGACAACACTGAGCTCCAAGGTTCCATAAGATTTACATTGCCTACGCTTCTCGTACTGCAAAGTCACTGAGAAACGCGCTTTAGAGACTCGAAGACAGAGTATACACATTCTTCCCACTAGACTAAACATAAAACTCAAAGACTAGTGCAGCTGCGTCCAGGTCTGACAAGATGCTACAGTACTAGGGTGACTTTTTGTACCTACCTCATTACTTTGCGTACAAAATCGTTATTGGAAGTCTTTCGGTTTTTTAGAAATTCTATACAAACTTCTCCGTTTTTTAGTATACTTAGGACGGCATTTCCCGTTTGATGTCGCGTAGGCAACAGCCGTTCTGAACACAGAGGTGTTAAAGTACTTTTTCTTTCGATTTTTCTAGAACTATGGTCTCTTTGAGCGATATGTTTCTCTGTTTGAAGGTGAGGTGAATGAATGTAGCCTCCAGATACTTGATGGTTGATATGGCTTCCTGCATTCGAGCTCAACGGGGGATCCGAGTGATGGGAATGTAATGATCCGTTGTTATACTTAGGTTGATATTGATACCCTAAAAATAACAATACATTTAGATAAGTACAGTGTCAATATAATTTTGGTCATAACTATTTTAAGTTTTATGTGATAACCCATTAGTATAGTTATTCCACTCTAACTTTTCCCATGCATGAAATTATTCACGAATTACTTTTTATACTAGCTCTCTTTTTACTCACAGAAACCAGTATCGCAAAATTAAGCCCCTTGGCCATAGAAACCACAATAATTTAAACAAGGATAAACAATACGACATGTCTTTGATACCATGTTTACTATGAATTTTGACGTTTATGATTTTGAGTGACAGTGACATTAGCACATTATTTGTAGGAATTTATTATTTATTTGGTTTTTCAAATTACTTTTAGTCTATATATTTTATTGTAATTTTTATTTTCAAACATAATTATTGTTAGAACGACTAACTACTGTCCTCTCTTAATTTGATTACTTCCGGTAAGTACCTATTTATTTTTTTACGTAAACGTGGCAAGTAATTATTATGAGTGTGGCTATAGTATTATATTAGATGTTTAATGTTGAGTCCATCAATCTCCTCAATAGTGAAAAAAGATTAAACACTTCAATAAGATAACTTTATAAATGTATGTATGTATCAATGATACTACACATCGATGTACGTTTCACTTTATGTTTTGATTTAACTTGTGTGAAAATGAATCATGACATTTGGGCAAAGACAAAATGGAACAACTATAAACAAACTATGTATGCATCAAAGCTTACTAAAATATCAGGATTGAGATGCCTATTTCTTTTATAAATTTGCTAGTTTCATATTATATAAAAATTCATATTTCCCTATGTCATGACAAAAGTTGAGAACAATTTTACCAATCGATTCATCTTTCTTTTTTAAATTTTCTAATACTGGCTGACACTGTGTAGAAGATTGCACTGAAAGACAATTTTGCGCGTTTGATAGTTCAGAGACAACAATCATCAAGGGAAAATATAAAGCTGAGGATGTATTGATCCCACGTAGGTACACCGGCGATTCCAACAAACTTACAATTTGATTTTAAGCATCTACAATTTTCCGTGTGGTTGTCTTTGAAATGACGATAAACAAATCGCAAAATCAATCGTTCGAAAATTGCGGAATTAACATGAAGTTTCCATATTTCGCGCATGGACAATCAAACGTCGAGTTTTCACGCGTAGGAAAACCGTCATCTTTCTATATTTACGCACATCAAAAAGGAGAAAAATATTTTTAATCAGTAAGCATTCAATTCATTAAATTTTTTTCGTGCATAATGTTTTTTGAGTATTTTTTTGGTTTCGTGTTAATTTTTAGTTATTTATTAGTTATTATTTATTACACTATGTGGCGTAGTAAACGTAGTCCCATGCGTCTTTTAATAAAATAAAACAAATTAAAATAAAAAATATAAATAGATTAAAATGAAATTATCAAAATAAAATGAATTAAAATAAGATATGCTTCTCCTAAGTCACTTAAGGTGTGCTACATCCTGTTTTTTATAATAACTTAACTCACCTCCTGGATCAACAGGTATAGCTCGCTCTTGACTACAACTTCTCAAACTTGTTGCGGGTCGATTGCAACAACAATGGGAATGTTGAGAACATCTTGAAATTTGTTCTGTTGGTCTGGAGTCCCTGTATGTGGGGAGGCCTTCATAACTTCTTACACGAAGCCGCTCCATGTCTACAAAAACATTTTTACCGTTGATTATACAATTGAGACTCAATAGTGTCACTAAATAATGACTATTAGCTCTTCGTATACAAAAACCAAATTATAAATACATAATTCATAGACAATACATATGTAATAATAACGTACATTAAAAAAAATTTTGAATTGAAAAGGTACCCCCCGCTAAGATAGGCAAAATGCCCTCACTCCCAGAATTATTTTTTTTTCATTTTTTTACGTTCTGTGCAATTAAAAAATGAGATTACGCGGATTTTTAGCTCGCCACCCCCCTTAACCCTCCCCTACGGCCAAAAACGTAGATTTTTAGATTTTATTTTTTTTTAGTTGGGTTGCAATTGATTTAAAAATTTCAAAAAATTCACACAAGGGGCTGAGGCTTTTACAAACATGTCAAGTTTTTACAGACCCGTAGGTCGAGTGTACATAACCTCAAATTTTTTTAAAACATAACTTTTTTTTAGATATGGCTGCAGGTCCAATTTTTTTGCATTTTGTATATTTTACCAAAAACTATCTCTCTGTTTTTTTTTCCTGATTTTTCCGACAGTTGCGCCATCTTGAAAAATCCGGAAAACTGTTTTTTAGGGGGTTTTTGGGGATTTTCTACATTTTATAGACTTCAAAATAGATCAACTGAAGGTTTTGTTAATAGATTATGTATAATTTGAAATAACTGAGTATTTTAGGATATTCAAAAATTGGGCGAAAAACTTTTAAACCCCCCAAGTAGGGACGATATATCAACAAAATATATCAACAAAAAAATATACTACCAAAAAGATATTTTGGACATATAACTAGAAGAACAAAAATGGAACGAATGATAGTTGAAGGCAATGTTTGGTTTGGATTCATCATGACTTAATAGGGCAGACTGAATAGGAGCTAGGGCCTCTACTTCCGGCTCAGTGCCCAGGCGGGGCGTGGGTGGGCGTGGGAAAGCTTCTTTCACCATCTGAATCGCATTCGGGGCGAACGCTCAAGTGTGCACGAGGCTTTAGAGGCTTCGTCAGCGAAAACCTAACGCAGCCGATTCAGATTCAGTCCGAACAATTGAATAGCAACGGTTTCGCTAACAATAAAGCTTCGCTACAGTCGGTGACGGAAAATTCTGCTGACTTTTCGGTTTCCGCTATCGGTTACGTTTAACTGTAGGACATTTCGACGAAAACCAAAATGATATTCAGTAGTAAAAATCACCATAAAACTAGAGCTGAGAGAAACCAGAGAAATCGGCCTGAACAGATATATCACCACTTCACTCGAATTATCTAGAATGCCTTCTGCGTGACTTTAAACTGGACTTAACTTTCATTATAGTATTCAAATATTTAAAGACATACCTGAAGGTAACTGATTGTCAGCATAATTATTCTGCAAAGGTAAACAGTTACTATTTGCTTTCCTAATATGACCATTGGTAGCATACGCATTTTGAGAATGTGGAAGTGATATGTTGTCAAATGTACTATCCCGTTTGCTTGACATTGTATAATTTCCACTATCATGGCTGACTTGATACACCATATGCTGAAACAAAACATTTTAAATATATCATGTCTTTCGCTTTAAGAATTTTATAGAATATATAAACAATAACGTAACTTGTGAGTTTTACATTTGTTGTACATGGTCTCTAAAAAGATTATTCCAGTACAGCTTAAATCAAATATCTTATGACTCATCCGCAATTACAACTCAATTGCTATTTGGTCATTTACGTCGATAAATAACTTCCGGGCATCTTAAAACATTTTTTTTTAATTATTTTTTATTCCTCAAAATAATATTCTTTAGCAAAGATACAGTAATTCCAACGCTTTTCTAATTCTTCGATGACATCATTTAAAATGATATCTAGTGAAATGATATAAAATATCTAGTGAAAATTGGTTGCTTACATCTTTAACTAACAATCTTTTGAAGATTTTTCTTTTTTCCTCGACTTTTCTACTAGTTTTTCCGATCTTTAACTCGTAGTTAAGTGCATTCAAATTAAAAAAAATTAATTTATTTATATTTTAATTATTAATTTTAATTAAAATTCACATTTTAATTTGACTACTAACACCGAAGAAAGATCTGGTTTAGTTTTCAAATTTATATATGAAAAATCTTTTATAAGGTGTGATTTCAGAAAGAATGTACACTAAATTCGCTCAGCCGAGATTCATTTTGACACATTCATAGTAGGAAACCTACAACACAAAAATGCCTACCTTACACTATTAACTGCTCAAATCAACTTAATCTTTCATTAAAAAAAGAAGAATTATTGTAAATAGTGGGAGTGTATACTAAACTCATAAAATTTTGAGCAATTTATTTCTTCAAAATATTTTTATTTTATACAATAAATAATTTTCTCATTTGTTATCAGTACCTTATAATGGTGTAAATAAATAATTATTGATTGGCGTAAGGCTTATGTTATTTATGTCTGTTTACTATTAATAATATTGGCTATGAGCAGGTATGTTTGATTGTGTAGTAATTTCCAGTCACGTCTAGCAACCTAACTTCCAAAAAAAATTACTAAAATCACTAGACAGTTGTGTCTCAGATTAGCGAATTTAGTATAGGAAGAAAATGAAGAATTAACTGAAGTAAAGATAGAGCAAATAGAAACTAAGCAAAGAAATTTGACCAGGCCCCACGTTGGGCGTCATTTAAATGTTGAGTCACCATCTCATGGCTAAGCCCAGGACGTATTGACCCAAGCATTACTTGAACTACTGTTTTATATTATGACTTACCCGTCCCTTTTTTATGAAAGGGTGCTCCAATATTTGATCCAACTTCATCCGATCGTTTGGATTCTTTTGCAATAAACAATTTATAAGATCTTTCGCATCTGAAGTTAAATAACTCGGCAAATTATAGCTCTCCATAGCAATCTTCGTTAAAGTACTTTTAACACCAGGTGATTCGAACGGTGGTTCCCCCACCAGTAGGGTATACAGGAGACAACCTAATCCCCAAACATCAGCTTCTCGTCCATGTGATCCTCTTGTCGCGACTTCGGGTGAGATAAAGTTGGGAGTGCCGCACAGCGTCATATGTTTTTCATCTGGGGTGGCTAGTTGTGTTGCTAGGCCAAAATCGGCTATTTTCTAAAATAATAAACATTAGATATTCAGAAATACGCCAAAATCAATTACACGAAATATACACACACCGCCAAAATTAAAGGAACACCTTAAAAATGGGACATGTTTGATGTCTTGTATTTCCTAAACCATTTGTCCGATTTGAGTGATTTTTTTATTATGTTGTAGCCTTGTTATTTAACAATATCGGAGTAATAATATTGTTGCTAGACAAGTAAATGTAATTTTATACCAGGTGTAACAATCACACTGTGTTTTTTCCTAAGAAGTTTGGAACACTCTTTGGAATATTCTGCCGTGCTTAGCCAAAACGCCGTATCTACAGAGACATCACACTTGAGTAAAATCCATTTTCGCTTAAGTATTCATATATATTTACACAAGATACGGCATAAGATGCGGTGTGTTTAATGTGTTTTGGCTTAACTTGTAAGCAAGTAAGATAGATATATGCACATTTGGGTTAGAAAGAAGTAAAAAATTTAATTTTTTCAGATTTTTGCAGATACGACGTTTTCGCTAAGCACGGCAGTATTCTAGAATATATAAAATATTGAAATTAAAACTCAATTGTAGCCTTAGGCTTTCTTAACATTTTCTTTTTTGATTCATTCTCTTATGTGGGATAATAAAAAAGTTAGGTACTTTAACAACTAGCCATGTTCTTCATCGATACAGGGTGTGTTTTAACTAAGTCCGACAAACTTTAAGGGGTAATTCTGCATGAAAAATTAATGACGGTTTGCTTTATAAACATATGTCCGCAAATGCTTCGTTTCCGAGATACGGGATGTTGAATTTTTCTTACAAACTGACGATTTATTTATTACTCTAAAACCGGTTGAGATAATGCAAATGAAATGTGGTAGGTTTTAAGAGGAAGTTATTGCGCATTTTTTGACATACAATTAAGAATTTTATATTTACCATTGGCGTGCATACGGGATATATCTAAAATGTTTATACCCGTATACACGCCAATGGTGAATATAAAATTATTAATTGTATGTCAAAAAATGCGCAATGACTACCTCTTAAAACCTACCAAATTTCATTTGTATATCTCAACCGGTTTTAGAGCAATAAATAAATCGTCAGTTTGTAAGAAAAAATTCAACATTACGTATCTCGGAAACGAAGCATTTGCGGACATATGTATATAAAGCAAACAGTCATTAATTTTTCATGCAGAGTTACTCCTTAAAGTTTGTCGCACTTATTTAGAAACACCCTGTATTATTGAAGAACATGAATACAGTGGAACCCACTTATTAGAATACCGGTTAAAGGAATAGAAATTTGAGATCCCAAAACGTTTTTACTAAGCACATATGATCGGTTATTAGAATATACCTGTTATAGAAATATACCTGTTATAGGAATATACCTGTTATTGGGACCGTGCAAGTTCGGCAAAGCGACCTCTATTTCTACGCTCTGTACTTTTATTCGCACTTTTAATTATATTGGCCAATTATATTAGTTCTGGTTGCTGGATAATTGTCAAGGCCATAGTCCAAAAAAATAATAAGAAGAAAAAATAAGATGCAGGTTATGCTATGCAAACGTAAACAATTGTATGTAGTAAATAAAATTAGTTATTAAAATGCAGTACTGCAAGCAAAATACAATTAATTAAATTTACCTTTATATAATAATTTCATATCATATCAATATTGTGGAGCAATATATAATTTTTCTGCTTCAATGACAGAAGGTATGAAATATACGTCAATTTGACAATTTCAATTGACAATATGAATTATTTAAGATAGTTGCAATATTTCTCCGCGACTCGCGCACGGTCGTTTCTCGTTTCCCTTCCAAGTACTTGCACACCGCGAATAGGAATACTTTCGCTTGGCACCAAGGCTGTTCCAATAAGCGGGTTCAACTGTAGTTGTTAAAGTACCTAACTTTTTTATTATCCAACGTAAGCAAATGAATCAAAAAAGAAAATGTTAAGAAAGCCTAAGGCTACAATTGAGTTTTAATTTCAATATTTTATATATGCTGCAATATTCCACACGGTATTCTAAACTTTAAGGAAAAAACACAGTATGATTGTTACACCCGGTATAAAATGATATTTACCTGTCTAGCAATAATATTATTACATCGATATTATTAAAGAATAAGTCTACAACATAATAAAAAAATCACTCAAATCAAACAACTGGTTTAGGAAATCCGAAACATCAAATATGTCCCATTTTTAAAGTATTTCTTTAATTTTGCTGGTGTGTGTAAAAACAATATTTACTTACTACTTTCATATTACTGCTAAGTAATAAATTCGACAAAGATAAATCTCTATGTAAAATGTTATAAGAGTGAAGATACTTGATTCCTTCTACCACTTGTGTCATAATATTGCTGACTTCGCTATCTGATAGAGTCTGAAAATAAAATATGCAATTAAAGAATAACATATTTAACCGATTCACTGACAAGACTGCATATGCACTGACAATACTCGAGGGAAATTTTCTTCACTTTAATTTTAAATTATTATAGTATTTTAAATGGGATTTACTTTTTCACACTGTTTTTGGCACACTTTCATATAATCAAATATCCTTAATATTCGCGTTGCCATGGTGATGACATAATGAGCAATAAATTACAACAAAAATTTTGACAGTTTTGTGGTTTGAAAGAAGTTAGAATTTTTAAATGTCAAAGTTCTAAAAATTGTAGAATAGAAATGAATTCCAGTGACGAAGAGTTACAGCTTTTTATTTGTTTGTCATAGATAAAATATTGTATGAAACTATGCGTGAAGTACTTTTTGCGAACTTACGCGATGTATAGCACTCGCTCCGTTGTCGCTCGTGCTCTAAACATCGCGTGCGTTCGCAAAAAGTATACTTCACGAACTGTTTCATAAATAAAACTATAGTCAGTTACAAAGGTTTTTGAAGCTCTACAAAATAGTGTATTAATTCTACTAAAAATATTTTTTTTTGAGTTGTGACACTATAGAGATAAAATAACGAAAAATTTATGAAATATTATTTATCAAAAGTGGCTCTTGCAGAACAAAATATGGGGGTCCGGACAAATAATCCCCACAGATTATCCCTGGACAAAAAATCCCCGGACAAAAAATCCCAGACAAATAATCCCCACAAATTGTTTTGGACAAAATATCCCCAAGAAATATTTGCTGCCAAATAGTTCTCTAAAAGTTTTCCCGAAATTTTACCAAATCTCGAATTCCAATTCCTTAGTTAGAGGTTAGAAAGTTATACTTCTATTATTAGTATATTGATTTCAACGAAATCAATATACTCTAAACAGTTTATTTATATTTAATTTAACTATTAAACTAATTTTAATACTTACTACTTTCCAAAAATTTTTATTAAAACAATACCAAAAATTAAAAAAATAAAAGAATAAAACACACACAAACACATTGAAAAATGCCACAAAGAAATGATTTCTGAACAATAATTGTTGCCACAAATTTTAACTAAATACATATTTTCTGAAAAAAATTATATAATGATATACTTACAATCATAAAATGTATAAAAAAAAATAAAAAAATTGTAACTTGCATTGGGGATCGAACCCGCTTCCCGTCGATCCCGCCGATCGAAAATCGAAGTGCTTTCCAAACTGAACGTTTACACCATAAACTTTTGACAGTTATTTATTACTTATATGAATTTAATCAAATTAGTTTGATTTTTGTGGAATTAAAGGAATATTTTGTGTAGGTACCTATGTTTTTGTGAAAATAGGTATTTACCTATGTAATTTTTGAAGTTATACTTCTTTACGCGCGATGAGGGTGAATTTTTCTATGTTAAAACCAAGCGCATACGCATCACCCAGGCGCATACGCGCATTATAACTTTGTTCTGATTGGATGTTCAAATGACATGTCAAAAATTATCCAATATGGCAGCTGTAGGACAGCTGTGGTTTGGAGGAAAAGGTAAAGGTAAACAAATGTATAATATATTAGTTTTATTGTTGTGAGGACAGAAACAAAACAGTTTATAATATTGTAGTGACTTTTAAATAGTTTTTAAAAGCAACAGGTACGTAATAATTGTTAATGTATCATAGGTATAAACCTACCTGTTTGATCTGCCAAAATACATAGTATGTAATAATGTAATACTTTTATTTATATAATTTGATTACCATCAATATTCACCTAATGTATTGTTTTCTTACTATATGTTTTGTTGTATTTTTTTTCAATTCTAAAGTCCACTTTACATCAACAATAATTGAACAAGAAATTGACAACAAGTTATTCAAGGTCAAATTTGGCTTATACAAAACACAATTCTACATCCAATTTTGCCGTGAATAAAAAGAAAATAAAGAAATTTGACAAAATAAAACATATCCAATTGTTCTATTTCATCAAATTCCTTCATTTTCTTTTACAAACCATACATTTTGTACTCGTCAAATTTGGCCTTGAATAACTTTGTCAATTTCTTGTTCAATTTATTGTTGATGTAAAGTGCACTTAAATCATTTCAATTCAAAATTAAAATAATTTGATCAATTTTCAAAATATCACAAGTTTAATGACGTTCTACACCTTCGGCAAAGAATTAAGGATTTGCATGAAATTTTAGTATGTTATAGTTTACTTCAAAAAACTAAGACTTGATTTTTTAAAAAATGTTTTACCGTGCCGTTTAATTACTATTAAGGGTCAAAGTTAAGTTTTAACATGGGCTCTTATGGGAATTTTTAAAAAGTTAATAACTTTTGACCCAAATTTACGATTTTTAATTATTTGTGCTTAAATTAAAGGTATTTTTGTAAGGAATAACATATTAAAAAATGAGGATTGTTTACCGTACCATTATTAAATAAAAGTGAAATTACTGTTTCGAAATTTAACAAAGTTGGTAGTAGTGAGATCAGCTGCACTCATAATTATATCCGAAACGTACGTGTCAATCACATGACCCCGGTGGTCTAGTTGTTGAGCGTTCGGTCAGAGTTCGAAACGTCCCGGGTTCCAATCCTCTACGATTCATTTTTTTTTTAGTTGTTTTAATAAAAATTTTTTGAAAGTGGTAGATAAGAAAGTTAGTTTAATATTTAAATAGAATACAATTACTTCGTTAAAATTATATAATAGAATTATAACTTCTTACGTGCGTACAAAGTACACACACATGCTTTTTTTTATTAGGATACTGAAACATTTACAATTATTACGTACCTGTCGCTTTTAAAAACTATTTAAAAAGTTACTACAATTATAAACTTGCTTTTTCTCTGCCATCACAACAATAAAAACTCATATACACTTGTTTATCCATAATCTCCATATTAAACCATTATTGACAGATGATTTTAACACCCAATCAGATTCCGTATAACGTTTGAGAGACTATAATACCATACTGTCGGTGTGCGCATGCGCCCGGGAAAATAAAAATTCACCCTCATGCCTAAATAAGTATAACTTCAAAAATCGTGGAAGGTATGGGGAATGAGCTAAGGCACTGTTCTCATAAAAGGTGCTTTAAGCTCTACACCCTTTCGTCATGTAAAATTTGAAGTTTTCAGCATGGAATTGGAATTCGAAATTAGGTAAAATTTCGGGAAAACTTTCAGCAGCAAATATTTCTTGGGGATTTTTTGTCCAGGATTTTTTGTGGGGATATTTTGTCCAAAAAAATTGGTGGGGATTTGTCCGGGATTATTTGTCCTAGCTTCGTTAAACAAAAAATACTGCAAACAGAAAGATAACTAGGTTATAAATGTGTCAGTCTTCTTGAGCACATTCGCAGATTGCTTTGAATAAAGTAATCACATATAATGTCTTAACTCGACAAACGACGCTTTATACACATCTTAGATAGACAAATGCCTTGCACAAGTCGATATGTGACACTGTTTATGTTCAGTTCACCATTGATTTTGACAGACAGAACGTCTAATTTACATTGATGTAATGTGACACAACATCTATAGACGACATTTTTAAAATAATGAGTTGTGACAAAAAATCAGCAGATTTTTTGTCACATTACATCTACACATGCATATGAAATGTGACACAACATCCATGGTCGTCATCCACATGTTTACAAAAAATGTTAAAAAACTTATGGTTTCCATAAACTATAAGCGCTAAAAGAAATTCAGCAATTTCCCTATTCTACTTTGCAAAATTCATATAGTGTCACAACACTTGCTTATACATTTGATGCACTGTCCATCAACATGTTAATCATATTATAATGACTCTAGTCTAGTGTCATCTAATGACAAATACTTGAACTATAAACATAACACTTTTTGAGATAAGATTTTGTAGTTTTAATAAGCTGTTATGCAATAAAACCGTTTTTTATTTTTTTTTTGAGTTGTGACACTATTTGAGCGGAGGTGCGAAATCTGAAAAAATTAACCAGGATATTTAAAACATAATAATTTCTATACTTTACACATTAAAGCTATAAACATAGACAATTAGACAGTATAATACACTCATGACATACAGACTAAAGTAAGATATTATGTACAATGCATTTACTGGATTAATTTGTATGAACTTTTTGTGTACATTACGAATATGCATTATTTAAATAATATGCAAATAAGAGTTCAATATCTAATATGTCTAAATATAATATGTTTAAACAATTTTATCTCAATTTTTTATTTTTAAAAAATAAAGAGGTACAGTAGAACCCCGATTATCCGGGTGCGGATTATCCATGCTATGATTTTCTATTACTCAAGTTGCATTTTTGAAGTTTTATCAAAATAGCGTCATTGTAAATCACTTGACAGAAACTCTATATGACGAAAGAGAGACTCATAATGAAAAATTTATTTTTTCTGTTATCTTTTTATGGTAGGTACATATGTATTATACATAAGAAATGCATGTTCGTATTTTCCGTGCTTTTCAATTATCAGTGCCACCTCTGGTCCTGAGGAGCACGGATAATCGGGGTTCCACTTTATATGTTAATCATAAATATTTATGTTTTACAATAAAAATTATCCTCAAATATTACTAAAAAAAAATAAAGAAATTGAAAAAATGAATTGAAGTTGTTTAAACAAGTTAGATGGTGTATTTACCAATTTATTTATTTAAATAATGCATATTCGTAATGTACCAGCTAATATTAACAGCTCCTTCCCTCTTCATAGCTTTCATGAGTTTCAAAGCTGGCCGATTTTGAAGCTCTGAATTTGTCTGTCTGTAGTTTAAGTTTCATGTCAGCTAATACAGTATACTCTCTCTATAGCGAACACAGGTATTATGAGGTTTCGCTTATAACAAGGTACATTAGGTGTCCCATGAAATTCCTATTGAACTACAGTGGAACCCCGATAAGTCGGCCCCCGATAACCCGGAAGTCCGGCTAACCCGTACCGATTTTCATCAGACAAACATTTCAACAATAAAAATGTATGTAATATAATATTTGAGAGATAATGTGTATTTGTGTAATTTGAACTATATGACAGTAAATACTCATCTGGAGTTTCTCTATTAGTATCTCTCCTATTTAGGATGATTAGATCATCAGCATAAGCTCTAAACTGGTGTCTGTTGTTAAATATGGTACCGCTTGTACTAATATTTATCCTTCTTACTATGTGTTCTAGTACCAAGTTAAATAAGTCTGTGGATAGAGGGTCACCCTGTTTCAGTCCTTTATTCACTGTGAATTGTTTTGAAAAATTTCCTTCCATTGTTATTCTGTTTTTTGTATTGTTGAGCGTCATTCTCACTAATTTATAATGTATTTCAGTCTGCTGAGTCGTAAGGCTGTTTAAAGTCAATGAACAACATATGTAGTCCCAAATTTTGTTCGTAGTTGTTGCTCGCAAATATGCATGAAGAAAACGTCTCTCTTCTTTCAATTATAAATATTTTTGTTTATTTCACTGTGAATTAGTGAACTCAATTAGTAACCAAGCACCTGAATAATCTTCAGAATAATAGTTTTCAGACCTAGGTCCCATGGACTTTTTTAATCTATGCACTGAGAACTATCAGTGACGGAAATTAACATTAAATTTGACTGGGCCAGTTTTCCAAAACCATAAGGAGTGTTGTGGGGTTCTTTGATATCATACTGCATAATTGCCAAACAACTATTTACCTATACCTTTTTTTCTCTTAAATAATTTTGTAGGTCTCCATTAGGACACAGCTCCAAAACCAAATACACATAATCATTATCATCGAACCATTTATACAACTCTAAAATTGAACTGTGCTTTAATCTTAAATGTATCTCCACTTCTTGTATTACACGATTTATCATATTTTTGGCCTTCATGTGTTGTTTGTCGATCTAAAAGTATATAATGCATTAATGTTTGGAAGTGCACAAATTTCAGATGTTTACCATTTTGATAGCAACTTCTATGCCTGTTTTTAAACATCTTGCTCGGTGGACAGAGGCAAATCCACCTTTTCCTAATAAATTCTGTACTTGATAGTCCTAAAAATCACATTAAATAAGTAAATGTTTATAAGAATTGTATATAAACAACTAACCTCGATTCTGTTTCCTAGCGGTATCATTTTTTACTTAATGCTTAAAACAATATTACACTGAAATGAATTACATATGTGAACCGCTTGTGAGTATAAATGCTTACACTTTCTTGTTATATTAATATTTTAATTTAGGATTTGGCTTCAAATAGAATTTAAACATAATTTTAAATTCCTTTCAACTGCTGGCTGACAGCATCGTCTTCTTCTCAAACTGTCATCTGTCAAACTCATTAACTGACCTACGCCTAGCTTCAAACTGTTAGCTTCGATGTCAACATTTCTTCTTTTTTAACGATTCAAAATGTAATCAAATGTCATATGTTTTTGACATTTCTTGACGTCATGTTTTGGTAACATTTTGCGATTTATAATAGTTTTGTTTATTATAGATTTAAATAGATTATAGATGGGTACATTGTTTAAATTTGATTATTCTCATTAACATATGTATTTTCGGATAGTGTGGCGCAATTATATAATTATCAAAAGTACGATTTATTTGGAAAACAAGTAAATCCAAACACCAAATAGCAAAGATGCCTCATGAACATATTAAATACACAAATTCTGTATCTTCCGTAAATAATTCAGGTGGGTCTTATATTTATTTATTATAACCGTTTAACACTCATTGTATTTTGGTATAAATATATTGAATATTGGTATAAATGCGATTATAAAAAATTAGGAACTATTTTCTTAATTTCAGTGCTGAATAGTAAGTGACATATTTTTGAATTGCGTTACCTAAGTCTTGAAGTAGGTACTCATTTGTTAGTTTTGTTCCTTGTTTTATTAAGTGTATCACTAAATCTTTCAGGTGCAAGGAGAAGAGTATACAGGCTTACATGCTTATTGGAAGAGACTTCCGTGCCAAGCAAAAGTATTCCTATAAGTGTATTTTAATAACCGATCATTTGTGCCTTGTAGAAACGTTTCGGCACTTCAAATATCAATTCCTTAAATTGAAATATTTCTCTAACAGGTATTCTAATAAGCAGATTCAACTGCATTACTGATGCTGGTACTTATACAGGGTGTCCCGAAAAGATTGGTCATAAATTATACCACAGATTCTGGGGTCAAAAATAAGTTGATTGGACCTCACTTACCTATATACAATAGTGCACACAAAAAAAGTTACAGCCCTTTGAAGTTACAAAATGAAAATCGATTTTTTTTCATATATCGAAAACTCTTACAGATTTTTTATTGAAAATGGACATGTGGCATTTTTATGACAGCAACATCTTAAAAAAAAATTAAAGTGAAATTTGTGCACCCCATATAAATTTTATGGGGGTTTTGTTCCTTTAAACCCCCCCCCCCCCCAAACTTTTCTGTATGTTCCAATTAAATTATTATTGTGGCACCATTAGTTAAAGACAATGGTTTTAAAATAGTACTTTTTCGATAAGCCAGTGTTTATCGACATATTTTGAATATTTGTCAAATCCACCACATATTTGTATATGGTTAAGTACGATTATAGAGACCTGTTAATAATATGAAAATTTATTTATTCTCCTTTTCATGAACATTTTTCAGTGCGTCACAAATTATAGAAAAAAAGGTAAGTCCGTGATAATACACATTTATGACATTTATTCTAACGTGACATTTTAGTTAAATCTGACAGTTGTCAAATTTTATTTTCAATTTGGAATAAAACCAAATCAATTGTGTCTATTGCATTTATAAAATGGTATTTTCTTTCATTTGTATAGTCTTATAAATTGTACAGATTATATTGATAATATTATTATTTTATTTAATAAATAATTCTTTTTTGATTATGGCGCCATCTATCGACAACTAGAATAATCACCGAACTAGAATAATTACCGAAGTATTCCCAGACGTGCCTTTTTTTCTGTCACATACAATTTAATGCGTTAGAGAGAAATCGAAAAACTGTGACGCACTGAAAGATGATCATGAGAAAAAGAATATAATTTACATTTTTAGGTATATTTTGGAAAAGAAGCCACATCTCGATAAAAAGTGACTTGTCAAAAAAAGACTAAGAGGCAAAAAAGTTTTAAAAATACTGTGTTTAACTAACGGTACCGTAGTAATAGTTTAATTGGAACGTACACAAACATTTGGGGGGTTTAAAGGAGCAAAACCCCCATAAAATTTTTATGTAAATATATTAAAAAAAAACCGCATCTCGATAAAAACTGGTGTATCGAAAAAATACTAAGAGGCAAAAAAGTTTTAAAAACGTTGTGTTTAACTAATGGTACCACAATAATAAAATAAATTGGAACATACACAAAAGTTTGGGGGGTTTAAGGGAACAAAACCCCCATAAAATTTTTATGGGGTGGAAAAACTTCAGTATAATTTTGTTTTAAGATGTTCCTGCCATATGAATGATACATGTCTATTTTCAATAAAAAATCTCTAATAGTTTTCGATATATTAAAAAAAATCGATTTTCATTTTGTAACTTCAAAGGGCTATAGCTTTTTTTATGCGCACATTTGTACTAAGGTAAGTTACATTCAATCAAACTATTTTTGACCCCAGAATGTGTGGTATAATTTATGACCAATCTTTTCGGGACACCCTGTATAAAGAACTCAAATAGATGAAGGAGTAATGGGATTTGTGGAGTAGGCTTTTGATATACTGAGTGCAGTTTCTACCTTTGAAAAGAATAGGTTTTTAATTAAATGTCTTCTTCTTGACTGGCTTTCTTCTACTGTCTTGTGCTTACATTTCCCATGGTTGTACCTAATCCTAGATAAATCAGCTTCAACATTATCCTATCATTTTCTGTTTGTCAGCCTACTGATAAAGCGTCTGTTTCTACCAAGAAGAATGAAGTAAGAAAATAGAACTAGGCTATTAATAAAGCTATTAATAAAGCCAATAACATGCTATGGCAGTGAAGCCTGGGTCCTGAAAGAAACATCCAAAAACAAACTCGACACATACAAACTCGAAAGGAAAGTACTTAGGAGAATACTAGGACCTGTGAGGGAAAACGGAATCTTCAGAAGTCGACACAACAACGAGCTTTATCAACTTTATAAGGAAACGCCCCTGTCAGACTTCATTAGAATACAAAGATTGCAATGGGCCGGACATGTGATAAGAATGGGAGAGGATAGGCTACCAAAACGAGCACTGAATGCTAGAATGCAAGGAAAGAGACCAGTTGGGAAGCCACAAAAGCGCTGGGAAGACACAGTAAACAGCGACGCACAAGCCCTTTTAGGAGTCTGTGTGTGGAGAAGAGCAGCCACAGACAGGCAAGGGTGGAGGCAAAAAATAAATGAGGCCAAGGCTCAATTTGGGCTGTAGTGCGGTAGAAGAAGAAGAAGATTAATAAAGCATTGCTTTTTGGCCAAAAAATAGTGTTGAAGTCAAGGCTTGGCTTGATTATAAACATTATTTGGACTCTACACCAGGAGAATCAACTGTTAGAAACTGGTTTGCTAATTTTAAACGAGGTGAAATGACCAATGAGGACAAATGCACGCAGTGGACATCCCAAAGAGGCTGTTACTGACGAGTACATAAAAAGTCCATAAAATAATTTTTACAACAATGAATTGATGATTTTGAGAAGTGTTTGAAGCTGTCCAATCGTAGTACACATCCAAATTTGTGGCTTGATATGATACAATGGATGAAGAGTGGTATGAAAAAAAACGGTCCCATTTGAAGAAGAATAAAGTGCTATTTCATCAAGACAATGCACCGTGTCACAAGTATCAATGAAAATGATAGCAAAATTTCATGAATTTGGGCTTCGTATTGACCTCTAGAGAACGCTCGCTTTGCTTCGATGGAAATAAATTTAGCACAAATGAAGAAGTAATTGCCGAAACTGAGGTTTACTTTGACGCTAAAGACAAATTGTATTGAAAAGTTGTATGATCGCTATATTTGTCTTGCACTTGAAGATAACTATATTGAATAATAACATTCAATTTTATTAAAAAAAAATTTTTCTATGTTCGTCTACGAAATTTTAGCCCAACGATTGTTTGTTCTCTTATATATAGACCGGTCACTCTAGTAGAGTATGGGTTGCTCAGGTTCATGAGCTCTTTTAATCCATTTCATGCGGTGGATTGGTCCACATAAGCCCTCTTCATTAGCCTTTATAGATTTTCGTGTTTTTTTAGCTTTCTCTTTGATCTGTTTCCATTCTTTCCTATTCTGTATTTTTTCTCTCCAGCCTGTAATTTCCATATTGGATATATCCTCCCACAGTTGATCTTTCCATCTTATTTTCGGTCTTCCTCTAGGTCTGTTTTTTACTGGCGTACAATTTGTTATCTGTCTAATTAGTTCATCCACTCCTCTTCTTTGGATGTGGCCAAACCATTTTAGTCTTTGTGCTTTAATGAATCTCACTATGTCTTCTCCTTCCATTAGATTTCTTATTTCGTGATTCATCAGAATTCGTATTTCTCCTTGATCTGTTTTAATTGGACCATGTATTCTCCTCATAATTTTTGTTTCTATTATTCTCAGTTTTTCTTCATCTTTTTTTGTAAGGCACATTGCTTCTGCTTCATAGGTGATGACTGGTCTAATTGCCGCTCTATATATCTTTGTCTTTGTTTTCTTGCTCAGGTTTTTATCTTTAAGTAGCTTGTGGTATTTCCAGAATGCCTTATTCCTTGCTTTAATTCTTTCATTTATCTCAATGCTTCTTCTGTTTTGACCATCTACTGTCACTCCTAAGTATTTAAAGCAGTCAACCCTTTGGAATACATTATCACTTATTCTTATTTCTTTTATTCTATTTATTTGCTGTTGATTTCTCGTACTTATTAAGTATTTTGTTTTTTTCTGGTTAATTATTAGCCCCCTGATTTTTGCCTCTCTTCTCAATGTTAGCAATGCATCTTCTAGACTTCTCTTGTCGCAGGCTATCAATCCTAGGTCATCTGCATACCCTATTATTTGTGTAGAGCTTTGGATTATTGTCTTTTTTGTTAGCCCTGTGTTTCTAATTACTCCCTCCAAGGCTATATTAAAGAGAGTTGTCGATAGACTGTCACCTTGTCTTACCCCATGTTCTATGTTGATATTCTTTGTTTCACCATCCACTGTTTTAACCTTTGCTGCTGAGTCCTTCATTGTCATTCTGGTCAGTCTTATTAATTTTGCAGGTATATTCATATTTTTCATTTCTTTTAATAGCTGTTTTCTGTAGATGCTGTCGAAAGCCTGTTGGAAATCAATAAACAATATGTGCAATTCTATGCCATTTTTGTAACTTTTTTCGATTGTTTGCATTAAAACGTGGATTGCATCGATTGTTGATCTCCCTTTTCTAAATCCCTGTTGATACGGTCCTAGGTTTTTTTCTGTGTATCTGGTTAGCTGATTTCTTATAATTGTTGTCATGATCTTATATGTTGTATTTAATAGCGTAATTTTAAACGAGGTGAAATGACCAATGAGGACAAATGCACGCAGTGCAAAGAGGCTGTTACTGACGAAAACATAAAAAAGTCCATAAAATAATTTTTACAACAATGAATTGATTATTCTGAGAAGTGTTTAAAGCTGTCCAATCGTAATATATCCAAATTTTTGGGTCGATATGTTACAATGGATGAAGAGTGGCATGAAAAAAACGGTCCCATTTGAAGAAGAAGAAAGTGCTATTTCATCAAGACAATGCACCGTGTCACAAATATCAATGAAAATGATTGCAAAATTTCATGAATTTGGGCTTCGTATTGAACTCTAGAGAACGCTTGCTTTGCTTCGATGGAAATAAATTTAGCAAAAATGAAGAAGTAATTGCCGAAACTGACGTTTACTTTGAGGCTAAAGACAAATTGTATTGAAAAGTTGTATTATCGCTTGTCTTGCACTTGAAGATAATTATATTGAATAATAAAATCAAATTTTATTAAAAAAAAAATTTTTCTGTTAGTCCATGAAATTTTAGCCCAACGATTGTTTGTTCTCTTACTGGTTTTTAATTTTAGATGAAGAAGAAGATGTGGAAAGTAAGACTTCTCCCATGAGCTACAAAGAACGCAGGAGAGAAGCTCATACACAGGCCGAACAAAAAAGACGTGATGCAATTAAAAAAGGATATGATACATTACAAGAACTGGTTCCAACTTGCCAACAGCCTGATGTTTCTGGTAAGATATCATCCGTGCACATAATTTTCAGTTAATTATGTTTATATTAATATTTAATAAAAACATGTAAATAGTAGATAAATATTGTTCAGAATAAGGTTCAAGTGAAGTAAATATTTAGACAGTTCTGTAGATAAAGCTGTATTTGTAAAGAACAAGGTTTGATAAATTGCTAGAGGAAAATAATGATACATCAATGCAACAACCATTTACAGTCACAGAGTAAATTACATAAAATACTGTATTGTTATACATGTATACATACAAATACTGTATGTTTTGGTAACTTTTATCTAGTTTGTTTACAAATACACCAGTAGATAAAACTGAATTATCTGTATTAAATATATCATAGGAGAGACTAGAAAATGATTATACATATATTGACAACTAGAACAAAATTAGATGTATCAGCAATAATCTAAGTATATTGATTTCATGTATAAATAACATTTTTAAGCTAAATAATGATTTTTATGAACACAATATTTAAAATAAAAATGTATACCATTTTTATTCAGTTGCAATGCGAAGCCAAAACCGTCTTAATTTTTACTTAGATTAGAGAGTGCACCCAGCACTCTTATCGACGATTTCACCTCTTGTTAGAGGCTCTTCAGAGAATGCATAGGCTGCTTTCTCTAGTCCAGGTAAAAATTTTTCGACATATTAGTCCCCCATTGCAACTGACGTGAAGGTAGTAGGTGCGTAGCGGCATCTGCTAAATGAAAGACTAAGTTTTTCAACCTAATAAAAATATTTGCCAAATAAAATATTTTTAAAAGATTTTGAATTGAAAAACTTATTGGCCCATTTTCCTGGTGACACCTCCAAGGCTTCTACAATATGCAAGCCAAATGGATGCTGCAGTGAAGACAAAAGGGAAGGAATTCTACACTATGCAATTCACAACCCCCGTCTGCAGCTTGGTAAAGTTCCATCGGAAAATGGACCTAGTTACTCTATAGGAGTAATACTAATATAAAATAAAAATGTATACCATTTTTATTCAGTTGCATTGCGAAGCCAAAACCGTCTTAATTTTTACTTAGATTAGAGAGTGCACCCAGCACTCTTATCGACGATTTCACCTCTTGTTAGAGGCTCTTCAGAGAATGCATAGGCTGCTTTCTCTAGTCCAGGTAAAAATTTTTCGACATATTAGTCCCCCATTGCAACTGACGTGAAGGTAGTAGGTGCGTAGCGGCATCTGCTAAATGAAAGACTAAGTTTTTCAACCTAATAAAAATATTTGCCAAATAAAATATTTTTAAAAGATTTTTAATTGAAAAACTTATTGGCCCATTTTCCTGGTGACACCTCCAAGGCTTCTACAATATGCAAGCCAAATGGATGCTGCAGTGAAGACAAAAGGGAAGGAATTCTACACTATGCAATTCACAACCCCCGTCTGCAGCTTGGTAAAGTTCCATCGGAAAAGCAGCCTATGCATTCTCTGAAGAGCCTCTAACAAGAGGTGAAATCGTCGATAAGAGTGCTGGCTGCACTCTCTAATCTAAGTAAAGATTAAGACGGTTTTGGCTTCGCATTGCAACTGAATAAAAATGGTATACATTTTTATTTTATATTAGTATTACTCCTATAGAGTAACTAGGTCCATTTTCCGATGGAACTTTACCAAGCTGCAGACGGGGGTTGTGAATTGCATAGTGTAGAATTCCTTCCCTTTTGTCTTCACTGCAGCATCCATTTGGCTTGCATATTGTAGAAGCCTTTGAGGTGTCACCAGGAAAATGGGCGAATAAGTTTTTCAATTAAAAATATTTTATTTTACAAATATTTTTATTAGGTTGAAAAACTTAGTCTTTAACAAAATATTTGTTTAACAATAGGTTTTCTAAACACGATTAATATTGAGAAAAAATTCAAATTGTAGCAGTCATTCCAAAACATGCCCTCATTGGCCGTGTCATCATATAGTTAAAAAGTTCAAGATCCGCGCCATTAATTCGTTACATTTGATATTTGTTTACTTGTTGTAGTCAGTTTATAGTGTATCTCAGTTTTATAAATCTTTAGATAGTTGCTGTGATCTAAGTACATATATGTTTCATAATATTTGAGTGTTTTTGTTAAGGCAATTTTTTTTAAATGACAGAGGAGGATTTTTCTAGGCAGTCTGATAATTTACCCATTGTCAATATGTTTCTGGTGGCCACATATTTTCAAAAGAGTGAAAATTTTTCACAGAATTGATATTATACATTAAATTATTATTTTTATCTTTTACATCTATATACCTACCTACATTCTGTATTCTTCTCTTCATACTTTATAAATAGGCTCAATGCCTGTTTTACTTCTAGTCCTGTCGCCAAGGAGGAGTACAACGGCCTCCTTAATTCAGATGGACTTACCCAAGTTTTTTTTTATATATTTTGACCCGTAGAATACGAATTTTTTGGGTAACGGTTGATCCGGATGTCGATAAGATTGTTATAGACAAAGAACTTGAGGAATTACATAACAGCGATTTCTCGCAAAACAAAACATCTTTTTGTATTTATTGGGGTCATTTTAAGCAAAAAATATTCCTACAAGTTTTTTCGTAGAATGCATAGTTTTCGAGGTAACCGCGGTTGACTTTTAAAAAATCGAAAAATTGCAATGTTTGAACCCGAATAACTTTTGATTAAAAAACAAAGTAGCAATTCTGCTTACCGCATTTGAAAGTTTAAGTCAAATTATATCGGTTTTGATTATTTGCATTGCTAAAAATTAATTTTTTTATTGTTAAACAAAGCTATAAACACATAGTGTTTCCCGTGCCGAATACATGCGTTTTAACGCATGCTACGTAGAAATTGCCTCCCTTGCACTTGTAGCTACTCTACCTACTCGTTCGATTTTAAATGAGAAATCATTGAAACCTCACTCACGCACTAGGTGTTTATAGCTTTGTTTAACAATAAAATAATAAATTTTTAGCAATGCAAATAATCAAAACCGATATAATTTGACTTAAACTTTCAAATGCTGTAAGCAGAATTGCTACTTTATTTTTTAATCAAAAGGTATTCGGGTTCAAAAATTGCAATTTTTCGATTTTTTGAAAGTTCAACCGCGGTTATCTCGAAAACTATGCATCCTACGAAAAAACTTGTCAGAGCATTTTTTGCCTAGAATGACCCAAAAAATACAAAAAGATGTTTTGTTTTGCGAGAAATCACTGTTATGTAATTCCTCAAGTTCTTTGTCTATAACAATCTTATCGACATCCGGATCAACTGTTACCCAAAAAATTCGTATCCTGCGGGTCAAAATATATAAAAAAAAGTTGGGTAAGTCCATCTGAATTAAGGAGGCCGTTGTACCCCCCCTCTGGCGACAGGACTATTCGGTTTTTGGCCTCAATTGACACTGTCTGGCCATCTTTTCCTCGGTCGTCCCAATGATGTTCCATTTGGCGATTTGTCTCTTGCTGTTCGTACTATTCTATTTTCTGTCATTCTTTCTATGTGTTGATTTCAGTCTATTTTTCTTCTTTTGGTCCACATGTTTATTTCTTCTATACCACATCTCGCTCGTATTTCCTCACTTCTTACTCTGTCTCTTAGAGTTTGGTTTGTTATTTTTCGTAAGACTTTCATTTCTGCTGTTTCCAGCAGTCTTTGTGTTTTCGCCGTATCTGCTCTTGTTTCCGCTGTATACGTCATTCTGTATTCATTAGTTCTATTTTCGTTTTGTTCAAAATATATTTGATTTATTAAAAAAACTATTAAGCACACAACAGATATTAAATACTTACAATAAAATGATCTTCACATATATGAAAAACTTGAGAATGAACTAAAATGTATTTAATGTCCTTTCAACATTCATGTAACCGCTTTATTAAATGCTATTTCTTATTGACTGGTAATCTAATAAATATTTTATTGGGGATTTTAATGGTTGCATTTTTAAACAATGGTACTAAACAATACTTATAGTATTTACTTTTATTTTCCATAGTAAACACACACACACAATTCAATACTAGCTCTTCAAAAACTTTATCAAACACCAGTGTAAACAACATGGTTTATACTTTCATATGAGACAGAAGATCTGTCATTACAGAATATAACTGTGTGACATCGCAAATGTCTTTTCATTCAAGAACTTTCTAGTGTAATGCTTTGTAAAAGAAAATATAATGAAAAAATCTACCATTTTAGTTTGATTGTATATATTTTTTGCAGGCTACAAATTGAGTAAAGCTACTGTCTTACAAAAATCCATAGACTATATTCAGTATCTCCAAATGCAAAAGAAGAAGCAAGAGGAGGAACGAAATGCTTTAAGAAAAGAGGTAGTAGCGTTAAGAATAATGCAGACCAACTATGAACAAATTGTTAAGGCACAACAATCACAACCGGGACACACTGAAACTAGAATTTCAGATGAAGTGAAATTTTCAGTGGTAAGACAAAAGATATAAACTGTATAAATACAGTTGAGCCCATGGTTCTTTACCCGTGCGTCACTAATACCTGGTGAGATAAAGCACATACTTTTTATCTATAGTCCGTCCCACCTTGACTTTACACTACCACTATTACTAACTTGGCAGTGTATGAAATGGATCTGTTGGATGCATTGGGGAGGAAGGAACAAGTAGACTCAGTTTACACTGACTTCTCCAAGGCCTTCGACAGAGTCAATTTCGACATTACACAGTTAAGGAATGGTTTTGATTAAGTTTCCGCAAAAGTGAAAGAAATGACAAAAAGAAAATATTTTTTATAAATTGTGTATGTATTTATTTGCTATACCCTGTTTTTAAACTAGGAGGAGTAATTCAAATTTACCGCGCCGTAATGCTTGTTTGTAATTGGTCAGGAAAGTTTACTCCACTGTTATGAAATTTTGATACTATTGACATTTATATTATATTTACCGATCGACTGCCCGCGCGTTACGCTTTTTGCTTTGCCTTGTCTACCCTTAATATGTCTATGGTAAATTTCCGACTTATTTCGTATGCTTTGAATGATGACGCAAGGGTAAAGAATTTAGTACTGTAAACCTATTAATAATTCTTAGTACCTTATTCAAGTCTGTTCTTTAGATTATGTAAATCTTATTTAGTACTCTTGGTACATACATAACTACTTTTTATTTTAGTTTCAAGCAATAATGGACGAACTCTTTGCAACGTTTAGTGGAGTTTCTGTGAATAATTTTTCTGAATTATCTGCTGGAGTTTTCAGTTGGTTAGAGGAATATTGTAAGCCACTTACCCTCAAAGATACTGTGTACCAAGTTCTTAGACTACACCACCATACACATACGCGTGGACAGCAAAATTAGGTGAGTATATTCATCGTAAGTCATTCATGTCCTAGCATTTTCTGATTCCCAAGAAACAAAAACGGCCTGTGGCACTTGAGGAGTGCCGACAGAAGTGACTATTTCTTACCGGGCGATATGACTGCTTATTCTTCTTCTTTAAGTGCCATCTCCCAATCGGAGGTTGGATACCATCATCACTATCTTTACTCTATCTACGGCTGCTCTGAAGAGTTTTATGGAACTGCATTTAAACCAGTCCCTTAAATTCTTCAACCATGACACTATCATTCTTGCTATACTCCTTCCGCCTCTTATCTTTCTCTTTATTATCAGTCTTAGCATTTCGTATCACTGTCCCCTCACTACGTGTCCCAGATATTGTAACTTTCTTATTTTTATTGTGTTTATTATTTCGCACTATTTGTCCATTTCTCGCAATACTTCCGTGTCCGTTTTCTTCTGTGTCCATGCTATCCTAAGCATTCATCTGTAACAACACATTTCAAATGACTGTAGTCTGCTTATTACTGAATTGTTAATATTTTTTTTATAATAACACCACATATTTAAGTTCTTTAAAATTAAAAAAAAAATCATAATTTTTTTCTTTAAAAATGTTATTTAATGTCTTCTTTTTCCCTAATATTTCTTTCAGACATCGTCTTGCTGATGTCCTTTATCCATGTTGCTGGTATTCTTCATTTCCGTTTCTCTGTAGCGCTCCAGTTTAATATTTTTTGATGATTCTACACTAATCATCAAAATTAACGCACCACCTTAAAAATGGGACATTTTTGATGTCTCGTATTTCCTAAACCTATTGTCCGATTTGAGTGATTTTTTAGTATATTATAGCTTTATTCTTCAAGAATATCGGTGTAATAATATTATTCCTAAAAAGGTAAGTGTCATTGTATACCGGGTGTAACAATGATAGTGTGTTTTTTCCTCAAAGTTTGGAACACCCTGTGGAATATTCTAGTGTATATAAAATATTGAAATTAAAACTTGACTATAGCCTTAGGCTTTCTTAAGATTTTTCTTTTCGATTCATTCGCTTATGTGGGAGAATAAAAAAGTTAGGTACTTTAACAACTAGCCATGTTATTCATCAATACAGGGTGTTTCTAAATAAGTGCGACAAATTTTAAGGAGTAATTATGCATGAAAAAATAATGACCATTTGCTTTATAAACATATGTCCGCCAATGCTTCGGTTCCGAGATACGGGATGTTGAATTTTTTCTTAAAAACTGACGATTTATTTATTGCTCTAAAACCGGTTGAGATATGCAAATAAAATTTAGTAGGTATTAAGAGGTAGTTATTGCGCATTTTTTGACATACAACTAAGAATTTTATATTCACCATTTGCGTGCATACGGGTCATATTACCGTATGCACGCCAATGGTGAATATAAAATTCTTAATTGTATGTCAAAAAATGCGCAATACCTACCTCTTAAAACATACCAAATTTCATTTGCATATCTCAACCGGTTTTAGAGCAATAAATAAATCATCAGTTTATAAGAAAAAATTCAAGATCCCGTATCTCGGAAACGAAGCATTTGCGGACATATGTTTATAAAGCAAACGGTCATTATTTTTTTCATGCAGAATTACTCCTTAAAGTTTGTCGCACTTATTTAGAAACACCCTGTATTGATTAAGAACGTTGCTAGTTGTTAAAGTACATAACTTTTTTATTATCCAACATAAGCGAATGACTCAAAAAGCATAATATTAAGAAAGCCTAAGGCTATAGTTGAGTTTTAATTTCAATATTTTATATAGGCCAGAATATTCCACAGGGTGTTCCAAACTTTGAGGAAAAAACACACTATCATTGTTACACCCGGTATAAAATGACACTTATTTGTTAAGCAATAATATTATTACCTACATTCATATTCTTGAAGAATAAAGCTATAACATATTAAAAAAATCACCAAAATCGGACAACAGGTTTAGGAAATACAAGACATCAAAAATGTTCCATTTTTAAGGTGGTGCGTTAATTTTGGTGCTTAGTGTACATTCTTCCATTGGTCTGTATCATACAGTTGTTGTTTTCTATTATATTTGTGTTACTAACATAGATTTGTGTTATATTTTTTGGTTAATTGCCATATTTCTGCCCCGTATATTAATTATGCTTTGAATATTGTATTGTAGATTCTTTGTATCTTCTCATATATTTTTACCTTAAAACTGAATTCAGGTCTCTATCACTTGTGTTTCACTATCCTGTCTTTTATATTATCTTCATTTCATCCTGTAGTAGTCCAACGCCTCACCGCTAGTGCGCGGACGCTACGTTGCTACACCGGCTGTCGGATGACAACAAAGGCGTAGCCCGCTATGCTCTAGTGGAGATGGGGGGTTCGTTTAGACTTCTCTTTCAACCTTAACATAGATGTTAACTGGGCGCCAGGCAGATTTGCCCCACGGCCCACGCCTATAGCAGACTGCAACTCCAAACCTACCAAATTGTTGCAGTACAAATCATGTGGTGTATGGAACAAATGAAATTAAGCGATACCCCTCGTATAAATTATCTATTAATAATAAATAAATTTAGTTCGTAAATATGCAATAATTAACAAAAAAAATAAAGTGAACAAATATAATAATATTGAACAACCACAACGATAACCTACCAAGTAACTAGTTGCGACGAAGCAAATAGGGCTTCTAGCCCTCAAAATTAACCGAAAATTATAAGCGTCGCGTGAGCTCAGGCGCAACCGCTGTAAAACATAAACCAGTACCACAAACCGAAAATGCACTAGGTACTACTCACAAATAAACTAAAATTAATATAAGCTAATGAACATAAACGCATAAAAAAATAAATTAATAAAAATCCTTATCTTAATTCTGTAGTGAGGTATCCAACGATGTATCCAATTCCAATGAGAAGAATGACCAGTAACGAATTAACTACGTGATCAAACAATTGCAAACACAGCGAAACTAAAAATTGCAAGAAGAAATTGGAAGTAATTGGAAGCAAACGGAAATAAACGGAAACCCTTTGGCCAGAAGGGTTTTCTAGGGGGTACATATACAAAAAACTCTTCTACTTCCCACAGAGTATTTCCACCAATAACTAGGTATTATCTACCCCTATCTATTTTGTGGTTTAAGGCCTAATAACTGATGTTCTCTTCCTTCAGAATGGTTACAGGAATCGTTACGGCGTATCTAGAATGGTGCTTTGAAAATCCGTAGGTTCCGTATCATACGGTCTGAACTTGACAACTACACAAAATGTACCTACAACAACACTACAATATGCCAAGTTCAATTAACAATAAGTTCAGGCCGATATCGATTATTTGTTTAAGAAAATAGGAGAAATGTGGAAAATGATATGAAAGAGTGGAATAATCTTATTAATAAAAATAATATATAGATGATTGAATTTTTAAAACGTAACAGTAGTTAGCTTAATTCCTAAGTATATGTATTCCTTTCAACTTTCAATTTTTTCCTGGTACAAGTACAGTTTTTTCTGTAACGTCTTCCATTCATATACATAGGTACTGTTTTTTTTCATGCTGTCTTCCAGACCACTTTCTTTCACAAGTTTCCTTGACATGTATTCTAAATCTTCCTTGTCCTGTGCAATAACAATTTGTAGAATATTGTTCTCTTACATTTCTATTTCCACTGTTAGAACATCATTAATGATTGAATACTACTGGAGATATAAAGCATATATGTATATCTGTTGTAGAAAATAAGACCACAAATAAGAAAACAAAAAAAAATTAAATGAAAATATTTTTATCCAATTGAATTTTTGATCATCTAATGAAAGAATTTTATTAATTCAGTTATATACTGTTATTCATTTGTAGGTTACAGCTATAAACTATATATTTTTTGTTTCAGTTCTGGGTTTATCGTGTAATTAATTGATTCAGTGTATACTTACGTAGTTAAGTTATATATTTTAATTTTTGTTGTTATTCAATTGATAGTTTATATTCCATCTTTTTAATTTAATATGTAATTAAATAAATGTGTTTTGCATTTTTATTCCTAATGCCCCAATTTTTGTAAATATTGTTTAATAAAGTTGTTTTTAACAACATTAACCACATTGTTTAGTAAAAGTTGCCACTCTCATTTCTTCCACTATGTATATTTTTGACCTGTACTTGGTCTAGACTCCCAAAAATTGCCCTAGAAAAAACGACCCGCCCGGTTCAAGACCCCCACCTAAAAGATGAAGGGATAGTTGGCAATCTACCTCCCAGGATATTAACCAGAGGCAGCTTCAGTTTTAAGCAGATCTAAAGATCTCCAAGAAGTAAAAGAAGAAGAGAAGACTTGGTCTTTATTACTGCAACTGCAAAAAAGCCTGTTTCGCACAAATACGAAGTCGCAAATGGTAGTAAAACCTTTAATTCTGCAGTGTTGATACATTTTTATATCTTTAACTGCCGATTCTTCAATCATCAGTGATACCATATCAACTGCAGCAGGTAATAATCCAAGAGGCAGCGCTGAAAAATTTCTTTGAATTTACTAAAGCTAGATTTTTCACAGTTAATTACTGTGATTGTGTAGAGAAACATACTGCGGTCGGTCAAGCGAAACGTAGAACAGGGGTTACTGACAGGGTATCAAAGTTGCTTTCCTACGAAGGTAATTAAATTCATTTACTAAGGCTGAAAATCAGTACACACATTCTAAATTAAATATAAATAAAAGTTATTATAGTCGGTCAGCTGTATGACGGGACAGAGCCGGTCGGTCGGCCCCAGTGAATGTACAGGGTTATTCACTATATTTTGACCCCCTTGTAAACTGCTTTATTTACAGAATTAGAAAAAAATGTAAAATACAAAAGTTATTCGATTTTTAAATTATGATTTTTTGACATACATATATATCGTACTAGTGAAGTCATCCATTTGGGCGTGATGACGTAATCGATTAATTTTTTAAATGGGAATAGGGGTCGAGTACTAGCTCATTTGAAAGGTTATTCAATTCCCTATTCAGTTATATAAACATTAACATGATTAATTATACAGGGTGTCCGAAATTTTTTTTAAAATAAATTACATAATTGTTTAATTAATAATTCAAAAAAATTTTTTGAAGATATTCTTCTTTAGCGGCGAATCGATTGAGGGTAAAATTGTACATGATCCGCGCGCCTGCGCACACTGACAGTATGTAGTTCAGTGCTAATCTTTCAAGATAGGTATGTATGTATCTGTAACCCTGTAACCGTGCAAATAAGTCATTAAAAGAATATATTAGTGGATTTAGGAAATGTATTATTTATTATAATTCTTGTGTTTTTGGATTTGTGTTTCCCTGTAGTAAAATAATAAAATATTATGTAAGCATAACATTTTTACACTATATGTCGCCGTGTTGTGTAATTATATCCGAAACTTACATGTCTATTTCTAGGGCCTCGCTGGAGTAGTGGGAAATGCGTTAGCACTGAGATTGGAAGGTTGCGGGTTCAATTCCTGGGCGATTCATATTTTTTTTTATTTTTGGTTGTTTTAATAAAAAATTTTTGATAGTGGTAGATAAGAAAGTTAGTTTGATTTTTAAATAAAATACAAATAACCTTTTAAGTATATTTACTTCGTTTAAATTACCTATTATATAATAGAAGAATATCTTCTTACGTGCGTACAAAGTACACACACATTCTTTTTATTTAATTTAGTGGCTGAATGGCTGAGTCAGCACGAAAATCGTGGCTGAATGGATCAAGTAATCCAAAGCCAATAAGGAAAAAAATGTTGGACATCCTGTATAAATAATTATCTTAATGTTTATAGTACTGTATAGAGAATTGAATAACCTAATTGAATTACGTCTTCACGCCCAGATGGATGACGTCACTAGTACGATATATGTCAAAAAATCATAATTCAAAAATCGAATAACTTTTGTATTTCACATTTTTTTCTAATTCTGTAAATAAAGCAGTTTACAAGGGGGTCAAGATATAGTGAATAACCCTGTACATTCATTGGGGCTGACCGACTATAATAACTTTTATTTATATTCAATTTAGAATGTGTGTACTGATTTTCAGCCTTAGTAAATGGATTTAATTACCTTCGTAGGAAAGCAACTTTGATACCCTCTCAGTAACCCCTGCTCTAAGTTTCGCTTGATCGACCGCAGTATGTTTCTCTACACAATCACAGTAATCAACTGTGAAAAATTTAGCTTTAGTAAATTCAAAGAGATTTTTCAGCGCTGCCTCTCCGTCTATAAGTATCAGTAAAAGCTAGAGACTGAGGTTTCAGCTCTCGCAATTTTCTTACCAAAAGTCTCTCGGCGTACCTTGTAAGTGACTGTGAGTATTCCAAAGGCCTTGTTAGTTTGTTAGGAAGCATACTTTCAACTGCCAACACCTTTGACAAACAACACATTGATTAAAAAAGCAAGATATGCAGTGTTTTGTGAACATATCGCACTCTGTGGCACTAGACCTTTGACGGAATCTATTAGTTAGCTGAAATGGACGAGTGTCAGGGTTTGAAATTGAAACAACATGTAACAAAATATATAGTATAATCTTAAAATCGAATTATATAACAGGATACTCATTAGCAATAGAAGTAAAATTTATCAAAGAACAACTAGTATTATTTCTTGTATCGCAGAGGATTGATTTGACCATGTTAGTAAAAAATATGGCGTATTGCGGTTTCTCGGTGTATCGTTCGTAATGATCCAACGCGTCTTGTAGCTTAAGCGTCAGACTATCGTAATTTTTCTTGACTATCTCTAAAATTTGTTCCTCGCTGGGAGTGGATAAATTTGCGGAAGCTAACCATTGCTCAATTTTTGGATTGAAATGTTTAATGATTGCTCGTACGTTAAAAAGCGTATTATTGAGTTTTAGGGCGTCTTCTTTGAAGTCGCCGTCTCCACTGGAGTATCTTAAAGCTGAAAGAAAAAATACGACATTTAGAATTAGTAAATTAACATACAGTGTGACCCATTTAGATTGGAAACACCTCTATAAAATTTGAAGTTGTTAACCGATTTTAACCAAAATTTTTTTTAATGTCATGTAATAAAAGGTCTATTGCGGGACAAAATATGAAATATTTAGTTAAATTTTCAGGGCATTCTACGATACTTTTTCTTCGTCGAAAATGGAGAATTTGTATTAGCGATTTTTTTATTAAAAAAATTTCTACGCCACTGGATTTATAGTGGCTTCAAATAGATATGACAAAAATTGCATTAAAATATATTTATTAATAACGAAGTTATGACAACTTAAAATTTTAAAACTCATTAAGCCAGGGGTCAGCAACCTGCGGCCCGCATGCGGCCCTTTGCAACTTTTTGTGCTGCCCGTCAAAGTACTAATACAATTTTAGGAAAAATCAACAAATTTACAAAAAATAATAAATTAAGGACAGAAACACAACAGACGATTAAGAACAGAAGTTGCATGGACCGAAATTCACCAGAATACAAGAAACTTAATAAGGCAATAAGAAAAAGAATAAGACAAGACATCACGGACAACAACACCCAACAAATCGAAAATATTTTAGAGAAAAACAAGAGTTTGAAAGTGTTAAAAACTCTAAATAAGTAGTAAAGACCGACAACAAATACACCAGATAAAAGATAAAAATGGAATCGCTAAAACGACAAAAATAAGATAATAAAAAATATTGTTGGAAGATTACTATTTTTTACAGAATTATACCTACTCGTTCAGGGTAGCAAAGCCAGTAAACCACGGTATGGAAATATTAAATGTAGGATCTGAAATACTACCAGGAATTACTAACGAGGAAATTATGAATATCTTAAAACAGATGAAAAATGAATATACAGAGTGAGTTTTATGTATGGAACGCCTCAATTATCTTAGAAATGGCATGTACGGTTTTTATAAATTTTTGTGTGTAAAAGTCTTGTGATACGGCCGATATTATGGTGGTATTTACATTGTTGTCAGATCTTCCGTTTTTCTGAAAATCTAATGAACTTTCTTATTTCAAATGGGACACACTGTATATTTTTTGCATTTTGAAGTCCTTAAAAAAGACTGATCATTCTTAATGTAATATTCTCTATACCTAAATGCGGCAATTTCGGAGTCATTGCTACATTTATTTAACAAAAAATGTTCTTTAAAAGTATTCTCTAAAGTTATAAACAATTTAATTCTGAAAACAACGAATGTTTTTGTACGTTTGAACGTTTTTGAGTTATAAACAATTTAATACTGAAAGCAATGAAAAATGACGATTTTCAATGCTCAAAAACAAATAAAAAACATTATTTTTGAAATCACGAAGAGCCTAAATTAAATTTGAAGCCTTATTCTATCAGCTCCCCATGAGAATTTTTGGCATGTTTTATTCTAAAATATTATTTTTTAAGAAGAGGGTAAATGAATCGCTTATGAGAGAACGGGCGATCATGCTGCATTAACAATTAAAAACAATCTTTTAAAATGAAATCAGCCCAAACTGCGTATAATAAGGTTTGAACTTGAATTTAGGTTGTAATTACAAAAGTAATATTTATTACTTGGGATTTTGAGCCTTGATAACCGTCATTTTTCGATTTTTCAGTATAAAATTGTTTATAACTATTCAAAAACGATCGACTTCAGAGAAAAATTACATGGGTCCTTTTTTATTTAAAATTATCCAAAGAACCTAAAATAATGTCTGGTCAGGCCGAGAAAATTAATTTTTATAACTTGTTTTAAATTTTTTGTAAAACAAATATAGCAATAACGACGAAATTATGGCATTTAGGTATAGGGAATATTACATAAAAAATAATCAGCATTTCTCAAGGACTTCAAAACGCAAAAATATACAGGATGTCCCATTTCAAATAAGAAAGTTCATTAGATTTTCAGAAAAACGGAAGATCCGAAAACAATGTAAATACCACCATAATATCGGCCGTATCACAAGACCCTTACATACCAAAATTTATAAAAATCGTACAAGCCGTTTCCGAGATAATTGAGGCGTTACATACATAAAACTCACTCTGTATAGATTAAGAAAAACACAGGTCCATTTAAAAAAACATATACGAAAATAAGGACATATGAAGCAGGACGAAGGTGGAGGATGTAATTGGAAGAATTGCGCAAATGAAATGAAACTAGGTAGGACACGTGACATGACAAAACAACGAAATGTGGACGAGAAACATTATACATCGGAGACCAGATTAGCAAGCCTTAGTAATGGAAGACCACAACAACGATGGCTAGATGATATCAAAGCACAAGTGGGGAGTAGCTGGCACTAAATAATACAAAACAGAGAGAAGTGAAGAACTCATTGGAGGCCTTTGTCCAGGAGTGGATGCAAACAGACTGAAGAAGAAGAAGACTATTTAAGTTATATTTGAATATGCGACCCGCATAAAAGGTTTTATTTTGAACATGGCCCGCCTTCTGAAAAAGGTTGCCGACCCCTGCACTAAGCTATGAGTCAAAAAAAAACACCCTGTATCAACAGATAACCATAAAACTAATTATTTTTCAAATAATTTTAATAATAAACCACTACTAGACAAAAAAATGTTTAAAATAAATTTAAAATGAAATTTTTGTCATAGCTTTTGAAGCCACTCTAAATCCAGTGGCGTAGAAATATTTTTAATAAAAAAATCGCTAATACAAATTCTCCATTTTCGACGAAGAAAAAGTATCTTGTTAATTATTAATATTAAAATCATTTGAAAAATAATTAGTTTTATTATTATCTGTTGATACAGGGTGTTTTTTTTTGACTCGTAGCTTAGTGAGTTTTAAAATTTTAAGTTGTCATAACTTCGTTATTAATAAATATATTTTAATGAAATTTTTGTCATAGCTATTTGAAGCCACTCTAAATCCAGTGGCGTAGAAATTTTTTTAATAAAAAAATCGCTAATACAAATTCTCCATTTTCGACGAAGAAAAAGTATCGTAGAATGCCCTGAAAATTTAACTAAATATTTCATATTTTGTCCCGCAATAGACCTTTTATTACATGACATTAAAAAAAAATTGGTTAAAATTGGTTAACAACTTCAAATTTTATAGAGGTGTTTCCAATCTAAATGGGTCACACTGTAGAAGCCTTACACCACTATGTGGTAAAAAGGTTTTTTGAAAATATAATATATACATTAACATAGAAAAGAAATGAAACGTTCTACGACGTGAGTGCTAGGTTTGTGATAACTTCTTTTTCTAGAGATCAAGAAGGCTTCTTATAGCAGAGCAGCGGTCAGAAGAAGCGTTCTGGATACGTTGTAAATGGAGGCATACATTTAGCTTGAGATCAGAGACTACATGTTAACAGTTCAGGGCAATATCAGTTTGGTGTTGTTCATTATAACGTCTTCACGGGGTTATCAATTCTTTTATTATACGATTCATAAGGGCGTTAAAGAGGACTGGGCTGTGACTAAGCGGCGCGTTTTTTTTATTGTGGTTTCCCATGTAGGTCTAATTCACATTTACTCTGGGCTAATTAGCAAAATACAAGGAAAAGTTATTTACCAGCAATTTTATTGCTGGAATCGAATCTTATGATTGTATATATTAATAATATAGGTATGCAAAGTCCGCAGATAGTGTTTTTTTTTCAATTTTTTGCTCTATAACTCCAAAGATTTTAACTTTACACCAAAAACACCCAAATAAAAATTCACCGTAATTAAATTCTGCTGTTCTGAAGCTATTTTCTTGTGGCATTTTTATAATCAAGTATATTCAAATGGGAAATAAGCCACAATTTTACCTAAAAATGATTTTATTAACGTTTCGACGCCCAAGTCGGGTGTCGTTGTCAAAATACAAAATAATACTAAATAAATAAAAATGTTGTTGCTTAGTAAAAAATTCTTCTAATAATTTATTTAATCTGACTCATTTATATCGGTAAAATTTTATTTTATTAATAAAATCATTTTTAGGTAAAATTGTGGCTTATTTCCCATTTGAATATACTTGATTAAATTCTGCGTATAGACGTGTTTTCCCGATTTACTTCGACGAAATTTTTTCCCAAAAAGATTACGAAATTATTTTGAAAAAGGAAATGGCAGTTTATGAGGTCAAAGGAGTGGAAAGCGATCATTTGTCAATGGTCTATGACTATTTGATGACCTTAAAACCGACCAGCACAGAGACCAGTTCTGTGCGAAGTAGGTCAGGCCTATGTCTTTTAAGGTCTCACTTCCAAGAAACTAAATATACTCTGGGCTAATTAGCAAAATACAAGGAAAAGTTATTTACCAGCAATTTTATTGCTGGAATCGAATCTTATTATTGTATGTATTAATAATATAGGTATGCAAAGTCCGCAGATAGTGTGCTACTTTTTTTATAAACAAAATGGCGCCCGAAATTCGTGTCTTTTTCAATTTTTGCTCTATAACTCCAAAGATTTTAATTTTACACCAAAAGCACCCAAATAAAAATTCACCGCAATTAAATTCTGCAGAGAGACGTGTTTTCCCGATTCATTTCCACGAAAACTTTCCCCGGAAAAAGCGGGGTTTTCCAAAAAAATCTTTAATTTTCAACTAAAATTTTAGATAAGTAATTGTTTATCAATAATTAAATAACTTTTATAATATAAAAGCTCTTTTCGTATAGATTATAATTCCAGAAGCCGATGGAAATTGAATAAACAGTTTAGCAACAATTGAATTGTTAATTAAAAATTTACGGTCGCTATAATAACCACAATAATTATGATATATAAGAATAACTATGATTTTTGTATAAAAAGACACTGCACCAATCTAATGTACTTTACAGAATTGAAATTGGACTATTCAAGCTACCTCAGGGATATTTTAAAATTATAAACAATTTTTTGGCTTATAAACAAATGGAGTATCTCGGGAAATATTAAATTGGATTAAATCATGAAAACGGTATTGGAAAAAAAAGCGCAGGACGCTTCTTTTAAAAGAAAAAACGTTTAATTGTAATGAGTGGTTTCTGAGATACAACCGGTCAAAGTTGACCGGCATTTACGGCAAAGATATAAACAATAGGATCATAATTTTCGAGCCATCACCTTTCTATTTTTGTTCTCTTTCTCCACACCAATTTTCATATCTTTAGAGTACTCATAACATATATTATTATAATAAAAACTATCGATATTACGAGTGAAAATTGCCAAAAATAGCAAAATTCCAATCAAAAATTAGGTTGGAGAAAATGTAATCTCAAAAATCAAAATCGGTATAAGTTAAAAAAATGCATTTTCTTGGCTTTCCCATGGAGCAATTTTCTTCATTATTTTTTTTGTTCCCAAGTAACTCGAGTAGAGCCATCTAACTAACGCATTATTAAATGTCAAACTTGCTTGTGTTTTCTTATAATAAATTTAATTATTTATTATAACAAAAATTTTAATTTGTTTAAATAAAGATTGTTTAAATAATTATACAGCTTTCAAATGAAAATATTTGTGTTTTTAACGTTAAAAGGTACACTTGTAGTAAGTTTATCTAAAAAAAGTCTACAACTGGAAAAATATGTAGTTTTCTTTTCTTATAAATAAATTAATCTATTATAACAAAACAAAAGCAGGTTTGACATGTTTGTTTATAACATTTAATAATGCGTTAGTTAGATGGCTCTACTCGAGTTACTTGGGAACAAAAAAAGAATGAAGAAAATTGCTGCATGGGAAGCTGAGAAAATGCATATTTTTAACGTATACCGATTTTGAACTTTGAGATTACATTTTCTCCAACCTAATTTTTGTTTGGAATTTTGCTACTTTTGTCAATTTTCACTCGTAATATCGATAGTTTTTATTATAATAATATATATTATGAGTATATATTTTAAAGATATGAAAATTGGTGTGGAGAAAGAGGACAAAAATAGAAAGGTGATGGTTCGAAAATTATGATAATATTGTTCATGTATTGTATTTTAACTTTGACCGGTTGTATCTCAGGAACCACTCATTACAATTAAACGTTTTTTCTTTTAAATGAAGCGCCCTGAAGCTTTTTTTCCAATACCGTTTTCATGATTTAATTTAATATTTCTCGAGATATTCTAGTTACTTATATGTCAAAAAATTGTTTATAATTTTAAAATATCCCTGAGGCCGCTTAAATAGTCCAATTTCAATTCTGTAAAGTATGTACATTAGATAGGTACAGTGTCTTTTTATACAAAAATCATAGTTATTCTTATGTATCATAATTATTCTGGTTATTATAGTGACCATAAATTTTTAATTAACAATTCAATTGTTGCTAAACTGTTCATTCAATTTCCATCGGCTTCTGGAATTATAATCTATACGAAAAGAGCTTTTATATTACCAAGTTATTTAATTATTTATAAACAATTACTTATCTAAAATTTTAGTTAAAAATTAAAGATTTTGTTGGAAAAACCCACATTTTCCGGGGAAAATTGTAGTCGAAGTAAATCGGAAAAACACTTTTCTATGCAGAATTTAATTACGGTGAATTTTTATTTGGGTGTTTTTGGTGTAAAGTTAAAATCTTTGGAGTTATAGAGCAAAAATTGAAATAAACACGATTTTCGTGCGCCATTTTGTTTATAAAAAAGTAGTACAGTATCTGCGGACTTTGCATACCTATATTATTAATATATACAATCATAAGATTCGATTCCAGCAATAAAATTGCTGGTAAATAACTTTTCTCAAAAATGGCCCATTCTCCGATAATCTGCCCAGACTAAATCTCCTTTGCTTTGCTGTTCCTAATGGACCAGGTGTTTTCGATGCTCAGGACTTTGTCCTCGCGATCGAGACATCGCAGCCCGAAATTTCGTCCGCATTATCTGCGATGTGACTATCAGACTCATCACACGCCTCTTCGTTTTCGATTTCATCGAAAGCTTTTTCAAAGATAGTCGCCGTTTATTCCTCTTCATCGCTTTTGTGAAGCATACATATCTATATTTGTTTAAAGACATGTTTTTCTTACTTTTCACATCACTGTAAGCGTATAATTGAAGGAGGAAACGTTCTCCTGTTTTAGAAATGATCCCTGGATCAACGTTTAGATTTTTAAATACTTCAATAATCTCATTGTTGTTCTGAAGCTATTTCCTTGTGGCATTTTTATAATTAAGTATTTTCTATGGGAAATAAGCCACAATTTTACTAAAAAATGAATGTATTAACGTTTCGAAGCCCAAATCGGGTTTCGTTGTCAAAATACAAAATACTATTAAAATATACAAAAATGTTGTTGCTAAGTAAAAAAATTCTTCTAATAATTTATTTAATCTGACTCATTTATATTGGCAATTCAGACGTGTATTATACATTTTAAAGTAGAAGACTTTAAAATGATATCGCCAATATTTATGAGTTGCGTTCCTGTGACGACTTTACTAAAAGATAGTTCATTCGATTACATGAAATCAATCCCAACTCAAGAATATCCGTCGCAAAAAATCATAGCATGTGATCTGTCTTTAAAAATACAACCAAATGCAACGATGACAGTAAAATTCTCGCGTTAGAGATTCCATAGTAAATCACGAGGGAAAACCAGGAAAAAACCTCGTGATACTATCCCGACATCGTAAATATTTGATCTTACATTTAATTTACTTTCAAAAAACTAATACCAAATTCTGACTTTAATATATTTAAATTATAAATAATATTAATAATACATAGATATACAATAAGTAATACTAAAATATAAAATTTGTACTAACTCGATATGTTATTGACTTACTAATCGTGGTATTTTCTTTCTATTGACTTCCTCTTTCAGTATGTGGGTAATCACATCCTACTGCATTCTACCGAGGAATTTGCGACACAATTGGTTTCATTTAGCATAATTAGAGCCGCTCCTTTGATTTTTCTCTTTTTACTATCTGATTCTTTCAGGACTATACTTGAATCTCTCCACTGAACTCATGTTCATTATCCCATGCGTGTTGACATATTTGAGATCTATCAAATTCTCTATTTTTAATATAGGACTGATGTTCACTTATTCTAACGTTTAATGGTCTTGATGTTTCACCTAAATAAAATTGTTCGCATTCACAAGGTATTTTATAAATGCAATTCTTTGTTCTTTCTTGTTCATTGTTCGCTTTAGTTTTAGATAGAATAGATCTCAATGTGTTTGTTGTTTTGAATGTTGTTGAAATGTTGAATTTATTTCCTATTGTTTTAAGTTTCTCGGATAGTCCTTTTATATATGGTATTGTTATTTTTCTCGTATTATTTCTTGTGAATGTTGTAGGATCCCGTTCTAAGTTGTTCTGTTCCATTCGATCCAATCTTGTCAATTCCTTATTTATAAACGATAAAGGATAATCATTTTTTAATAAAACAGATGTTAACAATTGTTTTTCTTCTAAAAATGAATTTTCGTTAGAACAAGTAATTTTGGCTCTATCATATAAGGATTTAATGATTCCCTTTTTAACGTTGATGTTGTTGTTTGATTTGTAATTGAGATATCTGTTGGTGTGTGTTGGTTTTCTATACACTTGAGTCTCATATCCAGTATCCTTCTTTGAGACTAAAACATCGAGGAAAGGCAAAGTGTTATTGTATTCCTTTTCCATTGTAAATTTTATTGTCTCTTCTTGATCGTTTATAATATTCAGGAATGTATCCAACAATTCTGATCTATGAGGCCATATTGAAAACACATCATCTACATATCTCCACCATACTGTGGGTTTTAAATTTTGTTTAGAAATGATATTAGTTTCGAAATCCCCCATAAATATATTAGGCAATAATGGAGATAAAGGAAAGCCCATTGCTACACCAAAATTTTGTTTATAGAATTCATTATTTAGTTGAAAATAGGTATTATTAGTACATAATGTCAATAACTCCATTATAGCTGATACATTTAGTTTTGTCCTAGTTGTCAATGTATTATCATTTTCTAACTTCGTTTTAATTATGTTTAAAGTTTTATCTAATGGCACATTTGTAAATAAACTGTTTATGTCAAAACTTACTAAAATATTATTTGGATTAAATTCAATATTTGTTAATTTGTTTAAAAAATGTTGTGTATTTTTTATAAATGTGTCATTATTATTTGCAAATGGTTTTATAATATTTAATAAAATTTTTTTGATAGCTCACTACAAGGAGAATTGATGGTACTACAAATGGGTCTAAGTGGAATATTCGCTTTATGAATTTTCGGTACTCCATAACAATGTGGTGTCTTACTGTAATAATGAGGTGTCATTAATTTTCTTTGATAGTACGTTAGATCATTTTTAAATTTGAATAAAGTTCTATAGATTTTGTTTTCCTGTTTGTCTTCGTTGTTAATTAATAAACGTTAATACATTCATTTTTTAGTAAAATTGTGGCTTATTTCCCATAGAAAATACTCAATAACCTCGTTCAAATCAGGATTTTTTTCAGAGTACATTAATGGATATCATTTTTCCTTGGTTAAAGAGTGCACATGTTGTATAACAGCCGTGATCTGCAGCTGTTTATCTATGATACTTTCAGTGGAATATATTTATTGGAAAATTTTTCCTTTTCCTGGTTTGAGAAAGTACACGTTTGATCGCGTACATAGAGCTGTGAAAAGAATCCAAAGGTATCGAATGCTGGTAAATCATGTATTGCGGTATTGATGATTAGCGTATTCGCATCTTCCGTGGCTTGTGGGAACATGAAATTTTCCCCTTCAAATTTTGTCTTCAATATTCTAATGAGAAGTTATTGTTCGCATCATTACCCAAGAATTGGGGAAATCCAACTTGTGACACCGTTGGAATCATTGTCTCGTCAAAAAGTATGTCTACTGAAGCAGCTATTCGTGATGGTCGTAATCGCTCCGCTATTTGGTGTCGTGTTGGGTCCTTAAGGGACGGAAAGGGAGCCAACAAAGGGAAACACTGACTCTAAACTATACTTTTATTTAAAGGTTTACAACATCCATAATCGTAAGGTTAGAAGATGTTGTTTCGCGGGGTAGTCATTCAGACACCCATCTCGCACAAATGCTAACTATAATGGTACTCTTAACAATTAACAATGAAATATTAATGCCTCTATTTTACCCCTCTTCGGGCTTTTATATCAATCTTTATTTTGGACTTTGAAAGTAAACGGTACGTGAGTATCGTTACTTACTAGCGAGGTTACCTAAACAAACTACATCAATCAAATTTCGCTTTGTTTGTGATTATAGAAACAACACCTTCTGTATCGACCTAATTATGCTTAAATTATATACATATTTTGGATACATATTATATTATACAGTAAGGGTTTTTTCCCTTACTGTACATTGGTAACTACGGTTTGCGACATCTTCAGGATATCCGTCGAATACGCTTATGGCATTGGATTTATAGTTCGATCGAACGTACGTGATGTAGCTACTGCAAATAGATGAAAATGGTTCATGCCAAATGACTCGGTGTAATAAGGCGGTAATAGTAGAATATTTTAGACAAATATAAAACACGTGGTGGTGTAGATGAATAATACTTTGTTACCCTGGTACGCGAATACTATTGCTTTTACAGAAAAATTATAAGTAAATACAAAAATTGTGGGAAATTTTTTCTAGTTTAATTTTGTACATAAATGTTTTTTTCATACAATGCGTCGGAAAGGAGATATTCCCAAAAAACTGTTATTAGGCGCCATTTTTTATCAATATGGCAGCTCGAGCGGCGGAGATACGAGGTGGAAAAGTTGAAATTCGAAAAGAGCATACCGAAATCAATAAAATAACCAATTTTCAAATTTTAATAAGTCAGCAAATGGTATAAAAGGTTCTACTTACCCATAGAATAAATATTATCAAAGACTTGATGCATCCTAATAACTTCATAGTACAGTTCATCGTAACTACCGGGCGTCGGTAGAAAATTGTCTCCGTACGTGATAAAGAAGTTCAAGATGTTCACGATTTTAATCGAAAGATCGAAGATATTGATCTTTTTACCTAAATAATTCTCGTTTTGTAAAATAAATCTAAGCAAGGCGATTAAGGCTGACCAAAGATCCTTCCAAGAATAATTTAGTCTCACGCGGCATTTTTTCTGATAACAGAGTATTCTTTGGACGACTCCGGTACAAAGAAGGTAGAGTTCCATCGGAAATTTTTTCATCATATGACTAAGGATGAATTCCACTAGTAGATCTAAAAAATAATGCGAGGTATTAAGAGCCTATCAAATTAAGAATAAACGTCACGACATAAAAAAAACCACCCTTTCTGCGGCCGATATTATGGTGGTATTTACATTGTTGTCATATTTTCCGTTTTTCTGGAAATCTAATGAACTTTCTTATTTCGGATAATGCCATGATTTCCGAGTTATTGCTGCATTTATTTTAACATTTTTTTAAAACAAATTATAAACAACAATTTGTCCGGCCCACGCAGATATTATTTTAGGTTTTTTTGATCATTCGGAACAAAAATGGTCTGTTGTAACTTTTCTCTAAAGTTGCTCGTTTCTAAGTTAACAATTTAAAATTGACGATTCTCGAGGTTCAAAAAACACAATTTTTGAAAGTTCGAAGTGCCTAAACATTATATCAGTTCCCGAAAAGTATTTTGAGCTTATTTAATTTTCAAAGATTGCTTTTTAGTTGTTAATGCAGCCCGATCGACCGTCCTCTCATAAGGGATTCATTAACAATTAAAAAACAATGGTTTAGAATAAAACATGCCAAAAATTCTTAACTAGCTGATAGAAGGTTTATACTTAAATTAGGCACTTCGTAATTTCAAAAATCATATTTTTACTAGCGTTTTTGAAATTTGAAAATCGTCATTTTTCGTTTTTTTGTTCAGTTTTAAATTGTTTATAGCTCGAAAACGATCAACTTTAAAGAAGCATTACAAAATACCTTTTTGTTCCAATTGATCCAAAAAACCTAAACTAATATCTGACCGGGTCGAAAAAATTTATTTTTATAATTAAGAGGCTACGTCAGTGCTTCATCAAGACGGAAAACGTGTCACCCCCACCCTTCAAGCTACTTGCAAGTAGAAGGGGGGACATCGGGGTATGTCCGGCTAGCTGAACCCTGTCAGGCAGCGGAGTGGGTCGGAGTTCTTTATAGACCTAAATCTGATGTAATAATGGGCGCCAGTCCGTTCCAACGGACTACCCTCGGCTATGAATGTTTTATTTTAGGAACAGACAAGAAATAGAACGAGCCTTAAAGTAAACCAAACATGTATTGACTCTTTTAATACGTAAAACAAATAAATTAATGAAAGGAATAACGGAATCGGTAAGTTCTAACAGACAAAATAATAAATAAATACCAATCGAACAAATGCACCTCTTTTTCAAAAAAAAAAGAAACTTTAATAAAACTTATCAATAACACGTACCTAAGTTCCTCATTTTGAAAATATAAATTAAACAACCTGTAAAACAACATATTTTCAGCATAATTAAAATATAAATTAAACAACCTGTAAAACATAAGTCAGTTTTGTAATAATAAATTGTTACTTAGTATATAACATTATTCTCAGCAGTAACAATAAAATTAAAGAAGAGGTGTAGATGTACGCAATACCAAGCCCTGCGTACCTGATCAGATATGGGACCGTCAAGATAAATATTTGATGTCATATATGTAGGGTTAAATATACTATCAATTACACAAATTACAATTAATTAATTTAAAATAGTTGTCAATACCTGGCCTAATATTAAATAATAATAGTAGATATTGTTTGAAACCAGGCAAGTAAATAAAAAAGTTTTACAAGAACTTACCGTCCGACCATACAACTAAACTTATCTGAATTTAATAACATAGCATTTCTTCCTCCGCCGTCGATATGGCCTTTACAGAAAGCCGGTAGGATTTCCAAACGTGATCCAATCGGAAATATGTTTAATAGAAAATATCAACGTACACGAAATCAAAAGTCCATTTATAGAGAGAAAAAGTCCCTATACCATGAAAGACAATTCTGCTTACAAGTCCCTCTACCAGCAAAAATAGGTAGAAATGTTCTGCATACCAGGAAATAGAAATAATTCTTTATACCAGGGAATAAAAATGATTCTTCATACCCAACACAAAAATAATTCTTCAAACCCGGATCAAAAAACCCTAAAACAACACGGAGAAATCAGGATCATGTTTTTTATTTCATAAAATATAAGCTTCCCCCTATTAAACTTTTAAATAACAAAACAATCTTGAACAATAACGTTCAAGAAGACAGCTAAACCAAAAAATGACATAAAAAATAGAATGATGACAACCAAAAAAAAATTAATACAAAAAAATATACATAACTTACCCAGCAAATTACACCAATGATTGAACTGGGGTTTTTATATAATTCACAATACCTTCGAAAACTTCCAAATTCCCATATAGTCCAGGAGTCCAATATAGTCAACGGGACATCAGACCGGCAGGAGATGACAAATAAATTTATCCCTTGAGGATAGGCTGACCTAGGAACACTCAACACAATAGGTAGCCCTTATAGAGAGGTATGTAATAATATCTCTCAGCACGAGGTAGGATTCATCCAGAATATTTGCTATCACGCCCTTTTCAAACTTTGCCTTCCACCATGTCTCACTAACACATTCCAAAATGTCCCCTCGGACCTCCTCTACGGAAGGAAATTCTTCGGCTTCCACAACAGTGTCGCCAATGCTTAGATCAATTAGGCCCTAATGTATAAGCAGCTCATTTAAAAATCTAATAAATAAATATATAAAACAATATGTGTTGCCTACAGGTAGGGCCCAAATACACATAAATAATTAGTTACTAATTACTATTTAATACCACCAGAAATGTATTTGGCAATACTGATACAATTATACCTTTACGACCAATAACACAAAAGATGATAGGCCAGTACAGTAAACATTTAATTTATATTTATGACAAATTATATTTGTGCTTTTGCACAACATTTAAACGTAACAAACGCGTTCCACGATTGCAACTTTAATTGTGAATATTTTGTCGAGTTATTTGGCACACATATAACGAATGGTGGTACAGAGCAAAATTTGAGAAATATGGTAGTATATGGAAATTATTCTAAAATTAAATAAAATATTACAAAAACGAGTCTGTACCGCCATTAACAAGAACAAAAAAATACACTTTCTTCAAATGAACTTTTTTATCCCATGCCTAGATTTTGTGTCACATTCGAACTACTAAAATCAATTATCAGCGTTTCCCAACTGGTGGGTCGCGACCCATTAGTGGGTCGCGGGCCGATTTCAGGTGGGTCGCAGAGTGGTTCTTATAGTAGCTGTGTAGCGTACAGTAACCATGTTCCTTATTTTTTTTCTATCATCTTGGGGTTAGGGATGGGTCGCGAATATGAAAAAACATCGGAAGGTGGGTCGCCAGACATAAAAGGTTGAGAACCACTTATCTATAACAAGAAATCTATAACAAGAGTATATCATTATCACAATATTGTGTCTTCGTCTTTGAAAGTGTCACGTACTGCCGACACACTGTTGCTAAAGGTTCGCAGAACTTTCGAAAAACGGTGCGGCTACTATCTCTCGAAATAATATTGATGACGCGCAGATTGTGGCCTCTTAAAAAAATTGTTTAAATAAATGTAGCAATAACTTCGAAATTATGGCATTAAAGTATAGGGAACATTGTAATGAAAAATAATGTATTTCTTAAGGACTTCAAAACGAAAAAAATTTACAGGGTGATCATTTGAAATAAGAAAGTTCATTAGATTTCCAGAAAAACGGAAGATCTGGCAATAATGTAAATACCACCATAATATTGGCCGCATCACAAGACCCACACTCACTAAAACCCATAAAAATCAAGCCGTTCTCGAGATAATTGAGCCGTTCCATATATACAACTGACTCTGTACCTATAGTTCATAAAAAACAACCACTTTTTTACCTAAAAGGGTGCAGATCAAAGGCTGACTGGAAGTCGTTTTATCAGCAGAAAGCTTTCGGTGCCGCATTGGAAAACGATGCAGTCTTACTTTGAATGCTAACGTTACGTCATGCATCAACGAATTGGCATATTGATCTTCCGTTATACAACTAAGGATAAGAAAACATAATTTCACAGTGTTTGTTCCTGCTTCAGTCTTTGTATCTTGCATCACTATTGAGCTAGAACAAAATATTACATTATTTTAGATTGAATGTGTTTTTTGAATATAGACCTGGATCCCGCGTACCAAAAAAAGTTGATTAATAGCAAGCTGAAAATTTATTAATAGCTTAACGGTGTTTTAATTGTGGAACAGGTTAAAAATTTGGAACGTCATACTACGAAAACGTTCCATGTATTTTGTCAGACAGAACTTCCAATGGATTTGTTACCATTTCATTAAGGCCATGGGTACATAATTCGCAAATATTTTACGGCTATCCCTACTTTTTCTGTCTTTACACGGCAAATTACGTGTAGTAAAATTCACACTGGTATGGATATGTAAACATTACTAGAATGTCATTCTACTTGAAAATATCATCATTAACTTAAAGAGATGGCTTTTGAATGTTCTTGGATAACTGTTATTTGTATAATTGCAAATTATTAATTCATTTAATAAATGTGATAATTTTTTCACTATGTATTCAGTGATTGTATTAATTCATATGTACAAAAAAACTAATACACAATCGAGAAAAGAGGAAAAGTGTTAAAGTGATTTTTTAATAATATATTGTTACTATGGAACGCTTACAATTTTGAACATCTTTAACAACAAAATACTTGGATCACAGAATATATTATCCTGATGTATTCTCTGCTTGGATCTTCCACAAATAATACACAATAAATAACTTTTTATTAAGTTCACGTCTTAAATCAATTATTTAACCCTCGTAAGGCGCCCAAGTAGCACTGAACGGGTTTATTAAGTCTTTTAAGGATGCTGTAAAACTGTAAAATAAAACTAAAATTAAAACCATTTGGTTTTTAAGTAAACCTTAAGGTTGCAATAAAACCGCTTTCAGCATAAAAGGGCACTCTGAAAGAGGTCAATAAAACCAAAAATGCTACCTTTTTAAAACTTTGTTTTCTTAAGCAACTGGTTTTAACGCTGCTGTGAAGGTGCTTTTAAAACCATGTTAAAAGGCACTTTAAGTGCAGACAGTTTTATAGCAAACTTAAAAAGGTTTTTTAAATGAAGACTTTTAAAGTCAATTTACCATATTAAATGATTCTTTAAACCCATACATTCCATATAGGCCAACAAATTTTTACATAGTTATGATAGGTAGATACGTATTTGTAACCATAAAATAATAAAAAGTAATTGGTTATTTCTGACTTTCAATGTAGAAAAACACTTGCGCACCCAACTTTAATGATAATGTTAACAAAAATACGTCTAAATAACTCACGGCCCCGAAAATTTCTGACTCATGGCGATTAAAAAATAAAAAGAATTAAATCCGAAAAATATTAATTTGAAAGAAAAATAATTTTTATCTACAATTTTAATGTTTTAATGTTAAAATAAATCGAATTTACGTCTTTAAGACGCTTATTTATAATTTTTATGTAAGCCTTATATTGTAATCTATCGTGGCTTTCAGCATCTCCAGAAAAAAATACGGCCCAAATCCAAATAAAAGTATTTAAACTCTCGGTGTTGGTCAATTGGAGTATCGAGTAGCAGGCCTACATTCTCTCCGATGAGACTCCAACAAGAGTCGAAAATCGTCGATTCAGAGGGCTGGACTGCGCTCCGTATTCTAATTGAAAAATAAGATTGTTTTGCCTTCGCATTGCAACTGAATAAAAATGGAATTTTTATTTTATTTTTATATTGGTCGTTACTTCTTTGAGTAACTAGGTCCACTTTCTGTTGGAATTTACCAGCTGAACAGATGGGGTCGTGAATTGTAAGTTTTTGAATTCCCTCTTGTCTTCTTCGCTTCAGCATCCATCTGGTTTGCAAATTTGGAGGTGTTACCAAGAAAATGGACCAATAAGTTTTCAATTTAAAAATCTTTTAGTAATATTTTAATATTTTTAAATATTATTAATATTGCTATTAGGAATGAAAACTACTTCATCTTTCAATTGCCAGATGACACTAGTCACCTAGTCCATTTATGTCAGTTGCGGTGTGGGGGATAAACTCTCGGTGTTGGTCAATTGGAGTATGGAGTAGCAGGTCTACGTTCTCTCCGACGAGACTCCAACAAGAGTCGAAAATCGTCGATTTAGAGCGCTGGACTGCGCTCCGTATTCTAATTGAAAAATAAGATTGTTTTGCCTTCGCATTGCAACTGAATAAAAATGGAATTTTTATTTTATTTTTATATTGGTCGTTACTTCTTTGAGTAACTAGGTCCATTTTCTGTTGGAATTTACTAAGGAATTATTAATATATAAGGATAAAATTATCTAAGGAATCTCCTGTCTTTGTTTGTCGGTATCGGAATCTCTGTTTGTCGGTAGAGTTTCTGGACACCCTGTATATAAAATAAATACAATTGATATATTAGAAATTGTTATTGCATTTTATTTTCGCATCTTTTTTTTACTTACCAATACTGAAAAAATGTAACTAACAAATTTGAAGGCTGAGTCGTAATGTCAAAAGTCGCCGGTGCTGTCGACAAATCTGGAACACCTTGTACGTTACTTAAAGTATTATTGGGAGATGGAGGGGAGCTTGAATCAGTCTGAGTTTGCGCTAACGTTGTAATAAAATTCCTATTTAAATGAACTGCCTCGTAAAATGCCAATAAGAGTGCGTTATTGGCACGCATCTGCTGCATCCTAAAACCTAAAGAAATATACAATTACTTTGGTTATTAACGACAAAAATAACATAAAAGTGGAAACATAATAAAATACAAAAGAAGTGAGATTAACAAGATTGATTGATTGTGGCTTATTTCCAATAAAAATAGTAAATTGCATTAAGGCGTGGACCGAGAGCATGCCAGTTTCTGTAGTCATAAATTATGATTTTGTTTTGCAGGACTGTTTGATAAAAATACTTACGATTTACTGGTGATATTGTCCTACAAATTTTTAAGGATACTCCAGTTGTCATACGCACCAAAGTTTAGACTACACTGTTTCTCTTTGTTTTTAAGAGTTTGAAACAAAGATAACATATGTGTAATGTGTAATATAAGTGCCAAAGTCATGTTATCCTATAGAAGGTTATGTAAGATTTTTGTTTGTTTATTTTTTTTCTTCTTTTACGGCACTTAGCCAGTAACATTTCTTAAAATTAACGCCTAACTGAATCTACCGTACAACAAAACTATTACGAACCTAAGCGACCAATCAAGGATAGGAAAAGGAAAGTGAAGTTGGCTAAAAAATAAACTGTCGGTAAAATATAAACTAAATAAATAAAATATATCAAAAATGAATAACCATTTTCAATTTCGTTGCAACACGAAACTACAGCCGCATCATCATTCCCGTTCAATCAGAGAGTGCAGCAAGCACCTCTACCGGTTTCGAAACTTATTAGTCTCTCATCAGGAGGCACATATGCTGCTCTCTCTGACCCAACTAAGACAAACCCCGGCGTGCAGTCACGGATTGCAACGAACGAAATGGCAGGGATGCCCTAGCGACAACTCCTATCAAAAAACTAAGTTTTCAATCTAATAGCACATAAAACAACATCCAAAAATGTTATTCTATATCCTACCAGACTCAAAAGAATGGGAACCTTCTCTGGTAACATCTCCGAGACTTCTACAATTTGCAAGCCATAACGATGCTGAGACTAAGGAAGATGAGGGAATTTTACAATTTATAATTCACGTCCCATCTGCTCAGCGCGGTAAAGTTCCAACGAGAATGGTTCCCTTCGTACTCCAATGGGAGTAAACATGTAAATCAAAAATGAATAACCATTTTCAATTTCGTTGCCGAAAGTGCAACATCCAAAAATGTGAAAACAATGGGAGCCTTCTCTGGTAACACCTCCGAGGTTTCTACAATTTGCAAGCCATAACGGATGCTGAGACTAAGGAAGATGAGGAAATTTTACAATTTATAATTCACGTCGTATCTATAAATAAAATATAAGTTGAAAACAATAATTTGATATTATATTTAACCTTCAAAATTATGACAGAGGTCAGTTCGTAAATCGTTCAGCTGGACATGGGGAATATTCAATGAGATAATTGTGACAACTGTGTTAGTTGAAGCTTCTGTCCGAATACGAGTTTCTGGTGCAATAGAACTGTTAAAGCGAATAGAATGAGTGAGTTTGGATGCCAGGCTGTCCATAAATAAATCAAAAATAAAGATTATGATTAATGAGTCAATAATTTTACTTTGATTTTTAAAACATTTTTTATTTAAAAACTAATTTACAAAATTAAACAGTTTTATTATTCCCTGAGGCCAAAAATATTTAGCAACTACATTGTCATGTTTTGACGATTATTTGTGTCAGTCGAAATGAGTAGTCAATTTTGAGGTTAATGCCCCTTAATGGTAACAACCATATTGTCATCAAGAGAGCGCAATTATCACAATTATCTCAATGTATATTCCCTATGTCCAGCTGAACAATTTACGTACTGTATAATAATGACGTCATATAAACTCGTCACTAATTCTAGCCAATGAAATGCTCGCTGTAATAGGAATGGCATGTCAAAAAAAATGTAAAAAAAACATATGTATTTAACACAGCCGCCACTGGCTACACTGTTTCTCTTTACCTTTAAGAGTGTGAAAAAAAGCTAACTATCTGTAATATAAGTGCCAAAGTCATGCTATCCTATAGAAGGTTATGTAAGATTTTTGTTTGTTTATTTTTTTTTTCTTCTTTTATGGCCTTTGGGAACTGTGCCGATTTATTTATTTACGAGAAACCCTCATTAACAGTACAAAAACATTGGTTAAATTTTAAAACAGGTTAGATCTTATAACTATAGGTATGTATATCCAAGTTAAAAAAACTCAAAGTAATTCTAATTCTATCAGACTTAAGAATCTAGATCATTGAGATAACTAGTACATAGACTATTTAAAAAATAATAATTTTAAACTGTTAAAACAAAAACATTTTAAACAAACTTAATACTATGTAATACAAGATAGGTACCTCTTTAGTGGGTTCAAATTGTATTTAAATAAGTCAATCTGCAGATTATTGGCCAAAGACATGCATCTGTCAAGAGGATTATTCACACCATATGTAAGTTGTTCTATGAAAGGTAATTCGAAAAGTTGGTTGTTGCCTTAGATCACAACGTGGTATGTGGAAAGTAACATATTCTAAGATATTAGGACAATGTAACAGACCATTAACCAACTTAAATAAGAATAATAGTGAAAATCTATCTCTACGGATGCTTAGTGGAGTTAACCCTTAAACGCCCAAGGGTGGGTAAAAAATGTCCACCTAATGCGTATTCACTTGTAACATATTTATTACGTGTTTACGAGGGCATAAAAAGTACACCCTTGGTAAAACTTGTTACTAAATGTTTCTATATAATTTCTCGTTGATAGGAAGATAATCCATATGATTATCGACGGATAATTACATAATCTACATAATTATCCGCCAATGAGGAGGTTGAAAGGAAGAATGTGGAGAAAATCGACAAATCTGAATTACTGGCTTTTACTGGAATGTTAATTTTTATGTACATTGTAATTTTGTTGTAAGGTTTGTAAATTGTTTATATTAATATTTTAGAAGATGCTCTGTTTATTAAGCATAAGAATCTTAAGTTTAATCCGTTTTCAACAACTCTCAATAAATATGTTAGCTATTTTCGAGGTGGACATTTTTTACCCACCCTTGGCCGTACATGGAACCTAAAAAAGGTTGGGCGTTTAAGGGTTAATGAAATGTGTTGCTCAATCTCCATGTAATTATGATTAGCTATAGTAAGTCCACATTTAAAAGCACACACTCTTAAGAATCTATGTCGAACTCTTTCCAAATAAATCATGTGATTTTGAAAATAAGGAGACCAAATTATTGAACAGTGTTCCAAAATTGATCTGACCAAAGAACAATAAACAACCCTGACAGTATGAACTGAAAAGAATTGGCAATTCCTTAGCACAAAACCAAGCATTTTACTACTCTTTACAGCTATTGAATTAATATGATTTATAAAAGTTAATTTCTCATCAAATATGATTCCCAAGTATTTGACGGTAGTAACATATTTACGTGGTTGATTATCAATGACATATGAAGACTGGTATTTGAACATTTTATGGGTAAAACTAATAAAATAACATTTTTTAACATTGAGATCCAGCTTATTAACCCGACACCAACTGTGTAATTGGTCTAAATCATTCTGTAAAATCAACTGATCGTCTGGGCCCTCAACAATCCTCCAAAGTTTTAAATCATCTGCAAACATTAAACAGTCACTATGTTTAAAACAATTAACGATATCATTAACAAAGACATTGAACAGTAAAGGAGAACAGTGTCCCCCTTGAGGAACACCAGAAGTAGCGAATATAGTTTCAGAGAGGTCGCCACCAATTTTAACATACTGAACCCGGCCAATTAGTGAACTTTGAAACCACAAGACAATCTGATGATGGAACCTAAACTTTTGCAACTTTTGCAAAAGAATCTGATGGTCTACCCGATCAAATGCTTTCGAGAAGTCTGTGTAAATGGAATCTATCTGATTAAACTGTTCCATGTTTTGCAAAATGCCAGTTTGATAATAGAGTAAATTTGTTAAAGTTGATGCTTTGCCCATCACTGGCCTAACTAAACCTACCGTACAACAAAACTATTAGTATATAAATTTTCAAATTTAGAACATGGCAACAAGGGGAATATTATGTGCATTCCTTATTGTTTGACTGTTCCTATACATAAAAAAATTGTTGAGTAATTTTAATCTATAAGGCTTACCTCCTTCCTCTGATATGAACATATTGCCAACAATATTTGTAAGAGATGAGAACCATGAAGCACTCTGATTTTCAGCATGCTCGGCATTATACTGGTTACAGAAGTCCGATAAGGAAGATGTTATCACTTGCCCATATCCATTTAACGCTAGTTCATCATCCAAAATTGATAGTTTCACTACATAAGGGTTTGTTGCATCGTATTTTCTGTAGTTAACCAGCAGCGTAATGATCAAAACTACATCGTAGCCATGTCTTTGCCTTGTAGGAACATCACATAGTAATTTTACAAGACACTCGAAGAGAGGTGATATCATAATATATTCTATTAAAGTATTTTGATTTATGGAGTCAAGGCCTGTTGTTACGATAAGAATAACCTTAAGGCATAGTGCTTTAACAGCCTCAGTTGATTCTCCTAAAATAAACATAAAAGTTAAATATTCATTGTAATATTTGAGGTGCTTAAAAGGAAAACACAGTAAGTCCAAAGACGTAACTTTTTCATATAAAGATATTTTATTTTCAAAACATGTAAAATATGTTTAGATGTTTCAGTCAATTATTGTGAGGAAATCTTGAGTTTCCAAAAATTCATACGGGACTCAATTATTATTTTGAAAAAGGATGTTCAACCATAAAAAAAATTGAAGAGATAAAGTTGACATTAATATCAAGTCTCCTGATCTGGAATTTTAGGACTGGGCAAATTTTTCTGGGCATGAATTGAGAGCGTAAGAGGTCTCTTTTCTTCTTTTAGCTTTAGCTTTAAAGATGTGGTTTGCCAAGGATCAGTTGCTTATTTTGTTTATTTTTTTTTTTGAAAGTTTTACACACATCTAGTATACATCGACTCAAATTGAACCAAAGTCCAAATTAAACTATGCACAAAATATGGCGAAAGTAAGAATTTTTTACAACTAAAGGGGGTTGCTCCATTTCCGAGGACAAAGTAATATCAATAAAATTACTAGTAATAACTGCAAAACATCTCTCAGCATGTGGCCGGATAATATTTAGAACGAAATCAACTATATCCTCTAATAAAATACTGACTGCTGACTGATGTCCATCTCTAAATGTAAAGCCACCTCAAGTAGATATAAAGCATGATTGTGATTTGTTAGAATTGTTTACGTTGTGCTTTGTTTTATAGAAACTTCCAGTTAAAGCAGTGGCGGCTGGTCTGTGAGGCATTGCCTCACCAGTATATCAATCAACTATTTACATTATTTCGATATTTCGTCATCAATTCTTTAAATACAATATAAGTAACTCTTTGAAATTTGCTAAATAGATTTTTATGATAAAACATAAAAATGAGTACGGCCCTGATCTCTGTCCTCCGTCCTACGTGCGAGTATTTTGCATCTCATTCTCACTCTCTCAAATGATTACTTACAGAAGAAGCCAGCCTCTCTTGCCTTTTCTAACATGCGGCATTATAGTCAATGGGACCAGATGTATATCGGCAACCAACAACAAAATTCTAACTGAGGTTCAATTTCGGAAAGAGAATTTCACTATCCTTCGAGGCTAGCCTCGAAGGATGGCCATAGTAGTAAGTGTAAGATACAATATACCTAAGCGTATAATGTCGAACTTCACCAATCTGTTTAATGGATAAAAATTATTAGATACAGTAGGAAAAATGAAAGAATGCCCATGAACGAACATATAAAACACGCTGTATTTTCCTGTCACTGTGTCATACCAAAAATTGGCCAGCGCAAGTACATGTAATAATTATTATTACATGTACTTGCGCTGGGCAATTTTCTTTGTGACACAGTGACAGGAAAATACAGCGTGTTTTATATGTTCGTTCATGGGTATTCTTTCATTTTTCTGACTGTATGTAATTTAGTCTGTTAACAATTTTAAAAAACAAGCGGTGCCCGATATAATTTTGTTCTGAATACAATTAATTAATTATTAAATATTTACTTTTCTTTATAAATTAAAAACTTCGGCCGGGTCAGACGCTTTAGATTTTATAGATCATTCGAAACAAAAAAGATCTTTTGTAATTTTTTTCGAATTATAAACAATTTAAAACTGAAAAAAGAAAGAAAGCTGACATTTTTCAAGGCTCGAAATATAGTAAAAAATATCATTTTTGAAATTATGAAGTCCATACCTAAATTCAAGTTCAATCATTATTCTATCTCTTTTGATAAGTAGTTTTGACTTATTTTAGCGATTTTATTTTAAAACATTGTTTTTTAGTTTTTAATCAACCGTTTTGCCATGAGGAACCTTCCTCCTTAAAAATGAAAAAACTATCCTACATTTTAGAATAAAATATGGCAAAAATTATTATCAGCAATTGATAGAAAAAGAAAAAAAAAATGATTTATTATTTGTGTTTTGAGCCTTGATAATCGTCATCTTTCGTTCTTTTTTCAGTTTTAAATTGTGTATAATTTGAAAACGATCAACTATATTTTTAAAATTTATAAAAAAGTCAGTTTTTAATTATTAATTAATTATAGTCAGAACAAAATTAGATCGAGCACCCCTTGTTTTTTTTTTAATTGTTCCTCCTCCTCCTAAGTGTCTTCTCTATTGAGGTTGGCGATCAATATGACAAATTTCTGTCTGTTCTGGGCTTGATGAATTAAGTCATTTGCTGTTGTGTGGGTCCAAAATCTGATGTTTCGTAGCCAAGATTTTTTCTTTCTTCCTATACGCCTTTAACCTTCGATCTTGATTTCTGATATTACCTGGAGCTACTTCCCTATGGCGCATTATGTGTCCTACATAATGACATCTTTCTAATTTTGATAGTATTGACCAGAGGAGGATGTGTGTTCATTATTTTCAGTATTTCTTAATTCGTAGTTCTGTTGGCCCAGCTTATAACATTCGGCGGTACAACCACATTTTGAATGAAGTCAATTTGTTGACGTCATACTGTTTTAACGTCCAGGACTCACAGCCATATAGTAATAGAGACCACACATAACACTTTACTCTTCTCATATTGTATAATAATTGTATAATTGGTAACATATGACATTACATATATCCAATAATTTTTATCCATTAATCAAATCAGTGCAGTTCGACCTTATAATGGAACCTCTACTATAACGTTTTTTTTTTTTAGGATAGATAGATACTTTTTTTCATGATAATGATTTAAAACTTTGTATGCAAGAAGTTTTTAAATTATTTTGGATTTGTGTTGTTTTGCCAGTGACAAGTGCTTCTGCAGAAAGAAGTTTCTCCGTGCTAAAAAGGATTAAAATTATATCAGAAATACAACTGGACAGACACGATTGAGTAATATGGGAAAAGTTTCAACTGAAAATTCACTTATAAAATCTCAGAATGTACTGTAGACGGCCTCACATGGATATGGATGATGATGAGATCAATGTACCTGGCTATTCCTGTGTTCGATGTGATGCCCCTAACCGCTATACAGGAGGAGTGATAATGTTTATAAGAAATGATACAATTTATGAAAATGGATGTATTTATTCTGAAGATAGTAATTGTTGGTGTGCTTTTATACATGTGAAAATTAATAGCGTAAGTTTGTCGATCGGTTGTCTATATAGGTCAGCTAATGGTAGTTTGGCAGCTTTCTTAAGTAAGTTGGAGGATATTATTGAAGAAAATATGACCATAAATAAAAAATGTATATTGGTAGGAGATTTTAACATAAATTATTTTAATAAAGATGAATTTTACTGTAAAAACTAATAACTCTTATACAATCACTGGGGGTAGAGCAGGTGATCAAGGAAAGTACAAGAATTTGTGAAAAGTCGAGTACTCTTATTGATCTTGTCCTTACAAATACTAATAAGTTAGAATATAAAGTATTTTATACACCAAAGATCACTGATCACTTAATTATAGGTATTAGGCTAGAGAATATTGATAGTGTAAATAGTAATAAGAAAAAAATTTTAACTAGGTGTTTAAGTGATCAGGCATTTTATGAATTAAATATTGAGATTATAAACTGTGATTGGAATTACGACTCTACTGATATTAATGTGATATATAGTGATTTATATGATAAATGTAAAGCTGTGATAGAAAATAAGTATCCTATAAGACAAATAACCTGTAAGAATGAAAATGTTCCTTGGTATGATAATGATGTTAGGGCAAAGGCATTTGAGCGTGATAGGGTATATAAAAATTATGTAAACTATAGTAATGGTGGTAATAGTATAAATTTATGGAACGAATATAAGATGAAGAGAAATGTAGTTGTAAATTTGCTAAAGCAAAAAAAAGTTAAATATTATGAAAGTATGATTGATAACAATAAAAATGATTCAAAGGAAATGTGGAAATGCTTAAAGAAATTAATAAAAAATAAAGACCAATATATAAATTATAAACAAATTAACTTTGGAATGGATGAAAGTAGAGTGAATGCAAAGAATGAAAGGGAGGCTGCATGTTTGTTTAATACTTATTTTACAAAGAGTATTGAGGAGATAGTATCTAGCTTTACCAACTCTCATGAATGGTCTGATAATAGTTTACCTGAAGTTAAATGCTACATGAGTGAATTTCAGCCCTTAACAATATGTGAACTAAAACAAATAATATTTTCTTTAAAAACCTGCAAAAATTTAGATAATGTACTCAATTCACAATTTTTAAAGAAAACTTTTGAGACAACTGGCTATGCTGTTCTTAATTTTGTTAATTCTTCATTAAAGAATGGAAGCTTTCCTAAAAACTTAAAAATTAGCTCTATTACACCGGTCCCAAAAACCCAAGTGAAATCAGAAGTATCTGCATATCGACCAATCAATACACTGCCTTGTATAGAGAAGGTACTTGAAAAAGCCGTTTACAACCAAATAATTGAATACTTTAATAAAAATAATCTTTTTCTCGGCAATCAGTCTGGGTTTCGAAAGGGTCACTCATGTGAAACAGCAATACAACTTACCATCTCGAAGTGGAAACTACTTATTGATAACAATAAATTTGTAGTAGCTGTATTCTTAGACTTTAGAAGAGCTTTTGAAACTATAGACATAGATTTGTTAATTAAAAAATTGAGATACTACGGTTTTAAACAAAGTGTTATACAATGGTTTAACGAATATCTCACAAAAAGAACTCATTATGTGCAGTTAGGCCAAAGTAAATCAACAGAACTACCTAATTGTTTTGGTGTACCACAAGGCAGTGTACTTGGAGCATTATTATTTATTATTTTCATCAATGATGTAAATTATGTTGAGGGTCTGGAATTTATTAGTCTTTTTGCAGATGACACATTAATTGTATGCAGTGGTGATGATATTGTGGAGGTTGTTAGAAGGATGCAGTGTTTGTTAAAAAGAATTGAGGTATTTTTGGATGCTAACAAGTTAAAACTTAATGCGAGTAAAACAAAGTCAATGATAGTCTCTAGCCGATATAAATTAAATAATATAAGTATGGAAAATTTGAAACTAAAAGTTAATAATGAATGCATCAAATGGGTCAATGAAATTAAATATCTTGGATTTATACTGGATAGCACACTCTCTCTGAAACCTCATTTTCAATATATTTGCAAGAAAATATCTAAAAAATTATTTTTCTTTAATAGAATTAGCAAAGATCTATCATTATTTTCAAGGATCACTGTATTTAGAAGTATAATTCAGCCCCATTTTGACTACTGTTCAAGTGCTTTATATTTAGGTGATAAAGGATCAATTCAATCATTGCAAATTTTGTATAACAGAGGTATGAGAACAATTCTTCGATGCAATCGCTACACGCCAATTGAGATGATGTACTCTACTTTAGGTTGGTTTTCAGTTCAACAAAGGCTTTACTACCTTACTATGGTTTTCATTTTTAAATTAAAAAAAGGAATGCTGCCTGCATATTTTAATGAATATGTTACATTGAGGGGTCAAGTTCATTCATATACCATGAGAAATATTGAAGATTTTGATATTCAAAAAACTAATAAACATAGCACAATGACATCCCTGTTTTACAAATGTATGAATGAATTTAACCATCTTCCCCCCAGTGTTAAGAATGCACTGACAGTTCAAATTTTTAAAAAATTACTAAAGACATATATTTTACCTAGATAAAAAAATAATTTTTAATAAATCTGTATGTGTTGTATAATATTGCATGTATTGTATATTGTATTTAATTAAGCAAATTCATATTTAAATATTGTTAGTAGGATTTCTATTTCAATAAAGAATTTCAATTTCACATTGTAACGTCACAAAATTGACCTTCTGGCCAGAGAATCTAACACCATAATACAGTAGAGTCTCGATTATCCGCCATAAACAGGCCGACAGAAGGGCAGATAATAGGGAGGGTTAAATGAAACACAAGTTTAGGCCTTGATGATTTCCAGTCTCCAATAGGAGTGGCACAATAAGAAGAAGAAGAAGAGAATCAGTTTAATTTTGACTGACATTGGACATTGTAGATAGAATGATTTAGGATGAACGAAAAAAAGCCTTGCCAATGTATCTCGTTTTGTTGCTGCCAATACTCGCCATCTTGTAGCATCATAGTATCGACAGCTCTGGCTTCTTGTTGCTCGGTGTATTTTACCTCATCTTAAAAAAAATTTACTCATTCTTTAATATTTTCAAAGTTATATTATAAATTTGAAAAAAATTTTTTTGCTTAAATGGTGCGGCGGATAAAACGGAACGGTGGATAACCGAGACTCTACTGTAATAATATTCCTCAAATGTAGGGTGCCTCACCATCTTGTACTATCACAAACTGCCCCTGAGTTGAAGTCAAAATGAGTTCAAGATAGCAAAAAATGGGTTACTAAATTTACTAGAAGGGTGGTACAGGGATCAATGAACATACTATAACAAACAGATTCTAACATGATATCACTTTGTGGTTAGAGTAAAAAGTACAATGCTTGAGTCTTGAACGTTAAAAGTGAGATTGTGGCTATTAAAACCCTAAAATATCAATGTTCCTTATTTTATGGATTTTACAGTCATTAAACTTTTATTTGATATGTATATTAGTCATGTTGTGACTGGCTGCTTGACTAGCCTGGTAAATCTGGCAAAAAACCTTGTACTTATGTCTAACTTAACACAATTTACTTCAAAAATATAATTATTCAGCCTAGGAAGCAAGAACTATCAAATAGTAGGTATTATCTATGCAAATGTTACAAACAATAGTAGAATAAATTTAAGTAATCATTGCCTTATTCCTGAACTCATATCAATTGTAAATTAATGATAATACATACTGTTAAAACATCATTTGTTGGGTACAATAGATTTTTAAGGGTCTTACCTTCTAGAAAAGTCTGACATAACTTTAGCAGCTTCTGTGTCTTAGAAACTAAATTCTCAAACCCCATAAGGAACTCAATAGCATCGATTTGAGCTTCCTGTCCTTTTTTAAAAATAGAATGTAAAAGGGTACACAAAGTTAGCAGCCCATAAGCTACTCTTATATTCTGTTGGTCCAAAATCTCTATACATTGATTAAATAAAAGGTTTATATTCTGTTTAGCTAGTTGAAGTTGTTCAGGAGAGAGTTTCTGAAGCTCGTTCTCTAAGGTTGCTACTTTTGGTTTGAGTAAAAAAAATTCTTCCCAGAATAGACTGTTTTGGTGAGACACATCTTCGCCTTTTAATAGGCATTCGTATATTTGTACAACTTTTTCTTTAAATTGCCTTTTTGAGCCGGAACCACTTCGTTTTCTGGTAGACATTGCTATAATTATTTTGTTTAAATCTTAAATATAAATTAAATTAAACTTATTCATTTTAAATACGGCACTGATAAAACTTTTGTTTTGAGGTTTGGTTGTTGACGTTTATCTTTTACATTGACGTTTGACGTGACAGATGTTTTATATGAATGAAGTTTTAAATGTCAATTATAGTGTAGGCAATTTTTAGATTAGCATTGGTTATTATATATAGTTGTTTTACTACAAAAATAGGTCTACATCATTTAAGATTTCCGACTTCAGAATAATACTGCAGTGGCGACACGTGACTTTTTCTAAAGTGTTGCCAAAACTAGATGTAATAAAATCTTATTGAAAAAAAATTATTTTGAACCTCCCAAATATCAGTTTTTGTTTTCAGACCTGTGGGATAAAATTAAACAAATCACAAATCCACAAACCCAAATTATATGCATGTAATTATGTATACAGTGCTAGTCAAAAGTCCGTACCCCCCTCGTATCTTTTGAACGGTTATACATATAATAGTGAAATTTGGAGGGAGGAAATAAACGGACGTACGCTTCTTAACTAGTCATGACAGGTGACGTAATAGTGACAGATCACTTTACAACGCCACTGTGACAGATCATTTTAAATGGGACCTTATGGCAAGTGACACCTCATTTGACAGGTATTGATAATACCTATTCAGTCATACTAATTTTTTTGGGTTTAATTTTATTTTGATTTTGGTGAATAAATGAAATAAATATAACTTTGTAGTTTCGCATTTAATTATTAAAAATTCAAATGTCCGCCCATGGTTATTTTGTCAAAAAAGTTGACATTTTTCAGCTCTCTAGTAGTTTTTACGCCAACGTCAACCTTTTTGACCAGTAACCATAGGCGGAGGTTTGAATTTTTATTAATTAAGTGCGAAACTACAATTTTATATTATTTCATTTATTCATACAAATGAGTTTAAACTCAAACAAAATTAGTATAGCTGAATGGGTATTTTCAATACCTATCAAACGAGGTATCGCTTACCATAGGGTACCATTTAAAATTATCTGTCACAGTGGCGCTGTAAAGTCATCTGTCACTTTTACGTCACCTGTCATGACTAGTTAAGAAGCATACGTCAGTTCATTTCCTTCCTCCAAATTTCACTATTATAAGTATAACCGTTCAAAAGTTACGAGGGGGGGTACGGACTTTTGACTAGCACTGTATGTAATAGGTATAACAATAAATAATAAACAAACTAAACAGATTATTCTACCATCAAATTAACATAAAAAATGAACAAGTAGGAAACAGAACATATTTTTAAAACTAGTGTTTATATTTTAAATCTTCATCTTCAATAATTTCATTTTTTTCTTCAAAATTATATATAAAAAAAAATATACAAGCAGAATGACTTTTTAAGTAGTTGATCGATTACGCAGCAACACTCTTCCATGTTCAAATGCACGCACACTGTAATCTGTATTAGCTACTAAACTAACGTTACCAAATTAAAAAATGGTTACAATACTGATATACACAGCGTGCCCGCGCCGTCTCTGGAGCCGTCATTCCTTCAAAATTTTCAGTCCCGAGCGATAGCGAGAATCATCTTTCGTTACCAGAACTAAAAGTGGTAACAGAGCGGATTACGGATTCACATGTATTCACATGTAATCTCGTCAATATTTTCGTGCGTCTAGTTGGCTATTTACTGAATTAGGTACTATATTAACAAATATTTCTGTTGATAAAAAATATAAATGGAATTATTTCACAGTAGTCATAACATATTTATTTGCAAGATTTTTAACTGTTACCAATGGTAACAGTGGTTACATGGACGCTTCGCAAGTGCAGAATAGTAAATAAATGTGAGGTATTTTCCAAATTTCAACGAAATCTTGATTATATAGGATTATAGAGACCTGGTAATATGTATTTACGGTCTGTTTTTAAACCAAGAGGAGTAATTCAAATTTATCGCGCCGTGATGCTTGTTTGTAATTGGTCCAATCCAGGCAAGTTTACTCCACTGTTATGAAATTTTGACACCAATGATATTTATGAAATTTTGACACAACTGGCATTTCATAGGTTAATTAAGTTATATCGGCGATGGTTTGTGTTTTCTGCGTTATTCTTTTAACTTTTAGATTTTTAGTCTACTTTTATATAAAAAACAGTTGTTTTTAGAACTCTTTAGCGACGTAATATTATATAATATGTATGTATTACCGTCGAAGGCCGATATGATCAACCAAAAAAAGAAGATGTATTTGGTGATTTTTCTAGTGACTTTCTTGGGTACGAATCTGTCTTTTTAGTTTACTCCTCCTGGTTTAAAAACAAACCGTAATATTATGAAAATAATTGTATAATCTTACTTAATCATTAATAAATAATATGGTGTATTTTACAAATGTTCAAAATATCTCGATAAAAACTGGCTTATCGAAAAAGTACAAAGAGGCAAAGAAGTTTTAAGAATATTATGTTTAAATAATGTTACCACAATAATAATATAATTGGAACGTACACATAGTTTGGCGGGTTTAATGGAACAACACTCCTATAAAATTTTTATGGGGTTCACAAATTTAACCATTATTTTTTTAATGTTCCTGCTATAAGAATGCCACATGTCCATGATCAATAAAAAATCTCTAATAGTTTTCGATATATTGACAAAAATCGATTTTCATTTTGTAACTTCAAAGGGCTGTAACATTTTTTGTACTAATAGTAGGGGAGGAAAGTATGCTAAATTTGCAGTTACTCGAGCGTTATGGGGACCTATTGGGTTGTGAAGATTAGGTCCTAAAACCAAAAAAAGTTTAAGTAAAGTGTTTTCCATTTAAGTGGGGACTTCCCATTTTTTAATTTAATTTTCCATTTCCAACAATCGTTTTTTTTTTCGATTATAGCGCCATCTATACATAATTCGAAAAAATGTCTCGAATAAAAGTTACTTATTTTTACGGGGCGCTCGACTTTTCCCCAACACGACTCTACCTTATCGGCAGAGTCTACGACGAGAAGTATACGGTACATTTAAGGGCTGTAATTACAAAGAAACAAATATGTATGTCTTTGTACTTACTTTATCACGCTTAACGAATTACGGGATCTGGATTTCAATGCATATTTTTTTTATAATTCTCGTATCAAAGATACGCGTGAAGTTAGTCGTATTGATGACAGTTGGAGAAACATCCGCGACCCATTTTTACGTAAGGAATCCAAATCTGCAATAAAAAATGGGGCTCCTATTTAATATTTTAAAGTAGCCCCCCACCCCACCTCCGTGGGGGGTCGTGTTTGGTGTCATTCGATAGATTTTTCAAAAATATTGAATACATATATTTTGCAGTTTTTCGATCTGATGTTTATTTCGCGAAATATCGCGGGGTTCCTATTTAAAATTTTAAATTTACCTCCCACCCCTCTCCGTGGCGGATCGTGTTTGGTATTATTCGATAGATTTTAAAAAAATATTGAACACGTATTTTTTAGTTTTTCGATCTGACGTTTATTTCTCGAAATATTCGCTTTTTTTCTTGTGAAATGTTGTGACTCGCCCATTTCCTTACCTCAAACCATCAGATTTTTAAAATGTACTGAATGTACTTAACTTACCTTATCTTAATTTGACGATTTCGAGTTTTTCTAAGGAACTCCCCTGTATAATATCCAATAGGTATATGGTAGGGGTACATTTACAGGGTAGGTACAAGGTTTCTTCCCATGTCATAATCTGACGCGCTCGAGTAGCTGCAAAAATCCTGGGCTCTCCTACCATAAGGTAAAGTTAAATCGGACTATTTTTGGTCACAGAATATGTGATTTATAATTGTTTATAACCTGTTTTTGTTACACCCTGTATTAGGGTGGTTGAAGACCTTATGTGAAAAACTCAAGTTGAATGTAAAAGCTAAGGGACCCTCCAATTATTTTCTAATTGATAATAGCTATTTGTATAACAAGGGAGGAAAGTGTAACTTTTCCTCCCGAGAATGAAGTTTACTGCCCGACGCGTAGCGGAGGGCAGTAATCATTCAAGGGAGGAAAAGGCACTTTACTCCCATGTTATACATATGGTTTTTCCACCTTCCTCAAATAACAAGTCATTTTGTCATTTTTACTTAATTTATTTATGTAACTAACCAACAAAATTTATTAGAACTAAAACAACAAGTAGGTACAATATAACTGTCAGCTGTCAAATATAAGTCAAATTATTAATGTAAACATTGTTAAATAAAAATAACAATTTACTGTTTTTTACCATTCTGCAAAATACAGGATGTTTTATAAATAAACGTTAAAATGTATAGATACTCCGTAATAGAAAATAGATATTATACAGGGCGTCAATAAGTTATATTTCATGAATGAAATATTATGACGTCACTTTTACTTTTCCTCCCTAGGGAGGAAAAATATTTTCCTCCCTAGGGAGGAAAAGTACAACTTTGCTCCCTACAATCAGGTCCGGAAAAGTATACTTTCGGTAGAGGTAGGTGGAAAAAGAAGTAATGAACCAAAATATGAAAGCCATAAGTCACTTGGAAGGAAGTGCTCAATACTGTTTAAATAATAGGTCTGGATCCCGCTTATGAAAAAAAAGTTGATTAATAGCAAGCTGAAAATTTGTTATTAACTTAAGGGTGTCTAGTCGGATAAACTTTGATATATGGGAACACTGGAACAGGGACAGTTTTAATTGTGGAACAGGTTAAAAATTTGTAACGACCAGACCACGAAAACGGCACATTTATTTTGTCCGACAGAATAGACTTAAACTCTCGGAACAGAGATTAAACTCTCATGCAAAAATTAAACTGCTATTTATCACCAAATGGGCGTTTTAATGAGTGGAACATGTAGAATATGTCAAATGACAGGAATTATGACAGGTGATAAATAGCAGTCTGATTTTTTCATGAGAGTTTAATCTCCGTTCGGAGAGTTTAAGTCTATTCTGTCGAACAAAGTAAATGTGCCGTTTTCGTGGTCTGACCGTTCCAAATTTTTAACCTGTTCCACAATTAAAACTGCCCCTGTTCCAGTGTTCCCATATATCAAAGTTTATCCGACTAGACACCCTTAAGCTATTAACAAATTTTCAGCTTGCTATTAATCAACTTTTTTTTCATACGCGGGATCCAGACCTATAATGAAAACGGGAATATTTTTATCGATTTTTGAAAAAATTACAAGACATGTTAGGATACAATAGTTATTTTCCTAACAAGTGCAGAAAGTTATACTTTTCCGCACGCGACTGCAGTTTGTCGAACGACGCGAAGCGGGAGTTCGGCAAGCAGTCGAGTGCGGAAAAGAGACTTTCTGCAAGCGTTAGGAACAATATTTTTTCTACGACGCTTTAAAAAATGACCAAATCTTATTCAATTAATTTAATTAATATGAAAATACATACACAAATTAATTTTTTGACAAGGTTGTCAAAACCAAACTTTCAGCATAATTGGTTAGCATGACGACGATCTTGGTTTCCATGACGACGATTCAAAACCACTGTTATTGTCTACTGATTTGACTTTCGAATATTATGTCAAAATTATTTTATTTCATCGAATTCTCGCGTTAATTTCATTAAAACATGAACACAATAAGATATATTTGAAATAAATTAGTAAATAATATCTAAATATTAGTTTATTGCATGTATTATAATTACTTTAAGGCCATATTAACATATCTAAATTAAGACGCGTGCGGAAAAGTAAAACGTGTGCGGAAAAGTAACACGCGTGCGGAAAAGTAAAACTTTCTAAACTAAAACGCGTGCGCGAAAATAGACACGCTCGTAGAAAAAAACTTAATTTATTTGTTTATTTTACATTGGAACCCATGTTTAAAATAAGTATATTTTATAGTGAAGAACATAATAAAACTGAACTCTTTAAATTTTGTTTTTGGAAATTTATGATTTCTGTAGGCTTTCTAAAACTGCTTTCTTTGTTGTCTCAGTCAGGACTTGTTTTCGATTAGCCTCTACAATCTGCAGTAACAGCTGTTTTTCGTACTCATCATTTGCTATGGGTTTGTTAAAATCTTGAAATAGTTTTACACCTCTTTCTGCGATGTCATTGACCACTTTGATTTTATTTACTGTATTTTTTGCGTCTTTAAACTCAGGGTCCTGTTCTCATTCACTTAAGTGATTGTTTAAATTATGTTTAGCTTAGTTAACAACAACATCGTTCTACTATTAGCAAAATCTGCCAATTCACATTCATCACTTAGGAAATCTTCATTTCCTCTAATCATCCTTGGCGGTGCCGGGACAGACATCTTATTCACTATGCTCACTTTGTTTTCAAGGCTCACTTTATTGGAAAAAAAGTGATAACCCGTCCATTTCTTCAGATAGTTTGATAGTTTTAGCTATATCTTCATCACTGACGCTGTATTTCCCAGCCTCTTTGCAAAAAATTAGGTCGTTGAAAGTTGCATTGGCGCTGATTGGAGCCTCAACCCGTTTTTCATATACAAAAGTGCACCGAAACGGATAAATCTGTCGTAAGTTTTCTTACTCCTTGTTTGTGAGATGGTGAACTCAGACTGACAGATGGTGAAGTTGACCTAGGAAAAGGTTATAATATGCATAAATAAGCTTAGCCATCCACCAAGCGTGGTGTATAGGCCCAGGTGCTCTTCAGTGAATTTTTTCTATTGATTGTCCCAACACCAACAGCATCAGTTCAATAAGTTTGAGGTAGTCATCTCGAGGCTGGTCTTTCTTACTAAAATGATGTAGCAAGGACTCGATAGCACTGTTTTTTAACTCAGCTTCTCCAGGGAGAAAAATTAATGGTGTGTAATCTGATCCATCAACTGCATTCCATGATCAACCTTCTAAATATGGGAATTTCAGGAGAGCTTTATGGTCCCAAACATAATGCAAATACTTTGTTCAAAATGATTTCCATTATGTGATGGCGACAAAGCAACCATATAAGTTCTTCATTCAGCTTATTTTCAAGGAAAGTGCATGCACCACTCTTAAGCCCAGTATTGTCGGCTGTTGTGTCAAAGCCCATACCAATGACTTTATCATCGAGATCCCATGTTTTAAGAGTTTTAAGTACTGCATCTCCAGTGTTCAAACCTGTTCCACTAGCCAGTTTTGGAACCCCCAGTAGTTTCCCATTTCCACCAGCATAGGAAACTAGCACTGGTAGTCTATCTACCTTTTGTGAACCGAAAATGTCGGGAAGGACAGCTGTCCCAATGAACAACAATTGGTTCTTTGATGTCTAAGTTTGATTAAATCTCTGTCTAAAAATTCTGTCTGGCTGCTTCTCGTTTCCTTTTTACAGAACTTCTTGAAAGCGGTAATTCCGCAGGATCATGTCCAAGTGCTGCAGCAATAGGAATGATAAGCCTTACAATATCACGATCGGAAACTTTATTCCTGTCTAAAGCCGCTGCCACATTCATGTCAAAAAGGCTCTTCTTAGCCTTTGGTTCATAAACATCTTCGCTTTTGCCGTCTAAAATTTTGTTTAACTTTTTTCTAAACTTAAGTGTTTTACGGAAATTATGAAAACTAAATGTTGTTGAGCATTGCTTTCCATATGTTCTAGAGTGTTAAGATTTGGCATAGATTATTTTTTTATTAGATATAACAAAATGGGAGGGTCCCTACGTCTCTAAAAAAAACCAAAGTTTTTTGGACCACCCTACCCTGTATATATTTTCAATATATTTTATTTAAATTTCAACGTCTCAGATAGATATTCGAATTTTTACAACATTTATCAAGAACACAAACTTTCATATTATTCGATATTACTATTAATTTCGTTATGTAATAAATTAAATAAGATCGATAAAATGAAGCAGCAGGGAAAGTGGACAATAAATATGAATCTCATTAATTAATTTGCACGATTCGGTTTCTAGGATATAAAAAACTTCTATTCTGCCATCATAGGCTGACATTGTCAAGTAAATAGGTACACGGTGAATCACAAAGAATGGATATTATTTTATGTACAAATTAAATAGCGAGACATTAATTTTGTTCTCACCCAATTTTGAAAAAATGTGAAAACTTTGAATTATCCCCGTCCGTCTGTCCGTCTGTCTGTCTGTGAACACAACTCCTCCGCCATTATACCAGGTAGAATGACAAATGAGGTGTCAAGTGAAAGCTTATAATCCAAGGATGGCATGAACGGTGAGAAATTTGACCTATCTGTCTGTCCTTCCGATCGCGATCATAACTCCTCCGTCATTATACCAGATACAATGACAAATGAGGTGTCAAATGAAAGCTTATAATGCAAGGATGGTACTAAATGTGAGAAATTTGACCTAGGCTGTCTGTCCTTCTGTCTGTCCGACTGGGAGTATAACAATACAATACAACTACTTGGGAACTGTAATTACTGAGTCGTGGGACAATACCCAAGAGATTAGATGTCGCATCTGAAAGGCAAGAAGTGCATTCTTGACTATCAACTCTGTGTTCAAGAGCCATGACTTCACCCTAAAAACAAAAATGAGGCTCGTTAAATGTTACGTATACTGTGTACTCAGCATAGGCGTAACCAGGATGATCCAAAGTGGACATTAAAGGCGGATACTTTATCGAAACTTCAGGCTTTTGAGCTATGGTTATACAGAAAGATCCTTAAGATACCATGGACAGACAAAGTCACCAATAAAGAAGTAATACGGAGGATGAACACAATCGCAGATTTGGTCAACATCGTGAAGGACCGTAAGCTGCAGTACTTGAGACATATAATGAGAAATCAAGGCAGATACGAGCTACTCCAATGCATTTTGCAAGGTAAAATTGAAGGAAAAAGAGCCCCAGGACGAAGAAGAATATCCTGGCTTGCTAACCTGAGAGCATGGTATAGAAAGACCTCAACACAACTATTCCGTATAGCAACCAACAAAATCATCATAGCCAAAATGATCGCCAACGTTCGGAACGGACAGGCACCCTAAAAAGATAAACGCTTTTCACAATCGAAGAAACGAGAATATATTTTATAGTAAGAGGAGCCACGTGTGGATCAGACCACCTTTTGGTGAGATCAAAAATATAATTATGGTAGGGTAGCCCAAGCGAGGATTTCTGCAGTTACTCGAGCGCGTCAGAAAATCACATGGGAGAAACCTTGTACCCTCTAAATGTACCCCTACCATATATGGACTCTTAGTACAAGGGATTTCGTTAACCTATTGACTGCCGGCAACGCAACTCTCGCGTTCTTCATATATGATAATATGATTCACCTTAAGGGTCTAATATTTCGCTGGCTTATGGAGAATAACCTCTTATTGTGGGAGGCAGTCAAAAGGTTAAGGGGGACCCGAAAAAAAATATATCCTTAGAAAAACTCGAAATCGTCTGATTATGATAATGTAAGTTAGTTAATTAAGGTACATGCAGAATAGTGTATTTTTCAAAAATCTGACGATTTGAGCAGGGCGTAAGGAATTAAGGAAATGGGCGAGTCACAAAATTTCACAAACAAAATGCGAATATTTCGCGAAATGAACGTCAGACTGAAAAATAGATACGTGTTAAATATTTTTCAAAAATCTATCGAATGATACTAAACATGACCCCCACGGAGAGGAGAGGTAACTTTAAAATTTTAAATATAGGAACCTCACAATATTTCGCGCAATGAAGATCAGATCCAAAACTGAAAAATACGTGTTCAATATTTTTTAAGAACCTGTCGAATGACTTCAAACACGACCATCCACGGAGGTTTCACCCCTATTCAGCGGTCCCCATAAGCGCCGTCCCCGATTGAGCGGTCTCAATACAGCGGTCCCCGTTTCAGCGGTACCCCGATTCAGCGGTGCTCGATTCAGCGGTCCCCATAAACGCGGTCCCCAATAGAGCGGTCTCAATAAGAAAATAATAATATGACAATGATAAGTAATTAGTTTTATTGTAGGATATTATTTTAACCTATTCTTGTTTGAAAATATACAGGTAATATCTAAGTATCTGGTATATACCCCGGTTAATAGGGAAATATCATCGATTTCACGTAAAATGTTCTACAGGGTTTTCAAAGTTTTAAACGGTAGATGAGGGATAACTGATGATAATTCCGTGAAGACGTACAGCTGATTTTGCTTTTTTTTTTAACAATTGTAAATAATGAAAAAAGCAGTTTTTTGACTATAAAACGTTTCTTGTACATTTTAGAGAAAAATGTTTCAAATAAATGTAGATCTTAAAAAGTTCTTTAATTTGGTGGTAAGCATATTGTAATATATAAACAATTGACCGAGATAATTGCAAAAAACCCTCATTTTTGCAGTAAATTATAAATATTAATAACTTTATTTTTTTGCACAATGACGTAAAATTTAATGACTTTAAATTATGTCAATTAATGGGTTATTTAAGTGTGCTAAATTTCAACCAGATCGACCAAATAGTTTATAAGTTATTAAATTTGTTTATCCCAGAGAGCAATTGTTTATACAACTGTTCTTGCCCTACAGTGACTCTGTGAGATATTTAGCAGATCGCAGTCGATTATTTGAGACTTTAATTTTAAGACGTATTAAAAATTTTTTAACATTTTATTGAAATTGTTATTAAAAAAACTGTTTGAAAAAGACCTGACTTTTTAGCTTATAAACAATTAGAATAACTTAGATATTTTTTATGTTCCGTGCTTGCATTAGGCTCAATGAAAAGCTGATGAAAAAATGCATATAAAAAAAGAAAAAATAATTTTATATGACAAACAGAAATCAAGTTAGCATTTATTTTTTAATAAATCATATTTCCGTTGTTCATACAAACTAAGAGCTGAAAATTGAACAGTTGTATATGAGAATCTACATTTTATGATCCAGTTTATGAACTGCCTATGCAGTGAAATAATAAAAAGTTGTGACCCTTTAAAATGATCGAAAATCATGGAAAAATCAATTGATTACATTTTTTTTAATTATTGAATTTTACAATTATTTCGTAAGAATTCTGTAAATTTTATTAAATAAAGTATATTATTAAGATAAATATATAATAAAAAATACACATTAAAAAAGAAAAAAAAATAGTTTTATATGACCAGTAGAAATCAAGTTAACATTTGTTGTTTAATAAATCATATTTCAATTGTTTACAAATATTAATATGTGACAATTGAAAAGATTTTATATAAGAATCTACATTTTATAATCCAATTTATGGATTGTATATGCAGTGAAATAATAAAAAGTAAGGACCCTTTAAAATAATGGAAAATCCCTGAAAAGTAAATTACATTTATTATAAAAGTTATTGAATTTTACAATTATTATTATTTTGTAAGTCACTTACACACGTACACGTAAAAACATGTGTAGTTGATATGCTGTCAAAGTGAAAGGTGACTTGACAATTTATTTTCGGTATGGTGTGGACTAACTGGACTAATCAATAATTGTGTTCGCATATGGAAACCGTGAAATAAAGTTAAGGCTGTGGCATTTTTTTTAATGCCTTTTACATTTTGTCACTCTAACTATAAACAGCCGTTTTAAGTGCAACAAACCGGTGTAATATTAGGAACTTTAAAAATGGGGCGTAGAAAAAGCTCTTTTTGAGTAGTGGTTGTAAAAAAATGGATTTTACTCACTGTTTTTTTGGCGCGGAAAATGTGATTTTCCGCATGCTAGTAGAAAAAATATTTTTTTTTTACTTCTAACAAATTGATTTGATAAACCCGCTCTCCCTCTTTCGATAGGTACCCGCAGAATCATCCTAAGTAAATTGGTTTATGTAGAATAATGTTATAAATATTTAGCCTCTAGGATAAACTTTTACAATTTTACAAAAACTATTGCATGAATTAATCTAAAAAAATTTTTGCAAATTATTTACTATATTACCCTACTTTTTATGCAATTGCAAAGCTATATATAGGGTGATTTTGGGACAATTTATTGTTTATTTTATAAAATTAATTTTTTATTGTTAAAACTACTGTCCCCAAGAGGGTCCTGTTTTTACTCATTTTCCTGAACGATGCCTCTCAAACGGCATGCTGCAGAACCAAACGCCGCTGAAACGGGTCGGTGGAATCGAGAACCGCCGAAACGGGGACTGCTGAAATGGGTACCGCTGAACCGGGGACTGCTGAAAAGGGTCGGTGAAATCGAGAACCGCTGAAACGGGGAGTGTTAAAATGGGGTCTTACCCCCACGGAGGTGGGGTAGTGGGTTACTTTAAAATCTTAAATAGCAGCTCACATTTTTATTGCAGTTTTGGATTCCTTACGTAAAAATAAGTAACTTTCATTCGAGACATAAATGGTATTATCGTCGGAAATGGAAAATTTAATTAAAAATGGAAAGTCCCACTAAAATGGAAAACTTAACTTTTTTGGTTTTAGGATCTAATCTTCACAACCCAATAGGTCCCCATAACGCTAGAGTAACTGCAAATTTAGCATATTTACCTCTCCTACTACCTATTAAGGGGATGGGTACGAACTTTCGGCTTCAATGCTATTTAAATGGGATTAATTTTTTTCGAATCCTGAGAAAACTAATAAGTATGTTTAAAAAATTTAAACGCAGAATGAAAGATTACATTATTACCGAGGGCCGAAAGTCCCTGAAAACTTCTATAATGTTTATTTTAATAAGTTACAGGGGTGAAAAACTAAGAGAAAATTTAGTGTGATTTTTAATTTCAAATATCTCATTCAAAAGAAACTTTTTATTCATTCTAAGGGACTTTCTCGGTAATAAAGTAATCTTTCATTCTGCGTTAAAAAATTTCAAAAATACTTATTAGTTTTCTCAGGATTCGAAAAAAATGATTGCATTTAAAATACATTGAAAATTTTGACAGGCGTCAAAATTTTGCATTTTGTTCTTTCAAGAAATATCGATCACAACAATCTAATAAAAAAAATAATGAAAACATGAAATAAAAAAACTGAACGGCGAGTCAAAGTATCTAATTTCTTTATAAATTAAGACTAGGATCAAAAACGAAAGATTATGATATAAGTAAGTATAAGGAATAACAAATGAAAAACGATATGAAAACATGAAAACCTAAAAACACCTACATAGCAGCAAAAGAAGCCATTGGAGGGGAAATGACCAAATAAATTATAAAGATAAAACCATACTGGTGGACAATAAAGCTAGAAAACCAAATAAAAGAAAAGAAGAAATCTTACAAAAAGTGACTGACTACAGGAGATCAAGAAGACAGAAGAGAGTACAGAAGGCAACAATATCACTGAAAACTTGGAAATGGAAACCAAATAAGAGCGAAAGAGGACGCGATCACAGTGAAACAGATACATAAAAGCAGCAATTCAAAAAAGAGACCCCACTGAAGAAAATACGTATGACAAGAAGAAATTGCGATTGCTATGTCGTAAATGGCAAACCGAATATGCTGTAAAGTAAAGTAAGTGATTTTTATTTCTTGAAAAAACTACTATATTTCTCTGTAAATCTCGTTTATATACAGGGTATCTAGAAACTCTACCGACAAGCGAAGACAGGAGATTCTTCAGATAATTTTAAGACAATTTAACTCAATTCATCTAGTCCGAAAATGCTTCATAAAGGAGCTAGAGCTATTTGAAGATGGCGTCTGGTAATTAGTTTTTCTTATATATCTCCAGTACGCTGCTATATAGAAAAACGAAACTTGTTAAACATAATTATCTTCCAGAGTTTAATCGATTCCATTCATTGCAAATTTCTAGTACCGGTCATAGGCGTCCGTTTTGGGTAGGGCTACAATTATATTATTGCATAACTTTTTTGTTTTTAATTTCCAAGCATTCTTGAGTCTAGATTATTAAAATATAAGGTATTATAGTACCAAAAGGTACTCTTACTTTAAGTCGATAGGATACACCGTTTTCTAGAAAAATCGATTTGAAAATTTTTCGTTTTTTGAATATCAAAAAAAAATAAAAAAAAAACTATTAGAAAAACGAAAACTGGTACGTTTATTTATATTCCAGAGATGAATCGATTTCATTAATGGCGAATTTCTAGTACCGGTCATATGCGTTCGTTTTGGGTAAGTCAACGGTTATTTTATCGCATAACTTTTTTGTCTTTAATATTTAAGAATTTTTGACACTAGATTATTAAATTATGAGGTATTCTAGTACTAAAAGTTACTCTTGCTTTAAGTTGGTAAAATACACCGTTTTTTTTTAAATTTTTTTTTTCCATTTTTTTTTTAAATTTTTTTTTTCCATTTTTTTTTTTAAATTCAGGAAACGAAAAATTTTCAAACGATTTTTCTAGAAAACGGTGTGTCCTACCGACTTAAAACAGGAGTACCTTTTAGTACTATAATATATCACAATTTATTAATCCAGTATCAAAAATGCTTAAAAGACTTAAAGACAAAAAAGTTATACGATAAAATAACCGTTGCCCCACCCAAAAAGGACACCTATGACTGGTACTAGAAATTCACAAATGGATGAAATCGATTTATCTCTAGAAGATAAATATGTGTACCTACCAATTTTCGTTTTTCTAAATAGAAGCGGTCTGGGGGTATTTAAGAAAGACTAATTACAAGACGCCATCTTCAAAGAGCTCTAGCTCCCTCAGGAAACATTTTCGGACTAGATGAATTTGGTTAAACTGTCTTAAAATCATCTGAGGAATCTCCTGTCTTCGTTTGTCGGTAGAGTTTCTGGACACCCTGTATATATCCTTTATACTTCAATGTACCGTCTTTTTGTTCTGGTGACTCATTTTGAATTTTTTCTTTCTATTTCATATTTAGTTTGCCCAATATTTTATTATAAAACTAGGTATGCCAAAAAATTAAGATCCGATTATTTTAATTGTTTATTGTTATTATACCCCAGTTAATAGGTAAAAAAACATGAAAAAATGTTAAACAGGGTTTTGAAGGTGCTAAACGGTAGAGGAGTGATAACTGATGATAATTCCGTCAAGACGTACAGCTAATTTTTCTTCTTCTTTTTTTTAAACAGTTACAAAGAATGAAAAACTCAGTTTTTTGACGATAAAACGTTTTTTGTTCATTTTAGAGAAAAATGTTTCAAAGAAATATTGTAGACCTTAAAAAGTTCTTTACTTTGGTGGGACACATATTGAAATATATAAACAATTGACCGAGATAATTGCAAAAAACCCTCATTTTTGCACTAATTTATAAATATTGATAACTTTACTTTTTGCATAATGATTTATAATTTAACTACTTTAAATTATGCTATTTAATGGGCTATTTAAGTGTGCCAAATTTCAACCAGATCGACCAAATAGTTTATAAGTTATTCAATTTGTTTATCCAAGAGAGCAATTGTTTATACAACTGTTCTTGCCCTAACAGTGACTCTAGAGATATTTAGCAAATCGCAATCAGTTATTCGAGAATCTATTTTTAAGATATATTAAAAAAATTTAACATTTTATTAAAATTGTTATTAAAAAAACCGTTTGAAAAAGGCCCTAATTTTTAGGTTATAAACAATTAGAATAACTTTGACAGTTTTTATGTCACACGTTTGCATGTAGGCTCACTGGAAATCTGATGAAAAAATACATATTAAAATAGAAAAATTAATTGTATATGACTAATATGAATCAAGTTATTATTTTTTTAATAAATCAATTTTGCCTTGTTTATAAACATTAAGAGCTGAAAATTGAACATATTGTATTTATGGGAATCTATATTTTATGATCCAGTGTATAGATTGCATAGGCAGTGAAATAATAAAAAAACTTATTATTATAACGGTATCGCTAACTGACGGTACTCGTGAAACACCACCAACGAAAGTGAAGGTGGGAACTGTTCGAGCTTCGCTTCCTTTTTTGGAAAAAAAACTGCAATAAATTATCACCTTCCATAGCTCGCGCAACCTTCTTTTTTTAACTGGGTTAGCTCAAAAAAATAATAAAAACTGTGCAAATTTCAACTTCCGGGAAAATGGGAAAATCCCGTGAAAATCAATTGATTTAATTATACTATAAAAGTTATTGAATTTTACAAGTATTTCGTAAAAATTCCTTTAAATTTTATTAAACAAAGTATATTTTTTATATAAGTATAAAATAATTATAAATTAGTACAATACAATATTTATTTATTTTAATTGCATTAATTAAAAGTATATAAAAGTCCTTAATAGTTTTTAAAAAATTAATTTTTGTTTTATTATGATTTAATTGAAAGAAGCTATTAATATTTGTCTAGGTAGGCATCTAATAAGTATAAAAATAAATAATAAAACATTGTTTATGAATTTTAATTTGATTATTCTAGTGAACATCTACAACTTCTAGACTTCTCGGCAAGTTACAGTTAGTTCATCGTCTACAAAGTCTGACTCGACATCGTCAAGAACCACTGCAGCGCGATTGCAACATTTTTTCTCCTGTTCTTCCACTGCACACTCTGCACAGTGTGTACAAAGATCCGTACAGTTTATACCATATTTTTTACAGCCACATCTTGTACTTTTGCAACCCGTTAAACGGGTTTTGCAATATAAGGTGTAAATGGGTTCAAAATCAATATCAGTCTTTTTCTATCCATATTGGGTATGGGTAGCATCCAGTTTTTTACCTAACCAGTGTTGTAATTGATGATAAACGCAAATTTTTTTCCCTGTATTTCTTACAAATTTTAAAAATCGTAACTCATTTAATGCCAATATGTTATTGTGTTTTTTATATGTAACATCAATTGCAGCAGAATACAAAGCAACAATGATATATCCGTTTTTCATGATGTCCTCCTTGTTAGCATTCTCGTCATAAAAAATATTTGTCAGATCTAAAAAGTTGTATCACACCCAGTAAAACTATATAAGAAGAACCCAACGTATTTTCTTATATGAGATTGTTTAAACCTATTACAACTATAATAGATAGATAGATTGTCCTTTTTCGCTTTTTTTTTCTTTCAAAATATATGTAATTGTCCGGAACAGAGAGTTGCGTCAATACTATGATTATATCGGTATCATTACAAATTATTACAACGATCTTGTCAGGTTCATATGTATGTTCGTAAAGAGATGTCTGATGTCTGCACTATTAATACGTCTGCATCTTCATCTGCTACTTTAGTTCGGTACCCAGATTTGTTGAGCTCTGCACATAAAAGTTGAATTAATTGTAAATTGTTTTAAATTGGGATTCCATTCTAAAAAATAAAACGAAGCTATTCTCACCTTCACATTCGTTGGCGGTGTTTCACGAATACCATCAGTTTAACGGGTCATGACTCATGAGTAGTCATGACTTTTTATTTTTTCACCGCATATGCAATATATGAAATGGATCATAAAATACAGATTTTCTTAAACAACTCATTCAATTTTCAGCTCTTAATGTTTATAACAATGGAAATATGATTTATTGAAAAAAAAATTCTAACTTGATTTATATTGGTCACATAAAATTCTTTTTACAATTTTAAAGTATATTTTTTCACCAGCTTTTCAGTGAACCTACATACAAGCGTGTATCATAAAAACTGTCAATGTTATTCCAATTGTTTATAACCTAAAAAGTAGGGTCTTTTTCAGACGGTTTTTTTAATAACAATTTTAATAAAATCTTAAAACATTTTCAATACATCTTAAAATTAAAGTCTCAAATAATCGATTGGGATTTGTAAAATATCTCTAGAGTCACTGTTAGGGCAAGAACAGCTGTTTAAACAATTGCTCTCTGGCATAAACAAATTGAATAACTCATAAACTATTTGGTCAATCTGGTTGAAATTTAGAACACTGAAATAACCCTTTAATTGGCATAATCTAAAGTAGTTAAATTAAATTTCGTTGTGCAAAAAATACAGTTATTAACATTTATAAATTAGTGCAAATATGAGGGTTTTTTACAATTATCTCGGTCAATTCGTTATATATTTTAATACTTGTCCCACCAAGTTAAAGAACTTTTTAAGATCTACAATATTTATTTGAAACATTTTTCTCTAAAATGTACAAGAAACGATTTATAGTCAAAAAACTGAGTTTTTCATTCTGTGTAACTGTTTAGAAAAAAGAAGAAGAAATATTAGCTGTACGTCTTTACGGAATTATCATCATTTATCCCTCATCTATCGTTTAAAACCTTCAAAACCCTGTTTAACATTTTTACGTGAAATCGATGAATTTTTTCCCTATTAACTGGTGTATTATAATTAGAAATTAATAAGAGATTAGTTGAAAGAACCCTAACTATGTCACATTTAGGCATCTGATAGCGGACTAACTATACAGGGTGAGACAGATAACTGGCCTATTAGAAATATCTCGAGAACTAAAGGCAACAGAATCATGAAAATTGGAACACAGGGGTTTTGAAGGATGATCTATTAAATGAAAATATTTTCATCTCTTTGCAATTTCCGGTTATACCGGAAGTTGCTTATAACTTCGTTTTTTTAAATGAGACACCCTGTATATTTTTACATTTTTGGATTATTTTCGATGTCTTCTTTCTTAAAATATGAGGATTTGTAATGTTATACAGGGTATTTTAAAAGATAATTACGTTTTTTTATTAATTTCGTAGCAATATTCACACACTGTAGAATTGTAGTAGTTTGACAACTAAAACTCTACTTACGTTCAAATGATTTTTAATATAGTCTACTATTGTTAAGAATCATTAGTATAGCTAAATTTTTAATTTTAGTATACAGGGTTGGTCGAAACTCGGAATAAGTATTTACTGAGTTTTCTTAAATGGAACACCCTGTATTTTAGTATTGTAATGAAATGATATTTTATGGTACTTTTTTATTTCTTAAGCATTCCCTATACCTAACTGCTTTAATTTGTGCCTAATTGTTAGTCGCACCAACAATCTTAACTACGTAGGTATTTCAGTGGCGGCTCGTATAACTTTAGGAAGGTAGTGCCAGAATCCGGGCAGCTGCCTAAATTTTTTGTGGCGGTTTTACGATATGGTCAAAAAGGATATAAAATATAAATAGAGTATCACGATAAGCTGAATTTAATTGGGTTTTTATATTTAACTTACCAAGCATTGAAAAGCTAAAAACGTTATTCATGTGCACTTTAGATTTTTCATGGGATTTCAATTTCTCCCATATATGTACAAGATCATCGGTGCCTTTGTTTGACCAAGTCTCGTCACCTCCAAACAAAACGCATACAAAACAGAAGAGTTTTTAACTTACGACAGCGAAGTTTTTGTCCATTTCCACTTTGTTTTTCAATTTTTAAATCGGGTAAAGGCCGACCCAGTTCTTTAATTTGTAGTTTTTTTTCTAACGAAAAACCACCAAAAGAGTTTTTTAATATACTAATTTGATTCATTGTCAATAAATAAATTAAACGTAGAAAATAATCAAAATATTATTTTTATACCTACGACACCCACGATCACAACGCACTAACTAATAATTACAAATTAAAAAATATAGTAGAGTATAAACACAAATATACAATACAGTAGTAGACAATAAACACAATAGCGTCAAGCGAACGCGTAAAGAAACTAGAAATATGTAGATCTAAAACATTGTATCTTAAGATCCACTAACTTCCTTTTCGAGATTTCGAGCCTGGCACGGAGACTCCAATTTAAACGTATGTTAAAAGTGCAATACCGCTCTCTCTCTCTGTCACTTACACAGGATGCTCATACAATCTTTCTCTTTTCTCACGAGCCACTATGCCGTTCGGCACTGGGATTTTTATGATTTTCATCCTTTATCCGGTCAGCTGTGGGTGGCCAGAGTCGGTAGATTTGCATTGCGCTACACAGTTGCCAGATTTGATATAATTTATAAAAATAAAGAGAAATATTCACAAAAAAAATAAACAGGCATTAAAATGTTTTTAAGATAAAAAATATGTTTCTGCATAGTTAGCAAGGTAGTGCCATGGCTCTATGGCACTACCTCACGGGCCGCCACTGAGGTATTTTGATAGCTAAACCATTATTGGTAATTTTAAGGGTCAGTCTGGATTAATATGTATTTATTTCTGAAAAATTATTTGTGATTGAATATTTTCACGGAAAACCTAATAAAATTTTACGTATTTTTTGTTGCAATTAATGTTTAGCTTGAATCACCAATAACTCACAAATTAAAGCAGTTAGGTATAGGGAATACTTATAAAATAAAAAAGTACTATGAAATATCATTTCATTACAATACTAAAATACGGGGTGTTCTATTTAAGAAAACTCAGAAAATATTCGTTCCGAGTTTCGACCAACCCTGTATACTAAAATTTCAAAATTAGCTATACTAATGATTCTTAACAATTATAGACTATATTAAAAATCATTTGAACGTAAACAAAGTTTTGAATGTCAAACTATTACAATTCTACAGGGTGTGAATGTTGCTACGAAATTAATAAAAAAACGTAAATATCTTTTGAAATACCCTGTATAATATTACAAAATCTCATATTTTAAGAAAGAAGATATTCAGGAGAATCCAAAATGTAAAAATATACAGGGTGTCCCATTTAAAAAAACCAAGTTATAAGCAACTTCCGGTATAACCGGAAGTTGCAAAGAGATGAAAATATTTTCATTTTATAGATCATCCCTCAAAACCCCTTTATTACAATTTTCATGATTCTATTGCCTTTAGTTCTCGAGATATTTCTAATAGGCCAGTTATCTGCCTCACCCTATATAAATTATATTGACACCCTTATAAACGTATAGCTTATTTTTTAAGGACAATTCAAAAATGTAATCAAATATAGGGTGTTCTATAAGAAAACATATAACTTTGATATAGGTAACAGTTTTTTGAACCACTTCTGATTCTTACTATTTTACTTTATTTTTTTATTTAGTTTGACTTTTATTTCTTGAAAAAATATTTTACTATATTTTTCTATAAATCTCATTTCTATCTTTTTTGTATATTTCAATGAACTGTTTTTTAGTCTGCAGACTCGTTTTGCCTTTCTTCTTTGCAGTTCGTATTTAGTTTTTCAAATATTTTATTATAAAACTGTGCCAAAAATTTAGATGTCGTTATTCTAATTTTTTATTGTTATTCTAATTAGAAATTAATAAGAAATTAGTTGAAAGAACCCTAACTATGTCACATTTAGGCATCTGATAGCGGACTAACTATATAAATTATATCTCGACCGTCATCATCGCTGCGCTGCCTCAGAGAAAGAGGAATTACTTTCGCTCAATGTCATTAGACAATCGCCAATATCTTCATAAAATGTGAAGGGGGTATAAAAGCACAATTTCTTCATCAGTCTCTACAGTTCTCGTTTTGTAACAAAGTGGTTGATAAGTTTTATAAAAATGTACAAGGTGAGTGAGGAAGACTTAAAAAATATTTTGTATTGCAAAATATATGGCCGAATTACGTATACAGACTGAGACTGAGTTTTATGTATGGAAACCCCAATTATTTCGTAAACAGCTTGCATGATTTTTATAGATTTTGGTGGGTAAGGGTTTTCTAATGCGGCCGATATTATAGTGGTAATTACATTGTTGCCAGATCTTCCGTTTTTCTGGAAATCTAATAAACGTTCTTATTTCATATAGAATACCCTTTATATTTTTTACGTTTTGAAATCCTTAAGAAATACTGATTATTTTTTATATGATAGTCTCTATACCTACATGTCATAATTTCGAAATTATTGCTACATTTATTTAAACAAAAAAAATTTAAACAAATTATAAAAATCAATTTTTCTGGTCCAGGCAGACACTATTTTAGATTCTTTGGATGATTGGGAACACAAAAGTTTTTTTATAATTCTTCTCTAAAGTTAATTGTTTCCGAGTTATAAACAATTTAAAACTGAAAAAAAAACGAAATATAACGATTTTCAAGATTAATAAACTCAAAAACACAAATAAAAAATATTACTTTTGACAGTACGATAAGGGCCTAAATTCAATTTTAAACCTTATTTTATCAGTTACCGATAAGCAATTTGGGTTTGTTTCATTTTATAACATTGTTTTTTATTTGTTTATGTAGCCCGATCGTCCGTCCTCTCATATGCGCATCATTAACAGTTAAAAAACAATGTTTTAGCATAAAACGTGCCAAAAATTCTTATGAGGAGTTGATAGAAAAAGGTTTGAGCTTGAACTTAGGTATATTTGATATACTTCATAATTTCAAAAATTATATTTTTTACTTGTGTTTTTGAACCTTGAAACTAGCCATTTTTCGTTTTTTTTTTCAGCTTAAAATTGTTTATAACTCGAAAACGATTAACTTTAGAGAAAAATTACAAAAGACCTTTTTTGTTCCCAATGATCCAAAGAACCTAAAATAATGTCTTCCTGGGCCGAAAAAATTGATTTTTATAAATTGTTAAAATTTTTTTTTTAATAAATGTAGCAATAACTCCGAAATTATGGCATTTAGGTATAGGGAACATACATGAAAAATAATCAGTATTTTATAAGGACTTCAAAACGCAAAAAATATACATTTAAAATAAGAAAGTTAATTAGATTTCCAGAAAAACGCAAGATCTGACAACAATGTAATAACCATTATAATATTGGTCGCTTTAGAAAACCCTTACCCACCAAAATCTATAAAAATCTATATACAAACCGTTTTCAAGATAATTGAGGGTTTCCATACATAAAACTCACTCTGTATTATTTCTAACGGCATATTCTTATTGACAGCATTAGCAATTTTGGATGTTAAAGAAAATATTCTAATTGTATGATAATCTTTACATATCGTATGTTTTTAATTAAAACTTTTTTCCGTTTATTAACGTAGCTCTTTGGACCCTGTAGACATAGAGCTTTTCTTTTGAACGAATTGTAAGATCTTCTCTCCTTGTTTTTTATTTAATTATTTTATTGAATCATTTATGTATGTATGTATTTTATTGAACCAATCATGTGATTCGTTAAGAGCGTAGGCGCAAAATTTCGAACCTAAAAAAACTGGAAAAACAGAACCTGGAAAAACTAAAAAATATTTAACAATAAAACACTGAAAACGTTTGTTTTCTATACTTCCACAAAATTTATTACAACTATGTGACTACAGCTGTTTCGGCAGAGTGCCTTTCAACTTGAGAAAGGCACTCTGCCGAAACAGCTGTAGTCACATAATTGTAATAAATTTTGTGGAAGTATAGAAAACAAACGTTTTCAGTGTTTTATTGTGAGATAAAATGAACTTCCATCAAGTAACGGTCGAATCAATCAATTAAAAAATATTTTTAAAAAATTTAAACGCAGAATGAAAGCTTACACTACCTATTACCGAGGGCCGAAAGTCTCTTAAAATAAACAAAAAGTTTCTTTTGAATGAGATATTTGAAATTAAAAATTAGTCATTTTTCTCTTCTTTTTCACCCATGTAACTTATTAAAATAAACATTATAGAAGTTTTCAGGGACATTTGGCCCTCGGTAATAATGTACCTAATCCTTCATTCTGCGTTTAAATTTTTCAAAAATACTTATTAGTATTCTCAGGATTTGAAAAAAGAATGCATTTAAAAAGCATTGGTCCGAAATTTTGCGCCTACGCTCTTAAGGCTGTTTAATGCTTTTTTTGTTTTTTGAGGCTTATAGAAATAATTTTTAAAATTAATAAACTTGTGTTTGAAATTGATGGTTCCCAATTAATATTTGTTTCTATTTTTCAGTACCTCCTTTTTGTCTCCCTTATTGGATTAAGCACATGTTTCCCCGGCATCATTGACTCTGGTAAGTCAACATTATAACTATTTATATTATTAAGATCGAGAAAATTGATAAAAATTACCTAGTAAAACCTTTAATCTTGAAATTTAATCATATTTAGAATTTATAATTATTTTGTTATCGTGTTTGTGCTACCTCTGTTGTTGTGAAGATCTCCGCATTTTCAGATGATTCAAAAGTTTCATTTACAATATTGATCTTTCGTCTGTGATAGTGTTAGTTTATCTGTATTATTTGTATATCTCTCTTTAGGTTCTAATGAATTTTCAGATGATTCAAAAGTTTCATTTACAATATTGATCTTTCGTCTGTGATAGTGTTAGCTTATCTGTATTATTTGTATATCTCTCTTTAGGTTCTAATGATTTGAGATTTGACTATTAAATATACCCTTCCTGTATGCAGCCCAACAGAAACTATTTTTCTTTGTATCTCTCGTAACCGGATGTCTCTAGTGATTTTTAGGTCGAGACCAAGATATCTGCATTGTGAGACTTCCTCTATGGTTTGTTCTGTAATTTTATTGTTCCTCCAAAGACCGAATTTGTCATAAAATTCATTTTACTTTTGTGCACCTGTAACTCTACGTCTTTGGTTGCCTGTGCAAATTCAATTGGCTTAGTGCATATCATCGGCAATGAGGATATCATTAAACCAAACCCTGCTAAAACACAAGTGCTGTATTTCATCTCAACACCGTCAACACCCATTTGGCCCATGTAAAACCGAACGTATCCTGGGGAGACAAAACTTGAAACATATTGACAGACACAAATATTTTGCAGTCATACTAAGCACTTAGTAACATATAGGTACATGGCACGGTCAGAGTACAAAACAAAAGGTTGCTACGAGAAACCATGGGGGTGCAAATCAATAAGTCTTAAAGCCAACAGCCAAGGTCTTGTGCACAGTATAAAGAGGGACAGTAGAACCACTCTCCGAAAAATTGGAAGTAAAATCTGTAGTCGCGCAATGTTCTTAGTCGCTTTTACCCCACTCTCGCATTGCTAGTCGCATAGAAACGTACGGATTTTAACAGGGAAAACCCGCATCCACCACTGGTGAATCACCAATTGCGTACTGCCGGTATTACTTCTTGAGATCAAAGCGCCGACAGAGGAGTGGTTTTACTGTGGAACCTCTATATACTGTGGTCTTGTGTTTCTTAGCAGGAGCATATGCCTGTACAGTGAAATCGACCTCTCTACCTCTACTGTACCGGGCAGCTTGTTTCGTATCACCAGTAGACCGTGCATACGTCTTTCAATATGTGGAGAAGTTCAGGCAAACTTTCAATGAAAGGCACCAATTATACGAGTTAGTGGAATGATCATGAACCAGCCGGCTCAGATCAAGAAAAAAAAAATGAATCTGCTGCCGAATTGTTCCCACTATGCCCAGAGTCACCTCACCGGGATAGACATGGACTAGAGAACCTGGCGGATACAACCGCATACATATCAGCATTGCCCCTGTATAACAGAATTTCATTAACTGGGTTATAAAGACAGATAACGACGCACTCTGTGAATGTGGGGAAATAGAGAATGAGGAACACCTGACAGTATGCAGACTTTGTCCAACATAGAGCACCATTGATGACTTAATTGTCATCAGTAGTATTATAACCTTAGTTGAGCCTCCCCACTCTATTTCGTCAATCGTTTCTATTGATCTCCAATCATTTCCAGTTTGCTTCCTAGCGTCCTCGTCCACACCATCCTTCCATCTCAGCATTTGTCTATCTCTAGTCCTCTACCCTGGATGATTTTTGGCTCGTAAATAGAAAGACAGTAGACGTAGCCCAACACTGTACAAAAAAATTGTAATAAAAAAATCGAAGATTGTTAACTACTTTTCCATTGTAGACAAGGCGAAAACGGCGGGTTCTTTGGAGAAAATATTCCCATGAGATTTTTTTGCATAATCACATTCGTGAGATATTCCAGAATAAGATTCAAGAAGTCGCCCACGCGAAAAGTGGTCCAAATTTTGTTTAACAATTTTTTTTTGATCAAATTGTAAAAAATCAGTATTTTTGGCCCGGACAAATTTGTTTTTCTACGAGCGTGCAAAAATGTCTACTTTCGCGCACGCGTTTCAGTTTAGAAAGTTTCACTTTTCCGCACGCGTTTTACTTTTCCGCACGCGTTTTACTTTCCCGCACGCGTTTTACTTTTCCGCACGCGTGTAGATATTTTAATATGGCCTTAAAATAATTATTATAATACATGCAATAAGCTAATATTTAGATATTATTTACTATTTTATTTCAAATGTATATTATTGTGTTCTTGTTTTAATGAAATTAACGCGACAATTCGATGAAATAAAATTATTTTGACATAATATTCGAAAGTCAAATCGGTAGACAATAACAGTCGGTTTGAATCATCGTCATGGAAACCAAGATCGTCGTCATGCTAACTAATTATATTGAAAGTTTGGTTTTGACAACCTTGTCAAAGAATTAATTTGTGTATGTATTTTCATATTAATTAAATTAATTAATTAAGGCGGGCCGGTTGTTCGAATGCTAATCAACAATGATCATTATCAAATATTTAATTACTGTCACCAAAACTGTCAATGTCAACTTTGTTTGGGTTGCTGAAAACATAATTAATTACAATTATGAGATTTATTATTAATTATGGTAATAATTATTGTTATATTAATTGATTATAGACTCCACAGACTTTTTAACAACCCAAACAAAGTTGACATTGACAGTAATTAATTATTTGATAATGATCATTTGGTAATTTTTTAAAGACTCGTAGAAAAAATATTGTTCCTAACTCTTGCAGAAAGTCTCTTTTCCGCACTCAACTGCTTGCCGAACTCCTGCTTCGCGTCGTTCGGCAAACTGCAGTCGCGTGCGGAAAAGTATGACTTTCTGCACTTGTTAGGAAAATAACTATTTTAGGTTTTTTCGACTATTCTGGATAAAAAAGGTCTCTTATAATTTTTCTCTAATGTTGATCGTTTTCGAGGTAAAAGGTAAAAAGTATTAGGCGGCCGTTCATGATGAGTGCGAAAGAGATGCCATTCAGCAGTCCAATGGAGCATCTCACTCGCACTCACATTTACAGCCGCGTCAATACGATCTTACCGCTCATTATTAATGTTCCGATGATAGGTTACGGAATCAATTAAAAAAATAAGTGTAACAACGAACAGTAATATATTTATTTATTTTGGGTAAACAAGCGTGCTTCGTTTATTATCTCGTAAGGGTTTGTTAGCGAGGGTGTGTCTGAATCGTTCGCCTGCTGTGTCGATACTGCCAGACCACAACACTCTTTATGCCATCATGCTTGCGGTTTTACACTATGGCTAGAAAGGCAATAAATTACTAACATCTGCGTTTTAAAAGATGAGAAACTTTCTGTATTTTGAGAAGTTGACATAAAGAGCGTGGCAATCTGGCTTCAGAATATATTGGTGTTTCCTTGAAAAAAACATCAATTTTATACAATCTGCTTAGGGATACATTTCCTTAACGGCCCTTGTTAGCATATGGTTTGTATATTAAATGTTATTTCGTTTTGAGAAAAGTTATTAAAAATTTAGCAAAAATAGTAATTAAAGCGTGTCGCTATATTAATAAATAAAAATAACAGCTTAGTAATAAATTAATGACACAAATTTCTTCAGGATCATGAAGGGGGGCTTTAAATTTGATTTAATTACTTTCTGACTTTCATAATAATAATCTTTAACCGAGTTATTGGAAAAAAGACAAGAAGAAGAAGTCAATGAAAATATAAAATATTTCTGTTAAATAAGACGCTTTAGACTATAATCATACCCATTCATGCAAATTTTTGAACGAAATACCTAGGCATTCTTTTGCAATAATGTTATTTGCATCAATTTCTATAAAAATAATTAGAACGCCACCTTATTAGGCAAAAATGATTCAACCATCTCTCGATTGTTTTCTTCTTCGTCTATTGTTATAATCTACATGCCGAAATGTTCCGGCAGACTGACTCCGGAACTATCACTTTCCTTCACCTTCGCAATTACCTGCTTCAATAAAATTGCACTTCCACGACTTGATGTTCTGTGCTCTGAGTACGCCCTTCAACTAATTAAAATTACTACTTTCGCTGAAGAATTAATCTGGGTTTCGAACAAAAAAACTGGCATCTAATTATAGAACTGTATAAGATCGTAGAAAAGTTACGCCAAGAAATCTTCAAAAAGCGATAGTGCATGTTAATTTTTTGTCAGCTGTCTCGGTTATATTGGATTAGATAAAATCTAGAAATCGAATAAATTAGTATTTATAATATCAAAATCATTAAGTTAAGAATATCGATATACATATAACGTATGTCCTAAACGTTGTGGCACAAAATACTTATCGATTTTTTTTTGTTAATGAAGAAATTTAATTAAGCACTAACTATTAGTAACCATAAATTACAACTAAACGCTTAACTAAACTCTACTATCAATTATTATGTCGAGTAGTCTATTATTCTTCTCTACTAGACGTAAATTTCTTCGAATGTCTTTCATGAGGTCCTGGGCATGTCAATATTTTTTAGTTGTTCATAAATTCGCTGTCTTTGTTCTTCATCTTGGGGTTCCCAGCCTCGATGTTAAACTTTCCTAAACAGTAAAGCCCCAAAAATCCTCTATTAGGCGAGCCTGAGGCAAGTTTGGAGGACTATCGTTTTTGGGAGCAAAGGGTATTTTAGAAGCTAGTGTTGTAGAAGCTATTTGTGGGGATCTCTTGATAGTAAATAGTATCTAGATCTGAAGGAGTTGCGCTTTTAGAGTTTTTGGAGCACTTACGTCTCTTTTGATATTTAAGACCATTCCTCCTCAATTCCAACAATATCGTACTCTTAGAAGATCTGTATTGACGAGCCAATCTTCTAGTTTCCATCCCAAGGTGGTTTTTGCTCTTCTCGCCAATTTATCTTACTTCTGTGTAGTAATTGCATGTGGTTTTCCACATTTCGGTAGATTCAGCCATGGTATTCCCTACTTGCACTTCGTTATTGTTCTATGAATTGTTTTCTGCGTGAATTGTTTTCATTATGAATTATTATTCGACAGATTTCAGCTTTGAATATCCGCCCAACAAACTTGTAGATACTTTTTCTTATTTCTAATTTATACTACATCTTAAGAGCACACAGTTGCGATCAACAAGTAGCAATAAACGCGGTCCAAGATTGCGAAAGTTCTGCGAACTTTCAAAAGTGAGGCAACAGTGCGTCGGTAATTCGACACTGACAGTGACGTTTATACTACCAAAATAGTTATTTTCCTAACAAGTGCAGAAAGTCATTCTTTTTCTGAGAGACTTTCTGCAAGAGTTAGGAACAATATTTTTTCTAAGAGTCTTTAAAAAATTACCAAATCTTAATCAATTAATTTAATTAATGCCCTTAAACTAGCCCTGGGCTAGTGTACATCGACACTAGTTACTTGAAACAGGGTTAAAGATGTAATTGGCGCTGGAACTATCCGAAAGGATCTCCCCGGCAAAAATGCCATACGATATTATTATTATTATAATTAATATGAAAATACATACACACATTAATTCTTTGACAAGGAGTCAAAACCAAACTTTCAATATAATTAGTTAGCATGACGACGATCTTGGTTTCCATGACGATGATTCAAAACGACTATTATTGTCTACCGATTTGACTTTCGAATATTATGTCAAAATAATTTTATTTCATCGAATTGTCGCGTTAATTTCATTGAAATAGGAACACAATAAGATATACAGTGGAACCCCGATAAGTCGGCCCCCGATAACCCGGACCGATTTTTATCAGACAAACATTACAACAATAAAAATGTATGTCCTTTATGCTGGATTTTCCAATTTCTTTTCAACATCTTAAAATATTTTCTTTTATCTTATAAACATATTGTTCGAATACTAATATCTTATATTTTTCAGGCTAATTTTATTTATCCTAATAAACTTTCTTTGTAAAAATTTGTCGCTTTAGCGAATTCCTATGTAGTTCATTGGTTTCAATTTTCAATGTCAAACACATTATACAATGAGAGATAATGCGTATTTGTGTAATTTGATACATAATATACCTCAGTAAAAATGACTCATGGCAGACAACGTTCACTGTCGTGTTATCGAAACCAACAGACAAAAAATTATTTTTCAAACAATGGTCTTAGTCTTCACTCTTATTAAATAATATAAGTTCGTTGCGATTGAGACGGTATTGTGTGTAGTAAAGTCGCATTGTTCGTTCCGTTCTGTAATCGTTCCTAAATATATTCAGATTTTGTGATTTTTTGTCTACGTAATGGCAATAAAACTTAAAATGTTGTTTTTGTTTCAAAATGATAACAAAAGACAGTTTGGACAATCGGTGCAAAGATAAGAAAGCTAAAAATGAGACTCTCGACGACGCTTTGTATGTGTGGAACGCGAACGTGGTTTACAAGTGTCTGTGTGCCAATTATAACGGAGTTTATATGTAGGCATACCATATTTTAATAATTTTTTCCACCTACCTCTACCGAAAGTATACCTTTCCGGACCTGATTGTAGGGAGCAAAGTTGTACTTTTCCTCCCTAGGGAGGAAAATATTTTTCCTCCCTAGGGAGGAAAAGTAAAAGTGACGTCATGGTATTTCATTCATGAAATATAACTTATTGACGCCCTGTATAATATCTATTTTCTATTACGTAAGTATCTATACATTTAAAATTTATTTAAAAACACTCTGAATTTGGCAGAATGGTAAAAAACAGTAAATTTTTATTCTGATTTAACAATGTTTACATTAATAATTTGACTTATATTTGACAGTTGACAGTTATATTGTACCTACTTGCTAGTTTTAGTTCTAATAAATTTTGTTGGTTAGTTACATAAATAAATTAAGTAAAAATGAAAAAATGACTTGTTATTTGAGGAAGGTGGAAAAACCATATGTATAACATGGGAGTAAAGTGCCTTTTCCTCCCTTGAATGATTACTGCCCTCCGCTACGCGTCGGGCAGTAAACTTCATTCTCGGGAGGAAAATTAGCACTTTCCTCCCTTGTTATACAAATAGCTATTACCATTTTCTCCGGCTAACCCGAATTTTCGATAACCCGGATCGGCCGCGGTCCCGATTAATCCGAGTTAACGGGGTTCCACTGTATTTGAAATAAATTAGTAAATAATATCTAAATATTAGTTTATTGCATGTAATATAATTACTTTAAGGCCATATTAACATATCTAAATTAACACGCGTGCGGAAAAGTAAAAGCTGCGTGCGGAAAAGTAACACGCGTGCGGAAAAGTAACACGCGTGCGGAAAAGTAACACGCGTGCGGAATAGTGAAACTTTCTAAACTAAAATGCGTGCGCGAAAGTAGACATTTTTGCACGCTCGTAGAAAAACAATAATTTTTATACACATAGGCGCGAAATATTGCCAAGTCAGTGACGTTCGATTTCTTGTTATAAATAAATCGATTTTTAGTAGTTCCAATGTGACACAAAATCTAGGCACGGGATAAAAAAGTTTATTTGAAGAAAGTGTATTTTTTGTCTTTCTTAATGGCGGTACAGGCTCCTTTTTTCAATATTTTATTTAGTTATAGAGTAATTTCCACATACTAACATATTTCTGAAATTGGGTCTGGAAATTGGAAATTTCTCTGTACCGCCATTCTTTATTATATTACGAATATGTGTGCCAAATATCTCGACAAAATATTCAAAATTAGAGCCGCAATCTTGGAACGCGTTTGTTCCTACCTGTTGATCGCTACTGTTTGCTCTTAAAGCGAAAACTTCAAAATAAATACATTTTAACTGACAGTTAGTAAACAATGTAAACATGCTTTTGTTTCCAAAAGCAACTTGATGTTATTTTGTTTTTGATAAAATTAAAGTCAATGAATTTTGTGCCAAAACTTTTAGGACATACGTTAGTGGATCAAACAAATTTGGACATCATTTTTATAGATTCGACGAGTTTTTTTTAGATAATTTAGATGGTTTGCAAAAATAATGTCGTGCATATCAGATTGTGGTACAAAGGCAAAACACGATATGTCAAAAATTATCGATTTTTCGGTTTTAATGCCAATATGTACATTGAGCGATGAAGAATATGATGACAAAACCCTACATGGCCGAACGCATACATGTAACCAGTAGATGATAAAATTAGTTTCCGATATGTCCAGTATTACAACAACACCGCGAACTTTTAAACTCATCTGCTGCAAAATCACGTTTTTTGACATATCGGGTTTTGCCTTAGCACCACAGTAGTAGAGAACATGCGGACTATATCTCAATACGAAAAAGACATAGCGCGAAATATTAAATAAATGGCTTTTGGTTAACCAAAAACCAATTAACAGGGTGGACATATCTTGGTACCAACATAAACAGCCAATTGGACCACTCTACTGAAATAAAACAACGCATAGGAACAGCGACATCAGCGTTCGTAATGAACAAGTCTGTTTTCAGAAGACACGATTTACCATTTTTTAGCAAAATCTCTATCATCAGATATTATGGGTATAAACCTGGACACTTTCCAAAGCTTCTTTAAGAAAACTTGAGGCATTCGAGATGTGGTGTTATAGATGCATTTTAAGAATATTATGGATGGATCGTGTGACTAATGTTCAGGTCCTACGGCAAAGAATGCGAATTATTAACACAGTCAAAGGGCGCAAACTAGAATATCTTGGCCATTTTATAGGAATGAACAGAGATATGGCTTGTTGAAACTCGTTATTCAGGGCAATAAGGTCTCTGGAAAAGAGGAGCAGGGATAAGAAAAATATCTTAGCTTCAAAACCTGCGAAAGTACTTCAATACAACTTAAACGGAACTATTCCGAATAGCAGCAAGCAAAGTTAGGATAGCTATGCTGATTGCCAACAGCTGGAATGCATAGGCACCGTAAGAAGAAGATGATGGTGGTGAGTTTAGCTCCTTGGCGTACCAAGCAAAAAGTGAATCGGCTAGTTCAAAATCACAACTAGCTCCAAAAATTACATTTTCTCAGGTTCCTGTCATCCGATTTTGATCTTTGTTTTTTTTTTTGAGCGATGTCTGGGCGACAATATTTCTATATAGTCTGGGCTGATTATCGGAGAATAAGCCATTTTTGGGAAAAGTTATTTACCAGCAATTTTATTGCTGGAATCGAATTATAAGATCCTATATATTAATAATACAGGTATGCAAAGTCCTCAGATAGTGTGCTACTTTTTTTATACACAAAATGGCGCACTAAAATCGTGTTTTTTTCAATTATTGCTCTATAACTCCGAAGTTTTTAACTTTACAACAAAAACACTCAAATAAAAATTCACCGTAATTAAATTCTGCATAGAGACGCGTTTTTCCCAATCTGCTCCGACGAAAATTTTCCTCGGAAAATGCGGGTTTTCCCAACAAAATCTTTAATTTTCAAATAAAGTTTTAGATAAGTAATTATCTACCAATAATTAAATAATTTGGTGAATTAAAAGCCTTTTTGGTTTAGATTATAGTTCCAGAAGCTGATGAAAATTAAACGAATATTTTAGCAACAATTCAATTGTTAATTAATAATCTACGGTCGCAATAATAACCAAAATAATTATGATACACTGATCAAGCTTTGAAATCTTATAAAAATGGGATGCCTATTTAATATTTTGCCGACAAAATATGAATTTTTTATTTTTTTGCATAATCTTTAAATGTTTTAAAAAAATAGTTATAAACAAATTAACGTTTCTCAGAAAGTTTTTATTATACTATAATTTTAAAAAGTAGCTGAAATGCTCATTTTAAATATGTTTAAAATGAATGCTTTAAAACTTTTTTGCAACCATTTGTAAAAAAGTTATGAAATAGCAAAGTAAACATACGATTACTACTGTGTTTATAATTTTTTTTAATTCTTTCAAAGCGTAGAAGTGAGTTTAAAGTACAAGCTAATTATTTACAAAAAATATCGATTATCAGTTTAATGATTATATTTTAATTAAAGATTATAAATATATTTTTCTGTAATTTACACGCGCGAAAGTAGAGTAACGCAGTACTGTAGCTAAAATTTTCACTCGGAGCGACCGGCCGCGTGATGTATACACTTTTAATAAATAAAATGCATGCTGCGTGTCAGTGGCTTCGAGTGAACATTTTAGCTCCGACTCTGTATCAGGCCTACGTTTGCGGTAAAAATTACAAAAAAAAAGTATTTTTAGTCTTTGATTAAAATATAACCATTGCACTAATTTTTGACATTCTTTGAGAGTAATTAGGTTGTACCATAGACTCACTTTTAAGCTTTGAAACAATTAAAACAAATTATAAATAACGGAGATTTCGTATATTTACTTTGCTGTTTCATAACTTTTTTGCAAATGGTTGGAAATAGCTATTTGTATAACAAGGGAGGAAAGTGCAACTTTTCCTCCCGAGAATGAAGTTTACTGCCCGACGCGTAGCGGAGGGCAGTAATCATTCAAGGGAGGAAAAGGCACTTTACTCCCATGTTATACATATGGTTTTTCCACCTTCCTCAAATAACAAGTCATTTTTTCATTTTTACTTAATTTATTTATATAACTAACCAACAAAATTTATTAGAACTAAAACTAACAAGTACGTACAATATAACTGTCAACTGTCAAATATAAGTCAAATTAATAATGTAAACATTGTCAAATCAAAATAACAATTTACTGTTTTTTACCATTCTGCAAAATACAGAGTGTTTTATAAATAAACGTTAAAATGTATAGAAACTTACGTAATAGAAAATAGATATTGTACAGGGCGTCAATAAGTTACATTTCATGAATGAAATATTTACCATGACGTCACTTTTACTTTTCCTCCCTAGGGAGGAAAAATATTTTCCTCCCTAGGGAGGAAAAGTACAACTTTGCTCCCTACAATCAGGTCCGGAAAAGTATACTTTCGGTAGAGGTAGGTGGAAAAATTTTTTAAAGCATTCATTTTCAAGACCTATGAAATACGCATTTTAAGTATTTTTTTAAATTAGAATATAATAAACAATTTCTGAGAAATGTTAATTTGTTTATAAAATTTTTTTTTAAACATTTAAAGATTATGCAAAAAAATGAAAAATTTATATTTTGTTGACAAAATATTAAATAGGCATCACACCTTTATAATCTTTCTAAGTTTGATCAATGTCTCATGATTATTTTGGTTTTTATTGCGACTGTAAATTGTTAATTAACAATTGAATTGTTGCTAAAATATTCGTTTCATTTTCACCGGCTTCTGAATTTATAATCTATAACAAGAAAGTTTTTATTTCACCAAGCTATATAATTATTGATAAATAATTACTGGCCCAAAAAATTTATTTGAAAATTCGAGATTTTGTTGGGAAAACCCACATTTTCCGAGGAAAATTTTCGTCGGAGCAAATCGGGAAAAACACGCCTCTATGCAGAATTAAATTGGGGTGATTTTTTATTTGAGTGTTTTTGGTGTAAAGTTAAAATCTTCGGAGTTATAGAGCAATAATTGAAAAAAATACGATTTGTCGGCGCCATTTTGTTTATAAAAAAAGTAGCACACTATATGCGGACTTTGCGTACCTATATTAATAATATATAGGATTTTATAATTCGATTCCAGCAATAAAATTGCTGGTAAATAACCTTTCTTTGTACTTTACTAATTAGACCAGCGTATTATAACTATTTTTTTTTTTTTCAAAATGTAAAGATTATGCAAAAAAAAGAAAAATTTATATTTTGTCGATAAAATATTAAATAAGCATCTCATCTTTATAATCTTTATAAGTTTGATCAATGTATCATGATTATTTTGGTTATTATTGCGATCGTAATTTGTTAATTAACAATTGAATTGTTGCTAAAATATTCGTTTAATTTTCACCGGCTTCTGGAATTACAATCTATACCAAGAAAGCTTTGATGTCACTAAGTTATTTAATTATTGATTAATAATTACTTACCTAAAACTTTATTTGAAAATAAGAGTTTTTGTTAGGAAAACCCGCATTTTCCGAGGAAAATTTTCGTCCGAGCAAATCGTGAAAAACATATTTCTATGCAGAATTTAATTGCGGTGAATTTTTATTAAGGTGTTTTGGTTGTAAAGTTAAAATCTTCGGAGTTATAGAGCAATAATTGAAAAAAACACGATTTTCGTGCGCCATTTTGTTTATAAAAAAAGTAGCACACTATCTGCGGACTTTGCATACCTATATTATTAATATGTAGGATCTTATAATTCGATTCCAGCAACAAAATTGCTGGTAAATAACTTTTCCATGAATTTTGCTAATTAGCCCAGAGTAATATGATATTTTCACTTTCTGTGAGTCCTCTTATTGCGACTCTGGCAGTTACTATTTTCTGGGCTGTCGCGTTGACGTATGGTGGTCCTTTAAATTGGTGGTTAACGTTAAAACTTCCAAACCAGAGTTAACAAGAAGTAGAGGACGACCACGAAGAAGGTGGATTAATGATGTGGAAGAAGACCTGAAGATTCTAAGGGTCAGAAGATGGAGGGAAGTTGCCAGGAATCGACAAGAGTGGCGACTTCTTTGCGAGTAGACCAAGATCCACAACGGATTGTCGAGCCACTTTGGTAATGAACGTTAAACCTTGTTCCATTATGACTTATAGGTTCTGACACTTTATGACTAGCTTCGTTCTGACATTCGAAGGGCCTGTCTTATACTGTTAGCTGTTCTTTTAGATTATCTCGTCTGTGTTGATGATAACCGCTTGGGTCTTCTCTGAATTAGTGCTTATTTTCCATTGAGTACTCAATTCTTCTATTGTATCCGTTGGTCTTTGATTTCTTACGACCATATCCAGGTTATTGCTGTACATATTATCTGTTATCTGCTTTTTAAATGTGAAACAGTACTTCTTCTTTTGCCCTTTAATTCGTCCAATTTTGAACATAGGCTTTCCCCAGTTTTCTCCATTCGCTTATGTTTAGTGCTTTCTGTTTCCAGTACGTTCCTCCTATCCTCCTGGGTCCTAAAGAATAAAAAAATACAACAGTACTTAACACCCTCAGCGCCACGGCTAGTTCACAAAAATTTCGTTCCGGGCCAAAATGTTTTTTTGAATGAATAGAGTTTTTTATGTTATTTTAGGGCGACTGAAGTAATTTTTTTATTTATTTGCAGTTTATTTTTGTATTTTTCAAGTGTGTATCATTTTCGATACACTGGCCTATCATAAAGTTTTTCGAAGACTTTCGCTAAGGGCCATGTGTATCAAAAAAGATACACAACTTGTTTTTAATATATTTTTATTTCTTTTCAAGTTCTGACTGACCAACTTCTTTGCTTAGAACATTAACCATTCTACAAACACGAGTGTTCGCCTATAAAGATAAACAATTCAATAAAAACAATAGTGCTGGAAAGTAAAAAACAATTCTACGAACAAAATAGTCTTATTGTGTACGTGTAAAGTACTTTAGTTGTGCTTTTACTGATTTAGTAGACTTTGATTAAGGTGTATTATTTCTCAAGTGACAACCATCAATGATGGAGACTTTGAACCGGATTTAGATTCAAGCAATGATAGCAACACCGATGACAGTGACCAATGTAATCAGCCGTCAACTTCCAGAAAACGACACCATTCTTCTTCAGAACCTAATCGGGATGGCCAAAATTCTCAACGGCAGGATGAAGATAATCAGATATATTCAGAAACTGAATGGGTAAAACAAAAGATACAAAATATGTCTTGGCACATGCCCACTCACGATGATCCCCGGCTATTGAAGTTACAGTACCGTGGTCCGGTATGAAAGAAATTTATGCAGGAATTCTACATTATAACGAAGACTGACATTCTATATTTGATATTATAACGAAGATACAGGAACAGACCAACTTGTATGCAACGCAATATCTTTTGTCCACAGATATTTCTGATCAATCACGACTACATGGGTGGAAACCAGTAACTGTCGAGGAAATACGTTCCTTCTTAGCATTTATTGGTTGGATGGGTTTGGTGAAGCTGCCTTCTATACGAGATTATTGGAAAAGCCATATATTATACAATATACCTTTAGCACGCACAGTGATGGCCAGAAATCGCTTTGAAATTATTCTCTTTATACACTTTGCTGATAATGAAACTTCAAACAAAGAAGATAGATTGTATAAAGTTCGCGAAGTTATCGATATGTTTATTAGTAACTATCAGAAGGTTTTTACCCCCGGAGAGAAAATTTGTGTTGATGAGTCTCTATGTTGCTTGGAGAGGCAGGTTGCTCTTCCGGCAGTATATACCAAACAAGGCCGCAAAGTATGGCATCAAAATTTTTAAACTTTGTACTGAAAAAGGTTATACATGGAACCTTCTGGTTGATTGCGGCAAATCGAAAAACACTGAATCCGAAGTGTCAGAAAATACAGTTATGATTTTAGCCAAAGATTTCTTGGGCGGTGGTAGAACATTATATACTGACAGTGATTATACCAGTATACCTCTGGCTTATCGACTGAGGAAGAACAACACCCATTTGGTGGGGACAATTAGAGCAAATAGGAAATACATGCCAAAAGACGTGATGTGTGCCAAACTAAGACGAGGAGATTTCTCAGCCAAACAAACAGATGACGGGATTGTTGTTTTGAAATGGCGTAATAAGAGAGATGTTCGAATGTTGTCAACAAAGTCCTCGGCATTGAAAACGCTCCCTAATGAAAGTCGAACGGGACGAACTATTCAGAAACCAATATGTATTTTTGACTATAACAATGGTAAGTCGTCCATTGATGTTAGTGATCAAATGGCTACGTATTCCTCTGCATTACGGCGGTGCACGAAATGGTACAGAAAACTTATGTTCGAAATTACTTGGGGGACGAGTTTGGTCAATGCTCGTTTCCTGTATAACCAGAACACTATCCGTAAGAAGCTTACTATAACGGAATTTCGTGAACATGTTCTAACTTCAATGCTTGTAAAATGTTCTACACAAAACGTCACTATTGCTGGCCCATCTGGAACCATAAAACAAGATGTGCATCATCTAGTGACAAATGTCCAAGATGGCAAGAAAATCAGAGGGCGTTGTTCGGAGTGTTACAAGAAATACGGAAGGAAAGGAGTAAAAAATGCCGAAGGAAAAATTGTGAGAGCATCTCAAGTAAACACCAAATGTTCTGTGTGTGACATCATTATTTGTAAAAAATGTTATAATGCAACGCACTAAATATCAAATCAATTTTTTCTAGTTTCATACATATTATATTTTTGATGGATTCGACCGTTACTTGATGGAAGTTCATTTTATCTAACAATAAAACACGAAAACGTTTGTTTTCTATACTTCCACAAAATTTATTATATCTAAGTGACTACAGCTGTTTCGGCGGAGTGCCTTTCTCAAGTAATATATTTTACAATTTGTTTGCCTTTTTAATCTTCAACTGAAGAGGTTGAGGAGTGGGGAGCTGTTTGTCTCGAGTTGGTCATTCAGAATTATATCTGTATTTTTCAGTTTATTAATTTCCATAGATTCTAAAAAAGATAGCTTAAGGCCTTTATTTTGAATATGTAGAATTTGAAACTCTTCATTGAAAGAATGATTATGATCTAGAAGGTGAAGTGCGTATGTAGAAGTGTCTGTTTTTCTATTGTTGAATGCCCTTTTGTGTTCTGCTATCCGTTTGTCAAAAGTTCTGCCAGTTTGACCGATGTACGTTTTCGGACAGTCACCACAAGTTAGTTTGTACACACCACTCTGTAGTTGCTTTCTCTTTCGGCTTTTATTGTTCAGCTGTAGTCACTTAGATATAATAAATTTTGTGGAAGTATAGAAAACAAACGTTTTCGTGTTTTATTGTTAGATATTATATTTTTATTTTTATTTTAAGAATTTGTATATTTTTGTTCTTTCTTTCAGAATAAGTATAATTTTTATAACACATTTGAGTATATAAATAAAAACAATAATAATATCTAAATATTAACTGATTATTGCAAAACTGGGTTCAAATAGTTATGTACTGCAATAACATTTTTCATATGAATTTCTAGTTACATACAACCTATCTTTCATGTCTAAGGCCAAACCCAGTTATACCAGGAAATTGGCTTAGGCCATAACATTATTCTCTACATATAAAAACTGAAGAAACTGTGTTCTTTTAGGAGACACAACAGATCGAACACAACGAACCATGTGTATCTTTTTCGGTACACAGCGTTGAAGACAGTGTGTATCTAAAAGGATACACTGGCGCTGAGGGTGTTAAAAACAAGAGTGTTTGACTAGTACATAATCCCAATTCTCACATACGCATGTCAAACATGGACCTTGCCCAAAGCAAACATGGATAAAATAATGAAGACACAAAGAGCCATGGAGAGAGCAATGTTAGGAGTAAAATTAACAGACAAAAAGCAAAACAACTGGGTAAGAAATAAAACAAAAGTCAAAGACGCAGGACAACATATAGCCAGGCTAAAATGGAGCTTCGCAGGTCATAACGCCAGGCAAACAGACAATAGGTGGAATACCACGATACAACAATGGAGACCATGGACAGGAAAGACAGCAAGACGACGACCCCAGATGAGATGGGGAGATGACATTAAAAAGATAGGAGGAACGCACTGGAAACAGTACTAACAATATTTAAAATATCGCAGAAGGAAGACGGAACTTATAATATCGGCATGTTACTAGATATCGAACAACACATAAAAAATATTAGTATGCACAAATAGCAATATGGTACAACTGAAGAACCAAACAAGGAATAGATAAATTAGCTGATCATACCTATAAACATTATACTAACTATAAAACCAACATCGACAAAACATTTAAATAGTTCCGTGGTATTTATTTCTTCATTAAATAGAAAACTACAAATATTTGTACTAAATAATCACTTTTAAATAAGCAAAAACAGAAAGGAATCCATGGAAAAGTACTAATTATTTTTTTCTAACACACTGTAGGTATACATTTCTAAACTTGTGATGCACTTTCTCTTCGGATGATTTAAATCTAAGTGGATGACTTGCATTATTTAACACTAGATAAAATATGCATAACGAATTAATAACTGCCGGATAAAGTTATAAAGTATTCGATTAATGTCAGATTTATTATAATATGTAATAGGTCTAACGAGATATTTATTCGTTTTATTATGTGGGTACGAATTCGCAATCACAAGAGAGTCGTTGCCGTCGCTTTTGTTTTCTGCGGAAGTTGTTTTGATTAATTAGTCTTTAATGGCAATTAAGATGAATAATATATTACTTTCCAAATCAGCAGACGTTATAATAATTAAATAATACTGCTTTTTAATTAAATATAAATATGAGGAAGTATCTACTAATAAATTCTAGCATGATATTTATGTCAAATTTGTAAGATATGCTTATTAAATTCTCTAATTACATGAAGTCTAACTTTTTTATTAATTACTAATTTATTCCTATTATACATATACAATTTTTAAAAAATTAATGGTATTTATGCTAGATTCGGGTTTTATGATTTAAGTCCCAATGTGCCGTTTCTAGATGTTTTTCCAATTTTACATAAAAAAAATTTCAACCATCCTCTCAAGTCAAGTTTTTTGAAGTTATACTTAGTATAACTTAGTATTAGTAAGTAGTAACTTATATGTTAGTATAACTTAGTATTAGTCTTTATACGGGCTCTGATTGGGTGTTGAAATGATCTGTCAATAAGTGTTCAATATGGAGGTTATCCGTAAACAAAAATGTTGTATAATATATTAGTTTTTATTGTTGTGAGGACAGAAATAAAATCAAATTTATAATTATAGTGACTTTTTAAATAGTTTTGAAAAGCCACAGGTACGTAATTCTAAATGTTTCAATTGTATTCCAATAAAAAATTATCTTCATACCTATTTGGAAAATGTAAAAAAATAATGTACTTACCTAGTACTTGCTATGCTATACCCCTAGTAGGCAATGCTTTAATTTACATAATCTGATTACGAACAAACTTTCTACAAATTTTCATCTAATGTATCGTTTTCTTACTCTATATATTGTTGTATTTTAATTCGACAAAAATCAAACTAATAAAAATTCATATAAACAAAATGTCAAAAAGTTGTTCAGTTTGTGTATATTCCCACATGACGTATACGCGAAGGTGGTGCAGTTTGAAATCGCTTCGACTCTCGTACGGCGGGATACACGGGAAGTAGGTTCAAGCCCAATGCAAGTTATATCATTTTTTTTATTTTTTTTATAGATTTTATGTATAATATTGATTTTATGTATATTATTATATAATTTTTTTCAGAAAATACGTATTTAATTAAAATTTTTGGCAACAATTATTGTTCAGAAATCATTTGTGGCATTTTTCAATGTGTCTGTGTGTGTTTTATTCTTTTATTTTTTTAATTTTTGGTATTTTTTTAATAAAAATTTTTGGAAAGTAGTAGAGAAACTGTTTAAAGTATATTGATTTCGTTGAAATCATATAATAGAAGTATAACTTCTTACGTGCGTACAAAGTACACACATTCTTTTTTTTAACTTTATAAGGAATTTTTTCAATAAGTTTTTTAATAAAAAATGGGATCTCTCATTAATATTGGTACTTTTATAGTTTTTGACCATATAGCTTTTGTAAACCGAAAGCACTCAACTAGGAATTACCTAAATATTTTAACACACGTAAAAATACTTTTCTGATTCATTAATAATAAAGTTGTCAACAGCAGCTCGAAACAGATTAACGGATGTTTCTTGATGAAACTCTCGGAGATCTCGGAACCATGATGTTCTTCTTCGGCCTGGGTCACTTCTTCCGGCAATTCTGTCCTGTATTATGGCTCTCTAGATATCTCATTACATCGCCGAAATATTGTAACTTTAGAATTTTGATTGATATTCTTATTTTTGTTTTCTCTTGTATTCGGTGTAGAACTATTTCATTTTTTATCAACACAACGTGTATTATTATATAAAATGTTCTTGAACTCCTAAGTGGAGCATATAGGGCTTCAGTGAAAACGCGCCATCGGGTTCTATTTTGCGTTAAAGCCCCAATCACCCCAGTGAATGAATGAAACCAAAAGTTTCCCACATTTTCAATCTGCATGTTGTCGATAGTATCTAAATATATAGCGTGTAATATATACAGTGAGCACGTAAACGTTGGAATAAATTCATTTTCTCGAGAATGGACAATTTTGAAAAAAAAATCCTGAATCAGGTGAATTTTTATTTTTAAATTACGACTTTTTGACATATATATTATACTAGTGACGTCATCCATCTGGGTGTGATGACGTCATCGATGATTTTTTTAAATGAAAATAGGGATCGTGTGATAACTCATTTGAAAGGTAATTAAATTCTCTATTAAGTACTATAACATTAACATAATTATTTATACAAGGCGTCCAAAAAAAATATTTTTTAATTAAATTTATTGACATAAAAAGCAGAATGTGTGTAATTTATTTAATTCCAAATTCATTTTCCTGCTATCAGAAAACAGGAAAAAATGTTTATTTGGCAGACAATATTGTTTTTTGCTTAAATTCAATATTAAAGCAGCCACCAACCAGCCTCGTGACAGTTTAAACATTTAATTTAAGCGAAAAGCCATGATTATTTTTCAAATAAACTTTTTTTTCTGTTTTTTGAGAGCAGTAAAATGTATTTTGAATTAAATAAATTACATACATTCTTCTTTTTATGTCAATAAATTTAATCCAAAAAATTTTTTTTTGGACACCCTGTATAAATATTTATGTTAATATTTATATTACTGAATAGAGAATTGAATTACCTTTCAGATGAGCTATCACACGACCCCTATTCTCATTTAAAAAAAATAATCGATGACGTCATCACGCGCAGATGGGTGACGTCACTGGTATGATATATATGGCAAAAAGTCGTAATTTAAAAATAAAAATTGACCTGTTTTGGGACTTTTTCCAAAATTTTCCATTCTCGAGAAAATGAATTTATTCCAACCTTTACGTGCTCACTGTATAACTGTATTCTTCAATTTCGGTAAATTAATAGGGTTTTGTCTAGAAACTAAAATGTCAAATGATGATTTTATGTTATAATTATGAATATTATGATCAGTTTGATACCTAACATTTAATTGTCACCTTTTTGAATATTTGAAGAATTATTTTCTTTTCTTTTAAGAATGAATGTGTATTTAAAGACACTTCACCACTACGAATCTAAATATTATATAGAAAACTAACATCTATGTTATTGTTTTTTCAGGACATGGTCTCAGCTCATGGAATGGTGGCGGCGCAGATTGGCAAAAGGCTTTGGCTAGTGTAGGAATCGGTGCTAGTCTGGGCCACTCCCCTGGATTGGATGATGGTCATGGCCAGGGATCCCCTGACGGTTCAATCGGTGGTGATTTCCATCACGGAGTGAGCGTGGTTAGTACTGGAGGCGGAAATAAAGGAGCTGTATTCGATTTAACCAATCAAGGTACGTAATATAATTATTATAAACTACTGTTGTCTACCGCGCGGACCAATACAAATATCTTGGCTGCTGGTTAAACAATAAACTTAATTATAAACAAGAAGTATATAGCGAGAATAGAGGTATCCCGACGAGGCTTTATCGAAATGAAAAGCTTATTTTGTAACAGTAGCATTAATATCAGTCTTCTGCAAAGCTATGTATGGTCAATACTGTTGTATGGAACATACAACATGAAACCCTTTGACTCTGGCTTTATACTCGTAGAAGGATCTTGAAAATATATTCGAAGCCTACACTACCAATGACAACCCACACTACCAACGACAATCTACTGAGAAGAATATGTACAGATGGGGAGCTGCTGTACCTAGGACACACAATGAGAAACCAAAAGTACCGCCTCGCGCAACTGATCATCCAGGGGAAAATTGAAGGAAAACGTGGTCACACGGGACCCCGTTTGAAGACAGAATGAGGGAACCACGGTGAAATTAGATCTAGAATTGAGCAGGCTAGAGCCGTCCTTAGCAGGATGTTCAAAGTATTATATTATGGTGTCCCAAAAGTAGCGGAACGGTCAAATATTTCGCGAAATAAACATCGGATCGAAAAACTGAAAAATACGTATTCAATAATTTTCAAAAATCTATCCAATGACACCAAACGCCAACCTCCACTACACCCCCTGGGGGTGGGGGTAACTTTAAAATCTCAAATGAAAACCCCCAGTTTTTCTTGCAGATTTGGATTCGTTACGTAAAAGTAAGCAACTTTTATTTAAGACATTTTTTCGAACTGTGGATAGATGGCGCTATAATTAGGAAAAACGATTTATCCTGATACCATAGGTAAATTACAGAAACGGTCTAATATCTCGAGAAATACACTTCCAAATGAGAAACCAAAAAACAGGTTTTTAATATTTTTCGAAAACCTATCGATAAACACCAAACATGACCCTCCAACCTACTCCGTGGAGGTGGGGTGGGGGGTAACTTTAAAATCTTAAATAGCAACCCCATTTTTTATTGCAGATTCGAATTCGTCATGAAAAATTAAGCAACATTTATTCGATTTAAAATTGCTGATAGATGGCGCTAATAAATCGTATTTTTACAATTAAAGCGCCATCTATCAACAATTCTGAAAAATGTTTTGAATAAATGTTGCTTAATTTTTCATGACGAATCCGAATCTGTAATAAAAAGTAGGGGTTGCTATTTAAGATTTTAAAGTTACCCCCACCCCACTTCCAGGGGTGGGTTGGAGGGTCATGTTTGGTGTTAGTCGATAGGTTTTCGAAAAGTATTAGAAACCTTTTTTTTGGTTTCTCATTTGGAAGTGTATTTCTCGAGATATTAGACCGTTTCTATAATTTACCTGTGGTATCAGGATAAATCGTTTTTCCCAATTATAGCGTCATATATCCACAGTTCGAAAAAATGTCTTGAATAAAAGTTGCTTACTTTTACGTAACGAATCCAAATCTGCAAGAAAAACTAGGGGTTTCTATTTGAGATTTTAAAGTTGACACCCCCCACCCCACCTCCAGGGGGTGTAGTGGGGGTTGGTGTTGGATAGATTTTTGAAAACGTATTTCTCAGTTTTTCGATCCGATGTTTAGTTCGCGAAATATTCGACCGTTACGCTACTTTTGGGACACCTTGTATAACAGAGACCTAAAATTGGCATTGGCATTCTCGGTCTTATCTACATTATGATGTCGAGTCTGGGACTGTGACTTGAGGCTTTCAAAATTGGTGCTATAGAGGAATTTTAAAAGTTTCTTGGGCGGAGAAGATTCACAACTCCACAATATTATAACGTCTCAACAAGACTGCTGAGATTATAAAAAGCATCAAAAAGAGAAAGCTGGAGTACCAAATTCGGACACGTAATGAGAGGTCCCAAATATAAGTTGCTACAAAAAATTATGAAAGGGAAAATAGCCGGCAAACGCAGTCCAGGATGAAGAAAGACTTCAGATTGCGAGATTGGTATGGTATTGATACAAGAATGTTATTTAGTGTGGCAGTGAATAAAACTAAGATAGATATGATGGTATGTAACGTTCTAAAAGAACATGATATACGTGAAGAAGATTGCAAGATGAGATAATAACATACAAAGTACAAAAATTATAAATAGATAAAATCTAGGACAACAAGAAATCGAGGAGGACCACAAACCGGAAGTGTGATGACCTGAAAGGATAAACGATTTGATAAGGAAAGGGGCACAAGATGAAATACCCGTGAAGATTCGTGAAGAAGGCATATGTCCAACTCTGGATGCACGGCAGTTAAGAGATAGAGAGATAGACAGAGATAGTCTGACTATAGAACGAGACAATATCCTTTATATACAATTAATTATTATAATACAATATTTTAATTCGTTTTACAGGAGATGCAGGCCACCATGGAGCCTTTGGAGGCAGTTTCGTAGCTTCTAGCAAATACAGCGCTGGTGGCCATGGAGGAGATGGCGGAAGCTCTGGTGGATTTGGAGGTCACGGAGGATACGGAGTTTCAGAGGGTACCGGCTTCGCTGGACACTACAGTGACGTTTTAGGAGCCAGTCAACCAGTTGCTGGATATGACGGTGGACATCTTGGAGGTGGCCACGAAGCACTTACTGCTCTTCAGGGAAGCATCGGCGGAGGAGAAGGATTAGGAGGATACCATTAGTAGTACATTGATTGTTATTTTTGTTGTTGTTGTTTTTGTACATATTTATTTTTTTATTGTTTTTATTGAATAAATTTTGTTATAAAATAAGTTATTATTAATTATTACATTAGTAAATCATCATCATCATCAATGGCGTTACAACTCTTCGTGAGTCTTTGACTTGTTTACTATTGACTTCCATTTTTGTCGGTCCTGTGCCACTATTTTCCGTTGTCTTACTCCCATTTTCTCCAGATCCTCTTTCATTGCATTTTTCCACCTTTTCCTAGGCTATCCTACATACCAGGGGTGGGCAAATACTTTTAACCGCGGGCCAAAATGAAATTTTCAAAATGTCTCCCGGGCCGGAGGACGACACCGCGTACGTACGTTTTGCATACGCTAATGTTTTTGGCGGAGAAAAGAGATACAAAAATTGATTGCGGGATTTGTCAACGGGCCGGATCCGGCCCGCGGGCCGGCTTTTGTCCACCCCTGCTACAGACCTTCTCTCGTCTGGTCTTCTCCAGAAGATATACAGAGTAATGAGTCTGTAATATGAAATAAATTCAATAGTTCAAATACTAATTGGTTTTTTGAAAAATGCTCAAATCTGTTGATTAGTATTTCAAATCGACATTGTTTACATACAATAATAATGTATACAGGGTGTATATACAGGGTATGACGTCATCGTTGATTTTGTTAAATGACAACACTGTCATAATTTTGATAGGGTGTGCAAAGTTGTACATAACTACTAAATATACTGAATTCGCTCTATCGAGATTCACTTTGACACTGACGTTAGTAATTTCTTTTTTGAAAAGTTCAGTTGTCAGAAGTGACTGGAAATTACTACAAAACCAACGCACCTGCTCATAGCCAATATTATTAATAGTAAACAGACATAAAAATAACATTAACCTTACGCCAATCAATAATTATTTATTTGCACCATTATAATGTATTAATAACAAATGAGAAAATTATTTATTGTACAAAATAAAAATATTTTGTAGAGATAAACTTCACAAAATTTTATGAGATTAGTAGACACTCCCACTATTTCTAATAATTCTTCTTTTTTTTAATGAAAGATTAAAGTTGATTTCAGTTGATTTTAGCAGTTAATAGTGTGATGTAGGAATTTTTGTGTTGTATGTTTCCTATTCCGAATGTGTCACAAAAAATCTCGCGAGAGCGAATGTAGTATATCAAATTTTTATTCCCTACCAATTACAAGATGATAAAAAATAACAAAGTTATGAAAAACAAGCGTCGATAATCCGAACCCTGGTAATCCGAACGCAAAAAAATATAAAATTAAAAAATATGATCGCGGACCGAAATTCAATCAAGAAAAGTGCAGTCACAGTAGTTCAGAAAAAGATCTCAAAATATATTCATGTAACAAATTAAACTTATTACACATACAATATGTATCTATTGATCTCTCACGTATACATATTATGTACTATACGAGTATGTATTAATGTAATTACATATTTTTTTAGAGTTTAAATTTTTGTTTTCTTTATGCAGAAATACATACAATATATTTGTTTATTATGCAGGTGTTTTGTTCCTTGTAACTAAAACGTATGTACATATGTACTATGTTTATGAGCTTTGTATTTCGAACATATGTTAGATAATCCGAGCTACCCCTGTACCAATTAGTTCGGATTATCGGCGCTCTACTGTAATCAAATTATTGAATTTAATTATTTCAATTAAGCAAATGCTCATAATGTTCAAAACGAATTTCGATCGCGTTTAGGATATTGACAAATAGTCAATGGGCAAAATTATGAGCATATTGCAATAATTAAATTCTGTTATTTTGTTTAACTTTGTTATTTTTTATCTTCTAAATGGTAGGGAATAAAAATTTGATATTTTGCAGTTACCTATGTATAACTTTACAAACCATATCAAAATGACAGTGTTGCCATTTAAGAAAATCAATGATGACGTCATATCTATAAATTGGGACACCCTGTATACATTATTATTGTATGTAAACAATGTCGATTTGAAATACTAATCGACAGGTCTGAGCGTTTTTAAAAAACCAATTAGTATTTGAACTATTGAATTTATTCCAAATTACAGACTCTTGTTTTTCATAAATTTGTTATTTTTTATTATCTTGTAAATGGTAGGGAATAAAAATTTAATATTTTGCAGTTATGTATAACTTTACATACCCTATCACAATAGCTATTAAAATGACAGTGTTGCCATTTAAGAAAATCAACGATGACGTCATATCTCTAAATTTGGACACCCTGTATACATTAATATTGTATGTTAATATGAAATACTAATCGACAGGTCTAAGCATTTAAAAAAAAACAATTAGTATTTAAACTATTGAATTTATTCCAAATTACATTTTTTTATTTATCGTATGGCATAGATACATAAGAACATATAAGTTAAAAAAAAAGTATATAAAACGTTACATGAAGTATCACAAACGAACATCTAATGTATTAATGTAAAACATTTTTCCACCTACCTCTACCGAAAGTATACTTTTCCGGACCTGATTGTAGGGAGCAAAGTTGTACTTTTCCTCCCTAGGGAGGAAACGTAAAAGTGACGTCATGGTATTTCATTCATGAAATATAACTTATTGACGCCCTGTACAATATCTATTTTCTATTACGTAAGTATTTATACCTTTCAACGTTTATTTAAAAACACTCTGTATTTTGCAGAATGGTAAAAAACAGTAAATTGTTAATCTGATTTAACAATGTTTACATTAATAATTTGACTTATATTTGACAATTATATTGTACCTACTTGTTAGTTTTAGTTCTAATAAATTTTGTTGGTTAGTTACATAAATAAATTAAGTAAAAATGACTTGTTATTTGAGGAAGGTGGAAAAACCATATGTATAACATGGGAGTAAAGTGCTTTTTCCTCCCTTGAATGATTACTGCCCTCCGCTACGCGTCGGGCAGTAAACTTCATTCTCGGGAGGAAAAGTAGCACTTTCCTCCCTTGTTATACAAATAGTTATTCTGTCGCATTCAGGAACTCATCGAAAACTCCAGGGTACCGCCTTCGGGGGCATTCCTCATTAATGTGACGGAGTCTGCCGTTGCGCACCACAGCCACACTCAGGAGTAAGTGCCCATAGATAAATAATATAGTATTACCGGATAGATAGGCAACTCACTGTAAAAATTTGGTTCCTTTCGCCACATGCGACCGTAGTGTTAACTAATCACCATTTGGCGGGAAATTTAAATGGACAAGCATTAATTTCATCCGTTCAGCGCCTCTTGCAAGCCCTTTTGTTACTAATTAAAATATCTTCTTATTTTACGAGAAATAATCTCACCTATATTATTAAAATAAAATACCAGAACTTACAAAGCTTGTTAAAGTATTTTATTTAAATACTATCTAAGTACTACTTATAACTTATTCGGAATTCCCAAGTTACAAAATGTATATGTTATTTTTGCTGTCAAATTTAGTAAGGAAAAGGGATATAAAAAAAGTTAGACAATGTTTTTGTAAATATAGGTACCTACGTGTATTTATTTGTTGTTTCGTTTCAGATAAAACAGTTATAAACTAATTACTATTTACCTATCTATGCATTTTTCTAACTTTTCTATGATTTGTACACAACCGTACACAACAATAATAAACCATGTTCAGTTTTTTTATTAACACAACACAAAACTTCTTTCGTTTCGTAACTAAAACAAAACTACACTTTATCAACGAAGGATAAGGAACCAACTTAAATTGAAATTACTAAGAACAAATCGTTAAAGATAATACAATAAAAACTGTAAACTAATGGAAAATTATTTCATAGAAAAAAGTGTTGTGTGATTTGGTAGAATGCGATCTTACCCTTCAAAAAATATGTCACGTATTTCAGCACCTGGAAAATTGGAAGGATACTACAAATCTGGCCTCCACATAAGTGGTCTGTAGCTTCGACATGATAGGTGTGAAATTTTAAACGTTCTTGCTGTTGATTGGGTAGGAAGGGTAGCGTTATCTAGCCTCCACGCTAGGTACACCATAGCCTCCATACGGTACTTCCAATATTTAATATTATTTTATTCAAGTGGACAATAAAGGTAAAACACAAACAACTTTTGTTTCTTAATTATTTATTTATACAATAATGTGACATTTTACATAGAAATATGAGTATTTAATTTCGATTAAATGTATGTTTACTTGTTGAATTTATCGGCTGCACACAACAGCTGATCGGCCATTAGACCCAACAACAAAACGCGAAATAAAATGTGTATTTTAAAACTGTTGGATAAACAGTACCTACAATCAGAAAAACTTACCTTTAAAAAGGTACTCGATTATGAAATAACAAAAATATCAAAAAACACGACTGAATATCAGCTTTTTATGGTGACACAAACTAAACACAAACACCAAACACATCACATAACCGACCATATAAAACATGCCCCGGAATCTCATATGGAAAAATTGGGGAATTTCCCCCACCACTTCCACACCGCTCAGCTAAATAAAGAGAAACGACAGCCTTTCTCGCTCACGAAGACTTTAACCAATCATTTATGTTAAAACACCATACCTGAATGTCACAAATAAAATAATCAAACGAGGCTTAACTCGATTGTCAATGTCAATTCTTCAAAAGTAATGACAGCTAGAGTTAGTGCAAGTACAAATAATTTTCTATTAGTTTACAGTTTTTATTGTATTATCTGTAACGATTTATTCTTAGTAATTTCAATTTCAGTTGGTTCCTTATCCTTCGTTTATAAAGTGTAGTGTGTAGTTTTGTTTTAGTTGCGAAAGAACTTTGGTGTTGTGTTAATAAAAAAAATAAACATGGTTTATTATTGTTGTGTACAAATCATAGAAAAGTTAGAAAATGCATAGGTAAATACAGGGCCGGCGATAACGGGCCTGCAAGGGATGCACTGCAGGCGGGCACCCCTTTTTGGGGGGCGCAAAAATTACTTTTTTCTGTCGGTGCTATACAAAATACTAATTTAAAAGACACCAAAGAGCACCTATGCTTCTTTTGCAGGCGGGCGCCTTATACCCTAGCGCCGGTAAGGGTAAATAGTAATTAGTTTATAACTGTTTTATCTGAAACAACGAATAAATACATGTACATACTTATATTTAGAAAAAAATTGTCTAACTTTTTTATAACCCTTTTCCTTACTAAATTTGACAGCAAAAATAACATATTTTGCAACTTGAGAATTCCGAATAATTTATGAGTATTACTTAGATATTATTTAAATAAAATACTTTAACAAGCTTAGTAAGTTTTGGTATTTCATTTTAATAATATAGGTGAGATTATTTCTTGTAAAATATCAAGATATTTTAATTAGTAACGAAATTGCCCGCAAGAGGCGCTAAACGGATAAAATTAATGCTTGTCCAGTTGAATTTCCCGCCAAATGGTGATTAGTTAACACATCGCTCGCAAATGGCGTAAGGAACCAAATTTTTACAGTGAGTTGCCTATCTATCTGGTAATACTATATATTATTTATCTATGCATATAAAATAAGTGAACGACAACGAACGAACGAACACGAACACATATTACAGATTCACAGATAGCGCAGGATTTGTCAAAAGTCATGTTCCACCAATCACAATGCCGACATCAGCGCCTCTGACTAAACGGAAGGAAAATAAATACGATTACATGTTTTTTATTAGAGTTAGCGGGGCATGAATTATTTCCACTAACTTTCATTGTCATTACTTTTGACAGAATTGACATTGCCGAGTTAAGCCTCGTTTGATTATTTTATTTGTGACATTCAGATATGGCGTTAACATAAATGATTGGTTAAAGTCTTCGTGAGCGAGATAGGCTGTCATTTCTCTTTATTAGCTGACCGTAGTGAAAGTGATGGGGGAAATTCCCCAGTTTGTTCATATAAGATTCCAGGGCATGTAAGTGCCTTTCCCCATCTATGCAAGCTGCCAGCACATCTACCGGTACCTGTTCTTATTCTGTTCAGCGCCGTCCATGTATTGCGGGGCAGTTCAAATCCTGGCGGTTTCTGATCGATACAGTCCATCTGGTGTGCTTCAAATTACAGACTCACTCACTGCTGTAGGTAAATATATATAGTGAAATTGTTTTTGGGATCCACAGTATGCCCTATTTAAGGTTATTAATAGTTACCAACTAGCCAAGGTTTGTGAAGCTGTCAAAATGTTCAAATATATGACTTCCAATCTTCCAAAGACTGTTTCGCCGCCATAGGGCTTTTCATCGATTGCCATTTGTTTCGAGCTTCTGTCATATGTTGTATAATCTGTGTATAGTATTAATACCTATACACGAATTATACGACATATGACATAAGTTCGAAACAATAAATGACTGTGAATGAAAAGCCCTATTTCCATAGAGGTATATATTAACATAGAGGGAGCCTATCTTCCGCGCTTCCTGACGACAAGATCTCATGGACTGGTTTGCTGCATCTCTTTCTAACACATTGTATTGAAAATCTATGATGACATTTAGTGTGAAGATAGGCACGGAAGAGAAGGACAACTGTAGCAGCTTTACTATGCGTAAGAGTGAGACAGCACTAATCCAAATAAAAAAGATGGTGTCGTCACTTCGCTCTGAATGACACTCTCTCTATGCTAATATATAACTCTATGCCTATTTCTAATGCTAGGAAATATTGCTCAACATCTCACTTGCTATGTCGTATTATGTCAATGTCATTAGGGTATGCTAAGATTTATATCCATCTATTGTAAATAGTACCTCCGTCCCTAATTTGTGTTTTTCGGACTGCCTTTTTTTAAGAGAATATTAAATAGGAGGCACGTAAGCCCATTCTCTTGTCCAAGTCCATCCTTTATCTCAAAAGTTCTAGAATTCTCTACCTGTATCCGAACACTTGCTTTTAAGTTAGACATTGTCATTCCCATTATTTTGATTTGATATGATTTTTAGGTAAAATTAGGTCTATTAGTTTCTTCTCCTATGCTGAGGTATTTTATTTTCTTCAGATTTTATATTTTATTTGTTCGTCCTTCGTTTTGTTATTCCTCTCGTAATCTTATATTTTACCTACGCCGGTATTCTGTGGTACCTATCAGCAAATTTTAATGTATATAGCTCTGTATAGTCCAACGGTATACTCATTTAAAGGCACTTTTTTTCTAATTTATCAATCCATATAATTTTAAATAAGGTGTGTGAAAGAGTACATTAGTGTTTGAGATTTGTAGTTGTATGAAACCTTTTTGTTGTTCTACATAATTGTGTAAATTTTCTCAGTGATAGTTCTCGTGTTAATCAGAAATATGAATTCTTCGAGTATAGTCTCAGCGGTATATGTGTCACTATTCAATACATAATTCAGACTCCAAATTTTGTACGCTTTAAGTCGCATGTTGGTCACAAAGGCTAGGTACCACCGAAATATATAATCCGATTACAGAGTTCAAGAATTTTTGAGGCACTTCTTTTCCTTCCTATATCTTGCCAGAGAGAAGAAGTAGAATTTTTGTATTTATTATATCTTCTGCAGATATCTTCTTCTTACGGTGCATATCCGTTATGATATGCTATTTATACGTTAATGTTGGACATTAACATCGCTATTTTGACTCTGTCGACTGCTGCTGTTAAGAATCAAGTTCCTGATACGGTTAAACTAAATAAGGAAACAATAAAAACAACTTCAAATTAAATGAGACTCATAGGCCTGGATCTCGCGTTCCAAAAAAAAAAGTTGAATAATAGCAAGCTGAAAATTTGTTAATAGCTTAACGGTGTCTAGTCGGACAAACTTTGATACACGGGAGCACTGGAACAGGGGATGTTTTAATTGTGGAACAGTTTAAGAATTTGGAATGTCAGATTAAGAAAACGTCCCATGTATTTTATCGGACAGAACATCCAATTGATTTGTTACCCTTTCATTAAACTCTCATGCAAAAATCAGACTGCTATTACTAACCAACATGATTCCTGTCATTTGACGTGTTCTTTGATTGGAGGTTTTTAACCTGTTCCACAATTAAAATTTCCCCTGTTCCAGTGTTCCCATACATCAAAGTTTGTCCGACTAGACACCGTTAAGCTATTAACAAATTTTCAGCTTGCTATTAATCAATTTTTTTGTATGCGGGATCCAGGTCTATCATATTTATTTTAATAAATTATAAAAAAAAGCAAACAAGCTGTCTAATATTGGTTAATTCTAAATGCAGATCAAGTATTTGACAAATATTTCGCCCAACCTTCATTTGGTTCTGGTAAAACCCAACCAACTGGAATTTTCGAACCCATCTCATTGGTGGGAGATACTAGGAATGTGTCCCAACTTTTCCTGAAACGAAAAAACAAGATTATAAACTCACAATTAAAAAAATTAAAAACAGTAATTATTTTTCTTGAGCGAGACCTATATCCAGCAGTGGATAGATCCGGGTTGAATGATGATGAATTATTTTTCTCATTGTTGTATGCTTAAAAGACTACAGTAGCGCGTAATCAAAACAAAAAACGCGTTCCAAAATTGCGGCTTTAATTTTCAATATTTTGTCGAGATATTTGGCACAGATATTCGTAATATAGTAAAGAATGGCGGTACAGAGCCCAATTTGAGAAATACGTTAGTATGTGGAAATTACTCTATAATTAAATACAATATTAAAAAACGAGCCTGTATCGCCATTAAGAAGAACAAAAAATACACTTTCTTCAAATAAACTTTTTATCCCATGCCTAGATTTTGTGTCACATTGGAACTACTAAAATTGTTTATCTCTAGCAAGAAATCGAACACATTATTATAACTGATTAGGCAACATAGAGAAATAGTCACTGTCATTTTGACCAACCTGCGTCGGATTTCGAATCTAAGTGTAACAGCACGATTTTCTTATCTGTTCTGTTATCTGTATCAGTTCAGTGCAGTAGTGTACTATTTTAAGAATTCGTTAGTGTTGATCCATAGGGAAGTAGTGTTTATTTATAATTACATAATTTATTATATTTTTGTGTAATAGAACTAAGTTGTTGGACTATTTGAAAAATTAGATTATTGTTAATTATTGTGAGTTTTACTTAGAGGTAAGTAAAGGCCCCCGCAGAAACCTTATGGGAAATGGCTCTCTGTCAAATGCTCTGAAACTTTGGGTTCTGGTAGTCCTTGATGTGTAGAACACAAGACTCAATGGGCGCATAGCTCCAAAAAATCATGGTTTTAAGATATAAGCCTCTGAAGTTATAGGTACAGTGAGGACGTTTGAGTTGGGATAAATTCATTTCCTCGAGAATGGGCGACTCTGGAGATAAATTACAAATCAGGTCGATTTTTATTTTTAAATTATAATTTTTTGGCATGTATATCATACTAGTGACGTCATCCATCTGGGCGTGATGACGCAATCGATGATTTTTTAAATAAGAATAGGGGTTGTGTGATAGCTCATTTGAAAAGTTATTAGATTCTCTATTCAATAATATAAACATTAACAATATTATTTATACAGGGTGCGCAAATTTTTTTTTTAATTAAATTAATTGAGACAAAAAGAAGAATGTATATAATTTATTTAATTCGAAATACATTTTACTGTTGTCCGAAACCAGGAAAAAATATTTATTTGATAAATAAATATTGTTTTTCGCTTAAATTCAATATTAAAGCTGCCACCCACCTGCCTCTTAGCAGTTTGAACATTTAATTTAAGCGAAAGGGGTCGTGTGATAGCTTATTTGAAAGGTTATTTAATTCTCTATTCACTGATATAAACATTAACATAATTATTTATACAGGGTGCCAAAATTTTTTTGAATTAAATTAATTGAGACAAAAAGATGAATGTATATAATTTATTTAATTCGAAATACATTTTACTGCTGTAAGAAAACAGAAAAATGTTAATTTGAAAAATAAACATTGCTTTTCGCTTAAATTAAATCTTCAAACTACTAAGAGGCAGATCGGTGGCAGCTTTAATATTGAAGTTAAGCGAAAAACAATATTTATTTATCAAATAAACATTTTTTTCGTGTTTTCGCACAACAGTAAAATGTATTTCGAATTAAATAAATTATATACATTCTTCTTTTTGTCTCAATTAATTTAATTAAAAAAAATTTTTTGGGCACCCAGTACAAATAATATTGTTAATGTTTATATTATTGAATAGAGAATTTAATAACCTTTCAAATGAGTTATCACACGACCCCTATTCTTATTTAAAAAAAAATCATCGATTGCGTATCACGCCCAGATGGATGACGTCACTAGTATGATACACATGCCCAAAAATTATAATTTAAAAATAAAAATCGACCTGATTTGTAATTTATTTTTAGAGTCGCCCATTCTCGAGGAAATGAATTTATTCCAACTCAAACGTCCTCACTGTACCTATAACTTCAGAGGCTTTATCTTAAAAACATGATTTTTGGAGCTATGCGCCCATTGAGTCTTTTGTTCTACACATCAAGGACTACCAGAACCCAAAGTTTCAGAGCATTTGACAGAGCCGTTTCCCATAGGTTTCTGTGGGGTCCTTTTACATAAAAATATTTCGAATTCTAATGCGAGTATATAAAGTTTTTTTAGTCAAGAAATATCATCAATAGTATAAAATTTGGATTTTAAATTTAAATAAAAAACCAAAATACACACTTTTAATAAAATCTTCACCTATTTTGGTTTATTTTTATAAATATTTATTTACTTATAATAAAATTGTTTTCTATTAATTCCATTTAGCGCGCCTATGAGTATAATGTCAATAATCAGCTTTCATCTTATAGACGGAGAGACAGCGCTGAAAAATCTCTTTGAATTTATTAAATCTAAATTTTTCACAGTTGATTACTGTGATTGTGTAGAGAAACATACTGCGGTCGGTCAAGCGAAACGTAGAACAGGGGTTACTGAGAGGGTATCAAAGTTGCTTTCCTACGAAGGTAATTAAATCCATTTACTAAGGCTGAAAATCAGTACACACATTCTAAATTGAATATAAATAGAAGTTATTATAGTCGGTCAGCTGCCGGTCGGTCGGCCCCAATGAATGTACAGGGTTATTCACTATATTTTGACCCCCTTTTAAACTGCTTTATTTACAGAATTAGAAAAAATGTAAAATACAAAAGTTATTCGATTTTTAATTATGATTTTTTGACATATATATCGTACTAGTGACGTCATCCATCTGGGTGTGATGACGTAATCGACTATTTTTTTAATGAGAATAGGGGTCGTGTGCTAGCTCATTTGAAAGGTTATTCATTCTCTATACAGTACTATAAACATTACAAATTTTTTTGACACCCTCTATAATTATTCATGTTAATGTTTATTTTACTGAATAGGGAATTGAATGACCTTTCAAATGAGCTATCACTCGACCCCTATTCCCATTCAAAAATATAGTCGATTACGTCATCACGTCCAAATGGATGACGTCACTAGTACGATATATATGTCAAAAAATCATAATTTAAAAATTGAATAACTTTTGTATTTTACATTTTTTCTATTTCTGTAAAAACAGTTTACAAGGGGGCCAAAATATAGTGAATAACTCTGTACATTCACTGGGGCCGACCGACCGGCTCTGTCCCGTCATACAGCTGACCGACTATAATAACTTTTATTTATATTTAATTTAGAATGTGTGTACTGATTTTCAGCCTTAGTAAATGGATTTAATTACTTTCGTAGGAAAGCAACTTTGATACTCTCTCAGTAGCCCCTGTTCTACGTTTCGCTTGACCGACCTCAGTATGTTTCTCTACACATTAGTCGGTCGTTAGTCGTCATGGCGAGTACATGTACTCATTGTGATGACAATTTTATCGTTAATACAAAACGAATTAAATGTAAACTCTGCGAAAATTTGTATCATTATCATTGTGTTACAGTTAAGGACGCAGTAATTAAAGCTGTTAATGACTCTCCTAATGTTTTCTGGTTTTGTGATGTTTGTGTCATTAGTTTGGAAGAAAGAATTAAAATAATAAGTTATATAAAAAGTGTAGAGACAAAAACTGAATCATTAATAGAAGATACCAAAATAGTGATGTAAGCTGTAAAAGTTGATAGTGACCAGAAGAAAAAAGCATCCTATTCAGCTGTAGTATCAAGACGGCAGTCATCGTTGATAATAAAACCTAAAATTAATCAAACCAGTAAAGAAACTAAAAATGAAGTGGCACAAAAAATTAAACCGGCAGATATTTCTGTAGCAGTCTCTAAAATTAAACCAGTCAGCCAAGGTAGATTACTAATTGAATGTGAAGATAAAGAATCATTGCAAAAACTTCAACATGCCGCCGTTAATGAATTATCGGAGAAATATGATATTGAAACGCCACAAATGGTAAACCCAAAAATTCTAATTACGGGGGTTAAACAAAATGAACTGGTTGATGAAACTGTGTTTTTAAATAATATTAAAAAACAAAATTTCTTAGAAACGATGTCGACCAACGAGATAAAAATTATTAAAAAATACGTCCCTAAAAATAAAAATTATTATAGTGTTATTGTTGAAACCTCTGCAGATGTGTTTAAGCACTTAATTAATAAACAGAAGATCTTCATTGGTTGGGAAAGTTGTCGTCTGTACGAACATATTAACGTGTTACGGTGTTTTAAGTGTTGGCGCTTTAACCATAAAGCCGAACACTGTACAGTGCCCCATATTGTGTGTGCAGAATGTGCTGGTCCACACAAGAGTGTTAATATAGAAGGTCTAACAACCCATTTTTGTGAGTTAAAACAGTTACTAACAGATTTTCAACCGGTTCTTGTAGTTGTAACGGAAACTCACATAACTAATGATATTGTTGAAGCTGAATACCAGATAAAAGGTTACAATTGTTCTGTAAATTATTCCACTAGCAGACACACTGGAGGGGTAATCTGTTATGTACGTAGTCATATTATTTACCGAGAATTGAAACAATTTTCAATTCAAATGGAGTATTGGTGCACACTTCATAAAGTAACCATTGGTCAAAAGCATTTAATTATTGGTGGTGTATATAGATCACCAAATGGATCTAGTGCTGTATTTTTTGATTTTATTCAAGAATTATTTGAGTTAGAAGAAATGTGTACAAATGACATTGTAATGTTGGGAGATTTTAATGTAAATGTGTTAAATGTTTCTGTAGTCGGGACTAAACTCTTAAATATTATTCAAGCAGCTGGATGTAAACAAATCGTTAAAATACCAACACGAATTACTGCAAACTCCAGAACTCTAATAGATCTAATTATCACAAATTGCAAACTTCAAGAAACTGACCGAACTTTTCCGAAATTTACTGATCACGACATTATTGGTACGTCCATTAATATTTGTGCAAAAAAGAATTTAAAAATGGTATCTGATATATTACGCCTGAGAAAATTGAAGCAATTAACATTGATTTAATTGGAAAAGATTGGAATTATTCGTCTACCAATGTTGACGTTTTGTATGAATATTTTTTAAATAATATCAGAAGCAGTTTGGATAAGATAGCACCAACCCAACATAAATTCCGTTCTGATAGTAGTTATTGGATTGATGAAGAAGTACGAAATTTACAAAGAGAAAGAGACATCTGTTTTTCAACATTTCGGTATACGAGTAATCCATTAGATTTTCAACGGTACAAACGGAAGAGGAATGAAGTTGTTACTTTAATTAGAAGAAAGGAAAAAATATTTTACGAGCAAAAACTTGATCAATGTCGCTATGACAGTAAAAGAATGTGGAGTACTTAAAAGAAATTGTAAATAGTAGTAATAATACATCGAATTTTAGCATATTAGATAGTAGGTTAAATGTTACTAAAGACTTAAATAAGTTTTACTTTGATAGTATTGAGGGGATTGCTCAAAATATTCCTAGATCCTCAAATTTTTCTGAAATACAGCTTGATATTGTTTCTAAGATTGATCCTTTTCCCATCATTTCACTTGGTAAATTGCATAAAGTGGTAAGTAGTTTAAAAAATAAAGCAACTGGTGACGATATTCTGACAGTGTCACTGTTGAAAGGGATATTTTCAGTGGTTGGTTACCCATTGTTAAACATAGTTAATACCTGCCTGCAAGCAGGAGTTCTGCCGTCAGTATTAAAATGTAGTACCATAATACCTGTACCAAAAATAAGTAAACCACAGGCGTTTGAAGATTTTAGGCCGATTAATTTACTGCCGATAATTGAAAAAATCATTGAATTATTAGTTTATGATCACTTATTTAACTATTTAAATGAATATAATTTGCTGTTTGTAAATCAATCTGGTTTTAGATGTAGGCACTCTACTGAAACTGCATGCCAGTTAGTATGTAACGCATGGAAGAAAGATATAGATGACGGTAAAATAGTAATTAGTGTCTTTGTAGATTTAAAAAGGGCTTTTGAAACAATAGACAGGCAGATGTTATTAACGAAATGCAAAAATTATGGAATAACTGGAGTTGTGTTCAAATGGCTAGAAAATTATCTAAACGGTAGATGTCAAAAAACTAAAGTAAATAATAATATTTCAGACGAAATAGGTACTATATATGGAGTTGCCCAAGGAAGCGTTCTTGGACCATTATTATTTGTTTTATATATAAATGATCTACATCTCTATCTTAAAAATTCATTTGTAATCTGTTTGCAGATGATACATTAATTTCTGTCTCTGGACAAGATTTTAAAAATTTAGTTCAAACAATAAATGATGAATTAGATATTCTTAATAATTGGTTGATGGCAAATAAATTGAAACTAAATGCTCAAAAAATTAAGTGTAGGATTTTGGGTACTAAGACAAATTGTTCTAAATTTAATCAAGGTAATTTTAGTATTAAAATAGGTGAAGATATAATAAGCTATGTAGATGAAATTAAATATCTTGGAATTTTATTTGATCCACAGTTAAATTTTACCAAACATATAAATTTTCTGTGTAAAAAAATTTTGGGTACTAAGATAAATTGTTCTAAATTTAATCAAGGTAATTTTAGTATTAAAATAGGTGAAGATATAATAAGCTATGTAGATGAAATTAAATATCTTGGAATTTTATTTGATCCACAGTTAAATTTTACCAAACATAAATTTTCTGTGTAAAAAAATTGGTAAAAAAATCGGTTACTTCTCTAGAATATCTAAAGGGCTTTCCCGATGGTCTAGGAAGGTTGTGTATAATACAATAATATTTCCGCATTTTAATTATTGTACGTCACTGTTTATTTCATGTTCAAATGAACAGGTATATCGTTTGCAGTTGCTTCAAAATAAAGCTATGAGAATCGTCCTTGGATGTAGCAAGTATACCTCTATAAACTTTATGCTGGAAACATTAAATTTTTTAGATGTTAATCAGCTTATTACTGAGTCATGTTTGGTGTTAATATTTAAAATTATTAACAAGCAAGCTCCTCAATACTTCAATAATTATGTCATTAAAAGATCACTTTTGTTAGGTCAGTATAATTTAAGATTTGATAATTATCATATTGAAAGGTTCAATACAAGTGCCATGGAAAAAACTCTTTTTGTTGAAGGACTAAGAATATATAACAGGCTACCATCTAGCATAAAAGATTCACCAAATGTTAAAGTCTTCAAAAGTAGGTTAAAAAAATTGTATTTTAAGAATTAGTTGATTTTTCGTTTTTAAGTTATAGTTAAAAATGATTTTATTAACGTTTCGACGCCCAAGTCGGGTGTCGTTGTCAAAATACAAAATAATACTATTATTATTTATTATCAGTATTATTTTGTATTTTGACAACGACACCCGACTTGGGCGTCGAAACGTTAATAAAATCATTTTTAGGTAAAATTGTGGCTTATTTCCCATTTGAATATACTTGATTATAAAAATGCCACAAGAAAATAGCTTCAGAACAACATTAAGTTATAGTTATTTAAATATATGTAAATGTTTATTTGTAATGTAATAGCTAAAAAGCTAAATAAATCCTATTACTTACTATTACTTACACAATCACAGTAATTAACTGTGAAAAATCTAGCTTTAGTAAATTCAAAGAGATTTTGCAGCGCTGCCTCTTGGACTATTAGTTACGTCAAATAATGGCGACGCACTGTTGCCAAAGTTTCGCAGAACTTTCGAAAACAAGTGTGCTACTATCTCCCGAAGTAATATTGATGACGCGCTACTGTTGACTCTTAAGAATTCATTAGTGCAGTTAGTTTTTATCAAGAAAAAGAGAGAGTGGGTCAGATGGTGTTAGAGTGGGGGTAATAAGTAAGAGGGAGAAACAAGGTGTTTACATTTGGTTTACATCATTTTCAGACAAAATGGTCCAAACCATCAGGGAAAAACGTCAATATCTTAGAGAATTTTTAGGTGGCAATATTTCACAGATTTTTCTTCGTGGCTCAATAATGCATTTATGTACCCAATATTAAAATTTAGTTAGTAAACGCATACCTTATAGCAATAAACGTTTCCGTGTCCCTTTCAGCGGCAGTCAAAGCCCAATAAGTCTCATGATCTTGAGGTATCAACTGTTTAGGTCCAAAAAACACTGTATGCCATTCATCCAACAGTCTTCGTTTTTTAGATAATTTTGCCGTTTTTGTATCTTCAGTAGCATTCTTTTCCAACATCAGTCTTAAACCTTGCTCTTCCTTGCCATACACTTGAAGAGATGACTCCCACATATTCTTTAACTTTACTGAAAATGGATAAATTATATTTAAGGTGAATTTCGCTAGAGTAAACTAAAAGTCAAACAATTAGGAATTCACGTCATAGATTTAATGATATCATAACCCACCGGTACGACAAACAAACAAATGTTTCCTCATAATACCAAAGAATACTCCATCCAACAAGAAGCGAAAGCATCGACTATTTTACGATCCAAATTTCTTTGCGCATGTACGATCCGCCATGTTTCATGTATTATTTCTTATTTCTCAACCTAATCCCTAACAACTGTTTGTTGAACCTAACAAATAATGTGAATGTATTTGTAAAATACATCATTTATTAAATGTTGTTTAATCTTTTCTAGTTGTAGAAAAAAGGATAATACTATTAAACATATCTATTGTTAAAATAAACTCTCATTGTGATGGTTCCACGCAAAGGTGGATTTTCTTGTGTGATTCGTACTGGGATGCCCCACTAGATCGTGAACAAATAATTCTCTTTTCAGTACCCAGAAATCGTAGCAGGTAAACGATCGCAGGGCAATGAGAGAAGTTCCGTTTAAACATTTATGTGATTCATTTTCATTCATTTTCAAACATTTATGTCATTCGTAAAGAATAAATACAAATTAAACATAGCTATTTAGTGTTTTATTTAATTTGCAAGAGTATTACATATTTTATTTCCAGTAAACCAACATTTTGCTTAATTTTGTTCAGATCATTAAGTATTTGTCTTAGCACCCTATTCAAAATAAGTTTTAGTCATCGTAATACATTTGGAATCTAACAAAATTTAGTGTACGGTTCTAGAAGTAAAAGTAATTTTGAATTTATGCAAGGCAGGTCCACAACATCAATTTTTATTTTATGACAGCTGAGGGAAAAACTTATGAGTGGAAGTGAACGACTTGCACATAGTGTTTATTAATATTAAGAAGGCATATAGCAGAGTTACCAGAAATCTATTGGTACTATAAGTAGGAAAGGAGTGCTGGCTGAATATGTGAGAGTGGTATAAGAGATGTATCAGACGGTAACAATTGGAGAGACCGAATGCAGCTGAAACTGGAAAATTTTGTGTGAAAGCAGAGCTTCATTAGGGTTAGGTTAAGTTCCGTATTAAACCCGTAGTTATTAATAACTAGAACTAGCGAATAACTAGAAAAGATAATGTTAGGAATCAGCATATACGAAAAAATTGGGTGTGGATCCTATTGGAAACAAAATAAGAAACAGGTTAAGGTAACTAAATGCTAGATCTAATATTTTCTTTCTTTTATGTAGGCAGTACTGCCTGTTTTTCTTCAACTATGCATTTCATTCTGTCCCTAAATTGTCATTACAGCCTTTCCTTGGGCATCCTATACTTCTTCTGCCTAACGGTAACCTGTCCCTGGCTATTCTTACTATCCTTGATTCAAACATCCTGCTTATATGTTGAGTCCACTCTTTTCTGTTCTTTACCCAGGTATGTATTTATATTGTCTACCCCACATATGCGTCTGATTTCCTCACTTCTTACCCTGTCCTGTAGTCCTTTTCCAGAAGTCCTTCTTAAGACCTTCATTTCGTTGGTCTCCAGATGTTTTTGTGTGTTTGCTTGTATCTGGTCTTGTTTCGGCCGTATAAGTCATAACTGGCCTAATAACTGACTCATATATCCGGGCCTTTGTTGAAGAAACCTCAGATGCACAGAAAGAAATCGAAGGTGAATAAAGTCATTCTAGCCTCAGCCGCAGAGTTTCCTCGTGCAGCGAGAATATGGTGGTGTTGGAGGTCAATAAACATTCAAAGAAATTTCTCAAAAGGAAACTTTCTCAAAATGTTATCAACCTAAGACAAAGTTAATAGAAAATTTGAAAGTATAATTATGTACTAAGCACAAAGGTCTTGGGTCAAAAATATCTATTTTGACAAGTTTTTTAGTACGAAAAAAAGTAATAGATATCGATAAAAAATTTAATCTCTATTTTGAATTTAACTATTAAATTCAATTAGGCATTAAAAATCCATCACGTTTACATAAATTTACAAAACGTAGTCAAAATCGATATTTTTTACTTAAAACCTGTTTACTTATCAGTACAAAATTGATATATGGATTATATTAAATTTTACAGAAAAAAAAATACAATTCATATTAAATAGATCAACTTAAAAACACTATAGTTTTAATTATTACTTTTATTTCTCAGTGTAACTCAAATTTCCTACTGTTTTGAACGAATTCCTCATTACTTTTCTTAGTGTAGTGTGAAGTATTACCCCTACCATTCTCTGACAGATATTTCTGTCCCCTGAATATCAAAGGAGCCGACAGGTGCTTTTGCTTCTTGTTGGATGGAGTATTCTTTGATAATACCTACATTAGTTTTTTCGCTACCGTCAAGTTTAACAGGAAAGCGCTTTTGCCAAATAAAAAACATATCAAAGTAGCTACCGGCTACACTGTTTCTCTTTGTCTTTAAGAGTGTGAAACATCTGTCCTATTAGTGTCAAACTGACATTGTCGTATAGAAGGTTATGTAAGATTTTTTTTCTTCTTTTTTTTGGCCTTTGGGAGCTGTGCATTTTTAGCCAGCAACATTTCTTAAAATTAACGAATAACTAAACCTACTTGAAGATTTTCATTCTTTTTTACATACAGTTACATTAGTAAAACCAAGTTACCATGAAAACAGTGATATTAGCTCTAACATCTTAAGAACATTCTTAGATAATTGGCCAGACTCTGTAAATATATATACAGATGCATCTAAGACGTTAGTAGGCACTGGATGTGCCTTTTACATACCTACTACTAAAACAGAAAAAATGTTAGGCCATGATTTTTCTATCTTCAGTGCTGAAGCCATAGCAATTTATGAGGCCCTGCAATATTTTAAAGAATCAGAAGATATATCTGCAACAATTATTTCCGATTCACTCTCTGTTCTTATTGCTATTTAAACTGTAGATTTACCTTACTATATTTATATCCTACTAATTAAGAAAATCCTTTTTAAAATTCATAAAAATAAAAGAAGAGTGAACTTTTTATGGGTTAAGGCTCATATAGGACTAACGCATAATGAATATGTTGATAGTTTGGCTAAAAAAGCTATTGAGTATGGTACTTTAAATAATCGTTTTGCATATCTGATTTAGTTAACACTATTAAGCATCGAGTTAAAAATCAGTGGAGTCAATCATGGCGAGATTTTTGTAAATAATCCAACTCTCAGTATTCACTGATTCAACCTTCTGTTCCAAATATACAGGGTGTAACGAAAATACAGGTCATAAATTTAATCACATATTCTGGGGCCAAAAATAGTTGGATTGAACCTAACTTACCTTAGTACAAATGTGCATATAAAAAAAGTTACAACCCTTTGAAGTTACAAAATGAAAATCGTTTTTTTTTTCAATATATCGAAAACAATTAAAGATTTTTTTATTGAAAATGGACATATGGCATTCTTATGACAGTAGCATCTTAAGAAAAAATTATAGTGAAATTTGGACAACCTATAAAAATTTTATGGGGGTTTAGTTCCTTTAAACCCCCCCAAACTTTTGTGTACGTTCCAATTAAATTATTATTGTAGTACCATTACTTAAACACAATATTTATAAAACTTTTTTGGCTCTTAGTACTTTTTCGAAAAGTCAGTTTTTATCGAGATATTTTGAATATTTGTCAAATCCATCACATATTTGTATATGGTTAAGTACGATTATGGAGACTTGGTAATAATATGAAAATTTATGTATGATTTACATTTTTAGGTATATTTTGAACCGTATTAAAAAAGAAGCCATATCTCGATAAAAGGTGCCTTCTCGAAAAAATACAAAGAGGCAAAAAAGTTATAAAAACATTTTGTTTAACTAGTGGTATCGCAGTGATAGTTTAATTGGAGCGTACACAAACATTTGGGGGGTTTAAAGGAACAAAATCCCCATAAAATTTTTATGTAAACATATTAAAAAAGAAGCCGCAACTCGATAAAAACTGCCTTACAGAAAAAATACTCTCTCTCTCGTTCCATCCCTCCTTGTGGAGTATTGGGCGCTTATGCGTTTCTTGGCCAAAAGTGTAAGATTGCTGTCTGGCCGGGACAGCGCATCTTCTTTTGTTTTTATTCTCTGGATAAATTGTGAACTAATTCCCTCCACTCTCTTCTATCTTTTGCTCTCTTTTTGACTTCGCCCCATCTTAGTCCAATTTTTTCGTGTTCTCTCGTTGTTGTTCTTTTCCAGCTGTTGTCTGGTCTGCCCCTCTTTCTTTTCCCCTCTGGTTGGTATTCAAGTGCTTGTCTTGCTATGCTGCTTTGGTCTTTCCTTAAAGTGTGGCCGATCCATTTCCATTTTTTTTCCTTGACTGTAGTAGATACGTTAGTTTGCTTTGTCCTTTCCCATAGTTCTGTATTAGTTATTTTATTTGGCCAGTATATTTTCAGGATTTTTCTTAGAGATTTGTTTACAAATGTTTGTAGTTTTTTAGTTGTAGTTTCGTCCTGTTTCCATGTTTCTGCTCCATAGAGTAGTATACTTTTAATGCAACTGTTAAAGATTTTAATTTTTGTTGTTTCCGATATTTCGTTTGTTTGCCAAATTTTATTTAAAGCGTTGAATGCGTGTTGCGCCTTTGTTATTCTCGTCTGTATATCCTTTTTACACCCCCCGCTCCTTTCCATGACAGATCCCAGATATGTGAACTTGTCTACCTCTTCTACTTCTTTAGCGTTTATCATTATTTTATTATTTGGATGGTTATTATTTTTTTAGAAGTTTAGTTTTTTCTGTGTTTATTCGAAGTCCGATCGTGTCGGAGTACTGTGCCAATTTGTCAATTTTTGCTTGCATATGATTTCGGTGTTCAGTTATAAGGCAGATGTCATCTGCAAATTCGAGATCTTCTAGCTGTTTGAAAAGGTTCCACCTGATGCCTGTTCGATCGTCGATTACTTTCCTCATTACCCAATCTATCATAATAAGAAATAGGGTAGGGGATAGTACACAACCCTGTTTGACTCCACTTTCTATGGATATTTCTTCTGTTACTTCACCTGAATGTTCTAGTTTGGCTTTGTATCCTTCGTAGAAGAGTTTAATAAAGTTTATGATTTTTTGTGGTATCCCATATAATCTAAGGATTTTCCACATCTGTGCCCTATTTACACGGTCAAAGGCCTTTTCGAAGTCGATAAAACTCACATCTATATCTTTATTCCATTCATTTGTTTGTTCCAAGATAATTCTAAGGGTGCAAATGTGATCAATAGTGGAATGGTTGGAACGGAAGCCTGCTTGGTTGTTTCTCAGTTTTTTATCTAGTTCCGGCTTCAATCTTTCCAAAATGATTTTGGTCAGCACTTTGGATGTGGCACTTAGTAGTGTTATTGCACGCCAATTGTTGCATTTGCTCAGGTCTCCTTTTTTGGGTATTTTTATAATCAATCCCTCTTTCCACTCCTTTGGCAATTCTTCGTCCGTCCATATTTTATTCAAAAGTGTATGTAGCATCTCTACTGACTGCTCGGTGTCTGCTTTTATTATGTCAATGGGTATATTGTCGATTTCTGCGGCTTTGCCATTTTTTAGTAGTTTTAGGGTGTTTCCAATTTCTTCCATTGTAATTTCTCCAATATTCACTTCTAGCTCTGGTGATTCTACTTCATCTTCTATGATTTGAGTTATTTCATGCTTAGCATATATCTCTTCGAAGTATTCCTTCCATCTTTGTATTATTTCTTTCTCATTTTTTATCCTATTTCCTTGTTTATCCTTTACTTCTCGTATATTTCGTTGTGCTTTTCCTGTTAAGTTTCGTATGATTGTATATTGTGTTCGTAAGTCGTTTTCTTTCGCTGCTTCTTCTGATATATTTAGCATCTCATTTATATAGTTTCTTTTATCTTTTCTGGCTTGTTTTTTTACTTCTGCGTTTTTTGCCTTGTATTTCCTTTCAAGTGCCCTCTCTTCTTTCGATCCTTCCTTTTGTAGAATTTCTTCTTTGATCTTTTTTCTTTCTTCTATCAGTAGTAGAGTGTCTTTGGTAATCCATTTTTTATTTTGTCTTCTTTTTAATCCGATTGTTTCTTTTGCTGTATTCGTCATCACTTCTTTAAAATATTTCCATGTTTCTTCGACTGACTCTCCAGTTTGTTGTGATACTGTTCGGTTAATTGCCAGTTTCTCACTGAATTTATTTCTTATACATTCTTGTTTTAGGGCATCAACGTTGTACTTGTTCCTTCTGCTGATTTTTTGGTTTTTATCTCTGGCTAATTTCATTTTTAGTCTCGCTTTGATTAGCATGTGGTCTGATCCCACATCAGCACCTCTTAAGCTCCTGACATCTTGCAGCCAGCTTCTCCATTTATATTCAATTATTATGTGGTCTATTTGATTCTTGTATCTCCCTCCCGGTGATTTCCATGTTTCCTTATGTATCCGCTTATGTTTAAAGATGCTTCCGCCTATTAAAAGTTCATTTTGCTCACAAAATTCGATTAATCGATTTCCATTGTCGTTTCTCTCTCCGATTCCCTCCTTTCCCATCACATGTTCATGTCCTTTATTATCATTTCCTATTTTTGCATTAAAGTCTCCGATTACTATTTTTATATCTCTTCTATATTTATTATTAATCTTATTAAACGTTGTTTGTAGTTGCTCGTAAAATTCTTCCTTCTCATTTTCGTCGTTTTTATTTGTGGGAGCATATACATTTATTACTATTATGTTATAATATCTTGTCTTCAGTCTCGCCCAAATAATCCTTTCTGACACTGGTTCCCACTCTACTAGAGCCTTTCTCCCCTTTTGGGTTAGCAGTATTGCCACTCCCTTTTCGTGTTTGTCATTTACATCCGTATTCCCAGAATATATCATTAGCTGTTGGTCACCTACTCGGGTTGATCCACTACCATTCCATCTTGTTTCGCTTAGTCCGACAATGTCTAATTTGTACTTATCAATCTCTTGGCTTACCTGCTCCAATTTGCCGGTTTCGTGTAGGGTTCTTACATTCCATGCACCTATAAATATGTTCTCTCTTATGTCTATTTCATGTTTATCTTTCGTTTTTGCTCTATTTCTATTTTCGTCCTTGCTCAATTCCTTTTTCTGTGCCTTGTCTGTCGTGATTTGTGCTTTTGTTTGTGTATTTTGGTCTTCTGTTAGTTTTTTGGATTTCCCTGGTCTTCTTCTAGCTGATTGCTGTATTGATTCCATTTGTGTGTTTTTCCATCTATTATTAATTTATTATATTTTATTGTAACACTTTTACCCTTATTAATTTCTTCATTTGCGACTTGTCTTATTTTTTTCTGTGTTTGTAGTTCTTCTTTTGTTATGTCATTATTTATATATACTTTATTGCCTTTTATGTGTTTTAGTTTAGCTTTATTTTGCATGATCTTTTCTTTTTCAAACTTGTTCTGTAGTTTGACCAAACATGTTTTTTCTCCCAGTTTGATAACTTCTTCGATTTGAACATTGATATTCATTTCTTTTTCCATGAAGTTTCCTACTGTTTGTTTCAGTGCATTTCTATCGATTGTATCTATTGGCAAGCCTTGTATTACAACATTATTTACTTTCCTTTCCTTTTCTAGTCTTTGTACACGTATTTTCATATCGTTTAGTTCTTTTTTCATTTCTTCCTTCTCCTTGTGTTTAGTTTGGTTTTCTTGTTTAACTTTCTCCAATTCTGTTTTCAGGTCGTTTAATTCCTCCCAGTACTTTCTCTGTTCATTCTTTATCTCTTTTACTTCCGTTGTTAAATTTTTTGTTTCTGTGGTTAAGTCATGCATCATTTTAATAATTTGATCGAGCTTATTATCTTCGTTACGGGTTTTGTTAGGCGATCTAGACACTTTTTTACTTTTTTGGAACAATTCTTCCTCTTCTTCTCTGTTCCTCTTTCTATGGTCTTCTGATGTGTCGTCGTCCGAATCCACTTTGTATCTATCCATTATTTTTACCGGTGTTAACAAATTCGAAGCCATTTTTTGTGGCGCAGCGTGCATGTATTACTCACTCCCGTTACTTAATAGTCCAATCGGTGTTTTGTCACTGTTCGGTTTGCGAAAAAGTGCCGGGCCCGCCTCAAAAGCGCGGAGGCTCTTCACCTTATCAAACCTAAATAGTTACTGTTATTTATAGTTCGTTAATTTGCATACGATATTTTTGTTCTTTCCCAATAAATATAAGAAATTGTACACATACAGATTATTTTCACTTACTTATATTCACTCCCGTTACTTAATAGTCCAATCGTTATTTTGTAACAGTTTGGTTTGCGAAAAAGTGGCGAGCCCGCCTCGATGGCTCAAAATCAAGTCACCTTATCAGAACTAATTAGTTTCTGGTTTTTATAGTTCTTTAATTTGCAAGCGATATTTTTGTTCTATTCAATAAATGTAGATATAAGAAATTGTACTTACAAATTATTCTGCTTGTTTTCTTGGCTCACTTTCTGCACAATTTCACTTTGTCACTTTATGGTTTCTTTGGCGCTTTAAAAGCTTTTTAATTATAGCCGTAATAATCACAAAACTTGATAAAAGTTACGAGCACTCATAAACACGTCTTACCAATTCAATTAGAGATGGGACAATCCAGAAAAAATACTAAGAGCCAAAAAAGTTTTAAAAATATTGAATTTAACTAATGGTATCACAATAATAATTTAATTGAAACGTACAGAAAAGTTTAGGGGGGTTTAAGGGAACAAAACCCCCATAAAATTTTTATGGGGAGCACAAATTTCACTATAATTTTTCTTTAAGATGCACCTGTCATAAGAATGACACATATCTATTTTCAATAAAAAATCTCCAATAGTTTTCGATATATTCGAAAAAATCGATTTTCATTTTGTAACTTCAAAGGGCTATAACTTTTTTTCTGTGCATATTTGTACTAAGGTAAGTTAGGTTCATTCGAACTATTTTTGGTCCCAGAATATGTGATTTAATTTATGACCTGTATTTTTGTTACACCCTGTATATTGGTTTAAAAATTATGTAGTACCTCGAAGATATATAACAACATTAATAAGAATGAAGTTTGGACGTGCATGTTTCCCTCTACATCTGGCAAGAATTAAAGTTTTTGATTCAAATCTTTGTACTGAATGTCAGAAGGTGGGTGATTTGAATCACACTTTATTTGAGTGCACAAAATACATTCCATACACCTCTAATTTAATCGAAGCTTTAATAAAATGTAATGTTTTTCCACCTTTCAATATATCCCATCTAATGTCTCTGAACAGCAAAAATATATATGATTGTTTAATAAAATTTATCTGTGAAACTAAAATTAACCTCTAAACTTATTAATCCTGATCTAATAATTTGATATACATCGATACATCAGTATCAGAGTGCACCAACTCAAAATTTTTCAATATTGAGATAAGTATGAGGAAATGGTTAAAAGATGTTTATTTATCAGTTTCAAATTGCACCATTTAAAAATTCCAACACCATAAAAAAAATTTTGACTTGTTAACATACAGAATCGAATATTTTGTTAACACCGTTGTAGTTTCATACCGCATCATGTGAAATAGTGCGTAATGAAACTTGATCGGTAGAACTGTTGTCAGCTACCAACTGATAATGGTGCGGTTTGAAACGGTTAATAACTGCAGAATCTGCATCTTCATTGTCATTCGTGCGAGTATTCTCTGTATTTAAGTTGTTCGGTGCCTCTTTTGGAAGTTATTTTATATTGTGTATGATTATAAATATACTTTACGTGAAAAACAATTGAAATTTAAGTTTATAATATGCGTGGAAAACTAAGATAGTAACGTCATAATGAATATTCAGCCGTGGAAAAAGTTAGGGATCAAAAGAACAATGTATATGTTAAAAGTTGCAAATTGATGTATGGAAGAACGTGGTGGACATAGTGATGATGCTGTAATTGTCTACCATGCAATTATTTCTATATATATTTGTGGTTACACAAGTTTTCAATAGATAGATAACACCAGTGCTCACGAGGTGATATTAGTTGATCAACTTTTTCGAGCGATTTTAATAAAAATAAAAAAGGCAACGAAAACGCTGCACGGTCTGTGAAAGCTGCTTGCACTGACCGTTGCAAAATAAAATGTTCAGAAAAAATTAGTGATACAGAAAGAGAAGAACTGTTAAAAAACTAATGGGGACTTGGTGATGTAAATAGGCAGCGAGATTTTATAATTAAAAGTGTAATACCGGTTAGGCCAAAATATCAATTTAAGAAAGAAGGGAGTCTTAGAAGTGAAAATAGAGCTTATTACTTTGAGGTGAATAATGAAAAAATTAGAGTATGTAAGGTTTTCTTTATGAACACTTTAAACATTTCAAATAAGATAATAATTACCGCAATGAAAAAAAAAACAGAGTTAGGGTTTGTACAGAATGACAATCGCGGAGAAAAAGAATATGCTGGGCGACCAAGGGTGCTATATATGAAAGAGAATTCGTGAGGTGCCACATCAAATCTTTTCCACTAATTGATTCCCATTATTGCAGAGCAAGGACAAACAAGGAGTACCTAAGACTGATCTCTAAATTTAGCGACTATGTACAGAATGTATCAAGAAAAATGTGGAGAAGAACAGAAAATTCCCGTAAAACTCCATTACTACACCATGATTTTTAACACGGAATTTAATATTTCCTTTTTTTCAGCCAAAAAAGGACCAGTGTTGTTTCTGCAACTCATTTCAAAATCTAACAGCAGATGAAAAAGTATTAGAATAACTTAATTATGATGCACATATTACAGAAAAAGATCAGAGTCGGTTAGAGAAGGAGTTCGATATCAATAATTCAAAGGAAGATGGAAATACTGTAGTTTGTTGCTTCGATCTCCAAGCTGTATTGTCACTACCAACAGGAAATCGGAGTGATTTTTTTATATGTGGCGGCTATCATGTTACAACTTCACTATTTTTGATATTTCCCATAAACATCGCTATAGTTTTTTGTGGCACGAAGGTATCGCAAACAGAGGTTTGAATGAAATAGGTACGTGTTTTTGGTAGTATCTAAAGAACCACGCAGCTCAATATGAGCACATAATATTTTATTTTGATAATTGCCCGGGCCAAAACAAAAACAAGTTCATTGCTAGCTTGTTTTTGTATTGCTGTCAAAATCTACCAATAAAAAGCATAACCCACAAATTCTTAGTAGTTGGGCATACTCAAAATGAGGTTGATGCGATGCATGCCCTCATAAAAAAAGAAAAAAAAAAGATACCTGAAGGGAAACCCGCTCTATATTCCATCGCAACTGGTACCGATAATTAGCTTGGATAAAAAAACTGGACGGCTGTAAACTACAGAAGAAACAGCCGAAATGTATGAAGTAAAAAATTTACAAAAAATGGGGAAACATTTTGTAAATGAAGCCGGAGACAAAGTAAAATGTAAAATGGAGCGAAATGCAAATTCTAAGATTTGATAAAGACCAGCCATACAAAATAATGTATAAGAAATCATATTTTGATAAAAAATATAAGGTCATAAATATTCGACAAAATAGAACAAGAGTGGCTCATGAAGAACCATCTCTCATCCTCTCTATTTATAATAAACCTCCTGGTGTGCCAGAACTTAAAAAACGCGATTTATTGTCGCTCTGCTAATACCCAGAATTCACTGCGAGTTTTTCCAGAACTTACCAACCTCTGCCACCGCTGCCGCTGCTGAAGAAAGTGACAATTCGGAATAATTTTGATTTTATTATAATGTTTGATACCATAAATTTTATTTTATAAATAAATACTTAAAATTTTTTATTTGATTTCCATACAAATACCCTATACCAAACGCACTAACTATTAAAAAAATCACGTGTTGACCGTTTCATAGCGCACCAACTCAAAAAAAAATCTTAATTCTTAAAAAAAATATAAATTAAAAATTATCATCTAAAAGAACCATAAAATAAACATCTATTTCCAAAATATTGTTCCATTTGAAAAAAAAATGACTATTTACAACAGATTAAAAATATTTGCCCTCAGAAAAAATAAGTTAAACTTGATTTGTGAAGAACTAAGTTTTTTGAGATGGTGCACTCTGATACTGATGTATCGATAAGAGAAGAAGAAGATGTATAATGGAAAAATGTGGTGAGCAACTTGGATAGTCCATAGCGGCCAACTGCAGCTTTTGAACTGAGTAGAGAGCTGTGGAAGAGTTTGCTATGGAACTCAAAGGACCTCATTGCCTTCTTTAAGTATGAATAGAAAAAAAAGTTGTGACTGGCTAATTGACACCCAAGTCTATGCCATAAAAAAACTAAACCTACCATACAACAAGCGTATTACAAACCTAATCGACCAATCAAGGATAGGGAAGGGAAAGTGAAGTTAGTTAAAAAATAAACTGTCGTTAAAATATAAACTAAATAAATAAAATATAATTTGAAAACAATAATTTGGCATTATATTTAACCTCCAATATAAATACAGACGTCAGTTACCATTTACAGTCTAAACAAATATAATAATGACGTCATATAAACTCGTCACTAATTCTAGCCAATGAAATGCTCGCTGTAATAGGAATGGCATGCCAAAAAAATCTGATTATTCCCTATATATTTTTTCAAATTTAGAATATTAAATTACCCTATAACAAGGGGAAAATTACGTGCATTCCTTACTGTTTGACTTTTGCTATACTTACAAACAGTTATGTTGAATGCATTCTGATCTTCTAAAGAAAGTTTCTCGCCCCTTTGTACCGCCATATGATGTCTAATAAACCTCAATTTTGCTAGGGAGCCAATAAGTGCCATTTGTTTTCTAGCATCGGATTTTTTCTTTGTTACTTCCGACAATACACAGTCAGCGTCCTTTTGCATAGCTTCTGCCTAAAAAATACAAACAACAAAAAGGTTTATACAGAATGTTTAGTTTTAAATTAGATATGCGGCCTATAAATGGCAACACAGCACACCGTCGCGTACCAGATGGTTTCCACTTCCCTCGCTAATGCACCTAAATATTGCTGATTCTAACTGCGTCCTCCGCCGTCATTCGGCGATTAAGCAACGATAGTCGACTAAGCAATGTTGCCGATTTTAGCACTTACTTCAGTCGCCTATATCTAATCGAAAACTGCATGCATTGTATAAATCAAAATAAAATATACATTTATATTGATTTTTTATACAAACTGGATTTAGATCGGGATATAGCACTAACGACCACTTTCTAGTGATACCACCTTATAGAGAAGTCTGCAGAATACAACAAACCATTGGCACTGATATTTTTAAACTACGAGAAAGCATTTGATACCATACGCCAGCAGAAAATGTTAAATGCCACGGAAAACTATCTGAACAAGAAACAAATAAATTCTGTATACTGCGCGAAGTACGGCAAAGAGATACAGTCTCTCCAAAGCTATCCACGACACTTTTAGAACATACTTGTAAGGTGGCAGACGTGAACGAGTATGGTATCAATATAAATGGAGAGAAGCTCAGCCATTTGAGATTAGCAGATGGCATCGTCCTTATAGCAGATCATATGGATGATGCAATAATAATTAAAAAAAAACTATATTACACTTCCTTAGGAGTCGGACTAAAGATCAACATAAACAAGACGCAAATAATGACTAATCTGGTGATAAATCATAATATTGCTGTTGATGGATGGGGCATGGAGCAGACTGAATCGTATAAGTGCTTAGGACATGAAATTCGGTTGGGCAGAGATAACCATAACTCCTACGTCACATAGGATTGGACTGGGCAACATTTGGTAAAATAATCTATGTATTTAAATTGGACTCAATATGCCTCAAAAACAAAATATTTGACCAGTGTGTGTTACCTGTACCACAGAATAAAGCCTGTACTCACTTAGAAGAGGAAACATTAACACTCACAAAAAAGGTAGGTATTGAACAAGATTCGCGTGACTCAGAGGGCTAAAAGCGCCAGATGTTGGGTTATAAAGAAATATGTGTTGAACTAACCTGGTGATGGGGTTAATTAACTGGAGGCACTATTTGTTCATAACATCTATTTATTTATTCATCATCATCATCTTGGTGCTAGAGCCCTTAGAGGGCCTCGACCTTTCAAGCTTGCTACGCCATTCTGTTCTGTCCCTAGCTTGCATTTTTCAGTTGCCGACTCCGATCTTCTCGGCATCCTGTGTTACCCCGTCCATCCACCTCAGCTTTGGTCTACCCCGTCTTCTCATTCCCACGGGTTGCGCTGTTAGAATCTTTTTTATCATGTTCGATTCAGGGGCCCGGGCTACATGTCCTGCCCACTGCAGGCGGTTTCGCTTAATTATAGTGATAATATCTTTTCCACCAAACGTATGCTTGTAGATATTCTGCAGTTCAAAGTTATATCTACGCCTCCATATTCCGTTCTCACAAACCGCTCCGAATATCTTACATAGCACCTGTCTTTCAAAAATCGACAGAGCGGATTCATCTGTTTTAGTTAGCGTCCATGCCTCTGATCCATATGTGAGAACGGGGACTATCAATGTTCTATACAGCCTTATACGAGTTATTTGAGACAGACGTTTGTTAGCTAAGTACTTTGATAGACTATGATAACACCTGTTTGCAATTATTATTCGTCTTTTTATTTCCTCTGATGTGTTATTATTGGGGTTAACCGATGTCCCTAGATATATGAACTTTTTGACCGCTTCGAAGTTTTGGTCATTGATGATTAGATCTGCGTCAATATTTCCAGCTCTTGTGTTTGTGTTAGTCGCCATGAATTTTGTTTTATTTCGATTTATATGTAACCCCATTTGTTCTGCTGCTGCTACTAGCTCGGTTAGGATTTCCGCAGTTCTCGCTCTGGTTCTTGTTATAATGTCCACGTCGTCTGCATATGCTATAATTTGGACAGATCTATTGAATATTGTTCCCCTGCTATCTATATTAGCGTCTCGTACGACTTTTTCTAATGCTACATTAAAAAGTTGACACGCCAGCGCATCTCCCTGCCTTAACCCCCTATGTATTTCAAATGGGGTTGACGAGTCGTTTTGAATTTTTACTGCTGATATCATCTTCGCCATTGTCACTTTTATCATGCATATGAGTTTTTTTGGAATTCCTAACTCATTCATAGCGTTGTAGAGACTTGATCTTAATACACTGTCATAAGCAGCTTTAAAATCGACAAAAATATGGTACATATCTATGTTAAACTCTTGCGCTTTTTCCAGGATCTGTCGTAGTGTAAAGATCTGGTTAATGGTTGAACGTCCACGCCTGAATCCTGCCTGATATTCTCCTAGAAACGTTTCGGTATAAGGCTTCAATCTCTCGTGCAAAATGTTTACAATATCTTGTATGCTGTATTTAGGAGAGTTATTCCGCGGTAATTATTGCATTCCAGTTGGTTTCCCTTTTTGTGTAACGGGCATATTAAGCCTAAGCTCCATTCTTCAGGCATTTGCTCCTCAGACCAAATTTTACAAACAATTTCTCGCATCACCTTGGTGAGCTGCTCTCCACCGTGCTTAAATAACTCTGCTGGGATGCCATCGCTGCCTGGGGATTTGTGGTTTCTTAGTTTTTCTATAGATATTTTCACTTCTTCTACCGAGGGGGGTTCCACGAGTTCCTCATTTCGGTATTCCAGCTCTATATTGTTAGTAGGTTCCCCTTCCAGTAACTCTTGAAAGTGCTCTACCCATCGTAACAGGATATCCTCTTTGTTGGTAAGTAAGTTACCTTCCTTATCATTACAATAGTTGATTCTCGGTTTGAATTCTTTTCTAATAATATTTATTTGATGATAGAACTTTCTTGTTTCTCCGTGACTCATATGGCTTTCGAGCCGTTCTAATATGTCATTTTCCGAGTCTCGTTTCTTTTTTCGGTGTATGCGTTTTTCCTCTCTCCTTAAGTTTTTGTATCTATCTATTGTTGTCCTAGTTTTCCGTTGTTGCATGGTCCTAAATGCCTCGTTCTTCTCATCTGTTATTTTTTTGCAGTCTTGGTCGAACCAGTCGTTTCTTTCTTGGGTTCGGGATATTCCTAATGTGCTTTCGGCTGCTAATTTCAGAGCCTCCTTGCAGTTGTTCCACATTTCCGTGCTTGACTGGTCGACTGCCCAGGTGTGTTCTAGGGTTTCTTTTATATGTGACTGGAACTGTTTCTCTATGTTTTCATTTTTTAGCATATGTACATTATATTTTACTTGTCTAGTGCCCCTTTCTTTCTTGGTATTGGAAATTCTTTGTCGTAACTTGGCCGCTACCATGAAATGGTCTGAGTCAATATTTGCGCCTCTGTAACTTCTGACGTCTATTAGGTTTGTAAAATGCCTTCTGTCAATTATAACATGGTCAATTTGATTTGTGGTGTGTCCATTTGGTGATATCCAAGTTGCTTTATGGATATTCCTATGATTAAAACATGTACTTCCCACAATTAAGTCTTTGGAAGCTGCCATACTAATAAGTCTTAAGCCATTGTCATTAGTAACGTCGTGAAGACTGTGTTTATCAATATAATCTTGGTAGCATATCTCCTTTCCTATCTGGGCGTTCATGTCTCCAATGATTATTTTAATGTCGTTTTTGGCACAGTTATCATATGCTCTTTCGAGGTCTTCGTAGAATAAATCTTTAATTTCTTCGTCTTTTTCCTCGGTTGGCGCGTGCGCATTGATCAGGCATATGTTGAAAAATTTTCCTTTTATTCGAAGGATGCATAACCGATCATGTATGGCTTTAAAACCAATAATTTTTTTTTATTTTCTTTGATACTAGGAACGCAGTTCCGAACTCATGTCGGTTCGGGTTGCAGCTGTAATAGATATCATGTTCTTTTTTCTGCATAATGCCGGTTCCTGTCCATCTCATTTCTTGAATAGCTGCAATGTCTATTCTATATTTTAGGAGTTGATCTTGGAGCAGCTTTAGTCCCGCTGTCCTATACAGCGTTCTTACATTCCAAGTACTAATCTTTAAATCATTGTCCTATTTATTTATTCAACACTACTAAACATACCAGTAACTAATTGGTGTGCTTGAGATCTAAATATCGAATGATGAATAATGAATCACGAATAATGAATGATAAAAGAATGATCAGCGATGCTTCTCCTGAATCTATAAATAAACTTGTAAATGTTGTTATTTAGATTGTTGACACAACTCGACCGTGAAATATTAATAATATCGAATAGCTGACAAAGCGTTCTTGAAAACTAGTGCACTATGTTGGGCAATCGGTGTCACCTAATTATTTTGTTTTTAAGATATTTAAAAATTAAATGAATATGAGTTGCTTTTATTTTGGATCCTGTACAGGGTGTCTCCCCTGCGAGATTGAATCCCAAACGAACAAATACGTCGTAGAACAAAATCAACAGATGCTAACGAAACAATCGCGTCGCTAAAGTTGAATTGAACACAACACGTCGCCAGATTATTATACAACCGATGGACAAAATGTATTGTCGAGTGGAGGCCACGACAAGAAGCACTATGGAGCAGAGGACGACCTGCAGCGAGTTATCAGAAGCCGGATGCAAGCCACACAAGACACATACAAGCGGAAAGAGCTGAGGGAGACTTATGTCCAGCAGTGGACGCGTACCGGTCGATGATAATGAGACATGCACAACAAACGACGACGGTTATGAGGCTGAAGCCGCAACAATTGGAAGCACAGCATTCATTTAGTTTAAAAAATATTTAATTACCATTTTGAGTTTTTCTTCGTCTTCTTTCTTATTAGCTAACCATTGGTCGATACTTTTATGAAGTTTCTCCCTTGCTTGAAACTTTTCGTCCATCTGCTGCCTTCTAAATTCTTTCTTCTTCTTGTGATTCGCTCTCTTTTTCTTTCGTTTGTCGATGCTTTTCTTCAAACGGAATATGGCGTCTCCGCACTCGAATTTAGAAATGATTCTTGTAAACTGATCTTTGATAGTACCGATTTCAACGGTTTTTTGCTTCCACTCTGTAGATGGCATTCTATCTACTTGGCTTTCTAGGTCTTTGTGTGTTTTGTTAAGTTTTTCGAGTAATTTTAAGCATTCTTTCAGTGAGTTTTGGGCTTCGTGGATACCTATTACATTTGACGCTAAAAATAACATATTTATAAATATCTTGAAATATTTGAAAAAATATTTCATGTGTAGATACCTGATATACAGGGTGAGTCACCTCTAACGGGACGGAAGATTACAGCGAAATGGTAAAAGATTTGAAAAAAATTTTAAATTAGTAATTTGTAAGTTAACAAAAGCTACATTTTAAAATTATTTTGAAATATACAAGGTGTCCCAATAAATGGCGGCGTATCAAAGTTATATTTTTTCTTATGGAACACCCTATATTTTATTGCATTTTTTAATTGTCCGCAAAAAATAAGATATAGTTTCATAAGGCTTCCCTATACCTATGTACAGAGTGTTCTGAGTTATGGTGACTTTTCTTAAAATGTAAAGGTTTAAAAGAAGGCTTATTGTCAAGTTATTTAAGAAATTGTAAAAAAAATACTTTTACATCTAAATAGTTGGATATTGGTTGAATATATTCCATGATTAATTATTACAAAATTATTTACAGGGTGTTCAAAATTTACAGTTTCATTATTAGATTATTCAATGTATCATATAATGCTTATTTTAAATGGAACACCATGTATATTAATATACCATTATACTAAACAGAGTCATCTATTTCGAATGGTATATGGATGTCTTATACCTAGGTCTAATAGTTCTTGCGTAATTTATAATTATTTAAATTCTTAATCTGTAAATCAAGTTTAATACAAAAGATGCATCTCATTGTATGACATCGTCGTTTTATGACAGTACGGTCTGGTAATTATCAAAAATATAAACATCCGTGTATGATATTCAAATTTAATTGTTCCTAAAAATGAATAATCACGTTATCTACGAAAGAGTAGACATGGTACTTTGCATTGGGGAGTGTTTGCAAAATTGTATCTTACCTTCTTAAGTTTACGCTCAAAAGTATCCTGATAGAAGACACCCAAAAAAGGACGTTTTTGAGAGAGTTCAATAGATTCCGTGCTACTGGTAATGTTGCATACGGAAAGTTAAATAAAAATAAACCAGTTATGTCCTGTGATGTCCTGCTTTCTGTTACGGAAAACCCAAATACTAGTAAAGAAAAATTTCGGGTGAATTGTAAATCAGTCAAACGACTGTTAGAATACTTAGAGAAACCACTATTATCCATATAAAACTCAACTACACCAGTATTAGACCAAACAGGATTATGATAAATATTTAACTTATCGTTTATGGACTTTAGACTTTATAGAAGATCCTGATTTTTTTAATGTATTGTATACAGACCCATATACCTACTTTTCATAATAATGGTCTAGTAAATAGACATAATTTTCATTTCATTATGATACAGTAAACAAACATTTATTTCGTACAGTTTAAAAATCGACAGTGACTATAAATATTATTTTTAAAATCAATTTACCGTTTAAGAAAATTGTAAATTACGCAAAAACTATGACTCCTAGTTATAGAACATCCCTATACCATTCGAAAGAGGAACCTGTGCTTAGTACAATAATTTATTAATATACATGGTGTTTTATTTTAAATAAGCATTATATGACACATTAAATAATCCAATAATGAAACTGTAAATTTTGAACACCCTGTAAATAAATGTGTCATAATCAATCATGGAATACATTAATTATAAAATAAAAACCAGACCGTACTGTCATAAGGTGACAATGTCATACAATGCCATTATTTACTACATCTTTTGTTTTAAAATCGATTTACAGATTAAGAATTTAAATAATTGTAAATTACGCAAAAACTATGAGACCTAGGTATAGGACATCCATATACCATTCAAATGAGGTAAAATTGTTTAGTATAATTATTTATTAATATACATGGTGTTCCATTTAAAATAAGAATCATATGACACATTGAATAATCATATAATGAAACTGTAAATTTTGAACACCCTGTAAATAAATGTGTAATAATTAATCATGAAATACATTCAACCAATATCCAAATATTTAAATGTAAAAGTAATTTTTTATAATTTTTTAAATAACTCGAGAATAATCCTTCTTTTAAAACTTTACATTTTAAGAAAAGTCAACATAACTCAGAACACTCTGTACATAGGTATAGGGAAGCTTTATGAAACTATACCTTATTTTTTGCGGACAATTAAAAAATGCAATAAAATATAGGGTGTTCCATAAGAAAAAATATAACTTTGATACGCCGCCATTTATTGGGACACCCTGTATATTTCAAAATAATTTTAAAATGTAGATTTTATCAACTTACAAACTACTAATTTAAAATTTTTTTCAAATCTTTTACCATTTCGCTGTAATCTTCCGTCCCGTTAGTGGTGACTCACCCTGTATACATGAATTTAAACAAAATAAGATACATAGGATTTAACATATAGTATGATCGTTGATTGAAATATTTCAATATTCCATATTTCAATCAACGGTACAATTGATCCAAAAGATGGCATAACCCAGACATCCAGAGTGAAAGTTATCCTCCAACACCAAATTATTGTTCTAAATGGTCCACATAATGTCCAGAAAAAAGTTACACCATTTTGAGCGTCGGGTTGGGGGGGAGAAATCGGTAAATTCGTAGTTTTTTACGTTTTTCGTCAATATTTCTAAAACTATGCGGTTTAGCAAGAACAACCTTCTATACAAAAATGTTCTACATTAAATTTGAAATAAAAAAGGTCCTATGCATAATCCTTCTAAAATGAACGGTTCCAAGGTTACGGAGGTAGTATAGTATAATTGGTCCAAAAAAAGCTCAACCCAAACATTCAGAGTAAAAGTTTTCCTCCAACACCAAATTGTTCTATATGGTCCACATATTGTTCAGTAAAAAGTTACACCATTTTGAGCGTCCGGTTTGGGGGGGGGGGGAGATGAGGGAGAAGTCGGTAAATTAGTAGTTTTTTACCTTTTTCGTCAATATTTCTAAAACTATGCTTTAACGTAAACAATGTTCTATACAGAAATGTTCTAAATAAAATTTAAAACAAAAAAGCTCCTATACATAATTGTTATAAAATCAACGGTTCCAGTGTTAAGGAGGGTGAAAAGTGGAGGTTTTCACCCTCCACTAATATTATTACTTTTGAAAGACATTTTCTTACACAGGATTGTGTTTTGTAAATAAAATTTGCTATTTCAGTGGCCGATGGTATGTTAGTGATAAGCCCTTAAAGAAACGTCAACTTCACCACCCAAAATCATCATCAATTGCCCAAAAAATATAAAAAGTATTGAAAACATCCACTTTACACCCTCCGTAACTCTGGGACTGTTGATTTTATAACAATTATGTATAGGAGCTTTTTTGTTTTAAATTTTATTTAGAACATTTTTGTATAGAACATTGTTTACGCTAAAGCATAGTTTTAGAAATATTGACGAAAAAGGTAAAAAAACTACTAATTTACCGACTTCTCCCTCATCTCCCCCCTTCCTCCCCAAACCGGACGCTCAAAATGGTGTAACTTTTTACTGAACAATATGTGGACCATATAGAACAATTTGGTGTTGGAAGAAACTTTTACTTTGTATGTCTGGGTTAGGCCTTTTTTTGGACCAATTATACTATACTACCTCCGTAACTTTGGAACCGTTCATTTTAGAAGGATTATGCATAGGGCCTTTTTTTATTTCAAATTTAATGTAGAACATTTTTGTATAGAAGGTTGTTCATGCTAAACAACATAGTTTTGGAAATATTGACGAAAACGTAAAAAACTACGAATTTACCGATTTCTCCACCCCCCCCCAACCCGACGCTCAAAATGGTGTGCCTTTTTTCTGAACATTATGTGGACCATATAGAACAAGTTGGTGTTAGAGGATAACTTTCACTTTGGATGTCTGGGTTATGCCATCTTTCGGATCAATTGTATCATACTATTAGTTAAAATTGGCAAGTCTGAATAAGAAGGCAACATAATGGTTGGTTTGTCTATCAGAAAAAAAATTTTTGGTAGCTGTAAAATATCCAATTGTTAAGGATTCGTGTCAAAAGATTCTGTAATAGGACCAGAATTTTTTTTCTCTCGTAATCTCTCGAATTTGTTAAATTTTCTGTCAAAAGTAGACCTATTTTGTGAACCATAGTTGTATTAACAATCTATATTTTATTACATGCTTGTTGGCTATTTCCTACATATGTATGTATGTGAAGGTGGCTCTCGTGCTTCTTGATTTAACATATACATACACAGATTCATCAGACACAGTTTTTCGCTTTGGTTTGATAAAATCTTTAAACAGGCTGAAACTGAGTGATTTTCTTAAGACAAGACATTTTCATGTGTATATAGACTATAGACATCGGGTATTTAACAGTCTTTAGTAATGCTATATCTTTGTTGAACTTCCTCAGTAATTCCTTGTTAATGTTCCTAGGGGTCCAAGGTATCTTCCATATCCATTTATGAATACACATTTCTAATGCTTCAACTGCTTCACAGTACTTTTAGCTTACTTTTTTAAACTAGCAAAGCATTTTAATTTTGAGTAGGTATCATGGAAAAATTTTCATGCAAACTATTTTAAGATATTAAGTTATTTTTCTAATCATATCAATCTTGATTGTATTATCAAAACATATTAATATCAAATATGAATTGATTGAACAATGGACATAATTTAAATTGAATTATTCACTTATAATAGATAAAACCTAATTTTATATTCCTAAATAGTTATGAATCATTTATATTAATAAATATGAACACTCTCTAAATTCCCTCGATGGTTTTCCTCAGATCTGAGAAAATTAATTGTAGCTAAGAAAGTTTCTCATGCTAAATTTAAACATCCATTGTGTGTTGATGATTATCTTGAATTTTCTGAACTATGATCTACATGTAAAAATTTGACCAAGCTTTGTCATGATTCTTAGATTTCTTTCAATAGTAACGTGGCAGAAAACGGTATTGAAATTGAATACTTATTTGCAAGGAACTTTTAGAGATTTACAGTAATATAGATTTAAATATTTAATCCTGGCACTAGAGTATGGTGTTAAGGAAATGCAAACTGGACGAGGAAACCTACTGACCAACCGAACGGTTCAACTGGCCGCTTATGCCGATGATATTAATGTTATGAGTAGAACATCAACAGGAGCACAGGAAACATACGCAGAGTTAAAAACACAAACAAAAATGCTAGGTCTGAAAATTAACACAGAAAAAACAAAAATAATGACTCAGACCAGAAGAAATATAGTCCCACAAAACATTATACATGAAGATGACATTGAAACGGTTGGAAAGTTTACATACCTGGGAGTAGAAATATATGCCGAAGGATCAGAAGATGGAGAAATACGGAAGAGAATAATGCAGGCAAACAGAGCTTATTTTGCCCTCTCCCATATATTTCGCCCTAAAAGTGTCCACCGAAATACAAAGATGAGAATCTATAAAACTTTAATTCAACCAATAACATGCTATGGCAGTGAAGCCTGGGTCCTGAAAGAAACATCCAAAAACAAACTCGACACATTCGAAAGGAAAGTACTGAGGAGAATACTAGGACCTGTGAGGGAAAACGGAATCTTCAGAAGTCGATACAACAACGAACTTTATCAACTTTATATGGAAGCACCCCTGTCAGACTTTATTAAAATACAAAGATTGCAATGGGCCGGACATGTGATAAGAATGTGAGAGGATAGGCTACCAAAAAGAGCACTGAATGCTAGAATGTAGGGAAAGAGACCGGTTGGAAAGCCAAGAAAGCACTGGGAAGACACAGTAAACAGCGACGCACAAGTCCTTTTAGGAGTCCGTGTATGGAGAAGAGCAACCACAGACAAGCAAGGGTGGAGGCAAAAAATAAAGGAGGCCAAGGCCATGCCAAGGCTCAATTTGGGCTATAGTACCGTAGAAGAAGAAGATTTAAATATTGAAGAAAATGCATATCAACAAGTTAATATTGTGGATGTAAAGGATGTACAGAGGATGTGAAGAATTATCGACCTGTGGTTATGCTGTCTTTTATCCATAAGTTGTTTGAGTTCCTTCCTTGCAAACCATTGACTTGGTATTGTAATTTTCTCTTGATCAGCCAACAACATGGATTCAGGAGTGGAAAATCCACTGTGGCTAATTTGATCATATACCAACAGGACATTATTTCAGCTTTTGAGAGGAACATTCAGGGCCTAGATTCCGTGCACTGTAGATATCTACATGTCGCTTTCTATCGATATTTGAATATCAAAATATTTGAATTTTTAGCTTAAATTGAATTATTTTCTAGTTTTGCTAGGTTATACTCTAATTGATAAACTAGAGCAAAACTAGAAAATAATTCAATTAAAGCTAAAAATTAATATATTTTGATATTCAAATATCAATAGAAAGCGACATGTAGATATCTACAGTGCACGGAATCTGCCCACAGGTGTCCTTGGACACACTTCAGGAAGACTTAAACTCATTATATAATTGGTCTGCTTCTAATGCATCATAGTTAAATTTGAATAAATGTTCCAATACATATAACCTTTTCTACATGCTTTTAGTTTGATTATGAGATACATTCAAATATTTTAAGAAGAGTGAGTGGAATTCAAGATCTTGGTGTTATATTTGACTCATCATTAATATTTGTTGTACAAATTAGAGATACTACAGGTTGGGCTCTGAGTAGCTTGGGATTTGTGACAAGGAACTCAAAGGAATTTTCAGTAATGGTCTATATGACTCTGGTACATAGTATCCTATCTTATGCTTAAACTGTTTGGTCATCTTATGGTTAATGCATTGTCCCTAGATGCTGAGCGAACATGGCTTTAGTCTCATGGAAACGCTCATTACAAACAAAACGGGCTTGGCTGACTGAGATATTTTAATGAATTAATTGTCATATTCTTTGCTTGCCATTAAACGGCATGATACACTCGGGTGCAAAAAATCGATCCACTGAAAATTTGGTCAAATATCTCTGTAATAATATTGTTGCTAGACAGGTAAACTGTACTTGTATACTGGATGTACGAATCAAACTGCAAATTAAAGCCCAACTATAGCCTCAGGTCTTCTTAACATTCCGTTTTTAGATTCATTCGCTTGTGTTGGATAATATAATAGTTAGGTACTTTAACAACTGGCCATGCTCGTCATCAGTACAGGGTGTTTCGAATAAGTGCGGCAAACTTTAAGGGGTAATTTTACACATGAAAATAATGACAGTTTGCTTTATATTCATATGTCCGCAAACACTTCGTTTCCTAGATACAAGATGTTCAATTTTTTTTACAAACTGACGATTTATTTATTGCTTTAAAACCAGTTGAGATATGCAAATCAAATTTGGTGGGTTTTAAGACGTAGTTATTGCACATTTTTTGACATACAATTAAGAATTTAATATTCACTATTAGCGCACAAACGGCTATTATGACCGATCATATTACCCGCATGCACGCCAATGGTGAATATAAAATTTTTAATTGTATGTCAAAAAATGTGCAATAACTACGTCTTAAAACCCACCAAATTTGATTTGCATATCTTAACTAGTTTTAAAGCAATAAATAAATCGTCAGTTTGTAAAAAACAATTGAACACACCGTATCTCGGAAACGAAGCATTTGCAGACATATAATTATAAAGCAAACTGTCATTATTTTCTCATGTAAAATTACCCCTTAAAGTGTGCCGCACTTATTTAGAAACACCCTGTGCTGATGACGAACTTGGCCAGTTGTTAAAGTACCTAACTTTTTTATTATCCAACATAAGCGAATGAATTTAAAAACATAATGTTAATAAAACCTGAGGCTATAGTTGGGATTTAATTTCAGTATTTTATAAATGCTAGGATAGTCCACAGGGTGATGCGAACTTTGACAAAAAAACAGTTTGATACGTACGCCCAGTATACAATGACAGTTTACCTGTCTAGCAACAATATTATTACAGCGATATTGTTAATGAATAAGGCTATAACATGGTAAAAAAATCACTTAAATTAGACAACAGGTTTAGGAAATTCGAGACATCAAAAATGACCAACTTTTCAGTGGATCGATTTTTTTGCACCCGAGTGTATTTAGCCAGCATTTTAATCTACAAAAATGACCAGATACCTACACAGAATAGTGATAATAATTCTGCTCACTGTGGCTGTTCCAACCCTTTAAAAAGTACAGTCCACTCTCAACCCCAAAATAGAAAGGTGCCTTATTCATCTTATTACCCGTGCCTTTTTGATTCTTTAGAAGCTATGCAGGAAAGATTTTGAAGGTTTGTTCTTGGAAATTGAGATTGTGAGGTCACAATCTCAATATCTTACATCTTCCTCCACTGTTAAGGGTCAAGACTGATGTCATATTTCTATATTAGGTTTTGAACAATCTTATGTATTGTTCTGATATTCTGGAATTACTTGGTCTGAGGGTGGGAAATTTACACACAAGAGATAGTCATTTTTTCATATGAGATTTCATGCTAAAAACTATGGATGCAATAGCCCTTTGGCTAGACTTAGCAGAAGAGAAAATGAATTTTGCATTTCACATGATTTATTGGGGTGTTAAGGAATTTACGAGGCATTTAGACCTTCTCCATGTAATTTTCGTATTTCATTCCAGTAATTAATTTGCATTAGTGTTCTTAAATAGTGTATTTTGTAGGGGTCTTCCATCAATAAATAAATAAACATAATTAGTATATTAGTCGTTATATACACTCATCAGCACGAAAAACGAGCACCCCAAAAAATGGGTCATTTTTGATGTCTCGTATCTCCTAAACCTGTTGTCCAATTTGAATAATTGTTTCAATGTTTTATAGCCTTATTCTTTAGCAATATCGCTGTAGTAATATTGTTTATAGACATGTAAATTTTCATTGTATACCGGGTGTACCAATCAAACTGGGTTTTTTCTCAATTTTCGCAACACCCTGTGGAATATTCTAGGCTTTATAAAATATTGAAATTAAAACCCAACTATAGCCCCAGGTTTTCTTAACATTCTGTTTTTTTTTATTCATTCGCTTAAGTTGGATAATAAAAAAGTTAGGGACTTTCAACAACTAGATATGTTCTTTATCAATACAGGGTGTTTCTAAATAAGTGCGACAAACTTTAAGGGGTAATTCTGCATGAAAAAATAATGACTGTTTGCTTGATAAACCTATGTCCGCAAATGCTTCGTTTCCGAGATACGGGATGTTGAATTTTTTCTTACAAACTGACGATTTATTTATTGCTCTAAAACCGGTTGAGATATGCAAATGAAATTTGGTAGGTTTTAAGAGGTAGTTATTGTGCGTTTTTTGACAACTAAAAATTTTAAATTCACCATTGACATACATGCGGGTAATATGACATGGTAGTATGACCCATATGCACGCCAATGGTGAATATAAAATTCTTACAATCGGACAAGCGAGACCTGGCGCGTGACCTTGTCATATTGTCCATTTATCGCTGTGTATTTTCGGGCAAGGTCAGCCGCCAATATTTACCACTTAAAACCTACCAAATTTCATTTGCATATCTCAACGGGTTTTAGACAATTTAGGCAATAAATAAATCGTCAGTTTGTAAGAAAAATTCAACATCCCATATCTCGGAAACAAAGCATTTGGGGACTTAAGTTTTTAAAGCAAAGGGTCATTAATTTTTCACGCAGAATTACCCCGTAAAGTTTGTCGCACTTATTTAGAAACACCCTGTATTGATAAAGAACATGGCTAGTTGTTAAAGTCCCTAACTTTTTTATTATCCAACATAAGCGAATGAATAAAAAAACAGAATGTTAAGACAACATGGGGCTATAGTTGGGTTTTAATTTCAATATTCTATAAAGGCTAGAATATGCCACAGGGTGTTGTGAAAATTGAGAAAAATACCCAGTTTGATTGGTACACCCAGTATACAATGAAAATTTAACCGTCTAGCAACAATATTATTACAGAGATCTTGCTAAAGAATAAGGCTATAACATATTGAAACAATTATTTAAATCAGACAACAGGTTTAGGAGATACGAGACATAAAAAATAGCCCATTTTTGGGGTGGCAGTTTTTGGGGCCAGTGAATGTATAACACACCAAAACCTTATTACTTACCTTTATTAATTTTAATTTTGGGAATGGGATGATATACATTATTTTGCTGTAGCCACGATTCTATCCACAACTCATCATTCGACTGATTATAGAGACTCTGTAAAATATTAGTCCTTGGATCTGTAGTAACAGGCACTTCAATATTAACACTACGGTTAGAAATGTTCTGATATTTTAAAAAATTCATTATGAAAAAATTAAGTCTTTAATAACTAGAACTATACATAAAAAAATAGATATCTGTAACTTTTAACACATATGCACTTCAGCTGATTTGGGCAATTGCGCTTTTGCCTCTTCCAAAACTTTTTGTGCAGCTAAGTAATCTTCTGATTCTTGTAAATCTTTTTCTGTTTCCAAAATGTTCTTTAAATCCTCAAAAGCTACAGCTAGTCTTCTTTGACAATCAGGAACCATCATCAAACTTTCATTCAAAACTTCTTCTTGCTTTCTAAGGTCATATTCATCTTTTCCTAAAATCAAAATGATGTATTTAAAGGCAACTGTTTTACCAAGAGGTTAAACTGCAAAAATTATAGAGCAATATGTTTGTCATCCATATGTTTTAATATATACGAAGATAGAAGAGAACAGGCTAAGACAAGAGGAAAAAAGAACTGGAAGAAGAACAAGCAGCATTTAGACCAGAAAGACAAGACAAACAATAACATTTACATCAATAGAAATATAAGAGAAAGAAGTATTCGTTGCGTTCAGACAACCACAGCGGCTGGACAGCTGAGTAAGCAATAGCTGTCAGACGTTACCGCTGGAAGTCGGCTGCTGAGAGATTTACTAAGCTTTCCCTATCACCTGCTGGATACAACAACTCAGCCGATTTGTGCTGACAGTCAGCTGCTGTGGTCGTCCGAATGCACCCAATGACTCAGAGGAAAAGCTCACTCTGGCATTCATAGATCTAAGAGCAGCTTTTGACCATATAGAAAGAAAAATTACAGTAGACTCTCTCTATAACGAGAACTGAAATGGAGGACTAATTACCTCGTTATAAGCAAATCTCGTTATATCAGACAACAATAATGTTGAAATGTTTTGATGTCTCTTACATAGTTTATTAAGTGTCGATGGTCGATCTGAACAATGAGACTTCGCCATTGTAAATTTCCTACCATATTCAATATCGTTTGATAGATAAACAGAAATAAGTTTATTAGAGGCAGTGAAGTTTATTACAGCACTGGCCTCAATAATAACACAGTGGGCATTTCTATATACAGGCAGTTGGGGTATTTATTTATAGCCATTACTGCGCTAAAAAAGAGACATATTCTTCGATTTAATTTTTCCTCATTATAACCAAATATGCCTCGTTATAGAGGTGTTATAGTTCAATAGAAACTTCATGAGACAACTAGTATACCTCGTTATAAGGGAAACCTCATAATATCTGTGTTCGTTATACAGAGAGTCCACTGTATATGCCAATGCTTGCAGAAAATGAAAGTCTCTGATAAAAATAATTGAAAGTATTTACAGAGTAATAAAAAAGGACATACAGATGGTAGGAGAAAGATCTAAAGAATTAAATTGGGAAGGAGGTAACAAACAAGGAGACAGTCTTAGCCCGCTACTATTCATAAGAGTCATGAACATATTGATTAGAAATACTGGAAACAGCACCAACCAAATACACACAATAGAGTCGAACCCGCTTATTGGAATAGCCTTTGTGCCAAGCAAAAGTATTTCTTTAACAGAGATACAGCAGAACCCTGAAAATCCGAACTAATTGGGGGACAACCTGTTCGGATTCCGAAAAGTTCGGATTATCCGAAAGTTAGCCTAACTAGTAATTGAAGAGTTTGGTGCAGTAACCGGTGAAAGACCACTTTTATTGAAATTAAGTTTATGACATTTCTTGCCTTCCAAATACTTCCACACAGTTTGGAGCCAAAGCCGTATAGTAGTGTGTAAGAAATTCAATGTAGAATAACGTGGACGGTTATATAACGTGGATACCTATATTTATGCACATTTTTCTCAAAACTATGCAATGTGCATGTGGACGGTTATTGCACCAAGCCCTTAAATTCAAAGCTTTCATTGTCGTTGATTTTGAGTGACAAAATCTTGATGTCTTGATCTTGCAAGAGTGTGGATTTTTGGACACAAGTTGACTACGAGAGAACCAAAGTAAGTTTACGTTTAAACTTTACAAGTACTACATATAAAGTACCTATTTATTTTTAAGAAATTTTAAATGTCAAAGTCCTATTAATCCTACATTGTTCAAACTTCTGGTTTTATTCTATATAATGAACATGTTTTTAAGTTTTTGTCTTGAATTTTTTAATTTTTTTCACTTTCTGTTGGTTCAGATTAGCGGGGTTCTACTGTATTCTAATAACCGATCATTAGTGGCTAGTAAAAACGTTTCGGGACCTCAAATTTCTATTCCTTAAACCAGGATATTACCAGGGGTAACAAAACATGAACCAATAATGAACAATATAATAAAGAGACAATAAAACTAGTATGGACATCTGATGAGAATAGTGTTGCCAGGTCCGATTTGTTTTTAATCGGTACATAAGCAAAAACAAATCGGGATTTAGGGTTGTAGATCGGGACAAATAAACAACAATAGCCCAGTAAATGACCATTTTGGAGTGTAATTTGCAGAGTCAATTCCGAATTGATTGAAAATGTGGTTTAAGGTTCTACTTAGGTACTGTCTACTTCAAAGTTAAACTAGTACCGTTGGTTGCTTTTACTGGGGGGTGACAGATATAGTTACCCCTTCTCGGGGCTAACAAAATGCGCGTTTAAAGTAAGTCCCAAAATAGATCAACTGACTAACTCTAAAAAACTTTTGTTCTATATAATTTTTAAACTAAGTCAGTACTTTTCGAGTAATTTTATCGAAAAAAATATTCTTAGCAAAAATGTAGCTTTTAAAAAAGCAAAAAAAAGTTGTAGCTCATCAAAAATACGTTCTTATTCGTCAAATTCCAAATCGAATTTTTCAACTTGAAAACCAAAAAATTAAGCAATTTTCGGACAAACCCTATTATAATTTTTTAAAGTATTTAAAAAAATCTTTAATTTTGGTTTATATAAAAGTCTCCAGCATTAAAACTAAGTGAGTTACGCTCAAAATAAAGTTGGCCCCTTTTTTGATAAAAAAAAAATCGTGAAAATCTCCCCCTATTTAGCACCGTAAACACAATTAATCGTTACCGCTTTACCATTTACTTTATATGGGTAGTATTGTGTATTGTTTATACGATCTGAAAGGTTTACCAGTTGGGAGTGCTTAGTTTTGAAAAAAAAAATGGTTTTATAATAAAAAAAAAATTCCTAAAGTATTGGAAAATGCCCTTTTTTCAAAGTTACTTGAAAAGTATTACGGATACTAAAAATCTCAAGGAATAAAAAGTAGGTAGTTTTTGCTTTATAATAGATTCATTTTGTTTTTCTGTAAGACAAAAATTGGTTAATTAAAATATGGCTGTTCATATTTTGCATAGACTTGTGATTAGTGACTCGTTCAGGCCCTTTCAACCATGTTAAAAATACATAAGTAATTTTTTTTTTTTTCATTTTTTTTCATTTTAATTGTGGCTTATTTCCCATATAAATAATTAATCATAAAAATGCCACAAGGAAATAGCTTCAGAACAACATTACATAAGTAAAGTAAATTGTTTGTAAAGCGGTAACGATTAATTTAATTTGGAGTGCTAAGTAGGGGGAGATTTTCACGATTTTTTTACCAAAAAAAAAGGAGTCAACTTGATTTTGAGCATAACTCGCTTAGATCCTAGAAACTTTTTTAAAACATAAAAATAAAGCTTTATTAAAAAATTTTTAATTGGGCTTCCCCGAAAAGTGCTTCATTTCTTGGTTATTCAGGTTGAAATATTTGATTTGGAATTTGACGAATAAGAACGATTTTTCATGAGCTACAACTTTGGTTTTGCTTGGCCTATAGACTTTACGAGTTCACAATTTTTTTCATTTTTTCATATTATACTACATTTTTGCTAAGAATATTTTTTTCATAATTGATGGATTCGACCGTTACTTGATGGAAGTTCATTTTATCTCACAATAAAACACTGAAAAACGTTTGTTTTTCTATACTTCCACAAAATTTATTACAACTATGTTATTACGACAGCTGTTTCGGCAAAGTGCCTTTCTCAAGTGATATATTTTACAATGTGTTTGCCTTTTTAAGTCTTTAACTGAAGAGGTTGAGGAGTGGGGAGCTGTTTGTCTCGAGTTGGTCATTCAGAATTATATCTGTATTTTTCAATTTATTAATTTCCATTGATTCTAAAAGTGATAGCTTAAGGCCTTTATTTTGAATATGTAGAATTTGAAACTCTTCATTGAAAGAATGATTATGATCTAGAAGGTGAAGTGCGTATGTAGAAGTCGATTAAATACTTTTTGAGTTATTTTGAAAATCACCTGAAAACGTGATTTTTGTGTCGAAAAGAAACATTTTCAATCGTAAATAAGTCAAAAAGTATTAACTAAGTTAAAATTCTATAGAATTAAAATTGCTTAGAATTAGTCAATTTATCCATCTCCGGACTTATTTTAAACGAGCGGTTTTTCACCCCCAACTAGGGGTGACTGTCACCCCCGAGTAAAAGCAACCAACGGCACAAGCCGTCCAAATTTTCATGCAATTCGGAGTTGATCCTGAAAATTACACGGTATCGCCGTATTTCCCGTTCATTTACTGAACTACAAGGTGTTTCTATAGTCTGTATTTTTTAATCCTACATAATAATAATATTCAGACGAAATTACAAAAAAAATCATAGATTAAGTAAATTATTAATTTTTTATTAAAATTATATTTTTTTCGATTTTGCCGCTTTTAGGAGTGCCTCGTTTTTATAACATAGTTATAAAATTTACTGCAAGTCCTCCTGAAATAGGTTTTCGTGGGTGAAAATCGGGACATTTAGTGTCCCGATCAGGTACAAATCGGTACGCGTCCCCAGACCCCTGAAAATCGGGACGTCCCGCGCAAATCGGGACACCTGGTAACGCTAGATGAGAATGAAATCCAGTAGACAAAGAAACAAGAAATATCACAAAAAAGGAAAAGACGGACCAGGAAAAAATGGACACATGAAAATAATAACACAAGACAGAAAAGAATGAAAGAGATGGGTGACTGGGTGAATATGTAGCATAACTAAACCCAAATCCGACATCTGAGAGGGTATAAGCTGGTATAAGTATAACAAAGGAGAGAAAAAAAAGCGAGAGGTTATGTTTACAATTCTTTTGATATGCAACTCTAATTTTATCATAAAAACTCTTACCATCAGCTTTGTATTTCTCGATACGAACTTTTTGTGCCTCTACCTCACGTTCATAAACAGTCTTTTCTTTTGCTAACCTTCTGACAACTCCAGTTTTAATCTTGATGGTTCGAATGCGTGGATCGGCCATTACACACCTGCACCTGATATTTCGCTTAGAAAAAACGTTCACAAAAACAATTCCTTTATTTTATTACTAATAAATGGAATCCCATTCAAAAACAGCAAGTTCAAGGGTGACAGCAAAAATGACTCATTCGCAAAAAACAATGCCATTTATAACAAAAAGGAAAAAATGTACCTGCCCGGTTTCCGCTAGATGGCTTTTAAAAATACCCGATGTGCCATAGGCGTAGAATTTAATTTACTAAAATGTGCTAATATTTAACAGGATATTGCCGTCGATTTAGATATGGCAACACTGTCGAGATGTCAAATAGAGGGCCTAAAATATACTATACTCTGTTTTTAAACAAGGAGGAGTAAACTCAAAAGACAAATTCACACCCAATAATCTCACTAGAAAAATCAACAGATTCATTTTTTTTGGTTCATTGCTAAATTTCAATTTTCTGGACGTCTGTAAAAAGGGGCTACGGACCAAGCAACAATAAAAATTATCGTATTTAAATGTATGTCCACTCTGTATAAAAATAACATAGGAGGGAGGTTTAAAGTGACGTTTGAAAGTCAAAATAAGTGACAGTTTGATATGTTTAAAAAAAAAGTCGATAAGAAATACAACAAATTTTGAACAGGTGTATTTGTTAAAACTTTAAATACAATTGTAGCAAATCTGGATGATAAAGAAGAAACAATGATTGCTGCCTCAAATCCACAGGTTGTATTAATATTTTATTACTGTATTACCTAGTAGTTTTTAATACAATTCTTACAGGAATATGTTCTAAGTGACCGGCAGCAAGCATTTCGTCATCCCGGTTCCTTTGAATCTTCCGTAAAGTATCATAATCATCAAGGCATTTCATTCTGGATGGAATTTATGCTGCTCATACTTAAAGCTCTCTGATTCGCTTTCTTCTTGTGTATTCTCATAGTTTGCTGTATAACTTTGCTTTCCTTATAATTTTCTTCCATTCATTTCGATTTGTGCATAGTTCTCTACAGTTTCTTACTTTCAGGATTTCGATGTCCCTCCTGACCTGGTCCTCCCATCTCTCTCTGGGTCTTCCCCTTGGTCTTTTAGTTTCTGGCTTACATCCAGTGACCTTCTTTATCAGTAGGTCGTTTCTCCTTCTCTCTATGTGTCCTAGCCATCACAGTCTCTGTGATTTAATAAATCTTATTAGGTATATTATGTTCTCCCTTATAAATTTAGCGTTTACGAAAAATTGAAGTTGAAGCAGTATACGACAACGTTAATTCAAATATACTATATAACAAAATGATACAAATAGGTCTGCCAGAATGTTTCTGTCAAAAAATAATAAAATTGTATGACTAGAAAATATATCGGTAATATATCAGAAGATATATCGGTAAATAATATCACACTTGGTCCAAGACTAGCGATGGGTGGTTTACCTCAAGGAGGAATATTAAGCCCTTTGTTATATTTAATTTACACTTCTGATATAGAAAAAAATTTAAACTCAACAAAAATTTTACAATTTGCAGATGATATAGTTATTTATCAAGAAAACATTAAAATAGAAAATGCAGTCAAAGCCATTGAAGAAGGAGACAAACATATTAAAATATTGAGTGAATTACATGCACTAAATATATCTGATTCCAAAACCAAATTATGATTTTTACAAGAAAACGAAAAGAAATACCCAATCACATCTTAATAAACAATATCTCCTATCCTGTACAAAGTTTTGTTAAATATTTGGGTATTACTCTGGATAGACAGCTTCTCTGGAAAGAACATATAGACCATATAGTTAATAAAACAGAAAGAGGAATAAACCTTCTTCGATTCGTATCACACTTACGTTGGGGAGCAGATCCAAATATTCATTTGTTGTTATTTCAAAATAATAGAAGCGTTATATTCTATTATGAGTATATACACAGCTGAATTAATAGCGATAATGGAAGCACTAAAATATTTATCTAATATAAATCATTCAAAGTTTATAATTTATAGTGACAGTAAAAGTTCTCAAAGTAAAATTAGTGCTATAAATCCTAAATCAAAAGTGAACTACATTGAATTATATATCATAAATAAAACTAAAGAACTTCAGCAACAAGGAAAGTCTGTTAAGTTAGCATGGGTTAAAAGCCACTGTGGAATTACTGGAAATGAAATGGTAGATGTATTGGCTAAAAATGCGGTGACACAAGGAGTATTAACCAATTATCTTTGTACGCCAAGAGATATTGAATCAGATTTATTCAAAGAGCTTAAGAAAGAATGAAAGAAAGGTATATTGATCAGAACATAAATACAGGAAACCACTACAGATCAATCAGAAACTATATAACAGTTTTTTTTTCTGTGGAATTTATGGCTTTGGTGAGAACCAATTAGCCAGACTATGTTAGATTGTATAATTAATTTGTGTAAATTGTTTCATAGTATCAAACTTGAGCATGATGTATTCATTTGTTTTGTTAGTAATATGTAGCATTAGTAAAGTGTAAGGTGTTTAATTTTTTTTTTCTTCCGCGCTAGAGCATCAACCTGGTTCAACGCCGCGGAGGTTTTAGCCCTCTTTGTGTGTATGTTTTTATTTTTTTTTGTTTTCTTTTTTTTTGTTTTTGTTTTTGTTTTTTTTGTTTTTTTTTGTTTTTTTTTGTTTTTTTTTTGTTTTTTTTAATTGGTTTATATTTTTTATTATTTTTTTTTTATTTTTTTTGTATTCACCTTTTTTTTTCCTTTAATGCTTTACATTTAGTTTGTTTTGCAGAATTGCTTACAAAATTGGTTAGTAATTTTACAATTTTAGTTTACAGTTTATGATGTGTTGATGAAGTACATAAAGTATATTATTATTTCCTGAAAAAATAATACAATTTAGGTCTATTGGAAGGTTTATCTTGTAGTGAATTAAGTTTTTATATAGATTATTAATGTTTACAATATTTATTGGACATTCAAGTAAAACATGTACCAATGTACCCATTTTACCACAACTACTAGTGGATCGTCTGTAATTTTTATTTTGTGCTTATAATAAGGTGTTAGTGCATGGTTTGCACATATTCGATTTATTGTGGCGACAAAGTTTCTGTTTGGTATTTTGTGAAACCATGGTTTTCTGGGGATCCATATATAACAGTTAAACCTTGGTTTTTTAAAATGGAGTTGACAAAAGATATGACAAGAACCATATGCAGAATGAGATTTAACCACTGTCTTACACCATCATATTTATTTAAACTTAATATAGCTGATAGCCCACAATGTATTTGTGGTCAGTTGGGCAATCTACAACACAAAATTTTGACCTGTTCTCTTATCTCTAATAAAGTTAATATGTTTTTAAATTCACTGTATTCTTTGACTGATGTCCACCATCCAATTAATTTAAATTATTTATTAACATTAGAAAATAATGAGTTGGTATACCGACTATTGTATAAACATATTTTAGATATTAAACTTAAATTGTAATTGTAAAATATAGAGTATTTCTTGTAAATTGTTATATGTTAAAAGAAAAAAGAAAAGAAAAAAAAATATAAATAAAAAAAGAAAGAAAAAATATAAAAAAATATATACAAGAAATAATAGAAAAAAATATATAATAATTAAAAAAATATAGTAAAAAATATGTAGATAAAAATGAATGACAAACTTAAACAGTCCATAGTAAAAAGCTTTCGAATTAAGTGGAGGGCTAAAGAAGAATGTTGCAGTTTTTGCTGTGGAACTCTGAGAAATAAAAAAACAATATATTATAAAAACTTATTAAAAAAAATACAAAAATAATTATTTATTAGTAGAATTGTTTATTAGAGATTAATATTAGTATTAGTTTTAGGATAAGATAAGAAAAAATGACTAATAAAATAAAAAACATTAAAATTGGCGAATGGATTTAGTGTCTGCAGTCATATAAACCTAAACAAACAACAACATTATATGTCTCTTAGTTCATGGTTCATTCTTCTTACCAATCTTCAGTTTTTCATTCTTATAGGGGCCATAATTCTTTAGAACGGCGGTTCCCCACCTTCTATGTCTGGCGACCCACCTTCTGATGTTTTTACCCATCACGACATTTTCGCGACCCATCTGAAATCTGTCCACGACCAACCGGTGGGTCGCGACCCACCGGTTGGGAAACGCTGCTTTGGAAGATTTTCCTTTAGAATATGCTTAATTTTTGTTCATCTTTATCTGTGAGACACATTGTCTCAGTTGCGTATTTTACTACTAATCTGATTGCAACTGTATATATTTTCCATTTTGTATTTCGGGATAAGTTCTTGTCTTTCATTACCCTATGATGTCTCCAGTATGTTTTGTTGCTTGCTCTTGCTAGTGTTTGCTTCGTTAAGTCTTCACATCTCTTATTTTCGCTATTCAGAATTACTCCCAAATATTTGAATTATGTTCTACACTCTTTCAAAAGTGTAGTTTTTTATTTTGATTTCTCTAGTCTTGTTGTCTTCTCTTCTAGAGCAGAGTAGGTATTTTGTTTTTCCTTCATTAATTTGTAGAGCTCTTTTCCTTGCTTCATTTAACAGGGTTGTTACTTCTTTTAATATTTCCTTGTCTCTTCCTATGAGAACTAAGTCATCTGCATATGCTACTATTTGTGTTCAGGAGTGGACTATAGTTCTTTTAATTCCGCTGACCTTGACTGTTCCTTCTAATGCTATGTTGAATAGTGTGGTTGAGAGGGAATCACCTTAATGGACTCCTGTTTCTATTGTGATTGATTTTATGCTACCTTCTTATGTTACTTTAGCTCGAGATCGGTCCATAGTCATTTTTGTTAATCTCATTATACTCAGTCCCAAACCCTTTTTTGCCTCTGTGATTTACCTCTGTGATTATTATACATTGAACTTGGAAAATTATGTATTCCTTGATGAGTATTTGCATATTAAAACAGATTTATACTTATAGATGTATAATTGGTTGGCGATTACGATACTCTAAATAGATAACCAATTAATGAGGCGGGTAAGATAATTTGACACAAAATTAATCGATCATATGGTAAAATGACAATTGTAATTTCTGGGTTAGAAATTTGTTAACTACGTAAATATAAATATTTTATATCATTGGTATATTCGGACATTATGTACTGAAATTTGATATTATATTTATTAGTCCAAGTAGTGAAGCTTAAAATAGGACAAAACCTCGCAATTTTTACAGAATGGATCGATTTGCTTGAAAATTTGAGAATAAGTATGTAGTGGATATTGCAAGGATCAAAATCTATATCATGCCGAAAGGCGCTTTTACCATGGGGGTGGTTGCCACCCCATCTCGGGGGTGGAAATTTTTTGTTATATTTTAATCGCAAAAGTTGGTTACAACGTTCATTCTAAGCAAAAAACGTTCTATATATTTTTTTGATAAAATTAATAGTTTTCGATTTATTCGCTTTCGAAAGTGTTAAGTTTTTTATCGAAAAAATCAATGTTTTTAATAAGTTTTCTGCTAATAACTCCAAAAGTTATCGTTTTATCTAAACAACTTTGCTTAACAAAAATGTACATTTTGAAAAAATAAACAAAACCGTTTTTTAAAATTTTCTTTAAGACCAATAATAGTAATCGAACTATACTGTATTATATGTTGGCTCTTCTTCTAAGATGCTAAATATGGTATTTTCGAAGTCAAAAGACGGGAAAACTATGCATTTTTCAAGGAAAACTTGTTGAAACTAATTTAAAGTACTTAAAAATATCTATCTCCAGAAATAAAAAAAAGTCTTTAGCTCAAAAATTAAGTGACTTATAATGAAAAGAATGTCAGTCCCTATTTTTTTCATCGAAAAAGTGATCGCAAGCAACCCTCCAATTACCACCCTAATTAAAATTAGTCATTGACCTTATTTGTTCTTTTTTGTTTATGTATTATTAATAGGTTCTAGAAGTTTGACCGGCTTAGAATGATTAGTTTAAAAAAAAAATGGAGTTAAAAGCGAATAACGAATTTTTGTAGTTTGGAAAAAATGGCCTTTTCTTCAGAATACCAAGATTAGCATCGGAGATACGAAAAAATGTTTAAATATGAAATTGTAGCTGATTTAATCCCCACGAACCTGGTTTGCAAACATTTTTTCTACGGCAAAAATTGAGTGAGCTATTGACAATTAAAACTTGTAATAACATGAAAAAACCACCTTTACCAACCCTTTCAAAGTCACCTCTTTTTGCGACTGAGGAGTTTTAAATGATTTAATATTAATAGGCTTATAGATCTTGTAAAAACCTACAAAATTATTTTTTAACCAACCTTCTAGATAAAAAACAAAAAAGTTACGGTTAAAAAATCAATATATTTTTTTGAAAAAAAAAAAGGAGAAATCCAATTGAAAGCATAATAATGTAAGTTAGCGGTGTTTTTGGTCATTGGCCTTCTTTATTCTTATTCATTTATGTATTATTAATAGATTCTAGGATTTTGACGGGCTTAGAATGATGAGTTTTAAAAAAAACTGGAGTTAAAAGCGAATAACGAATTTTTGTAGTTCGGTAAAAAATGCTATTTTCTTCAGAATAAAAAGATTAGCATCAGAGATACGAACAAATGTTTCGATATAAAATTGTGGGTTATTTAATTCCTAAGAACCTGGTTTGAAAAAAATTTTTCTAGGGCAAAAATTGAGTGAATCGTAAATGAGTATTTCGAAAAACGTTGATTTTTTCTATACAAAACTAACACTTTCGATAGCGAATAAATCGAAGACTATTAATTTCATCAAAAAAATGTATAGAACATTTTTGGCTTAGAATGAATGTTTTTATCAACTTTCGTGGTCAAAATATAATAAAAAATTTTCACCCACGAGATGGGGTGCCAACCACCCCCATGGTAAAAGCACCTTTCGGCATCATATAGATTTTGATCCTTGGACTATCTACTACTCATTCTCAAATTTTCAGACAAATCGATCCATTCTGTAAAAATTGCGAGGTGAAAAGCTTCGGTTCCTGGCCTATATTTAATTGTACATTAAACTATTTTAAATATTAATATTCTGGCAAATATTTGTATAAATATTGATGTTTATATAAATATAAATATTCTGACAACTGTTAGTGTCAGATTTAACTAAAATGTCATGTAATGATTTGTGACATTCTTAAAATCCTATATGACGTCAAAATTAATGACGCACGAAAAAAAGTGTTTGGGACGGAGAACAGCTTTTTCGATATATTTTGATTTTTCATTTCAATAAATGTTTTTAATACAATTATTTGCAGGAATATGTTCCCAGTGGCCGGCAGCAAGCATTTCGTCATCCCGGCCCGTTTGAATCTTCCGTAAAGTATAGTCAGGCACACTTCGACGAATTTATATTAAATAAATTTGAAAAAGTCTCACTAGCAGACACAAAGGGAACAGAATGGTGGACGTTAAGAAAGGCTCCTTTACGAAGTACTTTAAAGAAAGAATCAGTTGAAGATAACAAAAATGATGGAAGTCACTATTCAGTTAGTTTTAAAAAGAGGCTGACTGACAGTTGGGATGAGGGTGCTAGTTTTAAGTCCAATAGTGATGGCAGTTTTAGTAAATCTAGGAGAGGAACAAAGACCTCGCCAAGATATTCTGAGATAAAACCAAATCAATTTGAATTCAATAAGCCCAAATATAGTAAAATTAGCCCTAATGTTTCTAATTTCTCAACGAAATTAGATCCTACGTATATGGAAGATGAACTGTATGTCAATGGACATGTAGTTATTTGGTAAGTTTAATGTGTAGTGTTTATGTTTCTGACCTTATTATTTCCACGATATTCATCATCATAATTGGCTCTACAACCCATATAAGGCAGTCAATGAGGGTATTTGGCTCCGAATTCCATCCTACTACATCGATTTTCTTGATATTTTCACAGTAAGTAGGGAATAGCTTAAGAAACAAAGTGTACCCTATGCCGATGTGCGCTTTTATCTTGGGGGTGGTTCCCACCACTTCTCGGGGGTGGTTCCCACCCCTTCTCGGTGGTGAAAAATGTTTTGGTTAAAATAGCCACGGAAAAGACTAGAAATCCTAATTTTAAGCAAAAACTGTTCCATAATTATTTATTGAAAACTCAATACTTTTTGAGTTATTCGTGGTTGAAAATTGGCTATTTTCATTGAAAAATTACACCTTTTCGGACGGATTTTTGTAAATACCTTAAAAACTATGCATCTAACAAAAAACTATATAAAATATTTCTGTAGGTTATAAAAAAACAAAGAGATTCGTTCCTTCATAAATCTTCTAGTTAAAATACAAAGAGGGATATGGTAGGTAAGAAGAGTTTGTTTTTTTGCTGCATGCTCAAATCGATGTATTCAACTTGAAATAACAGAGAAACTGTCGATTTTAGGTGTATAATGATACAAATAACTTTTGTAGTGCTTGAAAAGACCTTTAAAAAGAGGAATACTAAATGTCGATTACATTCAAACTAAGCGAGATATTCTTCAAAAAAGTTGATGACTAATGTATTTTAAGAAGATATGAGAAGTATATTTAACCCCTCATCCATCAAAATTTAAATACATCGTTTTCCTTCTACAATACTTTTTATTATAGTGTTATTTCTATGTTCAAAAAGTTGGACTGGATTAAAATGAATGGTTTTTGAAAAAAATAAGATCAAATTATAGAGCGCATTTTTAAATTTTTTTAAAAATCTTCCTTTTTCTCCATGTACCTCGAAAAATATAAGAGATACGAAAAAAAAAATACCACACAAAAATGTAGGGCTTTTCAGATAAAAATTTCCTTTTTATTTTTCATTACTGTATCACTTATCATTTTCAAGTAACATGGAGAAAAATGAAGATTTTTAAGAAATTTTAAAAATGCGCTTTATAATTTGATCTTTTTTTTTCAAAAACCATTCATTTTAAACCCGTCCAACTTTTTGAACATAGAAATAATACTATAATAAACGGTATTGTAGAAGGAAAACGATGCATTTACATTTTGGTGGATGGGGGTTAAAATTACTTCTCATTTTTTCTTAAAATACATTAGTTATCAATTTTGTTTGCAGCAAATCTCGCTTAGTTTTAATGTAATAGACCTTTATTATAGCTCATTTTAAAGGTCTTTTCAAGCACTACAAAAGGTATTAGTAGCATTATACACCTAAAATCGACCGTTTCTCTGTTATTTCAAGTTGAATACACCAATTTGAGAATGTACCAAAAAACAAACTATTTTCACCTACCATATCTCTTTTTATATTGTAACTATAAGGTTTATGAAGGCAAGTGTCTCTTTGTTTTTTTATAACCTACAAAAATGTTTGATATAGTATTTTTACTACAAAAACGTTATTACGTAGGTCAAAATTTTTGACGTAAGAGAACTGTCAAAACATTAGAATGTGACTTTTCATTATTGCCATGTTTATTATAAACATGGCAATAATGAAAAGTCACATTCTAATGTTTTGACAGTTCTCTTACGTCAAAAATTTTGACCTACGTAATAACGTTTTTGTAGTAAAAATACTATATAGTTTTTTTAGTTAGATGCATAGTTTTTAAGGTATTCTCAAAAAACCGTTCGAATGTTTCAATGAAAATGGCCAATTTTCAACCACGAATATCTCAAAAAGTATTAAGTTTTCAAAAAAAATAATATAGAACAGTTTTTGCTTAGAATTCCGTGGTAATTTTAACCAAAAAATTTTCCACCCCTAAGACTGGGTGGGAACCACCCCCAAGATAAAAGCACACACCGGTATAGGGTAGACTTTGAATTAGGAGATAAGTAGAGGCTAGGCCCAAAATTTCATTAAAATCCATGCAGTAGGATAGAATTCAAAGGTCCCATTGACTGGAGTAATAGTGGATCTTCTATGCTTCCATTCCATGCTATCCTTCCCTTGGTTTTCCAATTACATACTCGTAACACTTGTTGTCTTCCAACTGGTCCTTAAATCGTGATCTGGCTCTGCAAGGATGTGGTCTACCTGTGCATATCTATTATAGTGTGCAGTCTACCGATCACAATCTGAATATTTCTGAATGATTTGTGGAACATAATGAAATGTAAAAAGACTCTTGTGGAAAAAATATTTATTCACAAGCAATAAACATTTTTCTGAAGCTATTTCTTTGTGGCATTTATGTAATTTATTATTCTAAAATAAAATAAATATAAATACTTAAATAAAAATAAAATCATTTTATTTAATTCCTTATTTCCTATTTAGAATAATAAATTAATAATAAACAATTATCCTACAAACAGTTTGTTGCTTTTCATTATTGTGCGAGTAAAGATTATAGGTATTGTTTACGCATGGGTATACAGTGCCAGCAAAAAAATCTTTAGAAAGTGAATAAAACTCACAAATCAGAAGAATAATTATTATTTTAATTTTGCAAATTAATACTTTGTCATATCAATTTACTATTTTAGTTAAAATTGGCTTATTCAAACAAAGATTTTGTCCACAAACAACTACATCAACAGTGTACTTTTCTTTCTTTTTCTGGTTGTTTCTCTATATGTTTCTCCTCAAGAAAACTCAGATATATCGACCCCTGCAGAGAATAACGTTGTAACCGGCATTTATGATGTTCTTCAGAAATGATAAAAAAGATACCTATTTCTTTCATCTTTTTTTTATTTAAGGTCTTTATTCCCACCTTTACCTTTCGATAGTTTAGTGTGAAAACCTCGTATCTCATTTCACAGAAAATTGTCAAGACAAGTCATTTATTCATGTTAATATACAAAAGTACTTACATACGTCAAAAAATAGTGTACAACTTTGGTTCTCAGATATAAAATACAAATATAGAAAAACAAGATATAAAATACAAATATAAAAACACAAGGCATAATATGATATAATACATACATCAATTAATACAAACACTTTCTGGGTTCCTAAGAATAAACAAAGTACAATTCAACAATTCACAACCCAGTTCCAAACATTAAAGTTAAAATTTAAAAATTCATCACTGCTGTAAAATGCTTGACTTATGAGAAAATTCTTGAGTTGTTTTCTAAATTGTAAAATTGGCAATTCAGTAATTTCAGTAGGCAACTTGTTGTAGAATGTTACACCATAAGAGTTTGGTCCGTCTCTACTTCTTTGGAGCCTGTGTAGGGCAGTATTAAGGCATGCTTATTTCTGGTTTCATATCGGTGTACATCCTCATGTCTTTGATGACAATCTACATTTTGTTTCACATGAACAAGACTCTCTAGCATAAATAGCGAAGGCAGAGTTAGTATGTGCAGTGCAACAAATGCTTGAGATTTTACAGGAGAGACTTTAAATTTAATTTCTGCATACTATAACAAAACAAAAAACTATCTTTACATATTTTTGATTGTGAGTATGTTTAGATCATTACACATACATTTTTCATAATATATTTTTTGTTAGAGTACTTTTGTTAGAGTATTCAGTTTAAAATCACTCATGTAAAATTTTCTGTAAAATGAGATACGAGGTTTTCACACTAAGCCATCGCTTTATCCCTATACTTACTATACAGCATTATTTTTCCTAAATACATTCCTTAATACATTTCTGCCATGGGTTATATCAATATTATTCTCATTCACATAGATTTCTTTTCCAATCTGCTCTCACCTTGTCCTTCTTCTCCTTTTCCTTTGTGACTCTAAGTGTCGTGTTGGGTCCTTAAGGAGGGGGTATGGTTTGAAATATTTAAATTTTTTTATTATTTCAAATAAAAGTGCATACTTTCAAGAATACTCTCTGAAAATTTCAAAATAATCGGAGTAAAATTACCAGAGATACAGGGTGTTGAATATCCCTACCTTCGACTCGCTTTGCCGCGGCTTCGCGCCAGCACGCCGGAGCGTAGTGAGAAACGTTAAACAACTGTTCGCCTTCTCTTTTGTAGATTACTCCCCAATTTAAAAAACATATTCCAATGTTCATCACTTTACGATTTGGCAGACAAATAAGAAGATGAAGATGCAGTTGTCAAAACTTTAAACGCATTTTTCTCAAAACTTCTTTTTCAAATGCGGTGGACATTGTAACTGAAAAACTACTCGGCCGATCTACCTGATATTTTGCACAGATTTTCTTTAGACATTTCGTGAGGTAACAACGTCGAGATATTTTTCGTTTTGTGCTTATTTTTTGTTCAACAATATTAAATATGTTGGTTTTCACAAAATTTTTATCAAAAATTTCGTATTTTTGACTTTTGAGTGATACCAAAAATTCAAAAATCATTAAAAATAAAAAAACTCGACGTTGTTACCTCGTGAAACTCATAAGCTAATAAAATCTTTTTGAATTTATTGTTTCGTATAATCCAGTGATGAGTTCTGATGTCCACCGCAAAATCCATTTTTTTTGAGCTGCCTGCCAAAATTTGTCGCCAATGGCTTATTTTTCAATATTTTGGATTGAATTTTTTCTTAAATATTCTTTGAATTGTACTTAATGTGTTTATTTAATTTAAAAATAAAACAATTCTACCATAGTTTCGAAAAAAATTCACAAAAATGTGCTTGATATGTTGATTTCAAACCATACCCCCTCCTTAAGGGACGGAAAGGGAGCCAGCTATCGGAACTAGGGAAACACTGACTCTAAACTATCATCATAATCATACATCTCCAAGTGGAGCAAAGGGCACCTTGCGCTGTTTCAAGTAGCATGAGGAATGATGGTGAGGTTGCTAGTCCCACGCAGACTCTAAACTATACTTTTATTTAAAGGTTTACAACATCCATAATCGTAAGGTTACGAAGATGTTGTTTCGCGGGGTAGTCGTTCAGACACCCATCTCACACAAATGCTAACTATAATAACAATCTAATAATGAAATATTAATGCATCTATTTTACCCCTCTTTGGGCTTTTATATCAATCTTTATTTTGGACTTTGAAAGTAAACGGTACGTGAGTATCGTTACTTATTAGCGAGGTTACCTAAACAAACTCCATCAACCAAACTTCGCTTTGTTTGTGATTATAGAAACAACAACTTCTGTATCGACCTAATTATGCTTACATTATATACATATTTTGGATACATATTATATTATACAGTAAGGGTTTTTCCCTATTTTATATAATGTATTTTTAGGTCCAGAGGTTTAGTAAACAATTATGACGATTTAGACAATGGCAGGAAGACTGTTTGTTGTTACACATCAGAATCTCCAGTACACCAAGCTCTCTGGTGCACCTTTCACTGTGATTGCCCAGCTTTTGAAAATGTATTGGATATGGTGTCTGATGAGCCTTCTGGGAGTCCCGTTGAAGCAGTTTGTATTACCGATTCTCATAATATTAAAGTTTACACTCCCAAAGGAGAAGATTATACAGTATCTGTGCCATTTATTATAGATAAGTTGTGGAGTACTAAATATGGAATATTTATATCAAAGGAAAATCAAAGTGAGTATTTATTTATGCGATTTATGATGTTGGCTTCATATTTCTGAGTTTATTTTATTTTCCTGTACTTTTTTATCTCCTTTTCTTTTTCTCGATTTCTCTATTTCTATCATATGTGGTGATAGGTACGTAAATTGTTTTAAATATTATCATTTTGGTTTTCCTTGTTATTTCCTTTTTATTTAGAAAGTTTTTATATAGGGAATGATATTTTCTTGTTGCTGCTTTTATTCTATTTCCAATTTTATCTTCTTGCCACCTTTTATTTAGGAAGTTTTTATATAGGGAATGATTTATGTTCTGGTTGCTGCTTTTATTCTATTTCCAATTTCATCTTCTTGTGTACCCTTCTTATTTAAAATTATTCCAAAGTATTTAAATGTCTCTACCTGTTCTATTTTGTTGCCTTGGATTTCAATATTCACATTAACTTCTTTGTTGGATATTGCCATCACTTTTGTTTTTTCCATATTTATTATAAGGTTGTAATTTTTTAATTCTATCTCCCAGATTTTTATATTTTCTTCCAGAGCTTTTTCAGTCCTTGTCACAATAACAATATCATTTGCAAACACACAGGCTTCGATTTTTATTTGTTGCAGGTTTCTGTATCCTATGGTATATTTTTTTGTTTTTGGCCAGCACTTTTTAATAACTTTGTCACTTACACAGATAAACAGTAGTGGGCTCAATATTCCTCCTTGTCTGATTCCGTCGTTATTTGTAGATTTGCTGGAAAGAAGATTGCCTGTTCTTACCTGATTTATGGTGTTGCAATACAAACTCTGGATTGTGGTTATCAGTTCCATATTATCTACTCGCTTATTTGTCAAGCTTTGCCATATTACCTCTTTGCTCATCATGTCAAAAGCTTTTTTCATATCTATGAATCCCAAATATACCTGCTGCAGAGTATGAACCTGCTAGAGGTAGAACCTAGAGTACCTGCTATGTACAGGGTGTTTCAAAAAAAGGTAACCCTGTCTCTAGGGTAGGTAAAAAACTGAAAAATAATTGGAGTTTGCTTAGTAAAAAATTTTTGTAACGCCATCCGTTTTCAAGATACAGGGCGTTGAAGAAAAAAAAATTTTACGCATTTTTTACGATTTTACCGAAACTACTGGCAACATTGTAATGAAATTTTATACGAATATGTTTTGGAAGCTGATACATCCCATGAATTTGTTTTTATATCTGATTCTCATAGAGGGCGCTAGTTACACGGATCGTACTAAATATTAGTCAATATAACTTTTTTAAGAGTATAATTATTAATCAAAATTTCAAGTAAACTTAAACATCATTCAATTTTACACGAAAAAGGTACTCTTGGTAAAACTCGATACTGTGTACCGTTTTCGGAATATTTTGATTTGAAAATTATGAAGTAATAATTGATGCTGGTATAAAGTAGTTAGTAATTAAACAAAACTCACAAGAAGAAAATTAAATTAATGACTAAGAACATAAAATAAAATTCAATTACAGTAAGTGTTCAAAATGTCCTCCGTTTTCGCGAATACACAAGTCTATTCTTTTTTCTAAAGATTCCATTAACCTTCTAAACGGTAGGGGATCAGCTATGATGTCATTAAATTGACGTTGAATTCTTTCTTCCAATTCTTAACGTGAATTTACCTCTGTAGCATAGACTTTTTCCTTAATATACGACCAAACTGTGTAGTCCAAAGGGTTAAAATCGCATGACCGAGGAGGCCAATGAATCGGAGCTTCTGCACCTCTACCAATCCATCGATTCGGAAAATGATTACTCAACCAATTACGACACCTTCTATCAAAGTGTGGTGGAGCTCCATCGTGCATAAAAAATAAACATCTTCGCTCGTTTAGCGTTAAATCTTCTAATATCTCGAATAAGGAATTGTTTAAAAAATCAAGATACATATCACCATTTAAATTTCCAGGTAGAATATGATAACCTATTAATTTGTTACCTAAAGTTGCTGCCCAAACATTAACTTTAAATGAGTGTTGGTAATGTGTTACCCTTTTGACTCGTGGATTCTCATCACACCAGTAGTGTGCATTATGGGAGTTAAACATACCTTGTCGCGTAAAGGTGGCCTCGTCCGTAAAAAGAATGCATTTTAAAACATTTGGATTGTGGGCTGTCCTTTGTTGCAATGTTTCACAAAAATCCACTCTAACCGGTAGATCATCTGGCAAGAGCTCTTGGACTTGTCTGTAATGATAAGGATGTAGTTGCTCTTCTTTCAGTATCCGCCAAGTACTTGAAGAAGAAGTATTTGTTTGTCTTGCTATATTCCTTACGCTAACTGTTGGATCTTGATCAAGTAAATTTAAAATATTATTTTCTTTATTAATTGTTCTTGTTGTTCTTGGTCTACCAGAATTTATTTTATTTGGTCTAACATTCACAGTTTCTCGACAACGTCGTTCAACGGCTCTAAATGTTTTTTTACTTGGTAAGTTTCTTCTAGGAAACTTTTCTGCATAACGTGTCACAGCTGCACTAGAACATCCTAAACATTCGCCTAAGGTTAATAACATGTCAGTGTATTCAACATTTGAGTACATTTTGATTTGATTTGACAAATAACAAGGTTTCAAAACTCTAATTATTTTTGATTTATCGTCATAACAATCAATAAATGTCAGATTTCCATGGCACACTTGGAGAAAATAGTATACCTATTAGAAGTTTATCATTACTACCAGCATCAATTATTACTTCATAATTTTCAAATCAAAATATTCCGAAAACGGTACACAGTATCGAGTTTTACCAAGAGTACCTTTTTCGTGTAAAATTGAATGATGTTTAAGTTTACTTGAAATTTTGATTAATAATTATACTCTTAAAAAAGTTATATTGACTAATACTTAGTACTATCCGTGTAACTAGCGCCCTATATGAGAATCAGATATAAAAACAAAATTATGGGATGTATCAGCTTCCAAAACATATTTGTATAAAATTTCATTACAATGTTGCCAGTAGTTTCGGCAAAATCGTAAAAAATGCGTAAAAGTTTTTTTCTTCAACGCCCTGTATCTTGAAAACGGATGGCGTTACAAAAATTTTTTACTAAGCAAACCCCAATTATTTTTCAGTTTTTACCTACCCTAGAGACGGGGTTACCTTTTTTTGAAACACCCTGTATATCTGCTGTAGAGTAAAGATATGGTCCTAGACGCTATGTGCTGGCCTAAAACCACTTTGAATATCTGCTAATCTAGGCTCGATTAAATTCCGGAGCTTCCGTTCTAGTATAATTTCATAGACGTTTAATGTTGAGCAGAGCAGTGATATGCCTCTGCACTTTCCACATTCTCTTGAATCTTCTTTTTTGTGTATAGGCCATGTGTTATAGCCATGTTTCAGTCTCGGTATTTTTTTAGTTTTCCATGTTAGGTTTAAGAGTTTATAAAGTTCCTTTTTACCCAGTTATCCCAGATATTTCAATATCTCGGCATCTAATCCATCTATACCTGCAGCTTTACCTATTTTTAGTTGGGCTAAGGCATCTTCCACTTCATTCATTTGTATTTTATTGTCTCCAATCACATCTTGTTCTTTTGTGGTTGTATTGTTTATCTTTGCTTTTTTACTTTCTGCTGTTGTCTCGTATTTGCTTAAAAGTTCCATAAAATTATATTCAATAAAGTTCCAATACACAACTTTCATTTTTAGGCTTTCCCAAGGATCATATTTACGAAACTAGAGCAACCCTATTTTCTTTAGCATATCCATTAGACGACATTTGTCCAGTGGTTGTTAACCAATCTGGAGCATTAAATATTCTAAACAATACTAATATAGAAGTTGTGTTTACGAGCGATGGTCCTAGTATATGCATGATATACGATTCCAATTCCAAACAACACAGTATATATAGGATAAGAAAAGTTAGACCTGATGAAAGAGAGTTTGGAGATAGGATCGCAAATATTTCTGCTAGTCAATCTAATAAGGTAAGTGTTTATTAGAATTATTCAAGAGACCATTTTTAGCGACGAAGAACATTTTTATTAGCGATATACAATCGACAGTTCATCACAAATAAAATCTTTTTTGTTTTGTCGCAAGTCTGTAACACTCACTCACAGATTTTTTATTGAAATGTTTTTCATGGGTCTTGTGTCGTTTATTTAGCACTACTAAAAATGTCTGTGTTTAATTATAATGTGCTTTGTCACTCTTTTAATGTACTGCTATATTTTTTGTATATATTATTCTAATTGATAAAATAAGCATAGTTAGTGAAAATGGAAGCCTACTAATAAACTTCGCTGCTAACTAGGAAATGAGCATAAGCTCAACCTTTTTCCCTAAATGAGACATTCATAATGCCACATGGCTCTCATCGAATGGTCAAACAACCAACCAGATAGATCATATGTTAATAGACGGAAGAGCGTCAACAAACATGGGAGCATGTATGCGGCTCGGGCTCGGATCACTTTCTATTACAAATAAAATTTAGATGCTGTATAAACAGACAGGAGAAGAAAAAACACAAACAGTTCAAAAAATTAAACCTGGACAACCTGAAAAATTCCAAAATAGAAAAACGATTGCAAGAAGAATTGAATGGAGAACTCCTAGAAAAAATGGAGGAAACAATACAAGAAGAATATAATAAGATTAAGATGATAACATGGTAAACGGCTAAAAGAGTGATAGTAATTAAAAATTATAAAAAAAGAGCTTTGATTTGATGAAGAATGAATGATGAAGAACAAGCAATAGACAAAAAAAAAAATAAAATATATGTGCAGTATACTCAAACAAGAACACGAGAAAGGCTCGAAAAATTTAAAGAATGAAGAACGATAGGAAAAATATGTAGTTAGTAGTTAAATATTATTGCATTGAAAAGGTCTTTGGATTTTATTTTGTAGAGTGGCTATGACAATGCATACTATTCATACTTAATGCTACAATGTCTACTTATTATAAAAACGCAACATTTTTTTAGCTAAAAAGTCGACTCTCAATGTGGGAAAATGTAGTAAGCCCAAGAAGTAGTGTCCCTTCCACACCTGCGAATACTAATATATCTAACATAGGTCATTTACTCACTTCTAGGTCTCAAAGTTCAATGGCAATGATGAGGTAAGTAATAATAATAAGTATTTCATTATGGAATAGTAGAATACTATACTTTTTCGGCATTATCACGAGGAACAAACAACTGGACAATCTCAGGAACGAATAATACACTCAAGAGCATCAACACTGTAATTCGTTTTAGCTTATCACTACGTGGAAAACGTAGAGCTTGATGTTAGAAAAATATTATGTACATATTACATTAATATTGATATGAGTATTTTTATTTTCAGTCGGTGTCAATCTCCAGGTGTTTCTTATAATAGTCCATGGCAAGCGCAGAATTCGAAAATCAATACGAGTTTAAAAAATTCGACAATATCCAATAAGTCTTATTTTGATTTATCTAAAAATGTGTCATATCTTCGTGCCATGCCCACCGTTTGTTTGGATTATTTGTGGACTGATACATATTCAATACAGTAAGTATTATTTTTGTAATTTAAGTTTAAGTGTAAATAAATAAGTAAAAACCGGCTAAGTTCAAAATGTTAATGTTTTAAAAACTAAAAAACGTTTTAAGTAACATCTCTGTATGGAGACAATCTATGACTGGTTTCGGAACGAAAATTCTACTTTAAATAGATGAAAGATATACATAACATTTTGCCCTGTCTATTATGTTGAAGCGATCATTGTCCAGGATGTAAATACGGGAGGTATACAAAGAGTAAATAAATGAGAATAGATTCGAATAAATGAAAATTTAAATTAAAGAATAAATATTACAGAGAATAGTTGATCCAAAAGTTGAGTGTCAAGAGTAAAACAAACCAGAAAGTTGACAACCTATTAAAATCAAGAAATTTGAATACAATAATTATTTGAAGAAAAATAACAACTTTGTGATGTTTATAACGTTACAGATTTTAAAATAGGACAAAATCCTTTGTAAAAGGTATAACATTTGATTAAAATTCCTTTAAAGGGCTACATCACAACAAAACGTTTTCGATTTTTATAAAAAATCATCATCAGTGTTAGATAAACTGGATGCTAGCCGAGCCACAAAAGAAAAATATCCGGGTAAAAACCCTTTAAATACAATATCGATATTTTTCTTTTGTGGCTCAGCTAGCATCCAGTTTATCTAACACTGATGATGATTTTTTATAAAAATCGAAAACGTTTTGTTGTCATGTAGCCCTTTAAAGGGATTTTAATAAAATTTTATACCTTTTACAAAGGATTTTGTCCAATTTTGTGATTGATGGTATACAGCCAACTACAGGAAAAACATTTTCTTTTCCTTGTGGATTTTGTTACAGATTTTATTGCACCCCTCTAACGAGAAATATTGTAATAGTTTAAAACTTGTTTTTTAATTTCACACATAATCTAAAATCTTTAAAAAAAATTTAATTTAACCTTTTTATTTTTAGAGATAGTAACACTGCAGCTGCAGCATCCAAGGTATTTTTTATGGATGACGTTATGGACCAAAAATATTTGTGTTATATTCTAGAATCTAGATCTCAGTTATCAATAGTCAAAGTAGATATTCGGAATAACGATATAAAATTTGGAATATTAACGAGTATTAGTGCGAAAGATGCTGCTCCGATACCAGTAAGTATAAAAATAGAGTCACATTAGTGCTGAACAAGACATAGGCCATAATTAACTTTTATCGTCATACTACTTTTATTACTCACCCATTTTATATTTGCAAAAATTATACGAGCAGTTAACCGTGCTTTGGAGGGCACGTTAAGCCGTCGGTTCCCCTAAGCTAGTGTGCATCGACAGTAGCTACTTCAAACAGGGTTAAAGATGCAAGTGGTTACGGAATCTGTCCGAAAGGATCTTCCTGGCAAAATTACCATACGATGTTATTATATTTGCAAGTTATTCAGTTATACAGCTATTTTAGTTGGTGGAACTAATAATTCACTACAGAAATTTGGATGAATCAGTGAAAACGGCCATAAAATAGAAAGAGTAAAATCATCCTACCTTGGTTCGAATGTCAGTAAAAGGGCAGCAACAGTTCTAGATATTTTCCCATGTAAAATCCCATAAGAAATCGCTAAGGTCCATTCTGGTCATTTTTGACGCTTTTTGCGCAAAGCTGACTACAGACTGACTCGACCTGACTACAGGCTGACTCGACGCTGAGTCGAGTCAGCGGTGAGTCAGCCTGTAGTCAGCTTTGCGCAAAAAGCGTCAAAAATGACCAGAATGGACCTTGTTGTCTAGAAAATATCTAGAACTGTTGCTGCCCTTTTACTAACGTCAATGAAAATTGGGACCATTCCCTAGAAATCAAATGTAAGATCTGCATATAAAAAAGTGGCTAAGCTATTCAAATGTCATGATTTATCAATAACCATCCAAATAAGGTTATTACCGGGTTATATTTTTCCTATACTATTTTACGGAGTTAAGTCGTGGACTCTGACAGACGCTGCCTGCGAGTGAATTGAGGCTAAAATCGAAATGTGGCGTTATCGTCGAATCCTGAAGATATCTTCGACCACGTTACTAATCAGGGTGTTTTGTTGAGAATATAAAAAGAAAATGAGCTGTTAACCACAATAAAAACAGCCAATATCGAATACCTTGGTCACATCATGAGGTACAGTATAAGATATGGACTGCTCCACCTAATCTTATAAGTAAAATAATGAGGAAAACGAGGACCAGGAAGGCGAAGGATTTCCTGGCTGAAAAATCTACGTACGTGGTTCTACACAACAACTACAAATCTTTTTAAAGCAGCAGTGTGCAAAGTACAGATTGCCATGATGGTCGCCAACATCCGAAACGGATAGGCACTACAAGAAGAATATAAAAATACAACTTTGGTATGGTTTTTGGTGAACATATTAAAATATTTAGAAGTTATGAGTATGTCGTTACCCCTTTATTGTATTGGTTTATAGATCTCTAATAGGCTATTGATTATGTTCAAAATAAAAGAGCTAAAAGGAACTACAACGTTAACGGAATTTTATTGTCTCATATGGTCAATGGACCCCTAAACTTGAAAAATCCGCGGAGTGCTACCATTTAAATAGGTGCGTTTTTGAGAAAGGGGTGAATTAGTCCCTAGGCACAGGGTGAATTAGGGTGAGTTCTATACACTTTTGGTACAAACCTGTCTACAGGAAAATTGTTCCAGGTTAAATTTACTATCGAAATATCACACTTTAAAGTCAAAAATATTTTTTTACACAAAATATACTCAAAATTAAAACAATAAAAAAACACGAAAGAAAGCCATTTTGTTTTTTGCCCCATAACTTTTTTCTACAGGGATATAGGTATAGGTATTGCTTCAGCGGAAAATAACTCCCATCCTTCTTCTTTAAAATGACGTTTAGTAGAAGTCTCTACGATTTACAGTTTCCGAAATAGGATTTGTCAAAGTTTGTCGCTCACAGCATTTTTGTGCCATTTTCCTCATTATTTCGCACATATTGCTCTGTAACTTTTTTCTACGCGTTTCTAGGTATATGCAATGGTACATTTAGTAGCAAGAGAAGTTAATTACCTTTAAAATGGTATATTGTATAAGGTTGCACGACTATTTTTAAGCAAGTTATGCTTTTTCAAAGTTTTATACTTTAATGATTTTTAATATTTTTTATGATTATTTTTTAAATTTTTCATTATGACTTTTTTTCTTGTAAAGTTAGGTATATACATTGTGAAATAAATAAAAGCATATTCTCTTTACTTTAAAATGGTGTATTGCAAAAAATTATAGGACTATTTTTAAACAAGATATCCGTAAGATATCCAAGAGTATCCGTAATTTGAGAAAAATTTTAATTTTTTTTATTTTTTTAATCGGAAGAATATAATTGCACATTATAACATCATTGTTAATTCCAAATAACTTTTCTTAATAACCCTTTTCGATATTGTGAAATATAAAGGTACTTTACCCTTGAGCGAAATTCATATTTTTTAATTTACCTTGTACACTATTGATAAAATTGTATATCTGATGATTGCAGCTTAGGTTTTAAACTATGCAGAGCATTTTATTATGAATAACTTTTTTTCATAAAGTTAATCATAAAGAAGTTTTCATATGGTTCCAACTTAATGCGACCTATTGCACGTGTATCTGTCACACTTTGAAAAGCATATTATCTTGTTTAAAAATAGATTTTTTTATAATACACCATTTTAAAGTAAAGAAAATAGGCTTTTTTTATAATACACCATTTTAAAGTAAAGAAAATGGGCTTTTGTTTTTATTGCACAATGTATATTCCTAAATATACAATAAAAGAAGTTATAATGGGAAATTTAAAAATAATCGTAAAATATATCAAAAATCATTAAAAGTATAAAATTTTGAAGAACTATATCTTGCTTAAAATTAGTCATACCGCCTTATAGAATAGACCATTTTAAAGATAATTGACTTTTCTTCCTATTTAATGTAACTTGAATATACCTAAAGCTGCGTAGAACAATGATTGCGAAGTAACAAGGAAAAGTCCCAAAATCGCTGTGAGTGGCGAACTTTGAAAAATCATATTTTGGAAACTTTAAACCATAGGGACTTCTACCAAATGTCAGTTTAAAGAGAAAAGAGGAACTTTTTTTTTCTGTGAAGCAATGTCTATGCCTTCATCCCCGTGGAAAAAAGTTATGGGGCAAAAAACAAAATTGCTATCTTTCGTGTTTTTTTCTTGCTTTTCTTTTGAATATATTTTGTGTAAAAAAAATATTTTTGACTTTAAAGTGTGATATTTCGATAGTAAATTTAACCTGGAACAATTTTCCTGTAGACGTGTTTGCACCAAACGTGCATAGAACTCACCCTAATTCGCCCTGTGTTTAAGGACTAATTCACCCCTTTCTCAAAAACTCACCCCTTTAAATGGTAACACTCCGCGGTTTTTTCATATTTAGAGGTCCATTGACTATATGAAACAATAAAACCCCGTTAACGTCGTAATTCCTTTCTAAAATACATAATCAATAGCCTATAAGTAATATTACATAGATAGTACTATACTCATCACAATTTTATTCCCTATGTAGTTTATGTAGCTTCTTAACCAAAATATGTCGTTTCTGTTTCAGCATTTACATATGTTAGCCATTTTGGAGCATAGCGGTAATGTTACTCTTTATTCAGGATTAAACGTTATTGGCAAATTACATATAGGAGGTACTTTAGCACAACATATGCCTTCGCCGATTGCAAAACGCCATACGCTACAAGTTAATTCTCCATATCCAAGGTAGGTATTCAATCCATCATCATCATCAGCCCATAGTCGTCCACTGCTGAACATAGGCCTCCTCGAAAAACTTCCATTTAGATCTATCCTTCGTTTTTCTTCGTTTCTTACCCTATCTCTTAACGTTATGCCCAACAATGATATTTCCATTCTACGTTGCGTCACTTGTAGTTTTCGTGCAGATGTCCTTGTTAGGGTAAGTGTCTCTGCGCCATATGTAAGAACAGGCAGGACACATTGATTAAAGGCTCTTCTTTTTAAGCTGATAGGTTTATCACCTTTAAAAATATCACGTAGTCTTCCATATGCTGCCCATCCCAGAGTTATTCTTCTTAGAAGCTCAGCAGTTTGATTGTCTCTGCTAATTTTTACCGTATGTCCAAGGTATATGTAGCCGTCAACAACTTCAATTTCGACGTTTTCTACTTTTAAAGGATGGCTCGGAACTAAATTCGTCATCATTTTGGTCTTTTGGTAATTAATATTTAGACCTACTCTACGTGCTGCATCGCGGAGTTCATTCAACATATCATTGGCAGTTTTTAGGTCATCTGAAATCAGAACAATATCATCTGCGAATCTTAGATGACTAAGCATCTCACCATCGATATTTATTACTTTATTTTCCCATTCCAGTGATTTCAAAGCATGTTCAAGTACAGTAATAAACAACTTAGGCGACATAGTATCTCTCTGTCGAATACCTCTCCTGATATATATCTTATTGGTAGGACCGTGCAGATTTATAGTTGTTGTAGCATTTCTGTATACATTTTCTATAATATTTGTGTACCTATGATCAATTCGACCTTCTTCCAATGCCTTAAGTAGTGCGGGTACTTCGATAGTATCAAACGCTTTATGGAGGTATTCAATTCAAATAAATAAAATATACTTCCCGTCATAAAAAACTGGTACACTTTTTTTTCCCAATGTAAACCTGTGTTCAGACTGGATACAAGAGTTCGTGAATCTCTTCGTTGTCGCCATAACAGATAACGGAATTGCACTAAATCTAAATACAAAAAAATAACGTTCAAAAATGTATAAAGGTTTTAGATAGGTATTATTTTTATCACTACCAATTGACGAAACCTGGGAAAGCTTGGACGAAGATGAAAATTTATAACTAAATTTATTTTTCAGTGCCCAGAAGATTACAAGAAGTGATTAATAATAATGGAGCTATGACAAAATATTAATATTTCAGCAGTTTCGAATTGTAATACATACATAATATATTTAAATTCCACACTTGTTCACTGTAAAAGTTATTCATATTGTATTAATTTCAAATCATTTTTTTTTTATTTTTCCCGTGTGTTTATTCTAGTATAACACAACTTAATAGAGTTTTGTATTTACAATACAATTTACGAGAAACCAATCACGCCTCTCGATTTTAATTTAAACTAATAATTTAAAAATGTATAAATATTTTCAATTTCTTTGCAACACGAAAATGCAGCAGCTGCATAATACTCTGGTTAAATTGGAGAGTGCAGGAAGAGTCTATACCGGTTTCGGAGGTCTTTTCCCCCTCATCAGTAGTCCCATATCCTCTTCTCTCCGATTTCCCCTGGGCCCTATCTCCTATCATACTTTGGGCCGTTCCGAATTGCATAGAAAGAAATGTCACGGATGAACTAGGGTAATCTACCGAAAAACAAAGTAAGTTATCAATCGAAGTAGCACAGAAAACGACAATAAATATCGCCTCCGTACCACCAGATTGACAACAGGTGGAATACTTTCTTTGGTTACACCTCCTGAGATTTTCAAAATTTATAAATCATACAGGGTGCCGAGGAAATTAAGATGAGAGAATTTTAAATAATTCACAACTCATCTACTCAGCGTGGTAAAGCTCCAACAAGAAAGATTCCTTAATATTCAAACAAAAGAGTAAATGAATTAAAAATGTATAAACATTCTCAATTTCTTTGCAAAACGAAAATGCAGCAGCTGCATAATACTCTGGTTAAATCGGAGAGTGCAGGAAGAGCCTATACCGGTTTCGGAGGTCTTTTCCCCCTAGAAGGACCCCCCTTTTTCCGAAGAGGATATGGGACTACTGATGAGGGGGAAAAGACCTCCGAAACCGGTATAGACTCTTCCTGCACTCTCCAATGTAACCAGAGTATTATACAGCTGCTGCATTTTCGTGTTGCAAAGAAATTGAAAATGTTTATACATTTTTAATTCATTTACTCTTTTGTTTAAGTATTAAGGAATCTTTCTTGTTGGAGCTTTTACCACGCTGAGCAGATGAGTTGTGAGTTATTTAAAATTCTCTCATCTTAATTTCCTCGGCATCCTGTATGATTTATAATTTTTGAAAATCTCGGGAGGTTGTAATCAAAGAAAGTATTCCACCTGTTGTCAATCTGGTGGTATGGAAACGGTATTTATTGTCGTTTTCTGTGCTACTTCGATTGATAACTTACTTTGTTATAATAATTTAAAGTTATGTCTAGATTTATTAACTATCATTATTTTTAAATTGAAATATTTTCATAAATTATAATAAAACACGAATCAATAATCAATCTATGGGTACTTAATTGAGATGACTGGCAACGTTGCCCTAGAAATTAGAATGACACATTTGACAAGATCAACTCACACAACTTGAAAAACGCGATTTTCGGTTATAAGAGTTGTACCAGTTTTTTTGACGCGAAGTGTGCAGCACTATAATTACCGGATCGGATTCAGGTGTAACCAGAATTTTTTTCCAGCGTAAGAAATAGTTAGTTTTCCGGTTCTTTAGATTTCTCTTTGCTTTTAATAGATGTCGCTATTGTGTCCTTTTGCAAATTATTTCTTATTAATCGAAAGTCAAATAAGTCAGGAAATAAAATTCGAAATTATTTATCCTTTGAGCTTTTTAAGTTGGAAAAATAAAGCATAACGGAGTGGCGAAATACTCGACAAGGAAAACCTAAAATTGCGTTTCACGTCCTGTCATTCGCCGTTATAACAATTTTAGCGAATTATTTCCTTTAATATCCACAAAAGTGAATAAAATATAAACTAAAAGAAAAGAAAGGATGGTTCAGATTTGATTACAGTACAGAGCATCTACTATGTGGTTATACATGATACTATAAATAACGAGATAGTATCTTCCTGTAGCGCAAATATATCCGAATTCGCGCATGATGACGTAACTGGAGACCGGAAGTAGAATTTGAATTCTTGTTAAAGTTAAATGAGATTTGTATGCATTCTGTGATGGAATTATTCAATTAGAAAAATAACGTTAAACTTCAATGTATTCGAAAAAAATTTAGTGTCGAGATTCCTGTCAAAATAACTGTCAAAGGTAAAATATAAAATACACTTAGCTTACAACCGCGAACAATTCAAACTAATCGAACATTACGAATGATTACGAACCATTATCCACCTCTGCCACCTCTTTTTTGTGATTTTGAACCACTACTTTCAAAGTTCCTAATCCAAGTCTTGTAACTTGGTCTTGTAAACGGGGCGGCAAATGGTAGTGTAAACGAAAGACTCGTTATACACGCACAAAACTTTCACCATTTTTGTAATAAGCTTTCACAGCAAATGCGCGTTGTTCACCCGTCCACGTCTCCGTGATAACTAAACTTCCCACTCTCTAGATTCACAACGTTTACGTCGCAAGCCCGCGGCTCCTCTATTTTATCGTCAACATCGTTGCCAAATCGTACCGTTTCACTGAATCACCCTGTAAAAATAATTTATAAATTGATATTTTTAGACGCAGTAGTTTGCTGCCTCATTTAAAATCGGATCCTAAATTTGAAGAACATCTATTATCTCCGGTATTACCTGCAATGCCAAGTATAATTTCAAGAAATCCTGTGATTCAGATGAACTTGGCGGAACGTAAGTAAAAATTATTGAAGATAAGTCCGATAAGTACTTAGCCTCCAACAGAATAACGAAAATTTTGGAAAAGTAGTGATTTATTTTTTAAAATTGTCTCCTTTTAGCTTGATAAACTCGATCCAGCGATGCTCTAACGTCTTTAACCCGTCTGAAAAATACTTTTTCTGCAAAGTAGGCTTCCACGGCGGCCATGAGCTCCTCATTCGACTAAAATTTTAAATTTCTGCTCGACGAATGACTTTTTCAAGTTTGGAAACAAAAGGGAGTCGTACAGGGCCAAATCTGGAGAATACGGTGGATAGGGCAATAGTTCTGTGGTGCTAAGGCAAAACCCGATATATAAAGAACGTTATTTTGCACCAGTTGAGTTTAAAAGTTCGCGGTGTTGTTGTAATAGTGGACATATCGGAAACTAATTTGATCCTCTACTGGTTATATGGGTGCATTTAGCCATGTTGGGTTTTGTCATCATATTCTTCATCGCTCAATGTACAGCTGGTTCCTAAAAAAACTGATACGACTCTTAGTAAGATTTGATTATTTTGAGCAGTGTATTTGATTGGTCTGACATTATATTATATATTTATTATGACAGACTGTCAAGTTAAAATAAACAAACGAACAACTGATTACATATGTTAATTCATAGATTGTAATAATTATTAAGGTCTAAATTTTTATATTATTTTGAATTTCTGCATTTTATATTATATAGAGTTATATATGAGGCGCTTAGTGCAAGAGTGGCCTAACTCGTAAAAACTGATACTGAGAAAAAGACGATTTAGTTTTTATTAAATATGACCACTCTCTTTTCTGTAAGGATTATTATCCTTAGTTTTAAATTTCAACACCTTAAATTAAGTTAATAAATTTCATTTTACATTAATATCACAAAAAAGAAAAATTTTCAAAACATTTTTGAAAAAAAAATTGTAGGCCACTTTTGCACTAACATTATATAAATAAAAAAAATAAAGTGCGTTTTTGCATAAAATATATTTTTACAATACTTGTATACAAAAAATGAACAAAAGTCAAAACAATGCCCGTAACTAATTTTTTTTTATAAACATTTATTCCACTATTTGTTCGGAATCTTCTATAGCGTAAAACACATTATCTTCATCATTATTTTGTATACGTTGACCTGAGTTTTAACATTTAGGTTGTTATAAAAGTTATGTAAATAGGGTGGTACATACACCAACAAATCTTGTAAATTGCTAAATTTAGCTGCTTCAATGTCTCTGCCCTTTGGGTATAAAAGTGGAAGTTTTCCAATAAACGTAGATATATTGCGCTTCGTAATATCTATATGTTTAAAAATAACATCCGGATTGTTAGATTCTTTATAATGTAATTGTAATGGTTCAGTTAAAGAGTATCGCAACCATTGCATTTTTAACTAGTTGACCGATTCACCCTCGACAGTCTTTTTACGATTAGTAATGGTTTTCTCTAATGGAACACTACTCACGAAATCGTTGCTGGTCATTTCTACTACTGTGAATGGTTTTTGTTTTTTGGCTGTCCTAATCACTCTGGTCCAATCTTCAGGTACATAGATATCATTAAAAGTTTTTTTGTTCTTCTCTATGATCCCAAACTCACGGTCACAGGCTAGATATGAATGCCCCGACACCAAAAATTTATGGACAATTTGCTGGACTTTTGATATCTTGTTTTGTATGATATAATTACAGAATAGAGACATTTTGATATTCCTATTCTGCCCTCCGCATTGGTCACTAGACATAATTAATTTTGACGTGTTAACATAGTTTTTAATATAATGCTGTATGCAAGATCCAATCTCTTGATGTCCTCTAGATGCTATGGCTTCATGCTAAACGTACATGTGGGCCTGATTGCTTGACAAGTTGTGGATACCTAAACAGTATGTCCACAACTGTCTTTTGTAGTAACATACCCCAGTTGAAAGATGAGGAGTAGGTACTGTAGACATGAGATCAAACGCTATTATAGTGACATCGTTTTCAGCTATTTTACCCAACTCCGAATCCAATGCCATCCCAGCACGTGCGATTTTTGCCTTTCGAAGATGCAATTCTTTCTCTAACTGTAAACTTGCTAAAGTAACTTCAGAAGTTTCTGTTTTTATTTTTTGTTCAAATTCGTCACATCTTCTACAACTGTCAGATATAGGTGCATGAAAAGTTAAATTAAATTTTTTTCTGAAAACATCTCTAAAAACAAATTGTGACGCAGGATCATTTGTTCCTTGTTTGTATAAGGAATACATAGTTGACAGATTTAAAGTGGGAGCCAAATAACAAAGATTGGGATTTTTTGTTCTAGAATAGCGTGACTGATATTTTGGGAATCTCGAAATAAAATTAAAAATATTGTCAAGTTTCTCCTGACTTGTTTTATTATGAGGCTCCTTTTTTCCTCGTTTATCCTTAGAAGGTGTACCACCTTGCTCCTTAATATTCAAAGCACGTGTAAGCCGACCATCTGAAACCCTCAGGACTTTTTTAAAAAACTCCTTGCAAACTGGAATCTCTATGCCTCTTTCTCTTGTCAAATAATATCGTCTTGTGTATTTTCTGGAGTCACTTTGAGCAGTATTGGCTAATTATGAAGTAAGTTTGATTTGGCCACATAAATAAGACGTCTGTAAATCATAATTGGTGAGTTTATAGAAATCTTTAAAAATAGTTTCACGCTGTTGAAGAGTAATAAGTTTATGGCATTCTTTAAAGCAGCGGCAGTCGGATGGATCAAATTGTTTGGCAGCAACTACCTTACCCTTAATGGTTATATACTCACGTCCACTGTTTCGTAATTTTTTTCTTATATTACGTTGCCATTGACTTTTATCTGCAAATTTGCGCCGAGGACCACGTTTCTTACTTCTTGGAATTTCTCCAGGATTTGCAATATCGGTAGACTGAAAATTGCTTTGTAAATTCTCATCAGCCACCAGCACCTTTTCATTTTCAGCTAAAACAAAGTTTATTAGTTTCTCGCAAATGATTATAATAATAATAAAATACCTGTACTTTTTTCACTTGACGATTCTTCTATATCAGAAGGATTGTAGCTGGAACCTGAATCTGCAAATGGATCATCAATACTAGAGATATCACTGTCATCAAAGATATTATTGCTTTTGCCTGAAAGAGATAAGTTACAGTAATTCAGCCGTGTATTAAAATATACTTTTTAACACCTTATTCCAAAATGTCTGCTTTTACTTTTAATAATATTACTACTTAAGAAAATGATCTGGATAATATATTTACCTGATGTGGATGGAATATCCATAATGAAACTTCCAAATAACTAAAGTTAAACAATTAAAGTATACACGAGCTGTTAAAAAACAAATAATAATTTTAAGGTTAAAAGATAGGCCACTAGTGCACACGAGAAATTGAAACACATAGATAAGCACGAACGTTGGGCTATTACTGCACAACCGTTTGTCAACAAATCGTAATACGCCAAAGTGACCTTCACCATTCCTCTATCGTCATTTTAATCAAATCGATGTGGGCCACTATTGCACACGATAGATTAATAAAAATACTAACGCTCGGTGTTATTAACTCAAATATCATTTTTTTTAGTTAGGCCACTTTTGCACTATGCGCCTCATATATTAGAGTATATAAATGACAGTTTTTACATAAAATAGGGTTGTTGTTATCATTTTTATTATTATTGAGGAATAAAACAAACGACTTAACTCAACAATGTGTATATTAAAGCAAGAATTGTAACCAAATTAAAAGATAACTGGGCACTATCAGAGGCAGAAAAACAATTTAACATAAGCAGAACCACAGATTTTCTATTAATAAAAAATGGAAAGAACAAGAAACTCTCGAAAGAAATCGAGGGTCTCGAAGACCAAAACTACTTATACTAAATTTAGGTATGTAAAAATAAAATTAATATGTTGTAATATCTCCATCAGCAGTGATAACAGCTTGTAGTCTTTGGTCCATCTGCGTGAAAGGAACTATGAAATTGTCTTCTTCAGAGTGCTCTTCCCAAACCTTGCGTTCTTTCGAGAGTTTCTTGTTCTCTCCATCTTTTATTAATATTAAAAACGGTTGTTCTGCTTACGTTAAAATGATTCGCTACGGCAGATAGTGACAACCATCTTCTAATTTCGTTACAATTCTTGATTTTAGTTCTTTGCCAGCATGTGGAGCCATTTTTTGAGGTTGAACAGAATAAGTTATCTGACAAATTTTAAGATTTGGCAGTGACAGTGACAGTATGTAAATAATAAGTATTTATCCTTCAAAATACACTGCTCAATTTTCTACAAAATACACTTTAAGAGTCGTATCAGTTTTTTTTTTGGAACCATCTGTACATATTGGCATTAAAAACGAAAAATCGATAATGAGTCAGTGCGTTGTCACGGTGGAAGAGCACTTGTTTCTTTCCCAATTGGGGCTATTTTTTTTTTGCAAGTCGGCAAGTATAACGCAGCATAGTAAAGCCCTGGGATCGTTTTGTCCTTTTTCAGGAAGCTGATATAGCTTTATGAATCCCAGAAAACGATAGCCATGACCTTTCCGGCCAATAGGACAGTCAAGTTTTGTCGACTGTTTTGAACCAACGTAGAAACTCTTTCATATTACGCTTAAACAGCCTCAGACATTGCTCTGAAGTGGTCTCATGGTGGCGCTTGTTGATCTGAGTGCGAAAACGCGGCACCTTTCTCATGCCCAAAATTTCATGCAGGATATGAGTCACGCGATCTTTTGAGACTCCTACTGTCTTGCGAAATTTCAGTCGACGGTGTGCCAATAGGTGATCGTGTATTTTTTCACGTTATCCTCCGTGGTAGCCGTTTTCGGGGCACCTGGGCGTGACTTATCAAAAACCCGCGTAAGATCACGTTGAAACTCGACAAAACAATTGAAGACACAACTGCATGAAGGGTCTATGTGACAATTTTTTCAAAATATGTTTCTTTTGTTAAAAGTAAGTTGTTCAAACCTAGAAATCTTTCCAACAAGTCAAACACATTCTAAAATTAATATTTTCCAACTTACTAGAGCGTAAAGGATCTATGTACATAGTAAATTTTAAAATCTAAGTGCATAAAGGATCTATGTACAGTTGAGTCCGCGAGTCTTTACCCTTGCGTCATCATTTAAAGCATACGAAATAAGTCGGAAATTTACTAAACGCAAGTGGATATTATTCCGATCACTGGTTTTAGTATAAAATTTGACGTTATCAAATAAATATAATGTCAATTTTAAGTTTTGCTTTAAAATTTTGGTGCATAATTACAGCTACATTTGAAGTATCTTAATAAATTATTTTATTATCATTGATTAATAAATAAACAATTTATAAAAGAATTCAATAACATATTTTCTTTTTTGTTACTTTATTCACTTTGGCGGAAGCTTAAACACAAGCATTCAACTGTGTCAACAATGAGGTTAGCTTTGTACGTTGTCAAAATTTATCGTAAAATAACATAAACTTATTACAAAATTTCTAACTCCAATATAAAATTAGTTGTGAAAACAACTGTTTGTATACTATAAAAAACTTCAAAATGCAAAAATTCGACAAAATAACAGCAAAAAATTCAACAAACTGACAGCCACAAAAGTAAACAAACCAAAATGTCAGAAATTGTACTTAAAATATGTGAAGACATCCCCAATCGTCGTTCTTTGTACCTATCTCTTTTCAATGCACTGAGTCTAAATCGTTCATAAAAATAACATGTGTTTTTACTTAATAACAGACGGCAGCTGGTTTGTCATTAATGTCATGCGTGGAAGAGAATGATCCTAAATAAAAAGTATGTGTTTTATCTCGCCAGGTATTAATGACGCACGGGTAAAGACTCGCGGACTCAACTGTACACTTTTTATATATAAAAAATATATAATAAATGTTTTTTTTAAATATCGTTAATAAATATATTAGTTTTAGAATACCTATCCTATAAATTTAGTCTACTTAGATTTTATAGTAAAAAAGTTCTAGTATAAAAACTTTGACTTCATTTATCTCAATAACTTGAAAATGTCACATAGTCCCTTCATGCACTTGTGTCTTCAATTATGGTCGGTCGCCATCGAAAGAGAAAAGTCACCGTACACAGCATTCAAGCGCTCTTTGATTTTACTGGATGGTCTCCCTTCCGAAAACAATCGAATCACTGGCCGATATTCTTACTTTTCATTTTTCTAAAATCCTCAGACACGCTCGCTTCATTCTTGCAGTACCTTCTCCTATCGGAGGTTGGCTACCATCACAGCAATCTTAACTTTGTTGAATGCAGCTCTGAACAATTGTATTGAACTGCACCCGTTTCCTTGGATTATGGGCCTTAGCAGAGAGTACTTTTCCCTTCTCATTATATGGCCTAGATATTCCAGTTTTCTCATTTGTATGGTTTATGACTTCTCATTTTTTCCCACCTTCAGCCCGCTCGCTTCCACGCGCGGTCAAAACAAAACTACAACTACGAGTCTGATTCAGCTCACGGTTCTTAAGCGTCGTTTAAACACAACGATAAGTCACAGCAACTAGTTGTGATGACAAGTTGAAACGCTGTTTAGACGCTGCGATTCAATGCGATACCACCTTCAACCCAACTCCAACTTTGATAAGTTGTGCGATGCACCGTTTACACACAATGATAAGTTGCAACAACTCGATTGACCTTGATAAGTTGTGTGATTTATCGCTGTGTTTAAACGATCCTTTAGACATACTACGGTTGCCCAGATCGACGGTGGTGGGGAGACTTCAATTTTTGACTTCACGTCACAAGAATACAGAATCCCATATTTTTAAATGAGTTTCGATCATTGAATGTGTGTTATTGTGTATTTAAGTGTAGTATTTGTGTTATTATTAAATAATAAGACAAATAATACACATTTTATCTTATACTGGGTGGTGAATCGTAAAACGGGCCATAGGAAACTCAATGTAAAATTCTAAACTGTTGAATTCCTGCTTCCCTAATTATTTACCATCAAAAGTCATGAGAGAATATTTGGAGAGAATTGAAATCTGTATTAAAATCCAAAGTTAAATTTGTTTTACGATTTAAACGCATTCCAAAATTTTGAAAAATATAATACATTTGCCACAGTAGGTATTCAAATATCTGTGGCAAAAAGTTTATCTAATGCCATCCCCTCTTTGTGAACACACACACAGTAGGTATGTGTGTAAAAGTTAGGCCACACGTTACTATTTAACTGACAGTGCTTACACCACTGACTGAATAAAAAATCTTTGTTATTAATACTTTCTCCGCAGCTGAGGGTATCTTATCAACTGTATTGCTTTTAATCATAAAATAAAAATATTGACAGTTCAAAAATGTGAAAATAATAACTTCATTGTGACACATTATTGTACTGTGTGTGGCCTAATTTTTTTGCTGAAAAAAGGATTTTAAGCATTTTTACAAAATAGTTGTATTGCAAATCGTCCCTTAGCTAACAACACCGCATAAGTCATTTTTACCAACTTTACAGGAGACGAAAAAAACTACTTTTTGAAACATCGCCTAAGTTAAAAAAAATACCGTTAGTAAACACCGCTTAAGTTATTTTATTATCATTTCTTTCTATATTAATACGCGTAAATGAATAAACAATACTTTTATTATATAGCTTACCTCTTAATCTTCTATAAAAACTTCTTGGATAGTAGACTTTACAGCTGTAAAATTCACGTACAAACATAATAATCACTGATCGACTTGTGCGGTGTTGACCATGATACAGGTGTTGACGACTTGCGCGGTGTCACTACTTTTTCAATTACGGCATCTGATTGACTGAAATCTAAATCATGTGACAAATGGTTAGATGCGCAATGAGAAGATCTATCCAATGGTATTAAAATCTTAAAACCGTTAATTTTCGACTTGAGCGGTGTTGTAATCTAAGTGACGAAATTGTTTTCAATCCTCTACAAATAGTTTTTAACGTCTTTTGATATAAAATAATTAGGGAAGCAGGAATTCAACAGTTTAGAATTTTACATTGAGTTTCCTATGGCCCGTTTTCCAATTAACCACCCGGTATATCCTTGTTTACTTTATATTTTTGTATTTGTAATTTTGGTGTTGTTTCCCGTAAAAACTTATTTTGAATTATTCATGAAAGTTGCACATCGTACCTATTGTAGGAGTTTAAATAAGAATATATATTTATAAGGTAGAAAACGCTAAAATCCCATTATGTATTAACGTAATAATAATGTTGATGATATTTTAGAACGCCAGGTACAGGCTGTAGTGTTGCCAAATTTATTAGGTATCTATTATTTATTTAACTTCTTACAATAAATTATACAAGTAATTCTAACTCACATAATCCTAGCTGACCTCTAAGGATAGTATGTATTCAATAGTTAATCCAGTATTAATGGAAATTCATCGACAAATTTTCAGTGTAGAATGGAGGTTGAAGTCCTAAATTTCCGTAAATATTGCATGGATAAATATGAACAGTTTTCCATAATTAGGTATTATAATCCACTAATAAACATCTTTATTTCTTGACTACCTTGACTATTTTCCATACATCAAAGACATATAAATACCGATTAAGGGGAAGGAGCAAAATGGAAAATTTTGACGCACGTCAAAATTCTCAATGTGTTTTAAATGTATTCATTTTTTTCGAATCCTGAGAAAACTAACAAATATTTTTGAAAAATTTAAACGCAGAATGAAAGACTACATTATTACCGAGGGCCGAAAGTCCCTGAAAACTTCTATGTTTATTTTAATAAGTTACAGGGCTGAAAATAAAAGAGAAGTGTGATTTTTAACTGCAAATTTTTCATTCAAAAGAAACTTTTTATTTACTCTAAGGGACTTTCGGCCGTCGGTAATAACGTAATCTTTCATTCTGCGTTTAAATTTTTCTAAAATACTTATTAGTTTTCTCAGGATTCGAAAAAAATCATATTACGATTCAAATGACAGTATACTCGTCACGTAATCGCACCCTTAATGTTCATTGGTTAGTCGATCTGGGCAACCGTAGTAATGTCTAAGAACCGTGGATTCGGCTGAGATTTTGATATAGTCCGCCTACAAGAATTTATTATACTGTAGTAGATTTCTCTTGCAATAGTGGCGCCATCGGCCGGAGAGACTAAGTACTTATCGAACCACCCACGCTATAAAATATTATTCCCAAAAAGTAAAGTTATTATTTATATATTTTTCGTAGGAGATAACCAAAAAGTCGTTCTAAGCGGTCTTATAGATGCCATAGAAAACAGAGTAACCTTGAAATACTCCGACGGTACTTTTTATAGAATTACTCTGCCAAGTATGGCTTCAAGTTCTTTGATCGAAAGTTGCCTAGGTGCTTTACGGCACAACTTGGAAAAGGATCTAGCAACAGTGTTGTTATGTCGATGGTATTCCACGAAGAATGTAATAGGATCTAAGAATATTACTTTTGAACAGGAATGGACGATGTTTACTTCGTTGCTTTTTGGTAAGTGAAACACAAAACTTTACCCTATTTTATAGATTTGAGAGGGGGGGGTTGGTTTAAAATCAACATTTTAAGCACATTTTTGGGTAGAATTTTTTTTAATTAAATAAATATATTCAGTACAATTTTAACAGAATATTACAAAATATTCAAGGCAAAATATTGAAAAATAAAATATGCCAACGGTGGCAAATTTATGCAGACACCTCAAAAAAAAAATGGATTTTGCGGTGGACATCAGAACTCGTCGTTGCATCATGTGCAACAAAAATTTTTATTAGTTTATGAGTTTCTCTAGGTAACGCTGTAGAGTTTTTTAGTTTTAACGATTTTTGAGTTTTTGGTATCACTCAAACGTCAAAACAACGAATTTTTTCGTAAAAGGGACAAAATCAACATATTTCTTTTTTGTTAAACAAAAAATATCTCGACAGCGTTACCTCACGAAATGTCTAAAGAAAATCTATGCAAAATTTCAGGTCGATAGGTCAAGTAGTTTTTGAGTTACATTGTCCACCGCAATTGGAAAAAATTAGTTTTGAGAAACACGCGTTTAAAGTTTTGACAATTTTTATTTTCAATCTCTTTTTTGTCTGTCAAATCGTAAAGTGATGCACATTGGAATATGTTTTTGAATCGCGGAGTAATTTACAAAAGAGGAGGGGAACGGCTGAATTTCCGGTAATTTTGCTCTGATCAGTCTAATAAAAAATCGAAAATTTCAATATTTTCAAACCATACTCCCCTTCCCTTAGGCCCAAAAGGCACTTCGAATACATAATAATAATGTACCCATTTTTATTCCACTGTGATCAACATACTCGCACTACAGTTTTCAGTGCTTTTCCACATTTTTGTGCTTATTTTATTATGTCTTATATTTTAAGTCTGTTACATAGTATATCCTGGTTTTAGAACTTTTGGGCTACGAGGACGAACAGTACAGTGAAACTTCCCAGGAAGTCCCAACAACTCCAGCCAGCGTGAGGAAAAAGCAAAAATATTCAGAAGGAACCGACGAAGACTGGAGCTATCTCTGCAACTCCGACTACAAACAAATTTTTGGAAACCTCAATACCACACTTAAACTCGAAATTCCTATGTCTAAAGTAAAAGAAGAAACTAAAAGTCGAGAGAGTATTAACCCGATAGGACCGTTATTTCCGTATATGAAGATTGTCTTGGAGACTTTGCACTTGGTGTATGAAGACCTCAAGCTGAATACTCTAAGGACGGAGGAACTGTTACCTTTAATGACTTTTCTCAACAAGTTGTCTGTTGACTTGAATCTACCTGATTACAACTTACATTATTGGATGGACTTTCCGGATCACGCCATTCTGGCCGAAAGATCTGTAATACCACCAGATAAGATGAAGAATATCCACCCTGCATCGAAAGAATCACCTTTCAGTATTTTTAAATACATTTATGAAAAGATGGAAGGGAAATCTGTTGAACCGTGTGCATATTTAAACACGATCAATTCTAGATCAGCAGATATAATTCAGGCAAGTACTAGTATACGATAGATCTTGTTACTATTAACGTATTATGTTATTTTACTATTCTTCTTTATGGAAGATTCTAATGATTGATACCTCTATGGAGGATTGTCACTCCAACTTTTGCGAGGTCGTCCGATACTTCTTCTACCGATTGGTGATTGATCTCTTGCTATTTTAACCGCACGTGTCTGTCCCATTCTGTTTATGTGGTTATTCCATTCTTTTTTTCTGTTTAGTGTCCATTCGTTTATATTTTGTACGTCGTACGTTACATGTCCTTCTAATATCTTCACTCCTCTTTCGATCTCTCAGCGTATTTCCTGTAATTCTTCTCAGTACTCTCATATCTGCCGTTTCCAATAGTCTTTGTGTTGTAGCTGTATCGGGTCTTATTTCTGATGCATAACATGTGTATATCACTATTGTTCTTGCACTGTCTTTATAAATTCTTGACTTCATCTCAGTGTTAATATGGTTTCCTCCATTATTCCTCCAAAGCGTTAGTAAGGCCTCCTGCCAGTCTATTTGCTTTCTGTACTTAATTTCTCACTTCTTTGTCCAGGTCTCCCTAGCTTTTTTTATCAATTTTATGGCTTTGGTAGGGACCAATTAGCCAGACAATTTTTTAACTATTTATAATGGGAAATAAGCCACAATATTATTAAAAAATGATTTTTATTAACGATTCGACGATATAAATGAGTCAAATTAAATAAATTATTAGAAGAATTTTTTTACTAAGCAACAACATTTTTGTTTATGTTAGTAGTATTTTGTATTTTGACAACGGCACCCGATTTGGATTTAGATCTGTGGACTAATCTTTGTAGACTATCTTCATCTTGGGCTATCAGTATTGCGTCGTCTGTGTAACAGAATATTTTTACTTCTTTATTTCCCATATATTATATCCTCTTCCTTTGTTGACGCTTTTGATGTTCATCCATGATTAAATTGAAGAGCATAAAGCTCAATGCTCTATGCACTTCTTATTCACGTTGAGGTAATCCGCTCTACTTCAATAATTTTAACATTTTGGAACAGATAAAAAAATTCGTTCCCACCTCTATTTTTAAATTTCTGCGACAGTTATTACATTTTGGTTTAATTAGTTATTTTTTATTTATTATCTATTGTCTCTCTCTCTCTCACTCTGCCTCTCTATGGTGCGATGCCCGGTTTTCTTAGATAGCTTATCATTCGAGCTAGTCACCACTTTTTGTAGAGTGCTGAGAGAGCTAACATAAGATTGCAAAGTCGTCTTTCTCCACCAAAGTAAAGGATACTAGTTTAGTTTTACAATTCTTTGTGCAATGAAGGGCATATCGCATCTGATCCGCAACAGTATTGGAAAATTTTCGCCTAGTCACTATTACATTATCGTCTTCTTCTAAAGGTGCCTAGTTTCTAGAGATATTGGCGACATCTTATTCTATTCACAGCAGCTGGAAATATATCAGTTAACGTTAGACCAGTCCACTTCCTAAGATTGGTCAGCCAAGATATACGTCTACGTCCAGGGCATCTCTTGCCCTCAATCTTACCTTGTAGAGTCAACTGTAGAAGTCGGTATTTATTATTACGCATAATATGGCCAAAGTAAGCCAATCTTGTCCTTTGAGTGGAGTGGAGCCAGTAGTAGGATATTAGTAAGGGTTGGATTAAGGAATAGTTTGTTTAAAATTGAGGATGAAAAATATAAGATTATTTTTGCATGTGAAAAATTGAACAACTCCCCCTTGTACTATGATAGAATTGATCCAAAAGATGGCATAACCCAGACATCCAAAGTGAAAGTTATCCTCCTACACCAAAGTATTCTATATGGTCCACATAATGTTCACAAAAAGTCACACCATGAGCGTCGGGTTTGGGGGGAGAAATCGGTAAATTCGTAGTTTTTTACGTTTTTCGTCAATGTTTCTAAAACTGTGCGGTTTAGCATGAACAATCTTCTATACAAAAATGTTCAACATTAAATTTGAAATAAAAAAGGCCCTATGCATAATCCTTCTAAAATGAACGGTTCCAAAGTTACGGAGGTAGTACGTGTGGTCCAAAAAAAGGCCTAACCCAGACATCCAAAATAAAAGCTTTCCTCCTATACCAAATTGTTCTATATGGTCCACATATGGTTCAGTAAAAAGTTACACCATTTTTAATTTTGTGGAGGGGGGAGATGGGGGAGAAGTCGGTAAATTAGTAGTTTTTGAAGTTATACTTCTTTAGGCGCGATTGAGAGTAAAATTTTTCATAAATCTGCGCGCATGCGCACACATACAGCATGGCTTTTAGTTGCTAATCTTTAAAATTATGTATCAGCGCAAATAAGCCATTAAAATAATATATTAGTGTTTTTTAGTAAATGTATTATTTATTATAATTTTGTGTCTTTGGAATTGTCTTCCTTGGGAGTAAAATAATAAAACATCTATTTTTATATTTCACTTGTCACCGTGTGTGTAATTATGTATATCTGAAACGTCAGTAACATGCGCCTTGATGGCCTGGTTGGTAGAGCATTGGACCAGAGATCGAGAAATCGCGAGATTGCGGGTTCAAATCCCGGACGATTCATACTTTTTTTTTTTAATATTTGGCATTTTTGGTTTTGGTTAATTTTTGGTAATTATTGTTAATTTTTTGTATTGTAACTGTTAAGTATATTTATTTCGTTGAAATTATATAATAGAAGTATAACTTCTTACGTGCGTACAAAGTACACACACGTTCTTTTTTTTACGTTTTTCGTCAATATTTCTAAAACTATACTTTAGCGTAAACAATGTTCCATACAAAAATGTTCTACATAAAATTTAAAACAAAAAAGGTCCTATACATAATTGTTATAAAATCAACGGTTCCAGAGTTACGGAGGGTGAAAAGTGGAGGTTTTCGATACTTTTTATATTTTTTTGGCAATTTTGATTTATAAAATTGATTTATAAATAATAGCAAATTTGATTTATAAAATACAATCCTGTTAAAGAAAATCAGTAGGAAATTGCCCGATAAATATAAAAAATATCGAATACCTCCAGTTTTCACCCTCCGTAACTCTGGAACGCTTGATTTTATAACCATTATGTATAGGACCTTTTTTGTTTGAAATTTTATGTAGAACATTTTTATATAGAACATTGTTTACGGTAAAGCATAGTTTTAGAAATATTGACGAAAAACGTAAAAAAACTACTAATTTACTGACTTCTCCCCATCTCCCCCCCCCCAAACCGGACGCTCAAAATGGTGTAACTTTTTACTGTTTACTGAACAATATGTGGACCATATAGAACAATTTGGTGTTGGAGGAAAACTTTTACTTTTGATGTTTAGGTTAGGCCTTTTTTGGACCAATTATATTATACTACCTCAGTAACTTTGAAACCGTTCATTTTAGAAGGATTTTGCATAGGGCTTTTTTTATTTCAAATTTAATGTATAACATTTTCGTATTGAAGGCTGTTTATGCTAAATTGTACAGTTTTAGAAATATTTACGAAAAACGTAAAAAACTACGAATTTACCGATTTCTTCCCCCTCTCTCCCCAAACTCGACGCTCAAAATGGTGTGACTTTTTTCTGAACATTATGTGGACCATATAGAAAAATTTGGTGTTGGAGGATAACTTTCATTTTGGATGTCTGGGTTTGGGTCTAGTTATACCGTACTATTGAGGGATCGCATTTTTATTAGAATTTTTTATTTTAGTTGTGCGATATGTTCGCAGACTCGAAAACGTATGCATCTGAGGAAATGTCAATGGAAAAATCTTTTGGGGAACCAACTGCCTTGGAAAAAATAGTATTGCTTATGGTAGACATGAAAATAAATACTAGGTGAGAAAGAAATGCATATTACTATTTACGTCAATTTTAAATATGGGAAGTGATATGTTTTAACAATAAAACTTTGTCTTTTATTCAGCTATATCGAAACTCTACCTTATTCGATTTATTATCTTCTCTACGACGCTTTGTGGAAGTGTAGAGAGAACCCTCCACCTGGTTGGCCTGCTGAAGCTTACCTACTAATCTGGAGGGAAGATCTGGCCGCGGAAGCTGTGAAGATAGAGAAAGAAAAGACTGAATCGTCTGAAGAATTACTTGAAATGTGCAAGAACATACAAATGGAAAGGCATGGTAAGTGGAATTTAAACGAAAATTACCCTTTATTTGTTATTTTATTATGCTTGATATATAATAGAAATAGAATATAGAAAGTAGTGGAATACAATAAACCTCTAGTTCTAATATTTATCGATTTTCACAAAGCCTTTGACACAGTTGAGCTAAGCAAAATATTACAGGCACTTAAAGAATGCAGGTTAGATTATAGGTACGCAAAATTATTATACAGAATATACCTGCAGGTAACAACAACTGTCAAATTAAATACTAACAGTAATCGCATAAAAATAGAACGGGTGGTTAGTAGACAAGGAGACCCAATGTCACCTAAACTTTTTAATACGGTGCTAGAACATGCTTTTAGGAATTTGTGTTGGATGACAAAGGGAATAAAAATAGATGGAGAATCTCTAAACAACTTACGTTTCATAATAGGTTATAATAGCTGAGGATCTAGATATGGCAAGAGAGATGGTACAGGAACTCGTTGTGGCTACAGAAAATATAGGTTTAAATATAAACATCTCTAAAACAAAGATGATGACAAATTGGGTACCCAACCAGAACATCAGTGTTGGTGGGAAAGAAATAGAACTCGTAGATATAAATAGAAAGCAGGCCTCTTGGTTGAAGAATATCCGAGAGTGGACAGGAATAAAGAAAGCAGAACAACTATTTAGAATACCTCGAGACAGAGACAGTTTCGCCATGTTAATCGCCAACGTCAAGGGGACTTGATAGGGCACGTTAAGAAGAAGAAGATATAAATATCTGGGAAATGAAATTATGATTGGCTGGCATAATCAGACTCATGTACTGAAGAGAAGAATCGATTTTGGGTGGGCAGCATATGGAAAACTGAAAGAAACTTTTAAAAGTGAGCTGCCCACATGCCCAAAGGGAAAGGTATTTGATCAGTGCGTCCTCCCAGTCTTGACATACGGAGTAGAAACACTTACCTTAACAAAAGTTTCGGCCACCAAACTGAGAGTCACACAAAGAAGAATGGAACGGTCCATGTTTAGGAATGACTCTGCTAGACAGAATAAAAAACAGAAGAGATCAGGAGAAGAACCAAGGTGACTAATGTCATCAAAGAGATAGCCAGACTAAAATGGAGATGGTCAGGACACATAGCTAGAATGACAGATGGGCGATGGACAAAGAAGATATTGGAATGGAGACAAGAAAATCGGTCGACCACCTACAAGACGGACTGACGCTTTAAGAAGGCTAAAAACTGGATGAGAGCGGCGCAGAATAGATGGGGTTGGAAACGAGGGGAGGAGGCCTATGTTCAGCAGTGTGCTTTTGAGGCTGGATGATGATATTATGGATATAAAGAGAATTATTTAGCTATCGACAAAATCATTGTTATTGTGTCAAAATCAATTTGATTTTTTTCCAATTTGGCAATTAATTTTTTTCTTGTGTTTATTTTTGTTGCTAAGTTTTTCGGTCGAACTGATCGAATAAACGTTTTAAATGTTTGGTTATCTTTTAACAGGTTTTAAAACAGACGCAGATCCGGTGGATGGCATGGAAGACCTAGTGAATTCCCTTATGAAGTTACGCTTTAACGATGACGTCAGAGTAAATGAAGCTAGAAAAATGCTTCAGAGTTCGAGACCTGTACCGATCGTTTTAACCCAAAGACCCGATGTGTCTGATCACGATTTTATCGAAGAACAAGAAAAACATCTGTATGGGATTTGTATACGGACTATGGCTTTGCCGGTTGGAAGGTAAATATAAAGTTAAGACCATATAACAATTTAGCGTATTATCCTTTCACATAAGGGTACTTTTTAATAATTAGTATTTTTTGTTTATTTCATACTCTTATGTATATTGCAGTTTCATTACTAGTCGTGTATGGAAAATTCATTAAATTATGTAGTTTACGGTATAAAGTTTTCATATTTCTGGCAATAACTGGTCTTTAAATTCTGGTTGTACTGTACCACGACATAGCTATAATATTTTATGGACTGTTTTTCTTATTACCACCTAAAATCACTTGTAGACGGTTTCATAAAATGGCGCCCAACGTGGGGCCTGATATTTCTCTCTTGGTCCACGTTTAGCTATTTATCGTTACAACGATTTTGTTTACATTTTTGTTTGTCTAATTTCAAATAAAACTTTTATTTGTTCAACTGCATTATCTGCTATATACCCTATTCCACGAACATACGCCTGTTTTGGATTACTTCGACAACTAATATTTTACTGTGCAAAATAAGAAGAACGAAAGTAAATTGCAAATTACATTGTTGTTTATTGGGATAATTATTAGCGCCATTTACTTTCGTACTTCTTATGTTGCACAGTCAAATATTCGCTGTCGAAGTAATCCAAAGCAGGCGTATGTTCGTGGAATGGCCCATATTTAATATTTGACGTCTCAATTTCCAACTCGGAAATATCCTTTCCGTTTCGAAAGTTTTTACAGTTTGAAACCGTTCTTATTTAACTTTTTGGTAAGGTAATATTGTATTATTAATATTCTATTTTATTCCAGGGGAATGATAACTCTTCGTACAGCAACTCCAGTTATTACAGAACCTCTTCCAGCCCCTGCTCTATGCTTGATAGGAAAGGCCCCTCCAAGAGGTACTACCGTAGACTTAAATCATATCGATACACCTGCAAATATGAATTTGTGGCCTCTCTTTCACAACGGAGTAGCAAATGGATTGAGGATAACTCCAGATGCGCACAACATCGACAATACTTGGATTATTTTTAACAAAGGCAAAGGAGGTAAACTAAAAGCGTATTAATAAATTTTATTTTTTTTAATTAGTTACATAACTTAATCCCCAACTTTATTGAGACTTCTTCTTCAAGTTCCGGTCCTATCGGAGCTTGGAGATCATTCTGCAAATTATAATTTTGTTGGTTACGCGCCTGAATAGTTCAATTGAACTGCATCCAGACCATGAGATTCTACGTTTTCTTACGCTTCTTCTGCCTTTCATTTTGCCTGCATCCTTAATAGTTCATATTTTTCATCTCTCATAATATGCCCCAAGTATTCCAACTTTCTTTCGCATTGTTTTCCTGGTTGTTCGAGAACTTGTACGTTTGTTTTGCGATCCATTCATGATATTTTCAGAATAGATCGGTAACACCACATTTTGAATGCTTCCAGGTTTCTAATGTTGGATTGTTGTGTCCATACCTCAACCTCATACAAAAGGGTGAGGAAAATATAACATCGAAGCATTCTTATCCGGAGCGTTATATTGGTATTGCGGTTACAGAAAAGTTTCCTCATTCTGTTAAAATTTGACCGTAAAAATTTCATTGCATCATCTCATTTCTTTTGTCCGATCCATGCTTCAAAATTCTATATTTTCTTATTTTTAGGAGGTAACGATGTACAAATGGAGCATGCTGGATTTTTGCTAGCTTTGGGATTAAATGGACATTTAAAGAACTTAGCCTTTAATAGTACTTTCAACTATTTAGAAAAACTACATGAAATGACTAGTGTTGGTATACTTTTAGGTAAGCTTAAATTTTTTTACAATATTTTATATACTGGGTGTAGTACAATTTACTACGCCCAGCCAGCATTCAGAACTTGAGAGAAATTAAGATAATGAAATACCTCAAAAGTGGTTGGTTGACCACTATATATACCAATAACAACGAATTGTAATAAAATACAGGATGTTCTATTTAAAGTAAGCAACTGGGATTTTTTCAAATGATTTTTCAAGATCTTGAAAAAATTGAAATATCTTGAAAATACTTCATTTTTGATATAGGACATTGTCCACAAATTTTATCTAAAATTTCAGGTAGAATTCGAAAATAAAAATAAAAACTATCAGGTCTTATTTAAACAAAGTGTTCGTCTACTTCCGGTATAACCGGAAGTGCCACATTCAGAACAGCATTACATTTTAACTCAACGACATCCAAAACCTACATCTTCATAATTTCCGCCATTATTTTTAATTAAAACTTATCGCGCCACACTATTATTGACCAATTTTTCAGGTCTTTCTGCCGCATTTAGAGGTACTGCCCATCCTTGCCTTACTAAAACCTTAGCAATTCACGTTGAAGCCTTGCTTCCTCCGACGTCTATGGAGCTTGATATTCCCCAAACCTTACAAGTGGCTGGACTGTTAGGTATAGGTTTGGTATATCAAGGAACCGCTCACAGGCACATGACCGAAGTCTTGCTGACTGAAATCGGAAGACCTCCAGGACCAGAAATGGAGAACAGCATCGACAGAGAGTCGTATTCTTTGGCAGCAGGTTTAGCTTTAGGGTAAATACATTTACATAGATTTATTTAATTTTAGTGCTTTTTCCGCATAAGTGATATGTTAAATACTTTGTTGCTCCAATTATATTATATTGAGCTGTGGAGCTGTGATACGCAGTGTTTTTAGCCTAGTTTGCCACGATATATAACGAATTTCTGATCTGACTTGACAATGGCCTTGCCGAAACTCCCTCAAAAGAATAATGTTCTAAAAACCAAAGCTATTCAACGCAGAGTCAAGCCCAGAAACCACAGAAATCACATGGTCTCGCGAAAACCTCAAATCCAACAAGGATCGTAGAGAGAAAAATAAGTCGGAGAATAGCAGGCCCACTACACTTAGGTAATAATGAATTTAAAAAATTGATGAACCACGAAATAAGAAGACTTTTGAAATGGGAGGAAATGGGATATCTGGAAAGAAGAGATCCAGAGGCAGTTATCAAGAAAATCATCAACTAACAGGTAGCCCACGAGGAAGACCCAAAACGACATAAGGGAACCGGACAATAGAGAACCTTGGAAGATAGGTTCGAGAATGAAAATTCATATCGATACCTAAACTCCAAAACCTCTCAACTGAAAATCTGCAATTGTACTTTACGGACAAAAACTATATCTTCTTCTTCTTCATGTGCCATCTCCTCTAAGAAGGTTGGCAACCATCACGGCAATTCGCACTTTCGATACCGCTAAAAACTATATGTAACAGTCAATTGACGAAGAAAATCTGTATTGTTTTGTTTTATTAAGGTCTCAACTTAATGCAGAAGGCATTAAAAAAGGTGGTAGGAGTTCTGATACATAAAAAAGACCAAAATATCAAAAACAAACAAAAACAGTCGAGAGGTTTTGGAGTTTAAACCACATTCATATAGAAAATTCCCAACTATAAACAAACGAACGTGTACTATTCGCCGTCTCATTCGTCAAGAGGCTGTTAAATGTAATTGATTGCCCTAAACGAGGCGGATTCTCATTTTACAGGTCCAAACTGGTCAGTCTGCAAATTCAAATTGTAGGTAGCGTGTTGGTTTTTAAGATACACTTCAGGACGACCCTGTTTAGCTTCGTTTGTATGCGCGTTTGTTTACAGTTGGGAATCTGTAAAGTGAATGGACTTTAGGTATCGATATGCAAAAAGAAGAAAGAATGGAGCAATATTGTGAAGAAAACCAAGTCACAACAACCAATTATAAACCTTAAAGTTATTGCAGACTGATTCCCCGCGACAGATGAATCGGAAGAGCCCAAAGAGGTGACATTCGCTCTTTCAGGAGTGTAGATGCCATGATGACGATGATAATGATGTGAATTCCCCTCTAAAGTATTCATCGGGGCTTCCGGGATCTCACTGACATTGAAACTTCAGCATTCAATTTCCTCGACGTCCAAATTTTAATAGAATAATTGTATTGCAGGTTAGTTACATTAAGACATGGTGAAAGTCCTTCTGGATTATCAGACTTGAATGTACCTGATACTTTACATTACTACATGGTCGGAGGAAACAAACGGCCGCTTATAGGTATGTATTAAAAATCCCTTTAAAAAGTTTTCTAGTAATGCTCTCGGATATTCTTTCATCCAATATAAATATTGTTTACACTAGAATTGAATGGAACAGGAAGACCTGCTTTCTTGAGTTTCCCGAGTACAGTACTGCAACGTTAACTGTATAATGTCATAGAAAATACTTATTTTGTGACTATAACAAATAATTTTTTGGTTTCAGGCTCGCAAAAAGACAAATATAAAACACCGTCTTTCCAAATTCGTGAAGGGACGTCAGTAAATCTAGACGTTACAGCTCCTGGTTCCACTCTAGCCTTAGGACTGATGTATTTGGGTACTGGGAATAAAGCTGTCGCCGATTGGATGGCCCCTCCTCAGACGCAATATTTACTGGATTTTGTTAGACCCGATTTCTTATTGTTACGGATTTTATCCAGATGTAAGTTCATGTTTTGCTTATTATGTGCCGAATATAACTCAGTATTGCTTCTTCAATAACTTTAAAAAATTGTTGCAGCCCTTATTTTATGGAACGATATCGAACCAACCAAAGATTGGGTTGAATCTCAAGTACCTTCCACTATAAGACCGCATTGCATGGTTCAACCATTGCATAATTTAAATGTAGACTATGAAGCAATGAAGTAAGTATATACTATACTCAGTAACTCACATACTCTACTTGTTTAATCAGTTACTTAGCTACTAATTGCTACTGACGTTTATTTCTCTAAATTTTATTTATTTATTTGAATTTTCTTCTTCTGATGCTATATTCGGTCCCTCTAACGTTGAAAATTACAATAGCGAGTTTATACAAACTTTATTTAATTTGATTTCGCGCGCGCAACTCTCATCAAAATCGCCAGTCGCTTCAAGCGTTGTTTCTGAGACAACTTCATTTTACACAAAAATGCTAATAAACATTTTTGTTCAAAATTATATCAGCTACATTTTTTGTTTGAAACTTTTTTTCCTACGGCGTACATATTCTTGGTAAATCGACGTTTTACGTTTTCCTCCCCTACGAGGATTTTAGGGGAAGTCCGTGGATATGAGTGTCAAACTTTGACATTCTCCGCAAAATTTAGCTTGTTCGTATGATTTTTAAAGGTAAAATTTCTGACGACTGGACTAATAAGTTAATTTTAAATTATTTTTAGTTTACAAGATATTATTAAATATATTTTTCGTTTCAGCCAAGCGTACTGTAACATAGTGGCAGGTGCCTGTTTCGCTCTAGGTCTTAAATTCGCAGGTACTGCCGACGAAGAAGCATTTGAAACGTTATTTTACTTTTGCCATATGTTTACTTCGCTTACGGGGAAATCTATAGCAGAATTGGCTGGAAAATCCACAATAGAAACATGTTTGAACGTATTGTTGCTGTCAGTATCGATGGTAAGTCTATTTTACGAGAATGTGGATAAAAAGAAGAAAGACACAATTTTAATTTTGGTTTTTCTTTTTTAATGAAGAAGTCTTAATAATCCTTTTTTTTTAACAGGTAATGGCTGGTACGGGGAGTTTAGAAATTATGAGATTAGTACGTCATTTACGAAGACGAGTTGGTGTATCTAGTAGTCCTGTAGTTACATACGGTTCCCATTTAGCCATACATATGGCTTTAGGGTTATTGTTTTTAGGGGGCGGTCGCTACACGCTCTCAAATTCTTCTGCTAGTGTTGCAGCACTTATTTGTGCCTTTTATCCCAAATTTCCTACGCATAGTAATGACAATAGGTAAGTTATTTGTGTAGTATGCACATTTTCGATATTCATATTTATGGTTGTTAAAACAATAGTGTCATAACAGGAAGCGGAGGTACAGGAGACAATATTCGTATGAGAATACGAAAAGCTTAACAAGCATTCAGCATGCTCAACCCTGTTTGGAACTCTGACAATATACTGCAAAGACAAATATTCGAATATTCCAGTCAAATGTCATGTCTGTTCTACTCTACGGATGTGAAACCTGGAAAGTGACAAAAACTCTTACAGACAAACTGCAGGTCTTTCTTATTTAACAAATGTCTCGAAGAATTATTATTTTCTGGCGTAACATTATCAGAAACAAAGATCTCTACACATGACCGAACAAAAGAGACTAGAAAATGAAATAAAGTCCAGATGCGAAAAAATAGCTCCAGTATTGTAAAGACTGCCCTAGAGTGGACTTCCCAAGGATAAAGAAAAATAGGTCGCCAAGCAACCTTGGAGAAGATGGGCGAGATAAGAGGTCAAGGAAAGTTTTGGAATGAAGTGAAGACCTTGGCGCAAAATAGAACTGGATGACGCTCTATGCTCCACTTAGGAGTTCAAGAATCTTATATACAGGGTGTCCAGAAACTCTACCGACAAACGAAGACAGAAGATTCTTCAGATAATTTTAAGACAATTTAACCCAATTCGCTTAGTCCGAAAATGCTTCCTAAGGGAGCTAGAGCTCTTTGAAGATGGCGTCTTGTAATAAGTTTTTCTTAAATACCTCCAGAACGCCTCTATTTAGAAAAACAAAAATTGGTACGCGTATTTATCTTCTAGAGATAACTCTATTACATTGATTGCGAATTTCTAGTACCGATCATAGGCGTCCGTTTTGGGTAGGGCAACGGTTATTTTATCGCCCAACTTTTTTGTCTTTACTTTTTAAGCATTTTTGACTCTGAATTATTAAATTGTAAGGTATTCTAGTATTAAAAGGTACTCTTGCTTTAAGTCGGTAGAATACACCGTTTTCTAGAAAAATCGATTTGAAAATTTTTCGTTTTTTGAATTTAAAAAAAAATTCAAAAAAAAAAACTATTTAGAAAGACGAAAACTGGTACATTTATTTATATTCCAGAGATAAATCGATTTCATTAATTGCGAATTTCTAGTACCGGTCATAGGCGTCCGTTTTGGGTAGGTCAACAGTTATTTTATTGCCTACCTTTTTTGTCTTTAATTTTTAAGCATTTTTGGCACTAGAATATTCAATTATAAGGTATTCGAGTACTAAAAGTTACTCTTGCTTCAAGTTGGTAAAATACATCGTTTCTTTTTGAAAATTTTTTTCAATTTTTTTTCAAATTTCCAGAACGAAAAACTTTCAAATCGATTTTTCTAGAAAACGGTGCGTCCTACCGACTTAAAACAAGAGTACCTTTTAGTACTAGAATACCTCACGATTTAATAATCCAGTATCAAAAATGCTTAAAAGTTAAAGACAAAAAAGTTATGCGATAAAATAACCGTTGCCCTACCCAAAACGGACGCCTATGACCGGTACTAGAAATTCGCAATGGATGAAATCGATTCATTTCTGGAAAGTAAATATGCATACCAATTTTCGTTTTTCTAAATAGAAGCGTTCTGGAGGTATTTAAGAAAAACTAATTACATGACTAGCTCCCTTAGGAGGCATTTTCGGACTAGGTGAATTGGGTTAAATTGTCTTTAAATTTTCTGAGGAATCTCCTGTCTTCGTTTGTCGGTAGAGTTTCTGGACACCCTGTATATTCAGTGTGTCAATTTTAAAACTTAAAATGGATATATCTCACGAACAAAAGCTGAAAACGAAAAATGCTTGAAACCGTTTCTAGGATAGTAAGGGGGAACTAAAATGACATGAAAGAGAACTCACCCCCATCAACCCCCTAGGCTCCACCCACCACAACCAAAAAAGTTTAAATTGCAAAACCCTACTTGTGATACATCATTGAAAAGGCTATAAAAAATGCTATCCAATGGTATAAATAATAATTATACAGGGTGAAGCAATAATTGTGAAACTTTGGCTTAAATTTAATGAGGTTTTGTTGAACTACAAATTTGATAAAAATGTCAATTAAGTAAATGTTCAAAGTGGGTTCCGTTGTCTTGTAAACAATAATACAGTCTATTTTCAAATTCTGCACGAAATTTGACAAATGTTTTTCTAGTAATAGGGCGACATGCTTGAGTAATTATTATTTCTCGCAATTTCCCAAGTGACGCAAGTTAAGTTTTATAAACAACTGATTTAAGGCAAAAATGGCACATTAAGTTTTAATTAACAAAAAAAAGTACGAGCGGACACTTACCATTTAAAATAATAGTCCGGGAGATAGCATTACAAATACAAAAGTCATAGTAAGCCAGCTGATATTAACACCCTGTATAATTATTATTTATACCATTGGATAGTACTTTTTATAGTAGGATAGTATATTACTTTTTTCTATGGGGTTACCCTAAATCAGTTGTTTATATAACTCAACTTGCTTCACTTGAGGAATTGCGAGAAAGAATTACTCAAGTATGTCGCCCTATTACTAGAACATTTGCTAAATTTCGTGCAGAATTTGAAAATAGGCTGTATTATTGTTTACCAAACAACGGAATTCACATTAAATATTTACTTAATTGACATTTTTAATAAATTTGTAATTCAACAAAACCTTATTAAATTTTTCAATTATGCCAAAGTTTCACAATTATTGCTTCACCCTGTATAATTATTATTTATACCATTGAATAGCATTTTTTATAGCCTTTTCAATGATGTATCACAAGTAGGGGTTTGCAATTTAAACCTTTTTGGTTGTGATGGGTGGGGCCTAGGGGGTTGATGGAGGTGAGTTCTCTTTCATGTCATTTTAGTTCCTCCTTACTATCCTAGAAACGGTTTCAAGCATTTTTCGATATCAGCTTTTGTTCGTGAGATATAGCCATTGTAAGTTTTAAAATTGACACACTGTATAAGAACCTACAAAGTATTGGAAACTTAAAAAAAAGATGGAATCGGTAAAGTCAATGACATACAGAAATAAGGATTTATTTTTATATAATAGCACAGTATATAGAGGTTCCACAGTAAAACCACTCCTCTGTCGGCGCTTTGATCTCAAGAAGTAATACCGGCAGTACGCAATTGGTAGTTCACCAGTGGGGGATGCGGATTTTCCCTGTTAAAATCTGTACGTTTCTATGCGACTAGCAATGCGAGAGTGGGGCAAAAGCGACTAAGAACATTGCGCGGTCGCCATGCGCGACTACAGATTTTACTTCAAATTTTTCGGAGAGTGGTTCTACTGTCCCTCTTTATACTGTGATAATAGTATAACGGTAGGGTCCAAAATCACATCTAGTATTAATTAGGATTTTATTTATATTTATTGTTTTTTATTGAACTATTAAATTGTTAAATTTTTATTCTAGATATCACTTACAAGCTTTTCGACATTTGTATGTGTTAGCTGTGGAACCTCGATTAATAATACCCAAGGAAGTTCAGTTGGGAGAAATTTGCTATGCAAATTTAAGAGTGATGAAACTGAACGGTACTACTATTAATATTAAGGTAATTAATGTATTTAACTAAAATTCCCAATATATTATAGATATGTAGTATGGTATAGTTAGACCCAAACCCAGACATCCAAAGTGAAAGTTATCCTCCAACACCAAATTGTTCTATATGGTCCACATAATGTTCAGAAAAAAGTCACACCATTTTGAGCGTCGGGTTTGGGGGAGAGGGGGGAGAAATTTGCAAATTCGTAGTTTTTTACGTTTTTCGTCAATATTTCTAAAACTAAGCGGTTTAGCATGAACAACCTTCTCCACAAAATTGTTCTACATTAAATTTGAAATAAAAAAGGCCCTATGCATAACCCTTCTAAAATGACCGGTTCCAAAGTTACGGAGGTAGTATAGTATAATTGGTCCAAAAAAAGGCCTAACCCAGACATCCAAAGTAAAAGTTTTCCTTCAACATCAAATTATTCTATATGGTCCACATATTGTTCAGTAAAAAGTTACACCATTTTGAGCGTCCGGTTTGGGGGGCAGATGGGGGAGAAATCGGTAAATTAGTAGTTTTTTTAAGTTTTTCGTCATTCTAAAACTATGCTTTAGCGTAAGGAATGTTCTATAGAAAAATGTTCTACATAAAATTTAAGACAAAAAAGGTTCTACACATTATTGTTATAAAATCAACGGTTCCAGAGTTACGGAGGGTAAAAAGTGGAGGTTTTCGATACTTTTTATATTTACCGATTTCTCCCCCCTCTCCCCATCAAACCCGACGCTCAAAATGGTGTGACTTTTTTCTGAACATCATGTGGACCATAAAGAACAATTTGGTGTTGGAGGATAACTTTCACTTTGGATGTCTGGGTTTTTGGTATAGTTATATCATAAATATTGCCCAAAAAATATAAAAAGTATCGAAGACCTCGACTTTTCACCCTCCGTAACTCTGGAACCGTTGATTTTATGACAATTATGTATAGAACATTTTTTGTTTTAAATTTCATGTAGAACATTTTTGTATATAACATTTGTTTACGCTAAAGCATAGTTTTAGAAATATTGACGAAAAACTTAAAAAAACTACTAATTTACCGGCTTCTTTACCATCTCCCTCCCAAACCGGACGCTCAAAATGGTGTAACTTTTTACTGAACAATATGTGGACCATATAGAACATTTTGGTGTTGGAGGAAAACTTTTACTTTGGATGTTTGGGTTATGCCTTTTTTGGACCAGTTATACTATACTACCTCCGTAACTTTGGAACCATTCATTTTAGAAAGATTATGCATAGGGCCTTTTTCATTTCAATTTTAATGTAGAAAATTTTGTATAGAGGGTTGTTCATGCTAAACCGCATAGTTTTAGAAATATTGGCGAAAAACTTAAAAAACTACGAATTTACCGATTTCTCCCCCCTTTCCCCCCCAAATCCGACGCTCAAAATGGTGTGACTTTTTTCTGGACATTATGTGGACCATATAGAACAATTTGGTGTTGAAGGATAACTTTCACTTTGGGTGTCTGGGTTATGCCATCTTTTGGATCAACTATACTATACTTATACTAATGTTTGTGTGTTTGTTTAGAATATTGTAGAAAATAATGTGTAATAATACATTAATGTTATGGCTATGTGTATGGTTTTAATAGCTTATAGACTGTGACATTAACAAAGCATCGATGAAGATTAAATTCACAGTCTCCAAGCTGGAAAACCAAGTTACTGGGCGTGAAAGGCTACACTAACTTATTTTTGTTAGACCTCTCGCGAAAAAAATAATGTATCTACAAAATGAAAAATTGTAGTGTTTAAGATTTAAGTTGATATAGGGGTACTTTTGATTGAAGATGCAGATGTATGATGACGTTAATAATAATAATTGTATTTTAGGGACCTGGAATCATACCTGATTTAAATACATTAACAAAAGTTGAAGTTTACGACGAAAGATATTGGCCAGTGGTGTTCGAGAGGGGCAAGAATTGGGCATTATTAGAGTAAGTACTGTTTTTTTTATTTTAATAAATTTTGTGTTATTATAGCAGTATACAGATATTGCTTTAGTATCTTCTCATTTTATCATTACTCCTTTCTGTTGAATTTGTGTGCGATATAATTTTGGTTTACTAAACATAAATAAAGAAAGCTTTCTTTAGGTCCGGTTTCATCAACAACAAATAAATCAATGAAGTTAATCGTCGAATAAAATTTATTAGACGTTTATATTTATATTTATAAATATAAACTGGCGAATTTACTTTTTTATAAATATTTACAGCGAGATTAACTTGCCAATTTATTCGAAGAGTAAGTATTTATTTGATAAATAAATAAAATATCTTATTTGACGTTAGTAAAATGGAGTAATGTCAGTTTATTGGTCGAATAACTTTATTCATAAAATAAACTACTATTTGTCGTTGGTGAAACCGGCCATTGGAATCTTAAATTTTTCTGTCGGGTTATCAACTTATCATGATGTACTGTATCGAATACCTAAGATACCTATTTCGGATTGACATAAATAATTTGACGAGTGGTTTATTAGAACGAAGAAGCACATTGAATTAAGTTTTCCTTTTTTATTTGAGCAAACTTTTAGTGTACATCTCGTAAGTGGAAAATGTTCTTCTGTACGTGTAACGGTTAATATGATGTAAATCCTTTATAGCAAAAAAAAATAGCAAGGAAAGCATTATGGATGATACCATCGAGAAAAAATCAAGAAGAAGCTTGTATCTTCTTAAATAGCCACCTAATAGTAAACATGTGTCAATGTCAGTCCACTATCTTACATATATCATTTATAAAAAAACATTCATTTGCATCTTTTAACAAAAATAGTCCACTCTTACTCTCACCAGGATTGTCTTAATCATTGTCAGGTAATAGGGCCAATGGTGGTCTAACTTTCGACATTTTAACAATATGTCAATGCTTTCGCTGGGGTAGGAATCGAAAACGGACTTTTTATAGTAAAATACTCTATTTGAATCAGTCATTTTGAAAAGGAGTCGCCTCCACTTTTTTAAATTTTACAGGAGAGGTAAAAAACTTTTTATCTTTAAGACTATTAGAAAAATACCTTGTTTTTATGTATTTTTTCGTTTTAAAATTTACTATACAAACTGATGAATAAAAATATGAATAAAATTTTAAAAGACCTAGAAACTAGAAAAGAAAGACCTAGTATTAAAAGAAAAAATACTCATTATAATATGAATACACTAGGAAAAATGAAAGAATACCCATGCGTCATCGATGATATGCATACGAATCAAATCAAAAATTTCTAGTCAAAACAACGTCTAAACTAAGTTAATACTGTAAAAAAACGGATGTGACTACTACCCCACCGTATGATTTTTCGCTACGTAAATGTGTCAAAAATTGTTTGTGATGTTATTCTTTTTCTGATAATACCTATATATTTATTGGTAATAAATGTTACTTTTACTACCGTAATTAATTATTTGATATAGATTAATAATACAAAAATAATGAGTAAGCAAATATAGTATTATGAATTTCTCCATGTTAAAGTTGCCGGACGTAAATAGTAACAGGAATTTAAAGAATGTCGTTTATGTCAACTGCATTAAGTGACTTAAATGAAAGTGAACTTAATGAATTCAGATCATTTTGGTATCCAGATCATTTTCCAGACATTATCTGCAAATAAATGTACATTCGTAAAAATATACTAATCTGTAATTTTATACACTATGATTGAAAAGTCGGAGTAATATGTACACGTTTGACAAACTCATAGACAGAAGTTAACCATATTGACAGATCATTACTTACGAATTTTATTGACTTATTTTAATTAAATAAATACTTGCCAAACCAAAAATACAATATAATATCAAAATAGCTTTTAAAGAACTGAGTTTATTTAAGTAAATACGACTGATTATTAAAATTTATAAACTCTACCGAACCTAACCCAGTTTCACTGTCAAAGTGACAAAAAATGAATCTGTCAGATTATAGTTGACCAGCACGATTACTCGAATAGTAGTTTATACATACAATCATTATCTTTACTAATGTTGAATGTTTTTCCAAGAATGACATTAGAAGTACAGAAATAGTCAAGTGTGAGTTTAAATTGTCTACTAAATTAATATAACTACGTTGAACAATTGTATCGCCGTCTCACTCTGTCAATTATAAATATGTAACTGCGTATGTTTTGGATTTTGGTTTTTGCTTAGTAGACAACACTTAATAATCCATCTCTCTCGTTTGTTATTTATAGAAAAAGGCAGCAAATCCAAAATATGTGCTTGATATGATCGTTCATGGGTATTCTTTCATTTTTCCTACTGTATTGTTTATTACAAGCATTAAACTGCTAAACTAAATTTAGTTTAGTTTAAACTAGTTTAGTCTAAATTTAGTTTAAACTAAATTAAACAAAAACATTTTAAATAAATGAGGATAGTAACTTTTGCCTTGTTCCGTGTCTTCGGAACTGGTAGTATGCCATTCACAGATAGTGTTGTAGAATGGGTTATCCATAGGAGATCACTCCTTTTCAAACTGAACGGTTTGTGGGGTATACTGTGCTTACGATAATAATATTGAAAGTTGACTCATTTTCGTATGAAATAAACGTATCTACGTGTATTAAATACAAATTCGACAGAAAGTGGAAATGTCAAAAAAGTGGAGATGACCCCTTTTCATAATGACCGATTCATTATTTATACTCTAATAATCTATCTAAATACTCTCTAAATACTGTAACCATACCAGTTGAGTTAATGTTTTCCCTTTTTTTCTTTATTCTCTTTCATTGAAATCACTCGCGTTGACAAATCTCTCACCTTAAAAGTAAAACTTAAAACACAACAAAGTTGTTCCAGAGGATTCCACTTTGAATTTGAATTGTATAGTAAATCGGGATGTTGGTGTACCAATTTACTCATATACATATTTCTTCTATTTTCAGAAAAATTGTTTCTAACACAGGCTGCATAGAAGTGAAGCAACGCGCCGGTTGCCTAAGCTACATTTTGGACAAATTCGGATACCGCAGTCAATTGGCGCGTACACTTACGCATTCTATGGTCACCCCTTGGGACCCGTCACCTACTTCTACCATTACTTGGTTCACGTCAGATAAATCCATCAAGTTATTTTGCAAACATTTTCTGACGACTGACAAATCTACGGAATCGAGCGCAGTGGAAGCTAGACTGAGACAAGCTCTCTCGAAGATAACGTATGATGCTGTAGTGAAGGATAAGCTAATTGTGATAGTAATATTTATTGCCTTATTTAAGGTAAGTCATTATTTTGATAACGAACCTAATAGGTCTGGATCCCGCGTATGAAAAAAAGTTGATTAATAGCAAGCTGAAAATTTGTTAATAGCTTAAGGGTGTCTAGTCGGATAAACTTTGATATATGGGAACACTGTAACAGGAGCAGTTTTAATTGTGGAACAGGTTAAAAATTTGGAACGGTCAGACCACGAAAACGGCACATTTATTTTGTCCGACAGAACAGACTTAAACTCTCCGAACAGATATTAAACTCTCATGCAAAAATCAGACTGCTATTTATCACCTGTCATAATTCCTTTCATTTGACATATTCTACATGTTCCACTCATTAAAACGCCCATTTGGTGATAAAAGCAGTCTGATTTTTGCATGAGAGTTTAATCTCTGTTCGGAGAGTTTTAGTCTGTTCTGTCGGACAAAATACATGTGCCGTTTTCGTGGTCTGAAAGTTCCAAATTTTTAACCTGTTCCACAATTAAAACTTCCCATGTTCCAGTGTTCCCATATATCAAAGTTTTTCCGATTAGACACCCTTAAGCTATTAACAAATTTTCAGCTTGCTATTAATCAACTTTTTTTTCATACGCGGGATCCAGACCTATAAAGTATCGTAAACGATAGCAGATTTATTTTATTTTATTTAGCGTATGGCATCTGACACATTTACATTTACATATATTTTGTATAAGACAATACATAGGTTCACAAACGTACATCTAACTTGTTGTTGTTTATTTGGGTTTATATGACTGCGGACACTAAATCCATTTGCCATACATCTAACTTATTTACATAGTCTATCGACTCTGGAGCTGCCATCAGGAAATCCTCTGACCTGCCATGATATGATCTTGTGGGACATTGTTCTGTGATGTGATAGATGGTTTGTGGTTGTCCACAGTCACAGAGTGGGGATGGTCGTTTACCCCATTTGTGCATCATGTAACCACATCTGCCGTGTTGGGTTCTGATTCGGTTCAGCATAGACCATGTGCTTCGTGGTAAGTCAAAGCCTGGTGGTTTTTGTGTGATGCAGGGTAAGTTGCTATTTTGTTGTTCCATCCATTCTCGAGTCCATGTTGTCGTTAAGTTGAACTCATTTTCCACAGCCACCTTTGCTGTTTTTATTGGTGGTCGTCTGGAGCGTAGACGTTTACCGTTGGCGGCATCTATATCTTGATGGATTGGCAGGTTTTCATTATCTACTATCTTTCTGTACTCACTAGTGAGTGCGTGTATGCGTCGTAGTTTGGGTGGTGGAATGTGGCTCAGTACTGGGAGCCATTGCGTAGGGGTGGATTTTATAACTCCAGCAATCATTCTCATTGTATTATTCAATTGGGCATCTACTTTGTGTATATGTGGGCTGTTAAGCCATGCTGAAGAGCAGTATTCCGCAGTTGAGAAGACTAGGCCCAGGGCAGATGATCGCAAGGTGGAAGCCGATGCTCCCCATGTTGTGCCGCACAGCTTCTGAATGATGTTGTTTCTGGATTTAAGTTTTTCCGCTGTTTTTGTCAGATGTTCCTTGAATGATAGGGTTCCGTCAAGAGTCACCCCAAGGTACTTTGGTGTTTTATTGTAGGCGAGTGTGGTGGTTTCGAACTGAATATTGAGTATTCTTCCTGCAAACTTGTTATTTAGGTGGAAACTGGAAACCTCTGTTTTCGTAGCGTTTGGTTGGAGCCTCCATTTACGGAAATATTTTCCCACTATGTGTAAGTCCGCCGTGAGGATTTCTTCTGTTTCTTCAAATGACTTACACCTTGTTGCAAGGACCCAGTCATCGGCGTAACCAAACTTCCTTGATCTGGTTTCTGGTATATCAGAGATGTATAGGCTAAAGAGAAGAGGAGCCAGGACAGATCCCTATGGCAGTCCATTATTCAGTTTCCTTGGAGTGCTGATGTCAGATCCCATGACCACTTAAATCGTTCGGTCGGCTAGCATGCTGTTGATTATTCGAGCGGCGGATTTACAACGATAGCAGAATGCCACTATTATATGTATTTCTTCATGTTTCTCTAGAAATTGCTGGCTTAGTTTTATAAATTCTGCTTTTCAAGTTTCCCCAATATAATATTTACGATTCAAATCAGGTGAGCATGGAGGCCATTCATTACTACATAATCTACCAGTTGAATCAATCGTAGTTAATTTTCCGTTGAATAATATTTTGTAGCAACCTATATTTGGGACCTATTCTCTTGACGTTCTTATAATCTCAGTATTCTTGCTGAGATGTTCTAGTATTGTAGAGTTGTTGAATCTTGTCCACACAAAAAACTTTTAAAATTCTTCTATAGCACCACATTTCGAAAGTCTCAAGGCGATTTAGATCATATTTAGTTACAGTCCAAGACTCGACACCATAAAGTAAGACCGAGAACACGTAGTAGCGAAATAGGCGGATCCGCAATACCAATGTTCGGTCTCTGTTACATAATACCTTGGACATCCTTCTTAAAACTGCTCTGGCCTGTTCAATTCTGGATCTAATTTCACCGTGAACTGTGGATGGATCGAAAAAATGGCGCTTGGTTATCTGAAGACGTAGAAAAATGGTTGAAACCAATTTTTGTAATGTCATAACATATATAGGCAAACCATTTAAAAAGTTGAGAAATTTTTAAGTTTCTTTGAGTCACTCTTTGACAGAGTGTCAAATCGGACACTGTCAAAATAAAACTGGTCATACCTCCTAAAACACATGGTGTAAGGTAGCATAACCTCACATTGGGGGAAAGCTTTATTTTTTATATTTCAAAGGCTTTATTTTTTGTCGTTGTAATTTCTAATTTAATCTAACAATAAAACACTGAAAACGTTTGTTTTCTATACTTCCACAAAATTTATTACAACTATGTGACTACAGCTGTTTCGGCAGAGTGCCTTTCTCAAGTGATTTAGGGTTTCTATGGGTTTGCCTTTTTAAAGTCTTTAACTGAAGAGGTTGAGGAGTGTGGAGCTGTTTGTCTCGAGTTGGTCATTCAGAATTATATCTGTATTTTTCAATTTATTAATTTCCATAGATTCTAATGAATATAGCTTTATTTTGAATATGCAGAATTTGAAACTGTTCATTAAAAGAATGATTATGATCTAGATCTAGAAGGTGAAGTGCGTATGTCGAAGTGTCTGTTTTTCTATTGTTGAAAGCCCTTTTGTGTTCTGCTATCCGTTTGTCAAAGGTTCTGCCAGTTTGACCGATGTAAGTTTTCGGACAGTCACCACAAATTAGTTTGTAAACACCACTCTGTAGTTGTTTTCTCTTTCGGCTCTTATTGTTCTTAATATTTTTGCTTAATTTATTTGCCAAACTGACAGAACCTTTGACAAACGGATAACAGAACACAAAAGGGCTTTCAACAATAGAAAAACAGACACTTCTACATACGCACTTCAGCTTCTAGATCATAATCATTCTTTTAATGAACAGTTTCAAATTCTGCATATTCAAAATAAAGGTCTTAAGCTATCTTTATTAGAATCTATGGAAATTAATAAATTGAAAAATACAGATATAATTCTGAATGACCAACTCGAGACACACAGCTCCCCACTCCTCAACCTCTTCAGTTAAAGACTTTAAAAAGGCAAACCCATAGTAATCTAAATCACTTGAGAAAGGCACTCTGCCGAAACAGCTGTAGTCACATAGTTGTAATAAATTTTTTCTACAACCACTATTCAAAGTGCACTTTTCTGCACGGTTTTATGTTAGCAAACTTGATATTTTCTCACAGTATAAGATATTTGACATTAGTGTGCAGAAAAGTGACGTTTCTGTGCCGCAAAGTTCTTTTCTGCACAGTTGACTACCTCATTCTGAGTAACGTTATATTCTGTTTACATCCGTGGACTACCGCATTCTGAGTAACGTTATATTCTGTTTACATCCGTGGTTAAACTTTAGACAAATATATTACCTATAAGACAATTATTATATTTAACTATAGCATAGAAACTAAATTATGGATGTTACAACTGTTTTATTTTACAATTTTATTCTTATTAAACATTTTATAATTATCAAATAACCAATAAGGATTTAGCAACCTGTGCAAGAGACGTCGAATGAAGTAGGTTTTGTGTAAATCCGTGACTGCATAAATATAATGTCAATAATGTGTAATAATTGTTTAAATTTAAACAAATTAAGGCAGTGCATTAATTTTTTAACTGATTTCTGTGCAATTTATTTAGGTATAAGGAATTTAAATTGATTAGTAGGTATTAATTAAATACAGTTTAAAATTTATCACATAGGTACGTATTATAATTAATCGTCGTTTGGAAATTGTGATTTTTATTTTTAGGAAAAACTGTGCTTGTAGAAAAAGTATAGTGTGAAACACGTGCAGAAAGGTAATTTCTCACTCGTTTGAATTGCGGCACTCGCTTGCGCTCGTACCGCAACTTTTCAAACTCGTGAGAAATTAGTACCTTTCTGCACTTGTTGCACAATATACTATTTTCTACGAGCGTGCAAAAATGTCTACTTTCGCGCACGCATTTTAGTTTGGAAAGTTTCACTTTTCCGCACGCGTGTTATTTTTCCGCACGCGGATTTTACTTTTCCGCACGCGTGTTAATTTAGATATGTTAATATGGCCTTAAAGTAATTATAATACATGCAATAAACTAATATTTAGATATTATTTACTAATTTATTTCAAATATATCTTATTGTGTTCCTGTTTTAACGAAATTAACGCGACAATTCGATGAAATAAAATTATTTTGACATAATATTCGAAAGTCAAATCGGTAGACAATAACAGTCGTTTTGAATCATCGTCATGGAAACCAAGATCGTCGTCATGCTAACTAATTATATTGAAAGTTTGGTTTTGACAACCTTGTCAAAGAATTAATTTGTGTATGTATTTTTATATTAATTAAATTAATTCATTAAGATTTGGTAATTTTTTTAAGACTCTTAGAAAAAATATTATTCCTGACTCTTGCAGAAAGTCTCTTTTCCGCACTCGACTGCTTGCCGAACTCCCGCTTCGCGTAGTTCGGCAAACTGCAGTCGCGTGCGGAAAAGAATGACTTTCTGCACTTGTTAGGAAAATAACTATTGTGGAAGTATAGAAAACAAACGTTTTCAGTGTTTTATTGTTAGATAAAATGAACTACCATCAAGTAACGGTCGAATCCATCAATTATTCTAATTTGCTCTTTTTGTTTTAGATAATTTCAGATCTTGAACGGAACCCATGTCCGATGAACATTTGGCAGTTCAAAATCTTAGAAAGTCATATTATGAGGAGCAGATGTAACCACTTACTATCTAAGGAAATAGTTCTCTCCTTTCGTCAAGAATTTCTCGAAGTATTCGACAGATGGGAATCCGATTTGAAACCTTTATTACAAAGGTTTGTAAAAGGGGATAGGTTCGAAGAGAATTTAGATAGTTTACTAGTGAAAAGGTTGTGTTCTTATGTGGTTTTCTTCGATTTTCCATGGAACTATAACGTAGAGAACCAACAATATTTAGAAGTGTTACAGAATTTGATGAGAGGTGGTTTAAAAATCGAGGCTGTTTTGAGGATAATGAAGACGATTTCCTAACTTTAGTTTTATCTATCCGAAGTACTTTTTGACCATAATATGGTTAAGTATCAATTATGTTTATATTTTTTAATAGAATTGTAAAAAGTGAAGATGATGAAATGTGATGTTAAAAGTAATCAAATTTTGTACATTAAATTATTTTCCTTTGATGCTATCTTTTGGTACTATATAGTTAGATTTTTTTAAGTAATGAATTTTTATTTAATAACCTTAACACGGGCCCATATAAAAATTTTTAGGAGGGGGCCAGACGTGAAGATGTTGCACATTATATTGTGTATACTTTGGATAACCATATATAATTTAAAGCACCCTAAAAGCCAGGGGTGGCACGCCCCCCCTGCCCATGGGTATGGGCTCCCATGCTTAATACTCGTTAATTTTATACTTCCTTAACATTAATATTTCATTCATTTTAAAACTATTAGCAACCGTCATTTTAAATCTTGTTTCATGTTTTGAAAGATAAAGTTTTGTAATTTTATCTCAAATTTGAAGTTTTTTAATAAACTTACGTGCATAGAAATCGGCTCACTTAAAAAATTGGTCATTTTTGATGTCTGATTTTTAAGTGATTTTTTGAACATGTTATAGCCTGATTCTTTAAAAATACCACTGGAATAATATTGTTGCTAAACAGGTAGATTTTCATTGTATAGCGGGTGTACCAATCAAAGTTCCCAATCTCAAAGTTCCCATCACTCTGTGGAATATTCTAGCATTTATAAAATATTGAAATTAAAACCCAACTATAGCCTCAGGTTTTCTTAACATTACGTTTTTTGATTCATTCGTTTATGTTGCGTAATAAAAAAGTTAGGTACTTTAACAACTACAGGGTGATTGATTAGTAGGGTAAAGCTCAATAGCTCCGCCATAGTAATAGATAGCAGTAAAAGTTAATAACAAAAATTTTAGCCACCTTTGAGCTTCACATTACAAAATTAGTTAGAATGTTACAGGGTGTTCGATAACACAGTGGCAGACATAACTTATGTTTTTTTAAATGGAACACCCTATATTGTATTTTATATTCGAACTCCTGTTAACTTCTCCATCACAAAAATATAAAGGTTTGTAATGTTCTACAGGGTATTTACAAAGTTATAACCAATTTTGTATGAAAATCGTAACAAGTTCAACTCCCTGTATAAATAAAAATAAGCACACCAGCAATTGTTTAATAATGCCATATTTTTTATTTATTGTCAATTTTTTTAAGAATTATGGATATTGCTAATTTTCTTTATACAGGGTGAGTCAAAACGCAAGTAATGTTAAAATGTTTCTCAGTAATGTTAAATGGAACAACCTGTATTTTATATCATTATTGAAAAGTAACATTAACGTACTTTAATTTTTATATAACATTCCCTATGCCCAAATTTATTAGTTTTCGAGATGTTTTAATTTTTCAGAGCAAATTATTTTAGGTGTTTAAATTTATCTAAATTTTAAGTAAGCCATGACTGAATTGACAATTGAAGATTACCGATTGTCAATCCGGTAATCAATGTAACACTGTAGCAAATAAAGAAATAAAAATAATTTATTAGTAATACATTTTACAAACAAAAACAACCACTACATGCAACATTTTTGAAACAATTAAAAACTATCTTTTTATGTAAATGCAACAAATAAACAAAGAAAATTAGTAATAAATTTTACAAAAAAACACACAAACAAAAAATGCAATATTTTGTGAAGACAATTAAACACTACTTTTGTATGTAAATGTAACAATGTAACAAATAAAGAACAAAACATAATTTATCAGTAATACATTTTGCAAAAAAACATGTTTGAAAAAATTAGAAGCTACTTTTAATAAAATATTTTTAATATTTAATTACATAAGGTGTTCAAAATTATCTCCTAACACATTTATGTACGCCTAAAAACGATCATTGAATGAGCTACTTACTCTACGGAGCATTTGTAAATTAACACATCGAAATACACTTTGTATTCTATTTTTCATCTCATCCCTTGTTGTTGGAGGTATTTTATAAACTTCATTATTAACGTAACCCCAAAAAAATCAGTCCAGTTTATTAAATTCTGGTGATTTGGGTGGCCACGCTACTGGTCCATTGAAAAATGAAAATATCTCGAAAACTAATAAATTTAGATATAGGGAATGTTATCTAAAAATTAAAGTACGGTAATGGTACTTTTCAATAGTGATATAAAATACAGGGTGTTCCATTAAAAATTACTGAGAAAATAATGTACTTGCGTTTTGACTCACCCTGTATTTGATATAAAGAAAATTAGCAATATCGACCATTCTTGAAAATTTTGACAATACGTTAAAAAATATGGCATTAATAAACCATTGTTGTTTTGCTTATTTTTATTTACACAGTGAGTTGAACTTGTTACGATTTTCATATAAAATTGGTTATAACTTTGTAAATACCCTGTATAACATAACAAACCTTTATATTTTTGTGATGGAGAAGTTAACAGGATTTCGAATTTAAAATAAAATATAGGGTGTTCCATTAAAAAAAACATAAGTTTGGTCTGCCACTGTGTTATCGAACACCCTGTAACATTCTAACTAATTTTGTAATGTGAAGCTCAAAGGTGGCTAAAATTTTTGTTATTAACTTTTATTGCTATCTATTACTATAGCGGAGCTATTGAGCTTTACCCTACTAATCAATCACCCTGTATAGGACTATGAGTAAAAAACCACGAGGATCTTTTTTGCGTATTTCCCTGGTAATTTGCGTATACAGGGTGATACATTAGGAATTGTAGTTTCTAGACCTCAAAATATTATGATTTAACCCAAATCACTTACATAAAATGTGACTCCTTACTGAGTAACAGGGTGTTTTATTTAAAAATTTAAAAACTATTTGTACCCAGTACTTTAAAACTATTTTACATATCCTTGTCATATTTGGCAGAAAGTGTAGGTACTGCGCACCCTACTAAATTATGATAAATAAACGTTTCTGACTACTACCAGACGCGTACGACAGGGGAGAGTGAATGGTTGACTCTTCCCAAATTCTACGCCACTGGCGGAATTGCCATTTTAGCGAAATTTTTCGATTTTCCAATAGTGTCTCTGTAAATAATATACTGTTCACTCTTAACGATAAAGTCATTAGTTTTCTAGATATTTGAAGTTAAACATGTAACGGTACAGTTATTTTGATTCATTTATTGTGCCGCTTAATTTTTAACCTCAAAGTACCCCGCACAAACCTTATGGAAATTAGGTCCCAGTGGATTTCGTTCATACTTTGGGAAAATACTCTTTGAAGCATCCTGATAAAAAGTTCTCATGGGTACAACTCAACCGTATAGAGACACAAACTCGGAAAATTATAAGATTTACTGGGTATTCTAATTCCCTGAGTTACTGGTTATCTGGTAACACGTATAAGTTTGGATCAAGGAAAAGTACTAGTAGTCTACAATTTTTTCCTGGCTATCCAATGGCGACCTTTACTTTGACCTTGACCTTCAACGGACGTCATCTTCTAGAGTTTCGAGGGTTTTCGGCATTAAATTGATATAAACAGATTACTAATGGGGTTTTTGGATCGCTAAACACGAATATGCCATCAGAATTGACCTCCGGAGGACGAGGTGGCCAGGGCAACTGCAAGTCACGTCATCTTCTAGAGTATCGATGGTTTTCGGCATTTAATTGATGCAAATGAATTACTGGAGGGTTTTTTGAGGTCGCTAAACACGAATATGTCACCAGAACCGACTCCCGGAGCACCTGGTTTCCAAGGTCAATGAAAGGGGCTCCTGGAGTTTCGAGGGTCTTTGGTACTACATTAATGCAAACGGATTAATTATAGGTTTTTGGGGTTGCTGAACACGAATACGTGATCAGTACACCTGGTGCCTAAGACAGGTTATCTTCTGGAGTTTCGGAGGAATCAAATGGATTACTCTTAGGTTTTTAACTCCAGAAGATAACCTGCCTTAGGCACCAGGTGCTCTTGTGTCTGTGCTGATCACGTATTCGTGTTCAGCAACCCCAAAAACCTATAACTAATCCGTTTGCATTAATGTAGTACCAAAGACCCTAGAAACTCCAGGAGCGCCTTTCATTGACTTTAGAAACCAGGTGCTCCGGGAGTCGGTTCTGGTGGCATATTCGTGTTTAGCGACCTCAAAAAACCCTCCAGTAATTCATTTGCATCAATTAAATGCCGAAAACCATCGAAACTCTAGAAGATGACGTCCCTTGCAGTTTCCCTGGCCACCACGTCCTCCAGAGGTCAATTCTGATGGCATATTCGTCATTTAGCGATCCCAAAAACCCATGAGTAATCTGTTTATATCAATTTAATGCCGAAAACCCTCGAAAATCTAGAAGATGACGTCCGTTGAAGGTCAAGGTCAAAGTAAAGGTCGCCATTGGATAGCCAGGAAAAAATCCTAGACTAATAGTACTTTTTCTTGATCCAAACTTCTACATGTTGCCAGATAACCAGTAACTCAGGGAATTGAAATACCCAGTAAATCTTATAATTTTCTGAGTTTGTGCCTTTATATCTTGAAAATCTTTCATACGACTGAGTTGTACCCATGAGAACTTTTTATCAGGATGCTTCAAAGGGTATTTTCCCAAAGTATGAACGAAATCCACTGGGACCTAATTTCCATAAGGTTTGTGCGGGGTACTTTCTCGAAAACCAATTATTTTGTTGCTAAAATATTTGAGATATTTGAAGTTTAAAATTAAGCAGCACAATAAATTAATCAAAATATCTGTTCCGTTACATGTTTAACTTTAAATATCTCGAAAAACTAATGAGAGTTTATCGTTACGAGATTATTTACATAGACCATTGGAGAATCGAAAAATTGCGCTAAAATAGCGATTCCGCCAGTGGCGTGGAATTTGGGAAGGAATACATTCACTGCCCCTGTCGTACGCCTCTGGTAGTATTCAGAAACGTGTATTTATCTTAATTTAGTACAATGTACAATACCTACACTTTCTGCCAAGTATGGCAAGGATATGTCAAATAGTTTTAGAGTACTGGCTACAAATAGTTTTTAAATTTTTAAATAAAACACCCTGAAACTCAGTTATATGTGATTTGGGTTAAATCTTAATATTTTGAGGTCTAGAATATATATGAATACTATATGAAATGCGGAAAAAGGGGAATAAAGCAAACACATCCGTAACATTTTCTCTTTTTATTAGACATTAAAAAAAGAAATAAATACAATAAAGTAAGTGCTAAAAGTTAGCTAAACGTTATATATAACTAAATGAGTCTGGGTTTTTGCTGCCAAATAATTGTATTCCTGATCAACTCTTATTTCTTTTCAATCAAAAACAAACTTAAATACTAATTAGTTGACTGCATTCATTACATTATTTATTATTAATTATTAGTAATTGTGAGATTCGGTTATTATACTAGTTATGTGTATAAATATACAGGGCGTTCATAAAAATATCACAAACAATGACAAAGGGACATACGATTCACATCTCAAACAAAATCAATACAAACATGAGCCGACACACTATCATTATAGGACCAATGGCATTCCAGTTTCAAGCTGACTAGAAAAATTATACAGGGGGTTTTTATTATTAACTTTTCGGTTTCAGATCGGAAACTATTGGAAAAATAAGTAAATAAAATGTATAATTTTAACAAAAGCTTTTTCGACCTGGATACTGAAAGATAAAAAAAGATTTTATTTTTCAATTTGTGTTTTATTCTTAAAATATATTTGAAAAAACTGAGAGCCTAAAGAAAGGGCTTTGTAAGAGAACAAGATCCTGCCCAAAAGTTTTTAAATTGTAGCTATTAAATAAATCAGCGAAAGGTTTAAAAAAATATACAGGGAGTTTCATTAAGAATTGTCCATATAGTAACCGGAGAAACCTTCGCACAAAATACGAAGATTTAACATAAAACACTTAAGTAAAATATTCCTACTTATCTAGATACAGAGTGTTTTACACGAATATTCTAAAATAATTTTAGCCCATTGTTTTAACACCTTCCAATATTTTTTGTTCAAACTCGACAAACAGGTTACACATGTTAGAATACTTTAACTGGTGTTAAAAGATAGTTTTTCACTGTTGCCAAAGGCGTCTTGTAGGGATATATACTTCTTTTACCCGTCACAATCTACGCCACTGTCGTAATAATCGTTTCGGCATGTTTTTTTGATTCTTATAACTTTTTACGTAAATATCCTCTTGTTTAAATGTAATAGAGTAAGTAGTTTTCAAGTTATTTGCGTTTAAAGGTAATGGATTCAAAAATATTGTGTATTTTAAACACATAATCTTATTGAATCAATTTATTTAAACGCAAATAACTTGAAAACTACTACTCTATCGCGTTGAGACAAAAGGATGATATTTACGTAAAAAGTAACGAAGAATAAAAAAACATGCTGAAATGATTATTACGACAGTGGCGTAGATTGTGAGGGGGGGGGGAAGGAAGTATATATCCCTACAGCACGCCTCTGGTAACAGCGGAAAACTATATTTTAACACTAGTTAAACTATCCTAATATGTGTAAACTGTTTGTCAAGTTTGAACAAAAAATATTGGAAGGTGTTAAAACAATGGCCTAAAATCATTTTAGAATAGGTATTTGTAATAAAGCACTCTGTATTTCGATAAGGAGAAATATTTTATTGAAGTGTTTTATGTTAAACCTTCGTATTTTGTGCTAAGGTTGATCCAGTTACTATATGGACAATTATTAATGAAACAACCTGTATAGGACCTGAAAGAAGAGATATATTGTATTTATATTAAGTGAATTTCGTCGAACATTAACGTGAAGCTACTGAAAAATAATTTAATAACCTGACAACCAGGTAGTTTTGGACGATGATATCATATTTTTAAGATTCTCAACAAAAAACGATATAGTTCATACAAAATAAATTAGAAGTGAAAAATGAAACAAGAAATACAGAACAAACACTTCCAGCAATTAAGGCTGATCTGTAACTACCTACTTCCTTTCAATCAGTGAGATTCTGATGTTACCCAAACTTAACTTGTAGCCATTTTTTTTTCTAATCAAAGCCAATACCTTAAATGGTCCTGTATAATCTCAAAATTTAAACATTTTCACGACAACCCTGTATAGCAATAAATAGAATTCAACTTCATACATTTTTTCAGGTACAATACAATCCAGAAGAGACAAAAACTGTCTCGTACATCGTTCCAAGTGGGCAGTAACGGATATATCAATAGCAGCATTTCATTTTGCGACGGACATTTGAGTAGTTGAGTTTTTCGATTACGTAAAAACTGCTATACAGAGTAAGCAAAAAAAAACGGGACATACTCAGTTAATACAGTGTATCGGAAGTAGATTTGAAATAGTCGATCAACACTGTATTAACTGCATATTTATGTTCCTTTTTTATTTGGCTTATTCTGTATGTTTATTCATTCCATATTTCTTACAACAATTTTTACATGTAATCAATGACAAAACTGTCTTCATCGACCTACATTTTTTTACTGTGTAAATAATTTGTGTTGAAAACGTTTGGCAAAGAAGAATATGAACAAAGCAAAATTAAAAAATGACAGAAGATTTCGTTACAGAGGAGCATGTTTAGGTTCGCATTATGGAGGTAAGGGTGGAAATGGGAGTTAAGTTGGTTTAGCAGTAAATGGTTGACTTCAATTAAAACATCCTGGGTTAACCGATAATATTATAAAAGGCCCGGTTTCATGTAAAATTTAAATATGTTTCATTTACATATTTCAGGTAAAAATTTTGTGGATCCTTTGCTTTATTATAGGAGTACCGTCTAGTCAGTGTTAATTGTCAAAAGACAAACTCTGTCTACCTCGTTCGCTTATCGCTCCGGACCGGTCTTAACAATGGGCCAAGTCAGATAAATTTAATAATATTTACGACCGCACTAATTGAAGTCAACCATTTTCTGCTAAACAAACTTTACCCAGAAAGCTGGTAGGATTAGCCCATGTGCACGTATCTGAATTGGCAGCGGTACATCAGATGAGTTTCAAATCGAGACGGGTCTAAGACAAGGTGATCAGCTTTCCCCTTTGTTATTCAACTTCGCTTTAGAACACGCCGTTAGTAGCAAATAGATTCGCTGCCCAGAGGGCAAAGGTACCTACTTAGCTTTTGCTATGAAGTTTTTACCCTTTTTGGAATCTGGCCAGGGAAATTGGCCGTAAAGTCAACGAAGATAAGACCAAGTCCGTGGTAGTTACCAAAAATCCAGGACAAAACATTTCAATAAATGAATTCAATTTCGAAGTTGTCAAAGAATTCAAATACTTGGAAGCAGTGATGATAGCCGAAAACAGTTATGAAAAAGCATGAATTAGCAGCTGAACACTGATCCAGCATGAAACAACTATTATTAGCCTAAGGGGAAGAACAGAACAAGTGGGTCGAGGTGGAGGTGTAGGTCGCGGTAGATGCTACTAGTTAAGTCGCGGTCGATCTCGACAGCACATAGCAAGGAGGTCACCCGCGCTGTCAGTCAAAAAGACTGCTTTTGCGATGTTGTGTCAGTCAAGTGATGATATGTCAGCTGTAAATAATCAGATCCTCCTTCATATTGCAAAAATTTACTGAATTTAATTACTTTAGAAATTCAAAAATAAACTGAATACAAAAAAGGGATTATATAAAAAGTATCAACTCAGATCATCCTTGTAGGCCGCGCAGTAGACATCCATGTAAAACAAACTCATTTTATTTTCAAAAGCATCGATGTAAACCTCCTGGATGGCATCGCGCTAAACCTCCACCGCGACTTACTTGCTCTGTTCTTTTCCATTCACTACAATGTGTTTGTTTTACATGGATATCGACCGCGACCTCCACGGCGACCCACTTGGTCTGTTCTTACCCTTAGAACGAAAGATTCTCCGGTCGATCTTTGGGGCTTGTAGAGACGAGATAACAGGAGAGTGGAGACGAAAACACAACCAGGGACTGGGGTGCTCTATGGAAACGAAAACAGTATAATACATCAAGGCAAATCGCATAAGATGGTCAGGAAGACATGTACTGAGAGCAAATGATGAAATACTACTGAATACAACCTTCTGGGAAAGGCCCGATGTCAGGTCAGTTGGTAGCCCAACAAAAAAACGGAAGGATGCAGTACGTAGTGATCTACGTAAGATGGGAATTAAACAATGGGAGATTATTGCATAAGACCGGCAAAAGTGGAGGAAAATAGTAAACGTGGCCAAGACTCGCTTAGAGTTGCAGAGCCAAGAAAGAAGATTAACAAGTTACTACATTATATAGAATGCAGGGAAAAATATAAATGGAATATGCTCTTCTTACTAATAGAAATAACGTATTGAGGTAGTTACTGGAAAGCGATTACGTTCTGTTAATGCCTTTAGCAACTAATATGTAACATATCCATATTTTTAATGAAAAATAATGGACGTACTCGACGGAATATGCTAATAAAGCAAATTCATTCGGACCAAAACAAAATGTAACCAATCATTTGGAAAAAAAAAAGAAAATAAATATCGCGATTTAATAAAAATATACTGAAGCACTTAAAACGCTAGGCTTACACAATAAACAATTAATATATTTTCATTAATTATTTTTGTCATGCACTAGAATCAAAATAAAACTAAGACAACAGTATTTCAGGAAGTAGAGGAGTAATGGTTCAAACATTTGGGACGTTCATTAAAAGATAATAAGTACATATAAAACAGTGCAGCTGAATATTCAAGAAAATATTCGCGACAAAATTGGAACCGGATCACACTGTGCAACAGAAAGAGTAACAGGGAGGGAGAGAGAGAGCAAGTAAGAACATACAGGTTAGGTAGATTGTACCAATCCTTAAATGAAAGATAATCGAAAAAATTTGGAGAAAGCGCCCCCAATTGAAAAAGAAATGCACTAGTTATCTGTTTTACTGTCATATTGTGAAACGTCACTAAAAAGTTTTTGAAAGTGAGCCCTAAAAGCGTTCAATATGTATAATGTATATAACTATTTCATAAAATTACGCAATTTTATAAGGTTTTCTGTACTGAAAACTCAACTATATCAAATGTCCATCTTACAAACTACACAAATGATAAAAAACAAACAAAAAATACTGGATCTACACTATTCCCATACACAACTTGTCAATAAAACGCTCAATAGTCATTGAATAAAAAATACCTAGCTTTACTGTACGCCCCAAAAATTTTATCTGGTGAATATTTTGATTTGATAGGCACTTGGTGATTTTGATTTTTAATCTAACCCCAGCGTTTCTCGATTTAATAATATATCCCAAGACAAGTGTTATAGTGAACTCATAAAATAGAAAACGTTAAATTACAGTTAGATTATATTATTTTAGAGGTTTTCTATTAGTGAAGACTGGGGATATCGAAATTATAATATAAATGCACATTATCTACAATTCTACCTAACAAAACAGGTTTAAGTACACATTTCAATGGAAGAATCATACTACGAGTGAATAGACTCAAAAATGGATTTCATTCTAGCAATATTCCTGTAGTTCTGAGTATTTTATATTTTGATTATACATATTATACCGTAAACGAGCGAATCAGGCTCAAAGGACCATGTGGTGGCCACTTGACATAATGGACTGTCATCAGAACTACTGGACTTTCCGTAGGATAAAATCCCTCTATTCACCTTAGTAATAGAACTATCAAAACTGATTGCACTCTTAAAGACAACTCCATACTTTGAAATAAATTATTCCTAAATACTAAATTCTCCCGCTCTAAATCTTTCCTAACGATTTTACGTATATATTATGTATATATAAACAGTGTGAAAACAACGAGAACAAAATATTGATAAAATCATCAGTGATGCTCTTGTATACATATAATATCAGCATTTAACACAAAATGTTACAACTATACTTAAATATATATAAAAAAATGATTTAACTGAGGTAAGTAGCCGCCATTATTATGTTTAGAGGAACTTCAATTAAAGCGAACCTAAAGTCACTACGAATATATGAAAGGGTCACCGAGGTTTAATTTTTTTTTAAACATTAATCAATTATTTCATAAATATATTTCATAATGCCAGTAATTTCTGAGAATAATTAAACATTATAGAATATCTTTCGTCAGCTTTGATTTGAATTGACCGCCCGCCTCTGCTTCACTGACAAATAATAGTGATTATCTGACATATAATGCAGTTTAATTCGTGCGTATTAATGCGCGGATGTTACTTAACATCCGCGTATTAGACTTGCGGATGTTACTTGACATCCGCGTATTAGACGTGCTGATGTTACTTGACATCCGCACGTCTAATGCGCATTAGACGTGCGGATGTTATTTATAAATATATGCACTCAATGGCTGAAAATGAATCTGAATTAAAATGAAATGGAAAAAAGACCGTTTTAGTGCAATATTCACACCAAAAGTACAGTATCTAGAGCTACCTACATCTCCATGAATTAAAAAATCAATAGAAGCTGGTTGATATATTGAATCAAAGCAGACGTGAATGCCTTAAGATTCCAAACAAGATGTTATTATATCTATAACCACAACTTTAGTAACAGATTATTTGAATCTGTTAATTCTAGAGCTCTTAAATACACATACAATGGTCAGAAGGTTGAAAAAGAATATAGCAAGGAATTTTGATCATGTAAAATACTGGTGATGTCATCTAGCCATCGTTTCAACATCAAAGCAAAAGTGGGGGGAAACTGGTACTAAATAGCATAAACAGAGAAGAGTGGAGAGTTTGGCCTTTGTCCAGGAGTGGGTGCAAACAGGCTGAAGAAGAAAAAAACACTGGTGGCACTGGATAGCATCCCTTCACAGGATTTTTAATCATTAAGTTATTTTGTTACTTGTCAAGTGCGCTTCTTGTAAGATGCATAAAAGAACTTAATTAAAACGATCAAGAACAAATTCAAGTTGACTTTTCTGGACAAATTTAACATATTATTCTCCCAGTGTCATCTGGCAAAATTTGTAAATTGGCTAACAATAAATCTAAAAAATTGGCTATTACTTTCTAAGAATTTTTTTTTCGAATATTTCGTAGGTGACCCTTTGCGTTTTATGTAAATTACTTCTTACTTTCAATACAGGGTGTAGGCCAAAAAGGCAGATCATAAAATAAATCACATTCTGGGACCAAAAATAGTTCGATTTAACCTAACTTTGAAGCAAAAAAGTTTTAAAAACCTTGTACTAACGGTACCACAATAATAATTTAATAGGAACGTACAAAAAAGTTTGGGGTAGTTTAACGGAACAAAGCCCCCATAAAATTTTTATGGGGTGTACAAATTTCACTGTTAATGAGAGATGAACCTGCCATAAGAATTCCACATGTGCATTTTTAATAAAAAATCTCTAATAGTTTTCGATATTGTATTGGAAAAAAATCAATTTTCATTTTATAACTTCAAAGGGCTGTAACCTTTTTTATGTGCACATTTGTACCAAGGTAAGTTAGGTTCAATCGAACTATTTTTGGTCTCAGAATATATGATTTATTTCACGATCTGCCTTTTTGTTACACCCTGTATAATAATAAAAAAAAGTATAGCTGTCGACATATGGTGCGTAACAATTTACACGTAATTTTAATATTAACGATAACTATAATTAACAATAATTAGGTAATTCAAATAATAAAAGTGTTTCTTAATTTATCAAATTCAATCTTAAGATTTACCTTTAGAATTTCTAATACAACTTCAAATTTTAGTAGTTAACAACGACATAACCGGCAACAGACAAGTCCAACTTTTATTACAAAAATATGCTACATAAAAACACTCGGAATAAATAAATAAAACCAAATTAGGTCAGTTTTTTGTGATACAGGTACGCCCGATATATAAATATATCTACAAAAAATAATGAATTTGGCTGAAATATTGTGCAAATTAATTTAGTAGATAAAACATCAATAATCTACAGGAAATGTAAATAAAATCGTCTATAATTTTGGACAAAAAATAGTATATATGTCTCTAGGATACAACGCGCCCAACGAGGTCAGCCTACTGTGAAAAACGACCTATATTATTGTTCATACTTCTGTAACAGGACGTAAACCTCTAAATATTTTTACTTAAACAATAAAATGTCACAAATTTGAAAGATTCAACGCAATATGTTGTGGAATTACTATATGTTTACATCCAAGAAAATGCGCGTCAAATGCATGAGCACTACGTGATAATCTTTAGGACGGCATATTAGTTGGCCGAACAATCGTACAATAGAAGTTAGAAAGAGTAGCGGTGAGTTGTAATCAGTCAATAAGTTCAGGGCCTAATCCAGAGATGGCAACTCTAATGAATTTATCATATTGAATTTATGACATTTCGCTCGTCCTACCCTTCAAAAGCAGACTGTCAAAATGTTCGTGTCATTCAGATTATTATTTACCGAGTTACAGTGTTTGAAGTGACGCTACTTTTGTGATTTTTATGAACAATGGATACAGAGCAATTTCGTGTTGATTTATCCACTTATTTGATGGGAAAAATACCATCCAAACCGAGCAACAGCTCAAAAAGTGTTACAGGGACTCTGCTTCATCGATTACAACAATTAATCGATGGTTTGCTGAATTCAAACGCGGTCGTACCGACACCAATGATGCTGAGCGCTCCGGAATGTCAAATGATGCTATTATTCCCGACCACATCGAAAAACTGCTGAAAATTATTATGGAAAACTGCAGCGTGAAGTTGCAAGAGATAGCTTGAACACTGTAAAGTTGTCTAAAGGTAGCATTTTGACTATTATACATGAAAATTTTAATATTACAAAGCTGTTTTACAAGTGGGTGTCGCGTTTTCTCACACCAGAGCAAAAACAACAATGAATTGATGAATCTCTACGCTGTTTGAACATACTTTTCGGAATAAGTGCGAGTTTTGCGTCGGTATGTTACATTGGATGAAACATGAATCCATCACTTAATTACGGAATTAAATCGGCAGTTATCCGACTGGAGAGCACCCAAAAAAAGCCGCCCAAAGCGATCAAAGACGTAACACACCACCGGTAAGGTTCTGCAACCAGTATGGAATTATTTTCATTGACAATAAATGAAATCGTACAAGCTTTATTTGTTCAAGAAAAAGTAGATGAAAACGATGGCAAAAATGCACGAATTGGATTTGGAATTGCTTCTGCACCCACCGGGTAGTGCAGAACTGGCCCCCAGCTATTACCACCTTTTTTCCGATTTAAAAAAATGCTCCGTGGCAAGTGACATCGCTCCGATGAGTAAGTAAACGCTGAAACTGAAGCTTATTTTGAAGGAAAGATAAATCTAGATCTAAAAGATATATCTTAAAAGTGATATAAAGAGAATAATGTTTGCAAAAAAATGTTGTTTTACTAGCTAGGCCCGGGCTTATTGACCGACACATACATATACTCGAATAGGATCTGTTTCTACTATAATTGTTTGGGCGCGATTTTTCTTGGCTGTGAACAGCCATAACGACGAAAATGTTGCTGTAATTTTTTTAACAAATTTGGATTTGTAGCTATTAGACGCTACTTATAGACGGAGAGGCAGCGCTGAAAAATCTCTTTGAATTTAATAAAGCTAAATTTTTCACAGTTGATTACTGTGATTGTGTAGAGAAACATACTGCGGTTGATCAAGCGAAACGTAGAACAGGGGTTACTGTAGGGTATCAAAGTTGCTTTCCTACGAAGGTAATTAAATCCATTTACTAAGGCTGAAAATCAGTACACACATTCTAAATTGAATGTCAATAAGTTATTATAGTCGGTCAGCTGTATAACGGGACAGAGCCGGTCGGTCGGCCCCAATGAATGTACAGGGTTATTCACTATATTTTGACCCCCTTTTAAACTGCTTTATTTACAGAATTAGAAAAAAATGTAAAATACAAAAGTTATTCGATTTTTAATTATGATTTTTTGAGATATATATCGTACTAGTGACGTCATCCACCTGGGCGTGATGACGTAATCGACTATTTTTTTTAAATGAGAATAGGGGTCGTGTGCTAGCTCATTTGAAAGGTTATTCAATTCTCTATACAGTACTCTAAACATTAAGATCATTATTTATACAGGGTGTCCAAAAAAAGTTTTTGAATTATTAATTAATTTAACAATTAATTTAATTAAAAAACTTTTTTTGGACACCCTGTATAATTAATCATGTTAATGTTAATATTACTGAATAGGGAATTGAATAACCTTTCAAATGAGCTAGCACTCGACCCCTATTCCCATTTTAAAAAAATAGTCGATTACGTCATCACGCCCAAATGGATGACGTGACTAGTACGATATATATGTCAAAAAATCATAATTTAAAAATAGAATAACTTTTGTATTTTACATTTTTTCTAATTCTGTAAATAAAACAGTTTACAAGGGGGTCAAAATATAGTGAATAACCCTGTACATTCACTGGGGCCGACCGACCGGCTCTGTCCCGTCATACAGCTGACCGACTATAATAACTTTTATTTATATTTAATTTAGAATGTGTGTACTGATTTTCAGCCTTAGTAAATGGATTTAATTACCTTCGTAGGAAAGCAACTTTGATACCCTCTCAATAACCCCTGTTCTACGTTTCGCTTGACCGACCGCAGTATGTTTCTCTACACAATCACAGTAATCAACTGTGAAAAATCTAGCTTTAGTAAATTGAAAGAGATTTTTCAGCGCTGCCTCTTGGACTATTATTTGTTTCTGTTAGAAGAGTTTTTAATATTATTAGTCGTTTCCACAGTAGTTTCTGTTGAGCGTGTGGTACTTACTCATGTTTCTCCAGAAAGTTACACAGACAGCTGTATTAAAATGAGTTTTACTATTTGAAATTTAAAATAAACATTGACATTTTAACAATGACAATTGGCAATTGACATTAACAAAACATTTTATTATCACAGTTCTTTTTAGTGTATCGATAAATTATACCTCGGGCAATTTTTTTACGAAGAAAATTTGAAAAAACTGACCTAACAACGTGATGAAGCGTAATTTCAATCGGTACATTTCCCCAAGAGAGAGCAGCCTTCAAAGGATAACGTAATTTTTCAGAGAGAAAACGACGGACGATTGAGAAACGACCAACCGCGAAATTTTCGATTCGGGTCCGTTCTTCTTCTCCCAATCGAGTTCTACCTGCTCTTACACTTTTCTATCGCGCACTCGACGGCTTTCGTGATGTTGTCGAAGACCGGCACTTGTTTCCTGTTCGCTAAGTCCGACAGATACACTCTCGCTCTGTTGTAATCTTTGACGGCATTTTTCGTTAACTGAAAAGAAAAAGATACGTTAATATATTGCTTGAAGTAAATATAAATGAACAAATTTACAGTATCGGAAAAAATATAACGTAAGTATTCACTTTAAACGGAAGGAAGTGAGAGAAACTTATTTAAAACCGCATAGCCATATTATCCCCAAAATATCTTGTCGGAAATTTAATAGTGGAAGCAACTCAGGAGGTGAAGTTCAACATTGTTGCCAAACTTATTGTTTTTATCTGACCTGTCGTCTTTTTTTATCATGTGCTAACACGGTTACTAATAAACCAAGTATATAAGTTATACTGAGAATAAATCCGGTATAGTCAAAATCACTACCAATAAATATGGAATAACTTATACTTGATATAGTCCAGGAACCGAAGCTTTTCAGCTCGCAATTTTTACAGAATGGATCGATTTGCTTGAAAATTTGAGAATAAGTAGTGGATAGTCCAAGAATCAAAATCTATATGATGCCGAAAGGCGCTTTTACCATGGGGGTGGTTGCCACCCCACCTTGGGGGTGGAAATTTGTTATTATATTTTGACTGCAAAAGTTGATAAAAACATTCATTTTAAGCAAAAAATGTTCTATACATTTTTTTGATAAAATTAATATTTTTCGATTTATTCGATATCGAAAGTGTTAGTTTTATATCGAAAAAATCAATGCTTTTCGATAGTATACTCATTTACGATTCACTCAATTTTTGCCGTAGAAAAATTGTTTTCAAACCAAGTTCTTGGGATTTAAATAACCTACAATTTCATATTTAGACATTGTTTCGTATCTCTGATGCTAATCTTTCTATTCTGAAGAAAATGGCTATTCGCTTTTAACTCCAGTTTTTTTTAAAACTAATCATTCTAAGCCAGTCACACTTCTCGATTCTATTACTAATACATAAATAAAGAAGTATGAATAATGCCAATGACTAAAAACACTGATAACTTACATTATTAAGCTTCCAATTGGATTTCTCCTTTTTTTATATATTGATTTTTTAACCGTAACGTTTTCATTTTTTATCCTAGAAAGTTTTGTAAAAAAGAATTTTGTATGTCTCCACAAGATCTATAAGGCTATTAATACTAAATCCTTTTAAAATTTTAAGTCGCAAAAAGAGGTGACTGTAAAAGGGTTGGTAAAGGTGGTTTTTGCATGTTATTAAAAGTTTTAATTGTCAATAGCTCACTCAGTTTTTGCCATAGAAAAAATTTTTACTAACCCCGTTCTTGGGAATCAAATAGGCTACAATTTTAGATTTACATATTTTTTCGTATCTCTGATGATAATCTTTCTATTCTGAAGAAAAATTAGCATCTTTCTATTCTGAAGAAAAAATTTTTTTTTCAAACTACAAAAATTCGTTATTTGCTTTTAACTCCATTTTTTTAAAACTAATCATTCTAAGCCGCTCAAACCTCCAGAACCTATTAATAATACATAAATATAGACGAGCAAATAAGGTCAATGACTAATTTTAATTAGGGTGGTAAGTAGGGGGAAGTTTCCGATCACTTTTTAGCTGAAAAAAATAGGGACTGACATTCTTTTCATAATAAGTCACTTAATTTTTGAGCTAGAGACTTTTTTATTTCTGTAGATAGATATTTTTAAATATTTAAATTAGTTTCAACAAGTTATCCTCGAAAAATGCACAGTTTTTTCGTCTTTTGAGTTTGAAACTACAATATTTAGTATTTGACGAAGAAGAGCTAACATATAATAAAGTATAGCTCGATTACTATTGGTCTTAAAGAAAATTTAAAAAAAACTGTTTTGTTTATTTTTTCAAAAGGTACATTTTTGTCAAGCAAGGTTGTTTTGATAAAACGAAAACTTTTTGAGTTATTAGCAGAAAACTGATTAAAAACATTGATATTTTCGATATAAAACTAACACTCTCGATAGCGAATAAATCGAAAACTATTAATTTTATCAAAAAAATGTATAGAACGTTTTTTTGCTAAGAATGAACGTTTTTACCAACTTTTGTGATTAAAATATAATAAAAAATTTCCACCCCATGGTAAAAGCGCTTTTCGGCCTCATATAGATTTTGATCCTTTTTATTTATATACATTTTATGATTGTAAGTATATTTATTATATAATTTTTTTTCAGAAAATACGTATTTAGTTAAAAATTTTTTCGACAATTATTGTTCAGAAATCATTTGTGGCATTTTTCAATGTGTTTGCGTGTGTTTTATTCTTTTATTTTTTTTTAATTTTTGGTACTGTTTTAATAAAAATTTTTGAAAAGTAGTAGTATTAAAATTAATTTAATATTTAAATAAAATATAAATAAACTGTTTAAAGTATATTAATTTCGTTGAAATCATATAATAGAAGTATAACTTCTTACGTGGTACAAAGTACACACACATTCTTTTTTTTTAATATTCAAATAATGAACTAAAATTTAATATTTATTATTATATTATATTATACTACTTATTCTCAAATTTTCAAGCAAATCGATCTATTCTGTAAAAATAGCGAGGTTTTGTCCTATTTTAAGCTTCATTACTTGGGCTAATATAGGTTATACTGGACATAAGAATTTAGTCCAAGCTTATACCGACCCAAACCCACGGTTATTAGACTTTATTACGGTTGTCTTGTCCGACGGTGGTGGGGAGACTTATATTTTTGACTTTACGTCACAAGAGTTTACATTCCCATATTTTTAAATTATTTTCGATCATTGAATGTGTGTTATTGTGTATATATGTGTATTATTTGTGTTATTATGAAATAATAAGACAAATAGTACACATTTTATCTTATACCGGGTGGTGAGGTGAATCGTAAAAACGGCCATAGGAAACTCAGTGTAAAATTCTGAATTGTTGAATTCCTGCTTCCCTAATTATTCTACATCAAAAGTCATGAGAGAATACTTGTAGAGAATTAAAATCTGTATTAAAATCAAAAGTAAAAATTGTTCTACGATTTAAATGCATTCCAAAATTTTGAAAAATATGATACATTTGCCACAATAGGTATGCGTGTAAAAGTAAGACCACACGTTACTATGCTGACAGTGCTCACACCATTGACTGAATAAAAAAATCTTTATTATTAATCCTTTCTCAGCAACTAAGGGTATCTTATCAACTGTATTGTTTTTAAACAATAGATGATAAAATAAAAATATTGACAGTTCAAAAATGTGAACATTATTGCATTGTGTGTGGCCTAAGTTTGGGCTGAAAACTAAAATGTATTACATTTTTACAAAATTTTGGAATATGTTTAATTACGTAGACCAATTTTAACAGTTATTTCCAATACAGATTTCAATCCTCTTCAAATAGTTTCTAATGTCTTTTGATGTAAAATAATTATTAGGGAAGCTGGAATTCAACAGTTCAGAATTTTACATTGAGTTAATGCAAAACTTTGACGCATGTCAAAATTCTCAATGTGTTTTAATTGTATTCATTTTTTTCGAATCCTGAGAAAACTAATAAATATTTTTGAAAAATTTAAACTCAGAATGAAAGACTACATTATTACCGAGGGCTGAAAGTCCCTGAAAACTTCTATAATGTTTATTTTAATAAGTTACAGGGCTGAAAATAAAAGAGAAGTGTGATATTTAATTTCAAATATTTCATTCAATAGAATCTGCTTGTTTATTCTAAGGGGCTTTCCGCCCTCGGTAATAATGTAATCTTGCATCCTGCGTTTAAATTTTTCTAAAATACTTGGTTTTCTCAGGATTCGAAAAAAATCATATTACGATTCAAATGACAGTAAACTCTTGTGACGTAATCTCACCCTTAATGTTCATTGGTTAGTCGATTTAGGCAACCGTAGTAATGTCTAAGAACCGTGACCCAAACCCTTGTTTAAGTCTGGTATAACCTATTTTATGACTGTCAAAGTCACTTGAAAAAAAAATCGACCTGTCTTTTCAAGTTTTAGAATTGCCACCCCGTATAAACTAACATGAATAATTATTAGGGTTGAGATAATAAAATTGAGTATTTTCGACGTATGGGACTCTTTTACCATGTTCTTGAAGAATACAAACAAAAATTTTTTGATAAGATTACTAAACACACTAAAAGATAATAAAGACAGTAAGTAAAACACAAATATTTGATGCAATTATAATTCCAGGAACAATAAACCTAAATAAGGCAAAGTCATAAGTCTCTGATTAGATTCATATCTGTCCCTAAAAACTTCAGCCAAATTAGACACTCTGACTTTATATTAAGATGACAAGGTATTCATCTATAAAAATTCAAATTTGCATTCATGGATCACGTATATACTTCACTATTATATTCATAAATAGTAGTCATTTGTTATGCTCGTGATCTGGCAACCGATCAAGTTTAGTTTGTTGATTCATGTTAATATCTTAAGACTTAGTTTTCATTCAAAAGTAAATAAAAAATAAGTAAATATTGTAAATCTTATTTTTGTTCTCATTGTATGTCTCAATTTCGGTTTATAGATGATGCTTACTTCATTTCTGTGTAATCTATAAGTGGGATGGCAACAAACCATACTGGAGTCAGATGGAGTGTTATTTAACTGAGTAAGCACTTGCAGGAATACCAGATAGTATGCAGCTTCAATGATCTCGGATCTAGTACAATTAACGATGGCAACTGAAAAGCAGAGATTTGGAGTCGCATTGGTATGACCATCTCCCAACTAAAGTTTGGAAAGAGATATATATCTCTCGAAAAATCAAGATGAGATTGGTGAATGCATTTCTATTTTCATATACGGGACATAAACTTGGACTCTTTGCGCACCACAAGAATGCCACAGAATTGTTACATTTGGGATGTGGTGGTAAAGAATGCTGCGCATACCTTGGATAGCAAATGTTTCCATTCTTAGCAACCTGGCATTAAAAAAGGCGGACCAAAACATGTCTGCAGCGAATTCTACAGTTCTTTGGTCACGTGGTTGGCAGAGAGGACGATAATTTAGAGAGATTAATTGTTTCTGGAAACGCTCCGGAAGATCCAGAGGAAGGTCACCAACCAGACGGTCCGATCAAATTCAGAATTCAGTGTGCTATTCATTCTGCAAAACCCCTAGAGCAACTGAAGATAGACAAATGGAGAAGATTTGTCATGGTAGGGGAGTCCAAGCGGGGATTTTTGCAGTTACTCGAGCGCGTCAGATTATCATATGGGGAGAAATCTGGTACCCTGCAGATGTACCTCTACCATATATTGGCTCTAACCTGCGAGCAGTCGCGCTAGATAAAATCTAACATTTTCTCCTTTTTCGCGATAGCTTGATGAAAAAATTTGCAATTTTGAAAAAATTTCGTAAGTGCCTCGAGGAAGGGTGTAGTAATGCGTAGGTATTTCTTATTCTTTTTTTGGAATTTATGGCCAATTTTGGGGAAAGCCAAATATTTTTAATAATTGTTAGAAATAATATTTCTAACATAGCAAGTAAATAAAAATACTATAAAATAGAAATTTGTTGTAAATTCGTATTGTGAGATAAAATCTAACACGCGACTGTTCACGTTACAGAAGTGAGCGCGACTGCTCCCGGGTGAACACAGGGGCGTTCGTTAAGGGGGCCCGAAAAAAAATCTATCCTTAAAAATATGTACTCGAAATTGTCAGATTAAGATAAGGTAAGTTAAGTACATGCAAAAGAGTGTATATTTCAAAAATCTGACGAATTGAGCGAGGCGTAAGGAAATATGGTCAACAAGATTCACAAAGAAAAGCGAATATTTTGCGAAATGAACGTCATATAGAAAATCTAAAAAATACTTGTTCAATATTTTTCAAAAATCTATCGAATGATACCAAACATGACGCCCCACGGAGAGGGGTGGGGGTAAATTTAAAATTTTAAATACAAATCTCGCGATATTTCGCAAAATAAACATCAGATCGAAAAACTGCAAAATACACTTATTCAATATTTTTGAAAAATCTATCGAATGGTACCAAACACGACCCCCTACGGAAGTGGGGTAGGGGGTTACTTTAAAATCTTAAATAGGAGCCCCAAATTTTTATTGCAGATTTGGATTCTTTACGTAAAAATAAGCAACTTTTATTCGAAACATTTTTTCGAATTGTGGATAGATGGCGCTATAATCGAAAAAAAAGATTGTTGGAAATGGAAAATTAAATTAAAAAATGAAGTCCCCACTAAAATGGAAAATTTTACAACTTTTTTTGGTTTTAGGACCTAATAATCACAACCCAATAGGTCCCCAAAGCCCTCGAGTGACTGCAAATTTAGCATACTTTCCTCCCCTACTATCAGGAGTATTGAAGGAAATGACCCTCGATAATGGAGAAACGACGAGAGTGACAATATACAAGCTATTTAAATTGAATGAGAGATAGAGATTTACACTGTTACTAATAAAACACTCGTATTCTAAGGTTATTCCGTATTTATATCTAGAATAGTTATCCTAAGTATAAGGTAGATATATTACGAAAATAATTCGTTACTAATAAACTAGGTATAAGTTAGATATAAGTGTTCCTACTTTATTCCGAAATAATAGTTTGGCAACGTTGCAATCTTCTGCACAAATACATAGAACAACGATATATTGTGTCAAATATGTCAATTTTGATTTTTCTCTGTAACTGACAAACCAAATTAACATAGGTGAAAAGTTTTCGGAATGATAAAAATGAGTGTTTATTTATTTTTTTAAATACGTTTAAAATACCAGTATTCTTCTTTCATATGGTTTCCAAAGAATTTCTGTATCATTATTATTTTCTGAACAATAACATTGCAAAAATAGTTCTTATGGGTAAACAAATTGAATAAAATTTAAACTAATTAACGAATCATCTTGAAATTTTTTGTGCATTATGTTGTGTTTGACTCAACTTTTCATGCAATATCGAATTTAAATAAGTTAATTACCTATTAAGTTTTCTAAAAACCTTATACCATCTTTAGAAAACCGATATTTAATTCTGAATTCCTTATCAGTGTACTGTGAAAAGGAATTTATTCTATCTTTGAGAAGTTTCCTTTTTCGTGTATTTTCTATCATGTTAATTAAATTATCAACTTCTTCGAAAGCCCCAACACCCCTTAAACACATTTTTTTTATTATTTAATTACAAAACAAATCAAAAGATAATATTTATATTTTTGCCTCTGATGACACTGACAGTCATAAAATAGGTTATACCAGACTTAAACAAGGGTGTGGGTCGGTATAAACCATAGATATATAATACTCTAGATTGCGCCTTACGATCTTAAAATGGGTGACGGTTGCAACAGAGATAAATGAGCCTATTTGGTCGGTAGTCTCTTTCTAATTCAAGGGGAGTATCGACGACGTCACTATCCTACTCTGTCGTCGAGTATTTTAGATGGTTTGACAATTCGAGCGGATGGCGACGAGAACTGGTCGTTTGTCTTCGGACGTGGATAATCCTGGTTCGAATCCTGTACCAATCTTTACTTTTTTTATTTTTTATTTAATCAATATGCGTTTATTAGATATTATTACATCTCTAAAGTAAATCTATCCAAAGAAATATATAACAAATAAGAAAAACTGTATAGGTACCTATAGATTTTTAAAAATATAAAAGCCAATGTTATTTTTTTAATAAGTTAATTGTAGAATAGTATAAAGTAATTGTTAAAAATATTCGTAAAAAATTACCAATAATTAATATCAACATAATGTACCATCGATTTATTAATTGAATCGGTCATTTCAAAACCAACATGAGTCACATATTCCTAATTTTACAGAAGAGCAAAGAAAACTAACTATTCATAGTCGAAAGATGGATGAAATGGATGACATCAAAATTCAGAGTTATATTGTAGTTTTGTTGCTAATGTTTTTACTGGACTGGTGTCGTTTTTGCACACAACGTTTATCTTAAAGGAGTCTATTCCTCTCAAAAAGTTAGTTTCTGAAAATTGTGGACTTTGCTGTTTTTGAAATGACCGATTCAATTATAAGTAATTAGACATTATTTTTATTTATGAAACTATTTTTACAATTTTTTAAAAAAGTAGAAGCAAAACAAACATTCACATCATTCGAATAAGGACGAATTTATATTAATAACGAATGACTTTTATTTTACTATGCAGTTCACAAATTATGTATTCCAATATTAACTTACTATACATACATTTATTATCTGCTAGATTTACTTAGGTCCATTTTTCAGATGTAAAAATATCTAATAAACGCAATATTGATTAAATAAAAATAAAAAAAGTAAAGTTGGTATGGGATTCGAACCACGATTACCCACGTCCGAAGACCAAAGACCATTTCCCGTCACCACCCGCTCCAACTGTCAAGACATATTACTCGATAAAGTGGGATATTCACGTCGTCGATATTCCCCTTAAATTAAAAAGAGACTACCGACCAAATAGGCTCATTTATCTCTGTCGCAACCGTTACCCATTTTAAGATCGCAGGGCGCAATCTAGAGTATTATATATCTATGGTATAAACTTGGACTAAATTCTTATACCAAGTATAACCTATATCTTAGTTATTCCATGTTTATTGGTAGTGATTTTGCCTATACCTGATTTATTCTCAGTATAACTTTTATACTTGGTTTATTAGTAACAGTGTTAGAATAAAAGGTTTTTGCGAAGAAAACTTAAATTTTCATTTATTAAGTCGCCTAGTTCGAAAAACCTCGTATTCCAGTTTATAAAACGTGATCTAGATCGAAATAGTAAATTATAAAACAATGTATGTATATATCACTCACCGTTTCTTTGCCGATCATACAATCATCTGGAAGATTTTGGATGCACAAGACCATATCTTTATTAAGACCCAAATAGAAAGCTGCCAAAATGATGCTGGTCATTGATCGAGTGTCGTTCGTGATCACAATTAGTAGTACTTTACTTTTGTCTAGGCCCTTTTTCCAATCTAGAACATCTGAGGAATTGCTTCGGATATACCTGAAATAAAACGAAAGGCATATAGTAAAGCAATATAGCAATGGTTTTGTTACATATTGTAGCAATATGTATCATTTTGGTCATTATTTAAAAGGTAGGTAAGAGAATGGTACGACTCTAATGAGTAAGATCTATCTTCTTGGTTGAGAAAGGGCGTAGTTAGGAATAGATCGAAGGACCACCAGCCATGGGATAAAAAGAAAAGTGGTTTACAAGTCACAAATTTTATTGTATGAAGAATGGTGAATAAAAAACTAGGATGGTAATGTACATACAATTGACGTATGATACTGACATACGTATAACACTGACGTTGGACTGTCACTTCACTTCACTGTATAACTACTACAACGATAAGGTTTTCTGCGTACAGGAATGTTCTAGGCTACGCGTAATACTGGCAACATTGCTTTTGCGTTATTTTTAGCGGCATGAAGATTGCGATATTAAGCGACTGGCGACTGTTCTTTCTGAGGACTGATAGCGAACTGCACTTGAAACTAGAAAGACGCGGTAAACTTTTCGTTTTGGCGGCTTTTTAAGGGACCGGTTGAGTGATTTCTGAGATCTAGGATTGGTTTGTGTAACGAACATTTTGTATAGGGTGAAGCGTTATTTCACCACTTCTTGTGGTGCCATCTTCATTAAAGGTTTGCAACAACCTCAGCGAAGTAATGCATATCTTCTGCAGCTCGAGTGAATGTGAGTACAAACGAGTCCAATGTCTTTTATTCCCTTCTTGCCTTGTATTTTCCCTTCTTCTTCTTGTGGTGCTGTCCTGTCTCTTTTAGTGGAGGTTAGCGACTACACTGGCAAATCTGTCTATGTCCAATGCGGCTCTAAACAAAGATGTTGAATCAAGGCCGATCCAGTCTAAGATATTTTTAAACCATGAAATCTTGTGCCTACCGGGACCCGTTAGGGGTTGAGAAAACTCTCAATCTTCCCCTGGATTATCAGGGGATAATCCAGATAATAAAATAATATATAAAAAAATGAGAGTCGGAAAAAAATGGAGGGTATCAGAAAAAATTGAGGGAATCAGAAAAAATGGAGGGTGTCAGAAAAAATTGGAAGGAAATGCGATAAAATAGGAGGATGTCAGTGGCGTGCTGGCCATATAAATAAATCGGTGCAATCACCGAGAGGCCGCGGCCTCTTGAGGCCGGTCAAATAGGTTTTTCACAAATAATTTTAGATGTAACAAAAATAAATATTTTTTTAATTTTCAATCGAATGTTAATTTTGCTAATAATATTAATAAAACATTTAAAAATATATATATATATATATATATATATATATATATATATATATATATATATATATATATATATATATATATATATATATATATATTTTAATTGTGAACTACAGTTTAAGTCAATGAATAAGAATCTATTTACATAAATCGATTGCTACAGATAATATTTTTTACTTTTATACATACAAGTATATTTACGGTTTTCCAATTTCCTTCCAACATTTAATATGTACTCTGCAGAATATAAAAATTTCTTGCAGATTTTTGATCCAATTATTGGAAGTATCTAAGACGATTTGATCAAGACAAATCGTTTTATGGTGATAAAACTACATCCTACAAAGTTTGATACAATAAAAAATGGTATACCTTTAACGGCATTTAAATCATTTACTGAAAAATTAAGAAATTTTTATCCTACCATATCTGCGACTGCAATTAGAGAAGAACTCGTGGATTTTGCTGAGAAATTGATTGTATTAAAAAATAGAATTTTGCAAAATACTGAAATTATAGAAGATCCAGTTAATGATAAATATGTTCAGTCTACAGAAAATATGAAGGATCCTATTATTAATCAGTGATATTGAACCTAAGTGATATTGAACATGAAGTAACAAATGACAATGTTGTTGATAACGTGAAAACTTCACCTCCGTGTGGTACTAAAAAGTGTAAAGATTGTATAGCTTGCAGTTACGCTGTTTTGCATAAGTACAACTTATATCAGTGTGCTTATCCAAAGTTAAAGAGTTTATAAGCATTTATTAACTATTTCAGTGACACAAGTATCTACCGAAAGAAGCATTTCAACGTTGAAATACATAAAAAAAATCGTTTAAGGTTAAGAAGTACTTGAACACAAGATCACTTGGAAACATTTATGCTTATGGCTATAAAAAAATAAGCTTTGTATAAGCTTATAATGATGAAATAATCGACGAATTTTCTCAAAAATCTACTTTAATGCAGAAATTATTGATCGAGAGTTAGTAATTATTTTATAAAATAATTGCAAAAGAATGTTTAGCTTATTGCGTTGTATTAACATTTTAATAGTATATTATGCAACGAGCATTTAATGATGGTCATTATGAAGCGAGTATGAGGGATTCGTTTAGAATACGAGCTTCATAATGATAATTAAATGCAAGTTGTATACACGATTATTTCTATGATTATTCACAACAAAAAATTTCATCGTGAATGCCATTATCGCTATTCTATTGGTTAAAAATCTGTATCTTAATGAAAATCTGTATCATAGTGACGTTAATTATGATACAGGTAGTGAAATCATAATTGATATATTATAGTATGAGAATAGAAAAATATTATTATAATAAAGTATTTGCACTGTATTTGTTTTTGTACTCTCTTGTATAATTGATTTACTAAAATTCAACTTAATACATAATTGAAAAATTCTCAAAATTTTATTTTATTTTTATCTTAATTACATAAAATTCATATTTTACTTATTCAGGAAATTATGGTTTCTGCTTTACTGAATACAATATGGTCATACATGTCATTTATTATTTGTAAGATTCTTCTTCTTAAAGTTCCCTCTCCTATCGGAGGTTGAATATTATAATGGCTATGGTCACTTTGTTGACTGCTGCTCTGAATAGTTGTAATGAACTACAGTTAAACCATTCTCTGCGTCTCTGCGTCTTCTTCCTATGCTTCTTCTTCCTGGGACCCTTCCTTGCATAATAATTCTCAGCAACTCATATTTTTCTCCTCTGGTAATGTGACCCAAATATTCCAGTTTTCTAGTTTTTATACTTTTCATAATTTCTAACTCCTTATTTAAACGTCGTAGCAATTCAACATTGGTAATCCTTTGAACCCACTGAATTTTCAATATTCTTCTGTAACACCACATTTCGAACGCTTCTATTCTTCTTATGTGTTGTCTCTTCAATGTCCAACTTCCATTCCGTATAGCAATATAGAAAATATGTAGCATCTTAGAGCCCTCAATGTTAGAGGCAACTGAAGGGCTTTGTTTGTAAGCAGTGTCTTCATTTTTATAAATGCTTGCCTTGTAGTTTCAATTCGGACTTTAATTTCTTTGCTTTGGTCATTTCTGTCATCAACCCAGATTATAAGATTGCTTATTCTTAAATAAAAAATATAGCAAATTAAAAAAAATCGTTGAATTCAAAGTTTTATGCTTGATTTAAAAATAATTTACATTTTTGTTTATTTATTTGATTTTGTAAATAACGAATAAAACATCCTGATAATAGAATGTAGAATGAGGATGGGAGGCCGCTTTTCTATAAAATCACCGGGCCGCTTGAAAAGTTCCAGCACGCCACTGGAGGATGTCACAAACAATTTAGTACAGTGACTATAGAAGGCAATTGATTGTATTCCCCGTCGCATGGCGACGAGCAAAATCACTAAGTTGTTAATAACTGTTAAAAATAGGAAAGGTCATGGGGTCATGTGTTTCGTAATGATGAGTAGTCTGCCACAGCTTATAGTGGAAGGCAAAGTTGAAGGTAGAAGTGGATTGGGTAGAAAGAAAAATCCGGGCTCCGAAACTTAAAGGAATATTTTTTAATTATAAGATACATAAGATTCACTTACTTATCTTCATCACAGCCATTAAACGTATAGCATTCTCCTTCCCTCAATGCAGGATTGTAGTATTTCAATCCGTGTTCTTTGATTAAAGGTATCGCTATCTCGCTTCTCCATTTATGTAACGACGACATGGAACCACCTAAAAATATATCACTGCTGGGAACACTCTCGTCGTTGGTTTCCTCCGGAGGGGCTTCCATTAGACAACTGACGTGCGTGTTGTTGAGACTGCAACTGTTGTTATTTGTAGAACATTGCCTCTGGAAAGACTGTGTCGCCCAAACTGAAATAGACATGAAATATATCAAATTATAAGCGTAGAAAAATTAGATCTATAAAAGATTTTCAAAACTAATGTGTTAGAAATAACCTTGCTAAATATTTTTGCAATATTTTTATATGTACTGTCTATCAATACAGAAGCTCCAGGAACTGGAAGAAAACCATTTTCTCAGTTTTAAGCCTTCCCCGTCGTATTACTGTGTTATTTGCACATTTTTGGGACCTTTCAATACAGGATTTTTCAAAATGTATATATTTTTGTACCAAGAAAATATATTACAACGTCTTGAATTATTTGAAATAGTCGTGCCGTCATTTCGATGAAGTTAGCTGCAGGTCTTGATTCTAAATCAACCATCTCTCTCTTTCTTGTCGTTTCCCCATTACTGAGGATCGTGGTTTCTACCAATATTCCTAACAATGTTTCTCCATTGGTCCCTATCTTCAGCTGCTCTAAGAGCTTCGCAGAATGAGTTTCCAGCTGAATTCTTTATTTGGTCGGACCATCTAGTTGGTGATCGTCCTCTTGATCTTCTCCCCGGAACGTTTCCAGAAACAATTAATCTCTCCAAACTGTCGTCACCTCTGCGAACCACGTGACCAAAGAATTGCAGTATTCGTTGCAGACATATTGTGGACAGCCTTTTTTTAATCTCGAGTTGGTTTAGAATGGAAAAGTTTGTCCTATGAGTTGTCCAAGGTATGCGCAGCATTCTTCTCCAGCACCACATCTCAAAGGCATCAATTTTTTGGCGCTCGCATGCGCGAAGAGTCCAAGTCTCTGCTCCGTATAGAAACATTGAGAATACAGGGGCATTCACCAGTCCCATCTTGACATTCTGAGAGATAGATCTGTCTTTTCAAACTTCATTCAGGCGACTCATCGCATTTTTTGCCATACCAATACGTCTCCGAACTTCTGCTTCACAGCTACCATCGTTAGTTATACTAGACCCGAGACACACAAAGGTGTTTACTATCTGGTATTCCTGCAACATGTTAGTCAGTTGAATAGTGTCGAATCTGTCGACCACCATTATTTTTGTGTTAGCTTTATTGATTTTTAGACCAACTTTATTGCATTCGCACTCAACTCTTCGCAGGAGATCAAAACCAATAAATCAACCACGTGTCGATGCTATTACGACGAAGAAATCAATACAGTGTTTATTTTTTCGAGATTCTTTAACTCAAAAATATGTTCAGTCTGTTCGGAATATAGTTCCAGCGAAGGAAGAGCAAATTCCAGAATCGGTTAGGAAATATCTGATCTACCTGTAAACATCGTTTAAATGTTTTGACACTTCTCAGTTTGCCTTCAAGTACCATCTAGGTCGGCAATAATCATAGCTATTCGGTATTTAGAGACGTCTGCTCTAAAAAGTTGGTTCGATTTTAATTTCCTGGAAGTAATCATTTGTGGTCGTTGTTCTAAGATTTGCGTATTGGTCTACTCGTTCGACATTGGTTCGGTTTATGAGAAGACCCTCTTATAGACGGAGAGGCAGCGCTGAAAAATCTCTTTGAATTTACTAAAGCTAGATTTTTCACAGTTGATTACTGTGATTGTGTAGAGAAACATACTGCGGTCGGTCAAGCGAAACGTAGAACAGGGGTTACTGAGAGGGTATCAAAGTTGCTTTCCTACGAAGGTAATTAAATCCATTTACTAAAGCTGAAAATCAGTACACACATTCTAAATTGAATATAAATAAAAGTTATTATAGTCGGTCAGCTGTATGACGGGACAGAGCCGGTCGGTCCCAGTGAATGTACAGGGTTATTCACTATATTTTGACCCCCTTAAACTGCTTTATTTACATAATTAGAAAAAAATGTAAAATACAAAAGTTATTCGATTTTTAAATTATGATTTTTTGACATATATATCGTACTAGTGACGTCATCCATGTGGGCGTGATGACGAAATCGACTATTTTTTTAAATGAGAATACGGGTTGTGTGCTAGCTCATTTGAAAGGTTATTCAATTCTCTATGCAGTAATATAAACATTAAGATCATTATGTATACAGGGTGTCCAAAATTTTTTTTGAAATTATTAATTAAACAATAATTTAATTTAAAAAAATTTTTTGGACACCCTGTATAATTAATCATATTAATGTTTATATTACCGAATAGGGAATTGAATAACCTTTCAAATGAGCTAGAACTCGACCCCTATTCCCATTTAAAAAAAATCGATTACGTCATCACGCCCAAATGGATGACGTCACTAGTACGATATATATGTCAAAAAATCATAATTTAAAAATCGAATAACTTTTGTATTTTACATTTTTTTCTAATTCTGTAAATAAAGCAGTTTACAAGGGGGTCAAAATATAGTGATTAACCCTGTACATTCACTGAATCCGACCGACCGGCTCTGTCCCGTCATACAGCTGACCGACTATAATAACTTTTATTTATATTCAATTTAGAATGTGTGTACTGATTTTCAGCATTAGTACATGGATTTAATTACCTTCGTAGGAAAGCAACTTTGATACCCTCTCAGTAACCCCTGTTCTACGTTTCGCTTGACCGACCGCAGTATGTTTCTCTACACAATCACAGTAATCAACTGTGAAAAATCTAGCTTTAGTAAATTCAAAAGATTTTTCAGCGCTACCTCTTGGACTATTATTTCTTTGAGTTTTCATATTCTCATAAATTGTGTCTTCTTAAAGTTCATTGTTAGACCGTAATATTGTCCATACTCCGCTATTCTGGTAACCAATGTCTGAAAATCTTCAATACTTTCGTCTAACATGAGATGTCATCCGCGTATCTAATGTTGTTAATGGGAACTCCATTTACCTCTATTCCAGCTGTTTCACACTCAAGAGCTTTTTAAGGCTCTCTCCGAGTATGCTTTAAAAAAATTGGCGACAATACGCATCCCTGTCTCATCCCACGTCTAATTTTAATTTCCTCTGACAGCTGTTCGTTAACACATACTTTTGCTCGCTGCTTATAGTATAAGTTCGATAAGATCCTGAGGTCATTGTAGTCTATCTCCTTTGGTCTCAGGACATTCATTAGTTGTTTACGTCAAGCTTTATCGAATGCTTTATTATAGTCAATAAAACATGCATACATATCTTGATTGACGTCCAGATACCTTTGTATTAGTATATTAAGTGAAGAAGTAGCTTCAGGCGTTCTTACGCCTTTGCCTTTGCTTTCTCATTCCCATCAAGTAAAAGTAGCACATTTAGTTTTGTACTCAACGAATCTAACCTCAAAAAATTGTAACATGACGTCATCCTAATGGCGTCAGTGACAGTATTTTCATGTCACAATGTAATGTTTGATGCATCCAAATATAAATGAAGTATTTGTGCAAAAATGGTTTAAAAAATAATGTACCAAATAAATCATAAAAATGGGCACAAAAAGAATAAAATGAAAATGAACACTTTTGAAAACCAAAAACTGAAATAAAAAGAAAATAATAGATGAGTGGTCGCTAATGATATACGAGGCTTGTTCAATTGAAACACATCTTTGGTCCAGAAAAAAATTATTGGCACATATATCTACAAATAATAATTATCATTACAGTTAAGGTAAGAATCTTTTTACGGTATTTTGTACTTCACTGAAAACGATTACGTTTTAAGCCTTTTTCAGTGGCCCAAAGATGTGAAAATCGCAAAGCATTAAATCGGGACTATAGAGTGGATGTTGTAAGATTCTCTATTTCTTTCACTACTTTGGTAACCTGAGACCGAGCATTGTCAGTGAGAGCTACCCTGGATGACTTGGTCTTATTTCTTGATGAAGCTTGTTCAAGGTTTCAATATACAACTTTGCGTTGATATGAACTCTAGGTGATGTAAACTTTATGAGCAAGAGTCTTTCATGGTTGAAAAAAATGTTTATTTTTTATTTTTTTTTTATTACTTAAAATCGCAGTCAAATACAAATGACAGGAGCAGATCAGTGTGACGTTTACAAACATAACAACAATGTAGAATGTCAGTTAAGTGATTTCAATTGTTTCCAAGGCTAACCTGACCAAATATGTGTTTCAATTGAACAAACTTATATTATCCAAATTGCGCAAATACCTAAAGTATTATCAAAAACCGATTTAAAGAAAACCCTAGTCTTCAAAAGTGCACACTTCCAATACAATGGAGTATAATAGACGCTACCATCTGTCGTACACATTTCGCAGTTGTCCGTGGTTGAAAACTCCGCCATCAAGGCACAAAACTTCTCGAAGCTAACTGTGGAATTGTTGTAATTGCTCGTGGAGTTTAGATAATTGTATACTTGGTTCATTTCTAGGGAACGGTTGGTTAACTTTTTGAACGCTTCCAAGACATTTGCTGGCTTCATCCCGCCTCCATAGGAGTCATATATATCCCTTAGTTTCCTGCAACAAGATTGTTCAATAAACAAGATGAACGAATTAAGTTTTTTACGAATTTTTATGTTTTATGGTATGAATAATGAATTCACAAAACTTTAGATTGCAATTAAAATAGCAATAACATGTTCAAATGCACTACTGCGTAAAAAACCTTATACTTTGTTTTTTAAATGTATTATTTATATACAGCGTGTCCCAAAAGTAGCGGAACGGTCGAATATTTCGCGAACTAAACATAGGATCGAAAAACTGAAAAACACGTCTTCAATAATTTTAAAAATCTCTCCAATGACACCAAACGCGATCCCCCACTCCACCCCCTGAAGGTGGGGTGGGCGGCAACTTTAAAATCTTAAATAGAAACCCCCAGTTTTTATTACATATTTGGATTTCTTATGTAAAAGTAAGCAACTTTTATTTGAGACAGTTTTTCGAATTGTGGATAGATGGCGCTATAATCGAAAAAAACAATTTATTGTGATACCATAGGTAAATCATAGAAGCGCTCTAATATCTCGAGAAATACACTTTTCAATGAAAAACCAAAAAACACGTTTTTAATATTTTTCAAAAGCCTATCAAATAACAGCAAACATGACCCTCCACCCCCTACAGGTGGGGTGAGGGTTAACTTTAAAATGTTAAATAGCAACCTATATTTTTTATTACAGATTTAGATTAATCATGAAAAATTAAGCAACATTTATTTGAAACATTTTTTAAAATTGTTGATAGATGGCGCTATAATTGGAAAAAGACGATTTATTAGCGATAAATAGCGCGATCTATCAACACTTCTAAAAATTGTTTCGAATAAATGTTGCTTAATTTTTCATGACAAATCCAAATCTGTAATAAAAAATTGGGGTTACTATTTAAGATTTTACAGTTACCTCCTACCCCACTTCCAGGTTGCGGAGTGGGGGGGGGTCGTGTTTGATGCCATTCGATAGGTTTTTGAAAAATATTAAACATGTATTTTTTTTTTCATTTGGAAGTGTATTTCTCGAGATATTAGACCGTTTCTATTATGTTTTACGTATGACATCAGGATAAATGTTTTTTTTTTCGATTATAGCGCCATCTGTCCATAGTTCAAAAAAATGTCTACAATAAAAGTTACTTTTACGTAAGCAATCTAAATCTGGAATAAAAACTGGGGGTTTCTATTTAAGATTTCAAAGTTACCCCCTCCCCACCTCTAGGAGGTTGGAGCGGGGGGTCGTGATTTTTGTCATTCGATAGATTTTTAAAAATTATTGAACACGTATTTTTCAGTTTTTTGATATTATGTTTATTTAGAGAAATATTCGACCTATCCGCTACTTTTGGGACACCCTATATGTTAATAACAAGGTTCAAACTATACAGAAACAGCAGAAATTAATGCAATTCTGGACACAATCTAGATTGAGATAAGAAAAATAGCAATAAATCATCATCAGTGGCATTATAGCTCATTGTGACACTGGAGGTGCAGATAAATTCCTGAAATAACTCAGAGTGAGACATAAACAACGCACTAATCTTTTTAGAAATAGTGAAAGACACATTATTATCAATGACGATGCAGCAATAAAAGCAGGTTGTAAAAACTATATAGATCAGAAGAAAAACTATATAACAGAAGATCAGAACCATGGCCTGATTCTAATTCAAATTTCGACTCAAAACAAGTCGCAATCAATATGGCGACGTTGAAATGCGACTGTGCGAGCCTTGTGGATTTTAGTTGAACTAACGAAATGATGTCATTAAATAGAGACTTATCGGAATTAATTGCGACTCCAAAAAAGTGTTGATATTATAATTTCGAGTCGAAATTATTGTGACACGGTCATGAACGAATGGCCGAAAGCGAGGTTAGGTTTAGTTTAGGAGATGTGTTTTGTTTGTTTCTTGCAAGTTGCAAGGAAAACTAAAGCAAAAGGTATTAATATGGCTGGGTTTTATGAAAATTTGCTGGTTTTGGAGGAATTAGATAGAATAGTATTAAATTAGAAATATAATAATTGAGAATGTTCACAACGTGAATTATATCAACTCAGTGAAAGATGTAAGGTAATAATCTGGGAAAATTATTATAGAACAAGGAAAATTATGTACCAGTTATTTTATTGCTGGACATGCTGGAATCAAATCTTAAGATTTCATATATTAGTAATATAGCTATGCAAAGTCCGCAGAAAGTGTGCTATTTGGTTTATAAACAAATTAGCGCTCCGAAATCTTTGTTTCAATTGTTGCTCTGTAACTCAGAAGATTTTAACGTTAAACCAAAAACATTCACATAAAAATTCACTGTAATTTAATTCTGCACATAGATATTTTTTTTTTTCGATTTCCTTCGGAGGAAATTTTTCTCGGAAAATTCGGGCTTTCCAAACAAAATCTTTAATTTTCAACTAAAATTTTAGGGAAGTAATTATTTATCAATAATTAAATAACTTGGTGACATAAATCTTTTTTGTTATGACTGTCTTGAAGATATGAAAATTTGTATGTACAAAGCGGACCGGAATAAAAAGGTAATGGTTCAAAGATTGAAATCCTGTTGTTTATAACTCTGTCGCAAATGCCGGTCAAATTTGACCGGTTATACCTGGAACCACTCAATTCGATTTTTTTTTCTTCAAAGAAGAAGCCGTGCCCTTTTCAACAGCGTTAACTTAATTTAATTTAATCTGATATTTTCTGAGGGGTTACATTTGTTTATAAGCCCAAAAATTTTTTCTTTATAACATTCCTGAGACCGCTCAAATAGTCCAATTTCAATTCTGTAAAGTACGTTGAATAGGTATAGAGCTTTTTTATACGAAAATCATAGTTATTCTGGTGTATCATAATCTTTCTGGTTATTTATTATTTCGACCGAAATTTTTTAATTTACATTTTAATTATTGCTAAACTATTGGTTAGATTGTCGCCGGTCTCCTGATATATAATCTACTAGGTATAAAAAATCTTTCATGTCACCAATTTATTTAATTATTGATAGAATTACTTTCCTAAAATTTTAATTGAAAGTTGCAAATTTTTTTTGGAAAACTCGGATTTTCCGAGTAAAATTTTTGTTGAAGGAAATCGGAAAAAAATAACTTTGTGCAGAACTAAATTGCGGTGAATTTTTATTTGAGTGTTTTTGGTTTAAAGGAAAAATCTTACAGAGCAGTTACACAGCACTAATAATAATTTTTGTTTATAAATAAAATAACACACTTTCTGCAGACTTGTCATACCCCATATTACTAATATATGCAATCTTAAGATTCGATTTTAGCAATAAAATAGCTGGTAAATAACTTTTCCCAAAATGACATTTTTTCGATAATTTGCCCAGACTATCAACAAACGTTGCGGTGGTTGCATAGTCAATAAATCCAATAAACAGGAGGACCAACCCAAATTCTGAGCAGGGTCAAAATGATTAAGTTAACCTTTAACTACCCGCGCATCAAGTTATAGCATAACTACACGCGTGGCGTACTTTATACGCCACAAGAAAATACACTTAAAACAGCGGATTTGTTTTTTTTGAAAAATACACTTTAATTGTTTGTTATAAACCTTATTCGGCATCAGTGAATACTTTGAGTTAATTATCAGTAAGCCAATTGGGATTTATAACTGAAATCATGAAATAACTGGATTCCATGATAAATAAAACTACTAATAAAATTTTTTTTGAAATGTGATTTTTTACGGAAGAAAAAGTATTGTTTATAAAGAAAAATATATTTTGTGCCATAATGACTAAAAAACAATTGAAATATGAACTTATATTACTACTTATATTAATATAATCGTGGCGTATATTGTCCACCACCGGAAACAACAAATAATAAACTGTAAATTACGATCTTCCCAGAACGCCAATTATAACGAAACTAAAACCAAATTGTAAAGCACATTCCAGTGATAGGTTAGAGAGATAAACAAGGTCAAAAATTAAATTTTTAAATATATTTGCAGTAGAATTCTTATATCTGGCGTACAAAATACGCCAGCGCGTGTAGTTAAAGGTTAATATCCCCAGTTGGAACTAATATCGAAATGCATAAGAATCGCTATAAATTGCATCTGTCATGGCGGAGTCGAAATTAAATTACGACATCTAAATGAATTAGAATCAGGCCCCAGAGTAATGAATTAACACTCACCCACAAGACAGGAAATAATGGATGCCATTAAAACACTGAAGAATAATAGAAAGTATTACTGGGTATTGACAACATACCTGCTGAAATTCTCAAAATTGGAGAAGACACACTGATAGATACATTTCGTGTGGAACACAGAAGAAATTCCAGGAGCCTAGAAAATATGCCCAATCCACAAGAAGAGAGTGGATAAGGTGTTAGGAGTGAATTATGGATCATAAATCGGAGATTAAGTCACTTCACAGAACAAATCATAGGAGAATACCAGGCCGGATTCAGACCAGGAAGGTCTAGTATCGACCAGATATTCAACGTAAAACAAATATTAGCTAAAGCCTGGGAACACGACATTGAGAAATATGGAAAAACGGTATGTGGAAAATAAGGTTCAACCACGAGTTACATCAATATTACAAAGAACCCTCTATAGCAAATCACCTTACAAGAATGGATAATAGTAGACCACCTAGTAGAACGCTTAGTGGTAATTAGAAAGATCAAGTAAAAATGGGTGGTGGGAACCGACGCTAAAGAGACGTTGAGGGTGAATAAATGGAGGAGAGTAACCAAGGAAAGGGATATTTGGAGATGTATGCTAGAGGACTTAGGCTGTAGCACCATAAGCATGATTTGAGTCATGCATTAAAAATTCAATAGATTTCAGATATGTAAAAATTGAAACTAGAGCAATGAATATGGATTATGGCGTAAAAAATAATAAAAAATCAAAACTTTTGGATGCCAAAATATTTATCTTACCTAAGTTTACTTGTAATTTGTTCCTCTGCGCTGGTACCATTCGTAGAAGAATTTCTTAAGATATTTGCAGTGCATTGTAGAGCCGTAGTGAGGTTTTTGTGGACTTTTACCCCCTTACTTTTAACCAGATCCAATAAAATTCTTTGTGCGTTTACTAAATCTCTATATTCCCTGAAAAGCAATAATATTTTATAAGAAATACAGCTTATGAAAAGGTGAAATAATTATTTGTCTGCTAAATGAAGAATCGATCAAATTGAGATTACTTGGCAATTTTAAACAAGGGTCGTTAAGAATTTATTCTCGTGTCTCGTACAAAACTGTACAAATAAATTATATAGTTTTTTCCGGGTTTGTGAAGAATGATCTGGAATTATTTCTTCCTAATATTTTTTGATCTGACCAATCAACACGAAGATTACAAATACAGCACACATTTTAAGAAGCATAATTACTGACGTAGTTAATGTCTGCAGCTGTTCTAGAGGAAATTAAAAAGAATAATTCCAAACATAATGCCTATAAACACGGACAAAATAATTAAAAAATATAAAACTCATCGATAAAAATATACAGACCATTTAGTTGTAAATTAGATATACAGCCTATAAATGGCAACACTGCTTCTACGCTGCCAATCATTCATTCGTCATTCTACAGTAGAAATGCAAGTCATTTTCATAAGCAATGTTGCCGATTTTAGCGCTTCCTTCAATTTATATCTAATCAAACACTAAATAGTCTGTATTAGATCTCTTTAACCTACCTATCTGTTATAACTTCACCCATTATGGTCTGTGCCTTTTCATAAGGCTGCGCAACTACTACAACACACCTTCCAGAAGCTATGAGATAGGCGACTTCTATCATCCCCACTGTACTTCTAGTTTGGCTATCTATCACAAAAAGTAACACTGAAGCTGCCTGCTTTGCATCATACTCTTGTGCCACGAGTTCAGGAGCCCACATTGACACTTGCTAAAATCATGTGTGAGATAAGACAAAAGCACCTTTGACAAAAATAAAATAAGTATGTTAGATTTATATAAATACGGTTGATACAGTAAAATATACATGTATATGAGGTATAGCAGTTCAATAGTCATTAGAAAATGCAATAGATGATACTCATGGTATAGAAAATGATTTACTTTTCGTTAGCGTCATCGTTGACAACCGTCAAAGTTTCAGTTTTATTCATCAGGTGGTTTCAATCTTATTGTAATTTAAACCGCTAAGTTTGTTTAAAATGGAAAAGAGTTAGTATACATATAAAAGATAAACGATCTGGACATCGAGTCAAAGTGAGCAACCCCAAAATGATTAATCAAATATGGGTTTGAGTGAAAAATGAATCAAGATACCTAAAATAGTTGAAGCCACATGGGTTTCACAAGGTACAACATACTTTTAATTTTTTTGGCATAAAAGAACTAGGCAATATGGGTACCTCTTTTGGGGGTTGTTGCTCTACCGATACTTCTTCTACCACTTGGTGATTTGTCCTTTACTATTTAACAGCTCTTGCGACCACCGTTCTACTGATATGATTGTTCCATTCTTTTTTTTGCCTCTCTAGTGTCCACTCGTTTATACATTATACCAGGTGGTGAATTGGAAAACGGGCCATAGGAAATTCAATGTAAAATTTTAAACTGTTGAATTCCTGCTTCCCTAATTATTTTACATCAAAACACATGAGAAACTATTTGTAGAGGATTGAAATCTGTATTGAAAACAACAAATTTTTCTACGAATTAGACATATTCCAAAATTTTGTAAAAATATAATAAATTTTTCACAGAATCACGCCAAAGTTAGGCCACACACAGTGCCATAATGTATATCGGTTGCGTTCGGTCACAATGAAGCTATTATATTAACAATATTTGAACTGTCAAATTTTTTATTTTATCATTTCTTGCTTAAAAAATAATAAAATTGATAAGATACCCTCAGTTAAGGAGAAAGTATGTATTTATAATAAAGATGTTTTATTCAGTCAATAGTATGCGCACTGCCAGTTAAATAATAACGTGGGCCTAACTTTTACACACATGCATAGGTACTTACTGTGGCAAATGTAGGTATTTTTCAAAATTTTGGAATGTGTTTAAATCGTAGAACAATTTTAACTTTTATTTTTAATAGATTTTAATCCTCTACAAATAGCTTCTCATGACTTTTGATGTAAAATAATTAGGGAAGTAGGAATTTACCAGTTTAAAATTTTACATTGAGTTTCCTATGGCCCGTTTTATGATTCACCACCCTGTATACATTTATATACACTCATTACATTCTGTTTTAATCTCATACTACCTCATTCAGTATGTTTCCCATAGTTTTTTCTTAGTATTCTCATTTCTGCAGTAATCAGTGTCATCTGAGCTTTGACTGTGTCGGGTATTGTTTCTGATGAGTATGTCATTATTGGTCTTATACTGGACTTATAAATTCTTGATTTCATCTCACAGTTATTGTGTTGGTTTCACCATATACAGTTATTGATGCATCCTGCTAATCTTTGCTCTTTGTACTTGATCTCTTACTTCTTTTTCAACGTCTACATAAGTAGCTGGACAGTGTAACCCTAGGCACTTTATTGCCATTACTTGTTCAGTGCTAGAAATGTCAGAAAGTGGGTGATTTGAATCACACTTTCTTTGAGTGCACAAAATACATTCCATACACCTATAATTTAATCGAAGATTTAATAAAATGTAATGTTTTCCCACCTTTCAATATATCCTATTTATTGTCTCTGAACAGCAAAAATATATATGATTGTTTAATGAAATTTATCTGTGAAACTAAAATTAACCTCTAAATTTATTAATCCTGATAATTTGATATATTATGTACATATGAAAAAAGAAGAATAAGAAGATGTATAATGGAAAAATGTGGTGAGCAACTTGGATAGTCCATAGCGGCCAGCTGCAGCTTTTGAACTGAGTAGAGAGCTGTGGAAGAGTTTGCTTTGGAACTCTAAGGACCTCATTGCATCCTTTATGTATGAATAGAAAACAAAAAAGTTGTGACTGGCTAATTGACACCCAAGTCAAAAAAACTCCATCGACTTCCAGTTTACATCTCATTGGTTCATTAGTGATTACTATTATTCTCGTTTTGCGAGTTAAAATCGTCATATTAAATTCTTTTGCTCTTGTATTAAATCTGTGAACTAGTCTTGAGGCTATCTTTATTTTGGGCTATCAATATTGTATCATCTGCATAACAAAGAATTTTAATTTCTTTGTTCCCAATTTTGCATCCTCTTCCTTTATTGGCACTCTTTATCGACTTCATCGATGAATATATTGAATAGCATAGGGCTTAGTGAAGCCCCCTGTCTTATTCTGTTGCCTGTATCTACAAATCTACAGGTTCCAAAATGTTGAAAAAACTGTATTGATCTGAAGAGAGATCATGTTGAAAATATAATTTGTTTTTATATCTTTTTCTAATAACCTATTGAACAACTGTTTTGAAATGATACACTTTTACTTAAACCGATAAAATAAATAGGGAATATAAAAATATAATAGAAGATTATAAGAAATCTAAATGTATATGACTAAAAATAAATTAAGAGGGCCTAACTACATATATTACAGTATAGAAAAAAGAATGTTGAAATTTGAGCATACAGAAAAAATATAAAATATTATACTTCATGTAGATTAAAAAATCTTCCTCCAGTGAAAAATGCTTCGCTAATAATATGTTTTAAAATTTGAAAATTTGAGTTGTAGTAAAGGATAGCTAATATCTATAGTAATATATTAAAAAAAAACATACAAAGTTTATCAAAAAATAGACTTACAGGATTATAAAAAGAGATGCCATGTTTTTGTAACTCTGGAATTGCTGTATCTGCTCTCCATGTTGTTGGGTTACAGGATCCTCCAAGGAATACATCACATTTACTATTTAGACATTCTATAAAATAGAAAATATACATGGTTAGGCACTAGTTAAGTATGTGTCATAGACAAAAATATATAATGATTACAATTATTGTTTATGGAGTATATTATATTCTGTATGATATCTAAAAGATTATCAATTACAATCGATTTGTTAGAGATATTTTTTAGCCCTAATCTGGGATATTTTTTGGGTATTATACTGGTACAAAAGGTGATTCATGATACATATTGTTATTGCCAAATAATAAAGTCAATTGCACCATAGAATTACAACAAAATAATTTATCCCTCTCTAGTATTATTAGACACCTTAAACTACTTTGAAAGAATTATAAGTTATACTGACATCATTGAGTAAGTGATTTTTGGAACAGACAATAAATAATATTAAACTACACAATTTAACATATGCAACGATTTTTATTCAGAACTGTCGGTGCAGTACCACTATAGTATGAGGTCTACCCTGAGAATGCTGTCTACCTCAGCATATAGCTCTTCTATTATAGTGTGTGGTGTACCAATTGCAATCTGAAAATTCCTGAAGGATTTGCGCAAAATAATGAAATACAAGGAAACTCTCGTAGAAAAAATATTTATTCACAAGTAATAAAAATTTGGAGTAAAATAAATGTTAAATGAAGGGAGACTAATAAGTTACAAAAAAAATGCACCCCAACTATTTACAACAAAAAAATTATATGTAACCCAATTATTTACAAAACGATACAAACTAATAATTATTATTAAAGAAAAAATGTATGCACCTTAATTTAAGAAAGGCAGTTAATGATTCTAATTAAAAAAAACATGCAGGCACCCTATCCAAGAAGATTTTAGTGTTATTTATAATAATATAAGTGAAGATTTTAGTGTTATATATAATAATATAAGTAATAGTAAAGAATAAGTTTATTGTATACTTACTCCTGAAAATGTTTATTACTACTTAGCAATAAACATTTTGCCTATAAACGGTTTACTGTTTTTCATTATTGTGTGCAAACCCTTCTGAGAAAAGATTATGGTGTTCTTTAGCCTTACAGGTAGACCGCAACCTATAGCATAAACGCCATGCCATATCTCAATAAGACAAACATGGTAAAATACCAATATTACTTTTAAATAAATATGTACATAAGAGGCACACTAAGAAATTTAGGGAAATGAACTTTCAAAATAGATCCCTTAGAAAATAACTACATGTCACAGAGGTTTTCCGTTCATTAATTACTACCCTGTTCAAATACCAACTCTGTCATCTACTAAATATAAGTAAGCACAATTTTACAGGTAGATAGATTATACTGAATATTTTAATAAAATTTTCCCCTAAAACTATACACATTTTTGAGATTAGATAGATATATCTTTTTACACAGATTGATTAAAAAATGTTTTATTTTTAATGGTTATTTTTTATAATTGGACTATATTCAAAAAGACATTGCAATAACTGAACAAAGTATTCTTTCTTCCTGTGTTTTTTACATGACACTTATTTTGTTTAAGCATATACTCAAGATTGCCAATATATCAAAAGTCAGCTACTACTTCTTAACAAAATTCCTTTATTTTCTACATAATAATCCCTAAGTATATTTTTTATTTTATTTAAACACTGCTTATATCTGGACCTCAGAGGTAATCTACACTGTCACTTCGAGCAACTGTGCAGTAGGGCACTTTGAATGTAATAAAATCTTCTATATCCCATAATTGTTTGAAAGACAATGTGATCATATTTTAATGATAATACAATGTAAGCAATTTTTATAATCCAACTAATAAAATAAGTGGATTAAAGGAACTTATTCAAAACACACCATGTCGACATAATGTAGTTTACCTATAAGTTCCATATATTACTGTTTGATGAAATTTTCTTCATAAGCTAGAGCTAAATTGTATACAAAAATATCTCTTGTACTTGCACCCAAGCCAGCTCATATCCAATAAATCTTAAAATATTTATTTATTAAGTAATGGACTCCATTTACAAAAAGTTAGATGAATATTAATTTTAAAAAAAGGTAGATAAATTAAAATAAGTATTATGTATACTTATAGTGAATAATTTATCTTTATCCATTTTGTAAAAAAAATATGAAAAAAGTACATTGACAAAATGATAACATCACAATCTGATGACAATAAATAAATGTTGTTAATTTTCCATTGTACTATAGTCCTCATTAACATGATACTAATTTTTTTGATCTGATGTCACCGAAAAATCATTATAAACATATTCGATTGTTTTTTACACGTTTGTTTTATTGTATACTTTAAACTTATATAATTTGGTCAAAAATTGATAAAAGCTAATTTTTCCAAATTCATTTTATAACATATAATAACCTCTTTAAAATAAGGTGCTTCATATCTTTTTAAATTGAGCAAAAGACAAGTTGTAAACAAAAATGTATGGACAAATTTGCAATAAATGGACCAATTTTATTTTTTCAGAGTTTGTTTGGTTTGTTTTTTAAAAGAAACACAACATGATTTGTAAAAAGAGTATATCTTTATTAATTATAAGTATTTAACAAACTATTAAATTGTTAATAACAAATTCCTGACCAAAAATTCGGATTATCATGTCGAAGATTCAGATTCAGCATGCCAAATCTCATGGACCTCAATCTGCCACAAAACTGACGAAACCCCTTTTTCCCCTAGAATAATTAATTTTTTCTGGCTTTTTTACATGAACTTATTTTGTTGAAGCATTCCTTCAAAATTGTCAATAGGATATCAAAATAATAAAATTTATTTTCTACATAATAATCCCTAAATATATTTTATTTTCCTACTGCTTGTGCTTATATTATTGTTTGATGAAATAGAAATCAATACTTTCACTTTTCTGGCAAGGAAAAATATTGTTTTGTATACCTATATTCCAAACTCATTATTCTAAATTATATTCACAGAATTACGAATTCCCTTCAATAAACATGAGTTATATCTAAAAATATCATATGAGCAACAAAAATAATTATTTTAGGTGTCCAAATTTGCATGAAAAAATGATTTAGAGGCAAATTCGACTTACTTGTATTATTAATTTTTGGAGGTGTAGACCTTCTTTGCTGTTTGGGAGGTTGGTTTTGCATTTCCTTGACGAAAACACAAAATTCTCCAAAAGTGATGAAGTCTGCTGCACCATTTCTCCTACTACATTGCCTCGCACACTGGATCATTTTTGTCACTGGAATTATTGAAATAAAACATCAAAACTATCACTAATTTTACGCATTCACAGTAAATTTCTAACCTAAATTTGTTTTTGTTGAGAATTTTAACATCATCTTTCTAGGTTAGTTTTTGGGTTGTTTACCTACCAACTGAACTGAACAGGTAAATCGTAGGTGAAGATTTTGACAGTAGATGAGCAGAGCCGGCTTTTCGAATTTTATAAAATGATTTATTGCTAATACATTATGATATTAATTCATGACAAATATTTAATCCAGTGGCGTGTGGTGACTTTTTCGAAAGGGGAAGCGATTTAATAAGGATATAAAAATGTTTTCTTAAGGGTCGAGGGTCGAGCCACTTCCCACCTGATAACACTCTGATGCGCAGGGGCTCTCTATCAGCAAAGTGCTTATGTGAGACGTCCTGGGTACAAAGACTCACACACTAAATCCTACCCCGATCAATGCGTGAGGCACTCTATTCCCGCTATTTCTAGTGACTAGTGACCTATCATTGATCTGTATTGCTAGCTCGGGCCTTGAGTCATCGCGCCGGGCTTGGTTTCCTAAAGAAGAATTCTATTTAAAAAAAAAATATATTCCGAGGCATTTCCCACAACACACAACTTTCAATAATATGACACTTATTTATACTTGAGGTCTATTCTCCTATCAACTTCTGATAATTGTTGAATGCAGTCTTTTTCAATGGATAATAGGGCTAACTTTCAAAGTCTGTCTTCGCTTGTTGAATTTCTTTTAAACTCTTAATTTGAAACTTTTAATGCATCTTAATACTGAAAAACTTCGTTCAACTGGATGCACGTGTGGCTGGGATAGTTAGTACTAATTCACACAACTTGACCACTTCACACAGTGACTTGTTTAACCAGTAGTTATAATTATCACTAATGTCAGCTGTTTCATAAACAACACTTAAGTGGGAATGCAAAGCTGGGATATCAAAAAAATTTCATTATTTAATCGTATAGTGAAATAAATTCCTCTGTGGGAAATGTTGATGAATTATAATTAGAAATATTAAGATTATATATTATAATTCTACAAATTTTAAATCGTTAAAATTTTGGAAGCTAGAATTCATTTGTTGTAGAATATTATCAAAAGGTCTCTCTGTTTCCTCTGTTATCTCTGTCTCCGACATTATCAATCTTCATTATTTTTCTTTCATGTTCAAACCCCATATTTTCAGTTTTATCCCAAATATTTTTAAACTGCTCTCGTTTTTTTAATTATCGTATTAATAAAGTCATCAATTTGAATGTCATTTGACTTCTGTAAAATGTCAAATAAAAGATCAGTAAAAGGAAAAATCTCTGCAAGAAATTTAAATCGAAATATTCTTTAAGCGAATATATGTTGACGAAGCACCCCTTAGCAGTCGGAGCATCTAACTTTTGGAAGGCGATAGGACGATCGCTTCCAGAGGGTACCAAAATTCGCGCGACTAGTGGGTGCGGTCATTGAACCCTGACCAATTTTTAAACGGGACCACTGCATGACAAGCGACGATTTTGAGATGCGCTTCTGTCAGGAGTGGACCGAATAGTTGAATTGTGTGCATATTGAGTTCGTTCGTACGCGATTAATTAATAATATATTTTCTTATATCGAAGTATAAATAGGGAAGCGGTGCTTCCCCCGCTTCCATGGACCTCTGATTTAATCTATTATTATTTATTTACAGTTCATTATTACTAGTAGTTCATTGTTGTGTTTTTATTAATTAGTTCCCAACTACATAATAGTACACTTTAAATGGCCCACACAGGCATAAAGACAAATAATTTTGATAACTTCTAATAACATTTATTATTAAAGTTACAAAATATGGGATTAAATTGTTATACAGTAACCGCCACCCTACTAGATACATAGGAACATTGAGCTATTACAGTCCTGGGCCCTTCACTTGTTGCAATGCTTATTTTTATGTCTAGTGACGTTTAGAACGTCAGAAGCTGTATTTGACGTTTATAGTTGTCATTTTGTTAAAGTTAGAAACTATGGAAGTAGTAGAAAAACTATGAATCCTACGAAAAACTTGTAAAAACATTGTTTGCTTAGACTGACCAAAAAAATACAAAAAAATTTTTGTATTGCGAAAAATTGCTGTTATGTGATTCCTCAAGTTCTTTGTTTATAACAATCTTATCGACATCCGGATCAACTGTTACCCAAAAAATTCGTGTTCTACGGGTCAAAATACATAAAAAAACTTGGGTAAGTCCATCTGAATAAAGGGGTCCGTTGTACCCCCCTGGCGACAGGACTACTAGGAAGGACTTTTTGGCTAGTATACTTTTGATCCTTGCTTCAAATATTCCCTTAATTTATGGTAATTAGCGATATCAATATTCCTATTTACCATTAAATGTCTTATTTATCATTGAATATTTGGACCATAAGGAACTCAGAGAAAACGTTTTAGCGAGATCTCCAAAGTATCCAAGCAGCGCAGTTTCATTAATATGTTATACTCAGTTTTCTGTCGTCCAGTTTTGTAATTTGTCGTATTCTCTGTCGTATGTGTCTCTCGATTTCTTCAGTAGCACGTTCTGTGTTGCTTTTTCCGCTATTTTTGCGATTTTGTCGCGAAGTTCAAAACTTTCCTGCACAACTTACGGAATAGAATTATGGGCCTGCAGTAAACCTTCAAGTACGAAGATACTCTAAACATTCCAATCCAAAATACTCTGTATGATAAGTAAAGCTCCATGGTACGTATCTAACCAGACTCTTCACAATGATCTGGACATCCCACTTATCAGGGACATAATAAAGAATCGTTCAATAAAATATAAAAATTGCACCACTGACCACATACTGAAAGAGATATTGTGAAATTCATTTAAGTGCAGAGACTTATGTAGATGGGCTAGAAACATTGCTAGGATGTCAGACCACAAATACACGAAGAGATTAACATTTTCAAAACCAGAGGGCACAAGAAGTAGAGGATGACCACGAAAAAGATGGATTGATGATGTGAAAGAAGACTTAAAGATTCTAAGGATCAGTAGATGGAGGGAAGTTGCCAGGAATCGGCAGGATGGTCTAAGAGCTAGCAACGTTTTCGAGAAAGTAAGTATTTTAAGACAACTGGTTCTTTAATATATTATTCCCTATGCATCCTCGAACACCTTACCGGTCATCGGGCTACTGAGACAGGTTGCGTCGTTACTGCGCAGCACATTTGTACAGGTAAATATATCGAATTTAAAATTATTTTAAGACGAAAAATTTTAGCCACATCTCGATAAAAGATGCCTTATCGAAAAAAATAGTAAGAGGCAAAAAAGTTTTAAAAACACTGTGTTTGACTAATAGTATCACAATAATAGTTTAATTGGAACGTATAATACAAATATTTGGGGGGTTTAAAGGAACAAAACCCCCATAAATTTTTTATGTAAACATAGGTACCACAATAATAAATTTAATTGGAACGTACGCAAAAGTTTGGGGGAGTTTAAGGGAACAAAAACCGCATAAAATTTTTATGGGGTGCAGAAATTTCACTACAATTTTTTTTTTAAGATTTTCCTGCCATAAAAATGCCACTTGTCCATTTTCAATAAAAAATCTCTAAGAGTTTTCGATATATGGAAAAAAATGATTTTCATTTTGTAACTTCAAAGGGCTGTAACTTTTTTATGTGCGCATTTGTACTAAGGTAAGTTAGGTTAAATCGATCTATTTTTGGTCCCAGAATATGTGATTTAATTTATGACCTGTATTTTTGTTACACCCTGTATATTTGACATCATTACTCTATGGGGATTTGTCTACTAGTCTACTCTATGGGGACGATATTGCCTAGGTACTCTAATTTTAAAAATATTTAGATTGTGAATACGATAACAAACTAGTATGAAAAAGTTTGTAGGCACCGTGGACATTAATAGGTACCCTCGGGCGACCTACAAACACTCGGGCCAGAGGCCCTCCTATTTGTATAATCCTACAATCTATCTAAAAGACTCATTAATTTAGCGGTGTGCTATTGTTCGAAATGTGTAGTTAGATAAAGAAGGGATCATTCCATAACACAGGTAAATCCCTTGTTTATGAAATTTTACACCTCAAACAATAGCAGCCTTAAATAGATTGTAGTATTATAAGATAGTCGCCCTCAAGCATAAACATCTACTTAATGACCTTGGTACATAAATAACTACAATTGTCATAAAAAATAAAAAACAATATATGATGATAATAATAAATATAAATATACTAACCTTGTGATTTGGACGGAAATAGTTTCATATCATTAAACAAAGCCTGTACAGAATCTTCCGGAATGTGTAGAGTATCGCCTAAACGCACGCAGATGGCATTATACACCTCTCTGAAAATAAAAAAGACATTTAGAAGAATCGCTGGGATAATATATATAGTAATATTTTCATTCAATAACAATTCCAAGATTTCATAAATACATTTTAGAAAAAATAAATGGTCGTGACTGAACGTTAGGTATAGGCGTGGATCCCGCGTACCAAAAACAAGTTGATTAACAGCTAGCTCAAAAATTTGTTAATAGCTTAACGGTGTCTAGTCGGACACACTTTGATGTATGGGAACACTGGAACAGGGGAAGTTTTTATTGTGGAACAGGTTAAAAATTTGGAACGTCATACTAGGAAAACGTCCCATGTATTTTGTCGGACAGAACTTCCAATTGATTTGTTACCCTTTCATTAAACTCTCATGCAAAAATCGGACTGCTATTAATTTGTCACTAACATAATTCCAGTCATTTGAAATGTTCCACGTGTCGGATTTATTAAAACGCCCAATATATTTGTCGGACAAACATTTTTTCATGTATTATATATGTTACAGTTCAAGTTGATTATCCAGTTGGAGTTGACTCCAACTAGTTGGAGTCAACTCTAACGGCTGGTTTCAGTAAAAGTTGATTTTAAATATAAAATGAAGATTTATATTCAACATTTACTAGTAAAAGTAGACTCCAACTAGGAAAAGTATACTCTTCCCAATGCCGTTTAGTAAAAGTTGATTCTGATTCACACAAACAGCCGATTCTAGAAATTAAATGTTACTGAATATGTTCAAATTAGTCTAGGCTGTCTCGTCGCCCCCGTTAGGTAAATTACTCCGATTCGAATTTTTTTTACAAACTTACTCAAAAAGAGGTCCTTATAACAAATCTACTGGGTGCCAGGCAGTACCTTGATCGATAAATTGTTTAAACAATTTTTTTTAGACAAATTCACAAAAATAATTTTTTCACTTCGAACAATTTTTTTTTTAGATCATTTGGGTTATTCTGAGCAAAAAAAGGTATTTTGTGATTTTTCTCTAAAATTGATTGTTATCGAGTTATACGCGATTTAAAATTTGAAAAATGCGAAAATAGCCATTTTCAAGGCTTAACTCGATTAAAATCCATTATTATGAAAGTCAGAAAGTGACCAAATCAAAGTTTATAGCCCCCTCTAGAAGATCCAGCAGAAATTTTTGTCACTATTTTATTACTAAGCTTTATCTTTAATTATTAACAATGAGCGCTAAGTGCGTATTAGGCGGCCGTCAATGGTGAGTGCTAAAGAGATGCACCATTCCAGCCGTCCAATGGTGAATCTCACTCGCACTCACATTGACGGCCGCCTCAATACACGGTTAGCGCTCATTGTTGATAATTAAAAATAATATCTTATTAATGAAATAATGACAAAAATTTCTTCAGGATCTTATAGAGGTAGCATTAATCTTTGATTTTTTTTAGTTTCTGACTTTCATAATATATAATATCGTATGGCATTTTTGCCTTTCGGACAGTTCCGGCGCCAATTACATCTTTAACCCTGTTTCAAGTAACTAGTGTCAATGTACACTAGCCCAGGGGGACCGACTGCTTAACGTGCTCTCCGAGGCACGGTGAGACGGCTCGTGTCATTATTGAAAATGAAAATGGTTTGTCTTTAGCAGGGCTCGAACCCACGTGCACTGGCGTATGAGGCCAGCGATTATGCCGTTACTCCACGGCCGCTCGTTCGACTTTCACACAATAATTATCTTTAACCGAGATATTAAACCTTGAAAATGGTTATTTTGGCGTTTTTCAAATTTTAAGTCGCTAATAACTCGACAACAGTCAATTTTAGAGAAAAAAGGCCCAACGGATATAAAAAAAAATTTGTACGACGTGAAAAAATATGTATTTTTGCGAATTTGTTTAAAATCATTGTTTATCGCCAAACTTCACTAAAATCAGTCATTATTGTACTCATTTGCCCTCATTTTCGGCAGTAAAGTAACACTTTGTTGTATTGAAAGAAGAATGTTACTTTACCTGCCGCGATAATTAATCAAATTAACCGAGATTGAATGTAAGTGGTCAATGTCAGCAATCGATTATTTATTTGAGTGAAATTAAAATTTATTTACTTTAATTATTAAAAATATTGTACAAAATTTATCTTATTATTAATAAAATTTATGTCAAAAGGTAAAATTCTATAGTGTTTCGCAATTATATTCATACAAAATAAATCAAAACTTTACAGATTTAGTAATTAGGTAGGTATACAATATTGATAACTATCGATTAAACATCAAAACCGGCCATCATGCAAAAGTCATCTGTCATTACTATCATTACTGTCATACGAATTTTTTATTTCGTCTAAAATTTAAAAAAAAAATCCTCAAAGTTGTAAGTAAGTTAATGTTTTTTATGATTGACGATACAATTTTACCACCTCAATACTCTTTATCGAACGCGTCTGTTCCTCTGCTCGTAATATCAGACTCTTTCGATAAAGAGTCACTTTACTGACTGACTTTACTGAAATTGGTTAAACAATTTTTCGACCGCGGTACCGCGTGACACCCTGTGTATTTGTTATAAGGGTTGTTATACGGATGTATTTCTTTGAGTAAGTTTGTGCAAAAAATCGAATCAGAATAATTTACCTAACGGGGGCGACGTTACAGACTATACTAATAAGTAGTTGAAACGGTCAAAGCAAAGAAACGCACACTCATCAAAAATGCACTTGAGATTCTCGTATAATCAACATTTACAGAATCGATCCAGGAAGAGTCAACTCCAACTAGTAAAAGTTGATTTAAATTTTTAAAATCAACTTTTACTGCTCGTTTCAGTTGGAGTTGACTCCAACTAGTTGGAGTCTACTCTGACTGAGAATCAACTTGAACTGTAAAATATACAGTTTGCTATTGAATAAACCTAAAAACAACTTGCTAGTTTTCACAATCATAATATGTCGGAATTATACTCAGCCGTTGACACTGCTGCTGCCGCTGTCGGAAATTTTGCCCGAAATACAATATCGACGGGAGTGAGGTGTTCACATCAGTTCCTCGCCAATGTCCTCACAACTCATTTACCGAACGACTCACAAGAATGGAATGTGATGACAGCATCGTCTTGCTCCCTTACTCACTTGCCGCTTTGCCGGCGGCAAGTAAGCCAAGCCGCACACCAAAGAAACATGAAGCGAAAAACATGAAACATGAAACGAAAAACATGTTTCATGAAAAGAAAACACAACTAAACAAATCTCAAAGTCCGCCTACCAATGAAACGAGTGTGATTCATGCTCATGACACATTTTTATTTTCGGAGAGTTTAATAAATGGCCGGACATATATTTGTTTAGCAGTGGTTTATTTCCATGAAACGTAATTTACGTTTCATGTTTCTTTGATGTGCGGCCTGCCTAAGAGAGAGAGTAGTTGAATGTGAATACCCACTCGTGCTCGCGCTGCCAGTCCTTTGACTTCCATCTCGAAAACCGACTTTTGAGGGAGCGCCGTGCAATGGCAGTAGCATTAGCAGCGGCACCACCAGTGAGCTATTTACACATTCACGCTGCCCACTTCTCTGCCCACTTCCCTGCCCAATTCCCTGTCCAACAGGACTGAGTATAAATGCGGTATTACAGGAGTGAGTGTAAATGCGGTATTAAACTTGTCAGGATGACACGTTCCACAATTAAAACTTCCCCTGTTCCAGTGTTCCCATATATCAAAGTTTGTCCGACTAGACACCGTTAAGCTACTAACAAATTTTCAGCTTGCTATTAATCAACTTTTTTTTGGTACGCGGGATCCAGGCCTAATAGTAGAATTCTGCGCATAATTTGTTGATTATAGTTCTTTATACGAAGAATTTATCACACGTTTTTAATAGTTCCGCAAAACGTTACTTTTATGTTTGCCGTTTAACAGGAAATAAATGTAATTGGATTAGATCTTTAACAGATGAATCACCACGATAGTTAAAAAATGAGATTCACGGCATATTTTCCCTAATATGTATATTCATTCTTCTTGTATACATGACTAATATGAAAATGAGCTTAGCTTCCAAATATTCAGGATCTAGTTATAGTCCAGGAACTGAAGCTTTTCACCTCGCAATTTTTACAGAATGGATCGATTTGCTTGAAAATTAAAGAACAAGTAGTGGATAGTCCAAGGATTAAAATCTATATGATGCCGCAAGGCGCTTTTACCATGGGGGTGGTTGCCACCCCATCTGGGGGGTGGAAATTTTTTATTATATTTTGACCACAAAAGTTGGTAAAAACATTCATTCTAAGCAAAAAACGTTCTATATATTTGTTTGATAAAATAAATAGTTTTCGATTTATTCGCTATCGAAAGTGTTAGTTTTATATCGAAAAAATAAGCGTTTTTCAATAATATACTAATTTACGATTCACTCAATTTTTGCCGTAGAATAAATTTTCTCAAACCAATTTCTTGGGAATTAAATAACCTACAATTTCATATTGAAACATTTTTTCGTATCTCTGATGCTAATCGTTCTATTCTGAAGAAAAAGCCATTTTTTACCAAACTACAAAAATTCGTTATTCGCTTTTAACTCCAGTTTTGTAAAAGCTAATCTTTCTAAGCAAGTCAAACTTCTAGAATCTATTAATAATACATAAATAAAGAAGACTGAATAAGGCCAATGACTAAAAACATTGCTTACATTATTATGCTTCCAATTGGATTTCTCCTTTTTTTTTTCAAAAAATATATTGATTTTTTAACCGTAACTTTTCTATTTGTTACCTTAGAAAGTTTAGCAAAAAAGAATTTTGTAGCCTTTTATAAGGTCTATAAGACTATTAATATTAATTGTTTTTAAAATCCTCAATCGCAAAAAGAGGTGACTTTGAAAGGGTTGGTAAAGGTGGTTTTTGCATGTTATTACAAGTTTTAATTATCAATAGCTCACTCAATTTTTGCTGTAGTAAAAATTTTTTCAAATCAGTTTCTTCAGAATGAAATAAGCTACAATTTCGTATTTAAATATTTTTCGTATCTCTGATGCTAATCTTTCTATTCTGAAGAAAATGCCATTTTTTTCCAAACTACAAAAATTCGTTATTCGCTTCTAATTCCCTTTTTCTAAAAACTAATCTTTCTAAGCCGGTCAAACTTCTAGAACTCATTAATAATATAAAAATAAAGAAGTCCAAATAAGGTTAATGACTAATTTTAATTAGGTGGTGATTAGGAGGTTGCTTTGGATCACTTTTTCGCTGAAAAAAGTAGGGACTAACATTCTTTTCAATATACGTCACTTAATTTTTAAGCTAAAGACTTTGTTTTTATTTCTGTAGATAGATATTTTAAAATGTTTTAAATTAGTTTGAACAAGTTATCCTCGAAAAATGCATAGTTTTCTCGTTATTTGACTTTGAAAATACAGTATTTAGCATTTGACGAAGAAGAGCTAACATTTAATAATGTATAGCTCGATTACTATTGGTCTTAAAAAAACTAAAAGGAACGGTTTTGTTTATTGTTTCAAAAGGTACATTTTTGTTAAGTAAAGTTGTTTTGATAAAACGAAAACTTTTGGAGTTATTAGCCGAAAACTTATTAACAACATTGAATTTTTCGATATAAAGCTAACACTTTCGATAGCGAATAAATCGAAAACTATTAATTTTATCAAAAAAATGTATAGAACGTTTTTTGCTTAAAATGAATGTTTTTACTAACTTTTGCGGTCAAAATATAATAAAAAATTTCCACCCCCGAGATGGGGTGACAACCACCCCCATGGTAAAAGCGCCTTTCAGCATCATATAGATTTTGATCCTTGGACTATTCACTACTTATTCTCAAATTTTCAAGCAAATCGATCCGTTCTGTAAAAATTGCGAGGTTTTGTCCTATTTTAAGCTTCACTACTTGGACTATTAATAATAAAAAATGACAATAAAAAATGTTTGGTAAAAATGTTTTAAATATTAACATAAGACAATAAAAAGACTCATGGAAGGTATAAATGCGCCAAAATGAATTTATGTGCAATGTACACTTCGCAAATATCATCTCTATAGATCAGAGGTTCCCAAACTATTTTTTCTTGTAGACCACTTTAAAAATTTACTAGTTTCGGTGGACCCCCTGCTGCTACATTTTTACCATATTCCCAAAACTCGTTCCAAATGTGAAGATCTAACGATGGAAATTAGCGTCGCGGGTGAGTTCCAACCCTAAATTCATCATCATTCATCATCACCCAGCTCTTTGCGTCCACTGCTGGACATAAGGCCAGCCTCCCTCATTTTTGTCCATTGTGCTCTATTTTGACCATTTTGCATCCAATTTCTTGACATTTTCTTGAGATCGTCAGTCCAACGAGTAGGTGGTCTTCCTCTACGTCTTTTGTCTAATCTCGGCCTCCACTCAAGTAATCTCTTCGTCCACCTCTCATCACTGATTCGGGCGACGTGTCCGACCCAGTTCCATTTCAGGGTGGCGATTCGGGAAATTACATCGGTAACTCCTGTTCTTTGTCTTTGAAAATAGTGCTAAATTCGGAGTGGTAAAAATAAAGAAAAAATAGTAGGTATATTTTCTTACGATCTATTTATTAAAATGATAATAATAACAGACTTAAAAGAATTAAAATGAAACACTAACAACGTTACGTAACTTTAAATATGCAAATAAATAATAAAAAAAATACTCATAATTTTAATGGGAGGGATGTACTTGATTAATTGATAGCAAATTATCAATATTTGGCTTCAGTTTTATAAGGATTAACCGCAAATCTCCCCGTTCTGTGATGTTTAATGTGCTCCTTTTTTTTGGTAATAGGTTTGTAACGATACTAAAATTTTTTTCGACAAGGTATGACGAGGGAAACGCTATCAAAAGTTTTCTCGCAATTTCCCACAGCCCAGGATATTTTTCAGGTATTTCTGCCTGCAGCCAAAATGTTTGATAGCCTTTTTTAAATTGCACCTTCAGCTCTTCATTGGTGCTGAACTCTAGTAGTTCCTCTTGTAATACCACATCCGCCACTTCCGTTTCGTCAAATGGATTTTATGGCCCATGGTGGTATTTCCATCATCAAAATATCTTTAAATCTGTTTTTGAAGTCATCATGCAGCGCATTTAAATGTGGAACGTATGTCTGAATATCTTCATCAAGACATGCTGTATGTGACAAGTTTGGAAACTGTGAGAATTCGCGTCGACTAATATTTTGCTTCATAAATTTCAATTTTCCAAGAAAAGCCGAAACTACACTCTTTGTTTTTATTAAATTTAGGTTATCCTCTTGTAACTGCAAGTTAATGCCATTAAATTTTTTGGACAAATCTCTCAAATACGCAATGTCTGCTTTCCATTTGATCAGGTTTTTTTTTAAATCTGGACTATAAAATTTTCGTGGACCCCCACTCACAACTTGTGAACTCCCAATTTTTATTTCACGCCAACGTAGACCCCCGTTGAGTCTCTTGTGGACCCCTGGGGGTCCATCTGGACCACTTTGGGAATCACTGCTATAGATAAACCATGTCGTAGGCTTTTTGGTAAGACATCATGTGTGAAACATGAGTTTGGAGGGGTTTGGGGCACCAGGTGCAACAAGAATCGGTTCTGATGGCGTATTCGTGTTCAGCGACCCCAAAAAGACCCCGAATAATCTGTTTGCATCAATTTAGTGCCGTAAACCCTCGAAACTTCAGATGACGTGTCATAGCAGTGAACCTGGACACCAGGTGCTCCGGTGGTCGGTTCTGATTGCGTATTCATCTCCCTTCAGCGACCTGAAAAACCCCCGAGTACCAAAATATGGCCAATACACTTATTTTGACATTTTTCTGCACTTTTGGATGCATCATATGCAATTTAAAATTCAACTATGCATTTCCAGCCATTTTTCTATAGTAGACATTTTTCCTGGCATCATCCTGAACACAATTCAAAAGTTGTAAGTCTCTAGGTGCTGTATTTAAAAATCGATTTATTTTGTAGGTAATTCGATGTGTTATTTTTTTCTAAATTACTTAGATAAAAGATTGCAATTGATTTATCAGTGACAGGTTTCCAAAATTTTAAAAGTTTTTATCAATTTTATTTTTTAATGCAGATAAACAGATTTAAAGTAGCAAATCAACACTTAGCATTCTTGTTTTTGGGTTATTTCTTTATCTACAGTAAATACCTATTATTTTATTTTTTCTTTCAAATTATAATTCAGTTCCACTGTATTTATTACAAAGAAAATTCTAGTGATTGGCTTTATACCATAGTATAAACAAACTTATAATGAAGTAGAAAACTATTAATTTTTTTTTAAATCATTCAAATGGATTACAAATCTTCAAAACGTTTTCCACCCAGTCAACCATTTTCATCGGACCATCATCAGTGAAACATCTTGATATTAGTTAAAACTAGCCACATTTTTGGTTATAAAATCCTTTTCTAAATTACATGATAAATGTAATAAAATATAAAATGATGACACGAGGTAGATGTTAAAGGATTCACTTTGAAGAAAAGTCAAAAATGGGACCCACACCAATGCCTTTCGTCGATTTTTGTGTATTTCTAAAGTTTGAAATCAAGATTTGAACCAGATTGTACAAAAGAAAAAAAGGTGAAAATTTATAGTTACTAAGTACTTGGCACAACAAAAGTATTTATTTAAAAAACAGACCTCAAAATTTCGTATTGTTGTAAATGCCGGTCAATTTTGATCATAACTTTGAAACTAATAGACCAAGTTTATTGTTTTTAATAAAATAGGTGTCATAAAAAATGTTAATTAAAAATTGAAAAAGTTATTGTATTTGTTTATTAGCTTAAAAATTGCAGAGTTGTTTAAAAAATTCCCAAATCTCTCCTATTCAACGGATTTCAATTATTCGAATTTTATTTGAAAGCTTGAATGTCTTTTTATATGTAAAAAATCAAGTATTTTAAACTTCTTTTGTTGGCACTGCATAGTTTTGAAAATTAATATACTTTTTTTCAAAAACTAGGACTGCAAAGTATATATATACACCGTTATTAGGCGTCAACGCCCTTCGGTAGGGATCTATGGAGGAGTATCACCAAGCCGCAAGCCCTTATCCCTTGCTGTACCGCTCCTCCATAGGCCGATCAGATAGATACCAGTTTATTCTAGACCAAGTCGTAAATTCTATATGGAATTTTATACTACGACGTTGGCCTTTTTATTTTTCAATGACCGGACCGGGTCTCGAACCTCGATCGTAAATCCACTTTTGCGGAAGTTATTTTGTGAAAACTACTTGATTGATTGTGCTGAAATTTTGTGTAGTGCTTTTTATATGTATTTTTCAAAACTTTTTTGCCCTCACATTTTTTTTAAATGCATATCTGCCTAGATATAACACGGAAATGGATAAAAAACCTGAAATTTTCTAATTTTTTTCACAAATTGTTTAATAGCAAATTTAGCCCACCTTTTGAAGTGGCCGTATAGTAAAATTATCATTTCTAATAATATTTCAAAGCGATTAAAGAAAAAAAAGGGTCCAATACAATTTACCCAAATGAGAACAGATAGTGCATGGTCCAAAAGCCAAGGATATTGCTAATTGTGACGATATTGGTGTTTTTATAGAGCATTGTCTGAAAAACAATGTGCTATAAAATTGAAAAAAAAAGGAAGCAAACAATCTAAGGAAATGATGACCATTTTGTTCTGCGTGTTCGGGGTAGTCAAAAAATTAGTTGTGCTAGAAATAGTTTGGCGCTGTGTTGAAACAAGCACGATAATGAACTTCAGCTCATCCAAAATGTTGACGAAATAGTGGAAAAGACAAGAAAGAAGAATTGGTGTTCAATCAAATTGCTGCAAGACCACTGTTGTTGGATACGATAATGATGATTTTGCTTATTAGTTTTTTAAAATATGAATCAGATCTTATTGTTTACGCTTCTTTTATTTGAAGCTACAACCCAGTGCGCCACCGTGGCTCACATCGTTTATTTTTCTTACTACCCCCGCCCCTTGCAAAGGGGCGAAAATCACCAAAAACCGGCATTCGAGTTCAAACGTCCAACGAGACAACACACCTAATAACCTTTTATTTTTTCAACACTCTTATCTAGTTTCTAAGTGCATTTTTTATAGTCAATAAACGTTTAAATTCTAAAATCTTAAGTATGCGAAGTGATTTATTATTACCCCATTCAGCGTCTGCAACAAAACTTCGCACAACAAACACTTATTATGAATTTTTCTGAAGCTTTGAGAGGTGTTGCAGGCATTAAGAGGATTCTGACAAAGAATACAAAGCGAACCGATATGAAAGAACATTCTAGAAGACCGAGTATTCATTTAGTTATCTTATATTAAATAAACAACAAAAACGTTTTTACCATCTAACCTGAATGATACAGAATCATGTAAGTTTATACCAGAAATTTGCTACAAAACGATTTCATTTTAAGCAAATTTAATTTTATTATTGTTTATAAAAAAAACTTCCAAAAGCTTCAAAAGAGTGTTGCAAGCAGCAGAAGAAGAGAAGAAAAGAAGAGGAAGGCCACGAAAAAAGTGGTTCGATGCCGTCCGGACTAGGGCTTCCAATCCCGCAATACCGAGATCTCGGTATTGCGGGATCCCGCGTCATTTTGCAATCCCGCACAGGTGCGGGATCCGCGGGATTTGCGGGACTGAAAAAAGCGTACATTACTGCTGTAGCTACGCTCAATGATGACGAAGAGGCTGATCAAGTAAGAAACACGTGAGAAACAATGTAGAGGTTCCATCATCGGGTTCCGATCTTATTTTACATTGCAACAGGAGGTAGAGTTAAGTATATCGTCAGCATGTAATGTATTTACTTTGCCCGTCGCCATCTCGAGCTAATACACTTGAGTCCATTATTAAAATAGAAATCACTCTATGAATCTGGGGAGTTAATGGGAAAATATCTTACATTTACATATAAAGCCTAAAAAGGAATACCGTCGACGTATGGAAGCCGAAAGGGCATTTTCTGCTGCTGACTATATTGTGTCTAAAATACGCAGGAATTTGGCAGATGACAGTTTAGATTTAGATATTGGCTCGTATGAATAAAAATAAAAATGTAGTTTATACTCCAGATTTTGGAGTGCATACTCCACGCGGTAGTATCTACTCTTATGTACGGTGAGTAGAAACTCATCACATCAACATATTTTTATTCATATGAAATGTAGTATAAACTTATGTAGTATAAAGTTTTCCTGTAGTTGGCTGTATACCATCAATCACAAAATTGGAAAGAAATCCTTTGTAAAAGGTATAAAATTTTTTTTATTAAAAATCCCTTAAAAGGGCTACATCACAACAAAACGTTTTCGATTTTTATAAAAAATCATCATCAGTGTTCGATAAACTGGATGCTAGCTGAGCCACAAAAGAAAAATATCCGGGTGAAAACCCTTTACATAAAATATAGATGCCTTAAAAGTGCATACTTCAATAAAAAGGCCTGTGATGGTCACATGGCAAACAGGATAATGCCCTAAGGTAAAATATACAGGTTTCCCAACACGTGGGATCCAAATTGAGTTGATCACATTTCAATGACTTAATGGCAACTCAAAGAGTTGCCATTAAGTCATTGAAAAACACTGATGATGATTTTTTATAAAAATCGAAAACGTTTTGTTGTGATGTAGCCCTTTTAAGGGATTTTTAATAAAAAAAATTTTATACCTTTTACAAAGGATTTCTTTCCAATTTTATACTTTATGCTCATACTCATGAGAGCGTACTTGGAGTTTATACTCCGTTTTTATTCATACCATCCAATATGTTGTGTTTCCTTTGCAAACATTTTCAATTGAAAGCTTTAGCTAAATAATATTAACTTGTAGCTAAGTAATATAGCAACTAAATTAGTAAACTATATTAATTTTCAGTTGAAAATGGATTTTTTTGGTTGATTTTTAAAATTTTGTTATTGTATTTTTTGAAGATAGATTTTTTGTTTTTCCAGTATTTGTTACTGTTTTTTGTGAAGAAAACACAGTTTTGATCTCATACTAATAGTAATACTTAAATAAATGTGAAGTTAGTTGATTAATTTATTGTTTTATTTGCCTTATATAAATATGACTATTTTCAATATGCGGGATCCTGCAAATACCGAGATCCCGCGGGATTGAAAATTCGTAGTCCCGCAAATACCGAGATTGAACTCAGGCTGCGGGATTGGAAGCCCTAGTCCGGACTAACATGGATGAAATGGGAACAAGGGACTGGGAAGAACAAGAGAACTACCGAAAAAAGTGGAAGAATCTAGTCTAGCCTACCGAAGCCAATGGGCTCTAAGGCGTGTAGTGCTATTTTAAATTATTAAAAAACTTTTCCTAATATTAAAAATAGGAATAAATAAAATTTTACATTATTTTGATATTATTAAAAAAACGTTAAGATATCTAGAAAACAAAATGTAACCTTTGTTATACACTCGAACACTAAGTTTACCGTTTTCAAACAATAAACAGGTTCAAATCGACATACTTTGCAGTCTCTTTGGACTTTGTAGGCCAAGAATTATGATAATTCTGCTGCATCTTCTGCTGCACCATGTTTGCGGAACTATAGCACTTTTACCAAGTAGCATTTATAAAAACATGAACACTTCTCAGAAACGAACCAAAACCTTTTTTACACTGAACATAATGATAACACTTTACGAGCTATTTCAATATTTTTATCTATATTAGCGTTTAGATTAGAGAGATAAGTGAGTTAAGGTAAAATCAATAATGTATTCAAGTTCTAGATGATAAACAGGTAAAACATCAGGTTAACATCAGATATTTTATTTTCATGGTGGAGTCTGTGAATACGGGAAAAATAGGATCCATCCAAATTTCGTTAGTGATTTTATCAATTATACACTCTGGGCCAAAATTAACCTTAAGATGTCTCGTATTTCCTAAACCTGTTGTCCGATCTAAGTGATTTTTTTGCAGCAATATTGCTGTAATATTGATGCTAGACAGGTAAATTGTCGTATACCGGGCGTACCAATCAAACTGTGTTTTTTCTCAAAATTTGCATCACCCTGTGGACTATTTTAGCATTATAAAATACTGAAATTCAAACCCAACTATAGCCTCAGGTTTTCTTAACATACTGTTTTTTGATCCATTCGCTTATGTTGGTTCATAAAAAAGTTAGGTACTTTAACAACTATAGCCATGTTTTCATCAATACACGGTGCTTTTAAATAAGTATGGCAAACTTTAAGGGGTAATTCTGCATAAAAAATGACAGTTTGCTTTATAAACGTATGTCTGCAAATGCTTAGTTTCCGAGGTAGGGGATGTTGAAATTTTTCTTACAAACTGACGATTTATTTATTGCTTTAAAACCTGTTGAGATATGATGCAAATTAAATTTGGTGGGTTTTAAGACATAGTTATTGCACATTTTTTGACATACAATTAAGAATTTAATATTCACCATTGGCGCACATACGGGTAATATGAGGCTCAATATTACCAATGAACTAAATTTAATATTCACCATTGGCGCGCAAATTATGAGTGCCAATTATGTGTGCAAAAGAGCAGGCAAATTCAAGAATGACACCATACAACAGCTGTTTAGGTATAAGAATCTCGCAAAAAGTGGACTTTCTACAATGGATGTGAACAAAATTTATTTGGTTTCGCAATTAGTGCTACATAATGTCACACACATTATAAATCATGAAACCGTCATTTTTACTAATACCTAGAAAAATCCTTTACTTTCATTTTGAAACCTAATTGTTTGGAGAAAATTCCAGATATTAATTTTTTTTGTTTTCAAAAAATTTAAAAGATATTTTTGTACATGTACATTACTATACAAATAATGATTGAACAGTTTCCAAGAAGCGTGATATATTGTCAGGTACCTATATTGTCATCCACAATATTTCAAAATCAACAGATATTTTTTATCAAAAAACATATGATCCAGCATCTAAATTAATCAAGGTAAGCGATATCAGAGATATTATTAGAACCAACAATAGTATTTGATGTAGCAGCATTACATATGTGCTACGTGACCTCATAAACATTGAGCAATATTATACATTAAAAAGATGCCCCACCGAGAGCCTTGTTTAAAATATATGCACTTAGTCCCTTTTTTGGTATATCCATGTGTGTTTTTCTTTGTGTTCGTTAAATACGTTGTCCTTTGTAGATATCATCTGTTTTTGTTCACTACTAGATTGCTTATTTTATATGTTCCTTAACAACCAAAACGTTTTCGAACTAAACAGTTCATCATCAGAGCTGTTGACAGGTTTTTAATATGCTTGAGTCACCAAAATATATGGGTAAAAACCCTTTAAATGTTGTATAATTATAGAAAGTTTACTATATTAAATTGAATGTGATGTTTAAAATCATCTTAGATTTAACATCAGGCAACACAGCACCCCCACACAACAAGTGGGATGCTCGTCTGGAGGGCAGATCCTCTGCCTTAGTTGCTACTAATGTGAGCAATCCTCTACACTCTACAGTAGGGTGGTTCGAAAAAAACTTTTTTTCTTATTTCAGATCGCTATAGTCTGCAAAAGTTGCCATTGGTATAGACTTGAAAAAAGCACTAATTATTATTTTTTTTATTAATTTGTCTTCCGGTCGCGCAATGCCATCGAAGTTAGCAAAAATTGTGAAAAACCTTAATTTTTCATATATTTTTTTAACAGGCCAGATGGTTTTAATTGCGTTCCTATACCATGAATTAACTACTAAAAGTATGTAAAATCAATATAAATGCACTTATTATACATTTGTTTCATATCTTTCGGTCGCGCAACATAATACAAAATGAGTAAAACTAGTAGTTTTTGCAAAATTTCAAAGTTTGGCTGTTTGGTACAATTTAATCATAAGACTTTTAGAGATGGTATAGTTTAATTTAATTACAATAATATATTTCAAATAGCATATAAGGTAAATTTTGATATTCAAATTCAGGTGGAATTTGGTCGCGCATCTTCATCAAAAACAGCAGACTACCGAGAGACGAGGCGAAAGTGACGAATGCCAGCGAAGCGCGCGCTGCCACAAATAAAGATACATGTGGGAATACCTCTACAATGGAGTATTTGTCTTCTCTATTACAACGAACTGCCATTCCACCACCTTTTCTAACACTTAGATGAAAATACAACAGGCCCAATAGGATATTCCGGACCAATTGGAAAGGCCCTACCTGATTGTGAATGACTACCACTTATTGATTTTAATCCTATTGATTGTGAGATTCCAAAAGTTGACAAGCGTATTCTTAGCAAGCACCAATAATTGTACTTGCTTGAGATATCAGAAGTCATCAAGTCAGGACATTGTTCAGAAGACTTATCAGTGGGTACGTGATCCTATCCCACCGTTACATTCAAGATGGCTTACTACTGCAAACCGAGTTTTGCGTTTATACATCAGTGTGTCCAACCCCTCTGAAAATCTGAGAGAGATTGTCACATTCATTCTCAAATGTTATAATATGCCTATGTGGTTTGCCACAAAAATAAACCACAAATCACAGATGGGCCTAGACATGATTACAAAATCATTGAATGTTCAAGGTACTTACCAGAAGAGCTTCTTCAAGTTGTTGATCCCATTTTACAACGGAATACTTACTTTGCCCATCCCGAAAATTTACTTTTGGCTATGGTTGGGCTTTAGGCGTATCATGAAGGAAAAGCAAGCAATATCTGAAAGTTACTCTATCAGAATTTTTAAACCAGCAAACTTAAACTTTGAAGCTAAATAGTATTACGAAACTATCAAATGGAACACCAGTACACTGACTCCCCTCTACTGCTAAGAACATTGACTAATGAAGAGATAAAACAGTATGTGAGCAATGACTTCCAGCCTGTTATGAGTATAGATACTTTGCCATCCCATACACAGGCAGTTGAAAGATGCGTTAAACTAGTGACCGTAGCTTCAAGTAAAGTGTGTGGACACAGTTCCAGAGACGGCTGTATTAGAACCACACTATTGCACCGCTTAGCGATGTCAACGATTAAAATCAACAACAAATGGTAGTCTTTCACAATCAGGTAAGGCCTTTCCAATCGGTCCGGATATCGTATAGTGCCTGTTGTATTTCCATCTAAGTGTTGGAAAAGGTGGCGGAATGGCAGTTCGTTGTAATGGAGAAGACAAATACTCCACTGTAGAGGTCTTCCCACATGTATCTCTATTTGTGGCTGCGCGAGCTTCGCTGGCATTCGTCACTTTCGCCTCGCCTCTCGGTAGTCTGCTGTTACTGACGAAGCTGCGCGACCTAATTCCACTTGAATATCAAAATGTATCTTAGATGCTTGGATTTTAAATATATTATTGTAATTTAATTAAACTATAGCATCTCTAAAAGTCGTATGATTAAATTGTACTAAAGAGTCAAACTTTGAAGTTTTGCAAAAACTACTAGTTTTACTCATTTTGTATTACGTTGCGCGACCGGAACATATGAAACAAATGTATAATAAGTGCATTTATATTGATTTTACATACTTTTAGTAGTTAATTCATGGTATAGGAACGCAATTAAAACCATCTGGCCTGTTTAAAAAAAAATTTGAAAAATTAAGGTTTTTCACAATTTTTGCTAACTTCGATGACATTGCGCGACCGGAAGACAAATTAATAAAAAAATAATAATTAGTGCTTTTTTCAAGTCTATACCAATGGCAACTTTTGCGCACTATAGCGATCTGAAATAAGAAAAAGTTTTTTTCGAACCACCCTACTCTACAATACGTAATGTGAGGAACTGCCCTTTGGACGAGCAACCCACGTATTGTGTGGGGAGTTCACGTATTGTGTTACCTGAACTTAAATCTTCTTCTTCTTCGTCTAGCCATTCACGTCCACATCTGAACATAAGCCTCTTCAAGTCTTCCTTTCCATTGTTTTTTGTTGTACGCTACTTGGAGCCAATTTTTCCCGGCAGTTCGTTTCAGATCATCTGTCCATCTCATAGGAGGTCTGCCTCTGGACCTTTTGTGTTGGTATGGTCTCCATGTTAGAATTGTTCTGTGCCATTTGTTTAGATCGCTCCTAGCTACATGTCCAGCGTATTCCCATTTCAATTTTAGTGATTTTTGTACCACATCGGTGACTTTGGTTTTCTGTCTTATCCATGTGTTTATTTTCCTGTCCTTAAGTGATATGCCAAGGAACTTAAATCTAGGACTAGTAAATTGAGTAATTAAACTCAGATTTAGGGTTGATTACAATGAAAATCACGATAAACGATCGAATGGTGTATTTTCGTCTTTTCTATACAAAGTCTCAATGCTAACTAACTAAGAACAAACGCTAAATAACATCGTTTGTGTCCTTTTCGCTATAAATATACAGGCAATCGTCAGAAGACCACACACGATGTGGTAGTAGGTATGTAGGTCTATAGGTCACTTCACAAAGTACAGGGCCCTTGAAAAGCCATATGTTGGGTCTCGACGACCGAAATATTAAAGTAGCCCTCCAGGGGCGTATCGTACGGGGAAATCTCACGACGAGGTCGAAGCGCGTGTTGAAGCGGGCTTCAAGTGTTTCCTAATTTAAACGTCGGCAAAGAGATATATAATATATAACAGTGAAAAAGAAAGAGAACGCAGTTATCCTACAAGACGGTAAAATTAGTAATATTTACTTTGTGATAAAATGGGTCAAAGCATATGTCCCGAAGAATACAGACAACCAAAAAGGTGACCGCCCCCCAGTGGTAGAGGTAAAAATATTAGTAGTTTGGTTAATTCTGACAATGATAAAAATTAAAACAAAACGTAGTTTGACCATAAAATTACCACGCCACTTATCGTACCCTCGGTTGACGAGACGATCCACAGGCCAATAAATTTTAGCATTTGGTATTATCTTAAGGGTCATAAATACCAAATTTTGACAGAAATTTCTCTATTTCACGTTGTGTTTAATCTTTTTCACGTTGGGTTGAATCCCGTCTTCAGTTTTTATCTTTTTCTGTTACATTTTTCTATTTTACTCAGAATGTAGCCCCACGCTCTGTCAGTTTACGTCCACTTTCTATAAAAAATTCGACTTCCTTGGTTTTCCTACTGGCCGAACAAGAAAAAGGTGGATAGACGAAGTGAGAATCGATGCAAAAGAGATATTGAGGGTGTATAACTGGAGGAGAGCAGCCAGGGACAGAGATACCTAGATGATGCTGGGGGACGCCAGGGTCCGACTAGGGCTGTAGGAGAGAGTGAGATAGGAGAGAGTGAGAAAGGGGTTTCACCCTATTGTAGGCATTTTAAAAACATGTTTACAGATTTTGGGTTTGTTTCATTATGCTACAACTGTTTGTTCTTTAATCTGTCTTTTCTTTTCTGTCCATATTATATTTATGATCTAGAATCTAGAATATTTATGATATATCCATTTGTTCCTTAGATGTGTCTTTATTATTTTACTATACGTCTTTACACATACGGAAATAAATTATTTTGCTGAACGGAAACAATTATATGAGTTTATTGTTGTTCGTGTCTTCGTTTATCCAAAAATATTTGTACCCTTGCTCTGTATGACCTTACCGTCAATAAAACCTGACGAAAATAGGAAGTCCATACGTTTTCGGAAAGTAATGACCTCTTAACAAGCACACATTTAAAAACGTGACTTCAAATAAAATATTGGTAATTGACAGATTAAACGAGCAGTATAAACGAACAGCAATTTTGCAAATGTGATATTTACAGACGCAACATGCTATTAACGTAAATACTGCTTTGATGCACTAATTACTAATATCACTATAATTTCTTTAACAATTTCTAAAAATAAGGTAATACGAGTAGTATTTAACGGCATTCACAGTAATTTTTAAGAGGTCGACATACTCGTATATATTAATAGTTCAAATTATTTAAACAATAGTCCATTGAAATGTTACATTTTTAGGACTTAGCTTGCGTTTTTTAGAGGACGCAACTTTATTTTTTTAATGCGTAGGGGTGGTCAGTAAAAGCTTAAGTACAAGTTTGTGGGTCGCCACCCTTGTGCTCCAGCCGCCATCTTGGAAAAAGAGGTGCAAATGGGGTTTCGTGCTGTATCTTGTAAACTAGCAACCCAACAGAAAATTTATTTAGATAAAATGTAGCAAATTAAATTTTCTACAATTTTATTTCGATTACTATTTATCGTCAAGTGACTAACAAAAAAGTTATAAACAAAAATAAGTGAAAATTTTGTAACAAGTTTCCTTTTGGATGGTATATAACTTTTTTTAAAGTGTCAAAAATGGTTTAATAATAGCATAGAAATGTTGAGATCATAATAAATTGTATAAATAAAAAAATATAGATATGATGTCATTTTATTGTAAAATTAACCAAAAAAAGTTATACCCTCCAAAAGGAAAATTGTTACAAAATTTTCACTTATTTTTGTTTATAACTTTTTGTTTGTCACTGGACGATAAATAGTAATAGAACTAAAATTATATAACATTTAATTTGCTACATTTTATGTTTGATTATATTTTCTGTACGGTTGCTAGTTTACGAGATACAGCACTAAAACCCTTTGCGCCACTTTTTCCAAGATGGCGACCAAGGGACAAGGGTGGCGACCCCACAAACTTGAATTTAAGTTTCCACTGACCCCTCCTACACATAAAAAAAATAAAATTGCGCCCTCTAAAAAACGCAAATCTAAATGATTGTTTTAACAGAGTGTTTTTAATTAAGAGTAAACAGTAGCGATCAACAGGTAGCAAAAACGCGTTCCAAGATTGCGGCTGTAATTTTGAATATTTTTTCGAGATATTTGGCACACGTATTCGTAATATAATAAAGAATGGCGGTACAGAGCCCCGTTTTAAAAATATATTAATATGTGGAAATTACTCTGTAATTAAATACAATATTAAAAAAACGAGCCTGTACCGCCATTAAGAAGAACAAAAAAATACACTTTCTTCAAATAAACTTTTTTATCCGATGCCTAGATTTTGTGTCATTTTGGAACTACTAAAATTTTTTATTTCATTAGTAGTTCCAAAATGACACAAAATCTAGGCATCAGATAAAAAAGTTTATTTGAAGAAAGTGTATTTTTTTGTTCTTCTTAATGGCGGTACAGGCTCGATTTTTTAATATTTTATTTAATTACAGAGTAATTTCCACATATTAATATATTTTTCAAATTGGGCTCTGTACCGCCATTCTTTATTATATTACGAATGCGTGTGCCAAATATCTCGAAAAAATATTCAAAATTACAGCCGCAATCTTGGAACGCGTTTTCGCTACCTGTTGATCGCTACTGTTTCCTCTTAAGAGGATGAATAATTTTTTCGACAATTACAAGAACCAAAATGGCAAAAAGTAAAGTTAAAGAAGAAAGAGTTAAGAATAAAGTTATAAAGATAAACGTGATAAAACAGGGGTTAAATCGGGGTTAAACGAATTTAAGTTTATAAGAAAAAGAATTTGCAGGTAATATAAGAAAATAAGAGATGTTTAAAAATCAAACCGAAATCAATATTTATAAATACGTGAGTGATACAAAGAAATGATATCCTATAAAACTATAAATTAAGCAATATGCTGTCTAAAAAGATAAAAGGGAAAAGAAAATGTATTAGAAATTAAAAAGATTGTTATAGAAAATCACTGACACTTTTGTTCAAAAGAAATAAAAAGTGAAAATCAGGGATAGAATATCACTAGGGTGAGGAGAAGAGCAGTAGATAAACAGATTAAACGGTATAGGTATGCTGAAACTTGGTGATAAACAGAATACGACAAAAAAGATTGGAGCACTGTGGAAATGAAAAATGGACATATGGATATGTGAAGATAATGTAGAATATCCAAACGAGACAGACACATTTGGAAATTAAACGCATATAAGAAGAAGAAATCATCGGCGTTAAAAAGGCAATTATAGAGGATGCAGAAAAACAACAGCTGAAATGGTCCACAGAAATGGTTTGAACTTAGTCCAAATTGATGAAAAAGAACTACTAAGAGAACAGCGTGAGATTGTAGACATCTAGAGAGATGTTTCCACAAGACAAGGAAGGCCAAAAATACAGGGAAAGACTAACATCAGAAAAGCAATGAGCACGGGAAACTTGAAGGAAGAAATGGGCAGAGATAGACGGGCAGATAGACAAATTAACATAGTGTTAGTGAGTCTACTAGAGAAGTGATCTCTAAGAAGGGAAGAAGTGTCCAAGAGAGGGAGTAGAAGATCAAATTCGAATCGATCTAACCCATGCAGAACCTAAAGTTTGATACGTTTATTTAATAATATTAATCTTCGGAATACTTCTCTAACATTTATATATGTATATGATCTTTTAGTATCGTCATAGGCTTATCTTTTTTATATCGATCTCTCATGGTTGACAAAGAGAGATAAACTCTCCTGAATATCGATATTGACGTATGCAAATCCTTAGAATAAAAAAGTATGCATGTTTTTCTAGCGGCTATCAATATTATCCATTTTTAATCAAGTTGATATATTATAAAAATAATCTAGCATGAGATTAAAGTAACCGTTTTGAAAACAAGATAAAACATATAAATAAGTATATCAGAATCTGTATTTTTTAGAATAGATGATGAAAAATTCTGACCGACACTTCAAAGTTTTCTAGTTATGAGTTATATCGCAGCGATTCAGTAAATTTTATATCGATGATGTAAGACAAACATAATAGATCTAATATCTAATTAATACAGTAGTTCTCCTTCAATTAAATTTATTTCAGATTGATACAGATTTCAGATTGATAAAGATAAAAACCTGAACATGTTTAAATTCATCAGTTTTTTGTCCTCTTAATAGCAGGTTAGGTACGAGATATATTTACAGTTGAATTCATTGTTATAAATGAAATAATTGTGGAAGTAGTAATGAAGACTAGGTACAGTGCAACAAGCAATGGTGGACAGGGGACGATTGCGCCGATGGTACCTGCTATAATCCGGTCTCGATACAGGGTGATTAGGCTATGGACACGATTGAGCCGACAGCATATTTAATCTTTACAGCACGATAATTATTAGGTAATTACTTACAGCTTTTTTCTAATTAATTAGGTGTATCAAAGGATAGTAAACAATGTTTTATACTTAGTAAATAATAAGTCCGTAAGTGTAAGTGTACAACCTTGAAATAAATTCTTATATTTTATTTCTATTTTTAATTATATAACCTAATCCATTTCGTCTATTAATGCGTAACGGTGAAGAGGTACAGTCGCATAAGGAAGAGATTGGGATATTCGTGACCAGACATCTCGTAACAATTCGCACACGCGACAATTCGCAACCGGACAAGTGGTAACGGACAACTTGTAAAGGCGACAGTTCATAACAGCGACAGTTCGTAACTATACAAATTCGTAACGTCAAGATGGAATTACTCTGTTTATTTTTGTTAACGTGGAAACTAACTGCTATTACAGTTATAATTGAAATTATGTTTATCAAGTTAACGAATCAGTACCGGGATAAACATGTTTAACACATTTTATATTTCGTGTTTCAGAATATATTAGAAGTCTTTAAACACAAACAAATATTTAAATACATACAAACTTTTAACAATATTTTTAAAAGTTTATCCCTTTTATTGTTCCTTAAATTTGTATATACATACCTAGACAAAGGAATAATGAAGTAATTCGTGAAATCTTTAAGCAGACAACCGTCTTTAAACATTACCAACTTTCTAAGTAAACATTTTGTAAAGGAAAGATTGGAATTGCCTGTTATTATAATAAACCTTGTGACTGGTACTACCACCAAGACGAGTTCTTCTTTCTTCTTTTCCCCTAGTGTCGGTACTAAGCCTGAAACGAATACCCAAGCTCATAAACAAACGGTTCCCTTCAGGTTTTGGGTTTTATTTTGATTTGGAAATTGCGTGGAGGTTAGGTGCGGCTAGATCCTCACCTAGGTAGAGGTATCATTGTCTACTGAAAGTAGAAAACCACAGAAAGCTACCTTCCCCCTATCCTATGTGGATATAGTTGAAAAGAGGGATGGCTTTTAATACTTTAATACTTGGTTTAAATACTTTTATTATATTCTGAAGCACGAAATAGGAAATGCCTTAAAAATGTTTATTCTGATACCTACTGATTCGTTAAATTGGTAAATATAATTTCATTAATAACTGTACCTAATAACAGTTAGTTTCCACGTTAACAAAAATAAAAAGAATAATTCCATTTTCACGTTACGAATTGTCCGTTACGAATTTGTATAGTTGCGAACTGTCGCCGTTACGAAGTGTCGCCGTTACGAACTGTCGCTGTTACGAATTGTCCGTTACCATTTGTCCGGTTACGAACTGTCGCGTTACGAGATGACATGGAACCTGGGATATTAAGTCATCACGGGAGGGGACGCAATCATATACAGGGATTAAGGAAGGACCATCTGAGTTAGTTCGGAGCAATCGTGCCCTCAGCTGAACGTACTCTAGGTAAATAAAGTCGGCGCAATCGTCCCATACCGGCAATGGTATAACCGATGATTGTAGACATTCCATGGACAAATTTTGCGTTCCTTTGGTTGATCGAATCCTTGTTAGTGAACTGGTTTTTTGTTGATACGATATCATGGCTGATTGATTGAAGTTCCGTCTGGTAAGCCTTAAGAGGCGTGAAGTAAAAGTCCTATTAAAAGTCATACATAACCAAGTCTAGAAAAAGTGCGAAACAATCACCTCGAAGATGATCAATTTGGAATAGGAACTAGAGAAACCATGTTCAGTTTACTACTTCTTACCTAAAAATGTTACGATCAACAGAAAGGTATACAGTAGAACCCCGCAAATCCGAACTAATTGGGGGGCAGCCTGTTCGGATTCCGAAAAGTTCGGATTATCCGAAAGTCAGCCTAATTAATAATCAAAGCTTTCGTTTTCGTTGATTTTGAGTCGCAAAACGTTCTCGCAAGAGTGTGGACAATATTTTTGGACTCAAGTTAACTGCAAGAGTACCGAAGTAAGTTTATATTTAACCTTTATAAGCATTACATATAAAGTACCTAAGTACGTATACATTTTTAAGAAATTTTGAATGTCGAAAGTCCTATTAATCCTAAATTGTTTAATTTATTGGATTTCTGCTGTATAATAAACATGTTTTTAAGTTTTTGTCTTGAATTTTTTATTTTTTTTTTCACTTGCCGTTGGTTCGGATTAGCGGGATTCGGATTTGCGGGGTTCTACTGTATTTATATGCTTCATAGACTTCGAAGAAAAAAACTGAAAAAGTAGTTTTAGATGGGAAGGACTACTAAAAAACTTGTATTGTAGCTAAAGTTAAAATGAAAACTTTCACGTCTGCAAAAGTAGAAATTAGGAGAGGAGTTAGACAAGGATGCGTTTTGTCACCCCTGCTATTTAATATTTATTTTTAGTTTCTATTTAAAGAAGCTCTGGAGAATCCCAAGGGTGGAGTCAAGGTGAATGGCCTTAAATATAACGATATATACAATATGACGTTAAACATATACACATGGTGAATAGCAGAATATATGCCGATGATACGGTGTTGATTGCAGATTCCGACTGGGGTATACAACGACTCCTCGACAGGACCAACTCAGTGTGTAAGTAATTTTGTATGAAAATAAACATAAGGAAATCCAAAGTGATGTCAATGCGAAAAAAATCAAAATGTACCGCAACCTTATACAATAGACAGGCACTTTTTAGACCAGGTCAAGTTCAAGTACCTGGGATAATGGATTGATAGCAGCTTAAATACTGATTCCGGATCTAAAAATAAGATCGAGAACAGAACAGGCAAGAAAATCTTTTGAAAAGATAAAAAGACTGCTCTGTGATTCTAGAATAAAACTAGAAATTCGACTACGTTTATCGAAATGCTACGCCTGGTCTACTTTTTTCTATACAGTTGAAACATGGACCCTTAAAACATTAACCGTTAATCAATTAGAGCACTTTAAAATGTGGATCTACCGGAACATCCTCAAGATTTCATGGACATCGAACATCGCACACCTTCAACGAATAAGTACTGCCTAGAATAGACAATGAAAAAAGAACAACATACCTAGGACACATACTGAAAATAAAGTAAGTACCAATATGTTCAACTAATAGTGAAACGAATGATCAAGGGGAAGATAGGACTAGGAAAAAAATAAAGAATAAGTATGCTATAATAAGATGGCTGAATATAATTCAGCATTGCCCTTTTAATCTTAAATTAAAAATACCAGCAAAACAAGGAAAAACGTAGAAACATTTCTTTTCAGTTGGAAAATATTCAACGTTTTTCTAAATTAAGATCAATCGTCCTTTCCTGTTTGTTTACATCCTTAATAAACAAATAAAATCATTAGCGAGTGAAAACGAAAAATTAATTTTTACGACTTCCAAAAATAACTGAATGCGTCGATTTTTTTTCTCACCGCACTTCAGAAACGTCACTCACGACGTTACCTGTTCAGAAAATGTAACTATGAATCACAACTAATTAAAATCCCTACCCACTTGAGAAGCTTTAATAATTATGTGTTACCTTTAAGTATGACTATTTTATCATTAACAAATGAAACTATTTATCGAATCAGCTGAAATCATTTATCTTTGAACTCATGCCGCCACTTTACTTCGTTAGTTACTTTAGCTTCCATTTATATCTAATCTAACTAAACAATTTCCTAACTTTTTCAATTGCTTTTATGTAATAATAGGGCAATTTCCTTCATCTAATATGGAAATAAGACTTCGAAATGTGAGTCCACAGAAGAGCCTATTAAAATAAGTAAACCGAGCATACTTTTATCACTTCGGCTATATAGCAAGAAGAAAGGGGACAACGAAACTATTTTTAGTAGAAGAGAAGGTAGAATGCCGAAGACCAAGAGGAAGATCCCCAACATCAAATGAAGACTCTGGTGGAAAAATCTCTAAATGAAGCCTTCCATCTGGAATAAGATCGCGGCAAATGGCGACAAGCAAGCTAACAATATTTAGTTAGAGTGTCACAAGGCCCTGATAAGAGCTTAAGGAATGAGGAAGAGGAATATGGAGAAAAGTTTCACATTAATCCATTAACATGAAGCATTTCGTCACTTATCATCCATTGTCTTTGTGAGTTTATCGTGTAAAATTATTATCTTGCTCAGTATATTAGCCATTTTATATTAGGACTTGATCAACAACACTCTATTTTATAATTATCAGTATGGAGTTTTATTTGTTAATCGATTCTTTCGGGAGCTCTGAATAAGATCTTGAAGTGGACGAGTTCTATGAACTCCTAAAATTTTAATATTTTTTAATGTGTTTTTTGTAAAAGTCATATCTGTTTGGATGCTTTTCAATTTCTTAATTTCAATTTTTACATATTTTTTCTATTCTCATACATCATATATCAATTATGATGTCACTACCTGTATTATAATGAACTTCATTATGATACAGATTTTCATTTATTTCATTAAGATACAGATTTTTAACCAATAGAATCGCGATAAAGGTGGCACAAGCGCAGTGACCAATGGCGAGTCAAATACATACGCTTTGACAGTTCTCAATATGTAAACAAACTGTCAAACTGACAAACTACTTAATTTGTTTGCGTTACAAAATTAATAATTTTAAATATATTTTTTGTTGCGAATGATCATAGAAAAAATCGTGTATACAACTTGCATTTAATTATCATTATGAAGCTCGTACTCTATAGGAAACTCGCCGCTTCGCGGCTCGTTGCACCTTATTCTCGCTTCATAATGACCATCATTAAATGCTCGTTGCATAATATACTATTAAAATATTCAAACTTCGTTTTAAAAAAGCTGTATAAGAATTTCTTTTCCAATTCTAATGAGATCCCTCTCTCGCTCTCTCTTTTAGTGGTACTTCAAAACATTTGACTATAGCACTGAAGATGGCTTTGTAAGCCGAAAGCGCTCAGCTGGGAAATTAAAAACTTTGCACACTTCAAAATAGTTATTTTCCTAACAAGTGCAGAAAGTCACTCTTTTCCGCACGCGACTGCAGTTTGCCGAACGACGCGAAGCGGGAGTTCGGCAAGCAGTCGAGTGCGGAAAAGAGACTTTCTGCAAGAGTTCGGAACAATATTTTTTCTAAGAGTCTTTAAAAAATTACCAAAATTAATTTAATTAATATGAAAATACATACACAAATTAATTCTTTCACAAGGTTGTCAAAACCAAACTTTCAATATAATTAGTTAGCATGACGACGATCTTGGTTTCCATGACGATGATTCAAAACTACTGTTATTGTCTACCGATTTGACTTTCGAATATTATGTCAAAATAATTTTATTTCATCGTATTGTCGCGTTAATTTCATTAAAACAGGAACACAATAAGATATATTTGAAATAAATTAGTAAATAATATCTTAGTTTATTGCATGTATTATAATTACTTTAAGGCCATATTAACATATCTAAATTAACACGCGTGCGGAAAAGTAAAAACCGCGTGCGGAAAAGTAAAAACCGCGTGCGGAAAAGTAACACGCGTGCGGAAAAGTAACACGCGTGCGGAAAAGTGAAACTTTCTAAACTAAAATGCGTGCGACAAAGTAGACATTTTTGCACGCTCGTAGAAAATAGTTATTTTCCTAACAAGTGCAGAAAGTCATTCTTTTCCGCACGCGACTGCAGTTTGCCGAACGACGCGAAGCGGGAGTTCGGCAAGCAGTCGAGTGCGGAAAAGAGACTTTCTGCAAGAGTTCGGAACAATATTTTTTCTAAGAGTCTTTAAAAAATTACCAAAATTAATTTAATTAATATGAAAATACATACACAAATTAATTCTTTCACAAGGTTGTCAAAACCAAACTTTCAATATAATTAGTTAGTATGACGACGATCTTGGTTTCCATGACGATGATTCAAAACTACTGTTATTGTCTACCGATTTGACTTTCGAATATTATGTCAAAATAATTTTATTTCATCGAATTGTCGCGTTAATTTCATTAAAACAGGAATACAATAAGATATATTTGAAATAAATTAGTAAATAATATCTAAATATTAGTTTATTGCATGTATTATAATTACTTTAAGGCCATATTAACATATCTAAATTAACACGCGTGCGGAAAAGTAAAAACCGCGTGCGGAAAAGTAAAAACCGCGTGCGGAAAAGTAACACGCGTGCGGAAAAGTAACACGCGTGCGGAAAAGTGAATATTTCTAAACTAAAATGCGTGCGACAAAGTAGACATTTTTGCACGCTCGTAGAAAATAGTTATTTTCCTAACAAGTGCAGAAAGTCATGCTTTTCCGCACGCGACTGCAGTTTGCCGAACGACGCGAAGCGGGAGTTCGGCAAGCAGTCGAGTGCGGAAAAGAGACTTTCTGCAAGAGTTAGGAACAATATTTTTTCTAAGAGTCTTTAAAAAATTACCAAATCTTAATCAATTAATTTAATTAATATGAAAATACATACACAAATTAATTCTTTGACAAGGTTGTCAAAACCAAACTTTCAATATAATTAGTTAGCATGACGACGATCTCGGTTTCCATGATGATGATTCAAAACGACTGTTATTGTCTACCGATTTGACTTTCGAATATTATGTCAAAATAATTTTATTTCATTGAATTGTCGCGTTAGTTTCATGAAAACAGGAACACAATAAGATATATTTGAAATAAATTAGTAAATAATATCTAAATATTAGTTTATTGCATGTATTATAATTACTTTAAGGCCATATTAACATATCTAAATTAACACGCGTGCGGAAAAGTAAAAACCGCGTACGGAAAAGTAACACGCGTGCGGAAAAGTGAAACTTTCTAAACTAAAATGCGTGCGCGAAAGTAGAAATTTTTGCACGCTCGTAGAAAAATACTTTTCTTTTCCTCTTCCTTCAGTTTTATGGAAGATATTGAACAAAGCTTGAAGAGATTACATATTAGCGATATAAGAAAAGGGACACGGAAGAAGTACTATGAAAATTACTTAAGTCCAAAGTCTTTAACTATAATCGTAAACAAGTTACGGTATATGGGCACCATTATGAACTTGAATACAATGGAATGAATAATAAATATAATACAACATATTATGGAAACGAAATTATGAAGACTAATAAATCAAGGATATAATATTGGACTAGAGCTGACAGAAAAGGAAAGGAAAAAATTGGGACGCTGTGGAAAGTGATAGGTAGGTATTTGTATTGATATTGATAACTCAATCGACGTCACGACAGCTTTTAGCTGTAGCATGGCAGATATAAATGCGCAATGACCAGAAAGAGAAAATGAGGACGATAAGGTAGACCGTGACTGGGAAATTAACACTGTTTATAAATAAATATTCTCCAGAAGCTAAGAAAAGACAAAGAAATTATTAACACTGTAAAGAACAAAAAATTGGCTTACTTTGGCCAAATTGTAGACTTCTACAGTCTGTAATTGATTCTACAAGGCAATATTGAGAGCAACAGAAACAGAGATCCTGGAGGCAGAAGTAGAGCCTAGCTGGAAATGTCTAGGAAATAGACTGGTCTAACGTCAACTGATCTATTTCGAACTGTTGTGAATAGAATAAGATTGGTTGGTCGATATTATAGTCGCCAAAATCACTAGAAGATAGAAACCTTTAGGAGTTTAGAAGAAGTAAAATCAAAGATATAACACATAAACAAATTTAAAATGGACACAACATACAAAAAGCAAGACTCTCCAACAAACAGAAATAGGAAGAATGCATTCAATCATGCTGAATAGATGAACGTTTTGTATAAGGACTTATTTTTTGAGATAAAGAAGATTAAATTAAAAAAAAAGAGATAAGGTCATAGAAATGGGAGCATACCTACTGAAAGAGACTTAGTTTTTACATGTAATTTTCAAATTAGAATTGACTTGTTGTTGTCTTGTTGAGATTTAGATAATGATGACTATAGTTTCACCTAATACAATACATCGAGTAATTTACCATAATTTGCTTCTAAATAAAAAAAATAAATTGAATGACTAGATAACATCAGGATCAGGAGAATGGGAACAGATAGAAGAATAATAATAATAAAACCGGACGAAACAAATCGCTAGACGGCAATAAATGGTTGAAAAATGATGCTGTGTCACTTTCTGATCAGATGGAAACTTTTCTTCCACGGAAAAATACTACAAAATGGTAAAAGATAAGAAAATAAAATAAAAAACACTACATAAAGTAAAATTTTCCGTATGAGAATCAGTTATAAATGTAAAAACACATTAAAAATCGATAATTTGTTGTAATTAACGAGTATATAAATAAGAAAAAATAGTGGGTTGACCAATATATTCCGACTGTTCAGATTGTTAAAATGTAGGTCTTAAAAATACATGAAAATGATAATTATGAATGAGATCCCAATAATGAACAAACCATAACCAAACTTACGCTATTATTAAAATATAAATATAAACAACGTACTTCTTTTTCGTTTGCACCATGTTTTCACACTTTAAAAATACCACACTAAACACACACAACAAAAAATATACATGTGAGAACTAAAAATAAACAAGTGAAGGCGCGCTTGCTACATAGAACTGCACAACATTCTCTTTACTCGACGGTTGACTTGGAACTAAACTTTTAATAACATTAAAAAGTATATGTGTGTTATGTGTGTATGGTTAGTTTATCATCGTCGTTTAGTTTTATGGCGAAAGGTTAAAACGGTTTTGACCGCGGTTTGCAAAATGTTGTGGATATCGAGTTACTTTTTCGCGATACACTGCTCTACATCAACAGTAAATCGTATCAGATTCAATTTTCTTAAATTTTTCACAAAACAATGATATTATATTTTTTACTGTATAAAATCCATAAGTACCATCCTTAATACAACCCTTATTAATAATTCCTACTATTGAGTCCACTCCACTCCTTTAGAAGTAAAGGCATTTTTGATCTGCAAACGTAAGATTTTAGCGCAAGATTTTCTCGGCTTGAAGGCAATAGACGTGGTGAAAAGTACCGCAAACCTCTCTAGGTTTTGAACTTTGAAGAGAACGCAGGTGTTGTTTCTGGAAAAGAACACTCTGTTCTCTACTCTCCTAGCAATAACCATTAGTACCACGTGCTAAAATACGTAACGCGACAGTTCGTAACCGAACAGTTGGTAACGGACAATTCGTAACAGCGACAGTTCGTAACGGCGAAGTTCGTAACTATACAAATTCGTAACGGACAATTATTCGTAACGTCCAAATTGAATTATTCTGTTTATTTTTGTAAACGTGGAAACTAACTGTTATTAGTGTTATTACAGTTATAATTGAAAGTATGTTTATCAATTTAACGAATCAGTACGGGGATAAACATCTTTAACACATTTTATATTTCGTGTTTCAGTGTATATTAACAGCCTGTTAAACACAAACAAATATTTAAATAAATACAAACTTTTTACAATATTCTTAAAAGTTTATTCCTCTTATTGTTCCTTAAATTTGCATATGCCTAGACAAAGGAATGATGAAGTAATTCGTGAAATATTTAAGCCAACAACCGTCTTTAGACATTCTCAATTTTCTAGTAAACATTTTGTAACGATTATAATTACCTGTTATTATAATAAACCTTGTGATTGGTTATAGCGTTGGGTATTCAATCAACGGTCATAGTTGATACGAGGGATGGCTTTTAATAGGTACTTTAATACTTGGTTTAAATACTTTTATTATATTCTGAAACACGAAAGATAAAATGCCTTAAAAATGTTTATCCTGATACTGATTCGTTAAATTGATAAACATAATTTTATTTATAATTGTAATAACATTAAGTTTCCACGTTAAGGCTATGGGTACATAATTCGCAAATATTTTACCTATATCCCTACTTTTTCTGTCTTTACACGGTAAATTACGTGTAGCAAAATTCACACTAGTATGGATATGTAAACATTACTAGAATGTCATTCTACTTGAAAATGTCATCATTAATTTAAAGAGATGGCTTTTGAATGTTCTTGGATAGCTGTTATTTTTATAATTGCAAATTATTAATTCAGTTAATAAATGTGATAATTTTTTCACTAACTATGTATTCAGTGATTGTAATAATTTATTTGTACAACAAAAACTAATACTCAATCGAGAAAAGAGGAAAAGTGTTAAAGTGATTTTTTAATAATATATTGTTATGGAACGCTTACAATTTTGAACATTTTTAACAACAAAATACTTGGATCACAGAATATAATTATTATCCTGATGTATTCTCTGCTTGGATCTTCCACAAATAATACACAATAAATAACTTTTTATTAAGTTCACGTCTTAAATCAATTATTTATCAAATACACTATATATCAATAATATTTAATCAATACCTCAAAATATTCCCGATGCAATGTCAAATATTTAAAATTTTCACTGATTGTCAGTGTCTGACTGACAATATATGCTGACAATATTATATTCGGCTGAGTGCGTTGTAAGACAAAGATAGATTTGGAAAATATTACCACGGCATTGTGTTCATTTTTTTCGAATCCTGAAAAAAACAATAAATATTTTTGAAAAATTTAAACGCAGAATGAAAGATTAAATTATTACCGAGGGCCGAAAGTCCCTTAGAATAAATAAAAAGTTTATTTTGAATGAGATATTTGAAATTAAAAATCACACTAAATTTTCTCTTAGTTTTTCACCCCTGTAACTTATTTAAATAAACATTATAGAAGTTCTCAGGGACTTTCGGCCCTCGGTAATAACGTAATCTTTTATTCTGCGTTTAAATTTTTCAAAAATACTTATTAGTTTTCTCAGGATTCGAAAAAAATGAATCCCCATTTGAATAGCATTGCAGCCGAAAATACGTACCGATCCTCTTAACAAAAATAAACAGAATAATTCAATTTGAACGTTACGAATTGTCCGTTACGAATTTGTATAGTTACGAACTGTCGCCGTTACGAACTGTCGTTGTTACGTATTGTCCGTTACCAGTTGTCCGGTTACGAACTGTCGCGTTACGAGATGTCATGGAACCATACTGTGTATTGTGTGTACAGGGTGAGGCAGATAAAGGGCCTATTAGAAATATCTCGAGAACTAAAGGCAACAGACTCATGAAAATTGGCATGAAGGGGTTTGAAGAGTGATCTATTTAATGAAAATATTTTCATCTATTTGCTACTTGCGGTTATACCGGAAGTTGCTTATAACTTCGTTTTTTTTAAATGGGACACCCTGTATATTTTTACATTTTTGGATTCTACTCAAAGTCTTATTTCTTAAAATATGAGGTTTTGTATTGTTATACAGGGTAGTTTAAAAGATAATTACGTTTTTTTTATTAATTTCGTAGCAACTTTCACACACTGTAGAATTGGAGTAGTTTGACATCAAAAACTTTATTTATGTTCAAATGATTTTTAATATAGTCTACTATTGTCAGAAATTATTAGTATAGCTAATTGTTGAATTTTAGTATACAGGGTTGGTCGAAACTCGGAATGAGTATTTTCTGAGTTTTCTTAAATGGAACACCCTGTATTTTAGTATTGTAATGAAACGATATTTATGTTACTGTTCTATTTCTTAAGCATTCCCTATACCTAACTGCTTTAATTTGTGCTTAATTGTTAATCGCACCAACAATCTTAACTACGTAAGTATGTTGATAGCTCAACCATTATCGGGAATTTTAACGATCAGTCTAGATTCATATGTATTTATTTCCGAAAAATTATTTGTAACTGAATATTTTCAAGGCCAACCTAATAAAATTTCACGTATTTTTTGTTGCAATTAATGTTTGGCTTGAATCACCAATAACTCACAAATTAAAGCAGTTAGGTATAGGGAATGCTTATAAAATAAAAAAGTACCATAAAATATCATTTCATTACAATACTAAAACACAGGGTGTTCAATTTAAGAAAACTCAGAAAATATTCATTCCGTGTTTTGACCAACCCTGTATACTAAAATTCAATATATAGCTATACTAATAATGTTTAACAATAGTAGACTATATTAAAAATCATCTGAACGTAAATAGAGTTTTTGATGTCAAAGTACTATAATTCTACAGGGTGTGAAAGTTGCTACGAAATTAATAAAAATACGTAATTATCTTCTAAATTACCCTGTATAATAATATAAAACGTCATATATTAAGAAAGGAGACATTGAGGAAAATCCAAAAATGTAAAAATATACCATGTCCCATTTAAAAAAGTTATAAGCAACTTCCGGTATAACCGGAAGTAGAAAATAGATGAAAACATTTTCATTAAATAGATCACTCTTCAAAACCCATTCATTCCAATTTTCATGATTCTGTTGCCTTTAGTTCTCGAGATATTTCTAATAGGCCCTTTATCTGCCTCACCCTATATACTGTGCCACTACTTCACTATCAAACACTTGCCAAGATAAAAAAGTTTTGTTTGTCTTTCGTTTGGCCCCTAAAAACGATTAAAAATTCAAATTATACCAGCCAGCCCAAAACGCGTCGTGACGTCATTCGGTTATATGTTTACATTCTGCTCCAACAAAGTAAACAAAATTGTATATAATTTTAAATTAGACATTATAAACGTCAGTAGAAAATACAGTTATGTGACGTCACAAGTGTTTTTGATCGTTTGAACTATTCATAGAAAACTTATACTTTTACAAAATGGTTTTATTTTCCATAGTAAACATTCTTTCCTTTCCTTCAAAAACTGTACCAAACTCCAATCTCAACAAACTGGTATATAATATTACAATGACATACGATAAATGTCATTAGAATATAAATATTTTTCTCTTATTCCGCGACGATGAGCTGGCCAAATACCCAAGTAGGTGGAGGCCAATAAACTAAAGAAGGAGAAAAATAATATACCTAAATATAACAACTATAATCATAACTATATAATAAAACTATGTGACGTCACGGGTCGTTTGAAATATTTTATACCGCAGAAGACTTTAAATTTCTATTTCTACATTATTACGAGTTTTTGAAACCTGAAATTTTGGAAATCTCATTTTTAAATAAAACTAAACATTATTATGTAATAAAAAAAAGTGCAAGTTCCCTATTGTATAATCAAATTTAGTTAATATGCTGTCACTACATATTTCTAACCTTTATATTATTTCGGAAAAGAATCAGTAACCATCCCATAAGCATGACAACAGTCTTTGTTACTGCACATGCGTCAGTCAAGAGACAACTGTATACAATGGGGAAGTTTCAAGGAGAGTTTCATGGTGGTTTCATGGAGATGCAGACTCTGTAGCAGAGAACCTACAACAATCAACAATATTTTGCACCACTGCGGTCCAGTAAATCGCAGTGATACGATACAAAGTCTCAGCCAGTTTAGTCGCGTGTTTGATTTCTACGGTTTGTAGTTAGTTTCCATACAGTTGGAAGTTGGGCATCACCTCGTTTTATTTTTTATTTTTATTTAAACTTTTTAGAAGTTTTTCAATTTCTAATACTTCCATGATTGCACGTTTGGTCCTATTTTCAATGTTAGCTAGCATAGTTGTTTTATGTCTTGTGGTTATGACATATTGAACAAGTATTAAAATATAAAAAGTATGTAATACGTAATGGGTGATTTCAATGTTAAATCGGGACAAGGGAAATGCAAAGATTTGATTGGAGAACATAGACTTGGCGAACGCAATGAAGGAGGAGGGAGGTTGGTCGAATTTGTCCAAGAGAAATAAACGGTAGGCATATTATGGTAGAAACAAGAAACAGAAATTCTATCAAATTAGCAAAGACTAAAATAGACATAACATAAATCTCTCTATATTGAGAAACGCGGAAACAAAATTTAAAGTTAAAAAAGATAAAATGACAGCTAAGTAAAGGTAAATCCTTAAAAAATTCTAAAAAGGAAAAAACATTGGATGGCCTATGAAATACTAAAGCTAATGGTAAACAGAAAGATTATAAGACTATAGCGAAACAAGATGTGTCACAGATGCACAGATAAATACAAAAGAAAATGAGAAAATATAGGAAATGGAAAAACATCAATAGATAAAAGAAGTCTTGACAGTTCAGAAGATATGGACAGAAGGGTAATAATAAGAAAGAAGTGTACCTACGCTTGGATACCAATGAAGGGAATAAGGAATTACCAGAAACAAGCAATATGTTGAAATTTTTCGAAGAGTGAAGGAAAAAAACTATCATGGAAAAAACTACAACAGTAGTTTCAGTAGTATCTTTGGTTTGTATTCAATTTATAATTTGTGTGGGACAGTGTTAAAATATATGTTCCCATTAGTTTTGAAAAGACATACTTGTCCTCGACAAGTCGACATAGGTAATCGTTATTTTTAAATCATCGGTTTTGCGCTGTTGCTTCCGGAAATTCAGTAGCCACAAATAAGTTATTTCCTGACTTTGATATGTCAATTAAAACTCAATATTTTATTACATATAAAATTTCGTAAACCATAAATTTTGGGATTTATATTATGCGTTGAGTTGTTGTTTCAAAATCGGACCATCCATACGGATATTCCCACAACGCGTCATGTTTTTGTTGTTGAAATAATGTCTTCTAGAAAGGAATTGTTTGTTTGTGACTAATATTATAACATTTTTTTTCGATTCCCGTTAATGAAACACTTAAATGAATTCAGTGAATTTGTATGAAATTTGCATTTTTGTGACGTGATTTGCAAGAATTAGCAAATTCGAAAGTTCAATAGTTGTTTTTTAGTAGTGCCTTATCTGATAGTGTTGCTTATCTCTGTGACTGAGTACTTTGTATTCAAATACTATTGTACCAATACTTGGATAATTTGCAATATATAGCAACGGGCCTAATTATTTCTCAAAAATGAATAACCATTTTCAATTTCGCACTGAGCAGATGGGACGTGAATTATAAATTGTAAAATTCCCTCATCTTCTTTAGTCTCAGCATCCGTTAAGGCTTGCAAATTTTAAAAGCCTCGCAGGTGTCACCAGAGAAGGTTCCCATTGTTTTCAGTCTGGTAGGATGTAGAGCAACATTTTGGTGTTGTTTTATGTGCTATTAGATTGAAAACTTAGTCTTTAGTCTTTTTTCTAATTATTTCTCTTTATAAGAAAAGGGAGTGCTTAATAAAGGAGGAGTTTTACATTTTAAGCTTATTAAAGCTTCTTCAAGGAATGGGATCATTAATTGGATGACGGGAAGATATTATTTTTCTAAAGTCTGAAATATCACCGAGTAGGTAGTCCATGTGGTGAGACCGCTCCCGTCTGAAAAAAATTCTGATTCGATTTGTTTGTGGACTCCAATTTAAAAATATCCCCTTTAACTAAATCTGAGGGGTACCGGGTGGAATTTTTGGGTAGAAATTGTTTTAACAATTTTTTTAAACAAATACAAAAGATCACCTTTTTTTGCCCCTAATAATATTTTTTTTAGATTTTTTGGGTCATTCTAAACAAGAAAGGTATCTTGTGATTTTTCTCAAAAATTGATAGTTTTCAAGTTATAGGCGATATAAAATCTGAAAAATGCGAAAATACGCATTTTCAAGGCTTAAAAACTCATATTTAAATTAATATTTTTGAGGTTGCCAAGTACTGAAATTCTAGTGTAAACATTAATTTTTAAGATCACGAAGAGTGATCAGGTCTACCCTTAATTTAGAGCGTCGTTTTTTAATTGTTAAATATGCGTGGCCATCCAATTTTTTTGCCGGTGCGGCGCCCTATATTTCAAAAATCTCCTAGTTTCCTCCGAAAAGTACATTTTTTTAGATTCTTTGGGACATTCTAAATAAAATAGGTTTTTTTGTTATTTTTCGAAAAAGTTAATAGTTTTAAAGTTATAAGCGATTTAAAATCCGAAAAATGCGAAAATACGGATTTTCCGATTTTAAATTGCTGATAAAATGACAAGAAACCTATTTTATTTAGAATGTCCCAAAGAATCTAAAAATACATTTTTCGAAGAAAAATAGGAGATTTTTGAAATAGAGCGCGCCGCACCAGCAAAAAAATCGGATGGATACGTAAAATTAACAATTAAAATAACAACGGTGTAAATTGAAGTTAAACCCGATCAGTCTTCAGAATCTTGAAAATGAATGTTTAGATTACAATTTAAGTACTTGGCAACCTCAAAAATACTAATTTAAATATGAGTTTGTAAGCCTAGAAAATGCGTATTTTCGCATTTTTCAGATTTTAAATCTCCTTTAACTCGAAAACTATCAATTTTTGAGAAAAATCACAAGATACCTTACTTGTTTATATTGACCCAAAAACCTAAAAAAATATTTTTCGGTCAAAAAAGGTGATCTTTTGTATTGGTTTAAAAAAATTGTTTAAACAAATTCTGCCCAAAAATTTCGGCCGGCCCCCCTCAGATTTCTTTAAAGGGAACATTTTTGAATAGGAATCCACAAAGAATCCGAATCAGAAATTTTTTCAGACGGGAGCGGTGTCACTACATGGACTTAAGGCCGATTCTCATTAGACGTGCAAGGAACCGGCAAGGCAACGGCAAGGCACACGCTCGGCACGGTGAAGGTTTTCACAGCCAATTCACTGGCTTGCCCCCGTTCTCGAACACAGTCAATGAGCATTTCATCTTGCTCCGATGAAAAAGCAAGTCTCTGTTGACGCTTCATCATCTATTGTCACTATGAAACTGATATCAAACAACCACGATTGCAGATTGCTTGCCGGTACGGGATTCACACTGTAGTGACCTTCACGGCACATGCTAGGCAAATATTGTTTCGAAAAGAACGTCGCATGCAAAGCCCGTCGCTTGCCGGTGCCTGGCACGCATAGTGTGAATTACATCCCGTGCAGTGCATAAGATTTTATATAAAAAGTAATTTGCCGAGCCGATGCCTTGCCCATGCCGAGCACTTGCCTTGCCCATGCCGAGCACTTGCCTTGCGCTATAATGAGAATCAGCCTTAAGGACAAGTATTGCTGTGCAAATACAGTGATGAGCGTGCTAATAACCGGCAAAATAGCCCAAAAGATGGAAAACGTATTAAATTGTAAGATAAAAAGAAATAAAACTAGTAGATATGTTAACTTTAGCGATAGTAACATATAAACTGACATTATATCGATTGTTTCCCACCTTTAGACATATCAGACGAGTATTTCAACTAAAACTGTCACTGTGACAGTGGAATTTCTCAAACTCATCCGATAGGTCTAAAGATGTGAAACAATCAACATAATGTTAATTTAAAAGTTACTATCGCTAAGTTTAACACCTCTAGTAGGTTCATCCCTTTTTATCTCACAACTTAATATGTTTTCCATCTTTTGCGTTATTTTGCCGGTTATTAGCGCGCTCATCACTGTATATGTAGAATGGAAACCACGAAAAATTTATCTCCCCTGTCCTATGTGTTATTGATTGCGTTTTAAGGATTGCTTTCGTTTCGTTTCACGAAGTTTGTTGTCGATGAAGAGCGGTGTATATAAACAGGGGAAGAAAATTTAGAGACTTAGCGACTAGATGTCCTCTAAATGGAAAGGGGAAGAAAATTTAGAGACTTAACGACTAGATGATGTCCCCTAAATGGAAACGTGCTTTAAGAACTCTTCCAGTTCTGGTCTTTTATGTGGCTCATTAGTGGATATGACTAAAGGTATGGTCTTCTTGTTCTTCCTCTTTATAAACAATTCTGCTTGTTCATTGGCTTATGTGGTTATTCCATTTCTTTTCTATTTAGTGTCCATTCGTTTATACACTGTACGTTACATTTTCTTCTAATGTCTTCACTCCTCTTTCGTATTTCTCAGCGTATTTGCTGTAATTCTCCTCAGTACTACCATTTCTGCCATTTCCAATAGTCTTTGTGTTGTGGCCGTGTTTGGTCTTGTTTCTGATGCATATGTCGTTATTGGTCTTACACTGGCTTTATAAATTCTTGATCTCGTCTCAGTGTTAATATGTCGGTTTCGCCATATAGAGGGTGTCCAGAAACTCTACTGACAAACGAAGACAGGAGATTCCTCAGGTAATTTTAAGACAATTTAATCAAATTCACCTAGTTCGAAAATGCCTAAGGCAAGCCGCACGCCAAAGAAACATGAAACGTAAAACACGTTTCATGAAAATAAAACACAGGTAACCAAATCTTGAAGTCCGCCTACCAATGAAACGAGTGTGATTCATGCTCATAAAATATTTTTATTTTCGGAGAGTTTCATAAATGGCCGGGCGTCTATTTGTTTAGCAGTGTTTTATTTCCATGAAACGTAATTTACGTTTCATATTTCTTTGATGTGCGGCCTGCCTAAGGGTTCTGTTTGAAAATGGCGTCTTGTAATTAGTTTTTCTTAAATACCTCCAGAACGCTTCTAGTTAGAAAAACAAAAATTTGTACGCATATTTATCTTCCAGAGATAAATCGATTTCATCATTGGATTATTAAATTGTGAGATATGCTAGTACTAAAAGGTAGGTACTCTTGATTTAAGTCGGTAGGACACACCGTTTTCTAGAAAAATCAGTTTAAAAACTTTTCGTCTCTTGAATTTGAAAAAAAATTGAAAAAATGTTTAAAAAAAACGGTGTATTTTACCAACTTAAAGCAAGGGTAACTTTTACTACTAGAATTCCTCATAATTTAATAATCTAGTGTCAAAATGCTTAAAAATTAAAGACAAAAAGTTATGCGATAAAGTAACCGTTGACCTACCCAAAACCGACGCATATGACCGATATTATAAATTCGCAATTAATGAAATCGATTCATCTCTGGAATATAATTAAACGTACAAGTTTTCGTTGTTCTAAATAGTTTTTTTTAAATTTTTTTTGAAATTTAAAAAACGAAAAATTTTCAAATCGATTTTTTTTAGAAAACGGTGTATCCTATCGACTTAAAACAAGAGTACCTTTTAGTACAAGAATACCTCACAATTTAATAATCCAGAGTCAAAAATACTTAAAAGTTAAAGACAAAAAAGTTATGCGATAAAGGATAAAGTAACCGTTGCCCCACCCAAAACGGACGCCTATCACCGGTACTAGTAATTTGCAAATAGAAGCGTTCCGGAGGTATTTAAGAAAAACTAATTACCATGCGCCATCTTCAAATAGCTCTAGTTCTCTTAGGAAGCGTTTTCGGACTAAGTGAATTGGGTTAAATTGTCTTGAAATTATCAGTAGTAATTGCACAAGAGCTCTAAAATTATTGAATTTTTCCCGAGTGACACTTTGACAGTTTTAATTTAATCGCCAAAGGCGAGTGAAATTATGTCAAAGTGTTACGAGGGCAAAAATTCTATATTAATTTTAGAGTTCGAATGCAATTTGTTGCGATTATTTCATGAATAAAACTGTTCAAAACCAAAATTTTATTGTAATTTATTTATGTAAGTACAAATTAGTACAATTAAACACAAAGTTTTTATAAATATTTGACGATTAAAAGTCATCACTTTTATAATTTTTAAAACATTAATTGTCATTAATGTCACTGAATGTATTTTTTCGTAGCAACGAAGGGCATCTGACGTAATATACTTAACGACGGGCAATTATCAAAAATTATCGATTTAATTCAGATTTCTGTATATTGGTCAGAATCTCCTATGAATGAAATAATCAGTAGTAATTGCACAAGAGCTCTAAAATTCTATATTAATTTTAGAGATCGAGTGCAATTTGTTGCGATTATTTCATGAATAAAACTGTTAAAAACCAAAATTTTATTGTAATTTATTTATGTAAGTACAAATTAGTACAATTAAACACACAGTTGTTATAAATATTTGACGGGTTGAAAGTCATCACTTTTATAATTTTTAAAACATTAATTGTCATTAATGTCACTGAATGTATTTTTTCATAGCAACGAAGGGCATCTGACGTAATATACTTGACGACGGGAAATTATAAAAAATTTCGATTTAATTTAGATTTCTGTAGCTTTCTATTGGTCAGAATCTCCTATGAATGAAATAATCTGAGGAATCTCCTGTATTGGTTTGTCAGTAGAGTTTCTGGATATCCTGTATAGTGTTATTAAGGGTCGATTTCTCATACCTGCGTTAATCTATGGTTCAGTTGAACCAGGTTCACCGGTGATCTGTGGTTTTGTTTGGAATGCATTTCTCATTTCACGTTCATGTCAGCGCTCGTTCTACAGCTTTCGAGAAATGCCAATAGATGGCAAAAGGTAAAAAACTGTCGCCATTTTGAACTACCTTTTTTATGCTGTTCTTGAATAAAGTTAAATTTAAGTATTTATAGTCAAATAGTCATTTTAATAATTATAAATAAATATTATAAAAAAAAAATAATGTTATCGTTTATCGTTAGGCTTAATATAATAAAATAGGATATATTAATATATTATGACAGCGTTTCGTGTTAATACAACGCATGCGTAGTCCATGAAATCATCTGAACTGAGTTCTGAAATCTTTGAACGGCCGAATTCCACCGTTCAAGCATCGTTCAAGTTTAAACCTTGTTTAAACTGCCATCGGTTGAACGTGCGAATCGAGAAAGACGATTTTGACTTTAAACTGACGTTTACTAGAAGCTCAGGTTAAACTGGAGTTGAACTCGATATGAGAAATTGGCCATAAGACATCCTACCAGATCTGCTTTTTGTACTTCAATTTCTCTTTTTTATCAAGTCTCCATAGCTGGACAGTGTAATTCCAAGGTATTTTATTTCCATCACTTGGCCAAACTGACGCCTGACGCCATTAATTTCTATTTTACATTTGAATGGTTCGTTACTGATTACCTACTACTATTGTTTTAATTTTCCGAGATGAAATTGTCATATTGAATTCTTTTGTTCTTATGTTAAATCTGTGGACTAATCTCTGCAGACGATCTTCAACTTGGGTCGTCAATATTGCGTCTTCGTAACAGAGTATTTTTACTTCCTTGTTTTCCATTCTGTGCCCTTTTTCGTTGTTGACACTTTTGATGATTCCGTCCTTGAATAAATTGAAGAGAATAGGGCTCAATGAGTCCCCCTGCCTTATTCAGTTGTCTATGCATATAGGATCTGTAAGTTGTCCATCTATTCTGACTTCCATTTTGTTGTTTTGGTAGATGTTTTCAATAGTTTTTATGTAGTCCATTGAAATGTTACATTTCTTAGAGGAGTCAATTTTATTTTTTTAATGTGTAGAAGGGTTCAGTAGAAGCTTAAGTTCAAGTTTTTGGGGTCGCCGCCCTTGTCCCCCGGCCGCCATCTTGAAAAAAGGGGTGCAAAAGGCTTTTGCGCTGTATCTCCTAAACTAGCAATCATACAGAAAATTTAATTACACATAAAATGTAGCAAATTAAATTTTCTACAATTTTATATCTATTACTTTTTATCTTCAAGTGACCAACAAAAAAGTTATAAACAAAAATAAGACAACATTTTGTAAGAAGTTTCCTTTTGGAGGTTATTACTTTTTTTACGTTCATTTTACAATAAAATAACATAGCGATTTTATAGAGGATTTTTCAGCGAACAATCTATATATATAAAATTCTAATTCGCAGGCTTTGTTACCGTACTCCGCCGAAACCGCTTGACCGATTTTCTTGAAATTTGTCAGGTGGACTCGACCGGACAGGGAGTAGGTTGTTATCTATATTTCATAGCCGTACGTTATAAGGGGGCTTTGCCCCCCCTAAATTTTTTTTTATTTTTCGACAAACCGATTTTTCTTAATTGTATATGATTCACAAGCAAGAGATACATATAATCCTAAATTTTCACTTTTCTATCTTTAACCGTTATTTTTTTAAAAAAATTTCGTGGTTTAACATCTATATATATAAAATTCTAATTCGCAGGCTTTGTTACCGTACTCCTCCGAAACCGCTTGACCGATTTTCTTGAAATTTGTCAGGTGGACTCGACCGGACAGGGAGTAGGTTGTTATCTATATTTCATAGCCGTACGTTATAAGGGGGCTTTGCCCCCCCTAATTTTTTTTTTATTTTTCGACAAACCGATTTTTCTTAATTGTATATGATTCACAAGCAAGAGATACATATAATCCTAAATTTTCACTTTTCTATCTTTAACCGTTATTTTTTTAAAAAAATTTCGTGGTTTAACATCTATATATATAAAATTCTAATTCGCAGGCTTTGTTACCGTACTCCTCCGAAACCGCTTGACCGATTTTCTTGAAATTTGTCAGGTGGACTCGACCGGACAGGGAGTAGGTTGTTATCTATATTTCATAGCCGTACGTTATAAGGGGGCTTTGCCCCCCCTAATTTTTTTTTTATTTTTCGACAAACCGATTTTTCTTAATTGTATATGATTCACAAGCAAGAGATACATATAATCCTAAATTTTCACTTTTCTATCTTTAACCGTTATTTTTTTAAAAAAATTTCGTGGTTTAACATCTATATATATAAAATTCTAATTCGCAGGCTTTGTTACCGTACTCCTCCGAAACCGCTTGACCGATTTTCTTGAAATTTGTCAGGTGGACTCGACCGGACAGGGAGTAGGTTGTTATCTATATTTCATAGCCGTACGTTATAAGGGGGCTTTGCCCCCCCTAAATTTTTTTTTATTTTTCGACAAACCGATTTTTCTTAATTGTATATGATTCACAAGCAAGAGATACATATAATCCTAAATTTTCACTTTTCTATCTTTAACCGTTATTTTTTTAAAAAAATTTCGTGGTTTAACATCTATATATATAAAATTCTAATTCGCAGGCTTTGTTACCGTACTCCTCCGAAATCGCTTGACCGATTTTCATGAAATTTGGCAGGTGGACTCCTTGCTTAATTGCGAAAAAAACGGCGTATAAATCGTCTCTCTAGCTCAATTAGTTTCCGAGATAGCAAAACGAGGCCCTAGGACAATACGAGAGCACGAGAGACGACACTAAGCACACGAGAAGAACAAGCTAAAATTGTACTAAAATCAGTGAAAATATGAAGTTTTAACTTTACGATTACTATTTTTAATGTACCAAAAAATATTTCAAAATTTTGCCGAAGGACCATATCTCTGGTATAATAATCAAAATTTTGGCGGAGGCGCATATCTGGCATATCTGGTCAATGACCAACAACACCAACAGATAAATAGAGTATTTACGTCTGATTCATTCCTGCGTTTAGCATTCAAGTATGAGCCAAATATTGAATATTATACTCATTCAAAAGTAACAATTGGTGCTATGGATAAAGAATGCCCGCATTGCCCTCAAATTTGAAAATGAGCCAGCCGGAATATGTTGCGCATCAGGAAAGGTGAAACTTCCTGAAATTGAAACACCGCCTGAACCATTAAACGGTATACTAACTGGTACAGATCCGGATTCTAATCTGTTCCTGAAGACAATTCGAACATTTAAATCATGTTTCCAAATGTCATCAACGCCATGGAGTTGGATAGAATTATTTTTTGTGGTTCTAGCGACATCTATTGGCTTTTTTGAACTTTTTTAAGTTATACCTCTTTAGGCGCGATTTGGAGTGAATTTTTATTTTACTGGGCGCATGAGCACACCGACAGTATGGTATTAGTCGTTATACAGGCTCTGATTGGGTGTTAAAATGATCTGTCAATAATTGTTCAATATGGAGGTTATCGGTAAACAAAAATGTTGTATATTATAATAGTTTTTATTGTCGTGAGGACAGAAATAAAATCAAATTTACAATTGTAGTGACTTTCTAAATTGTTTTGAAAAGCCACAGATACGTAATTCTAAATGTTTCAGTTGTATTGCAATAAAAAGTTATCTTCATACCTATTTGGAAAATCTAAAAAAAATAATGTACTTACCTATTAGTAGGCAATGCTTTAATTTACATAATCTGATTACGAACAAACTTTCTACAAATCTTCATCTAATATATCGTTTTCTCACTCTATATTTTGTTGTATTTTAATATTTTAATTCGACAAAAATCAAACTAATAATTTGATTAAATTCATATAAATAAACACAATGTCAAAAGGTTTATGGTGTAAACGTTCAGTTGGTGTACATTTCCACATGACATATACTTTGTCGCTTTGACTTTCGAGCGGCGGGATCGACGGGAAGCGGGTTCGAGCCCCAATGCAAGTTATTATTTTTTTATTGTTTTATACATTTTATGATTGTAAGTATATTATTATATAATTTTTTCCAGGAAATACGTATTTAATTAAAATTTTTGGCAACAATTATTGTTCAGAAATCATTTCTTTGTGGCATTTTTCAATGTGTTTGTGTGTGTTTTATTCTTTTATTTTTTTAATTTTTGGAAAGTAGTAAGTATTAAAATTAGTTTAATATTTAAATTAAATATAAATAAACTATTTAAAGTATATTGATTTCGTTACAATCATATAATAAAAGTATAACTTCTTACGTGCGTAAAAAGTACACTCTTTCTTTTTTTACCTTGCTATGCATACGTACCATAAATTTTAATCAGATGGCGCAAAAAATCTCATTTTTGCTTATTCTGGGACTTAGGCACTTATCATATGAGGCCGAAAATATTGTTATCGAGACAGCTCAGTTACCACAATTATCTCAAAATAATACAATGTATGTATTTACGTATCTAAATATATATTATATTGTATGTTCCCTATGTTCAGCTGAACGATTTACGTACTGTATACGTGGCATATCATATAATTTGTCATATTAAATGTATCTTTATTATGTACCTACAAACTTTGCATTATTATGAATGAATATTTGGACATATAATTTTCTTTTTTATTCGAGCAATTTGTATTTCAATTAATTTTTATGTCGAACAATTCATTTTCGAGTGGTTGATTTTGAGTAATTGATCTCTAGCAATTGCGTTCAAGCAATTGATCTAGAATCAAAATATGACACATTATCTAATTCTGACACACTATCTAAGGTGCAACGAAGTTCACCGGGTCATCTAGTTTCCACTATAAAGTTGTTTAATTTTATTTATTTATCTAGGTTTTACAGCGCTCCTTTCTAGAAAAAATAATATGATTTATTATTATACAGGGTGTCCAGAAACTCTACCGACAAACGAAGACAGGAGATTCCTCAGATAATTTTAAGACAATTTAACCCAATTCACCTAGTCCGAAAATTCTTCTTAAGGGAGCTAGAGCTCTTTGAAGATGGCGTCATGAAATTAGTTTTTCTTAAATACCTCCAGAACGCTTCTATTTAGAAAAACGAAAATTGGTATGCATATTTACATTTCAGAGATGAATCGATTCCATCCATTGCAAATTTCTAGTACCGGTCATAGGCGTCCGTTTTGGGTAGAGAAACGGGTATTTTATCGCATAACTTTTTTGTCCTTAACTTTTATGCATTTTTGACACCGGATTATTAAATTATGAGGTATTCTAGTACTAAAAGGTACTCTTGCTTTAAGTCGGTAGGACACACCGTTTTCTAGAAAAATCCATTTGAAAGTTTTTCGTTTTTGGAATTTGAAAAAAAAATTGAAAGAATTTTTCAACAAAAAACGAAGTATTTTACCAACATAAAGTAAGAGTAACTTTTAGTACTCGAATACCTCATAATTTATTAATCTAGTGTCAAAAATGCTCAAAAATTCAAGACAAAAAAGTTATGCTATAAAATAACTGTTGACCTACCCAAAACGGACGCCTATGACCAGTACTAGAAATTTGAAATGGGCGGATTAGATTGATATCTTGAAGATAAATACGTGTACCAATTTTTGTTTTTCTAAATAGAAGCGTTCTGGAGGTATTTAAGAAAAACTAATTACAAGACGCCATATTCAAAGAGCTCTAGCTCCCTTAGGAAGCATTTTCGGACTAAGTGAATTGGGTTAAATTATCTTAAAATTAACTACAGAATCTCCTGTCTTCGTTTGTCGGTAGAGTTTCTGGACACCCTGTATATTGAAAAAGATCTATCATAGTTATTATTTTTTCATTTTTTTTCGATGGTCCAGGCTGCGAGTTAAAATCTGAATCAGTATCCGAGGTGAATTTTTGTGTATAATGAGAGTTAGAGTTGGCGTCATTGTCGGTAATTCATCTACCTATTTATTTTCTTCAATAATTAATGTTGACATGTCCACGATGTTGCTGCAACTTTCACCACCACAATAAAGGCACACTGCTGAACATTTGAGGTCTGCTTTTCAGCAACCACATGCACTTCCAGTTTCCATTGCATCTGCTAAAGATGAATTTCATAAGCTCGGGGGTACTGGAGGCTTGGAAGTTTGGATTAGTATCCAAAATTTTCCTAGCTTTTTCCAGCCCCAATTTTCTGGATCACAATGCTTATCGGGCCATGACTGAATCTGGTGATACACTCGGAGTTTGTGGAAACGGACTGCATCTTGTATTAGAGGACGTGAGAAGAGATTAAATGCATTTTTTGTCACTGTTTTAGCGAATCGTTTGTATCTCAGGGTTTTCAGAGAATCGTCTTTATTTCCGCCATATACAGGAAAAGGGTGTTAGTAAATAAGTATGAAAAATTTTAAGGGCTAATTCTACATGCAAAATTAATGTCGGTTTGCTTTATAAACATATGTCTGCAAATGCTTAGTTTCCGAGATACGGGGTGTTGAAATTTTTATTTCAAACTGCCAATTTATTTATTGCTCTAAGACCAGTTGAGCTATGAAAATGAAATTTGGCGAGTTTTAGGAGGTAGTTATTATGCATTTTTTGACATACAATTAAGTATTTTGTATTCATCATTGGCGCGCCTACGGGTAATGCTCTGAATTTTTTTAAAGAAAAAAATAGTACGCCACTGAGATATTTCGAATTAAAAATTATTTTTAAATTCCACGTCTAATTTATGATTAAAAATCTTTCCTGCCTTTTTTGAATATGATGCACCGTTTTTATGCAGAAAAATAAAACATCTTGACGCGTATTTTTCATTTTTTGAATACATTATCAAGAAATATCCAATAATAATACTAAATTGGAACAATAACAGAAAATATTACTAATACGATTTTAACTAGGTGCAGAGCTACAACAAATGTTAAAAAAGACCTCCTTTAGAGGTTATAGAAGAATTTTATATTCATCATTGGCGCGCATACGGGTAACGGTCTGATTTTTTTTAAGAGAAAAATAGTACGCCACTGATATATGTCAAATTAAAAATCATTTTTAAATTCCTGGTCCAATTTACGACAAAAAATCTTTCTTGCCTTTTTTTCATATGCGGCGCCGTTTTTATGTAAAAAAATAAAACATCTTAACGTTTACAAAGTATTTGAACTAAGTTTCTATGCATATGGAAACTACCTCAAATACTTTGTAAGTGTTAAGATGTTTTATTTTTTTGTATAAAAACGGCGCCTCGTATGAAAAAAAGGTAAGAAAGAGTTTTTGTCGTAAATTGAACGAGGACTTCAAAAATAATTTTTAGTTTGACATATCTCAGTGGCGTACTATTTTTTTCTTCAAAAAATTCAGACCATTACCCGTACGCGCGCCAATGATGAATATACAATTCTTCTGTTACCTGTAAAGGGGATCATTTTAAACATTTTTTGCAGCTTTGCACCTAGTTGAAATCTTATTAGTAATATTTTCTGTTATTGTTGTAGTTTAGTATTATTATATTGGATAGTTCCTGATGATGTATTAAGAAATGAAAAATACGCGCCAAGATGTTTTATTTTTTTGCATAGAAACGGTGCATTATATGAAAAAAAGGCAAAAAAAGTTTTTTATGAAAAATTAAACGCGAAATTTAAAAATAATTTTTAATTTGAAATATCCTAGTGGCGTACTATTTTTTTCTTTAAAAAAATTCAGACTATTACCCGTATGCGCGCCAATGATGAATACAAAATTCTTAATTGTATGTCAAAAAATGCGCAATAGCTACCTCCTAAATCACACCAAATTTTATTTTCATACCTCAACTGGTTTTAGAGCAATAAATAAATTGGCAGTTTGAAATAAAAATTTCAACACCCCGTATCTCTCAAACGAAGCATTTGCGGACATATGTTTATAGAGCAAACCGGCATTATTTTTTCATGTAGAATTAGCCCTTAAAATTTTTCATACTTATCTACTAACACCCTGTACAGAGACGAAAAACGTTCGCCGACAACAGTGAGTAAAGATGGCTCGACTTCCACTGACAAATAATTTTCCCCAGAGATTTCTTACAAATAAAATAACCACCAGTCACGATGCGCTCTTACAAAAAAACACAAAATGCTTATCTAATCACAAAAATATAAATTTTACCCACAAGACTCTGAATAGTATTATCTATAAAACTCAAAATACTTTTCACAATTTTTAATACGACTGCACGTGACCAAATAGGTAGCATAGGTAAGAATAAGTTAAGTAGAGGGGGACCGACTGCTGTGCCACCTAGGATAAATTATAATAATAAAAGTAATAGCAGGCAGATATTCCGTTCGGTACGGGAGAAAAATGACGTAACTGCAAATTTTGTCAATTCCTGTTTATTGCAAAATTAACTTCTAAAATACTATGTAAAGATGATACAAATAGACCGAACTGTAAAAATGTGCTGAGCCACTATCGGATAGTTGCGTCGTTACTGAAATAGGCGCTATGTTAGACCTTGTTTCAGATGCATAATGACGCAACTGTAGGTAGGGTTGAAAATGGGGCGATTAAATTAAGATAATGAAATTCTAACTAATATCGATGAAAATAAAAGCCACCGTTGTCAAAAAACAAACGCCATACCGATGCTCCTGGATGATTACTGGATAGCAAAGTAAGCCTAACGTTTTGTTTATATTGTATCCCTATGAACATTCGAGAATGTGGTCAAGTTTGAAGCGCTGTAAAACCTAGATAAATAAATAGAATTAAACACCTTGTTCGTGGAAATTGTTCGCTGAGAAACCCTCTACAAAATTGCTATAATACTCTGGGCTAATTAGCAAAATACAAGGAAAAGTTATTTACCAGCAATTTTATTGCTGGAATCGAATATTATGATTCCATATATTAATAATATAGGTATGCAAAGTCCGCAGATAGTGTGCTACTTTTTTTATAAACAAAATGGCGCCCGAAAATCGTGTTTTTTTTTCAATTTTTGCTCTATAACTCCAAAGATTTTAACTTTACACCAAAAACACCCAAATAAAAATTCACCGCAATTAAATTATGCATAGAGACGTGTTTTTCCCGATTCACTTCGACGAAAACTTTCCCCGAAAAAAGCGGGTTTTTCTAATAAAATCTTTAATTTTCAACTAAAATTTTAGATAAGTATTTGTTAATCAATAATTAAATAACTTGGTAATCTAAAAGCCCTTTTCGTATAGATTATATTTCCAGAAGCCGATGGAAATTGAATGAACAGTTTAGCAACAATTGAATTGTTAATTAAAAATTTACGGTCACTATAATAACGACAATAATTATGGTGCATAAGAATAACTATGATTTTTTCATAAAAAGACACTATACCTATCTAATGTACTTTACAGAATTAAAATTGGACGTTTTAAGCGGCCTCAGGAATATTTTAAAATTATAATCAATTTTTTGGCTTATAAACAAATAGAATATCTCGGGAAATATTAAACTAAATTAAATTGTGAAAACGGTATTCGAAAAACAGCGGCAGGACGCTTCTTTTAAAAGAAAAAACGTTTAATTATGACGAGTGGTTCCTGAGATACAACCGGTCAAAGTTGACCGGAATTTACGGCAAAGATATAAACAATAGGATCATAATTTTCAAAGCATCACCTTTTTATTTTTGTCCTCTTTCGCCACACCAATTTTCATATCGTTAAAATACTCATAACATATATTATTATAATAAAAACTATCGATAATACGTGTGAAAATTGCCAAAAATAGCAAAATTCCAATCAAAAATTAGGTTGGAGAAAATGTAACCCTCAAAGATCAAAATCGGTATACGTTAAAAAAATGCATTTTCTCGGCTTCCCATGAAGCAATTTCCTTCATTCTTTTTTTGTTCCCTAATAACTCGAGTAGAGCCATCGAACTAACTCATTATTAAATGTCAAACTTGCTTTTGTTTTGTTATAATAGATTAATTTATTTAAAAGAACAGAAAACTACATATTTTTTCCAGTTGTAGGCTTTTTTTAGATAAATTTACTACAAGTGTACCTTTTAAAATTAAAACATAAATATTCTCATTTGAAAGCTGTATAATTATTTAAACAATTTTTATTTAAACAAATTAAAATTTTGTGTTATAATAAATAAATTAATTTATTATAACAAGACAAAAGGAAGTTTGACATTTAATAATGCGTTAGTTCGATGGCTCTACTTGAGTTACTTGGGAACAAAAAAAGAATGAAGGAAATTGCTCCATGGGAAGCCGAGAAAATGCATTTTTTTTAACGTATACCGATTTTGAACTTTGAGGGTTACATTTTCTCCAACCTAATTTTTGATTGGAATTTTGCTATTTTTGGCAATTTTCACACGTATTATCGATAGTTTTTATTATAATAATATATGTTATGAGTATTTTAAGGATATGAAAATCGGTGTGGAGAAAGAGGACAAAAATAAAAAGGTAACGGTTTAAAAATTATAATCCTATTGTTTATATCTTTGCCGTAAACTCCGGTCAACTTTGACCGGTTGTATCTCAGGAACTACTCATCATAATTAAACGTTTTTTCTTTTAAAAGAAGCATCCTGTCGCTGTTTTTCGAATACCGTTTTTACAATTTAATTTAGTTTAATATTTCCCGAGATATTCTATTTGTTTATAAGCCAAAAAATTCTTTATAATTTTAAAATATTCCTGAGGCCGCTTAAATAGTCCAATTTCAATTCTGTAAAGTACATTAGATAGGTATAGTGTCTTTTTATGAAAAAATCATAGTTATTCTTATGCACCATAATTATTGTCGTTATTATAGTGACCGTAAATTTTTAATTAACAATTCAATTGTTTATTCAATTTCCATCGGATTCTGGAATTATAATGTATACGAAAAGGGCTTTTACACTACCAAGTTATTTAATTATTGATTAACAATTACTTATCTAAAAGTTTAGTTGAAAATTAAAGATTTTGTTGGAAAAACCCGGTTTTTCCGGGGAAAGCTTTCGTCGAAGTAAATCGGAAAAAACACGTCTCTATGCAGAATTTAATTGCGGTGAATTTTTATTTGAGTGTTTTTGGTGTAAAGTTAAAATCTTTGGAGTTATAGAGCAGAAATTGAAAAAAACACGATTTTCAAGCGCCATTTTGTTTATAAAAAAAGTAGCACACTATCTGCGGACTTTGCATACCTATATTATTAATACATACAATAATAAGATTCGATTCCAGCAATAAAATTGCTGGTAAATAACTTTTCCCAAAAACGGCCTATTCTCCGATAATCAGCCCAGACTATAATGCTATGTTATTGTAAAATGAACTGGAAAAAAGTTATAACCTCCAAAAGGAAACTTGTTAAATAGCTATTTGTATAACAAGGGAGGAAAGTGCTACTTTTCCTCCCGAGAATGAAGTTTACTGCCCGACGCGTAGCGGAGGGCAGTAATCATTCAAGGGAGGAAAAGGCACTTTACTCCCATGTTATACATATGGTTTTTCCACCTTCCTCAAATAACAAGTCATTTTTTCATTTTTACTTAATTTATTTATGTAACTAACCAGCAAAATTTATTAGAACTAAAACTAACAAGTACGTACAATATAACTGTCAACTGTCAAATATAAGTCAAATTAATAATGTAAACATTGTTAAATCAAAATAGAAATTTACTGTTTTTTACCATTCCGTAAAATACAGAGTGTTTTATAAATAAACGTTAAAATGTATAGGAACGTACGCAATAGAAAATAGATATTGTACAGGGCGTCAATAAGTTATATTTCATGAATGAAATACCATGACGTCACTTTTACTTTTCCTCCCTAGGGAGGAAAAATATTTTCCTCCCTAGGGAGGAAAAGTACAACTTTGCTCCCTACAATCTGGTCCGGAAAAGTATACTTTCGGTAGAGGTAGGTGGAAAAATTTTTTACTTATTTTTGTTTATATCTTTTTTGTTGGTCACTTGACGATAAAAAGTAATAAAAAAAATTGTAGAACATTTAATTTGGTACATTTTATGTTTATTATATTTTCCGTAGGGTTTGTAGTTTACGAGATATAGCGCGAAACCCTTTTGCACCCCTTTTCCAAGATGGCGACCGGGGGACAACGGTGGCGATCCCAAAAACTTGAACTTAAGCTTCTACTGATGCCCCCTACAGATTAAAAAAATAAAATTGACTCTTCTAACAAATGCAAGGTATGGCCTAAAAAATGTAACATTTTAATGGAGTAATGATATTTGAGGGAATTTCACTATCACACAGAAAATGAATTACATCTTTGAGTCGTAGTCTGTCAAATGCTTTCTTTAAGTCAATCAGACATAGAAATGCTGGCCTATTATACTCTAGTGATTTCTCAGTAATTTACTTATGACGAATATTGCATCTTTACACGATTTTCCAGTACGAAAACCCTGTTGTTCATCTACTAAACTTATCCTCTAATTCATTAGTTCTTGTTAAATTTTAGTTGTAAGTTTTAGGGTAGTATTTAACAAGTTTATACCTCTGTACTTTTCTGGCTGTTTCTTATCTCATTTTCTGAATAGAAGAATTAGTTCGCTCGTTCTCCATCGTACCGGTATTTTAGTGTGTTTTATAATCATGTTAATTAATTCTGTTAATTATTCTGTCATTTCTGCTAAGTTCACATTATTTCGATGGCTATGTTATCTAGACTAGTGGTTTTATGACTTCCTTGTCTTGTTGTGTCTCCCTGTTTTGGTGGATTATCCAGGTTTTCGTCTATCGTCAATTTTTCATAGTTTTCCTCTAATCAATTGCATATGTCCTGAGTGCAATGAGCAAGTATTGTCCCTTTTCCATCTTTGATGGCGTTGTGACTTCACGCAAAGGAGCAAATTTTTTTAACATCTTTTCATCTCAATGTTCAGTGCTTTTTAAGCCGCTTTTGCAGAATTGGACGGCGTTATGCAGAAAGCTACCAACCCTCAATAGTGGCAAACTGAGATAATCAAGTTTAAAGTTTTTATTGATTTAAAAAATCTGTAGGATATGTTGCTACTACTTTGTAACTTTTTTTTGACTGTGAATAAATATTTTGGTATTTTCTATTTTGGTATTTAAATATTTTAATCGTAAATTAAAAAGAGAAATGGCAAATTTTTGTGGATTGGTAGGTTTCTGCATTTTGCAAAGTGGGAAATTAATACCAACAATATTAAATTAAAACAACAGTAAAGTAAGAAAAAATAATTTTTATTTACAGAAAAGTTAAGGATATGAATATTTAACGTATTAATTTAATACATTTTAATATTAATCTGCTTCATCCACTTCAAAATCTAAATCCTCAACATCTTCAGTTACATTGGCACCCTGCAAATTTTGATAAAAAGTCAATGCATCAGTAGGAATAAGGTGTATCATTTCCTTTAAATTTTGTAATTTCGCCTCAGCGATAGGTGTTCCGTTAGGCCACAGTGGTATTAAATCGCTAAAAATTTCTTCGTTAGCAGTTCTACCCCGAGAAGATTTTTTGATGAAATATTTTGATACGGTTGTGAAAAATCGTGTTGTATCATTAGCCGAAATGGGTCAGACTTTTCTATTTTGATTGACCTAATCTTCAACCAATTAATTTTTTCTATATCTTCGGTCACTTTGCGATTAGTAATTTTTTTCTCAATGTTTATTACGCCTAAAAAATCTTCGACGTGCAGTTGGGTTACTACCAATGGTCTCTGCTTTCTACAAGAACGCATTACCTCGATATAGTCATTTGGGGTATATAATATTTGCTGTCGTTTAAGAGCCGACCTAATATCACTGGAATCAGTGTCGTTGGGCAAAAAACTATGACCAGAACAGAGATATTTTACGGTAATGCTTTCTAGGTTTGTGCGTGTCCCATGCAAAATTGATTTAAGCATAAGTATTAACTTAATATTTCGATTTTGCCCACCGCAAGAATCACACCAAAGCGTAAGAGGTTTTCTGGAGTTAATTTAGTTCTTGGGCGCCCCTTCCAGCTGAACCTTCTACCCAAACGTAGCAGTATCCTCCATTTTCTTTAGAACTGTGTATTCCTGCATTATACACCCACAACTGACGCTTATAAAATACGATGCCTGTAGGTATTCTGGGAAGCGGTAGGGTTTTTTCCAAGTCAAAACTTAAACACTCTTGATCTGTTTGTTCAGTCGCTATGTTGAAATCACCTCTTCTCATTTTCTGTGCCTCCTCTGCAACTTGAAAATGCTTCGTATGTTCCTGCTTGAACTCTTTTTTTTTCTTCATCCTGTTCATTATCTATTTTCATTTTAAAAGTATCGCAAACATTGCAGGTGTCTTTTTTTAATGGCTTTATTTTCAAATTAAATTTCGTGTAGAATATGTTCTTGTATGACATTAAGCTTACGGGATTGGTTTTTTCCTGCTTGTACATCTAGACAATCTAGACCACTACTAAAACACATTAAACAAGCCGGTAATCCAGTAAACCACACGCAAAACAATACATAAAATTATTAGGTTAGGTTATTATAACTGTAGAGTTGTAGAACCCAATATTTGCAGAAAGCTACCAACCCACTTGGATGCAAGTGGCGCTTTATTAAAATGCTACCAAGTGGGTTGGTAGGTTTCTGCAAATTAGAATATCAGATAAATTTAATATGTGGCTTAGCATTTTTATAGTTTTATAGGTTATATATTAATCTAGAGGTGGTAGGTTTTTACAGAATGGAGAACTCGTATTTTGTTGTCCAAATATGCATCCAACCCAATATTTGATATATTGAGGGTTGGTAGCTTTCTGCATAACGCCGTCCAATTTGTTTTACGAAAATTGTTTTCTGTCTTGTATCTTATCTCATGTATTAACAGCTACCTTTTTCTAGGTTTTTTTACCATTTTTGATGTCTTTCGCAGCATTATTTATTTGATTTAACTTAATCTATTCCTTAATAATGTCACACCACTCTCGTATATTATCGCAATCGAAATTTTTATCAATGTCTAAAAGTAGAAACATCTCCTGATAATATAAAGTTTTTTGTAGCTCTTGTCCAAGACTCTTTCTACGTTTTACAAAATGCATTCCCTCGAATACGATTCAAATCACCTTTACAACATTAAGTCACGTCTCCTCTGACTCTTGACCTTTTGCTTCAAATTTACCACAAGACAGACCTAATAGGATGTGGCCAACCATTCTTTACCTGATTGTTTGATACACTTGGTAGATGGCTATCTACCTCATCTACATTTATTTCACCGCAAAACTGGCTTTTAGCGCGGAAAGACGAAAAAAATAAAGTATATTTAGGTATGACTGGGTTCCGTAATTTTTTATAAAACGACGGGATATAATAATGCAGGAGGTAGAGATCATTTCTAAATTTAATTTTAAATTATGGCGTAGTTTTTTAATTTGATGGCTATTTAAATCATAACTAATTGCGATATAAATTATAGTAATATCAATGAATGTGAAATGTTTTAATATTAACTATCAGATAATGATATCAGATAGTTTGAAATAAACTTTGTACTCCGATACACCAGGAAACGAATTGAAACATGTACTTGAAAAATCCAGAAATGACTGGCCTCTATTTTTCAACTGGAATATATGGGAGAAATTAATATAAAGGCGTATAGTCCTGTCGTCAGTGGGGGTAGAACGGCCTCCTTAATTCAGATGAACTTACCCAAGTTTTTTTATGTGTTTTGACCCGTAGAACACGAATTTTTTGGGTAACAGTCGATCCGGATATCGATAAGATTGTTATAAACAAAGAACTTGAGGAATTACATAACAGCGATTTTTCCCAAAACAAATAATTTTTTTGTATTTTTTGGGTGATTCTAAGCAAAAAATGTTCTTACAAGTTTGTTTGCAGGATGCATAGTTTTTGAGATAAACGCGGTTGAACTTTCAAAAAATCGAAAAAGTGCAATTTTTGAACCCGAATAACTTTTGATTGAAAAATAAAATACCAATTCTGCTTACCGCATTTGCAAGTTCAAGTCAAATTCTATCGGTTTTGATTACTTTAATTGCTAAAAATTAATTTTTTATTGTTAAACAAAGCTATAAACACACATTGAATGATGTTTTCAATGCATTTCTAATTTGAAATCGAACGAGTAGGCGCGCATACAGACAATTTCTACGTAGATTACGTATATTAAAACGCATGCATTGGGCACGGGAAACACTATGTGTTTATGGCTTTGTTTAACAAATAAAAACTTAATTTTTAGCAATACAAATAATCAAAACCGATAAAATTTGGCTTGAACTTTCAAATGAAGTAAGCAGAATTGCTATTTTATTTTTTAGTCAAAAGTTATTCGGGTTCAAAAATTGTACTTTTTCGATTTTTTGAAAGTTCAGCCGCGTTTATCTCGAAAATAATGCATCCTACGAAAAAACTTGTAAGACCATTTTTTGCTGAGAATCACCGAAAAAATACAAAAAAAAATGTTTTGTTTTGCGACAAATCGCTGTTATGTAATTCCTCAAGTTATTTGTTTATAACAATCTTATCTACATCCGGATCAACTGTTACCCAAAAATTCGTGTTCTACGGGTCAAAATACATAAAAAATTTTGGGTAAGTCCATCTGAATTAAGGAGACCGTTGTCCCCCCTGGCGACAGGACTAGTAGCATCTCATGGGTATCAAAATTTTTACAGCTTCATGGTAATCCTCTTTTGCCCAAACGAAGAAATCCTCTACCCACGATAATTTCCTTTTAGAATATTATTGCTTTAGGGCCCAATTAAGCAAAAATTATATTTAAAATTATTTCCGCCCCCTCCCCAAAAAAAGGCGTTAAAAAAATGTGTATTTTTTGAGATACAAGAGATACGTGAGATAGGTCTTGGAAGCGGTATCCTAAGAGATATATTGGACACGGCAAACCACTATTAGACCGGGGTGTATCGTCGCCCACGCTAGCGAAATTATTCCGATTCGATTTTTTTGCACAAACTTACTCAAAAAGAGGCTCTTATACCATATCCACAGGGTGCCGGGCGGTGCGTGGTCGAAAAATTGGTTAAACAATTTTTTTAAACAAATTCACAAAAATAATTTTTTCATTTCGAACAATTTTTTTTAGTTAATTTTGGTCATTACGAGCAAAAAAGGTCTCTTGTCATTTTTCTCTAAAATTGATTGTTGTCGAGTTATATTGCCATTTTCACATTTTTCAAATTTTAAATCGAGTATAACTCGATAACAATCAATTTTAAAGAAAAATCACAAGAGACTTTTTTGTTCAGAATGTCCCAAATTATCTAAAAAAAATTGTTCGAAGTGAAAAAATTATTTTTGTGAATTTGTTAAAAAAATATAGTTTAAACAATTTTTCGACCACGGCACCTCCCGGCACCCTGTGGATATGTTATAAGGAGCTCTTTTTGAGTAAGTTTGTGCCAAAAAATCAAATCGGAATAATTTCATTAACGGGGCGACGATACATCCTGGACTATAGCGCTAATTGTTAATAATTAAAAATAACAGCTTTGTAATAAAATAATGATAAAACTCTCTTCAGGACCTTGAAGAAGGGGTTTGAAACTTGATTTGGTCACTTTTTGAATTTCATAATAATAATTTTTAATCGAGTTATTAAGCCTTGAAAATAGCCATTTTCGCATTTTTCAAATTTTTAATCGCATATAACTCGACAACAATCAATTTTAGAGAAAAATGACAAGAGACCTTTTTTGCTCAGAATGACCCAAATTATCTAAAAAATATTGTTGGAAATGATAAAATTATTTTTGGGAATTTGTTTAAAAAAAATTGTTTAAACAATTTTTCGACCACGGCACCTCCCGGCACCCTGTAGATATGTTATAAGGACCTCCTTTTGAGTAAGTTTGTACAAAAAAATCAAATCGGAATCATTTCGCTAGCGGGTCCGACGATACTGCCCGGTCTATAGCTACTAATTGCTATTGACGTTCATTTCTCTAAATTTTGTTTATTTATTTGGATTTTCTTCTTCTGGTGCCATATTCGGTCCCTCTAACGTTGGAAATTACAATAGCGAGCTTATACAAACTTTATTTAATTTTATTTCGCGCGCGCAACTCTCATCAAAATCGCCAGTCGCTTCAAGCGTTGTTTCTGAGACAACTGTTCATTCTACACAAAAATGCTAATAAACATTTTTGTTCAAAATTATATCAGCTACATTTTTTGTTTGAAACTTTTTTTTCCTACGGCGTAGTACATATTCTCGGTAAATCGACGTTTTACGAGTCGAGTTATATGCGATTAAAAATTTGAAAAATGCGAAAATAGCCATTTTCATATCTCGGCTAAATATCTCGATTAAAAATTATTATTATGAAATTTAAAAAGTGACCGAATCCAGTTTTAAACCCCTTCTTCAAGGTCCTGAAGAGATTTTTGTCATTCTTTTATCACAAAGCTGTTATTTTTAATTATTAAAAATTAGCGCTTTAGTCCAGGATGTATCGTCGCCCCCGTTAGTGAAATTATTCCGATTCGATTTTTTTGCACAAACTTACTCAAAAGGAGGTTCTTATAACATATCCACAGGGTGCCGGGCGGTGCCGTGGTCGAAAAATTATTTAAACAATTTTTTTTAAACAAGTTCACAAAAATAATTATTTCACTTCGAACAAGTTTTTTTTTTGATAATTTGGGACATTCTAGGCAAAAAAGTTCTCTAGTGATTTTTCTCTAAAATTGATTGTTAAACGCGATTTAAAATTTGAAAAATGCGAAAATGGCCATATATCTCGAGAACAATCAATTTTAGAGAAAAATTACAAGAGACCTTTTTTGCTCTGAATTTGTTTAAAAAAAATTGTTTAAACAATTTTTCGACCATGGCACCGCCCGGCACCCTGTGGATCTGTTATAAGGACCTCTTTTTGAGTAAGTTTGTGCAAAAAATCTAATCGAAATAGTTTCGCCAACGGGGGCGACGATACAGTTGGACTATAGCGCTAATTGTTAATAATTAAAAATAGCAACCTTGTAATAAAATAATGACAAAATCTCTTCAGGACCTTGAAGAAGGGGTTTGAAACTTGATTTGGTCACCTTTTGAATTTCATAATAATAATTTTTAATCGAGTTATTAAAACTTGAAAATGGCCATTTTCACATTTTTCAAATTTTTAATCGCATATAACTCGACAACAATCAATTTTAGAGAAAAATGACAAGAAACTTTTTGCTCAGAATGACCCAAATTATATAAAAAAATGTTGCTCGAAATAAAAAAATTATTTTTGTAAATTTGTTTAAAAAAATTTTTTTTAACAATTTTTCGACCACGGCACCGCCCGGCACCCTCTGGATATGTTATAAGGACCTCTTTTTGAGTAAGTTTTTGCAAAAAAATCGAATCGGAATAATTTCGCTAGCGAGGGCGACGATACTGCCCGGTCTATATTACATGATGGGAAAATGAGTTACAAATAACATAATTTTACTGTATAATGTTTGTGTAATTAAAAAAAGTTATTTTAAGAATGCAATATAAATAATAAATATAAATTAAGTACAACATATATTTAAACAGTTTTTTTTGTACGAAACATAATCTAATGTAACACTTTGAACAACGCACACTTGTTTGTCCTTTCTGATACTTTCTGCATCTACCTTTGTCACCATAATTGGGAAAATTTCCTACACCGTCTTACCAAAGTTTCTTTCTAACTCCAACATATGAAGGTGGAGGTCTAACTAACATCGCTCCCGTTTTTTTCTAGCTGAGTTTTTAATTGGCTAGGGTGAACGCTTTAAGTGACATTGACTAATAGGACTTTTCAACGCTTCAACTGTTTCGAGCTTCTGTCATATGTCATATAATCCTTGTATAATATTAATATACGACATATGACAGCAGCTCGAAACAAATGAGAACCGTTGAAAGGTCTTTATTTGAAAATGTTTTGATTTTCCCTTGGAAACCTACACAATGTCACAATTAGGACCATGCTGCCCCATGTGTACTGGAAGATACATTTTATAAAAGTATATTGCAAATAAACCAGAAAGTATTAGTGTCTAAAACTTAGTGAATAAAGTGAAACTTAAATAAAGTAACATAATAATAAGTCAATTGAATAAGTTTTCATAAAAAAATATAATAGAATAGTAACAGTAAACTAAATTTACCGCTTGTGTTGACGGCTCGAAAAACGCGCACACTCACAGAACAAGAAAATAAATCAACATGACCATGACTTAATACTTTAAAACCAAACAAAGATAGCCAATTGTATATAGAAAGAACAGGTGATTGTGATAACCAAGGTTTGAACTATTGGAAAAGCCTGCAATATTTATATCGAAAAATCAATTATAAAGTCATGTATCTTGTGAGATACATTGGGCAAAACAGGGTTAACCTTTAACCAAAAAGAGCGACTTTTTTCGTTCATTTCAAAATTGTGAGAAAACAACGCATTGTAGAAGAAAATGTTCAACAGACACCCTTTCTTAAAAATACTTGCTTTTTAAGGGGATGGGTACGAACTTTCGGCTTCAATGCTATTTAAATGGGATTCATTTTTTTCGAATCCTGAGAAAACTAATAAGTATTTTTGAAAAATTTAAACGCAGAATGAATGATTACGTTATTACCGAGGGACTCCCTGCAAACTTCTATAATGTTTCTTTTAATAAGTTACAGGGGTGAAAAACTAAGAGAAAATTTAGTGTGATATTTAATTTCAAATATCTCATTCAAAAGAAACTTTTTATTTATTCTAAGGGACTTTCGGCCCTGGGTAATAAAGTAATCTTTTATTCTGCGTTTAAATTTTTCAAAAATACTTATTAGTTTTCTCAAGATTCGCAAAAAATTATTACATTTAAAATACATTGAAAATTTTGACAGGCGTCAAAATATTCCTTTCCTCTTAAAATGAGATTTTCTAAATTAAAAAATATTTATAAACAAAAAATGTCTGTTAAACCCTAAGGTCCCCTTCTATGGCTAGTTACAGGAGTGAAAAACTAAGAGAAAATTTAGTGTGATTTTTAATTTCAAATATCTCATTCAAAAGAAACTTTTTATTCATTCTAAGGGACTTTCGGCCCTGGGTAATAAAGTAATCTTTCATTCTGCGTTTAAATTTTTCAAAAATACTTATTAGTTTTCTCAGGATTCGAAAAAAATGATTACCTTTAAAATACATTGAACATTTTGACAGTCGTCAAAATGTTCCTTTCCTCTTAAAATGAGATTTTCTAAATTAAAAAATGTTTATAAACAAAAAATGACTGTTAAACCCTAAAGTCCCCTTCTATGGCTCAGTGGTAAGAGATAGTGGCGGATACATAATATATGAGGGCGCGCGGGACTCCCCCCTTGCTATCCCACCGTCATTACATAACGGCTGCCAAAGCCAATATTCGACTTCGAGCTCTCTGGAATTGCGAGTTTACTATTACGCTGTTTACGCTGATATTATGAGCATAACATGTCCAGTCAGCAAAATTTTACAAGACCCTAGCTTGGACGACGCGATGGCAAAAGCAAAATTAGATTCGATGCTCAAGGTGTACGAACATCATGAGAGGTAATGCAGATTGCCACTTATTCGTATTCTTGAAGAGGCGAAGGCAGTTATAGAAGAGATAGACGTAGAGATGTGTTCCTCGTCTTACAGGCACACAAAGACACAGGGAAAACTATAACATGATGCTATAACATATTGGAAAAGAACTGTTTTTATTCCAACACTGAACGATATTACGACTGGCATGAGAGATCGTTTGCTGAAGCAAATGTCTATAATTTGTTGAAAGAAGTTTTTCAACATTGCAGTGTACAAAGTACAAAGACATGGCTTAGCTGAGGTCGACAATGCAGAAGGAACGAGTTAATGACATCTTAAAGCTCTGTTGAAGAGCAGTCTGACATTGATTACCCTATTGACGATGTAATAAACTAATTTGCCAGGAAGAATAGACGCACAGAATTCATCGTTTAACGAAGAGAACCACCATAATTGTAACTGTTATTTAAGAAAACCATGTTAAGAATGTTAAGATGAATAAATACTTATTACTTTCCCTACAAGACCATAAAATTTAAGTAGAGAAGTGTATCTTTGATTCGCAAATCACGCCAAACTTGTTTTTAATATTAACATCTTTTCAATAATAAAAAAGAATTGTTCATTTTTAATCACATCATCGATATTTTTAGCATCTTCTTTAACAGTTTTGATAATTTCTTCATCAATTCGACAATACTTATTTATAAATATTGGTTACGTAAAATTAGCTAATTTCGTATGACCTAAACCTAAACATAAAATGTGTTTATTATTATTTTTATGTGAATGAGAGATTACAGGTCTACTGTAAATCAACATTATTTCTTATTGCATTTATATCCATCTGGCGGGAGAAAACGTAAATAGACATAAAAATAGATTAAGTGTTTGAGAAAGTGTATATTTTTGAATTTTGGGAGTAGAAGTTTGGGCATTTATTTATTTATTTTACGAATCCTTACCTTTTCTTTTTATAATTTTTTCAGAAAGGTTTCTACTTTCCACAACAATTTTCATTGATTTAGGAGAAAAATATAAACTATCCCCTGTTGGATATTATAGTATTACTCCAGGGTGAAATTGTCACGAAAATGCAACTAAGGCGGCGTTCCACAAACTGTGGGGCGCGTCCTCTAGGGGGCACCACCTCTACGTAGGGGGCACCACCACATCAAAATGAAAAAGAACGATAATTACCAATAAAAAAAATTAATTCACAAAAAGAAAAGGAAAAGGTATCATTCTGACATCACAAAAAATTAAGTAAGTACGGTAAGTACAAAAACACATAAACCCAATACAAAAAGATCACTAGGAAGACCCCCAAAGAGATGATGGTATGACAGCTGGACATCCAACATTACTGGGCTGGTGAATTCTTCAAGCCGTTTTATAACCTTAATCAAAGGACATCGCACACACCTTATGGAAAATATAAGGTCACTCAATTTCAATAAAATTTATACGAATAGATTCGATTTAAATTAACGGTCAAATCTTATCATTGCGCCAACTCTTAATTATGATTAATTACGGCGCAAATTCCAATTAAAGTTTATCGAAATCACATTTTTGGAGTCAGTAAAAGTGTCAATTACAATTACTATTGCTCTGGGTGCTATTCAAAAGAGCTTAAACCCCGCTGGGTCTAAGCCGATTAGTGAAACTAATCCGCTGATTTATGGAGTACCGACAATTTGGGTATTTTAAAATATTTTTTCTCTCTCTAACTTATGTACGTACCCATTTGATTTCAGATTTATTTATATCAATTTCTGCTCTTATTATTGAAAATATAGAGTTGGCGCAATGATAAGACTTGACCGTTAATTTAAAACGCATCTATTCGTATAAATTTTATTGAATTTGAGTGACACTATATTTTTCATAAGATGTGTGCGATGTCCTTTAGTAATGTCTTCACATTTGTATAATTGAAGTTAGTTTACGTGTTAACATTATTTGTAATCTTCGGAAAACAATTTTTGGTAATGCACGATAATGCTAGACCTCATGCAGTTCGACTAGTTCGAGTCTACCTATTAAAAGTTGGCATTGCACATTGTGCATTTTGTCAAAACAAGGAATGACTTTGACAATTCTACAATCGGCGCGACTAGTTGATGCGCAGCCGAAATACCGGAAACCATCTTGGTAGGCATAACTCGATATTTAAACTAGGTTTAAAAATCACGTGGGCGAGTCCCGGCGTTTATCCTATACTTTCTTTCCGAATACTTTCTCTGTCTGCTCTCTACGCAAATGGACAAAATTTCGAAAGTCATTCCTTTTCTTAAGGGGTTACATAGGTTTTGCGGGTAAAGAAAAGTAACTTTTTAAAAAATTATATCTCGAAAACTAAAAATTATTTTTATTTATAATTGGAACAAGTAAAAGTATAGTACTTAAGGTACTCTCAAAAAAATTTTCAGCCAAAAATATTCAATTTTTCGACAACAGCCCTTTTTGCGGTGGGCAGCATAACTAAGTCCAGTCTCATCTGAAATCAAAAAATCAAAAAGTTTCTTGTAGTTTATACCTCTGGCTAGTGAATGAACGAAGGAATTAAAAAAAAATGAAATTTGAAGATTTTACATAAGTTTAAACACATTTTCGACCCCCAATTTTTCTCATTTTTTCAAAAATGACCATTTTTAAAGTAGTTTTTTTCATAAAACAAAAACAACTTCACCTAATAAAAATTCCTTCGTTCATTCACTAGGCAGAGGTATAAACTACAAAAAACTTTTTGATTTTTTGATTTCAGATGAGACTGGACTTAGTTATGCTGCTCACCGCCCAAAAAATGGCTGTTGTCGAAAAATTGCAGTCAACTCTACAAAAATGAATATTTTTGGCTGAAAATTTTTTTGAGAGTACCTTAAGTACTATACTTTTACATGTTCCAATTATAAATAAAAATAATTTTTAGTTTTTGAGATATAATTTTTTTTAAAAGTCACTTTTTTTTACCTGCAACTATGTAACCCCTTAACGAGTATTACAACTATCAGTACATTATCTCTTGCCTACATACATGTTGCATATATTGTTTTGGAGTATTAGTAAAAAAATATTAAGTACTTACATTAGAATTAGTGGTAGTCAATATTTATAATAATTCTTAATACTTACTACTAATTTACATTGTAAATAAATCTTTGAAGTTCGTACCTGCAAAAAAAATAGAAAACAATTAATCATTTGATAAACGATAATTTATAAACAATATCAGATGGATATAGTTCTAAGAAATGCTTAATTTCTTCGGAAATTTATACATGTATTCACAACAACTTTTATACAATTACTGGTCACGATGTAACACGTAATAATGAAGTAGTTATTAAAAGTATTAGACCTGGATCCTGCGCACCAAAAAAAAGTTTATTAATAGCAAGCTGAAAATTCGTTAATAGCTTAACGGTGTCTAGTCGGACAAACTCTGATGTATGGGAACACTGAAACAGGGGAAGTTTTAATTGTAGAACGTGATTTTAATTGTGTAACTTCTTCTTCTTCTTTAGGTGCCGTGTCTGTATTCAGACGTTGGCCATCATCATGTTTACAATTTCTTGAAATCTCTCTCTATCGGTTGCTGCGCGAAATAAGTCTTCTACTGTGCAGCCACACCATTGTCTAATATTACGCAGCCATGAAAGTTTCTTTCGACCAATCCATCTCTTTCCCTCCACTTTTCCTTGTATTATAAGGCGAAGCAGATGGTATTTAGGTCCTCTAATTATATGGCCGAAGTATTCTGTTTTTCTCCTCTTTATTATGCTTATGAGCAGACGTTCTGAATTCAGCGTTTGAAGAACATCTTCATTGGAAGTGTGCGAAACCCACGATATCTTTAGGATTCGTCGATAGCACCACAATTCGAATGCTTCTATTTTGTTTAGCATTGTGGTTTTTAACGTCCATGTCTCACAACCATACAATAGGATAGACCACACATAACATTTCAGCACCTTCTTTCGAATATTCATCGACAGGTTTCTGTTACTTAAAACTGGTTTCCAGGTCATAAAAGCCTTCCGTGATATTTCGATCCTAGTTATTATCTCTTCATCAGAGTCACAATTTACATTTAACCAGCTGCCAAGGTACTTGAAATGATTTACCCGTTCTAACTCCTCTCCATCAAGAGAAAGCTGACCTTGATCTATATTAATCTTTCCAACTGCCATCCACTTTATCTTTGAAATGTTGATTTTAAGGCCTCTCCGATAACTTGCTTCACTGACTACATTTAGCTGAAGATCTTGTAAATTTTCAGCAAGAATGGCTGTATCGTCAGCGTATCTAATATTGTTGATTACTTCTCCGCCTAGCCTTACTCCCTCTTGTCTGTCATCCAAAGCCTCCCTATAGATTTCTTCAGAGTACAGATTAAAAAGGGTGGGTGATAAAACACAACCTTGTCGTACTCCACGTTTTATCGGCAGTTTTTCAGTACGACTGTCTCCAATTTGGATAGAGGCTACTTGATTGTAATATAAGTATTTCAGCAGTCTTATATCGTAGTGGTCAAGTCCTGCTGCCTGCAGGCAATCGAAAAGTGTATCATGTTGTACTCGGTCGAATGCCTTCTCGAAGTCGATGAAACAAACATAAACGTTCTTTCGGAATTCACAACTTTTTTGTAATAGAACGCGCATACAAAATAGTGCTTCTCTAGTTCCTAGACCATTTCTAAATCCAAATTGCTTATTACCCATTCTAGTTTCGCACAGAAGGAATACTCGGTTTTGTATAATACGTAAAAGTATCTTAAGTGTGTGACTCATCAAACTGATTAGTCTAAAATCGCTGCATTTGGTGGGCCTGCTTTTCTTTGGTAATGTTATAAACAGTGACTCCAACCAATCATCTGGTATTTTTCCTTCGTTGTAAATTTTGAAAGTAGTCAAGTAGGTAATGTTTTCCTCATCTAAAAGTTTAAGTAGCTCAACAGGGATTTGATCTGGTCCAGGTGCTTTATTGTTTTTGGCTTGTTGTATTGCTTTTATGACTTCTGATTTCAGTATACTGGGACCTCTGCCTAATTGGGTGTCACAGGTAGTATTTGGAGTATTTTCTCGAGAAGCATCGTCAAAAAGGTTACTTATGTGTCTCTCCCATTTTTTGCACTGTTGTTCGTGATCACAAATTTTTCCGTCTGCGGTTTTAAGTACGTGAGCATTTTTCTGTTTTCTAATTCCGGAGGTATATTTAAGTTTCTTGTGGAGGTTGAAACTGTCATGCTTTTTTTGGAGGTCTTCTATTTCTTTACATGAATTCTCGAGCCAGGATTCTTTGGCCTGTTTAATTTTTCTTTTTATGAGTTTGTTGATTTCACGGTATTTGATAATATTTCTATTTTTGTATTTTCGTCGAACTTCCATCAGGTGTAGAATTTCTTGGTTCATCCAGTCATTTTTTGCCAACATTGTAGGTGTTTTTAAAGATTCCCTTACGTCCTCTAAAATCGAGTTTTGAATATCGAGTTTTAATTGTGTAACTAACTTGTTTTAATTGTGTTAGTTGTTGTGTTTATGATTGTGAAAACTAGCAGGTTGTTTGTAAGTTTATTCAATAGCAAACTTTATACAATAGATGAAAAAATGTTTGCCCGACAAATATGTTGGGCATTTTAATAAGTCCGACACGTAGAACATGTCAAATGAAATGACAGGAATTATGTTGGTGATAAATAGCAGTCTGATTTTTTGCACGAGAGTTTACTGAAAGGATAACAAATAAATTGGAAGTTCTGTCCGACAAAATACATGGGACGTTTTCGCAGTCTAACGTTCTAAACCTGTAACCTGTTCCACATTATTAAAACTTCCGCTGTTCCAGTGTTCAAGTACATCAAAGTTTGTCCGACTAGACACCGTTAAGCTATTAACAAATTTTCAGCTTGCTATTAATAAAATTTTTTTGGTACGCAGGATCCAGGCCTATATTCAGTAAAGCCTGGTCATTACTAGGATCTTTTAATCGAATTAATTAGTTTCTCGATTCTGCGAATAAATATTATAATCAGTTGGAAATGTCAGATCAGGTGAACATGTTTCTTTATTGTTTATAAATTAAGTTTTGTTAAAACGTTACGGTATGACGTGACGTCATTTTTTGCTAATTCAGAGAAAACTTATTCTTTGTAATCCTTATATAATCAAATACTAATCAAATGCGGAATAATAAGACTATCTAATAAATTCTAGTCATATAGCTTTTGTTTTATTTATAAAAAGATCTTATCCGCATTTCTAACTGTTGCAGTTTGGTCAACTAACCAATGAGAATTTTATCTGTAACCTAACCTAATTCGATCTGATCGATCCATTTCCTTCTGGGTATTTTCCTTCTCCTTTTAATCCGATTTACCAATTCTTATATTTGTCTTTAAATTCTTTCTGGTTTCATTATATTAATATGCCCGAACCAGAACATTTGCTTCTGAATAATGTACTTCAGAAAGCTTCTTTGCAAATAATTACCCACAGCCATTCCTATCCCCTTCCTCCTAGATATCCTGGATTATCCACCTTATATCCTTCCTTTAAGCTATCTCCAAATTTTCCCAGCGTTCTCTCTTTGCCATTTTGACTTCCCTTTTGCTATGGTTCTCTTTTAGGGCAGTCAATGAGGGTATTTGGCTCCGAATTTCATCCTACTACATCGATTTACTTTATATTTTCACAGTAAGTAGGGAATAGCTCAAGAAACAAAGTCTACCCTATGCCGATGTGCGCTTTTATTTTGGGGGTGGTCCCACCCCTTCTCGGGGGTGAAAAATGTTTTGGTTAAAATAGCCACGGAAGAGGCTAGAGAACCTAATTTTAAGCAAAAACTGTTCTATAATTATTTTTTGAAACCTCAATACTTTATGAGTTATTCGTGGTTGAAAATTGGCCATTTTCATTGAAAAATGACACCTTTTCGAACGGATTTTTGCGAATACAAAAAAAATATATAAAATATTTCTGTAAGTTATAAAAAAAAACAAAGAGATTCGTTCCTTCTGGTTAAAATACAAAGAGTAGTTAAGAAGAGTTTGCTTTTTTGCTGCATGCTCAAATCGGTGTATTCAACTTAAAATAACAGAGAAACTGTCGATTTTAGGTGTATAATGACCTTGTCGATTACATTCAAACTAAGCGAGATATTCTGCAAAAAGTTGATGACTAATGTATTTTAAGAAGAAATGAGAAGTACATATATTTAACCCCTCATCCATCAGAATTCCAATACATCGTTTTCCTTCTACAATACTTTTTATTATAGTGTTATTTCTATGTTCAAAAAGTTGGACTTAATTAAAATGAATGGTTTTTGAAAAAATAAGATCAGATTATAGAGCGCATTTTTAAATTTTCTTAAAAATTTTCCTTTTCCTCCATGTAACTCGAAAAAGATAAGAGATACGAAAAAACGATACACACAAAAATGTAGGGATTTTTCAGATAAAAATTTCTTTTTTATTTTTCATTACTGTATCTCTTATCATTTTCAAGTAGACTAAGAGCCGCTATAGGTGAAATTTCTTAATCATTTTAGGCACGACGGGACCCTATAACTTAAATAGTAGAACCTAAAAGAAAAGGTTTGAACACTGTGCCGTCACTTTTCAGTGGCACATGCGTCGACAGTGGCGCATCAAACTTTCCACTTATGGACGGGATACATAAATTAAAAAATACCTTCCCTCACTAACAGGTTTCAATTTTTTTTCATTTATTTAAGTTCTATGTGATTGAGACATAAGATTCATCGTAATTTTAACCCACCACCCCCTTCCCCCTGCCCCCACCATCAAAAACTTTATTTTTCGATTTTATTTTTTTTGGTGGGATGCAATCAATTTTAAAATTTCAAAAAATTCACACGCATGGTTAAGGCTTTTATAAAACACGTCTATTTTTTATAGACCTGTAGGTTATGTTTACATAACCTCAAAAAATTAAAAAAATTTTTTTTTTTGGAAAAAAATATATAACTTTTTTTGGGGGATAGCTACAGATCTAATTTTTTTAGTCTTGTGTATTTTATCAAACACTATATTTTTAAATTTTTTCAGATTTTTCTGTAATGCTGGTCACCTTCAAAAATCCAAAAAACTGTTTTTTAAGGGAGTTTTGGGGGGTTTGAACGTGTTTCTCCCATTTTTAAATATTCTAAAGGACTCGCTTACTTCAAGTTACATATATCCTATAAAATCGAAATTGATTTGATATATTATGAAGTCTATAAAATAGGGAAAATCCCCCAAAACCCCCCCAAAAAGCAGTTTTTCGGATTCTTGAAGGTGGCGAGCATTACGGAAAAATCTAAAAAAAATTAAAAATATAGTGTTTGATAAAACACACAAGATTAAGAAAAAATTAGACCTGCAGCTGTTCCCCAAAAAAAGTTATACGCTTTTTTCAAAAAATTTTTTTTTTTTTTATTTTTTGAGGTTATGTACACTCTACCTACGGGTTTGTAAAAAATAGATATGTTTTATAAAAGCCTCAACTATGCGTGTGAATTTTTTGAAATCTTAAAATTGATTGCATCCCAGCAAAAAAAAATAAAAACGAAAAATGAAGTTTTTGATGGTGGGGGCAGGGGGAAGGGGGTGGTGGGTTAAAATTACGCTGAATCTTATGTGTTAATCACATAGAACTTAAAAAAATAAAAAAATGAATTCTGTTATTAAGGGAGGGTACCTTTAAATTTATTTATCCCGTCCATAAGTGGAAAGTTTGATGCGCCACTGTCGACGCATGTGCCACTGAAAAGTGACGGCACAGTGTTCAAACCTTTTCTTTTAGGTTCTACTATTTAAGTTATAGGGTCCCATCGTGCCTAAAATGATTAAGAAATTTCACCTATAGCGGCTCTTAGTCTAAAGTTACATGGATAGGTCTGGATCCCGCGTATGAAAAAAAAGTTGATTAATAGCAAGCTGAAATTTTGTTAGTAGCTTAAGGGTGTCTAGTTGGATAAATATTGATATATGGGAACACTGGAACAGGGGCAGTTTTAATTGTGGAACAGGTTAAAAATTTGGAACGGTCACACCACGAGAACGGCACATTTATTTTGTCCGACAGAGCAGACTTAAACTCTCCGAACAGAGATTAAACTCTCATGCAAAAATCAGACTGCTATTTACAATCTGTCATAATTCCTGTCATTTGACATATTCTACATGTTCCACTCATTAAAACGCCCATTTGGTGATAAATAGCAGTCTGATTTTTGCATGAGAGTTTAATCTCTGTTCGGAGAGTTTAAGTCTGTTCTGTCGGACAAAATAAATGTGCCGTTTTCGTGGTGTAACCGTTCCAAATTTTTAACCTGTTCCACAATTAAAACTGCCCCCGTTCCAGTGTTCCCATATATCAAAGTTTGTTCGACTAGACACCCTTAAGCTATTAACGAATTATCAGCTTGCTATTAATCAACTTTTTTTTCATACGCGGGATCCAGACCTAGGAGAAAAAGGAAGATTTTTAAGAAAATTTAAAAATGCGCTCTATAATTTGATCTTTTTTTTTTCAAAAACCATTCATTTTAAACCCGTCCAACTTTTTGAACATAGAAATAACACTATAATAAAAGGTATTGTGGAAGGAAAACGATGCATTTACATTTTGGTGGAGGGGGGTTAAAATTACTTCTCATTTTTTCTTAAAATACATTGGTTATCAATTTTGTTTGCAGCATATCTCGCTTAGTTTTAATGTAATGGACCTTTAATATAGCTCATTTTAAAGGTCTTTTCAAGCACTACAAAAGGTATTTGTAGCATTATACACCTAAAATCGACCGCTTCTCTATGATTTCAAGTTGAATACACCAATTTGAGAATGTACCAAAAACAAACTATTTTCACCTACCGTATCTCTGTTTGTATTATAACTAGAAGATTTATGAAGGCAAGTGTCTCTTTGTTGTTTTATAACCTACGAAAATGTTTAATATAGTTTTTTTAGTTAGATGCATAGTTTTTAGGGTATTCGTAAAAAACCGTTCGAAAAGGTATTATGTTTCAATGAAAATGGCCAATTTTCAACTACGAATATCTCAAAAAGTATTGAGTTTTCAAAAAAAAATTATAGAACAGTTTTTGCTTAGAATTAGGTTCTCTAGCGAATTCCGTGGTAATTTTAACCAAAAATTTTTTCACCCCTAAAAAGGGGTGGGAACCACCCCCAAGATAAAAACACACATCGACATAGGGTATACTTTGAATTAGGAAAGAAGTAGAGGCTATTACCAAAATTTCATTAAAATCCATGCAGTAGGATAGAATTCGTAGGTAATATCCTATTCTTGCTCCCATTGACTGGCGTATTTGTAATACATACTTATATTCCTTCTTATCGCTTTTCATATATGTTTTTTCCCATTATGTCAATGTCAATTATAGGGCATTCCAAGACTTTGACGTTTATGAAACCGCTGCTGGGAGTCAAACCTTGTATTTGTTTATATTTGTGTCACATTTTGTCTCAAGTTTTTTTACCGTTAACAGTTTTTTAGTTGTATTTTCCGAACATTTTGTTGTAGACTTTGTATAGTTTTTAGTTATAGAAGTACTTGTACGACTGTATTTAGTTTTAAGAAGTTAATAAATAAACATGAGTGAATATTTTCGAAAGTTGTTGGTAGACAATACAGATGTTGTTAGTAGGTACAAGCAAAAGACTAGCAAAATAAATAATATAGGTTAACTTTTCCTCAAGGGGTCTGAGTTGATGGACATTAAGTAAGATGGACATAGCTATTTGGCATTTTTATAGGACGTTTTATAACATTTAACTAATATTTTTGTCTCTCAGATGACAACTAATTTAGTTGTTTTATGATTAAAATGTAGAACTGATGGTAACCGATAAAACTGAACTTTTTCATGATTACTTCGCATTTCTCACTTCAAAACACAACTAGAAATGAGGCGTATTATCTTTTTAAATTCATTCTTCCAGTAAAAATGTTAAATTAATCCTTGTACAAAACAAAATGACAAAGAAACGCAACTAAAATGATCTAAAACACATTAAGAACTGATAGAATAACATTTATGTTTGCCTCCCAGCCGCCATATTGATTTTATTTTAACAACATGTTGGAATGCCCTAGTGATCATTCTTTGAAAATGTAATTATTGTATTGCACCCTAAATAATTCGTTTACAGTTTTGTTGTAATTGCATGTATTAAAAACATCCGCTTGATACCTACTGTCATTTATCCATTATTAAAAAAAAACAAAAATAAAAGGTAATGAACGAATTCAGGGTTGAAGATCCTATTCCCGATTTCTATTTAAATTTGAAATGTCGCCGACACACGACACAATGTTGCGTGTTTTGATGTGATGACATTGGAAGTACAGTAGAACCCCTCTAATCCGCCCTCGGATGGTCCGACGCTCCGGGTAATCCGACCTGCCCGCATACCGCGGCAAATTCCTTCAGTGCCTGCTCGCAATTCTTTCAGTGTTATTTCGAACCTTGTGGTGTGTACATATGTTTTCAAAATGTCCGCGAAACGTAAACACATTACTCTTTCGTTAAGTGAAAAACTTGCAGTGCTTCAAAGGCTGGATAAAGGTGAATCACTACAAAAAATTGCCAAGGAACTGAACGTAGGCGTGACAACAATTAAGGATTGGAGAAAAAATCGGAAAGACATTGAATCACATACAATGACGATAGATGGAGAAAACGCTCTTAAGAATCAAAAAACATTGAAAAAGCCTAAACTTGAACTGCTTGATAGTGCTTATGGATGTGGTTCAGCCAAGAAAGAAGGAAGGGAACTCCGATATCTGGCCCAATCATAAAAGAAAAGGCAATAATTTTGCACAAAAAACTAGAAGTCGGAAGTGAGTTTAAAGCTAGTGAAGGCTGGATTGATCGCTGGAAAACCCGTCATGGTATCCGGTTTATCTCAATTTGTGGTGAAAAATTATCTGCTGATGCTGAGGCGGCTAACGAGTTTTCGGTGAAGTTTCAAGAAATCGTAAAAGAAAATGAACTGTTACCTTGCCAAGTCTATAACATAGACGAGACAGGCCTAAATTACAAAATGCTTCCCAGTAAAACCTTAAGTGCGCCAAATGAAACCGTAGCGGGAACGAAACTCTTAAAAGATAGGTTAACTGTTGCTCCTTGTAGCAATGCCGATGGTACACACAAGCTTTCCCTGTTTGTTATAGGCAAATCTAAGAAGCCCAGGGCTTTCAGAAACATCAATTTATCATCATTGCCGGTTTATTACCGCAATCAAAAATCTGCTTGGATTGACTGCAATCTTTTCAAATCGTGGTTTTTTGACGAGTTTGTGCCATGTGTTGAGAAGGATTTGAAAAAGAAAAATCTTCCCGTTCGAGCTCTACTGCTATTGGACAATGCACCATCGCATCCCTCTGAGGAGGATTTAGTAAAAGGAGATATAAAAGCTATCTTCCTCCCACCAAATGTCACATCACTTATCCAGCCAATGGACCAGGGAGTGATAGAATGTTTTAAGAGGCGTTATCGCCGAAAATACATAAGTTCTATCTTAGAAAAATCCGAAGAAGGATATGACATTTTTCAAGCCATGAAATCCTTCAACATTAAAGATGCTATCTATACAATGGCTGAGTCATGGGCAGAACTGAATCCTGACACGCTAAGAAAATTTTGGCGTAAGCTTTGGCCAGAAGTTATGAACGAAATTGACCAGATCGAAGATGAGCAAAACGACATACAGGAAATCGTTAAAAATCTTCAAACCCTGAATAATTCAATCCCTGCTGGTGAAGTTGAAGAGTGGATTGAACAATGCGACAAAAACTGCGAAACCAGTGAAGTGCTGAATGATGACGACATTGTTGCCGCGGTTTTGGAACATGGTGGTGATGAAAACGTGAACTCAGAATCCGACAGTGATGTTGACGAGCCTCCTGTCCAGATTTCACACACCGATGCCAAGAATGCATTTGAAATCGGCCTTCAGTACATAGAGCAGAATTCAGCATCAACACCGATGGACATCTTGTGGATCAAAAATTGGAGAAACATTGCAGCTAATTCCAGAATTTCGTCTTGTAAACAGAAATCTATCACTGACTTTTTTTCCAAGTAGACTACTAACATTTTCAGTACATATGTACCTTTTTTTTGCAATTAATTTAATAAATACATAACAAAGAATTCTGGCATTTTAATGCAATATAATTATGTACATATGTATGGTTATTATATCACTGAAGAGAATAATACATGCTTTTTTCTTGTACAGACGTATTTAATGACTTTTTCTGATAATCCGACCTTTTTTGCGTTCCGACCATACTCCTAGTCCCGAGGGTGACGGATTAGAGGGGTTCTACTGTATTCGCTTTGAGGATTGTCTATTTTTTTTATTACTTTCAATTCAATGCAATAATTTAATATTGTTCGTTTCAGTTGGATGACCTCAAAGTCTCTATATCAGGTTTACGATCGGTTTGTCACCGTTTTTTTCCTTTTTATAGTATATAATGAGTTCAGTTGTCTTAGGTAATAGCTATATTTACTTGTGATTTAAAACTATGGGAATCTTTAACTACTAAACATATAATTAAGTTTTGTGTCTATTAAGACACAAATAATTCGTTCCCAACGTTCAATTTAGTTACTATACATGACTCATTACAAGCATTTTGCTTTTTTCACTTGTAGTTTAGGATTTTTAGTAAAAATGCGTATTTTACAAATGTTTTGCTTATCATAATTATTTTAATAAATTAGTTAAATCCTTTTCGGCTGAAGTAAAAATTTCAAGTAGGTCCAGTCCTTAAGCGCGTGATACACACGCAAACTTAAAGTACGCGGGTTTAACCCTTAAACGCCCAACCTTTTTTAGGTTCCATGTACGCCCAAGGGTGGGTAAAAAATGTCCACCTCGAAAATAGCTAATATATTTATTGTTAGTTGTTGGAAATGGATTAAACTTAAGAATCTTATGCTTAATAAACACAGCATCATCTAAAATATTAATTTAAACAATTTAAAAACCTTACAACAAAATTACAATGTACATCAAAATAAACATACCCTTAAAAACCAGTAATTCAGATTTGTCGATTTTCTCCACATTCTTCCTTTCAGACTCCTCATTGGCTGATAATTGTGTCTATTATATAAATATACGTCGATAATTATATGGATTATGTTCCTTCCAACGAGAAATTATATACAAACCTTTAGTAACAAGTTTTACCAAGGGTGTACTTTTTATGCTCATCCACATTAAACTCACGATATTACTTTTATTTTCAAATATATCGGTAGAACCAAATTAAAATTCGATAAAGGACTGTCTTTTTAACAATAAATACTTTTTGAAAAATGTTTAAGCACGTAATAAATGTGTTACAAGAGAATCCGCATTAGGTGGACATTTTTTACCCACCCTTGGGCGTTTAAGGGTTAAAGATCGCGGACTTACTCGGCTCGCCGTCGGTGATACACGGCAGACTTAAAGTACGCGGTTTTAAAGATAGCGGTCGCCATCGCGCGTCGGTGGTTTGTATCGTATTATATACTTCGTATCGTATCCTATCGTCTTATATATTTTTAATACTAATAAAAAAAGACGAAATCGAAAAGTGTGGGTAACTAACAAAATATCATAGATAAGGGGGTAATATTTTCATCAGGAGGATAAAATAGCCTATAAATAGTTAGGTTTACTCAAAAACAAATAATCAAAAATAATTTAGTATAGCTTAAAATAGTGTTTTACGGTTTTCTCAGAACTTATAAAATGTAACTTGTCTCCTTTCAACAATAAAAGATTGAATTATTTCTAGGCAATTTGCTTAATTAGTGAAAATATAAGTGTAACTTTAAACGCAATGACATGATACACGTACGGGTTACGAGTAAGATTTCAAACTTGTTGGATCGACGGCGTACTTACTCGGCGGACTTAAAGTACGCGTACTTGCTGTGATACACGCGCGAAAAAGGTCGTCAAGCCATAAGTTCGCGTACTTACTCGCGTGTGTATCACCCCTTTTAGACAAAACGAGAAAACCCATTGTTAATAGCCATTCATACAACTACAACAGACTGAACTTCGTTGAGTTTGAGAGATTAAGTATTTGGTAAGTTCCTTTATAAACTAGGGACTAGGGCATTTAGGAAAAAGTAAATCGATTTTTAAATACAGCACCAATCGACTTTGTGTATTGTGTTAGGGATGACGTCAGGAAAAAGTCTACAATAAAAACTGGGTGGAAATGCATAATTGCATTTACAGTGCATAAGATGCACCAAGAAACTAGCTGCGGTAACACAAATGTGGGTAAGTAACTCCTTTGCACAAGTTAAAATAGGGGGAAAATATCAATGCTTTCTGCGTAAATTCTGGACTCAGACAGGGAGATCCGTTGTCCCCATTGTTGTTTAACCTGGCCTTAGAATATGTCATGCGGAAAATATCTCACAAAATCAAACCAGACATAATAGTCTAAGAGCTAGAGGCGAGAAATCATCGTCATAAGTAATATGGAGTTTGGCATGTGAAATGTGTCTATTGTATGTTGATAATTATGACCCCTTTTAGGCTGACACCTCAGTGGATACAGGGAGTAGCAATAAGGGATGAAAGGGGAAAGTTAACGCAGTCATTAAATGTTTTCACCTCCTATTTTGTTAAACCTCCATCGATTTACATGAAAATTGGTGAGTAGTTAGAGCATACCTTAAGAAATAAAACTGATATGGTGCCAACGTGCGCTTTTACCCTGGGGGTGGATGCCACCCCTTCTCAGACGTGAAAACTATTTTATTAAAAATAACCCCACTAATCGATAGAGGGACAAATTTTAAGCAAAATTTATTACCTCTAATTATTAAAATAAATCAATACTTTTTGAGTTATTAAAGATCAAAGATTTGAATTTTTCGTGAAATAAATGCATGATGTAAAGCGGTTTTTCGTAAATAATTCAAAAACTGTAAGTTTTATCAAAATAGTTATGATTACCAAAATTGAAGATAATAAAAAATAAAAGAGATTTCTTATTCGAAAAACCTTTGAGAATTAATAAAAAGTGACTTATACGTGATGGAATGTATATTTTTTTTTTCGGCTAGTACCCAAATCTATATATTCAAGCTCAAATAACGGGAAAACGGTGCATTTTATAAAATATATTTACTGAACACTTGTCAAAGTACTTAGAAATATGTATCAAATGAGCTCCCGGAAAAGTTGATACCATTAAACATTATGCTACAAACATTTTTCAAAGTTTAGGCTCCAAAAATTTGGAGCTTAATTATTATATTATTTATATAAGTTTTTAAAATTGTTTTAAGACATTTATATAAAATATAGCAAAAATGTATTTGAATATTATGTCAAATGTGCCCATTATTGGACACCCTCAGTTTCTCATATTCAGTTTATACAGGGGCGGTTTTAGACCAAAAAAAGTGGGGGGCAAGGGAACACAACCGGTGAATAAACAAGATAACGTGCCTTTTTAACGAAAATTATAGTACAAAAGTACTGTAAAAACTGAAGGGGGGGCAGCTGCCCCCTGCCCCTGGCTAGAACCGACACTAAGTTTATATCGATAGAAAAAAATCAATTAAATATCGAAATAATATATAAATAATATTTTAGTAACATACATATTATTTCAAAAATATATTACTTCATATAAACTGTAAAAGAATTGAAATATCAAATAAATAAATATTACTTATTAATTTTAATGTAAGTAATGGCAGGTTACAAATTTTTGGTGCTGTTTACCCAATGATTTATGTATTATGTATATTATATTGTATAATATACAGTCTGTCTACTTAAGTTGGACACATATATTACGGGACACTTTTTTATTTTTAATTTTACGAAATAAAGTTATAATTCGTAAAAAGTTCTGCATCGTCTAAAACCTACGATTCAATCATCAGATAGCAAATTTTATCTATATTATAGGAGGTATTTTAAAAAATATGAATTTCGCTCAAGATTCAAGTACCTTTTTTTTCACACTGTTGTAAATTATTGTTACTACGAAAAATTGTTTGGAATTAAAAACTGTGTTCTAATATATGTTGTTAATAGTAATGGTAATAGTTGTTATTATTATAATTAAATAAATAATAATTATTATAATAATGTAACCATTACCTACATTCTTTTAATAAAAAAAATATTTAATTTTTTTCTCAAATTAGAGATAACTACCAATCATCATTTTCATTTATAACTCTTTTATTATTAATTTTACGAACAAAAATTATTCTTCATAAAAAGATCTGCACGGTCTAAAATCCAAGATGCAATCATAAACATAAGATTATATAAAATTGTATCGATTTTAGTCAATGTGTAAAAAATATGAATTTCGCTCAAGAAATTCGCTCAGTAAAGTGCCTTTATAGCTCACAATATTTAAATAGTAGGATATAATTGCACATTAAACATAATTTTTAATTCTAAACAACTTTTCATAATAGCAATTTTCCATATTAGGAATTTAAATACATAAAAAACAAAGTTTTCGTTATAATAATGCTCGCATTTTTAACTTGTTATATTTAAATTGTAATAAAACGAACTTGATAATAAATTATAATCCTAACTTCATTCCCGAAATTCCTTTAAAAATTATTCTGTTAACAAATTTCAAAATAAATATATAAATAGCGTAAGGGGTCTCTTATTTTCATCATCACTTGCTTAGCTTTGATGTTATAAACTTCATCTGGAGCTCACTTGATAGGTATTCTTGAGTACTTTGACAAGTGTTCAGTAAATATATTTTATAAAATGCACCGTTTTCCCGTTATTTGAGCTTGAATACTTAGATTTGGGTACTAGCCGAAAAAAATATACATTCCATCACCTATAATCCACTTTTTATTAATTCTCAAAGGTTTTTCGAATAACAAATCTCTTTTATTTTTTGTTATCTTCAATTTTGGTAATCATAACTATTTTGATAAAACTTACAGTTTTTGAATTATTCACGAAAAACCGCTTTACATCATGCATTTATTTCACGAAAAATTCAAATCTTTGATCTTTAATAACTCAAAAAGTATTGATTTATTTTAATAATTAGAAGTAACAAATTTTGCTTAAAATTTGTCCCTCTATCGATTAGTGGGGTTATTTTTAATAAAATAGTTTTCACCCCCGAGAAGGGGTGGCATCCACCCCCAGGGTAAAGGCGCACGTTGGCACCATATCAGTTTTGTTTCTTGAGTTATGCTCTAACTACTCACCAATTTTCATGCAAATCGATGGAGGTTTAACAAAATAGAAGGTGAAAACATTTAATGACTTCACCAACTTTCCCCTTTCATCCCTTATTGCTACTTCCTGTATCAACTGAGGTGTCAGCCTGAAAGGGGTCATAGTTATCAATATACAATAGACACATTTCACATGCCAAACTCCATATTACTTATGACGATGATTTCTCGCCTCTAGCTCTCCGTCTATAACTGCTCGGGGAGCAAAAATCATACTCGCCTTTGCCGATGACGTAGACGCAGTAGCACAATCAACATTAGAAATTAAGGATTAAATAAACTTGGACTGGAGCTGGGCTGTATATAGGTGTGGTTCTCTTTTTTGTGTTTCCAGTGGTTGAAATAAGTACTGATTTAATTGTATTAATTGAACATGTATTAGGGAAAAATTTACAAAACCAGTATATGAAACAAAATTTATCTACATTAAACATTAAAATAGCTATGGCAACAATTTCAATTCTTCTTCCATTCTTCTTTCAAATTCTTCAAGGTGGGCTAAAGAAAAAGTGTACAAGGATACTTTCTGGAGCTTTGAAGAAGCTGCATTAAACATCGGTCTAAAAATAAATGAAGACAAAACGAAATACATGGTCGTCTCAAAACAAGAACGACGGCGAATAAGGCAAAATATTACTATAAACGATCATAACTTCGAAGCGGTTAAAGAATTTAAATATCTAGGAACAACAATCACAAATGGATAACAGGAAACAGATCTTTCTTTGCAACGAAACACCTAATGAAGTCAAAACTTCTTTCACGAGGTGCAAAAATTCAGATATATAAGACCATAATACGACCAGCAGTCGCGTATGGAAGCGAAAAATGGACGCTAACAAAAAGAGAAGTAAATAAATTGCTGGTGTAGGAACGTAAAATCCTTCGAATGATAATATATGGCCCTTGTAGAGACAGCGTGACAAACGAATGGAGGCGCAGATACAATAACGAACCAGAGCTAGAGTCTCTATTCGGAAAAGAAAATCTAGTCAGATATATAAAGGCTAATAGACTCAGATGGGCAGGGCATGTGATACGCAGTAACGACAATCGCCTTATAAACATGTGTTCTGGGAAAGGCCAGATGGAAGAAGGTCTGTAGGGCGGCCTAGAAAAAGGTGGAAAGATGCAGTCAAAGAAAATCTAGAGAAAATGGGAGTGCGACAATTAGTCTAGGCGCCAAATAGAGGTCACCGTGTCATTTTCAATTCTGATGGACAAACTCAACGGTTTCTTATGGATTTTTGGCTGCTGATTGCGAATTTCGAGGGGGGATTTCGATCCGAGTGGTCAAAAAATTGTTATAAACAATTTAATTGTTTATAAATTGTTTATAAGGCTCTGGCTCATAAACTAAAAAAGATACAAAAAAATGTTTCAAATAAAATTTGTTTCTTAATAAAAAACGAAGAAACAACCGTTTACTAAACTTAAATCCGACAATTAAAACTCAAGATATTGTAAAATTAGTGCACAATGCAAATTGCAAATTGCAAAATAAGTATTTTTCGAAGCTTTATCGATCGTAACTCGGCTTCTACGCATGTAAATGAGCCTTATAAGGTGTCCTTTTAAAGCTTAATTAAGAGGCTTCCAAACAAAGTTTGTTAAATTATTTGATCTTCATTTGTTTTAAAGTTATACCGTTTGAAGTTATAACTTTCTTAAAAATATTGTACATTCATTTGTTTATAAGGGTTTCAAGCAAATTTGAGCTATAAACATTTATACTTTAATTAACAATAATGATAGAAAAACTCAAAGGAACAATTTGAGCTTATGAAACTGTTCGTAAGTTTATTTTTGGCTAAGATCAGCGTAAAGGTTCACGCGCTAAGATCTCGATGCAAATTATAATTTCTATGTATATATACGTTATCTTCATTTTTCATTTTTGAAGATCCTAATAAAATTTTATCATATACTTCTTATAATTAAATCATCAGACTTTATCTCGTATCATCTTTCATTTTATTTAATTTGTCTTCTATTTTTTGTGCTAAATGAGAAAGAAAAACACATTAAAAACTAATATTTCAGAAATATAACTAAAAAGTGAGTTGATACTATTTATTATTAATATTTTTACAAACATTTTCTTTCATACATCTGCATCGAGATATACAGGGAATCTCAGCTTTTTTACATCTGCATAAATTCTTCGAGCAATTTTTACATACACATGGTGGTACTAAATCTGATTTTGAAGGCATTAAAATTAAAACTTTTTGGGGCTTCAGAGTTTCATTATCTATAAGATATCCATATACAAGTGGATCAAGTTCTTTTGCAGAATCTTCGAGGCACGTTAATTGTGTGTACACCACATAAAATGCTCGTTTTATATGTAAGTGGATTGAGTTTGATGTTGATGGCATATCTTTAACAAGAGAAATGCCTCCTTCAACAAGAGAAAACAAGAGAAAATAATTTACGACGATTTGCTGTTTCAATTATACGTGCACAACCGTTCTCAGTAGAAGACACTTTGATGTTGATATTTTTTTGACATATAATACACAATTTATTATTAACTAAATTATTCATTATTGCAACGAATCAATATCACATTACACTATTAAGAGACAATGACTTTGTTGTAACAAATAGACAGAATTGACAGTAGTATATTATATTATTGTAGACATTGATAGACATATTAAGAATAGTCAAGGCTTCCTGAGCAAAATAGTGTAACACGAGAGCAGTCGATCGGTATATTTACCATGATATTTATTACTTGACTGTGAGTTGATCTTGAGCCTCAGAGCGTGCTATTTTATTATCAATATCTTGGCCAAAAATAAACCTACGAACACTTTCCTAAACTTAAAATACACCTTCTTAGTTTTTCTATTATTAGTTTTAATTAAAGTATAAATGTTTATTGCTCAAATTTACTAAAAACCCTTATACAAAAATTATAACTTCAAACGAGTATAACTTTAGAACAAATGAAGATAAAGTAATTTGACAACTTTGTTTGGAAGTCTATTAATTAAGCTTTAAAATGACATTTTACTGCGTAGAAGCCGAGTTACGATCGATAAAGCGTCGAAAAATACTTAATTGACTGTAAGCCGATCTTCCGCCTCGTAGCGCGCCATTAAAATATCGACATCTTGGCCAAAAATAAACTTATGAACATTTTCATAACCTCAAATTGTTCCTTTTGAGTTTTTCTATCATTATTGTTTATTAAAGTATAAATGTTTATAGCTTAAATTTGATTGAAACCCTTATAAACAAATGAATGTACAATATTTTTAAGAAAATTGTAAATTCAAACGGGTATAACTTTCAAACAAATGAAGATCAAGTAATTTAACAAACTTTGTTTGGAAGCCTGTTAAGTAAGCTTTAAAACGACACCTTCTAAGGCTCATTTGCATGCGTAGAAGCCGCGTTACGATCGATAAAGCTTCGAAAAATACTTATTTTGCAACTTGCAATTTGCATTGTGTACTAATTTTACAATATCTTGAGTTCTAATTGTTAGATTTAAGTTTAGTAAACGGTTATTTCTTCGTTTTTTATTAAGGAACAAATTTTATTTGAAACATTTTTTATCTCTTTTAGTTTATGAGCCAGAGCCTTATAAACAATTTATAAACAATTAAATTGTTTATAACAATTTTTTGCCCATTTGGATCGAAATCCCCCCTCGAAATTCGTAATCAGCAGCCAAAAATCCATAAGAAACCGTTGAGTTTGTCCATCAGAATTGAATATGACACGGTGACCCCTCTGGCGCCTAGACTAAATGGGAATTAGTGGCACAGGACCGACAAACATGGAAGGCAATAAAAAACGCGGCAAAGACTCACGAAGAGTTGTAGCGCCATTGATGATGATGATGATGATGATGATGATGATGATGATGATGATGCATCCAAAAGTGCATAAACATGTCAAAATTAGTATACCAGATTTTACTACTAGGAGGTTTTTTGATGTCGCTGAACATGAATACGCAATCAGAATCGACCTCCGGAGCACCTGGTGCACAGGGTTACTGCCAAGACACGTCATCAAAAGTTTCGAGGGGTTATTGGCACTTAATTGATGCAAACAGATTACTCGAGGTTTTTGGTATCGCTGAACACGAATACTTCATTAGAACCAACCCCCGCAGTACCTGGTGCCCAGGGTCACTGCTGATACACGTCATCTGGAGTTTCGAGTGTTTTCGGTACTAAATTGATGCAAACAGAATACCTGGGTGTTTTTTGACATCAGAACTGACCCTCAGAACTCTTGGTACCTACCCAGAGTGACTGATGTGAATGAAACAATACCATATATAAAAGGATTATCGGAAAAACTTAAAATGATAGGAAATGAATTCAACATTTCAACAGTATTCAAAACAACAAACATATTCAGATCTATTTTATCTAAAACTAATCATAACAATGAACGAACAAGAACAAAGAATTGTATTTATAAAATACTTTGTGGCCAACATTTGTATTTAAGTGAAACATCAAGATCATTAAATGTTAGAATAAGTGAACATCAATCTTATTCAAAAACAGAGAATTTGATAGATCTCAAATATTATGTAAACACGTATGGGGAAAATGAACATATAGTTAAATAGAAAAATTCAAGTTTAGCTCTGAAAGAAACACAGGGTAAAAAGAGAAAAAACGTCAAAGATTCTCTAAACACAAAGAATCGTCAGTGTTATAGTTCTTTGAATGAGTAGGAGAGAAGGAAAAGAAGACACTGTAAGATACGCTTAAATAGAAAATATCTCTGAAGAAAATTAATGTTATTATGACTTAAGATACAAATATTCGGAAAAATCTAATTTGAGCAGCCGACCCTGTTTGAATAAATGAAAAGAAACTTTCAAAAAGGTCGATAAATATTTTTTTTACATTTATGTATAACAATGTTCCCACTATGATAAATATTTTATTGACAATTTTTATATTTTTATAAAATCGTTTTAATGTTCTTTCTCTGGAAGAACAGCAGAAATTTATGTCTGATTAGCCATTTTTATTTTTAGTTTGACGTATTTCACATACGGGTTACGATACGGGACGTATACGAAGATATAAATGAGCTTGATGTCATGGCTATATTTAAGAAAGAAAGCTATCCTCGGACATTATCATAATGGTCATTGGACACAAATACAGAGCCGGACTTTGGTTAAAATATATGGCGATTTCACTAAATAGCTGAGCAGCTGAGCTAAACTATGCGTTTATTTATACTGAAATATTTTGGGTCTCATAAAACAATAATTGTAGTTTTTTGGCAAAATTTAGGTGTGAATTCCAAAATCACACTTAAGGACTCAAGGCACATTTTTTGTTGCTGAAAATGTGAGCTCTTCTTCTTCTTACGGTGCCTATCCGTACCGGATGTTGGCGATCAGCATGGCTATCCTAACTTTACTTGGTGGACACTTTGCTTTGCTTGGTGCTGAAACGGTGGTAACCCTAGATACAAATTACTTGAAACTATAAATATTCATAAATTATAACTAACAAAACGAACTGTCTCAACAATTCAGAAACATTAGTAAACACGCACATGGTATCAATGATAAAATTTAACTAATATAGAAGCAAAAAGAGCTGATACTTTTGTGTTTTACGTATCTGGATTTCGCATTAACACAATATGGCTAAATAATTCAGAGAAATAAGGAAAAAAAAAATATCCTGCTGGTGACACAACCCCCTCCAGGCCGAAACCAAATTTTTTGAGTAGTATGGACATTTATAATAATAACCTATATGTTTCCTGCAGCCGATTTTGATGATATACATAGTTATAAACAAATGAAGATAAAAAAAAGGTAAATTTTCGCTTTTTTCGTCTATTACCAAAAAGTTAAGCATTTTAAACAAATTTGAGAGTAAGAAACTCATAAATCGTATAAAAAACTTCAATATGGCGTTCGCTGAACATTTCTATCCTTATTGGTTGCTTAGAAAATTGCAACATAAATGATAAATTTTGAGTTTTTATAAATATTCATAACTTATGTAAAAATTAACTTAGAACCTTCTTATTGCACGGAATGCTTACTTCTAGTGCTTAAATCATACCCTAAATTTCAAAGCAATCGGTCAAATAGTTTATAAGTTATTTAATTTGTTTATCCCAAATTCATTTTTTTTTGCAACACTATAAGTCAGAATATGATAAGTCAGAAAATGATGAAGTTACAGTAATACTTTGGATAGTTTATAAAAGAAGAAGATTTACACTATTAATTTAATTTAAAAAAATGACAAAAAATAATTCTAAATATTGCAAAATTATTTTGCAACAACATGTGAATTAAAAAAAGGGGGGGGGGGGGGCTAACTTCGTCCCTAATTGTCCTAGGACAATTGTTTTTCTTTCTAAATGTGTATAAAAATTGAGTCTTTCTAAATATGAAAAAATGATTTTTCTACGGGTAACGGTTAAAAAGTTATTCTAATTGTGTATAAGTAACCAAAAAATCGACATGTTTTTGCAAAATAATTTTACACTGTTTAAAATTACTTTTTGTCATTATTTTTTATTTAAGTTAATAGTATAAATGTTCTTCTTTCATAAACTGTCCGAAGTATTACTGTAACCTCATAATTTTCTGACTTGTGGTTTTGCAAAAAAAAATAATTTGGGATAAACAAATTAAATAATTTTTAAACTATTTTACCAATTGATTTGAAATTTAAAATATATTTTAAGCACAAGAAGTCTCAGCATTCCGTGTAATAAGAAGGTTCTAACTTAATTTTTACATAAGTTATGAACATTAATTTATAAAAACTCAAAATTTATGATTTATTTTGCAATTTTCTAAGCAACCAATGCAACCAAGGATAGACATATTCAGCGAACGCCATATTGAAGTTTTGTATATGATTTATGAGTTTCTTATTCTCAAATTTGTTTAGAATGCTTCACTTTTTAGTAATAGAGGAAAAAACGAAAATTTACCGTTTTTTGATCTTCATTTGTTTATAACTAGGTATATCATCAAAATCGGTTGCAGGAAACATATGGGTTATTAATACAGATGTCCATACTACTCAAAAATTTGGTTTCGGCCTGGAGGGGGATGTGTCACGAGAAAAATCTTATTTCTCTGGACTAAAAATAGCGCCAAGTGACTGATGTAATGTACGATCGTCAAATGCCCGATCGACTCAAGGCAAAACTGTACAAAACCGTTGCCTACCCAGTGAGCTTATATGGAACAGAATGTTGGTCAGTCAGAGCCAAACAAGAACAAGGCTATTCATGCAATGGAAATGAGGATGCTGCGTTGGATGTGCTGTGATCACGTTAATAATGAAGATATCAAGAAAATAATGGGAGATGCGCCAATTACAGACAAGATGAGGGCAAATCAACTAAGGTAGTATCGACATATAGTGTCGAGAACTCGATGGCAAGAAGAGCAATTCGGCTAAGCCCTGAAGGACGCCCACCACAAGGACCAACGAAGATGCGCTGGCTCGATAGACTTAATACAGAGATGAAGATCGTCAACACCATGTCAGATGGCACCCTGGATAGAACCACCTAGAGAGGACTGGCCAAAGCTGCAGACCCTGCAATAATACGGTACCAATGCTAGGAAGATGATGATGATGATTAAAACTAAAATTAAGGAAATTTCATAAAGGAATTTTAAAAAGAATTTAAAAAAAAAGACACACGCATAACACAATTCTAGCTATTATTTTTTTTTGCAATACTATTTTATAAATTCCATTTTTGACGTAATTATTCTATAAGGGCTTTTTGTTAGCTTTTAAATCTGGTATGGACTGTAATTATTTGCGCTGGAATGGATATATTGCATTAAGAAAACTGTATATTTAAATTTGAAGTTTATTCTGACAACTTTCTAAAAATTCAATTCTTTCAAATTTCTGTTTATCAAAGTGCATGCATCACCATGCAAACGTGAATCTTCTTTTTATTTTCTTTTCATCTTCTACGAAACTGTCACATAACAAAAAAAGTCAAAAAGTTCCTAACACTTTTAAGCAATTACAATATCTTTAAGAAGAACCCGACAGGTTCGTCTTGGAATTGTATTGCCTCCCGAAGATTATATTATTACCCAATTTCACACACTAAGAACTTGAACGTGCGGTCGCTAGAACGCACGATGAGCAGCCGTGTAATATGAAAGTTACCATGGGATTGCTTGAGTCGCCATTGGAATGTCATCGTGCGTTGATGACTTTGGATGGTATGCAATGATATCTTTGGATGGTGAACTGATTGTGAACTGATCACCCAATACGAAGAATTGCTGAAGTGCAGATTTCTGGAAGGAGTAAGAGAGGAAGACCAAAGAAGACGGCTGCACATGGATTCGCTCCCGGGTTCAGGTAGGAAGACCTAACCCTTCGGTCATAACTTAACTTTCGGGTATGAGTTTCGGAGCCAACTCGTGTAAAATAAAAGTGGTTTTATAGGGGTTGGGAGCGAATCCATGTGCGCCGAAGAAGACGTGGGGGAGACGATTAGGCAGGACATGTTGGTAAAGGGGATTAATATTGATATGCCTCAAGATAGAATTGTATGGAGAAATGCAATTAGGGAAGCCGACCCCGCATAGGGATAAGGCACAGAGAATGATGATGATGAATATCATATACCGTATGAGTAACCAAGTCTATAGATAGAGATGACATAAGTCGACAAAAGTCGTCCCCATTAACGGTGAGCGCTATAGGTCGATCATTAACAACTTAGTCCAGGGTAATAAGGTTTTTCCCATGACACTCGAGTAGCCAGGGTACTGAAGCGTTTTTTCGACAGGTAATAATTATAAGAGCAAATTGTAACTATTTCCTGCGTAGGATCTGGCGGCCATTTTTATTTATAAACAATTAAGTGTCAAAAATGGCATTTTTCCCTTTTTTTTTCAAATCAATGGAAAACAGTGAAACTTATGGTATTTTTAGTACAAATATCTTTGAGATTATGGAAAAAGCTTTAAAATGACGTATTACAAAGTTTGATATACTCATTAATTGTTAATATAATTGCGAAAAACGGTCGGAATTGAAAAAAAAATTAATTTCACAATATCTATTGTAAAAATTAGTGTACAGCTTTGAAATTTTTGTCATGCAAGGTTTTTTTAGTGCTTAATGTGTGAAAAAAAATTCAAAGCGATTCATTCAATTGTTTAAATTTTATTCAAATTGTTTATCCCAGAGAGCATTTTTTTTGCAATAACATAAGTCAGAAAAAAATGACGTTAGAACCATTTCACAGGTGTCAAGTGAAAGAGAATGAGCTATGTTTTCAACTTAATTTAAAAAAGCGAATAAAAAATGCATTTATTAGTAATAAATAATTATGCAAATGTACCGTAAATCTTTCCTTATAAACTTTTTATTTTGTTAAATAAGAAATTATATATATTTATTACAATTTTTTATCAATTATGATATAAATAACATTACTTGGTAGTTGTGCACTTAAAACAGGGTAAAAAAGTTAATTTTTTTGGAAAAAGTTATCCAAAAAGTTTATAAGGAAAGATTTACGATACTTTTGCATAATTATTTATTGCTAATAAATGCATTTTTTATTCGCTTTTTTAAACCAACTTGAAAACATAGCTCATGCTCTTCCATTTGACACCTGTGGAGTGGTTCTAACGTCATTTTTTTCTGACTTATGTTATTGCAAAAAAAATGATCTCTGAGATAAACAATTCGAATAAAATTTAAACAATTGAATGAATGGCTTTGAAATTTTTATCACATATTAAGCACTAAAGAACCCTCATTTGATAAAAATTTCAAACCTGTACACTAATTTTTACAACAGTTATTGCGAAAATATTTTTTTTTTGCAATTCCGACCTTTTTTCGCAATTATATTAACAATAAATGAGTATATCAAACTTTGTAATATGTCATTTTAAAGCTTTTTCCATAATTTCAAAGATATTTGCACTAAAAAAATCATAAGTTTCACTATTTTCCATTGATTTGAGAAAAAAGGGAAAAACGCCATTTTTTGACAGTTAATTGTTTATAAATAAAAATGGCCGCCAGATCCTACGCAGGAAATAGTTACGATTTGTTCCTATAGGTATTACTTGTTGAAAAAACGCTTCAGTACCCTGGCTGCTAGAGTGTCACGAACAGGGTATATTTTTGTCTTATTACCCTGGCCTAACTACTTTTGGCCTGAAATGGATGATATTATGGACATCAACGACATGTGGTTTCAACAGGATGATGATGATGTGAGGAATAGAAAATAAATTAGCAAATATATTTATGTCTTTTATGTCACAGAAACGCGTTTTGAAGTTATACTTCTTTAGGCACGAGGGGGAATTTGTACATTCACTGGCGCATGCGCACACCGACAGTATGGTATTAGTCGCTACATCTTTTAAGTTATGTAGCGCAAATAAGGTGTGCGTGAAAAGAATATATTATTAGTGTTTTTAGTAAATATATCTATTTATTATAATTTTTGTGTCATTCGATTTTTCTTCCTCCTAATAAGTATTATTGAAAATGTTTATTTTCAATTAATGTATCTGTCACCGTGATTGTAATTATGTCCGAGAAATGATCGACTGAAATAAAAACGGTGGTAGCTGATCGGTAGAGCATTCGCCTAGGGTTCGAGAGGCCCCCTGTTCAAATCCGGACAAAGTCATATCTATTTTTTTTTTAATTTTTGGTATTCTTTTTGTTCTTTCTAAAATTAGTTTAATATTTAAATACAATACAAAAAAACTGTTTAAAGTAGATAGGTATATTGATTTCGTTGAAATCATAATATTATGAAGTTAGATAATATTATTATAATAGAAGTATAACTTCTTACGTGCGTACAAAGTACACACGCATTCTTTTTTTTTTAATTTTAATTTAGTTTTTAAAAGTTTCTAAAGCCGGTACTGCAAAGTGTTAGTCCCATGAAAACAACGGTCAAATGTTTACATGCCGAACATTAGCCATTGCCTGACCTTTTGATTCGCACATAAATATATCACAATAAAAATGAGATCACCTTTTTAATGATTGGATTATTTTTGGGGGTCGACGTTTTGGCAGCAGCAAGGCGTCACATACTTCAAAGGACATCGTTAAAGGAATTATTTTTAATACGATGGAACTACAACAAATTGATCCGTAATTTTTAGATTTTTAGTATCATATCTCATTGCTACAAATTCAATATTAAACAATAACTTGAATTTAAAAAATAGTTAGGAAGCATTTGTTTACTTGTTATTATCTGTTGTAATAAGTAAACATTGAAAGTTAAATGTCATATATTATTCTTATATTCTTCTCCCTAGTCGGTCGTCCGATTTGGACATCGAACCACCTTGAACTGTCCATCTGTCTCTATTCTCTACAATTCTGAAGCAAAGGTTTAGTGGAGCTCTGACCTCTTTTGTACTGTGGTCCACATACCTTGTTGATGATCTTCCCCGGACTTCAGTAGCGGATCCAGGGGAAGGCGATGGGGGCAATCGGCACCCCCTCTCAAACCAAGTTAAATATATATAAAGATTATAAAAACATTCATTTATTCATTTATTTTTCATAGAAATTTAGTCAATCGGCCCTCTCTCTTGACGATGCTGGATCCTGCTGTATCCGCCACTGCCGGACTTTTTCTCATTGCACCATCACCTGCAATGTCAGCTTCTCCAGATCATCTCTACGCACCACATGATCAAAGTAAGCGGTGATTTTTTCGGTCACTTCGAGCCTACTTGTAACGTGCAGCTATCTATGAATATATTCCATCGTTCTTCTTGTGGTCCGGGGTATTCAGATCGGGATTCAGATCCATATGGAAAAATGAAGAGTACCATCGTTTTAAAAACCTTATCCTTTATCCATGATGATGTTGTGATTTTCCATACTTTGGTGAAATTTGTCATTGCTTCCTTGGTCATGGCTGGCTGACCTTTTTTTCATTTAAAAACAGCAAATCCTGTATAAAAGGTATATTTAAAATCCCTAAAAAGGGCTACATCACAAATACATAACTAGTTTTCGACTGGTTTACCAGCCATCATCAGTGCTTACCTAAAATGAATATAACCAGAAAAAATAATGAAAAGATTGAAATTTTGACTACGGTTAAAAAAGCTGTCGGTTATACTCACGTAAAGTTGATACATCCTAACCACCAAAACTTGTATCAAGAAGTTGATACATGTTGAAACATGTATCAACTTTACGTGAGTATAACCGACAGCTTATTTAACCGTAGTCAAAATTTCAATCTTTGCATTATTTTATCTGGTTATATTCATTTTAGGTAAGCACTGATGATGACTGGTAAACCAGTCGAAAACTAGTTATGTATTTGTGATGTAGCCCTTTTTAGGGATTTTAAATATATCTTTTATACAGGATTTGCTGTTTTTGTATTACATGGTATACAGCCAACTGCAGGAAAACTTTTTCCTTGTGGATTTTTTTCATTTCTTTGGTGCATTCTCCGGAATTGGTTATGAGGGTGCCCAAATTATTCTTCTTAACGTGCCCTATTAAGTCCCCTTGACGTTGGCGATTAACAGAGCGAAACTGTTTCTGTCTCGAGCTATTCTAAATAGTTGTTCTGCTTTCTTTATTCCTGCCCACTCCCTCATATTCTTCAACCAAGAGGCCTGCTTTCTACCAATTCCTCTGCGTCCTTCGATTTTACTCATCATAATAAGTTGCTCAAAATAGAAATGCTCAAGATAGAGCACAATGGACAAAAATGAGGGAGGCCTTTGTCCAGCAGTGGACGCAAAAGGCTCGATGATGATGATGAATAAGTTGAAGAATATTATACCGGTCTCCCCTTACTTCTTCTTCAGGTGCCATCTCCGCTACGGAGGTGGGCAATCATCATAGCTATTTTAATCTTTGAGGCAGTAGCTCTAAATAGTTGTTTTGAGCTACATCTAAACCATTCTCTCAGGTTCTTCAGCCATGAAATTCGTCTTCTTCCGATGCTTCTTCTGCCATCTATCTTTCCTTGTATTATGAGTCGTAGGATGCCATACTTCTCGCCCCGCATCACATGTTCGAGATACTGTAGCTTTCTTTCTTTAATTGTAAGTTCAACTTCCTTCTCTTTACCTATTCTTTTCAGTATTTCATTGTTCGTAACTCTATCTACCCAGGAAACCCTCATAATTCTTCTATAGGTCCACATTTCAAAGGCGTTAAGTCGTCTCATTGTCTCTACATTTAACGTCCATGATTCCACTCCATAATATAGTACACTGTAGACGTAACATTTTGTTAGACGTACTTTAAGAGCTAATGTTAAATCTTTGCTACATAGGACCTTTTTCATTTTTATAAAATTAGAACGTGCTTTTTCGATTCTGACTTTTATTTCTGTAGTGTAGTCATTATTTTCTGTTATAAGTGTTCCTAGGTAAGTGTACTTTTTTACTCTATCGATCTGCTGGCCCTCTGCTATCAAGATTTCGTTAGTATTATGGTTGTTTTTACTAATTTTCATAAACTTCGTCTTTTTGATATTGAGAGAGAGTCCGTACTCCCTACTACACCTTACTATTTTACTCATGAATCTTTGCAGGTCTTGTAAACTATGGGCTATTATTACTGTATCATCTGCATATCTGATGTTATTAACTAAGACTCCATTTACTCTTATGCCGACTGTTTCATCTTCCAGAGTTTCTCGCATTACCTCTTCAGAATAAGCGTTAAATAATAGAGGTGATAGTATGCAGCCTTGCCTGACTCCTCTCTTTATTTCCATTTCTTCAGATGTTTCCTTTTTAATTCTTACTATTGCTTGCTGATTGTAATAGAGGTGTGTTATTAGTCTTAAATCTCTTTCATCTAGGTTTTTATTTTTTAGGATTTCCATGAGTCGATCATGTTTTACTTTATCAAACGCTTTATTGTAGTCTATAAAACAGACGTAAAGAGGATGGTTAACATCCAAACATCTCTGTGTCAGCACGTTGAATGCCTCTCTGGTATCCATGGGCCGATGCCACATTATGCGTTTTGACCGGATGGGGTGAAAACGCATCCGTTTCCAACGCAACCGGACCGACCTGTCACACTATGCGTTTAGTCTGGTGCAGTTTGTAAGCGCGTACCGATGACTCAAAACGCATCCGTTTCCAACGCAACCGGACCGATCTGTCACACTATGCGTTTTCACTGGATGCGGCGGAAACGCATCCGGTCAAAACGCATAATCTGACATCGGCCGTACCATTGCAAAATAGGCCATCTTTCTATATTTAATGTTATCAAGCAGCTCGCGGGTAGCATTTGCTCTCTTAAGGACTGCCACATTTTCCAGTATAGCCGTCCATGGTATTTTCAGTGTACGTCTGTGCAGCCACATTTCAAAGGCTTCCAAACGATTAATGGCGGATATTTTTAATGCCCATGCTTCGACACCATATATATGAGGACTGACCAAATTAACATTTAATCATGCGCTTTCGAAGTTGAAGTTGCAAGTTATCATTACAGAAGAATGACCTCATTTTTAAAGATGTCGTGCGTTCTATCTCTATTCGATATTTTATCTCTTTATCTGGATCTAGTTGTTCAGTAATATGACAACCAAGATATTTAAAACTGGGTACTCTTTGAATTATATGACCATCAACATATAACCGTGAATCTTGATGGGTCAAACGGCTAAATACCATGTATTTTAAAAAATGAATAACCATTTAAAATTTCATTGCAACACGAACCTACAGCCGCATCATTATTCCAGTTCAATTAGAGAGTGCAGCAAGCCCCTCTACCGGTTTCGAAACTTATTAGTCTCTCATCAGGTGGCACATATGCTGCTCTCTCTGACCCAACTAGGACAAACCTCGGCGTGCAGTCACGGATTGCAACGAACGAAATGGCAGGGATGCCCTAGCGGCAATTGCTACCATGTATTTTGTTTTTGAACAGTTTATGTTTAGGCCAAACTCTCTTCTCAGTGTCTCAATGGCATTTAAAAGGCATTGTAATCCATTCATATCATCACTTAAAATAACTGTATGTCTGTACATCTGATTGTATTTATCAGAATTCCAGAAACTTTCACACTCCATTCCAAATTATGTAGCGCTTCTTTAAATATTCTATTTGAATACAGATTGAATAAAAGTGGGGACAGTATAATACAACCCTGTCTGACACCTCGTTGTATTTTACATATTTCTGTTGATTTTCCATTTATGCAATCTGTCGCTGTTTGACACCAGTATAATTTTTCTATGATTCGTACGTCTTGATTATCAACTCCTTTATCCTTTAATATTATAATTAATTTGTGATGCTGTACACGATCAAAGGCCTTTTCATAGTTAATAAATACAGCAAAGACGTCTTTCCTTTGATCTCGACATTTCTGCAATAATAGATACCTACATTTAGTGCAACGAGTGCGTCCCGGGCTCCCAGTCCATTTCTGAAGCCAAATTGTGTTTCATCTTGGTCTTCTTTAAATTTATCTCTGATTCTACTGTGGATGATAATACGTAGAAATATTTTCAAAGTGTTGCTCATAAGGCGCCCAAATACATAAATTGATTTATCACTTCGATGACATTGATTCCGACAATGTCTGGCTGGTTGTTATTTCTTCTATTTATGATCATAATCTTTGTTTTAATTTATTTATGAATAGCCCTACTTACAATGTCATATATTCCTTGTCATAGATTACAATGTCCCTTCGCCTTGTTTTCATCACCATCGATTTCGTCTACTGGGTTCTTTTTTACTGCAGTAATTCTTTCTTGTCTATTCTTTTTTGATTTTCTAAATATTGCAGTTTTGTAATTTTTTTTTTAAATCCTCTGGCAATCATTTATTTATTGCTTATTCTTATTTTTTATTAGACCTTCTTTGCCTGAAGCAAAATACTTAACCAATATTGATTATGTTAATTAAAACTATACACACCTTCTTTTATTTATTGATTTCGTATGGCTAATAATTTTAGAACCAGTTAATAAAGATTTATGGACTTATTTTTTTAAGTCCGAATGACGCCTGTATCTGAATTTACGCTTTCGCAAACAATTTAGCAATGAACTAATAAGTCAACACCAACGTATAATAGTTTAGTATCTATTATTACCTATTTTTGTTTGAAGATAATCATTGGATTGCTGGTTCTATTAGTAATAGCTAATTTTACATATGTTGCTAATTTAGACATTAATTTGTTAAAGTGATATACGCAAAAAATCTACGTCTCAGTAATGCCTGTTACAATTTAGATCAGTGTTTCTCAAACCTCTTTGTCCCCTAAACTAACTTATATTTATTTTTGGTTTCTATGGATCCCCTAATGTCGATTTTTTCAAAATTTATTCCATGTTTTTTTACGAAAAAAACAACTTATTCACTACCTTGAAACGTATTTTTGTTTACTGATACATTCCTTCCCAACTTGATGATTTATGTATTTATTTATTTGATTTTTTATTCGTTTTTATTCCTTATTATAAAGGATATTCTAACGGTATCTATTCTAAAAATATCTACTAAAAATGTATATATCTACTACAATATTAGCATAATTATTTATACAGGGTGTGCAAAATTTTTTTTGTACCCCCTGTATAAATAAGTATGTTAATGTATATAATGTTATATAATGTGTATAATGTTACTGAATATAGAATTAAATAACCTTTCAAATGAGCTATCAGACGACCCCTACTCCCATTCAAAAAAATCATCGATTACGTCATCACGCCCAGATGGATGACGTCACTAGTATTATATATGCCAAAAAGTCCTAATTTAAAAATAAAAATCGACCTGTCTGAGGATTTCTCTTCAAATTTGCCCATTCTCGAGATAATGAATTTATGCAAACTCAAACGTCTTCACTTATACTACAGTGTCGCGCCCGCTTGATTAGCAATTAAAAAAAAGGGGTTTTCGATATTGTATTGCAAAAAACTCTTTGGGATTTCATCAATCGATGTTTAAAGAATATCTACCTACCTTGGAAACATTGAAATTTTTAGTTAAATGTCCGATTCAGGGTTAAAAATGACCGATTTCGCAATTTTTAATCGCTTAATATGTCAAAAGCTATTAACCTAAGGGAAAAATTACTAAAGACCTTTTCTGTTTGGAATGATTCAAAAAACCAAAAAACTTTATTCGATGCAAAAAAAAAATAATTTTAGGAAATAACCTTAATCTTTCCCCTCGCCTGGCAAGGTCTTATGCTCTTCAGAATCGCCTGTCATCGTACACATTTCTTCTAAATGAATTACTCAAACACATACTTAAATTCAAACTTTACAGGAAAAAGTTCATTTTACCCCCAAACTATGCACTTTTCGATTCACCTGGTAGATACACGTGCAGGGCTGATGCCTGCCAGGTCATGGTTTTTAGCCTTGGTGTGCTATGAATTATCACTATACAAATTTCTAACCGTACAGGAAGACTGTTACTCGGAGGGTTCACTAGCTCTTAGACTATATATCTGTGTTACTTGTGAAAAGGGTGTTATGTGCCAAAATCGCATTTTCGAGAAAACGTAATTGAATGTTTCACAATTTTTCCAGAATCTAGATATTGATGAAATGTCAGTTTTAAAGCTTCAAAATTTGGGCAGTACTTTTTTATTTAATATGGAAATGTTTTTGTTTTGTTTATTAATAATTATAACCTCTATTTTAACAATTTTTTTAAATTGTCTGTACTTAGTGCATTTTACACTAATTCCATTAGTGTAGAATGTGTTAAGTGTTTTAACAATACCTCAAAATGTTGGCAATTTTATGCTAATTTGCCCCGTTAGAGCTTAAAGAATTATATGTAAACAATAAATTATACTTTTTTCATAAATCTTTTTATTAGAACAATATACATCGGTAAAAAATAATATGAAATTAAGAACACAACATAAAATGAATACTAAATTAATACAAAATATGTTTCTACAAAAACGAATAAAGGATTACTACATACATACATAGGTAATTATGTTCTGAAAATTTTTTTACTAAGCAACAACATTTTTGTTTAATTTAGTAGTATTTTGTACTTTGACAACGACGCCCGATTTGTAGGGTAATAATAAAAAATTATTTTTTTCAATTTAATTGTGGCTTATTTCCCATCTAAATAGTTAATTATGTAATATGTATGTAACTTGGATCTTGATCTGAATCATCGGATTCGAAAATTTTTCTATATTCCTCAGGAATTGAGGGTGGAGGACTCGATTCTAAAAAATACAGTATCGAATACACCGTATCGAATTTAGTGGAAATACGCAATGGGTTTTAGTGACAAAAGAGTTAAAAGTAAATGAATAACCCGAAATATGAATTAATCGCCTGTGAAAAATGTGCTAAGTACAAAAATATGTACATAACTCACATTACACAAATATTTAAGTGACAGAAAATTTGTGCAAAGCGGGCTAAGAAATCTTGACTCGCTTTTCACAGGTACAAGTTGCATTTTGAAGTTTCAACCCATGATTTACAGTGGAATATTGACCCTAATAATAGCGATATCACTTAGCCCATTAGACACAAATATAGAGAAAAAAATTAGCTTTCTGGTGATGCCCTTAGCTCGAAATTCACAAATTTGCACTTAACACACTTTTCACAGGTGACACAGATATGTATCTTGTAAATAGACAGAAAAATATAAGCTAAAAATAAGAACTGAATAACACTATGTTTGGTTGTAAATCAAGCTTAAAGTATCGTTTAGATTGTTAAGCAAACAATACCCTGATAATAATATTATCTACTAAATATTTCGTTAAATATTCCTTTGATATTATTTTTTTATCCATTTATCTATTTTATCATTTCTCTCCATTCTCCTACGCAATTGTCTTGACTGATTTTTCCATAATCTGTGATATACATATAAGCCAAAGAGTTTTTTATTGTCTTGTTTAATCACGGCTAAATACAATAATGCTCTTTTAGCTACAGTCGCATTCTCACAATTTAAAGCTAAATTGGGAAAAACACGCAAAAGAGTTATTTTAATTTTTACTTGTTGTCATTATGTGTCATTTGCTTAACGAATCATTAAGATTCACTCTATAATTTTAATGCCGACTTGCTCTTAATAAAAATTACCATTAAAAGATGGGAAATGTTAAAAACACTGTCGAAGGAAACAAATTTTCTTAATGTTGTTCTGAAGCTATTTTCTTGTGGCATTTTTACAATTTTAACTATTTATAATGGGAAATAAGCCACAATATTATTAAAAAATGATTTTTATTAACGTTTCGACGCCCAAATCGGGTGCCGTTGTCAAAATACAAAATACTACTAACAGAAACAAAAATGTTGTTGCTTAGTAAAAAAATTCTTCTAATAATTTATTTAATTTGACTCATTTATATCGGCAATTCAGATACATATGATACATTTTAAAGTAGAAGACTTTAAAATGATATTGCCAATATTTATGAGTTGCGTTCCTGGGAATTTAATTAATTTAATTTAATTTTCTTAGTATAATACGGAACTACTTATACATTAGGAACTATGTACTTATACTTATTATACTATAAAAAAACAAATATGTCTAGATTGAGATAAATATATATTTTTACATATTATTATACACTATTTCACATCAACAGTAAACAAAGAAAATTTACAAAATGCACAAGGAAAGAATTTTCCTGTAGCTGTATACCATCCATGACAAAAAATTTTAAAAAATGTATAGACCAGGAGAATCTGTTTTGAGGCGGATGTGAGAGGTGGCATTCGGATTTTTGCAGTTAAAGTTAGGTGACTTCAATAATTATAATTGACTACGCTCCTTCTCAAATATGCCCGGAACATTAATAAAAAAATTTAAATATGTACAAATCTCGAAAAATATCGATTTTTTTCTTCTTTCATTGCTTATAACTTTAAAACGATTCATTTTGGAACAAAGTCGTAGGAAAGAAAATAAAGATAATTGCATTTTGTATAATATACGACTGGTTTAAAATGTCTTAAATTATTACCCTTTCTGCAAAGTAGCAATAAATAGAAAATAACGGGACAAAAAGACTGTTTTTATTCAATGTTTTTCAACCACTTTGGTTGCACTTAGAACCTTCATAATTCGCTTAGAAAATTCTTACAATATACTTAAACCGTCCGCCAAATTTCATTAAAATCGACCTAATAGACTTTGCATAATAATTTTGTAATCTAAATTTTTTTTAAATTTAAATTTTTTAAAAACTTTCTGAACAAAAAGTAGACTATTTAGAAGTTTGCTATTTTTTTTTATATATACAGGGTGTCCCGAAAAGATTGGTCATAAATTATACCACACATTCTGGGGTCAAAAATAGTTCGATTGAACCTAACTTACCTTAGTACAAATGTGCTCATAAAAAAAGTTATAGCCCTTTGAAGTTACAAAATGAAAATCGATTTTTTTCAATATATCGAAAACTGTTAGAGATTTTTTTTGAAAATGGGCATGTATCATTGTTACGGCAGGAACATCTTAAAACAAAATTATAGTGAAATTTGTCCACCCCATAAAAATTTTATGGGAGTTTTGTTCCCTTAAACCCCCCCAAACTTTTGTGTACGTTCCAATTTAATTATTATTGTGGCACCATTAGTTAAACACACTATTTTTAAAACATTTTTGCCTCTTAGGACTTTTTCGAGAAGCCAGTGTTTATCGAGATATTTTGAATATTTATCGAGTCCATCACATATTTTTATATGGTTAGTACGATTATAGGGACCTGTTAATAATCTGAAAATGTATTTATAATTTACATTTTTAGGTATATTTTGAAAAAGAAGCCACATCTCGATAAAAGGTGATTTATCAAAAAAAGACTAAGAGACAAAAAATTTTTAAAAACACTGTGTTTAACTAATAGTACCACAATAATAGTTTAATTGGAACGTACACAAACATTTGGGGGGTTTAAAGGAACAAAACTCCCATACAAATTTTATGTAAATATATTAAAAAAGAAGCTGCATCTCGATAAAAACTCACTTATCGAAAAAATACTAAGAGGCAAAAAAGTTTTAAAAACGTTGTGTATAACTAATGGTACCACAATAATGAATTAATTGGAACGTACACAAAAGTTTGGGGGGTTAAGGGATCAAAACCCCCATAAAATTTTTATGGGGTGGACAAATCTCACTATAATTTTGTTTTAAAATGATCCTGCCATAATAATGATTCATGTCCATTTTCAATAAAAAATCTTTAATAGTTTTCGATCTATTGAAAAAAATCGATTTTCATTTTGTAACTTCAAAGGGCTATAACTTTTTTTATGGGCACATTTGTACTAAGGTAAGTTATGTTCAATCGAACTATTTTTGACTCCAGAATGTGTGGTATAATTTATGACCAATCTTTTTGGGACACCCTGTATAACTAGGTTCTCTACCTATCTAATACACTTTACATAATTAAAATCGGATTATTTAAGCGGCCCCAGCACTGTTTTAAAGTTACATATAAACAATGTTTTAGCTTATAAACAAATACAGTGAGGAAGTTTGAGTTGGAATAATTAATTTTATTGAGAATGGGAGACTCTGGAGATAAATCCCGAAATAGATCGATTTTTATTTTTAAATTATAATTTTTTGGCATAAATATCTTACTATGTAGTGATGTCATCCATCTGGGTGTGATGACGTAATCTAAATATTGGAATTAATTTAATTCAATTTTTTTTAATTCAAACCCTGTATAAACAATTATGTTAATGTTTATATTAATGAATACAAAATTGAATAGCCTTTCGATTGAGCTATCGCACGGCACCTATTCTCATTTAAAAAAATTATCGATTACGTCACCACGCTCAGATGGATGACGTCACTAGCATGATATACACTCAGGCGCAAAGAAATCGATCCACTTAAAAATTTGGTCAATTTGATGTCACGAATTTCCTAAACCCGTTGTCTGATTTAAGTGATTTTTTTACCATGTTATAGCCTTATTCATTAACAATATCACTGTAATAATATTGTTGCTAGACAGGTAAACTGTACTTGTATACTGGATGTACGAATCAAACTGTGTTTTTTTCTCAAAGTTCGCTTCACCCTGTGGACTATTCTTAGTCGTGTCGCCAGGGGGGTACAACGGCCTCCTTAATTCAGATGGACTTACCCAAGTTTTTTTTTATATATTTTGACCCGTAGAATACGAATTTTTTGGGTAACAGTTGATCCGGATGTCGATAAGATTGTTATAGACAAAGAACTTGAGGAATTATATAACAGCGATTTCTCGCAAAACAAAACATACTTTTGTATTGTTTGGGTCATTTTAAGCAAAAAATCTTCCTACAAGTTTTTTCGTAGAATGCATAGTTTTCGAGATAACCGCGGTTGAACTTTCAAAAAATCGAAAAATGGCAATTTTTGAACCCGAATAACTTTTGATTACAAAATAAAGTAGCAATTCTGCTTACCGCTACCTGCATTATTTGCATTGCTAAAAATTAATTTTTTTACTGCTGAACAAAGCTATAAACACATAGTGTTTCCCGTGCCTAATACATACGTTTTAACGCATGCTACGTAGAAATTGCCTCGCTTGCACTTGTAGCTACCCTACCTACTCGTTAAATTTTAAATGAGAAATCATTGAAAACATCACTCACGCACTAGGTGTTTATAGCTTTGTTTACCAATAAAATAATAAATTTTTAGCAATGCAAATAATCAAAACCGATATAATTTGACTTAAACTTTCAAATGCGGTAAGCAGAATTGCTACTTTATTTTTTAATCAAAAGTTATTCGGGTTCAAAAATTGCAATTTTTCGATTTTTTTAAAGTTCAACCGCGGTTATCTCGAAAACTATGCATCCTTCGAAAAAACTTGTCAGAGTATTTTTTGCCTACAATGACCCAAAAAATACAAAAAGATGTTTTGTTTTGCGAGAAATCACTGTTATGTAATTCCTCAAGTTCTTTGTCTATAACAATCTTATCGACATCCGGATCAACTGTTACCCAAAAAATTCGTATTCTACGGGTAAAAATAAATAAAAAAAACTTGGGTAACTCCATCTGAATTAAGGAGGCCGTTGTACCCCCCCTGGCGACAGGACTATCTAGAATTTATAAAATACGGAAATTAAAACCCAACTATAGCCTCAGGTCTTCTTAACATTCCGTTTTTAGATTCATTCGCTTGTGTTGGATAATATAATAGTTAGGTACTTTAACAACTGGCCATGTTCGTCATCAGTACAGGGTGTTTCTAAATACTTAGTCTACTTTTTCTTCAGAAAGTTTTTATAAAATTTGAACTTTTTGAAAAAAATTTAGATTGCAAAATTATTCTGCAAAATCTATAGGGTTGATTTTAATGAAATTTGGTGAACGATTTAAGTATGTTGTAAGAATTTTCTAAGCGAATTCCGAAAGTTCTCAGTGCAACCAAAGTGGTTGAAAAACATTGAATAAAAACAGGCTTATTTTGCCCCCTTATTTTGTATTTATTGCTATTTTGCAGAAAGGGTAATAATTTAAGACATTTTTAACCAGTCGTTTATCATACAAAATTCAATTATCTTTATTTTATTTCTCTACGACTTTGTTCCGAAATGAATCGTTTTAAAGTTATAATCAAAGAAAGTATAGATCAAAAAACGATCAAAAGCCAGAGATAGAAATACCTAGAACATCTGGAAGTGCTATAGGAAAACTAGGCACTAAAGGCACTATATTTTTTAACCTTCTATACGTACATTTTTTGTGAACTTTGTTGTACTTACATTTTTGGTTAGTCTCTAATATTACGTACCTGAAAATAAAAAGATATATAAATAACAAGTTTTTGTTTGTTGTAATAAAATACATAATTTTGAGAATCATATATATAATGGGTAAACAACCACAGGTTCGTTCCTATGTCTTGATTCGTATAATCAGAATCAGCGATAGGTACTTGGACAAAATTTTACACAGTACTCTTTACAAACCTCTTTTTGAACGAACATGGTGACAAAAACCTTTAAGCATATACTTTTTGGACATACTTTAAGCCATTACCTATGAGCTTCGAGCTATAAATAAGTCTGTTATAATTTCAACAATTTACATTTTTGTAACTTCGGTAATCCCAATTATAAAAATTAGAGATAAAACATATTAATTAATCAATCAACTGTCACTTTTATAAGAAAATTGTCCTTGTACCAATGTAAATTCAATGGTAATTACTTTTTTTATTTATTAGGACAATGCACCTAATCCTATGATTAACCCACATTTTATATTTAACATAATCTGCTACTTTACTGCCTTAGGTATCCCCAATGGTTTACGTTAGAATCTATAGTACATTCTTTCACGGTTTTTGCTGTAAATTTTAAATAACCACTTGGATTGACATGAAATTTGGCATATGCATAGCTAACATGTCAAAGAAAAAAAGTGATAAAGTGCCGATGTGTGCTTTTGCCCTGGGGGGTGAGTTTCACCCCATCTCGGGGGTGAAAATATATATGTCCAAGATAAGTCCCGAAATGGATAAACTGGCTAATTTTAAGCAACTTTTGTTCTATAGAGTTTTTCCACCAAATCAATACTTTTCGAGTTATTTTCAAGTGAATATGTTAATTTTTCAACAAAATAACCACATTTTTTGACGGTTTTTCGCAAATAACTCAAAACGTAAGCATTTTGTCGAAAAAAATATTCTAAGCAAAACTGTAGCCTATGAAAAAGTGAAAAAACGGTGTATATATTTAGGTCTCTATACATAGCAAAAGCAGAGTTATAGCTAATGAAAAGTAGGTTCATATTCGAAACATTCCAAATAGAATACCTAATTCAATTTGAAATATCCAAATAATGAAGCATTCTTGGGGAACACACATTACAACTTTTTTAAAGTGTTTCAAAAAAGCTTTATTTCTGTTTTTATAAAAAAAATTCTAGCATCAAATTTAAGCAAGTTACGCTCAAAATAATGTTGGTCCCTTTTGTCTTGGCAAAAAAAAAATCACGAAGATCACCCCCCAATTAGCAACTTAAATGAAATTAATCGTTACCGTTTCACAAGTTACTTTACTTATGTTGTGTTTATATAATCTGTAAGTTTCATCGATTCAAAGTGCTTATTTTTGAAAAAATTTGGTTTTAAAGTAAAATTTTTAAAAATTTGAATTTTGAAAAAAATGCTTTTTTTTCAAAATAACTTAAAAAAATTGTTAGAGATACCAAAAATCTTGAACAATAAAAAAAGTCGGCTTTACTTTTCTGAATATTTTGTATTTTTTTGTTTTTCTGTAAGACAAAAATTGGTTAAGATTCGGTGTTTCTAAATTTGCATACACTCGTGATAAATGACTCGTTCAAGCCCTTTTAACTACAGCTCTTTCAAAAAAAGGACCTTGAACCGATTAAACTTACAGATCATATTATGATCAATACATACGCGAGTAAAAAACTTGTGAAGTAGTAACAATTAAGTTCATTTGAAATGCTAACTAGGGGGTGATTTTCCCGATTTCTTACCAAAAAAAAGGGACCAACTTTATTTTGAGCGTAACTTGTTTACTTTTGAGGCCTAAATTAAAAAAAAAACAAAAATAAGCATTTTTTAAACACTTTAAAAAAGTTAAAATGAGTTTTCCCCAAAAAAGTGCTTCGTTTTTTGGTTATGGCACGTTAAAATATTCGATTTGGAATTTGACGAATATGAACCTATTTTTCATTAGCTATAACTCTGCTTCTACTAGGTACAGTGACCTAATATATACACCATGTTTTTCACATTTTTACGTGCTATATTTTTGATATCAATTTTTTTTCGACCAACTTACTTTTTTAGTTATTTGCGAAAAACCGCCTGAAAACGTGGTTATTTTGTAGAAAAATTAACATATTCACTCGCAAATAACTCGAAAACTTTATAGAACAAAAGTTGCTTAGAATTTGGCATTTTATCCATTTCCGGACTTATTTCGAACATATATTTTTCACCCCCAAAAGGGGGTGAAAGTCACCCCTAGGACAAAAGCACACATCGGCACAATATCACTTTTTTCTTTGACTTGTTAGCTATGTGTATGCCAAATTTCATGTCAATCCAAGGGGTTCTTTAAAATTTAGAGGTTTTGGAATATTTTACCTTTAAAGAACGGACTACTACTTGAATCTAGTAATTATTGCTGCACTCTTCATTGTTGTGGCTTGTGGCTAGGTTTACTGCCCAAATTTAAACTGCCATTTATAATTTTTTCACTATCACATCAGCTCGAAAGGTTTGGTACGTTTGAGTATGCGGTCTTGATTATCTAGCAATTCTATAGCCATAACTATCTTAGCCATGGTGCCTAATGTATGCTGATGATGTAGTGTTAATATAAAATAGCGAAAGAGACTTTTTATAACAAAAACTGGAACAGTGGAGACAAGCTCTGGAGGAAAAAGGTTTAAAACTTAGTAGGATAAAAACAGAGTATTTAGAACGTTCATTTAAAGATGGACTACAAATAAAATGGTATCTTTGGATGGTGAAATGATTCTGAAAAGCAATAGTTTTAAGTACCTAGGATCGGTATTACAAAGTAATGGAGAAATATATGAAGATGCATGCAGTAGAATTAGGGCTGGATGGATGAAGTGGAAAGAAGCGAGTGGTGTGTTGTGTGACAGAAAAATTCCAACGAAGCTGAAGGGAAAATTCTATAAAACAACCATAAGACCGGCTATGATGTACGGAACTGAATGTTGGGCAGTGAAAAAGAAAGAGGAACAACGAATGCTATTGGCGGAAATGCGAATGCTTAGATGGATGAGTGGAGTGACAAAGAAGGATAAAATTAGAAATGAGTTTATTAGGGGAAGTCACACTGTGGCACCAATTGATGCCAAAATGAGAGAGCATAGGTTAAGATGGTTTGGTCATGTTCAACGTCGAGACGTTAATCACCCAATACGAAGAATAGCTGAAGTGCAGATTCCTGGAAGGAGTAGGAGAGGAAGAAAAAAGAAGACCTGGGGGGAGACGTTAAGGCAGGATATGTTGGTAAAGGGGATTAACATTGATATGACCCAAGATAGAATTTTGTGGAGAAATGCAATTAAGGAAGCCGACCTTGCATAGGGATAAGGCAAAGAGTATGATGATGATGATGTATAATTTCTAAATTCATTTCTACAATAGAAATCTAAATTGATGTTTTGAAACTTCGTCAAATCTTTTGCAAACTCTGTATACCAGCGGTGCTCAAAGCGTCGATCGCGATCGACCGGTCGATCGCCAAAGTTTTTGAAGTCGATCACGATTCACTAAAAAAATACAAATGGGAAAAGACGGGGGACTGTGCTGACTCACCACACTTGCTGACTCCTTTGTCAAAAAATTGAAATTATTGATTGATCAAAGGAAGAGAAAGGAGTTAAACAACATTCCATTGTTGGAAAAAGTTATTTATTATGAGATGGAGCTGCAAGCAGTTCGTAGAGACTTTGAAAGAAGCTTCGCTAATTTTTAAAAACAGACAGATATTGTAACATTCATGTCTAATCCATTTTCTTGTGAAGACGTGGAAAAAATTGCCACTGAAATATCCGTTACTTTCAATATAGAGATCATTTCCGTCCAAATAATTGAGGTACTGAAAATAAAAGTCCAGAGCGACCGATATGAAATTTTGGTCTTTCATATCCCCTGACAAATATCCCTCTTTGAGGCAAGTAGCTCTTCAGCTCACACCATTCTTCGGATCAAAGTACCTGTGTGAGAGTCTGCCTTTTCCCAAATTGAAGGTGTTAAAATTAAAGTGTCGTAATCGGCTAACTGGCGAACATCTATCATCAAGCTTGCTTTTGGCTTGGCAATTACCTACCATCATATATGAAAAACTTGTTAATTATGCAGTGCCATGCATCAACATCCAAATAAAATCAAGATGAAAAACATTTCTGTAATTACAACTCTAAGTAGTTACAACTTTTTATCAAATAGAAATGTGCAATAAAGATTTTTATTTTCAAAATTGCTGTTTTTCCTAGCAGTCGATCGCTGGAGGCTTGCAGTTTATGTGGTAGATCCCTTGCAGTAAAAGTCTGAGCACCACTGCTGTATACGTTCAAGTCCGAAAAAATATTTAAAAGTTCACCTTTTTTGTTGTTGTGACTAAGTGTTGTTGACCTTAGCATATTACATGAAATATGGTGTTATTTATACCGAGTTCCCCCATTTTGTGTTCCTTCCATTACGAAACAGTCAATTTCATAGACAATTAACGGGTCAATTAAGTATTGCTAAAGAATAAGAATAAATTACTAAAGTTGTTTGACTTGGATTAAAACATCGCATGCTTCATCCCACGGATATCATAATTGCGAATTTCACCTGGGCATGATGTCATTTCTATATAAGTTCAAGCAGAACTTATTTGGACACGTTCGACATTAAGTATTATATTGACGAATATGTTAAATTACTTTGTTTTATGCTTAAATCAACACTAATTAGTTAGTCGCTTTATACTTTTACTTTTTATAGTTAAAAGATGATTTTTACGTCATTCTGAAATACACTGGCACGAAAAAAATGGGATCACACACTTTTAGTATTCAGCATTCAAGCTAGTAGGCTATTGATTATATTCAAAATAAGATATCTAAAAGGTACTACAACGTTAACGGGGTTTTATTATTTCATATGGTCAATGAACTACAACGTTAACGGGGTTTTATTATTTCATATGGTCAATGGACATCTATATATGAAAAAACCGCGGAGTGCTACCATTTAAAGGGGTGCGTTTTTGATAAATGGGTGAATTAGTCCCTGGACACAGGTTACATTAGGGTGAGTTCTATGCACTTTTGGTACAAACAGATCTACATAAAAATTGTTCCTGGTTAAATGTCCTATCTAAATATAACTTTTTAAAGTCAATGATACATTTTTTTACAAAAATATATTCAAAAGAAAAAGCACAAAGAAACCCAAAAGAAAGAAATTTTGTTTTTTGTCCCATAACTTTTGTCCACGAGGATATAGGTATAGACATTGCTTTACAAAAAAAACCTAGGTATTTCTTCTTTAAAATGTTGTTTAGTAGAGGCAATTAGGATTTATAGTTTTCGAGATATGATTTTTCAAAGTTCGCCACTCACAGCAATTTTGGGCAATTTTCCTTGTTATTTCGCAAATATTGTTCCTCATTCCGCAAATATTGTTCCAGACCATTTTAAAGGTAATTGATATCTATTCCTACTACGTGTACCATTGTATACACCTAAAGTTACGTAGAAAAAAGTTACAGAACAATATTTGCGAAATAACAAGGAAAATTGCCCAAAATTGCTGTGAGTGGCGAACTTTGAAAAATCATATTTCGAAAACTGTAAATCCGAATGACCTCTACCAAACATTATTTTAAAGACAAAACATGTAAGTTTTTTTTTCTGTAAAGCAATGTCTATACCTATATCCTCGTGGACAAAAGTTATGGGACAAAAAACAACATTTCTTTCCTTTGGGTTTCTTTGTGCTTTTTCTTTTGAATATATTTTTGTAAAAAAAAGTATCTTTGACTTTAAAAAGTTATATTTAGATAGGAAATTTAGCCAGGAACAATTTTTATGTAGACGTGTTTGTACCAAAAGTGCATAGAACTCACCCTAATGTAACCTATGACCAGGAACTAATTCACCCATTTCTCAAAAACGAATCCCTTTAAATGGTAGCACTCCGCGGCTTTTTCATATATAGACATTCATTGACCATATGAAATAATAAAACCCCGTTAACGTTGTAGTTCCTTATATAGTACATAATCAATAGCCTATAGCTTGGACAAAATGGATGTCTGATGAGATAGTGGATATTATGATGGATGAGAGACGTAAATTCAAGAATAAAAAGGCAGAGAAATACCAGCAGTTCCACAAAATCAAGAACAAAAATTATAAAAGCCAAAGAAAAATGGTTTTTCAACGAATGCAGAAAATACAACAACAAATATAAGTAAATACAACAAAAAATACAATATGCAAAAGAATAAAGTCAATGACAAATAAGAACAATTGAGGGGATTAGATGCTAAGGGGTACACGCGACAAAATATTGTAAACTGAGTTAAGTGCACAAAATCATACTAGATCAGCGATACTCAACCTTTTTCTTTCCTGGGCCACATAGTAGCTATTGCCACAGCTTGCGGGCCGCAATCAAGATGAAGTTGTATACAGGGTGTTTCATTGGGAAACGGAGATACTTGAATGGTGAATAGAGATAAATGAGGCGGTTCTAGACATACTAAATTTATTGCTCCACCGACTTTATAACCGAGTTACAAGGTGTTTTATCGATTTTGCCCATTTCTTTCTGGACCCATAACTTTAGAACCCCCTTGTATATTTTTTTGATATTTGGTACAGATATGTCACATGTAGAACCCAAACCACCCAACTACTAATCACAAGAAAAATCCAGGACCGGATTAGACAAAATTATAAATCCATTTTGACCTTGAAACAACACCCTTTATATTGAAATTTTCAAAACCCGTTTGCATATTTGAAAAGATCTTTGATGGAGCTTCCATTTTTTGCGCAGACAATTCAATGATTTTAGTTTTAAAATTATGTCGAAATTTTTAGGAACTCGTACTTTCAAAACAAAAATTTCGATATAATTATTTCAAAATTAATGTCATTTATGCTCTTTTTAAATGTGCAGACGTATTTTGAAAATTTTAATATACAGGGTGTTGTTTCAAGGTCACAATTATTTTACATTTTTTGTTTGTTAATCCGGACCTGAGTTTTTCTTGTGATTACTAAATGGGTCGTTGCAATGTAGTAAATAGGTATTGATTATTTGTAAAATGAGTATTTGTTCATTAACTTTAATAATTTATTATAAAAAGTTATTAATACCTTGTTTTTAATCAGAGTTCTTAAAAATTTTAATATAATATTTAAAATGAAAGTCATTAAATTGTCTGCCTCACTCCCAAACACGCCTCAAACAAATCGGCACACTATCAAATAATTAGAAAAAAAAACGTGAAATTTAACAAATAATTTGATCACAGTGCCCTTTAGTTAGCATTCGGGCCGCATAAAAAACGCTAGAGGGCCGCATGCGGCCCGCGGGCTACAGGTTGAGTATCACTGTACTAGATAGTATTAAAAATTTAGTGGGAAAGAGATACAGGTAAATTAAACTACTGGTGGCGACATATCGCAGGTTCTAGTTTGACTATTTACGAAAAATTTAAAAACAGTTTGCGGCAAACAGGTATAACTTCACTTGTATCCCTTTGCCTGTAAGGTGTTGGATATTATTTTTGGTGATTTGTTTAGTATCTTTGCAAATCAAGTTCTTAAAAAAGTATTCAAAATAAGTGAAATAATAATATAACACAAAATGTACCAAGTAAGTTTTCATAAATAAAAATGTTTAATTTTTACTCAATTTTTCTTTTATTTTAGTTTAAGAGTTTAAGAAATTCGTAAGGTACTTAGGTGGCAAAGAGAAACAAGTGCAAAATTTTAAGCAGAGGGTACAAGTGCGAACGATTTTTTCCAAATTTCAAATATTTTGAATGAAAATAAATAATAACTTTACAAAAGCTTTCACAATTATATAAATAAAAGGTATGTATAAAATTAATTCAATTAAGTTCATAAGTGATTAATTTGCTGTAGAATTTACTATATAAATTTAACTTTGACTTCGTTTTTCTCAATTGAACCATTTTATCACTTGTACCCCTTAGCATCTGACCCCCTCAATTTCAATAAGTCACCCAACAGCATATAAAAGATACCGATGGAAATATAATTATCGTAGAGCCATCAAAGATCTTAGAAACAAGGAAATCCTACATAGAAAATGTATTTGCATCGGACAGGACTGATGATCAACTATATGAAGAAGGAAAAACAGGACCTTCTATTCTTAAATTCGAGATAGAAGATGCCATACCTACGCCATTGCATCACTAAAAAACAAAAGGCATCAAGTCCGGACAATGTACACTGCGAAATACTAAAGATCATAATTATGTAAATCAGAAACAATTATTTGATAATCTAGTTACAGTTTTTAACAATATTATAATATAATGCGGTAAAAGTTTTTTTTTCTTTTCACGAGTTTTTTTCCTGGTTTCCCTCGTGATTTACTATGGAATCTCTAGCGCGAGAATTTTACTGCCACCGTTGCATTTGGTTGTCTTTTTAAAGACAGATCACATGCTATGACTCTTTGTGGCGGATATTCTTGAGTTGGGTTGATTACATGTAATCAAATGAACTATCTTTTAGTAAAGTCGTCCCAGGAACGCAACTCATCAATATTGGCAATATCATTTTAAAGTATTCTACTTTAAAATGTATAATACATGTCTGAATTGCTGATATAAATGAGTCAGATTAAACAAATCATTAGAAGAATTTCTTACAAGCAACAACATTTTTGTTTAATTTAGTATTATTTTGTATTTTGACAACGACACCCGACTTGGGCGTCGAAACGTTAATAAAATCATTTTTTTTTTTTGGAAAATTGTGGCTTATTTTCCGTTGAAAAATAGTTGAATGTATTGCATGCTCTATGCTCACCTCGCCTAGTTAAATTTAGCCTCTGTTATAAAGACTATTAGATTCTTTAGAATCTCAGGAAGATATATTCTTGGTATCAATTGCTGGGAAAACATTAAGATACAGAATATCAAAAGAGCGAATAAAATATCTTTGTAAAATACAGCATATTATACGACAGGGAAGGCATAGGAAACGGGTACGAGATTTAGGACGAACAGGCATCAGCCCATTAGGAAGATATTCTAAAAATAGTAAGATATCTAGCAGTTACCGCCACAAATGCGACTACAATCTTAAAATTGGATTGAAAGACCGACCTGAGGCCTAATAAGAAAAATACTGTCTTTGTCCAAGGCCTCCTATGTAGATCACTTCTTGACGAATGTTGTCGATCATCGTGATAATCTTTATCGTATCTGCAGCACAGCGGAAAAGGTGCACATATGTTGTGTTGAACTAGGTACCGAGTTTCTTATTCCAGAATGTTCTTCTTCCTGAATCTCGCTTTCCAAATATTTTTACAGATAAACAGGGAAAAGTGTACTTTTGAAGTGTGTAAGATATATAATTCCTAGCTGAGCGCTTTCGTTTTATAAAGCCATCTTCAGAGCTATGGTCAAAAAGTTCAAAATACCACTATGAAGAGAGATGGATCCCATGTACGATAAAAAAAGACTTCTATTTCTTATGCAGTTTATTGATGGAAAATAACCTTGTCTGTCTGTTGAAAAAAATTGCTCAATGTTGCTGTTGGTTTTTTGTAGCCGGAAAAGTTATAACATCAAAAACGAGCACAAAGGATTTTCACACAAAAAATTACATTACAGATAACGAATATTTGATCATGGTAAGGTCAAGAAACCCTACCATCTGAAGAGTACCGTGTCAGCATGCAGAATATTTTTCCTTACAGGATGGCTTATAAAAGGGCATATCTGGATTCATTACGCATAATGTGTCAGAAGTATTGTAACTTTGAAGACCTGATTTAAGAATTCTCCGATTTAGCCACATTTCAAATGCTTCAAATCTTCAGCACATAATATTTTCATTAAGGATCCACGATTTAACACCATCACAGGACAGAGACAAAAAAAAGGATACCGGCAAACATTGTTGAAATCATAAAACAAATGAACAATAACAACACGACAAAAATTAAAACAAACGACATTACTACGGCCAACATACCAACACCAGGAGGAATCAGACAGGGAGACAGCCTCAGTCCATTTCTATTCAATATGCTAATGGATGAAATAATAGAAGATGTGGAATCGCTTCAACTAGGATACAGACTCGGCCACAGTAGAATCAGTATAGTGTGCTATGCGGATTATGCAGCCCTGATTGCAGAGGACGAGGATGACCTACAAAGACAACTTTATCGATTCTATCAAGCATGTCGACGACTCAACATGAACGTATCCACGCAGAAAACAAAATGCATTACCAATGCGAAAGACCCAATTAGATGCAAGCTCGTGGTAGAGGGGAAACCCATAGAACAGCTAAACCAGTTCAAATATCTAGGTGTAGCGTTATCAAGTTATCATGACCCAGCCAGAGACCTAAGATGACAAATTAACAAGGCCGCTGTCTTGTCCGGATGTTTGAGAGATGTGGTCTGGAATAGCAAAGTTAGAATTTATAAAACTTGCAGCAGACCTGTATGGCATTGAATCAAGAGAAGACAAAAAATAAAACGAAAAGCATGCTACGAACAGCTGAAATGAAGACACTAAGAGCAATAGCAGGGAAGACAAGAAGAGATAGAATACGAAAAAACATCATCAGGGAACAATGTGGCGTGCAAGATGTAGTAAGATAAAGATAAGGTAGGCAAAGACGAAGAGAATGGGTCAGTCATTTAAAAAGAATGGAGGAGCACAGACTACCAAGAATTGTGCTAGAAGGAAAACCAGCAGGCAAGCGTCCACCGGGGAGACCACCAACAATATGGAGAGATAGCTGGCAGTCTACCTCTCAAGAAATACTTCAACGTCAGAATTAACAGATCGACAGATCTACAACAAGTATAAGAAAAAGAAGAAGAAGACAGGACAGAGAAAACATAGCCTCCCAGCATTCTTACTTTTATACCAAGAGAGAGGTTGTGGCTCTTGTAGAAAGTCTCCATCCAGTTGAAAGTGGATCTAGCTTTTCCGATTCTGATCTTGGGACTTACTTAACGTTTGAATACTTTGAATATTTCTCTCGCCTTCGTAAAGCAGGTTGAGATCTTCAATGAGAAAACACGCCAAAAATGTATATGGGAAGTTATTAGTTACTCAGACTGTACTGTTTGTTTTATGCAAAGCAAAGAAGGTCAAAAGAAATCAAATCCTTTCATCCTTTCCGGGTAATTATCAAAATAATTACCAAAGATGCTATTAGCACCATCTATGAATCAAAAGTATAAATAAGTCAGGAAATAAAATTCGAAATTATTTATCCTCTGAGCTTTTTAAGTTGGAAAAAGAAAGCATAACAGGGTGGCGAAATATTCGACAAGGGAAATCTATTGCATTTCACGTCCTGTCATTCACCGTGATAATAATTTTAGCCAACTATTTCCTTTAATATTCACCAAAGATGAATAAAGTATAAACTAAAAGAAAAGAAAAGATGGTTCAGATTTGATTACAGTACAGAGCCTCTACTATGTGTTTATACGTATTTCGGAATAACCGTTTCCTCATCGGAGCACCTGGGTAGAGGCACTGAACTGAAATCAAATCCTTTAATTTTTTTCGGGTAATTATCAAAATGAAAGGATGAAAGGATTTGATTTCAGTTCAGTGCCTCTACCCAGGTGCTCCAATGAGGAAACGGTTATTTCGAAATACGTATAAGCACATAGTAGTTCTTTTAGTTTATACTTTATTCACCTTTGGTGGATATTAAAGGAAATATTTCGCTAAAATTATTATCACGGTGAATGACAGGACGTGAAATGCAATTTAGATTTCCCTTGTCGAGTATTTCGCCACTCTGTTATGCTTTATTTTTCCAACTTAAAAAGCTCAGAGGATAAATAATTTCGAATTGTATTTCCTGACTTATTTAGAAGGTCAATATAATTTAATTAAATATTATAACCGTTAAAGTTTAACAATACCATTATAATAAAAGAATATTATTACCGTATTTTCATCGTTCTGTTCTCCTTCGTTTAGTGTATCTTTAATGAGAAGACAATAACACATGCAATAAAGATTATTATTATTGTATTTTTACGACTTTAAGACATTAACTTGAAATGTTGAAAGTTCCATTAATCTTAAAATAGGTAAAACTATATTATTACAAAAAAAAATTAAAACCTCTTAACCTTAACCGATAATATGCTTCATAAAATATATTTTGCATTTTTATCAATGAAACTATATTTATATATTATGTGCATTATAAGCACCTTGAGAAGTATAGTAAAAAGTTTTCCTTTTATGTGCATACGGTGTCAGCACATATTTCATAATTTATTAATTTATGAATGGATGTCTTGTCTATGTCTGATGACACAGGTTGCTGAAGTATGGTTTTATCTTTCAGTTATGCAATTTTAAATATCAACAAAAAATTGTTTATCATTACACGTAAATCATAATATAAATTAATAATATAATTAAAATTGACGTAGGTCAAACATTTGATTAAGTAGTTCTAAAGTTTTGGTTAATAGTTAATTAGTTATTAAATATGACAAATCCAGTGATCTATTTTAATCAGAAAATCATTTGAGCTTTCAAGTCAAACAGCTCAGTCAAAATAAAGAAGCTTGTAGTGTATTAGGTTTCAAATTGGGATTTTTCCAAAAAGTTTATTTGAAAAGAAATTATTTTTTCATGGAAGTATCGATTTAATTTTACGGAATCATTGTCAACAGTGATTCAACCATTTCCAAAATTATTAAAAAATGAGTTTTTTACATTCATAAAAAAGGTCGTCCCCATAGAAGTTTTTCCTCTTTTTTTTTTCAGGTAAGAAAGGGTTTTTTGGACTTTCTAAATAAAATTTTAAATATAATTTCTTTAAATAACTGAAAAAAAAACCGATGAACTTGGTATTGGACCGAATTAAAAAATTGAAGACGAATGTATAGGAAATTGTAAGATTTTTAAAACGATATCTTATTATTTGATCCCATTGCTATTAAAAGCTTACCATATTTGAGGCGCTCAGAGCCACAGTGGCCTAAGCCACAAATTAAGTATTTTGGATTAATATAGAAATAAAAGCAGCAACATTAAATCTTTGGATTAACAAAGGTATACACAACCTACCTCTATATTTGGCTAAATGGAATCACATAAGCACAATGGAAATATTAATGCAAAGATTGCATTTAGGTATCTCAAAACTTCGTTTTTGGGGTTAGGCCACTGCTCCTCTGAGCACCTCAAACTCAGATCATCAAAGCCACGAGAAATGAATGACAAAAAAGAACCACATATCCTACAATCCGAAACAGAAACCGCAATTAAGAAATTAAAAACTGGAAAATCTCAAGTGGACTCATGGTGGAAGTACTTAAAGAAATGGGACATATAGGAATTGAAATAATGTTCAAACTATGTAATCTGGAACACAGAAAAATGTCAAGATGATTGGTGTAAGCTCACTTTCATAACCATCTACAAGAAAGGATCACCAACTGACTGTAATAACTACCGTACTATTATACGCAGAATCTCTCACGTAAATAAAGGTCTTCTTACTAACGAGAGATCCCCGAGTCGGAGGGCAAAAATCAGCAATTTCCGCTATTCTGACGACACTTTAGTACTATTAGACTCATCAAGACTCATAGTTAGACTTATCAACATCTCAACTTGAATTCATTGTGAACAGATTAGATACTGTTAGTAGTGAATATGGATTTAATATTCCATATAATACTACAATCACCAACCAAAATATATTGAGGTATTTTGGGCTAGAAGACAGGAAGTTATAGAGAGATTAGTGAAGATCGACACTCCGATGGGCAGACCAAATAAAAAGCACTACCTGTTACTCTCTGTCTGACGCAGCACACCACGTACAGTAGAGAGAAGACCGGATAGCAACCATACATCGAATACCATAACGTCATCAAATCCTTATGAAGAATAAAGTCATTTCAAAGTCAGAACATAAAGTCAGAACAAATAAAGAACAAATAAAGAATAAAGTCAGAACAAAGTCAAGGAGGAGGCCATTAAAAAATGTCGGGGTTATTCTTACCCTGGCTTAGGGGCATAGTAAAATAACCTAAAATACCCGAAACATGTGTCCCCCTTTAATCAAAAATCGACGGCGACGTGTCGATAGATTTTTCAAAATAGTTATTGTCGTTCTTGATAATGCATCTGTTTCTTTTTCGTCCAGCCGTCTTTCCTTTGATTTTGTGTGGTTTTATTCTTATTTTGAATTACGATCGATCCAACTTTATAACTTAAATAGTCCAGGAACCGAAGCTTTTCACCTCGAAATTTTTACAGAATTAATCGATTTGCTTGAAAATTTGAGAATAAGTAGTGGATAGTCCAAGGATCAAAATCTGTATGATGCCGAAAGGCGGTTTTACCATGGGGGTGGTTACCACCCCATCCCGAGGGTGGAAATTTTTTATTATATTTTGACCGCAAAAGTTGATAAAAATATTCATTCTAAGCAAAAAATGTTTTATACATTTTTTTGAGAAAATTAATAGTTTTCGATTTATTCGCTATCGAAAGTGTTAGTTTTATATCGAAAAAATCAATGTTTTTCGATAATACTCATTTACGATTCACTCAATTTTTGCCGTAGAAAAATTTTTTTCAAACCAAGTTCCTGAGAATTAAATAACCTACAGTTTCACATTTAAACATTTTTTCCTATCTCTGAATATAATCTTTCTATTCTGAAGAAAATGGCATTTTTTACCAAACTACAAAAATTCGTTATTCGCTTTTAACTCCAGTTTTTTTAAAACTAATCATTCTAAGCCAGTCAAATTTCTAGCATCTATTAATAATACATGAATAAAGAATAATGAATAAGACCAATGACTAAAAACATCGCTAACTTACATTATTATGCTTCCAATTGGATTTATCCTTTTTTGTTTTTCAAAAAAATATATTGATTTTTTAACCGTAACTTTTTTATTTTTTGTCCTAGAAAGTTTGGTAAAAAAGAATTTTGAAGGTTTTTAGAAGATTTATGTCTATTAATATGTATTAAATCTTTTTAAAATCCTCAGTTGCAAAAAGAGGTAACTTTGAAAAGGTTGGTAAAGGTGGTTTTTGCATGTTATTACAAGTTTTAATTGTCAATAGCTTACCCAATTTTTACCGTAGAAAAATTTTTGCAAACCAGGTTCTTGGGAATTAAATAGGCTATAATTTAATATTTAAACATTTTTTCGTATCTCTGATGATAATCTTTCTGTTCTGAAGAAAATGCCATTTTTTTCCAAACTACACAAATTCGTTATTCGCATTAACTCCGTTTTTTTAAAAACTAATCATTCTAAGCCGGTCAAACTTATGGAATCTATTAATAATACATAAATAAAGAAGACCAAATAATGTCCATCACCAAATTTAAATTAGGTAGTGATTAGGAGGTTGCTTCCGATCACTTTTTCGCTGAAAAAAATAGGTACTGGCATTCTTTTCATTATAAGTCACTTAATTTTTGAGCTAGAGACTTTTTTATTTCTTAAGATAGATATTTTTAAATACTTTAAATTAGTTTGAACAAGTTACCCTCGAAAAATGCATAGTTTTCCCGTCTTTTGACTTTGAAACTACAATATTTAGCATTTGACGAAGAAGAGCTAACATATAATAAAGTGTAGCTCGATTACTATTGGTCTTAAAGGAAATTTAAAAAAAAAAACGGTTTTGTTTATTTTTTTAAAAGGTACATTTTTGTTAAGTAAAGTTGTTTTGATAAAACGAAAACTTTTGGAGTTATTAGCAGAAAACTTATTAAAAACATTGATTTTTTCGATATAAAACTAACACTTCGATAGCGAATAAATCGAAAACTATTAATTTTATCAAAAAAAAAAACGTATAGAACGTTTTTTGCTTAGAATGAATGTTTTTACCAACTTTTGCGGTTAAAAATATATAAAAAATTTCCACCCCCGAGATGGGGTGGCAGCCTCCCCAATGGTAAAAGCACCTTTCGGCATCATATAGATTTTAATCCTTGGACTATCCACTACTTATTCTGAAATTTTCAAGCAAATCGATCCACTCTGTAAAAATTGCGGGGATTTGTCCTATTTTAAGCTTCATTACTTGGACTATAAATTGACAAAACTGACTATTGTCAGTCTCTAACAACAAAGTAATGAATTACGAATAATTACGTGTTTATTGTAAACAATTCTTTGAAAAATTACTTACAATAATTTTTATTTTTGGAACTTTGTGTATCCCTAAGATAGCTATTAACACTGATGGCTCGTTAATTATAATACACATAGTTTCAAAAGTTATGCATCACCTAGAATTATGCTCATTTTCATAGTTGATTTTTTCATGAACAGATTAACGGATTCCGCTAATTTTTTTATTATTTTAGATTTTTCTTTGGTATTGACACATTTATGCAAATGTTTACTCAAACTTCTTTTTTGTACTTATACCGGGTGGAAGAAAAGAAATGATTTTCTTATGTTAAGTTTGAGACACCCTGTATTGAGTATAGGATACAAGTGTGAGTACGCATAAAAATCGTATTGTAGTCTTATGTTTTGTGAACATTTTGTTTTTTGAATTTTTCTGATATCATTAGAAACAATAAAACTAGACGGTTTTATTCTTTAACATGTATTTTAAGCGAAACAAAAGTTTGAGACACCCTGTAGGGAATAAAAGGTACAAAGGTCGGTATATATCGAAATTATGTTGTAGTCTCATATTTTGTGCACATTTTATTTTTTTAGTTTATCTGATATCTTGAATAACAAAGAAACTAGACGGTTTTACTCTTTTTTTAATATGTGTTTTAACTGACGACATGCGATACGTGAGGAGGCCATGTCTTATCATACTACTAAGATGAAATTATTTACTAGGTATAGTGCAACCGGAACAGAGTGTTCAAAGAAAGAAAATCGGTGCAATGGACATCTCGCTATTTAAAGAGCCTCCACGTAGACACCAAATCCGTACTTACCCTCAAGGAAATTCCACCCCCAAATATCACAGAGCCTCCATTAAACAATCTCGTCTCTCTTATGTTGCGCGTTGCATACCGCTCACTTCGTCGACAAATAACTCTTAAGCCTGATTCTCATTAGACGTGCAAGGAACCGGACCGGCAACGGCAAGGCACGGGCAAGGTTTTCGGAGCCAATTCACACTGCGAAAGACTTGCCGCGGTTGGTTGCTTTGTGCAGTGAACGAACGTTAATAAAAATTGCTCTAATATTAGACGAAGAAACAGAAAATGGAAACAAATATTGCAGAAATAGAAAAAGACGTTGTTGGGTGCTTAAAATGCTAAAGAAACGCACAAAAGAAGGAGAATTTGCAACCTTACACTCCGAACTTTCAGACGATCAGACAAAATTTCTTAAATATAACCGAATGACAGTGGATGAATTTAACAACTTATGGCTGCATATTGAACCATAATATTCAACCTAGTTCTTGAGTCACTCATCAGAAAAACCAATGAAACACCAAGACAGTACAAATTACTGCATATGCAGACGATGTAGTTCTACACTTTAACACGACTAACCGAAGCGTTCAAAAACATTGATCCTGAAGTACGAAAAAGGGAGCTTTAAATAAACGAAGCAAAAACGAATTCCATGACCGTCAAAAGAACACCTGACAGAAAATTATATCACAATAGACAACTATACTCTTGAACGTGTGAACTCTTGCCTTCACATATCTAGGCACAGAAATCAGAAAAATTCCGTAAGGATCGAAATTAATGCACGTATTTCCAGAAGGGTATGCTGTTAAAAGATTGATGACACCGAAATTATTAGACAAAAAAACCAAAATGACTGTCTACAGAACATTGCTTAGACCCGTATGGTTGTGAAACCTGAGCAATGACGAAAAGGGATGAAGCCCAACTCAGTACATTCGAGAGAAAGATACTGAGAAAAGTATATGACCCGGTGCAAGAGGAAGACGGCACATGGAGAATCAGGAGAAACAACGAGGTTAATGAATTGAATGAAGGTTACGATATTGTACAATATGTGAAAAGTCAAAGACTGTCATGGCTGGGACATGTGCAGAGAAAATACAATGAATAAACAACAAAGAAAATATTACAACGGAAGCCGATAGAAAGGCGAAAAAAAAAGAAAGGACCAGAACGAGAGGGATGGATGACGTGGAAGACGACATGAAAACCATGAACATAAGACAATGAAGAAAAAGTACACAAGAGAAATCCGAATGGAAGGATATAGCCAGACAGGCAAAGACCCATCCAGCATAGGCGCCCATACACACGGGCAGGGGGGGCAGTGGCCCCCCCTAGCTTTTCGGGAAAGAACAAAAATTAAATTTATATTACATAAACGTATTTTTGTCAAAAAATTATTGGATAATTTTGAGAGATAAATTGGAAACAACATATTTATTAATAAAAAAAATTCACATATTGGGTAGTTATTAATAGTTTAAGAAAATCTTTGTGTCTGCGACAGTGGTCTATATAGAATGTGAATAATACACATTTCCCACAATCACGGTATGCTATTAACGAAAACATTCAAAGAGATTAGAGGCGTGGGAAACATATTATATACACTATAATCGACACCCAAAATTATCAATTAAATGAATCATTTATAATACTGCAAAAAAAACCGTATCAGCAAGAAATCAGATCTCTGACCGATAATCTTTGAGAACTGGTATAAAGTACTAATTATATTTTATATTTCGAAATAAATTCATACCGAAAAATAATTTTTTAAATTTATTGAACATAGTCAAATTTTAGTTTGCATAAGTATTTTTTTAGTAAGTAGATTATTTTTAAAGTGTGCATTATGATGAACAGAACAATTTTATTTAAATGAAAAACAGGTGATCTTTCATGATGAATGAGTGTTATATACAGGGTGTCCCAAAAGTAGCGGAAAGGTCGAATAATTCGCGAAATGAACATCGGATCGAAAAACTGAAAAATACGTGTTCAATAATTTTCAAAAATCTATGCGATGACACTAAACAAGTCCACCACTTCAACCCCTGGGTGTGGAGCGGGGGGTAACTTTAAAATCTTAAATGGAACCCCTAATTTTTGTTGCAGATTTGGATTTTCCTTGTAAAAATAAGCAAATTTTATTCGAGCCATTTTGAGAATTGTGGATACATAGCGCTATAATCGGAAAAAACGGTATATCGTGATACCATAGCAAAATTATAGAAACGGTCTAATATCTCGAGAAATATACTTCCAAATAAAAACTAAAAAACACGTGTTTAATATTTTTCAAAAATCTATAGAATGACACCAAACAGGATTTTTCATTCCACACTCTGGAGGTGGGGTGAGAGTTAACTTTAAAATCTTAAATAGGAACCCCCGTTTTTTCTTGCAGATTGAGTTTCCTCCTCAAAAAATAAGTAACATTTATTCGAACTTTTTTAGAATTGTTGATGGATGGCGCTATATTCGGAAAATGCGATTTATTTGCACCATCTATCAACGATTCTAAAAATGTTTGGAATATGTGTGCCTTATTTTTCATAAGGATTCTAAATCTGCAAAAATAAAGGGGGCTCCTTTTTAAGATTTTAAAGTAAAAACTTAGTTCGACACATACTCATGGTTAGTCTGCTCGCCAAAGTTGAAGGGAAGGCTTTGCAAGCATTGTATTCTTTTCAAACGGGTTTTAAAGAGAGGTGCAACTTTTGAGGTACCCATGACATTTCCATTTAAAAACTTGGTCTAGTGTTTAAATGTATGAATAATTTCTCACAACAGGGTTCAAACTAGGTTTTTTAGGTGGTTTAAACTACAGTAGACTCCCTCTATAACGAGAATTGAAATGGTGGATTAATTATCTCGTTATAAGCGGATCTCGTTATATCAAACAATAATAATATTGAAATGTTTTGATGCCTCTTACGTAGTTTATTAGATGTCGATGGTCAACCTGAACAGTGAACAATATGAGACTTCGCCGCCATAAAATGTAAATTTCCTGTAGTATTCAATATCGGTCGATAAACAGGCAGATGTTTATTACAGGTGGCCGAGTTTATTACGGCACTGGCCTCGATAATAAGACAGATGTTGGGCATTTCTATGTACAGGTAGTTGGGGCATTTATTTATTTACGACCATTACAACGCTAAAAACAGGTAAAAACAAGTATTCTTCGATTTAAATTTTCCTTGTTATAACCAAATATGCCTCGTTATAGAGCGTTATAGTTCAATAGGAATTTCATGGGACACCTAATGTACCTCGTTATAAGCGAAACCTCGTTATATCCGTGTTCGTTATAGAGAGCGTCTACTGTATATATTGTCATCCGAAATATACAAAATGTAATGTGCAACATCTTCACGTTTGGCCCCCCCTAAAAATTTTTATATGGGCGCCCTTGCCATCCAGAGTTATGATGCCAAAAGAAGAAGAAAAATTGGCGCATATTGAGGGACCTCTTTAAAAACAAAATACTTCTTTTCTCTATCGTCTTTTAAAACTGATTTTAAACAACCAATATTGCATATTGCTTGCCGGTAAGGTATTCACACTGTCGTGACCTTCATGGCACATGCTAGGCAAATATTGTTTCGAAAAGAACGTCGCATGCAAAGCCCGTCGCTTGCCGGTGCCTGGCACGCATAGTGTGAATTTAGTCCCGTAAAGTTCCGTAAATTTAGTCATGCCGAGCACTTGCCTTGCATGATAGTGAGAATCAGCCTTTAAGGTGTTGACCAGAATTGTAAACGTTATGTGCCTTTCTGTTTTTAAAGGCTTGTTAACTGTTATTTTTTATTGTTAATTTAATTTTGTTTCAGTTAAAACACGTCATGTTAAATAAAGAATAAACCCGCATATTTTCTTTGCTTTTCAAGATATCAGGGCCACTCAAAAAAACAAAATGTTCACAAAACATAAGACTACAATAGATTTCGATGTATACCCACACTTATACCTTGCCTTTCCTATAGGGTGTCGCAAACTAAACATCAGAAAAACGTCTGTTTTCTTCCACCCGGTATAAGTTCAAAAAATAAGTTTTAGTAAGCCTTTGCCCAACTGTCTAAATACCAAAGAAAAAAAAATAAAGTGATAAAAAAATTAGCGGAATCTGTTAATCTGTTCACGAAAAAATCAACTATGAAAATGAGTATAATTTTAGGTGATGCATAACTTTTGAAACTATGTTTAATTGCACATAATGAACTAAGTAAATGAAACTTTATACAATTTTTACATCATTATCAAAAAGACAGTGGCATATTTGTTTAGAATAAAACTACGATTTCTTGGATTTAGCCACAATTATTGGTGTAATCAAAAATACATTTTTAATCAATAATGTTTTGACGTTTCGATTTCCACTGTGGAAATCGTTCCCATAGAGAAAGTAAATCAAAAAATGATGGGAAGATTTTTAGGCTATACATATTATTATATATATTATATTATTTTCAAACAAATGAAATTTTGGTCTCGATGTTATGGCCTATAGCAATATATGGTTGAAAAAAATTGTTTGACGTGGTGTTACTGCACTAGGAGTATCAAATTATGACTGTTTTTGTGTTAATTTCTTTGTGTAGTCTGTATCGTAGGTGTAATTGTAAAAAAATTAATTTAACTTAAATTAAATTACTAATTTATTATTAATTAATTAATTAATTAAATTAAATTAAAATTTATTTTTTTTTCATGGTTGTGTTGTGTGTTGCATACGTATTGTGTATTAGATATTCAATGGTTTGTTCTTTATCTTTCTTTTATTCCGCTTTTGTCCGTATGTTCTTGTTTTTGACTTATTTTAGTGTTGGCAACCAAAGCCTATTAGTACGTTCTTTAAAGGTAAAATATTGCAAAACCTCTAAATTTTAAAGAACCGCTTGGATTGACATGAAATTTGGCATACACATAGCTAACAAGTCAAAGAAAAAACGTGATATTGTGCCGATGTGTGCTTTTGCCCTAGGGGTGAGTTTCACCCCCTTTTGGGGGTGAAAAATATATGTTCGAAATAAGTCCGGAAATGGATAAAATGACTAATTCTAAGCAACTTTTGTTCTATAAAGTTTTTTTACCAAGTTAATACTTTTCGAATTATTTGCGAGTGAATATGTTAATTTTTCTACAAAATAACCACGTTTTCAGACGGTTTTTCGCAAATAACTAAAAAGTAAGTATTTGGTCGAAAAAAAAATTCTAATCAAAAATATAGCACGTAAAAAAGTGAAATATTAGGTCACTATACCTAGTAGAAGCAGAGTTACACCTAATGATAAATAGGTTCATATTCGTCAAATTCCAAATCGAATATTTTAACGTACCTACCATAACCAAAAAACGAAGCACTTTTTTGGGGAAAACTCATTTTAACTTTTTTAAAGCGTTTAAAAAATGCTTATTTTTGTTTTAAAAAAAAATTTTTAGCATCAAAAGTAAACAAGTTGCGCTCAAAATAAAGTTGGTCCATTTTTTTTTGTAAGAAATCGGGAAAATCATTCCCTAATTATCATTTCAAATTAACTTAATTGTTACCACTTCACAAGTTTTTTACTCACGTATGTATTGATCATATTATGATCTGTAAGTTTCATCGGTTTAAAGTCCTTATTTTTGAAAGAGCTGTAGTTAAAAGGACCCTTGAACGAGTCACTTATCACTAGTGTATGCAAATTTGGAAACACCGAATCTTAACCAATTTTTGTCTTACAGAAACACAAAAAAAATACAAAATAATCAGAAAAGTAAAGCCGACTTTTTTATTGTTTAAGATTTTTGGTATCTCTAACAATTTTTATGTTATTTTGAAAAAAAGCATTTTTTCAAAATTAAAATTTTTAAAAATTTTACTTTAAAACCAAATTCTTTTAAAAATAAGCATTTTGAATCGATGAAACTTACAAATCATAATCATATAAACACAACATAAGTAAAGTAACTTGTGAAGCGGTAACGATTAATTTCATTAATTGCTAATTGGGGGGTGATCTTCCTGATTTTTTTTTGCCAAAACAAAAGGGACCAACTTTATTTTGAGCGTAACTTGCTTACATTTGATGCTAACATTTTTTTTATAAAAACAGAAATAATTTTTTAAACACTTTAAAAAAGTTGTAATCTGTTTTCCCAAGAGTGCTTCATTATTTGGATATTTCATATTGAATTATTCTATTTGTTTTTTTTTAATATGAACCTATTTTTCATTAGCTATAACTGTTTTGCTAGGTATAGAGACCTAATATATACACCGTTTTTTTTCACTTGATAGGCTATAGTTTTGCTAAGAATATTTTTTTAGACAAAAGACTTACGTTTTGAGTTATTTGCGAAAAACCGTCTAAAAACGTATTTATTTTGTTGAAAAATGAACATTCACTTGCAAATAACTCGAAAAGTGTTAATTTGGTGAAAAAATTCTATAGAACAAAAGTTGCTTAAAATTAGTCAGTTTATCCATTTCGGGACTTATCTTGGACATATATTTTTTCACCCCCGAGATGGGGTGAAAGTCATCCCCAGGGCAAAAGTACACATGGGCACCATATCACTTTTTTTCTTTGACATGTTAGCTATGCGTATGCCAAATTTCATGTCAATCCAAGCGGTTCTTTAAAATTTACAGCAAAAACCGTGAAAGAATGTACTACATATTGCATTCTGCTGATGGGTTCTGTACACATTTTTCTTCGCTCAGTAGCATGAGGGCTGCTTCTTTAACTTTTCTCTTTTTCATGCAGGCCCGCCGAGAGGGGGGTATAGCCGGTACATTGTACCGGGATCCGGCGATGTAAGGGGCCCGGCGTCGACCAGACCAAAGACGTAATTTTTCACGTTTTTTTGCTCCTCACTTTATGTGCACAATGCGTTTAGTTAATACTCAGCTATAGAATATATTTATTATGACGTTTACCTCTATTTTGAAATATATTGCCTAGTATTGAGGCGACTGATAATTTTGAGCCCTACTGAATATTTCGCTGTGAAATATTTAATATTGTCATATATTGCATAATAAGCAACTTAACCAGAAGATTTAATGTGGCAATTAAAATTCATTCGCTATTTAACATTTTATGGACATTTTGAGATGAAGATAACGCCAATATTAAGAAAAAAATTTATATATTGCGCGAGTTTTATAAAGATGACGATAGAGCGATATACAAGGAGAATATTTGTGAATCTCAACTTTCTCCAATAGATTTACTTAATAAAATTAAACATCCCAAATTGGAATCATTATTTCCTAACATCGTTATAGCGTCAAGAATATTTTGCATATATCCTTATAAAAGGAAAATATCTTTTAGTTTTATTTCTCGCATAAAAAATGCTATGAGGTCTACAATGAAATAGGATCGGCTAACTGGCCTAGCAACTTTGTGCATTGAGAATTGGTAAAATCATGCGATTTTTCGAAAATTATAGACATCTTTGCCAATCGAAAAATACCAGTATTGTAAATATTTTCACTATTAAGTATAAAAATATAATCAAAATTTAATAAAAGTTATATTTGAAATGTTTCTTATTATTTATTATTGATAATTTTATTTCTATAAAAATTAAACAATTTTTTTCGTTTTTCACTTTTTGCCGGGGGCGCGCTCTTCACTTCTTACTGGGGCCCGCTCATCCCTCTCGGCGGTCCTGTTTTCATGTCTGTTTCTTTCGTGATTATTGATACATCTTTTCATTGTACTCTGTGCTCCTTGTCCCAGGCATGTTTGCACATCTGGGATTTCTGGAAGTCTCTGTTCTTGATGTATGTTCCATGCTCGTTTACCCTGACACTTAGTGTTTTTGCAGTTTCTCCTGCAATTCTTCCATTCACAGGGTATTTTGTAGATGCAGTCTTCGGATTTTTCTTGTGTGTTGTTGGGTTTGGCTTTGGACAGGGTGGATCTCAGAGTATTGGTTGTTTTGAACGTTGTTGTGATGTACCTACTTGCTTCCTATTCTTTTCAATTTTTCCGATAAGCTCTTTACATAATATGGTATTGTTGGCATCTTTGAATCTTTTCTTGTGAATGTCTATGGAGTGGTTGTGCTCTTTTTTGTTTCTTTTCTTCTATTAACAATCAAGTCCACAAATAAATACCACATTCATATATTAAAATTCTTCTTCTTCAAGTGCCGTCTCCTAATCGGAGGTTGGATATCATCATCACTATCTTTACTCTATCCACCGCTGCTCTAAAGAGTTCTATAGAACTGCATCTACACCGGTCCCTTAAATTCTTTAACCATGACACTCTCCTTCTTCCTATACACCTTCCGCCTCTTATCTTTCCCTGTATTATCAGTCTTAGCATTTCATATCGCGGTCCCCTCATTACGTGTCCCAGATATTGTAACTTTCTTATTTTTATTGTGTTTATTATTTCGCATTCTTTACCCATTTCTCGCAGTACTTTCGTGTTCGTTTTCCTCTGTGTCCATGCTATTCTAAGCATTCTTCTGTAACACCACATTTCAAATGACTGTAGCTTATTTATGTGTTCTTGCTTTAATGTCCAGCTTTCAAGTCCATATTGTAGTATCGAGAACACGTAGCATCTCAAAGCTCTTGCTCTCAGTTCTAAGCTAAGGTCTTTGTTGCAGAGAACTGTTTTCATTTTTACAAACGCATTTCTTGCTATTTCTATCCTGGTCCTTATTTCTGTTGTTTGATCATTTTTCTCTGAAATCCAGGTTCCTAGGTATTTGTATTTATCAACCCTTTCTATCGGTACATTTCCTAAATGTATGCTTGTTTGTATGTTTGTTTTCTTAGTTATTATCATGTATTTGGTCTTTTTTATATTCATTTTTAGTCCATATTCTTTACAGAAATTGTTTGTTTTGCTCAGTAGTAGTTGGAGTTGTTCAGCAGAGCTTGCTATAATCACGGTGTCATCTGCATATCTTATGTTGTTAATAGATCTTCCGTTAATTATTATTCCTTCACTTTGAGATAGCAATGCTTCTTCAAAAATGGCTTCACTATATGCATTAAAGAGTAATGGAGACATAATACATCCCTGCCGAACTCCTCTCCTGATTTCAATTTCTGGACTGGGTTCGTTATCTATTACAATTTGTGCTCTTTGATTCCAGTAAAGGTTTGTTATTATTCGTAAGTCCCTTTTGTCTATGTTTTTTGTCTTTAGAATTTGGACTAATTTTTCATGTCTTACTTTGTCAAAAGCCTTCTCAAAATCAACGTAACAAACATGCACATCCACATTCATGTCCATGCATCTTTGAGCTAACACATTAAAAGTAAATAACGCCTCTCTGGTTCCTAGTCCGTTTCTGAACCCAAACTGACTATCATCTATTCCTTCTTCTAGTTTTTTGTTTATACGACCATGTATTATTTTCAAGAATAATTTGAGAATGTGACTTATTAATGATATTGTTCTGTATTCACTGCAATCTTTAGCGTTTGTATTTTTAGGGATAGCACAAAAGGTTGAGAGTAACCATTGTTTTGGTATGTTTCCTGTTTTGTACACTGTGTTAAACAAGTCTACGATAATGTCTAAGGTTTCATCATTTATACATTTTAAGCTTTCTACTGGGATTTGGTCTGGACCTACTGCTTTACCATTTTTGCTGTTTTTTAATGCCGATTTAATTTCTTCTTTTAATATCTTCAAAACCGTATCATCTTCTACTTCGACTTCCATCTGCTCTGTTCTATTGTCTTTGAACAATTCATTTATGTATTCTGTCCATCTCTTTAATTTTTCGTTAGTACTCAACACAAGTTTCCCATCTGTATCTTTTAGTATTCCCGGTTTTCTTTTTCTGTTGATCTGCGTTAATTCCTTAATTTTTTTATGTGTGTTAAAATTATCATGTCTTTTCTGGTGTTCTTCTATTTCTGCGCATTGTTCTTTTAACCACTGTTCTTTAGCCTGTTTAATTTTGGATTTTATTTGTTTATCCACATTTTTGTACATCTGATTATCTTTGTTTTTATGCTGACGTCTTTCTTCCATTAAATCTAAGATTTCCTCCGTCATCCATTGTTTCTTTTTGTATCTGGTTGGTGTAAGAATTTCTTTTTGACATTTATCTATTTCTGTCTTTATTAATAACCATTTTGTCTCTGTTTCAGTATTTTGTTGGATTTGTTCTTTAACATTCATTAAACGGTTATTAATTTCATCTGTCAGGCGTTGTTTTATGAGTGGGTTTCTTAGTTTACTTGTATCGATTTTTACATCTGTTGTTCTGCGTTTTATTATTTTCATTTTGAGCCTAATTTTGGTCACTACTGGATTGTGATCTGATCCTATGTCGGCACCTGGATAGGTTTTTGAAGATATAATTGCATTCTTGTATCTTTGTCTAATCAATACATAATCTATTTGGTTTCTTACAATTCTCCCTTCTTGATCTGCTGGTGACTTCCAGGTATATAGTCTTCTCTTTGGCATTTTAAACAATGTATTAGTTATGACAAAATTATTGTTTTGGCAAAATTCGATAAGCCTGTCACCTCTTTCGTTTCTGTTGCCCAGACCATATCCTCCTGTACATTCTTCTACTTTTTCGTCTCCAACCTTTGCGTTAAAATCTCCCATTATAATTGTAACATCCTGCGTTTTAATGGATTTTAAAATATTGTCTAGGTCTTCGTAGAAAGTTTCAATATCGCTCTCTGGTTTGTCCGCAGTCGGAGCATAAACTTGTATTATGTTTAATTTGGGTTTATTCTGATTTAATTGTAAGAGGATAATTCTGTTGGAGTATGGAATGAAATTTACTACAGCTTTATCCATGTGTTTGTTTAGTATTATCCCGACACCATATCTGTGTGAACCGTCTTGACTTCCTGAATAGTATATTGTTTTATTGTTGATTTTCATCTTTCCTGAGTCGGGCCATTGGACATCGCTGATTCCTAAAATGTCTACATTCAGCCTTTCCATTTCATTAACGGCATTATGTACTTTTCCAGCTTGATGTAGACTTCTAACATTCCACGTCGCTACTTTGCAAGGTTTTCGCATGTTGACGACCGGGGAGGCCTTGCAGTCTTGTGAGTTTCCTCCTCTGCCGGATCTTGTTTTCCGAGTTTCATGATCAGTAGAGTGTTTGGTTATGTTGTTAGTCATGATGATTAACTAGGGATGCTCTATGAGCCTTTAATGCATTGGTTTCCCGTTGCCTTATGCATCTCCACGCCGTTGACCCTGCCTGGTTCGTCCGCCTTTAGAAATGATTTCTCATTTCTAGGACAAGAAGGTGCCCTTCCACTTACCGACTCTTCCACCCGAAGCTGTTGGTCAGTAAGTGGGGGATTGCTTATACCGGCAATCACTCGGACGTCAGCGCCTCGTTTGTTATCTAGCAGGATGTACCGGATAATCATGATCGAGATCATCTCACGGGCAGGTGAGGTTGAGATTTGAATAGGAGAAGCTATGTATTGCGCATCACTATCCCTTACATCCCATATATTAAAATAGCTTTACATATATTATATATATATTAAAATAAATGCCACTAATAATAGCTTTACAATATTTTCAGAAAATAACATACCTACCTATATTTTTTTATCATAAAATGTTCCAGATAGGAAATTACTTACAATACAAAAAATTGCAACGTATGTGAGAAGTTTTTGATTCTTTTCCAAGAAATTGAAATTGAACAGACTCGATGTAAAACGCAAAATTTCCTCTGCGAAATTCTAAGTGAAACGGATGCCTGCGAAGGCGGTAGATAAGTCGTGAGAAAACACCCTGTATCCGGTATACAGACAGATAATTTTTCCTGTTTTTGATAACGTTAACACCAGATCTTGGTATATTATGCTCTGACCTCGCGTTGTTTTTGTTATTGTATAAAATTCTTGACAAAGTATTTCTTTAATATAAAAGATAAAACAATGAATTTAAAATAAGTATTTATGTGATAATATATTGTAAATATAACAGCAGGTCTTATTCTAAAAGTTTTTCTTCTCTTTTGGCTTTCATCTATTATGTTATTAGCAACATGTCTCCAAAACTGTGATTCGTGTTGCCATTGCAATTAGCAGCTAATCTACCAACTAGGAAAATAGCAGGAAAGAAATTGTAAAATAAGCAGATCTGGTGGTGATCAAACCCTATGTAAGAAAAAATAAATGAAAATGTATAAAAAAGAAAATGAGATAAGGTTGCGGCAGGATTAGGGTTTCACGCGGGACAAGCTCTTGTCCCGTCCGGTATCCCGCGTTTTCCATCTGTTCCTTCCCACGTCCCGCTGTCCCGCAAAGCTAACTTAAATTATATTTAAAAAATGAATAACCATTTTCAATTTCGTTGCAAAACGAAAATACAGCCGAACCATATTCCAGTGCAATCAGAGAGTGCTGCAAGCACCTCTACCGGTTTCGAAACTTATTAGTCTCTCATCAGGAGGCACATATGCTGCTCTCCCTGATCCAACCAAAACAAACCCCAGCGTGCAGTCCCGAATTGCAACGAACGAAATGGCATAGATGCCCTAGCGGCAACTGCTAGCAAAAGACTAAGTTTTGCAACGAAATTGAAAATGGTTATTCATTTTTTATTTACATTTACTCTGTGTGGAGTATGAAGGGAACCAGTCTCGTTGGAACTTTACCGCGCTGAGCAGATGTGACGTGAATTGTAAATTGTAGAATTCCCTCATCTTCCTTAGTCTCAGCATCCGTATGGCTTGCAAATTGTAGAAGCCTCGGAGGTGTAACCAGAGAAGGTTCCCATTGTTTTCATTCTGGTGGGATATGTTATATGCCATTAGAGTGAAAACTTAGTCTTAAATTATATTTTCTAAACAAGTAAATATATTTTTATAATAATGGTACGAAGACTTTAATATTTATATCTAACACTAAAACACTGAAAACTTTTGTTTTCAATATATCCACAAACTCTATATAATATAAAAACTATTATAAAACCAATGGGAAAATCCCAGTAGCTGGCTGGCATAGTTTAAAAACTCATACAGAAGTAAAAAAAAACTCCCAATTTGTATATTGGTATAAAATAGTTTATTAAAAAACTTCTTAAAAAGTCATCCAAATGGATTGCAAGACGCTTTCGATCTAATTAGATCATCTTCAGTACCTAGAATGAAGTATTTCCACGTTAGAATAAAGCGAAAGTTAAAATTGTGACTGCTAATAAGAAAAAACTTGTGGAAGATACTTACATTCTGCTGGTTCCAAGGGGACCAGGGCTGGTTCCAAGTCCCAGTTACCACCTATCGCTACTAAATATCTGAATCCACATTACACTATGGACTGTGGCCAAAGCTATTTGTCGCTCCTTTTATTTCGACTTTGCCGCTGGGTATAATATGACCTGGCCTACATAAGGAATGCCTGTAAGGACTTCCTCTACATCTGTTTCACGTAAGTTACGCATTCTTATTTAGAGATGTCTTCTCGCGTGTCCAAAGCAAGGACCTTATGTTTGTGTTTCTTCCGTGGGATAAGTTCATTGACTTACAGTTTTAGCTCATTTAGTGTTAATAGTGACATTTACATATATGTCGGTCACTTTGTTGTTGGCGATTTTATACTGTATATACAATGTACGTATTGTGTAAATATTGAGATTTCGCTGAGAATCTTAAGCTCTATTCGCATATCATTATTTATTCATTTAACATCTTTCATTGCAACAGAAGCCCAACCCAAAGAACCACGCCCACATCTCTTCCGACTGAGCAACGTGGCCTTTATTTCGTCAATGTAAACGATTGGACCTTTCCATCTTCGGTCATTCCTTATTCCATCTAAGGATAATATCTTCCTGATCCTTCTGGTTCAGCCTTCATGACCCCTTGTCCATCCGATCGTTATACAAAATGACAGGAATTATGACAGGTGACAAATGGCAGTCTGATTTTTGCATGAGAGTTTAATGAAAGGGTAACAAATCAATTGGAAGTTCTGTCCGACAAAATACATGGGACGTTTTCGTGGTCTGACGTTCCAAATTTTTAACCTACTCCACAATTAAAACTTTCCCGTGTTTCAGTGTTCCCATACATCAAAGTTTGTCCGACTAGACACCCTTAAGCGATTAACAAAATTTTCAGCTTGCTGTTTTAACCAACTTTTTTTCATACGCGGGATCCAGACCTATAAGAGAGTTCAACTGAATAGGTTGAGGAGTAGCATAAAAAACAGATAAAATGTAGATAGGTAGGTACCTTTTTAATAGTAAGCTAAAATTCGAAAAAAACCGCAATTTTTTCACTCAATTTGTAAAAATTGTAACGCTCATATAAAATATCTGCAGAAAACGTATACGTGCTCTTACTTTAGTTATAAATTAACGGAAAACTCCTCAATCCTCAAATACCTAGGGCAATTATGAAGTCTTGAGAAATTAATCTTATTTCCTTGGAATACTATAAATTTTGTCTAAAAAAATCCAAACAATTTTGACAACTAATCCTAATCGTTGTTTAATGTTATGAGATATCATATCAATACTTTCGCAATTAAATACCACTTAAACTTGAGAAAAGACAAATATTAATTTTTGCTACTACATGCATACTACGCGGGTTTATTTAACAATACCGATAATATTGTTAGTCAAAAGTTGTCACTGACGAAAATAGACATTCGAGTTGGCATTGAAATAACGGAAAATATGATAATTTTTAAAGGTTACATTTGTATGATTACTGTAAATATTACTTATAAATATGTACCTTACTTAATATGTATAAGACACAAAGATCATTTGAAAGATTACAAATTTGCGTTCTAATGTTATAATCAGGATTTATGGTAATTGCTGTAATAATGGAAAAATCCATCAGACCAGAGTTTTATAGATTTGGAAAAGCGTTTTCTTAGTATCAAAATCACTACCCCTACTTCTGAGTCTATTATAGGCATGTCTTATAGTCTTGTCACTAAGAGCAAGGACACACCAGGCGGCGCGCGTCGAATCGACGTCGAGGCAGCGTAAAACACATGGCGCGGTGTAACAGCGGCAGCTACGCTAGGATTTAAAGTATTTGTATTTCGTTGTTGCCAAAGTTAGTCGCGTGTTGGCTGCTGTACGATACGATGTCTGAAAGTTATTACGATTTGTCTTTTGTAATAAATACAAGTTTATTTTATCTTAGATTAAAGAAAAAAAAAACGCAGATATTGGATACATCCCATCATAAAGGAACGACATTATAAGGGATTTTTTACACATTATATTAACGAAATTAATATAATAAAAGGCCCAGAGATGTTTTTTAATTTTACAAGAATGTCTAAATAATCTTTTCAGGAGTTATTAGTGAATCTTAAAAAGCCGTGTTCAAGAAATAACACCGTTATGAGGGAAAACATATCACCTAAGAAAAACTATTTATAACGCTAAGAGGCATTCCATTCTATGGTACGCCACTGAGCAAATACAGGTGTTAAATTGATTTAAAAAATTATTCAAATTAAAGCCAAAGTACGTATCGAGAAAGACGAAAACCAGAATATACAAAACCGTAATAAGAGCAACAGCCACCTACGGATGTGAGACATGGGTGCTAAATAAAACAGAAGAAAAAAAGATATAGAGTTGAGAACGGAACATGCTAAGAGCTATTTTCAGGGGAAAGAATACAGATAGAGAAGAGGGCTGGCATAGAAGCACCAATCAAGAATTAAGGATGCTTTACAAGGAACCAAGTGTAACAAGATACACAAAGTCATAAAGAATCAGGTGGACAGGTCATGTCGAGGGGACGGATAAGGGAAAAATGCCAAAGATGGTACTACACAGAAGACCAGTTGGGACTAGGAGACGAGGTAGACCAAGAAAAAGACGGCAAGAAAGTTTCAGGAAGGTGTAGTATCGATGGAAATTACACACTGGAAAGAGGAGCTGAAAAATAGGATATAGTGGAGAACCATAGTTCAGCAATTTTTACATAGACATCAAATAAAATTGTATATAAATTATTAGCATAAACTGTATTATCTAAAATTGTAAATACAAGGCCTGTAGAGCATAATAAATAAAATAATAAATAAATAAATAAAATAATAATAAATAAGGTTTTTTTATTATTTTGTTTGAATATGCATCAATGCGCATATCCCAAATAGCTGGTCTCATCTGAATTTCATTACTTAATTAATTTTTCTACATGTGTATTTCCCATCACAAAAACACGATCTGACAACACTCACTACAGAATTCGCTAGAAAACAGCTGAAACGTCTGTGTTGCACCACGATACACGCATTTATGATATGCCGTCGAAGTCATAAAGCCGATTGGCGGTGGATGGGTTCCAGGATATGTCGCCAGAAAGCCGCATCATCGAAAATTTTAAGAGCGTCTGGTGTGTGTTACTGCATCAAAGTATAGTAAGGGATGCGTCGCTATCGACATCTCAGCGGGGGTTCAGTCGACGTACGCCGCCCCGTCTGTGTTACCTCTAAAAGGAGACTTATCATGCTGCAGTTTCGTGGAAGTTGACGATACCTGTGGCTGTGATTCAGAGAACCCTCCTGATCAAGGTTCTCCTCGAACCCTCCTGATCAACGGCATCACCAGGATGAGCCTAAGGGGGGTTACAACTACTGGAGGGTCGCTGTGGGGTATAGAGGTGTTAAGCGTATAGAGCTCAAAGTACATCCCAATGGGGGGGTACAACCCCAAACCCTCCCCTGGTTATACCACTGCTCCTGATCGAGGTTCTCCTGGAACATTAGGAAAACAGAATTAATCTGACTTGAAAATTCAAATGTGACCTTGCTGAAACGTCGTTAGAACAATGATTTTTCCAGAAAAACTAAACATTAAATGATACACAGCCCCTAGTCCAGAAAGCCACTGCGCATCCGCTAGGAAAAATATACCGCTTTGGATTTTTTGCACAATCTTACTCAAAAAGGACGTTTTTTTAACAAATTTGCATGTTGCCAGGACCAACAGTGGATCAAAAATTTTTTAAACGTTTTTTTTTGTTTTTTTTTCTAAAATTATTTTTTTTTGCATGAAACAAACTTTTTGTTTTTTGCATCATTCCAAACAGAAAAGGTCTTTAGTGACTTTTCTCTAAAGTTGATAGTTTTTGACATAACGCGATTAAAAATTGAAAAATTGCGAAATCGGCCATTTTTAACCCTCAAAAACTATGTGAAAAACTGAAAATTTGAATGTTGCCAAGGTAGGTAGATATTCTTTAAACATCGATTGATGAAATCCCGAAGAGTTTTTTGCAATACAATATGCAAAACTCCTTTGTTTTTTAATTGCTAATCAAGCGTGTGCGACACTATTTTCAACCGTTGCGTTGCATGTATACAGTATGGTGCAAATGAAAGGAATAAATTCGTTATTTCGTAAACCGGCGACTTTAAGGAAAAATCCCGAAACAGGTCGATTTTTATTTTTAAGTTATGATATTGTGGCATATATGGTATACTAGTGACGTCATCCATCTGGGCGTGATGACGTAATCTATGATTTTTTTAAAATGAGAATAGGGGTCGTGTGCTAGCTCATTTGAAAGGTTCTTCAATTCTCTATTCAGTAATATAAACATTTACATAATTATTTATACAGGGTGTCCAAAAAAAGTTTTTAATTAAATTATTTGAAAAAAAAGAAGAATGTATGTAATTTATTAATTTCAAAATACATTTTTCTGCTACTCGAAAACTAAAAAAATGTTTATTTCACAAATAAACATTGCTTTTCGATTAAATTCAATGTTCAAGACAGCTCCCGCCAGCCACCTGCCTCTTAGAATTTTGAACATTTAATTTAAGCGAAAAGCAATGTTTATTTGTGAAATAAACTTTGTTTTCTGATTTATGAAAGCAGTTAAATGTATTTTAAATTAAATAAATTACATACATTCTTCTTTTTAGTCAAATAATTTAATTTAATAAAATTTTTTTGGACACCCTGTATAAATAATTATGTAAATGTTTATATTACTGAATAGAGAATTTAAGAACCTTTCAAATGAGCTAACACACGACCCCTATTCTCATTTAAAAAATCATCGATTGCGTCATCACGCCCAGATGGATGACGTCACTAGTATACCATATTATATGCCACAATATCATAACTTAAAAATAAAAATCGACCTGTTTCGGGATTTTTCCTTAAAGTCCGCCGGTTTACGAAATAACGAATTTATTCCTTTCATTTGCACCATACTGTATACACATGCAACGGTGGAAAATAGTGTCGCGCACGCTTGATTAGCAATTAAAAAACAAAGGAGTTTTGAATATTGTATTGCAAAAAACTCTTCGGGATTTCATCAATCGATGTTTAAAGAATATCTACCTACCTTGGCAACATTCAAAATTTCAGTTTTTCACATAGTTTTTGAGGGTTAAAAATGGCCGATTTCGCAATTTTTCAATTTTTAATCGCTTATATGTCAAAACTATCAACTTTAGAGAAAAGTCACTAAAGACCTTTTCTGTTGGGAATGATCCAAAAAACCTAAAAAAAACTTTGTTCCATGCAAAAAAATAATTTTAGGAAAATAAAACAAAAAAAAAAACGTTTAAAAACTTTTTGACCCACTTTTGGTCCTGGCAACAGGCAAATTTGTTAAAAGGGGTCCTTTTTGAGTAAGACTGTGCAAAAAATTTGAATCGGAATATTTTTCCTAGTGGGTGCGCAGTAGCTTTCTGGACTACCCAGTTCTTAACCCGCGAGTAGTCGCGCGGTGAGATAGAATTTCAATTTTTATCCTTTTTCGCGATAACTTGATGAAAAATTTTGCAATTTTGAAAAAATTTCGTAAGTGCCTCGGGGAAGGGTGTAGTAATGCGTAGAAATTTTTTTCTTCTTCTTTTTGTGGAATTTATGGCTTTGGGGAGAGCCAATTAGCTTTAACCCGCGAGTAGTCGCGCCGTTAGATAGAATCTCACATTTCATCCTTTTTCGTAATATGTACAATAAAATTTGTCAGTAACGGCCACTAAAAATGAAAGAACTATTGGCCGATATAGAAAGGTGGACGGTATTGCCAGTTTTTGTAGTCTACATATAATTGGTTTGGGAAATTTTTAAACTGGCCGTTAGGACAGGTGACCGATGTTGGCAGGTGGCCGTTAACACAGGTTTTTTAAATAAAATTGTTGGAAATATATATTTTCAATATAAAAAGTAGATAAAAATAGTACAAAATAAAAATTTGTTTTAAATTCGTATTTTGAGATAGAATCTCACACGCTACTATCGACGTTACAGAAGTGAGCGCGCCTACTCCCGGGTTAATGGTTATAAACAATTGCACTGTGTTAAAAAAATATCTCAAATTATATGGGTTGTATTACAAGCTTTTTTTAATATGTTTTTTCATAACTTCTCAGATGGTGTATTTTGTTTTTTTTTTGTAAACGTAAAGGTTAAAACGGCGCAAATAATTTAATTCTTTATAAGGCCAAATATGGTAATTCTTCATAATTATTTGTACGGAAAAAATGAATATACTTTTTTTAAACATTAAAATTTGAGACCTTACGAAAAAAATGAGACCAAAAAAGCCCTTCTAAATATTGACAACGCACCTTTATAGCCATTGGAAAATTATCTTTTTTACTCAAATCGGATAAACAAATAGAATTGTTTAAAAACTACTCGACTAGTCTTAAATGAATAAGTTAAAAACCGAAGATGTGCTTATCTCAAGTTGGTCTGCTTAGGGTGCCTGTCCGTTCCGAACGTTGGCGATCATTCTGGCTATGATGATTTTGTTGGTTTCTATACGGAACAGTTGTGTTGAGGTCTTTCTATACCATGCTCTCAGGTTAGCAAGCCAGGATATTCTTCTTCGTCCTGGGGCCTTTTTTCCTTCAATTTTATTTTGCAAAATGCATTGCTAAAAGTGCTATTATGCTATTATGCTATTATGAAAAGTTGTTTGAAATTAAAAACTATGTTTTAATATATAATTACATTATTCTAATCGAAACATTTTTTTTCAATTTTTTCTCAAATTGCGGATACCCATCATCATTTTATTACAATTATGATAACTAGTTTATTATCAATTTTACGAAAAAAAGTTATTCTTCACAAAATACTCTAACTGGTCTAAAATTTAAGATACAACTAACAGATATCAAACTTTTGCAATTTTATACGAGGTATGTAAAAAATACGAATTTTACTTAAGAGGTAAGTGCCTTTATTATTCACAATATTTCAATTAGAAGGATGTAATTTGACACTGAAACATATTTTTTAATTCCAAACAACTTTTCTTAATAACAATTTTCGATATTGTAAAATATAAAGGTACTTTACTCTTGAGTAAAATTCATATTTTTTGACATACCTCGTATAAAATTAATAAAATTTGACATTTGATGGTTGCATCTTAGATTATATATAAAGCAGAGTATTTTATAAAGAACAAGTTTTTTTCGTAAAACTGATAATAAAAAAGTTATCAATAGGTCTCAAGTTACGCAGACATACTGTATAAGAGCTAAAAAATTTTTTTTTATTGAACATTTATTATTGTTGAAGCTTATTATTAAATGTATTTTAGGTAAGTTTTAAAGAAAAAAGTTTTGATCACTTTGTACAAACATTTTTTTAACTGGTAATTTTCGGTTTTTGTATTACATTTTTGTTATCTTTATTAATTTTCTCAAAAAGAAATAGTTTATTTCATTTCTAAAGTAAAATAATTCAGTGCATTTTAAAGACTACATTATAAGCTTTAAAAAGGAACCTACAGAACTGTAATAAATCTGTTCAAACTTGAGTAATACCGTCTTAAAGTGGTGGTAATTCTGTAAAACTACGAAGTTTTCAAAAATTATATTTTTTGAAACGTGTCGTGTCATTTGAATTAAATTTTTGAGATTTTTTTTAGAGAAACATCGTTTAGTAAGATGTCTGAAAGGTAAGCTGTGCAAAATTAAGAGTTTTATAAGAAAAATTGTATGAGTTACACGTTTTTAAATCATTTTTAAACCAAATTCATGTAAGTCTCACTTTCCGCTCACACCGTACTTATGCCCATACATTTTATTTCTTTTTATTACAACCATAAGATAGATAAATTATTCTTCTTTCATGAGCAATTTATAAAATTTCATTTGATCCATTAATTAAAGAATTACATAAATAACTCAACCGTGCACTTCGCCGTACGCTAGTTTACAGTGCGCTAATGTTTGTGAGAAGGGTGACTTTAGAGTTATAAATAAAAAATTATAGAAGCTACAGATTTAATTTTAGAAAAATCTTTATAGAAAGTTTTTTTTTGTAAAATTTTCTGAATTTTTCAACGGTCAAGTCAGTTCTTTTCTACAATTTATACTTTCGGAGTTATTTAAAAAAACATCGAATTTCGCAGTTCATTTGTTTAATAAAAAATGAAGCACCCACTTCTCGAGTAGAACTTATTGATATATTGTTTATTAAACATTTCTTAATGAAATTACCAAAAGTTCTATCTTGTTTGATTTTTTCCGAAGTGAAAATCTATATGCACTCCCCTACTATACTTATATATTTTTCGGAGACGGTGATTCAACGTGTACGCGACAAAGAAATTAGAACTTTCCAAAATTAGTTTTTAACGATCTGTTTTATTACTAATCACAGTATTTATAGAAATCAAAGTATTTTTTTTCGATAGTCAATAGAAATATTCGTGTTGTCATCATGAAAAGTTTGATTTGTTTTTTGAGTTTCGTGGCAATTGCTCTGGTAAGTTTTTTTTTGTAAACTAGTTAATGTATTTATTTTCTTGTGGCATTTTACTTTTGTAGTATTGTAATTGATGTAGAATGGAAATTAACTGTGAAATTTTGAAAGATTAACTACTTTATTTTACATTTCCAGTCTCCAAATCGAAAATCATTTTCAAAATAGCAGGTTTAAAAATGGAAATCTTTCATAGTTAAAGTATTACAAAGAAATTTGAATTTTTTTAAGAGTTGTTTTGTTATTGTGATCACTATCCTCTAATATTTTCTACGTTACTTTTCATTGAATTTCCGACACACCTCATTGATTAAAGTAGCTGTTCTAAACTCTTATCTACTAGTTTTTTTGTTGAATCTTATCAAATGCCTTTTCAAAGTCTACGAAACAGTCCATGTCCTGATTCATGTCCATCTCTGAGACAACACATTTAAGGCGAACAAAGCATCTCTTGTGGCCGTTCCATTTCTAAAGCCAATTTGTGAAGCTAATTTCATGTTTAGGATTTTTAACAATTCTGCTGCGTATTATTCTCAAAAATATTTTAAGTGTGTGACTCATTAAAGCTATTGTTCTGTAATTTGAGCAGGTTGTTCAGTTTGACTTTTTGGAAATTGCTACAAATGTCGATTGGAGCCATTATCTGGGGATTGTTGCAGTCTGATATATTTGATTATAGTTCACTCATTACTAATCAACTATTTTAAATTGGATATAAGCCACAAAATTTTTTTTAGTAAAATTGTGGCTTATTTCCCATTTAAAATAGTTGACTAGAAAAATGCCACAAGGAAATAGCTTCAGAACAACATTCACTCATTACATCAAGAACATCTTCATCAATGAGTTTTATCATAAATATCATCTATCTGGTTCACAAGCTTGTCATATTTTATGTTTTGATAGCAAATATGACTTCTCGTAATATCGGTGATCCGGTATCCCTTTGGTTTCTAATGAAAGTTCTTTCATCAGTAAATACTTGTTAGATATATAATTGTTCCAGTAACCCAATCTTTCCTTCACATGAGTAATAATATTCTCTTTTGCATTTTTAAGAATATTCATTCTTGTGCTATTTCTAGAACCTGCCATTTCTTTGATTTTTTTGTGTAAATTAAAGCTATCGTACTTTTTATCTAGATCTTTTATTTCCTAGAAACTGTCGGAGAGCCACCTCTCTTTTACCTCTCGAATTTTCTTTCTGGTGTTTTTCTGAATTTCTCTGTATTTATTGAGGTTTTTTGCTTTATGTTTTCTTCATTATTAAATGAGTTCAAGAATTTCTATTGTCGTTCAAGGTTTTCTTTTTGCTCCGATTGGTTTGAGGATATCTTTTACAAGTTTTCGTTTATTTTAAATTTCGTTTTCGCATATGTGCTGTCTTGTTTGAGTCGCCTTTTATCCATAATTTTTACAGTCTTTAGTTTCATTCTCATCGACAAAACAACCGGTTTGTGATCGGAGGATATGTCCGCTTTTGTTGTCAGCTGGCGACCTCTATCATCTAGGTTTAGAAAGTTTGAAAAAGCTATTTGTAATTATGAGTTCCTCATTGATACAGAAATAAACCAGCCCATCTTCTTATCTCTTCTTCTACGGCATTACAGCCCAAATTGAGCCTTGGCCTCCTTTATTTTTTGCCTCCACCCTTGCTTGTTTGTGGCTGCTTTTCTTCATACACGGAATCCTATAAAAGGTCTTGTGCGTCGCTGTTTACTGTGTCTTCCCAGCGCTTTCTTGGCTTTCCAACCGGTCTCTTTCCCTGCATTTTAGCATTCAGTGCTCTTTTTGGTAGCCTATTCTCTCACATTCTTATCACATGTCCGGCCCATTGCAATCTTTGTATTCTAATGAAGTCTGACATGGGTGCTTCCTTATAAAGTGGATAAATTTCGTTGTTGTACCGACTTCTGAAGATTCCGTTTTCCCTCACAGGTCCTAGTATTCTCCTCAGTACTTTCCTTTCGAATGTGTCGAGTTTGTTTTTGGATGTTTCTTTCAGGACCCAGGCTTCACTGCCATAGCATGTTATTGGTCGAATTAAAGTTTTATAGATTCTCATCTTTGTATTTCGGTGGACACTTTTAGACCGAAATATATGGGAGAGGGCAAAATAAGCTCTGTTTGCCTGCGTTATTCTCTTCCGTCAGTGGCGTAGCTGAAGATTGGGAGGTCCCCCGCGGCAATTTTTGTGGGGCCCCGTATTATAAACAAAACGACTACTAATAACAGTATAATTTCTAAAATATGTGAAAATGGCACTATTTGGCCTTTCTTTAATAAGTATTCATCAGTTAGTGTTAATAGATTTTTTGGGAATATACATAAAACCTATTATACATGTGTCTTAATCCGACAAACCTATTATAAGTTGTTGAAATATTATATCTAAATTTACATTAAAAACATTAACTTTAAAACTTTTCTAAAGTTATTTTTTCGTCGCAACTGAGCTCATCGTAAAATTTATGTATACTTACGTTTTATCCGTTTATTTTTAAATTCTGGTATAATACCCCACTATGATGCTATTCCTGCTGCTTCTGCTAAAGTTTCGGAAACTAAATTTCTCATTTCTCGAAGATTATCACGAGTTTTTTCAAAAAGTTGAAGAGCGAGCGTTAACTCGCTCAGAGCCGTTTCAGATTACAAATGTTTTGATGTTAGATTAATAAAGTTGAGTATTTTAGATTGAATACTATTTAATAGTAATGTTAACGACAAATTTAAAGTTATTCATATGCTCTAATAATGCATTAGCTTCTAAATTTTCATCGTTTTTTAGATAGCAATGAAAAGCTCGATGCAAAGTCATAATAGCATCATGTCTGGTTGACCACCGGGTTTCACATATCGTTTTAAGTGTTGGCAAACGCGATGAATCCAAAGTCATAATAGTACATAGTACCTACATCCCATCTTTTAATACTTGCACTAAAAAAACATATAATCTCTTAATTATATCGTAAAAAAACAACTCCTTTACACCAGCAACGGCATTAGTCAACACTAGGTTCAGCTTATGGGATGCACAATGAACATAGGAAGCTGTTTTTTTCAATGTCAGTTATGCGCCTTTGTACGCCTGAATACTGAATATACACCACTCATAACGCTTGCCCCATATATTCCTTTCTTCTGCAGTTGTGTACGGAAAGGTGCTTTGATTGTATAAATTTTAAAATTTCATTTACAAGACCTTCTGCACTTTGGTCTAATATGCAAATAAGTCCCAAAAAATTTTCAACAACTTCTGCTTTGGAAGGTGAATTATTTTTAACGGTATTTTTACATACCGGAAAATAAAACTAAGCTGATCGTGTTTTGAAATATCTTGAGTAGTACATATCGAGAATTATTGAATATAACGTTGTGTATTTGCGGGCTCAAGTAATTTGTTTTTAAGTTAGGTACTGTTTTTATCGGTTAATTTGGCTAGTAAATGAACCGCCGACAAAAAATTACCTTTTTTATATTCACTTTCATCCAAACTACCATCACGCCCCGGAAGGAGTAAGAGTTACGTCAATTACCCACTTTCTTACTTCCTTCCAAATTCCCTATTTTGATGCTTATTAGGAAAATATGTTTTGGTCCCCAATTTAAAGAACGTAGAAGTATTAAGCTTGAAGGCTTTAAGGGGCCCCTTCTAACGTCGCCCCCCCCCCGCCTTGCGGGCCCTAATATGTTTTGGTTCCCAATTTAAAGAACGTAGAAGTATTAAGCTTGAAAGCTTTAAGCGGCCCCTCCTAACGTCGGGCCCCTTCCCGCCTTGTGGGCCCTAATATGTTTTGGTTCCCAATTTAAAGAACGTAGAAGTATTAAGCTTGAAGGCTTTAAAGGGCCCCGACGTTAGGAGGTCCCTTGCGGGACCTGCGGGCCTGTCAGCTACGCCACTATCTTCCGCATTTCTCTTACCTTAAAAGGTGATCTTATGTATTTGTTTAAAAAAATTGTTTAAACAATTTCTGCCCAAAAATTCCGTCCAGCACCCTTTAGATTTGTTTAAAGGGGACATTTTTGAATATGAATCCGCAGATAAACCGAATTAGAAATGTTTTTCAGACGGGAGCGGTCTCACCACATGGACGAATATGAAAATATGCAATTTTATATGAATATATGCACGAAATGCATATGCATTAATTTATACAATTTATCCAGAAGATGCAAATATGCACTTAATATGCATTTTTCATATTTCCCGAGCTCTAGTTATAATGCTTGTTCCTTATCTAACAAAATATACAGATTCAATTATTTTTCAAGATTTTAAATGATTTTTACCGAAATGAAAATTGGTTTTCTGTTTTTTTAGGGCGCCTTGCAAGACGATGTCCAACAAATGAATCAAATATTACAAATATGCCAAAGGAAGTGGCAAATTCCCCAAGATATTCTGACATACGGAGTTGCAAAGGCAAAACCTCAGGACAGGAATAGGATAGGATCATTTGCCCTCTGCGTATACACGAATCTAGGATTTATGAACCGACAAGGAGATTTGTTAGATGTACAAGTTAGAGAGTATTACAGGGAATCAGATCGGGCTGGAGAAATAAATATTAATGACATACTGACGAAATGTAGACCACCGAGAGGAACACCAGAACAAAAAGCGTTCTTCCATGAGGAATGTATGGAAAACCTTCAGGTAAAAACAACGATTTTGTTGCTATAGTTGCTCCATTATATCTTTGCACATACGTCATAATTAATTTGCAAACAAGTTAAATCAAAACAATAAGTGAAACGTACGTCAATATACAGGGTGTCCCGAAAAGATTGGCCATAAATTATACCACAGATTCTGGGGTCAAAAATATGTTGATTGAACGTAACTTACCTTAGTAAAAATGTGCACATAAAAAAAGTTACAGCCCTTTAAAGTTACAAAATGAAAATCAATTTTTTTCAATATTTTGAAAACTATTAGAGATCTTTTATTGAAAATAGACATGCGGCATTCTTACGGCAGGAACATCTTAACAAAAAAATTATAGTGAAATTTGTGCACCCCATAAATATTTTATGGGGGTTTTGTTCCCATAAACCCCCCTAAACTTTTGTGTATGTTCGTATTGAATTATTGTTAAAGTATTATTAGTTAAACACAGGGTTTCTAAAACTTTTTTGCCTGTTAGTACTTTCTCGAAAAGCCAGTTTTTATCAAAATATTTGGAATATTTTTCAAATCCATCACCTGTTTGTATGTATATGGTTAAGTATGATAGACCTGGTAATAATATGAAAAATCTATAATTTACATTTTTATAATATGAAAATATACTAAGAGGCAAAAAAGTTTTAAAAACACTGTGTTTAACTAATGGTGCCGCAATAAAAGTTTAATTGGAACGTACACAAACATTTGGGGGGTTTAAAGGAACGAAACCCCCATACAATTTTTATGTAAACATATTAAAAAAGAAGCCGCATCTCGATAAAAACTGGTTTATCTAAAAAATACTAAAAGGCAAAAAAGTTTTAAAAGTATTGTGTCTAACTATTGGTACCACCATAATAATTTAATTGGAACGTACACAAAAGTTTGGGAAGGGTTTAAGGGAACAAAACCCCATAAAATTTTTAAATTTTAATTTTAAAATTTTTATGGGGTGCACAAATTTCACTATAATTTTTTGTTAAGATGTTTCTGCCATGAGAATGCCACATTCCTATTTCGAATTTTCGAAATATTGGAAAAAATTGATTTTTATTTTCTAACTCTTTTTATGTGCACATTTGTACTAAGGTAAGTTAGGTTCAATCAACATATTTTTGACCCCAGAATCTATGGTATAATTTATGACCAATCTTTTCGGGACACCCTGTATAATATCATTGATATGTGCTGTCAATGTAATAATTAGGAAGTGTCTATTATCGGTGGACGTATTTTATAATTATTAATAACATTAATAACAATTATTTTATATTGTACATTTATATTTTACTATATATTTCACACAATATAAGTTATAAATTCCAATAAACACAAAAAATGCGCTAATGTCACTGTCACTGAAAATGATAAACGTCAAAATTCGTAGTAAACAAGGTATCAAAGACATGCCATATTGTTTATCCTTGTTTAACGTATTGTTCTTTCTATGGACAAGCGGTTTAATTTTGTGATACTAGTTTCTGTGAGTAAAAAAGAGACCTGGTATAAAAAGTACTTCGTGAATAGTTTTATTCATGTGCAACGATATAATGGAAGAACTATTTATAAGATTAAGTTTAATTTATTTCCAACTTATCGAACCATTAATTTATAATTAAATTTCAGTGAGTATTTGAATGTTACAGATAATTGTAAGTATTTTATAATACAGGAAACCATTATCAAATGAATTTTAAGTATCGCATTATATTATTCATAAGTTGTGCGTCAAATCTGACGCAAAAATGCAGTTAATACTTTCATCATGACACAAGCTATATTCTATTGTTAAACTTGTAGCTGTTTTTAGTAAAAATCCTTTGAGATGGGGCGAGTAGTTTAATTTGCGACAGTTTTTACAAGGAGTGCCCCCTGTTAAGATAGGCAAAATACCTTCACCCCCTGCCCAGAATTCAATATTTTTTATTTTTTTACGTTCTATCTATATGATTAAAAAATAAGACTCAGATTTTAAACCTCCACTCTCCACTCCCCCTTCCGTCAAAAACGTATTTGTTTCGTTTCGTTTTTAAGTGCAATCAATATAAAAATGTCAACAAAATCAACACGCATAGTTGAGGCGTTTAAAAAACATATACAGTAGAAAAAATGAAAGAATACCCATGAACGAACATATAAAACACGCTGTATTTTCCTGTCACCGTGTCACATAAAAAATTGGCCAGCGCAAGTACATGTAATAATTATTATTACATGTACTTGCGCTGGGCAATTTTTTTGTGACACAGCGACAGGAAAATACAGCGTGTTTTATATGTTCGTTCATGGGTATTCTTTCATTTTTCCGACTGTATGTATTTTTAATAGACCCCTAGGTTGAGTGTAAATAACCTCAAAACGCATTATTTTTTCGAAAAAGCATTTTTGATATTGCTGCAGGTCTAATTTTTTTATTTGTGTATTTATTCAAATACTATATTTCTAATTTTTTCAGATTTTTTCGTAATATGCGCACCTACAAAAATTCGAAAAGCTGATTTTCAGGGTTTTTTTGGGGATTTCCCCCATTTTATAGACTTCAAAATAGATCAAATCAAGGTTTCTTTAGGTTATATTTCAACCTAAATGTAGGTAATTTTAAGTAGCTTAAAGTAAAATAAATTATTAATTTCAAAATTTGTTGTACATATTTAACATAATTTCAACATTTAATTTCACCTTGTATTATTCATAATACACCCTACGTAATATACTTTTTTGAGATGAGGCTATTAAGTAACTTCTAAAACATAAAAATATACAGGGTGTCTCATTAAAAATAAAGATGATGGACTATAAACTGCTAGACTTTCAGCGTTTTGTATACTTTTTTAAAACAAGAACAGAAATAATTTTATTCCATCTTTTCTCCTTAATATGAATTGTTTATTTTTTTTTTCTCCACAATAACATCTAATCTATTTAAAGCATCAGTTAATAAAATAACTATAGCCAGAATGATCGCCAATATTCGAAACAAATAGGCACCAAAATAAAAATATTTTATTTTATTTTATTAAGGGGAAAGGCGAAAAATGTCGCCTGTCAAAGTTTTCAATGTGTTTTAAATGTATTACTTTTTTTTCGTATCCTGAGAAAACTAATAAGTATCTTTGAAAAATTTAAACGCAGAATGAAAGATTACGTTATTACCGAGGACCGAAAGTTACTTAGAATAAATAGTCCTCTTTTGAATAAAGTATTTACAATTAAAAATCACACTAAATTTTCTCTTTTATTTTTACCCCTGTAACTTATTAAAATAAATATTATAAAAGTTTTCTGGGACATTCGGGCCTCAGTAATAATGTAATCTTTCATTCTGCATTTAAATTTTTCAAAAATACTTATCAGTTTTCTTAGGATTCGAAAAAAAGAATACATTTAAAACACATTGAACATTTTGACAGGCGACATTTTGTGCCTATGCTCTTAACACGATTTATGTGTCTCCTATTCCTGTTTTTCTCTTTTCCCCACCTACATTTAAATACTATTCGCTATCCATTTTGGTGCCTGCTCTTAAAGGAGCCCATAGTTTAAGACCGCTTCTCCAGGCACCAAAACAAAAAATTTATATTTTCTTCCTTTTAGCTGTTCTATTTTTGGCTATTTTTATTTTGCACATGGTCATTCTTGCATTCTCATTGTGGGGCCTGTAATACAATTTTGTATTTTTTAAAATTTTCGGTCATTGCTAAATAGTTGCTTAATGGTTTAATGTACTCTTTCAATCTTTGTAGTTTATCGATATCGTTTATGATACCTTCGTTTATGATGTTACCTATTTTATCATCAAGGTTGCATTTTCTTTTATTTCGTATATGTATCAACAACTTCTTTTATATTTTTGTATACTTGTAAATGGAATACTTACATGATGCTTCTCTTGTATATCTTCAATTTCAAGACATTTATCTTTTTTTTTTTTGAAGAAAACCATAATTTTTTTGCTGTTCGTATTTTTTTTTCTCATTTCGTTCTGTAAGTTGCTCTATTTTTGGGGATCTGGTTTTTAAATTTCCTCCTTTGTTCCATAATGTTTCAATACTCATCCACTGTTGTTTTTTTATATTTAATTTTGGGTAAGTCGAAAGTCGAAAGTAGTTCTGTTAATTACAGTTTTAAAATGATCCCAGTGATTTGCAGATCTGTAAAACTTTAATAAATCAATTTGTGTGCGCGTAAGGACCACATAAATCTTAGGCATTCAAATTAAACTCATTTTACATGTTCGATATGAATTTAGAAGAATCTAGCGTGTTACCAGCACCTAACTATTCTTTATCTTTAATATATGTTATCTACTTTATTTAATGAAAATGAATCACAATTTTAATTGAAAATACGATTTCAATGTTGACGTTTCGATTTCCACTTCGGAAATCAATCTCAATGATTTCTTTTAAGTGCAAATAGACCAGGGCGCATCAGTAAAAATATTAGTACATTTGGATGTTGAGAGGCGACTCATATTTTTTTGCAGAATATGCTTGGAAATAATTCATATAATAATAGTTGAGTTATCCTCCCACTCAAAAAGGTCCGGAACATTGTTTAAATAATCAAAATAAAATTGAAGGAAAAATTCGATTATTTTCTTGGTTTTTTTATTATAACTTTAAATGTATTCATTTCCGAGAAAAATTGCGCTGACATAAAAGTTGCGTAATTAAATTTCCTACCTTATAGGATTAGTTAAAAATTTTAAAAATTGTCACCTTTGTTGTAAAAGAGCAATAATTGCGAAAAAAAAAACAATAAAAAACAAGTATTCGCATTTTACGTTTTTCAACCATTTATGCTACACATAGGACTTTCATATTTTACCCAGAAAAAAACTTTATGATATATAATAAAACAACACTGTAAATTTCATTAAAATCGGTTTAACAGATTTTGCAAAATAAATTTTGCAGTCCAGCTTTCGCAAAAAAATTACTTTTTCAAAATGTTACAGGACTGAAAATAAAGCAGACAGCAAGTTGAATTTTTTTACATATAGAATAATACTGTACCTTTCATTTCCAATTTTCAAAATTAAAATCGGTTAACTACTACAGCGTCAGGAATTTTTTTAAATAAACATTAATTTTTGGTGCTACGCGCAGGACAGCGGATATGTTTACTCTGATTGGGCATTCCAATTACCTTAGATAATGATTGATAAATTTTAATTCTTAGTACATTTCGATATAAATAAATGAATTTGTTTATTGCAAAATAAAAACACATATTTTGTGTCCTTTGAAATTACACTTTTTTTAGCAAAAACTTTCTTTGTTCATATATTTTAACTTAGAGAATAAAAGTTTATTATTTTTAAACATATGCAATTGTTTAAACAATATTTCACAAACAATAATCAAATTAGTTTGATTTTTGTGGAATTGAAATATTAAAATACAGTAAAACCTCGATAGAATGGACCTCTATTTAACGGACTTCGGATATAACGGACAAAAAATCCGATCAAATGTAAAAAAAATGAATGCAAAAAAATATAAAAAATCGAAGACAATGTCAATGACAATGTCAATGACAATGACAAAGTCGCTTGGAGAAGACAATGGGAGAGCGACTCACCACAGGAATCACACCAAATGGCCTGTATCGATCAGAAACCGCCAGGCTTTGAACTGCCCCAGTGCCCCGCAATACATGGACGGCGCTGAACAGAATAACAGGTACCGGTAGATGTGCTGACAGCTTGCATATATGGGGAAATGCCCTTACTCCTGAGTGTGACTGTGGTGCGCAACGGCAGACCGTCCGCCACATTATTGAGAAATGTCCCCGAAGGCGGTACCCTGGAGTTTTCGATGAGTTCCTGAATGCGACCGAAAATGTTTTACATTATATTAATACATTAGATGTTCGTTTGTGATACTTCATGTAATGTTTTATATACTTTTTTAAATTATGTGTTCTTATTGTATCTATGCCATACGATAAATAAATCAAAAGGCATCATCTGCCCGTTTCATATTATAGCTCTAAAAGGGTTCACCAGAGATATTTTCAAAAATTGGTTTTAAAAGGATTTGTACCTACAGTGAAAAAAATTTACAGAGAAGAAACTGGTAATACCGCCTAAGAGGTGAAATTTTTATTGATTTTAGACAAAGCTCCTGCTAATTCCCATGAAAGTATTCTAAATTCAGAAGATGGCAACTTTAATTGTATGTTTTGCCAAAAAATACATCACTTATTAAACCCATGAATCGGTGAATAATTTTGTCAACCAAATGACCATATTGCAGAAAGTTTTTAGATAAAGTAGAAAAATAAAAAAAAAAGTAGCGAACAAAACCTTATTCCTGTTTTAACTTTCATACAGATTTATATACTGTATACCTACATAATTAAAAAAATTTTGATTGATTTTAAACCTATTTTTTTACAACGGACTTTCGGCTTTAACGGACATCCCGTCCCCCAATTAGTCTGTTATATCGAGGTTTTACTGTACAACAAAATATAGAGTTAGAAAATAATATATTATTAAAGATTTAAAGAAATTTTGATGGAAATCAACTTGTATCAATCAAACACCGCTGTACTGCGCGTAGCACCAAAAATTAATGTTTATTTAAAAAAATTCCTGACGCCGTGGTAGTTAACCGATTTTAATTTTACAAATTGCAAATGAAAGGTACAGTAAGTATTCTTGTATATGTATTCAACTTGCTATCTGCTTTATTTTCAGTCCTGAAATATTTTGAAAAAATGATTTTTTTTTGCGAAAACTGGATTTCAAAATTTATTTTGCAAAATCTATTGAACCAATCTTAATCAAATTTACAGTATTATTTTATTATGCCATAAAGTTTTTTTGGGTAAAATATGAAGCTTCTAGGTGTAGCATAAATGGTTGAAAACCGTAAAAGGCAAATACTTGTTTTTTTATGTTTTTTTCGCAATTATTTCTAGTTTGCAATAAGGGTGACAACTTTTAAAATTATTAACCAATCCTATATAATGTAGAAAATTTAATTACGCAACTTTTATGTCAGTGCAACTTTTCTCTGAAGTGAATACTTTTAAAGTTATAATCAAAAAACGAAGAAAAAAATCTAATTTTTCCTTCATTTTTTGACATTTTGATTTATTTAAACAATGTTCCGGACATTTTTGAGTGGGAGGATAACTCAATTATTATTATATGAGTTAACTCCAAGGAAGTTCTGCAAAAAAAATACGAGTCACCTCTCAACGTCCATCTCAAAACAGATCCGCCCTGGACTAAAGTTAAACAAATTAGAATTAGGATAGTCGCTTAAATATTGAACATAAATATATGTTAAATTTGTTTCAGGCAGGAAGTCAGGATCAATTAGTAGAACAGTACTACGGTGCGTGTCAACAACAATTAGGACTTTCCGATGAGTTTATTAAAAACAGTCAAGACAAAACAAGATTGGGCAGCTTCTTCTTATGCATATACAGCAATTTAGGGGTCCTAAGTTCAAAGGGAGATTTAATTGAAAATGAAACGACGCCCAAATGTAGTATGCCGCCAAATCTGTCTCCTGCTCTAAAAGCGTGGTATTATCAAGAGTGCTTTAAAAATGCAATGCAATAAAGCAAAACTGAAACAGAGTAAATAAGACTGTCAAAACTAATAATTATTTAAGAATAATAAATGTTTAATAAAATTAAATTAAGACAAAAATATAAGTTTTATTATTCTTTTTCTTAATGTGTCTATCCATGATGAGTGTTGACGATCATCATGGCAACTTATCTTATCTGCAGCAGCCCGGAAAAGCTGTACAGATGTTGTGTTGAACCAGATTCTGAGGTTCTTTAACAAGGATGATCTTCCTGGACGTCGCTTTCCAAATATTTTTCCTTGTAAGAAGGCTTGCAGGAGGTCATATCTGGATTCGTTTCATAATGTGTATGAAGTGCTTTCGAGATTTGATGGTGTCGGTACACTGACCACCGTTTAGTCAAGTCAAGTCAAATTTATTGATCACATGCGACATTATACAAAGTACATGTATGAGACAAGTCAAAGTTACAGACATACATCTTAAAAGTATATAAATTAATAAATACGATAAAACATACTCAAAAGTTATTTTTAGAATACTAGCTCACAAATGTATTGATGTACACACCTCCGAAAGTTTGGCTGATGTAAATTCATTCGTATATCTATTGGCAATTTGTTAAAGAATCTTATGGCTGCATATTGTGTGCTACCTTCCAACAAAACAGAACAATGTTGTGGAAGCATAAAGTGATTGTCTCTGAATCTTGTTGAATAAACATGGTTAAATTGAAATTTATTAAATTCATGAATTTTGCAATGTAAATACATTATACACGAAAATATATACAGATCAGGAATTGTAAGAATATTGTTTTGTCTAAAGATGCCTCTACAAAAATCTCTAAATTTCATTTTATACATTATCCTAATAGCTCTTTTCTGAAGTACGAATATCTGCTCTAATTCAGAGGTAGTACAACCCGAGACTTCAATGCCATATTTGGCTATTGAGTAAAAATGGGCAAAGTATAGTGTTTTTAATATTGATGTATTAAAGAGACGTGAAAGAATTCTCAATGCATAACATGTGCTACTTAATCTGGATTTCAAATTAGAAATGTGGTTTGACCATTTACAATTAATTACTGTCTAAAAGGACCCCCAGCAACTTCGTGCAGTCTGTTTTATCTATTGCTGCTTGTATAGTAGCTTGATGGTTTAATAAATTATTTGACGTGAAAGTCATATACTTTGATTTCTCTTCATTCAAAACTAGTTTGTTTGATAAGAAATAACTGTTGATGTGTGATAACTGTGTAGTTTTATTTTGCAAATATTGATCAGATGTTCCTGTGACTAGAATGTTGGTATCATCCGCATAACTGATGATGTTAACCCCAGTCAGTGAATTAGTTACCAAAGCTATATCATTAATAAATACTATAAAAAGTAGAGGACCCAATGCCCAATACACTACCCTGAGGGACACCATAATGGATATCCAATGTGTTTGATTCGTTTACAAGTCCATTAGATGTTATCTTTACTTTTTGTCTTCTATTCTCTAGGTAGGAAGTAAACCATTTTAGAACTACACCACGAATACCAATCCCCTCAAGATATTTAGCAACAAATTATGATCCAAAGTGTCAAAAGCCTTGGACACATCTAGAGAAATAACCCACATGACTTCTCTCGTCTGTCCAAAGCATCCAACACCAAGCTGACGAAATTTGCAAGAGCTGTAGCTGTAGACTTAGAAGATGTAAAACCATGTTGAAAATTATGCAAGACACTATGCTTTTTTAGGAATGCGTTCATTCTAGTATAAACCAGAGTTTCAATTATCTTTGAAAACACAGATAAGAGACTTATGGGACGGTAGTTGTTAAGGTCATCTTTATCACCACTTTTGAATAAAGGGATTAAAATAGATAGTTTAAACATACTAGGAAATATTCCTTGTTGAAAAGAGGCATTACAAATATCCGTCAGTGGATCTACGAGAGCGTGAATGCATTGTTTTGTTTTAATAACTTAGGGGAAATCTGATCAAAACCACAACTGTGTTTGGATTTAAAACTTCCTACTATACTAGTTATTTCCTGTGGGTTAGTTGAATATAAAAACATAGAACAACTATTACGGTTTTTTGATGCTGATGTAAACCCATCTATTTTAGTAGGATCCAAAGCTGCAAGTAACTTTGGGGCCATTTCAACAAAATGGTGGTTAAATTTGTCTGCTAAATTATTATTATCATCACTAGGTACTTTTGAGTTATTTTGTTTCCCGACTGTTAAGTTTACTAACTTTGTTGATTCGTTTAACTGTCTCATGAAGTGACTACTTTTAGCTGCTTTTAATTTAATTGAATATTCTGTCTTTGTGAAATGAAGGACAGGGCCAAAGATTACTATTTTGCTGACAGATTGTTTCTAAAAGTTTTAGCTGATCCCTTAAATTGTACAATAATTGTGTTTACATGGTAGACACAGTCTCAATTCTTCTTCGTTCGTATGAGGACCTCCTCATTTGGGACCCGGTCAGTCCACGGCTATCTACCGTCTCTATAGTTCTACCTGACCTATCTATCACACTCACACTATAAAAATAACTTATCAGGCTGGACACACAACTAGAGCATATACAAGACTTAAGGGGCATGTCGTAGCACATTAATGTTATGTAAACGATAAAGGTGACGCTACTAAACTAGAGAAAAATAAAACGATTCATGCTTGGAATAACTTTGGAAGAGGATGATTTGATTTGGAAGATCAAAAATGAAGAAATTAGAAGAGACAACAATAGAGATGTACCGAACACGTAGCAAAGATAAGGGAAGAATGGGTTACTAAGAGTTGCGAACAAAGAAGTTTGCGACGACCCCTAACAAGATAGAAGAACGAATTGAACAAACTAAACCAAAGCTGGACAAGATACAAGCCGTACGGAGATTTAGTCCTGTCGCCAGGGGGGGTACAACGGCCTCCTTAATTCAGATGGACTTACCGAAGTTTTTTATATATATTTTGACCCGTAGAATACGAATTTTTTGGGTAACAGTTGATCCGGATGTCGATAAGATTGTTATAGACAAAGAACTTGAGGAATTACATAACAGCGATTTCTCGCAAAACAAAACATCTTTTTGTATTTTTTGGGTCATTTTAAGCAAAAAATATTCCTACAAATTTTTTCGTAGAATGCATAGCTTTCGAGATAACCGCGGTAGAACTTTCAAAAAATCGAAAAATTGCAATTTTTGAACCCGAATAACTTTTGATTAAATAATAAAGTAGCAATTCTGCTTACCGCATTTGAAAGTTTAGGTCAAATTATATCGGTTTTGATTATTTGCATTGCTAAAAATTAATTTTTTTAATGTTAAACAAATCTATAAACACATAGTGTTTGCCGTGCCTAATACATGCGTTTTAACGCATGCTACGTAGAAATTGCCTCGCTTGCACTTGTAGCTACTCTACCTACTCGTTCGATTTTAAATGAGAAATCATTGAAAACATCACTCACGCACTAGGTGTTTATAGCTTTGTTTAACAATAAAATAATAAATTTTTAGCAATGCAAATAATCAAAACCGATATAATTTGACTTAAACTTTCAAATGCGGTAAGCAGAATTGCTACTTTATTTTTTAATCAAAAGTTATTCGGGTTCAAAAATTGCAATTTTTCGATTTTTTGAAAGTTCAACCGCATTTATCTCGAAAACTATGCATCCTACGAAAAAACTTGTCAGAACATTTTTTGTTTAGAATGACCCAAAAAATACAAAAATATGTTTTGTATTGCGAGCAATCGCTGTTATGTAATTCCTCAAGTTCTTTGTCCATAACAATCTTATCGACATCCGGATCAACTGTTACCCAAAAAATTCGTATTCTACGGGTCAAAATATATAAAAAAAACTTGGGTAAGTCCATCTGAATTAAGGAGACCGTTGTACCCCCCCTGGCGACAGGACTAATTGGAAGCTGAGGGAAGTTGCTTTGTTTATCTAATAGTTTACCACAATATTAGATTACCACAGTACCTACCTAAAAAGCATGAAAATGTCATGAAGTAAAATAAGTTCTATTAAATCAAACCACAGATATAAAAATCCCAGCAGAATGAGTCCAAGCAACGTTGACGTTGACAACATGAGAAATTTTCTTTGCAACCATGACCTCAGTGTTGAGCAAGTGAAGTCATTCCCAATATAGTAAATAGGGAGAAAATCCGTATCTTCTCGATTCTAAAGAAGATTCGCTTTTAACAATTTGTTTAATTGTCAATAGATTAACGAAAATTTAAAGTATTAAATAAATCAGAGTATTCTTTTTCATGAGTTTGATTTTGAACGTCGCTGAATTTTTTTTTAAACTTTACCAACGAAATAAAAAATCTTAAAATGAAAAAAATGTACATATTTTTTAATTAACCCTAAAGATATATGTACCTGTCTAATTAGCTTTTTATACTCCTTTCCCACGTCTTTACGGGTTGACTGCCTATTTGTGATAGCAAAAACGCTTTTGAAAATGTAATTTTCCATTACAAGATTCTTCTTAACATGTATGCAATACACACTACACACCACTGAAATGTTTAGTCATAATACGAATACGAGTATATTACAAAATATCTAACACCAAACAACCAGTTTGACTGTAAGGTTTTATTAGTGTATGAGATCATATTTCCCGGTATCCGCTCAGGTGCTGGTAGAACAATGTAATAATATACGAGACAAACACCTTTGCGGTTTTTCTCAAAAAAAAAAAAAATTATCAAAATTGGTTTTTATAGAGATTTTGTAAACAAAATAATAATTATAAGATATAGGAGTGTTATGTGTGGATATCTATGTGTTATACGACAAACATAATGTGGTAACACAGGTAAATCACCATGATGTGAAAAAACTACACAGCTACACCTACTGGAAATTATTTTTCTTTGTCGATTAGCTGTGCTTTCCATTTTTTTGCATAATCGTTTATCGCCACATTTTTTTGGTCTACCTTTAGTGTTATCTTGACATAAGAAGTGAGACACAAGTCGTGGTATATCAAGTACCTACTAACCACATAAATACAAAAAAATCTTGGAAAAACTAATCAAAAGTAAAATTAAGAATATCAAGAAGGTTTCAGCTATCGACATAAATCACGAGCAAGTGTTATTAATGTAAACCGCAAAGTTCCATGTAGTTTCAGTAGTACAAATCAGGGGGAAAAGGTGGCTCGAATCGAATCCTGAACGTTATAAAACCTTCTTTAGGCTTTCGCCTCTTCAAGATAAGTCTGCCCCCTTTTTATTTGTTACGGGAGCCTAATGGGGACGAGCACCAACAAAGTGGAGGGGGAAGTTGAACGTGGTATGCAATAGCTGTAAGAAGCTAATGCCCGGTTTCATAATCAACTTAAAGTGAACATTAACTAAAGTTCACTTTAACGTTGACATTTAGGTACCCATATGAATTGCATTGATAAAGGTACCAACTTAAAATTTAAAGTCCACATTAACTGATTATGAAACCGAGCGTAAGAGTGAAGGTTTTTGTGGAAGTAGGAGAAGCCAACCAAACCGTGAGAAGAAAGCACCTGAGGTGTTACCAGCCATACATTGGAACGGTCTTAAGGCAAGCGTCCACAGACCCGCATCGTACGCATCGAACGCATCGTACGCAACGGATTTTAGTTTACCTTGTACAAAAAATGCCGAAGGGTTGCTTCGAGAGGCAACTTTTGCAAGGCGTGCCGATGAGTCATTCAGAATGCCGATCAGTGGACGCACCCCATGCGCTCTGTTCGGAATTTCGCTTGGTCCAGTGGGAGCTAATCTGCAGGTATTAAGTACATACTTTTGTTTTAACTTTTGTTTTATTATATAGGTATATTTAGAAAAAAATATTACAGGCCATGGGGATTAAAATATATAAATATTAGGGGAGAGTTGGATAAAACGGGATACCATTCTTGTTTATTTTTATTACGGAAAAAATGTTAAAGAAATTATCATAATATTATTTTTTATAGGTATAACATTTATTGAAGCACACAAAAAACATATTTTTAGCTATTTTTAATAACTGGAAAATAGTAAAAAACAATATTTATTAAAGTCCTGCACATCCCGTTTTAGCATACCACGGTTGGATAAAACGGGATAGGTTCAAAATATTTAATTTTTTGCATAAAACTGTCTAAAAAGTATATTTAAGTAGATATAAGGCTGCAAAAAAAATTACCTTTGAAAAAACAATATCTTTAGTAGTCAGAAACTTAAAACTTTTATGTTTTATTGCAAAATGGGAAATAAGACCTTTTATTTAGGACTAGGTACGTATATCAGAACAAAAGTCACATAAAAATATGTTGTTCTATTTAAATCTATCGCTATTTAAAAAAATTATAGGCCAACAAATAATTAGGTGGATAAAACGGGACATAAAAAACTGTATCCCATTTTATCCAACTTATAAGTGTCCCGTTTTGTCTAACTCAGACATTTTTCAAAACAAAAATGGCTCCTGCCTAAACGTGAAAGTAAAATTAGATAGACTACACATGAGAATATTCGTTAATGAGTGCTTAATTAAATATAATAGTCACCGGAATTATACGTTTAGATATGTAGGCAATATAATGTAGAAAACAGCGCACTTAAAAGTACAAAGTAACAAATAGTGGCATCCAGGTAAAATGAACTGAGAATGTTTAGATGACGACTGAGAACAAGTTTTCGTCGTTGTCCGATTGATAGCAGCACTAGTTGGGTCTCTAGGCCAGGTATCCCGTTTTACCCGACTATCCCGTTTTATCCAACTCTCCCCTACTCATTTTTCATGTTTATTGGTCTTTTTCAAGATATCTTGCTTGAGTATCTAACTATGAGAATTTATTCTCGTTAAAAAACAACACATTTTTCTATCTTAAAGCAATGAACTTTTTAAAAAATATTAGACTTGTTAATTTTACTGAGAGAAATGTAAAATTGATGCAAGACATTTCATTGTCCCTCACAAAATAAGAAAAGTGTGTTAAAGTGTGTAAGTAGTTGAACACCACAGAAAGTATTTTACCGATTTCAGAAAGGCAACTTTATTATTTTCCATTACTGTAGTTACTATTTTCCATTTAAATCAAATTGTAACAGCTTTGTGTATTCCTTTATATTCAAATGTATAGCCCTTTCGTGACCGGCTGACACGATCGTGAGCTCATGTTGATGTGGGTACCAATATCAAAATAAACATATTTATCTACTCTATGTCATATTATGTATAAGTTCCTGTTCCTTCAACGAGCTCTTCTTCAGCAAGGAGGCAATGAAAAGACATGACATTTCAGCAAAAAATTTTTGTTTTATTTTAGTTAGTATGTAATACAGCCTTACACCTAAAGGTAGAAAGGCTTACGACTAAGTAAGTAAGTAGTATGTAATATCATATTAAAAAATTATAAAAATAATTGTTATTTGGTCCTATTAGTGTTTTACGTTTAAGGTGATACAGTAGCGATCAACAGGTAGCCAAAATGCGTTCCAAGATTGCGGCTGTAATTTTGAATATTTTTTCGAGATATTTGGCACACGTATTCGTAATATAATAAAGAATGGTGGTACAGAGCCCAATTTGAAAAATATATTAATATGTGGAAATTCATCTGTAATTAAATACAATATTAAAAAAACGAGCCTGCACCGCCATTAAGAAGAACAAAAAAATACACTTTCTTCAAATAAACTTTTTTATCCGATGCCTAGATTTTGTATCATTTTGGAACTACTAATGAAATAAAAAATTTTAGTAGTTCCAAAATGACACTCGAGCAGCCAGGGTACTGAAGCGTTTTTTCGACAGGTAATATCTATAAGAGCAAATTGTAACTATTTCCTGCGTAGGATCTGGCGGCCATTTTTATTTATAAACAATTAAGTGTTAAAAAATGGCATTTTTCCCTTTTTTTCAAATCAATGGAAAACATTGAAACTTATGGTTTTCTTAGTACAAATATATTTGAAATTATGGAAAAAGCTTTAAAATGACGTATTACAAAGTTTGATATACTCATTTATTGTTAATATAATTGCGAAAAAAGGTCGGAATTGCAAAAAAAAATAATTTCGCAACATCTATTGTAAAAATTAGTGTACAGCTCTGAAATTTTTGTCATATAAGGGCTCTTTGGTACTTAATATGTGATAAAAATTTTAAAGCGATTCATTCAATTGTTTAAATTTAATTCAAATTGTTTATCCCAGAGAGCATTTTTTTACAATAACATAAGTCAGAAAAAAATGACGTTAGAACCATTCCACAGGTGTCAATTGAAAGAGCATGAGCTATATTTTCAGCTTGGTTTAAAAAAAGCGAATAAAAAATGTATTTATTAGTAATAAATAATTATTCAAAAGTATCATAAATCTTTCCTTATAAACTTTTTATTTTGTTATATAAGAAATTATATATATTTATTACAATTTTTTATCAATTATGATATAAATAACATTACTTGGTAGTTGTGCACTTAAAACAGGGTAAAAAAGTTAATTTTTTTGGAAAAAGTTATCCAAAAAGTTTATAAGGAAAGATTTACGATACTTTTGCATAATTATTTATTACTAATAAATGCATTTTTTATTCGCTTTTTTTAAACCAAGTTGAAAATATAGCTCATGCTCTTCCATTTGACACTGTGGAATGGTTCTAACGTCATTTTTTTCTGACTTATGTTATTGCAAAAAAAAATGCTCTCTGAAATAAACAATTCGAATAAAATTTAAACAATGGAATGAATCGCTTTGAAATTTTTATCACATATTAAGCACCAAAGAACCCTCATTTGACAAAAATTTCAAACCTGTATACTAATTTTTACAACAGTTATTGCGAAAATATTTTTTTTTGCAATTCCGACCTTTTTTCGCAATTATATTAACAATAAATGAGTATATCAAACTTTGTAATATGTCATTTTAAAGCTTTTTCCATAATCTTAAAGATATTTGTACTAAAAAACTCGTAAGTTTCACTGTTTTCCATTGATTTGAAAAAAAAAAGGGAAAAATGTCATTTTTTGACAGTTAATTGTTTATAAATAAAAATGGTCGCCAGATCCTACGCAGGAAATAGTTATAATTTGTTCCGCTTCAGTACCCTGGCTGCTGAAGTGTCACGAACAGGGTATATTTTTGTCTTATTACCATGGCCTAAAACGTCTGTTTTATAGAGGAAGGATGATTTCTGTTACCGATGAAATAGACGGTTTCAAGCATCTGAGGCAGATTACCGCGGCGATATGTATTCAAAATCAGGCGCTGAGTAATTTAATTCTTGGCTTGAGTGTTTAGGTCGATCACCACTTAAGCCTGACCACAAGTTAGATATATTAAAATCCCAAAGATTTGGCTTTCAGACAAGAAAAAAACCAATAAAGAATCTTTAGCATCATGAGATTAACGTCATAAAGTTAAGGACTCATAACTCTCAAAAATGCATGGCACAACGCTAAATTTGACAGTTTTCTAGATAGTATGGAAATACACAAAAATTAGTAGAATCATCCAGAAACTGAAAATCACAATCAAACACGTGCCACATGCCACATGTGATATACAAATTGGTTATAAAAAGACATCTTACAAAAATAGGCTAAATACGATACTATGCAGTTATATGATTATGAAAATTTTGTCCAAATTTTCCAAATGGTTTTAAAACGGCTTTTAAATGAATTTATCATGTACCTAAAATATGTGAAACTTTTACGTGAATTTAAAATATTGTATTATTTGTAAATGTCTCATAAATATTCCTACTCATTGGCCAATAACCATTTCGAATGATGTAGTAATCGTTAAATAAAAAAGCGTAAAAATAACGTTGTTTTTTTGTTTTTTGGAATGTTATATTGTTTTATTTTAAATCAAATCAACCGGCAATGTCAGATAAAAATAACATTGTCAATAAAATCTTACGGTATTGTTTGTAAAAGAAAGGAAAGAAATATGCAGTAGAATTAGAATGAATAAACTACATGCAGAATGCAAAATGCATGCAAGATTAGAAAGATTGCGCTGGGCAGGCCACCTTATAAGACCAATGAAATTGACCATGTGCTGATAGACAAAAGGGCAGCCAGTAGTATCTCCGATGTGAGAACACGACGAGGAGCATGCTGTGGATCAGACCATCTTTTACTACAAACCAAATTTAGATGAAGAGTTAACAGGGAAAGAAACGAAAGACAACAAAGAACAAACAAACTGGACCTGGAAAAACTGAAGGTCCAGGAATTTAAAGAGAAGTTCGAACAAGAAGTCGTAAATGAGTTAAGGACGTTAGAACTGCACTCCATAGAGGGCAAATGGGAGTAATATCAAAACAGCAGTACTGACAGCAGCAGCGTCCACCCTGGGAAACAAGAAAAAGGAGAGAAGAGGAGCATGGTTTGATGACGAGTGCAGACAAGCAATAGAGGAAAGAAATGAAGCACACAAAATGTACATAACAAGAAGAACACGGGAAAGACGAACATTATTTGAAGTCGCAAGACGGAAAGCAGACAAGCATGTAGAAAGAAAAAGAGAGCCTATGAAAATACAAATAGAAAAAATGGAAGAAAATTTCAAAAACAACGAAATTAGAGGGGCATACGAATACCTAAAAAAGATAAGAAGTGGGTATAAACCTCAAACAAGTCTATGTAAAGATGAAAGTGAGCAAATAATCAGTGACCAACAGAAAGTCACAGAAACCTGGAAGCTAAAAAGATGTAATGGCTAGATTGATATTAACTTACCAAAACTTGACTAAAATAATAGAAGTTACAAATATTCTGCAACGTACCTAAAACAAAAACAATTTATTAATAAACGCAAATATCTTTATACCCCAAAACATATGATTTAGCCCTGGATCGCGCGTACCAAAAAATGTTTATTGATAGCAAGCTGAAAATTTGTTAATTGCTTAACGGTGTCTAGCCGGACAAACGTTGATGTATGGGAACACTGGAACAGGGGAAGTTTTATTTGTGGAACAGGTTACAGGTTTCGAACGTCAGACTACGGAAATGTCACATGTATTTTGTCGGACAGAACTTCCAATTGATTTGTTACCCTTTCATTAAACTCTCATGCAAAAATCAGACGGCTATTATTTATCACCAACATAATTCCTGTCATTTGACATGTTCTACGAGTCGGACTTATTAAAATGCCCAACATATCTGTCGGACAAACATTTTTTCATATATTATATAGTTTGCTGTTGAAAAAGCTTAAAAACAATCTGCTAGTTTTCACAATCATAAACTTGTCAGAATGACACGTTCCACAATTAAAACTTCCCCTGCTCCAGTGTTCCCATACATCAAAGTTTGTCCGACTAGACATCGTTAAGCTATTAACAAATTTTCAGCTTTCTATTAATAAACTTTTTTTGGTACGCGGGATCCAGGCCTAATTTTATCTCCAAACATAGCCGATAATGTAGCCCCCGAACAATTAGTATTTTAATCTGTTTGTCTTTGGTGTTATTTACATTATTTTTAAGTAAATGTCTACGACATTCCGGGTATGCTGGAAAGCTTTCTATTTGTGACGAAATGCCCCTAATGATGCTGTGAGAGCGAAAGTACTTGGGCAAAATTTAATAAATAACTGTGCTTGATGTATGTCTCTCTCTCTAGTCGTTTCCCCATTACTGAGGATCGTGATTTCTTCCAATATTCCTAACAATGTTTCTCCATTGGTCTCTATCTTCAGCTGCTCTAAGAGCTTCGCAGAATGAGTTTCCAGCTGAATTCTTTATTTGGTCGGACCATCTGGTTGGTGATAGTCCTCTTGATCTTCTTCCCAGAACGTTTGCAGAAACAATTAATCTCTCCAAACTGTCGTCACATCTGCGAACCGTGTGACCAAAGAATTGCAGTATTCGTTGCAGACATATTGTGGACAGCCTTTTTTTAATCTTGAGTTGGTTCAGAATGGAAACGTTTGTCCTATGAGCTGTCCTAAGTATGCGCAGCATTCTTCTCCAGCACCACATCTCAAAGGCATCAATTTTTTGGAGCTCGCCAAAGTCCGCTCGCGAAGAGTCCAAGTCTCTGCTCCGTATAGAAATATTGAGAATACAAGGGCATTCACCAGTCTCATCTTGATATTTTGAGAGATAGATCTGTCTTTCCAAACTTTAGTTAGGCGACTCATCGCATTTTGTGCCATACCAATACGTCTCCAAACTTCTGCTTCACAGTTACCATCTTTAGTTATACTAGACCCAAGATAGACAAAGGTGTTTAGTATCTGGTATTCTTGTAACATGTTAGTCAGTTGAATAGTGTCCAATCTGTCAACCACCATTATTTTTGTCTTAGCTTTATTAATTTTTAGACCAACTTTATTGCTTTTGTACTCAACTCTTCACAGGAGATCAAACATTTCTTGCTCATTTGCTGCTATAAGTGTAGTGTCATCAGCAAATCTTAAATTGGAGATTTTCCTACCAGCTACTGTTACTCCACCGGCCCATCCTTCTAAAACCATCCTCATGACATGTTCACCATAAATTTTAAATAAGTCAGGTGACAACACGCATCCTTGTCTAACACCTCTCTCGGTCTTGAATTGGTTTGAGAACTTATGATCTAGTCGTACTGTCGCTATATTGGACTGGTACAGATTTTTAATAAGTGTCACCAGATGCATTGGTGCGCTCATTTCTATTAAAATTGACCACCGATTTATCCAGCTTACCCAATCAAATGCCTTTTGGTAGTCAACGAAGCATATAATCATAGGTACCTAAAATTCTCTAGACTTTTTAATGAGTTGTCTCAGGTTCAGGATTTGTTCCCTTGTACCTTTACTCTTTACAAACCCCGCTTGTTCCTGAGGTATTTGGTAATGTAGATAGGTTTTTAATCTGTTTTTGATGATGTGTAACAAGATTTTACTATGTGCTTTTACTTATGAGCATGTGTTATTAGTGACAGTGTGCGGTAGTTTTCGCATCTGGTAGTATGTATGTACCTGTTGATGTATGTACCTGATTAAAAATATTTATTTTTTATTTAGGTATATACAGTTAAACCAGGACATATCGTATGTGCTAAAATTAATTTTGGTCATTTTTTATTAACATTTAACCTTCCAGGGACCCTCCCCCTTACCGCATGCTTGCATTGATAATGAACTGATGTAGAATAGCATTAGTAGTTACTCTTTTAGTTACTCGTATTAAATGCATACTAAAAGAACTTTATAAAAACATAGTTAAATCTAAAATCAACGTAAGTAACTTCAAAATTTTTCAAATTAATACCTACACTCTAGTAAAGCACTACTTCCCAACTAAAACCTAAAATGCACAGACGATTCACTCTGTGCGGACCGGTTGGTGTAAACAAAAAATAATTTCTTTCGTTGGAATTTTTTCTAGGCGAATAGATGGAATGTGACTGCATTACTGCATATTGTAGAGTAGTGTTGCCCAAAATCGGTCTTGGTCTTGCAGTCTTGGTCTTGTTCTTGCGTTTTCGCAAGACCAAGACCAAGACCGCCTAATTTTAGCAAGACCAAGACCAAGACTTACCGTGCAAGACTTGAGCAAGAACAAGACTAAGTCTGCGAGACTCTTGCGTCTTGCAGTTAGAACTGAGGGTCGTTTTAGGGGGTATAGATACCTAACCCGTTGTCCTAGGTGAGCGACGGAAAACGACGCGACGCGATGCGATGCGTTGCGATGCGATGCGACCAGTAATTCACGCGACGTGTGGCTTATGTAGCGTCGCATCGCGTCGCTTTCCATCACTCAAACCAGGACAAACGTGACGATGTCAATTATTCATTCCTATTCTTAAGAGGAAACAGTAGCGATCAACAGGTAGCGAAAACGCGTTCCAAGATTGCGGATGTAATTTTGAATATTTTTTTGAGATATTTGGCACACGTATTCGTAATATAATAAAGAATGGCGGTACAGAGCTTAATTTGAAAAATATATTAATATGTAGAAATTACTCTGTAATTAAATACAATATTAAAAAAACGAGCCTGTACCGCCATTAAGAAGAACAAAAAAATACACTTTCTTCAAATAAACTTTTTTATCCGAAGCCTAGATTTTGTGTCATTTTGGAACTACTAAAATTTTTTATTTCATTAGTAGTTCCAAAATGACACAAAATCTAGGCATCGGATAAATAAGTTTATTTGAAGAAAGTGTATTTTTTTGTTCTTCTTAATGGCGGTACAGGCTCGTTTTTTTAATGTTACGTTTATTTACTCGTTTTAATATTTTAATTTAATATTAAGTGTTACTAGAAAATTCATATTTTAAATACTTAGCTAAAAAATTCCATAAACGAAAAAGAAAGACAACAAATGTCATATATTAAGAACGAGTAAATTTGGAGAGTTTAATCATTTATATCATATATTATATTATTAATATATATTATAAAAAAATATCTTATGTGGACCATGTCACCAACATTGAGGTCCTACGGCGCATGACAAAAGAAAAAGAAGTGCATAATTTAGTAAAACAACGTAAGCTTGAGTACCTTGGCCACGTGATGCGGAACAAAGAAAAATATCGAGTTCTTCAACTCGTCATACAGGGCAAAGTATTTGGTAGGAGAGGACCGGCACGGCGTCGTATCTCGTGGTTGAAAAACCTCCGACAATGGTTTGGGATAACCTCCGCGGAGCTGTTTCACAGAGCAGTCAACAAAACAATGATAGCCTTGATGATCGCCAACATCCGGACCGGATAAGGCACTGAAGAAGAAGAAGAGTCATTTATATCCGAAATTAATGAAATAATCCACGTTGGTTTAAAGAGTATTGTGGCTTATTCACTTTCGATTATATCATTGCAGCTGTTAAACTCAGCATTAATAACTGAGCTATCAATAAGTAATTTTCAAAAAACAAATTATATTGAGGAGAGGCTGTTACTGACTTTAAGGTATGTTAATGAAAAAACACTGGTACTATATAGTTATTATTAGTTTTTATTTATTTAATAAACTATTGCGTAGCATAATTTGAATTGAAAAAACAATGGGGCGTCACACTGTGTCGTGTCTCGTCGCGAACAAATCAAGTTCGCACTTCGTCGCGTCTTGTCGTAGACTGATTAACCCGAAAACGTAGGCCATACACAAATACAACCATTACTTGATATTTTCGCGTCGCGTCGCGTCGTGTCGCGTTGTCGCGTTTGTCGTTCACCTAGGACAACGGGTAAGTTCGGCTATATTCTTAGATACTCTATGAAAAACAAAAAAAATTGTAACAACAATTTTGAAAATTGGACTTTACGAACAATAAAATAAACATACATAACGAATCAAAATATCTATTAAAAGAACACTCGACACATTTGACATGTACTCAGAGGTCATTATTATAATGTAAAAATAATAAAATTTTTTGGTACATGCTTTCTCAGCAGCCGACTTCTTTACTCCGAAATTAATTGTCCTGGTTTTGAGAATAGTCGTCTTCTAATCATATTCACATGACACAACATTCCTACGTTGCGACGCCTACTAGGTCTGGTTCCCGCGTATGAAAAAAAGGTTGATTAATAGCAAGCTGAAAATTTGTTAATAGCTTAAGGGTGTCTAGTCGGACAAACTTTGATATATAAGAACACTGGAACAGGTGAAGTTTTAATTGTGGAACAGGTTAAAAATTTGGAACGGTCAGACCACGAAAACGTCACATGCATTTTGTCCGACAGAACTTAAAATTGATTTGTTACCCTTTCATTAAACTCTCATGCAAAAATCAGGCTGCTATAGGGAACACGTAGAATATGTCAAATGACAGGAATTATTACAGGTGATAAATAGCAGTCTCATTTTTGCATGAGAGTTTAATGAAAGGGTAACAAATCAATTGGAAATTCTGTCGGGTACATGTGACGTTTTCGTGGTCTGACCTTTCCAAATTTTTAACCTCTTCCACAATTAAAACTTCCCCTGTTCCAGTGTTCCCATATATCAAGGTTTGTCCGACTAGACACCCTTAAGCTATTAACACATTTTCAGCTTGCTATTAATCAACTTTTTTTCATACGCGGGATCCAGACAGTAATATCGAATATCGTATCCAAACTTTTAAAAAAATGTCACCTTAGCACTTATATAAATTTACATAAATAATTTTTTCATTATTAGTTTTCGAGGAATCTAACCAGAAATCTTATCAGTATACATTATTATAGTAAGACTATTATGTATTGTTTCTGCTGCACAGTCAGCAGAAACAATACATAATAGTCTTACTATAATAATGTATACTGATGTGTCCTGTGTTATGAGGTCACTCGGCTAAACAAAATTTGCCGAAACAGCGCGGCTATTATTTGTAAGTATCATAACCAGACAAAAGTATAGAGATAATGCCGAATATCGTGTAAACATAATACCGAAATATTATTTTAACTTGGGAGTAGTCGCGCTCACTTCTGTAACGTGATTAGTCGCGTGTTAGATTCTATCTCACAATACAAATTTAAATACGAATTTACAACAAATTTTTATTTTATACTATTTTAATTTACTTGTTATGTTAGAAATATCATTTCTTACAATTATTAAAGCTAATTGGCTCTCCAAAAAGCCATAAATTCCACAAAAAAAAAGAAGAAAAAAAAAGACAAAAAAAATGCTACGCATTACTACACCCTTCCTCGAGGCACTTACGAATTTTTTTTTAAATTGCAAAATTTTTCATCAAGTTATCGCGAAAAAGGATAAAATGTGAGATTCTATAGTTCGTTCGCTAAACTCAGACTCAACTGGCTAGTGATTTAAGCTAGTGATTTTGACAATTTGATAAAATTGCCAAAGAAATCATTACTAAATAGTTAATAATTACTAAATATTTAGTAATTTTTCAAATTTTGTCAATATTGGCAAAAAACAAAAAAGTTACGTACTAAAATCATTAGCCATTTGCGTCTGAGTTTAGCGAACCGACATATCTAACGGCGCGACTACTCGCGGGTTAACGATATGCACTTCTCCAAGAAATTAACACACCACTTAAAAAACGAGTCATTTTTAATGCCTCAAATTTTCTAAACCTGTTGTCCAATTTAATATTTTGTCTTATTCTTTATAAATATCGCAGTAATACATAATAGATATTGTTGCTAGACAGGTCAATTATTGTCAGTGTATACTGGGTGTACCAATCAAACTGTGTTTTTTCTCACTCTGTGGAATATTGCAGCATTATGCTAACTTATTATTCTAGCATGCAAGAGCATACTGAAAATAAAGCCCAACTATAGCCTTATATTTTCTTAACATTATGTTTTTTTATTCATTCACTTATATTGGATAATACAAAAGTTAGGTACTTTTTAACTAGCCCTGTTTTTCATCAATACAGAATGTTTTTAAATAAGTATGGAAACTTTAATGGGCAATTCTGCACGAAAAAGTAATGACAGTTTGCTTCATAAACGTTTACTTTATAAATGCTTTGTTTACCAAATAGGGGGGGTTGAAATTTTTCTTACAAACTGACGATTTATTTATTGCTCTAAAACCGGTTGAGATAAGCAAATAAAATTTTGTGGGTTTTAAGAGGTAGTTTTAACTTTAGTTAGTTATAGTATAGGCAGGGATCACTTAGATCGTGGGTTCAAACCCCACCCGGTGTCAGTTGTTTCGATATATATTAATTTGGCTAGTCTTTACTACGGCTATGATTTTCAAGCTTAAAATGTACCTCTTTGTTACGTTGTTCTAAGATATGCAATAGGCTAATGGGCAACTGCGAGACTTGCAAGACTCTTGCTGCAAGACCAAGACCAAGACCGGGAGTGCAATACCAAGACCAAGACCAGGTGTACTGGCGCAAGACCAAGACCAAGACTCTCCAAGTCTCGTCTTGGTCTTGCATTTGGGCAACACTATTGTAGAGTCCCTTTCATCTTCTTTATTCGTCGTTTCCTTGCCTTAAAAATGGCAAAAGGCAGAGATTAAGGATGTTACCAGAAACTGGTTCCAGGAGAAGTTTCAGATTTATTGTTTAGATCTGGACTTTTCATTTCTCTTTAATAGATGTCGTTACCGAGCGTCTGATACGAAGAACTATTTTCATAGTTTTAGTTTCAGTAGTTTGCCTAGTCAAGCAGACAGCTTGGTTTATTTTCGATCCAGAGGTGTTTATGTGGCTCCACTGAAGACGTCTGGAGAGACAGAAACGCACGTATGGAAATGGTGCATCATCTTTGAACCGAATTGAAACAAGCTGTTTTTTAAATATCTTTTTTATTTAAACCGGTAGGTGTAAACAAAAAAGATTTTAAAGTGTTTCTACTACATCTAATACTCATACTATACACGGTATGTAAGCTATCGATTTTTTTTATTTTGTATTGGTATCTTCTATTGGACCATTATAATATCATAAAACATTTAACCCTTAACTACAGACATCCGGTATTTTTTACCGGCGGGCATTCCCAAAATGTGGATTTCGTTGTAACCTCACAACTTACAAGTTCATGTGTCTCTGTACCTCTCGGGCAGTTTGTATAACAATGCTAGTCAAAGCGTGTATTGTGTATTGTCAATATTTTCTTTTCTGGTACACATCAAAAATCTTAACCGGTAAAAATTACCGGATGTCTGTGTTAAGGGAGTATTTTTATATGAGTACTATATTTGTAAATCTGAAATGTTTACATTATTTTTTTGTGTTTTTGGGGAAAAAGTAAAGAAATGGACTGTGGAAGACATCCTGGACCTTCAATGAAGGTTAAATTTGAAGATAAAAATTTTGAGGCCACTTTGCAAAAATGGAATTGCCATTTAATTTTATTACAATTTTACCCCTTGCAGATTTTTTTCATGGATGTAAAAATTTTCGTGGATGCTATTTTATATTTCCTTTGTGATTATATGTTACGTTTATTTGTTAAAAAAAGTTTAAATTTTTGTCCATAGCATTTATGGCCGTTTGTTTCAATAGACCAAAAATGTTACCAAAATTCTGGTTTAATAGATTATTCTTCAAAAATCTTGTATTATATTATTAAAATCACTCATTTTACCATTTTTCCCATATCTAGAGACTCCATAAAAACATATAATGCAAAACGTTTTTATTTTTTATTATTAACTTTATATTTTGACTCTATTTTATAATGACCGGTAAAAAATACCGGGAGTCTGTAGTTACGTGATAATATTGGGATGTCTGATGGAGGATCGGAACGTTTTTCCGGCTGCAATGCTATTCAAATGGGGATTCATTTTTTTCAAATCCTGAGAAAACTAATAAATATTTTTGAAAAATTTAAACGCAGAATAAAAGATTACGTTATTAGCGAGGGCCGAAAGTCCCTGAGAACTTCTATAATGTTTATTTTAATAAGTTACAGGGATGAAAAACTAAGAGAAAAGTTAGTGTGATTTTTAATTTCAAATATCTCATTCAAAATAAACTTTTTATTTATTCTAAGGGACTTTCGGCCCTCGGTAATAATTTAGTCTTTCATTCTGCGTTTAAATTTTTCAAAAATATTTATTGGTTTTTTCAGGATTTGAAAAAAATAAACATAATGCCGTGGTAATATTTTCCAAATCTATCTTTGTCTTACAACGCACTCAGCCGAATATAATATTGTCAGCATATATTGTCAGTCAGACACTGACAATCAGTGACAATTTTAAATATTTGACATTGCATCGGGAATATGTTGAGTTATTGATTAAATATTATTGATATATAGTGTATTTGATAAATAATTTATTTAAGACGTGATTTTAATAAAAAGTTATTTATTGTGTATTATTTGTGGAAGATCCAAGCAGAGAATACATCAGGATAATATATATTCTGTGATCCAAGTATTTTGTTGTTAAAGATGTTCAAAATTGTAAGCGTTCCATTTCAATATATTATTAAAAAATCACTTTAACACTTTTCCTCTTTTCTCGATTGAGTATTAGTTTTTGTTGTACAAATAAATTATTACAATCACTGAATACATAGTTAGTGGAAAAATTATCACATTTATTAACTGAATTAATAATTTGCAATTATAAAAATAACAGTTATCCAAGAACATTCAAAAGCCATCTCTTTAAATTAATGATGACATTTTCAAGTAGAATGACATTCTAGTAATGTTTACATATCCATACCAATGTGAATTTTACTACACGTCATTTGCCGTGTAAAGACAGAAAAAGTAGGGATTCACGTAAAATATTTGCGAATTATGTACCCATAGCCTTAAGGGTTAAAAGGAGTCGTCTATTTTATATCTGCAAGGGAAAGAATTCCTTCATCACTCCAGTTAGTATTCATTTCTAAGTAACTCCTTCTTCGTTAATTTAAAATGACAGATTACATTAGATGGTCATATTTACTTGTACCTGAAGCTTTACATGTTACATGTGTTAATCGTTTTCCATAATTATTTATCTAGACTTAGCCCGCTTACAGAAAATAGTGACTTGTTGAGTGGGAGTGTCCCGGCCATTCGTCATTGTCAGTGTTTGCTTGTAAAACGTTGTAAGAAATATCTGAGGAGCTCCTGGAAAGCATTACCAACGGCAGCACCAGCTGATTTAGTAAACAAGTGTTCCTGAAATTCGTTTTAACAATTTCCGGCACGTGAATAAATGTTATGATTACATGATTACACTATGTCGAATCATCGGGCGTTATTTAGAACTTAATGTTTTCAATACATACATAATAAGAAAATATGTTTATGATAACGATTTTTGTTTGTGGCTGTTGTAGATTTGTAACGTTTTTCTCATTAAAACCACATTTAATGTAAAAAAGTATTTTAATTAATGTTTCGACCTTTTAAATTTCACGCAAGTTTCAAAATATAGAAATCTAATAACAAACATACGCTACTTATTTATTATAATTCAGGGTTCCAAAGCTGAATCCGTTCACATAAATCATATTGAATGTATTACCCGTGCTGTTAAAATCTGGGGAAAATAATAGTACAATGCGATTGTTCTTCTTTTGGTACCTATTCGTTTCGAATATTGGCGATCATTCTCAGTGCCGGATTTACCACTAGGCCGACTAGGCCGCGGCCTAAGGCCGCCAGCAAAAGGGGGCCGCAGCGTTTTGTAAAAAAAATGTACTAATTGAATTGAAATCAGTTAAAAAATTTTTAAATAAGAGAATGGCTATTCTAAACACTTGGTACGATATTTTACAATGTTTTGACAAGAGCAGCAAAACATTGCAAAAACTGCTACAGACTTGAATGTGACTTACAACATACAAACCTCTAAAGGAGTACGCATTGAGTCTGAGAGACAACTTTGATTCCTATGAAAAAACGCTGGACGGAAGGGCCGCCCGAGAACTTTATCGTGCCGATCTATTATCGTTATGGTACTAGATATTGGCATTCTATAAAAATAACAAAGTTACTCGTTATTTTGATATTTTAGAAACACCTATTGTACTTAAAAGTATTTTATGGTTCTACGCATCATTAATTCCTGCATTTGAGAAAATGTTCGATGCCATATTTCGGGGACACACTATAGATGTGTAGATTATTGCATAAATCAATAGAATATTATAGTCATACTTTCATTTCAAATTAGTTCATTTTTCTGAGAAATTAATAGTTTACAATATTTGCATTTCATTCTATTTCGATTACGCCAGTCAATGCGCGAGATTAAGAACAAGATATTATCTCCAAATTCTATCCTACTGCATGGATTTTAATGAAATTTTGGGAGTAGCCCAATCTCCTAATTCAACGTCTATCCTATATACTATGGCGCTTTTATCATGGGGGAAGTTCCCACCACTTCTCAGGGGTGAAATATTTTTATTTTCGAATTACATGGAGAAAAAGGAAGATTTTTAAGAAAATTTAAAAATTCATTCTATAATTTGATCACATTTTTTAAAAAAACCATTCATTTTAAACCCGTTTAACTTTTTGAAAGTAGAAATAACACTATATTAAAAGGTATTGAGAAGAAAAACAATGCATTTAAATTATGGTGGATGGGGAGTTAAATGTATATACTTTTCATTTTTCCTTAAAGTAGATTAGTCATTATATTTTTTGCACCATATCTCGCTTAGTTTGTAAGTAACCGACATTTAACGGTGCTCGTTTTAAAGGCCTTTTCAAACACTACAAAAGGTGTTGGTAGCATTATACACCTAAAACCTACCGTTCCTCTGTTATTTCAAGTTGAATACACCAATTTGAGCATGCACCAAAAAACAAACTATTTTCACCTACCATATCTCTTTTTGTATTATAAATAGAACATTTACGAAGGAACGAATCTCTTTATTATTTATAATCTAAAAAATGTTTTATATAGAGTTTTTAGTTCGATGCATAGTTTTTAAGGTATTCACAAAAAATCCGTCCGAAAAGGTGTCATTTTTCAATGAAAATGGCCAATTTTCAACTACGCATAACTCAAAAAGTATTGAATTCTCAAAAAAAAGTATAGACCAGTTTTTGCTTAGAAATAGGTTCTTCAGCCACTTCCGTGCTTATTTTGACCAACAAATTTTCCACCCCCTTGAAGAAGTGGGAACCGCCCCAAGATAAAAAGCGCCATAGTATATAGGGTAGATTTTGTTTCTTGAGCTATTCCCTACTTACTGTGAAAATATCAAGTACATCAATGTAGTAGGATGGAATTCGGAGCCAAATACCCTCATTGACTGCTCTACAATAATGCTCTGCTCTGAACGCGTGAGAGAGGACACACATAAGATTATAGCAAAATTTCTATTTACCGTAACTTTTCGAGTTTTTGAGCTACAGCAATAAATTTTATGTCATTGGAAAGGTAATTTTGCATTCTTTCAAAATGTGTTAAAATATACAGGGCGTATCAAAAAAATTAAGATTTTTTATTCATTTCCGGTTCAACCGGAAGCCATGTTTTTGGTAAAATTTATTGTGATAATAGATAATAAAATACCATATATGTCTGCAAAATTTCAAATTTTAGTTTCTATTAAGAAGGAAGTTACGGGCACTCGAATATTTTTTTATAAAAAATTCATAACTCCCCTCCTATGGGGAGTTAAGATATATGACTAATGTCATTCAATTTACTGATAGGATATCAAAAATATATCAAAAAATAAAAAAATTCCTTGGAGCCATTTTTGAGAAAATCTAGTTCAAATTTATGTCAAAATTTGACCCCTTAAATATAGGCAACCCGTAACTTTTTCTGAAAAACGATAACATCTTTCTTATAGCCCCATCTTTAGGCTATATAACGACTTTTTCAAATTAAACTTATCTTCAAAAACTTTTTAGATAGATAGGGAAATGTGTCGGGGGGGGGGGGGGGGCGGTCGGCCATGTTGGCCGCCATTTTGAATTTGGAAATGTCAAATTCCGTACTTTTATTTACCTATCGATGAGCTTACTTTGAGTTGAATTTCATTTATTTCTGTCAAAATTTGCAAAAATGGGCCCTAAATAACCCCCCTATTTCGGCCCCCCTTTGAGAGATTTTTTTAAAAGCTTAGTTTCTCGACAAAATTCTCTTAAACTTACTCATACCGAATTTCATCAAAATCGGTCCAGTAGTTTTTGCTGGGCGGTGGCGACATACGTACGTACATACGTACGTACGTACGTACGTACATACTTCCGACATGTTTTTTTTATTTGCTTTTTAGACTCAGGGGGACTCAAAACGTCGAAAAAAAGTGAAATCTGAAAAAATTTTTTTTGCACGATCCTGTAACTTTATCTATTATACTATACTACGTATATAGTACGATAAAGTAAAAAGAGGAAAAGAGTTGTCTAAAAATGAAACCTATATTCTTGAAATAAAAAGACGCCCGAAAAGAAAAGCTCTCCTTGGCTAAGACAAAGAAGATGTATCCACTGAACCCCACTACTGGCAAAGAAGACTTATAAAAGATTAATACATTCAATGTTGTAATTGACACGCTTTATTCAGAATTGAATGAAAGGTCCGAAGTTTATTTCAGTCCTAATGAAAAATTTGGATTTTTAAACAACTTATCGTCAATTTCCAATGAAGAAATCAGGGTCAAAGTTTCTATTTTGACTAAAAAGTATCGAATTGAAATAGTTGGTGATTTTAGAGAATAGTGTGTACAGTTCAAAGGCTTTTTTGAAGGTATATTTGATGAAGAAAGAGAATCTCATGACAACAAGATTACCAAGCCTCCGAGGAATACACTTTTGAAGTATCTGAAACTCATTCATGAAAAAACAGTTAACAACATTATTTCCGAATATGGACACGGCTTTGCGCATTCTACTATGCATGATGACATCTAATGCATCTGGAGAAAAATCATTCAGCGTGTTGAAAAGAATTTAAAACTACTTAAGGAACTCGACTTCTGACGAAGATTCTAGATTGTCTAATTTAGCTAGTTTTGTTTCAAATGCTGAGTTTTTTCAAGCCTTAGATTTTAAAAATTTGATTAAAGATTTTGCAGCCAAAAAAGCTACAAAAGTGAGTGTTTAGAGTTTAGATATGATATTTATTGAGTATGGAGTGGAGTGAGTGTCAATGTTAAGGGGGGGGGGGGTATGGTTTGAAATATTTAATTTTTTTTATTATTTCAAATAAAAATGCATACTCTCAAGAATACTCTCTGAAAATTTCAAAATAATCGGATTAAAATTACCAGAAATACAGAGTGTTTAATATCCCTATCTTCGACTCGTTTTGCCGCGACTTCGCGCCAGCACGCTTGAGCGTACTGAGAAACGTTAAACAACTGTTCGCCTTCTCTTTTGTAGATTTCTCCTCGATTCAAAAAACATATTCCAATGTGCATCACTTTACGATTTGGCAGACAAATAAGAAGATGAAGATGCAGTTGTCAAAACTTTAAACTCATTTTTCTCAAAACTGCTTTTTCAAATGCGGTGGACATTGTAACTGAAAAACTACTGGGCCGATCTACCTGATATTTTGCACATATTTTCTTTAGACATTTCATGAGGTAACAACGTCGAGATATTTTTCTTTTTTTGCTTATTTTTTGTTCAACAATAATAAGTCTGTTGATTTTCACAAAATTTTTACCAAAAATTTCATTTTTTTGATTTCTGAGTGATACCAAAAATTCAAAAATCATTAAAAATAGAAAAAAACTCGACGTTGTGACCTCGTGAAACTCATAAGCTAATTAAATCTTTTTGAATTTTTTGTTTCTTATGATCGAGTGACGAGTTCTGATGTCCACCGCAAAATCCATTTTTTTGCGAGCTGCCTGTCAAAATTTGTCACCAATGGCTTATTTTCCAATATTTTGGATTGGATTTTTTTCTAAGTATTCTTTGAATTGTACTTAATATGCTTATTTAATTTAAAAATAAAAGAATTGTACCATAGCTTCGAAAAAAATTCACAAAAATGTGCTTGATATGTTGATTTCAAACCATACCCCCTCCTTAATCACTAATGCAACTTTATACAAATTAAGAATTTAAGAACATGACATTGACGTTTTTCAGTATAAGAGAATAATGAATAATGAATTGAACCATCTAGAAGTTTATTTGTTGTATTCTTATGCCTGGTTGCACCAACAGATCTTAAGCTTAAGGCGTGCATTAAAGAAACATATGCGTTGCACCATTGAGTCTTAAATCAATTTTCAACTTGCCTCAATGGATTGTCATGTGGATTGCATCGATAAGAATTCAAAATTATGGTGGAACGTATGTGACACTTAAATCGGCCCTATTTATAAGCTGAGCTGGGTTAAGTTGGATCTTAAGAATTGTTGGTGCAACCAGGCATTAATATTTTTATTTTTCAATACCGTAGCCTATTAATAGTACCGTTCATAATATTTTGCTTGTTCTTTTACTTATAATGTCTTTTCAACTCAGCTTTTTTAGTCCTTTGTTGTCATCTCTACTTTTCCCTCCAAATGAAACAAATGGTATTTAATTTTAATAAATAACTACAATACTAATTTATAATATAATAATTTTAGCAATATTAATAATTTTACAAATAAATGCTGTTTGCTAACATTTTGAATTATATATTTTATATCTACTTCTTAAGGTGCTTTCTTCATTACTGAAGGTTGGCTATAACTACAGCAAATTGCTCTCTATCTTAAGAAATTCTTAGTATCGAATGTGTGTTCATACCTGTCCAGTCTCTCACGTTCTTCAGCCAGGAGTATTTTCTTCTTCCTGAACCTCTTCTTTCTTCCACTTTCCCTTCCATTATGAGTCGTAAAAAGTTGTATCTTTCTTCTCTGTGAATTATGTCTATATATCTCGTTTTTCTATTTTTTACAATATTTAGTTTTCTCTCAGTCTCCATTCTTCTCAGCACCTTGTTGCTGGTCACGTGATCGGTCCAAGAGATCTTCAGCATTCTTTCTATAAATTTTCTTTTTCAAAATTTCTATAAATATAGAAATTGTCGTTAGAGCTGTTTTGGGGTTTTAGCCAAATTTGCATACCAAGATTATTTAATTAGTGAATACATTTCAACCTATTTATGTCCGTATTCAAATATAACATTAGAGGCATTTCTGGAGGGACTGCAGACGTTCGGATACAATTAGCGTCTCTTTGCAAAGACAATGACGTCGACTTTGCAAAGTAACAAGACACTTACTCAACACACACACTACACATTACTCCCCTGAGTTAGTGATAAGTTTATCACAAACTAGTCTAAAAAACAATTATGAAATTGACTGGCCAGTTGGTTGTGAAAACCAGTGCCAATAAAACACAAAAACACACACATTCATTTATGTTATACTTTGTATTACGAAATTTAAAAAGTAAAATTAAAATAAAAGTTTTAATTATTACTATTATTATTAAGTCTGTATGCTTTAATTACATAATCGTGAAGTTATCGGGGGCCGCTCGGGGTAATTTGGCCTAGGGCCGCAAGTACCCTAAATCCGGCACTGATCATTCTGGCTATAATTATTTTATTAACTGATGCTTTAAATAGATTAGTGTTGTTGTGGACTCAGCTTTTTGACCATGATATTTTTCTTCCCCAATACCTCGCTTTCCGAATACTTTGCCTTTAAGTAAGGATTATTTTCAGTAATTTGTATTTAGTGCCGTTACTCATTATGTGTTAGAGTTCGAGATATTCTAACTTTCTCATTTTAATCGTATACATCACTTGTCTCTCTTTCCCTATTCTTCGTAGTACGGTGTCGTTAGTTATCTTGTGCGTCCATGATATCCTTAGGATTCGCCTGTATAGCCACATCTCGAAAGCTTCAAGTTTGTTCTCCATCGCTTCAGTGAGTGTCCAGGATTCAACTCCGTAATATAATATTGAGAAGCTATAACATCGTAGGAGCCTTACTTTTATCTCCAGATTAAGGTTGTGGCTTTTAAAGAGTTTGGCCATGTTGAGTGCACTCCTTGCCTTCTCTATTATACATTTTACTACTTGTGAGTGATCCCATTGTTCGTTTACTATTGTTCCAAGATGGGTAATCTGTTTACTCGGTCCACTGGTGTATTGCTGATAAGCAGTTGAACGTCTCTAATTTCTCAGCAGGCCTACGTTCTCTCCGATGAGACTCCAAAAAGAGTCGAAAATCGTCGATTCAGAGGGCTGGACTGCGCTCCGTATTCTAAGTGAAAAATAAGATTGTTTTGCCTTCGCATTGCAACTGAATAAAAATGGAATTTTTATTTTATTTTTATATTGGTCGTTACTTCTTTGAGTAACTAGGTCCATTTTCTGTTGGAATTTACCAGCTGAACAGACGGGGTCGTGAATTGTAAGTTTTTTGAATCCCCTCTTGTCTTCTTCGCTTCAGCATCCATCTGGCTTGCAAATTTTAGAAGCCTTGGAGGTGTTACCAAGAAAATGGACCAATAAGTTTTCAATTTAAAAATATTTTAGTAATATTTTAATATTTTTAAATATTATTAATATTGCTATTAGGATTGAAAACTACTTCATCTTTCAATTGCCAGATGACGCTAGTCACCTAGTCCATTCACGTCAGTTGCGGTGTGGGGGATAAACTCTCGGTGTTAGTCACTTAGAGTATGGAGCAGCAGGCCTACGTTCTCTCCGATGAGACTCCAAAAGAGTCTAAAATCGTCGATTCAGAGGGCTGGGCTGCGCTCTGTATTCTAAGTGAAAAATAAGATTGTTTTGCCTTCGCATTGCAACTGAATAAAAATGGAATTTTTATTTTATTTTTATATTGGTCGTGCGTCATTTCTTTGAGTAACTAGGTCCATTTTCTGTTGGAATTTACCAACTGAACAGACGGGGTAATGAATTGTAAGTTTTTTGAATCCCCTCTTGTCTTCTTCGCTTCAGCATCCATCTGGCTTGCAAATTTTAGAAGCCTTGGAGGTGTTACCAAGAAAATGGACCAATAAGTTTTCAATTTAAAAATCTTTTAGTAATATTTTAATATTTTTAAATATTATTAATATTGCTATTAGGACTGAAAACTACTTCATCTTTCAATTGCCAGATGACGCTAGTCACCTAGTCCATTCACGTCAGTTGCGGTGTGGGGGATAAACTCTCGGTGTTGGTCACTTAGAGTATGGAGCAGCAGGCCTACGTTCTCTCCGATGAGACTCCAAAAAGAGTCGAAAATCGTCGATTCAGAGGGTTGGACTGCGCTCCGTATTCTAAGTGAAAAATAAGATTGTTTTGCCTTCGCATTGCCACTGAATAAAAACGGAATTTTTATTTTATGTCTCCAATTTTACTTTTGTTGATGATCATACATTTAGTTTTTGATAGTCCAAATCTTTCATTTACTTTGTTTATTAGTTGCTGTAAACTGTTCAAACTGTCTGCAAAATAACGGTGTCATCTGCACAGCGGATGTTGTTTAGGTGTTCTCCATTTAGGAGTATTCCATGTTCGCAATATTCCAAGGCTTCACTAAATATTTCTCTGAATATAGGTTTACTAAAATAGGTGAAAGTGTACATCCTTGTCTGTCTCGCAGAATCTGGATCGCTTCCGCCGGTTCCTTCAAGGTTTGTTCTTATTGTGACTGATTGGTATAAAATAAAAATAAATTTGTAGTTAACCCATAACTACTGAGAGAGAGTTGAGTTTACTTCAAAGCCAAAGACATACCATCCGAAAGACTGTCTTCCAAATACATCCATCAATGTAGGTAAATATTTGAAACGTTAGTTCAGTCGTTTGTTAAGGCTAAATATCCCGAAATGCAACGGTATATCAATTTGTTTATGGCTTTTTTAAACTGACTTATGGCATATAAAATCAAAATAGAATTGCGCAATTTGAAAATACATTGAGTTTTTATATCATATTTTTTGTTTTTTAAATTCGATGTCCAACCTCTTGAAAATTGCCTTGAAAAACGCGAAAATGTTTACAGTGTTAGTTATGCATATATTAAACTTGATTATATTTTAAATGAAAAACTGAAACTTTATTGAAAAACTAGAATTTTAAACAGAATTCTGCATGATAAAATCAAAATATAGAATTGTGCATTTTGAAACTACATACTTGGATATTAAAAGCTTTCATCTCATTTTTTTTAACTCGATGTCCAATCCAATCTACTGAAAAATGGCCTCAAAAAACTCTAAAATAGGGAACTTGCATAAAATTTTAAATTCGAAAAAACGTTATAAATCACAACAAAACATAATTTAAAACATGTATCAAAGATAAAAAAGTTTTGTTTGTTTTTCGTTTGGTCCCTAAGGACGATTAAAAATTCAAATTATACCAGTCAGCCCAAAACGCGTCGTGACGTCATCGGGCTATATGTTTACATTCCGAACCAACAAAGTAAACAAAATTGTATATAATTTTAAATTAGACATTATAAACGTCAGTAGAAAATACAGTTATGTGACGTCACAAGTGTTTATGATCGTTTGAACTATTCATAGATAAAATAAAAAATGAATAACCATTTTCAATTTCGTTGCAAAACGAAAACACAGCCGAACCATATTCTAGTCCAATCAGAGAGTGCTGCAAGCACCCCTACCGGTTCCGAAACTTATTAGTCTCTCATCAGGAGGCACATATGCTGCTCTCCCTGATCCAACCAAAACAAACCCCAGCGTGCAGTCCCGGATTGCAACAAACGAAATGGCATAGATGCCCTAGCGGCAACTGCTAGCAAAAAGACTAAGTTTTCAGTCTAATGGCATATAAAACAACATAATGCTATTCTACACCCCACCAGAATAAAAACAATGGGAACCTTCTCTGGTTACACCTCCGAGGCTTCTACAATTTGCAAGCCATACGGATGCTGAGACTAAGGAAGATGAGGGTTCGGCTGTGTTTTCGTTTTGCAACGAAATTGAAAATGGTTATTCATTTTTGATTTACATTTACTCTGTGTGGAGTATGAAGGGAACCATTCTCGTTGGAACTTTACCGTGCTGAGCAGATGGGACGTGAATTGTAAATTGTAGAATTCCCTCATCTTCCTTAGTCTCAGCATCCGTATGGCTTGCAAATTGTAGAAACCTCGGAGGTGTAACCAGAGAAGGTTCCCATTGTTTTCATTCTGGTGGGGTGTAGAATAGCATTATGTTGTTTTATATGCCATTAGAGTGAAAACTTAGTCTTTTTGCTAGCAGTTGCCGCTAGGGCATCTATGCCATTTCGTTCGTTGCAATCCGGGACTGCACGCTGGGGTTTGTTTTGGTTGGATCAGGGAGAGCAGCATATGTGCCTTCTGATGAGAGACTAATAAGTTTCGGAACCGGTAGGGGTGCTTGCAGCACTCTCTGATTGGACTAGAATATGGTTCGGCTGTGTTTTCGTTTTGCAACGAAATTGAAAATGGTTATTCATTTTTTATTTACATTTACTCTGTGTGAAGTATGAAGGGAACCATTCTCGTTGGAACTTTACCGCGCTGAGCAGATGGGACGTGAATTGTAAATTGTAGAATTCCCTCATCTTCCTCAGTCTCAGCATCCGTATGGCTTGCAAATTGTAGAAGCCTCGGAGGTGTAACCAGAGAAGGTTCCCATTGTTTTCATTCTGGTGGGGTGTAGAATAGCATTATGTTGTTTTATATGACATTAGAGTGAAAACTTAGTCTCTTTATTCATAGATACCTTGTACTTTTACAAAATGGTTTTATTTTCCATAGTAAACCTTAGTTCCTTTCCTTCAAAACCTGTATCAAAGTTCAACCTCAACAAACTGGTATTAGTGCTGCAGATTCGTGCAAATACATATTATGTATTATAAGAATTGTGCATTTAATGATAGAAGCATATAATTTGGACCACATATACTACACATATAAAGGTTCAAAATTAGATAGGAGGCCATCTCAATTTTGCCTTTTACAAAAATGGCGGGGATTCAAATTGGCGACTATACATATGTGACTAATAGCACGATAACTTTTGAACGAGACTTCAGATTTCAACCAACTTTGATATATAGGTTTTTTTTATGTATAAGATCGAGGTCTTGAACCGGAAGAATCGGTTTACCAGAAGTTGTGTTTTCCTGGTTTTTATGTAAAAATATGTTGTTTTTTTCAATTATTTCACCCTGTATGTATTAATTTTTCAAATAGTTAATAAGGCAATTAAAAAGAGCGTAAAATTATTTTTAACTTTTATAGTTAAATTAAATATTTAATAACTTTTAGGAAATATTTTTAACTTTTTAGTTATGTTAATTACCATTTATTACGAGCAAACAGTAGCGATCAACAGGTAGCAAAAACGCGTTCCAAGATTGCGGCTGTAATTTTGAATATTTTTTTGAGATATTTGTCACACGTATTCGCGGTACAGAGCTAAATTTGAAAAATATATTAGTATGTGGAAATTACTCTGTAATTAAATACAATATTAAAAAAACGAGCCTGTACCGCCATTAAGAAGAACAAAAAAATACACTTTCTTCAAATAAACTTTTTTATCCGATACCTAGATTTTGTGTCATTTTGGAACTACTAAAATTTTAGTAGTTCCAAAATGACACAAAATCTAGGCATAAAAAAGTTTATTTGAAGAAATTGTAATTTTTTGTTCTTCTTAATGGCGGTACAGGCTGGTTTTTTTAATGTTGTATTTAATTGCAGAGTAATTTCCACATAATAATATATTTTTCAAATTTAGCTCTGTACCGCCATTCTCTATTATATTACGAATACGTGTGCCAAATATCTCGAAAAAATATTCAAAATCACGGCCGCAATCTTGGAACGCGTTTTTGCTACCTGTTGATCGCTACTGTTTTCTCTTGAGTGCAAAACGTATCTTCACATGTAGGTACCTATATGCGACAGAATCGTGCAAATATTATAAGAATTATTGTGCCTTTAATGGTAGAAGCATATAATTTGGACCACATATACCACACATATAGAGGTTCAAATTTAGATACGAGGCCATCTCAGTTTTTGTTCCTTTTACAAAAATCGCAAGCATTCAAAATGGCGACTATACATATGTGACCAATAGCACGATAACTTTTCAACGAGATTTCAGATTTTAACCAAATTTGGTACATAGGTTCTTTTTTTTGATGAATAATATCGAGGTCTTGAACCGGAAGAATCGGTTTACCAGAATTTGTGTTTTTACTGTTTTTTTTTTCTTATGTAAAAATATGTTGTTTCTTTTTCAATTCTTTCACCCTGTATATATTAATTTTTTAAAAAGGTGATACCGGCGTTGAAATGAGCGTAAAAATATTTTTTAGGAAATATTTTGAACTCTTTAGTTATATTAATTACCATTTAATACATGCATAACGTATCTTCACATGTAGGTACCTATGTGCGGCAGATTCGTGCAAATAATAATATAAGAATTATTGTGCATTTAATGGTGGAAGCATATAATTTGGACCACACATACTACACATACAAAGATTGAAATTTAGATATGAGGCCATCTCAGATTTAGTCTTTTACAAAAATAGCGGGAATTTAAAATGAATAGGTACATGTGAACATATATTATGCATTTATTAAATGGTAATTAAAACAACGGAAAAGTTCAAAATATTTCCTAAAAAATATATTTACACTCTTTTCAATGGCGTTATTACCTTTTTGAAAAATTTATATATACAGGGTGAAAGAATTGAAAAAGAAACAACATATTATTACATTTAAAAACAGTAAAAACACGAATTCTGGTAAACCGATTCTTCCGGTTTAAGACCTCGATATTATTCATCAAACAAGAACCTAAATACCATATTTGGTTAAAATCTGACGTTTCGTTCAAAAGTTATCGTGCTATTAGTCACATATGTATAGTCGCCATTTTGAATGCCCGCCATTTTTGTAAAAGGAACAAAAACTGAGATGGCCTCGTATCTAAATTTGAACCTTTATATGTGTAGTATATGTGGTTCAAATTATATGCTTCTACCATTAAATGCACAATAATTCTTATAATATTTGCACGAATCTGCCGCATATAGGTACATGTGAGATATGTTTTGCATTTATTAAATGGTAATTAACATAACTAAAAAGTTAAAAATATTTCCTGAAGAATATTTTTACGCTCCTTTCAATGGTGGTATTAACTTTTTGAAAAATTAATACATACAGGGTGAAAGAATTGAAAAAAAAAACAGCATTTTTTTACATAAAATCCAGGAAAAACACAACTTCTGGTAAACCGATTCTTTCGGTTCAAGACCTCGATCTTATACGTCAAGAAAAGAACCTATATACCAAATTTGGTTGCAATCTGAAGTCTCGTTCAAAAGTTTTCGTGCTATTAGTCACAGTGTATAGTCGCCATTTTGAATCCCCGCCATTTTTGTAAAAGGCAAAATCTGAGATGGCCTCATATCTAAATTTGAACCTTTATATGTGCAGTATATGTGGTCCAAATTATATAGGTACTTCTATCATTAAATGCACAATTGTTTCACATATCGGCTGCACTATATACCGGGTGGTGAATTGGAACACGGGCCATAGGAAACTCAATGTAAAATTCTAAACTGTTGAATTCCTGCTTCCCTAATTATTTGACATCAAAAGTCATAAGAAACTATTTGTAGAGAATTGAAATCTGTATTGAAAACAACTGTTAATATTGTTCTATGAACAATAATTATTCAAAATTTTGTAAAAATATAATACAATTTTCAGAGAAATACGCCAAAGTTACGCCACACACAGTGCAATAATGTGTATAAGATTGCATTCGGTGACAATGAATTTATTATATTAACAATTTGAACTGTCAATTTCTTTATTTATTTTATCATTTATTGTTTAAAACACAATAAAGTTGATCAGATATCCTCAGTTAAGGAGAAAGTATGAATAATAAAGATATTTTCTTCAGTCAATAGTGTGCTCACTGTCAGTTAAATAGTAACGTGTGGCTTAACATGCCCACACATACCTACTGCGGTAAATACATTATATTTTTCAAAATTTTGGAATGTGTTTAAATCGTAGAACAATTGTAACTTCTGTTTTTAATACACATTTCAATCCTCTACAAATAACTTCTCACGACTTTTGATGTAGCATAATTAGGGAAGCAGGAATTCAACAGTTTAAAATTTTACATTGAGTTTCCTATGGCCCGTTTTCCGATTCACCACCCGGTATGTACATTATTACAATTACATACGATAAATGTCATTAGAATATAAATATTTTTTCCTTATTCCGCGCCGATGAGCTGGCCAAATACCCAAGTAGGTGGAGTTCAATAAACTAAAGAAGGAGGGGAAGAAGAATATACCTAAATATAACTATAATCATAAGTATATATAAAACTATGTTATGTGACGGCACGGGTCGTTTGAACTATTTTATACCGCAGAAGACTTTAAATTTCTATTTCCAAGTTATACGAATGTTTGAAGCGTGAAATTTTGGAAATCTCATTTTTAAACAAAACTGAACATTATTCTGTAATAAAAAACAATGTGTAATTTCCCTATTGGCTTTTTTCGGCATTTTGAATTGTTTAACTACAGTTTACACGTAAAGTGGGTATTTTACGAAAAAATTAGAATAATAACTTTAGGCCTAAAATAATCCAAATTATCAAAAAAGTAAAGGGGCGAAAAGGTTATTGCAACCTTCCGCTCGTTTCGCAAAAATACTGTTGCAGCTTCAGAAGACGGAGTAATCATAGGTGTTTTCATTGCCCATTGGACAATGGTCACTCAGATATGATTTATAGAAAATGGAATATGATTTAAAATCCGAAAAATGCCAAAAAAACGCATTTTCGGATAAATCGCTTATAACTTTAAAACAATTAACTTTTGAGAAAAATGCCAAGAACCTTATTTTATTTAGAATGGCCCAAAGAATCTACAAAAAATATTTTTTGGAGGAAAATAGGAGATTTTTGTCTCAAAGTCGCATGTCCATCCGACTTTTTGCAGCACCGGCAAAAAGTCGGATGGACACGCATATTTAACAATTAAAAAACAACGGTTTATATTAAGGTTAGACGCGATCACTCTTCAGAATCTTGAATCTGTATGTTTAAACTTCAATTTAAGTATCTGGCAACCTCAAAAATATTAATGTAAATATGAGTTTTTAAGCCTCGAAAATGCGTATTTTCGCATATTTCAGAATTTTAAATCGAATATAACTCGAAAACTATCAATTTTTGAGAAAATTTACAAGATACCTTTCTTGTTTAGAATGACCCACGAAACTTAAAAATATATGCTCCGGGGCAAAAAAAACGTGATCTTTTGTATTTGTTTAAAAAAATTGTTTAAACAATTTCTGCCCAAAAATTTTGCCCTGCACCCTTCAGATTTGTTTAAAGGGGACATTTTTGAATAGGAATCCACAAAGAAACCGAATCAGAAATTTTTCCAGAAGGGAGCGGTCTCAACACATGGACTATACTCTATTTCTTATTTGTAAACATTGACTTGTATTTTATAAATCTTTTTCGAGCTATTTCTATTCTGACCTTTATCTCCTCATCTGTCCTGATCTAACTGTGAGTTTATAGGTACTCAATGTGGGTTTCGTGTGAGGTTAAAGGATTACTTTATTTGGAAGGATTTCATTGAGTCGTCCCTGTTTAGGATTTTGTCCTCTTCAGGGTATGGGTTGAATTTTGTTTGTGTGGCAGAAAAAGCAAACAGTCCGAAAAAAACACTGGGGCAGGTGTGGTGGGCCTGAGTGTTGCCAGACGGTGGTGGTTCAGCTGACTATCAGAGATCAGAGAAGAAAGTTTGGTGGAATTGGTGTTGGTTCCATTGACAAATGTGTGTACTGTCCTTGCTTTGCCCTCGATCAAGCTCCCTAGAAACCATTGTACAATGGACAGGCATGCTCGTATTCTTCGTCGGCGGTCAGGAGGTGGTTTTGGACATTGCGTAGACACTGTAGACAGTGTGCGTTCAAGTGGTAGAAAATAGTAGCGGCTATTTTCTTAGGGCGAACAGGTATAACTGTGCAATGAAGTTGGGAAACCGCAAAAAACCAACTTCTCCCTGTTCGGGGTAGGGAAGAGGAGTTAGAAGAGGAGGGTACGGTAGGCTAGCGGGGTAGCCTCAAGGATTTCTTCGTATTCTGTCGGGAGTTCGTCAATGCATGTTTGCATTAGAGCGGACGGTGGGTGAATCTTTTTCCGTTTGGGCATTCGGTGGCAGAATACGTGGCCGAGGGAAGAACAGGAACATTTTAGAGATAGTTGTGTGTCGGAGAGGGGACTGTTGATTACTTTAGATGTGTTCAGAGATGGAGAAGTTCCTGTTCAGAGAGTTAATTCTCTCGATAATTGTGGGGATATTAGAAAGATTATGGATTTCGTTTGAGGGGAATTTCCAGTGCTCGTAGTTTGCCCTACGCAGGATTCTACGTTCCACTCGCAACAGCTTCTCTTTTTGTGTTCTACTGAATAGACAATATACAGGCCTGATTTGTACAATGACGGGCCGAATATAGGTCTTGTAAGTGTGGATGAGAGTTTTCGTGTGTGTCTTGCCAATTCTCCCTGAGAGAGGGTTGAGAAGTCTGGCTCTATTTCTTACCCTATCTAAAGTTGCCTTTAGATCTGCATCCCAGCTGAGAGTCCTGGTAAACAATACTCCCAAATAGGTTGCAGTTGGGCTGAGCACGAGCCTTTCTTCCATTAATCTCAAAGGGCGCGTCTAACAGAGCCTGGGCTCTTCTGTGGATGAGTGGTGGATTGTATTGTGAAGTTGTTGTGAGTAAAGCCGTATCGTCAGCATAGAGAAACAGACGAGTGCCTGGGATATTTTGGTTTGTAAGATCACTGTTGTAGAGTATGTACAACAGTGAAGCTAAAACTGATCCTCGGAGAACTCCAGCTTGTGGAGTAAATGGGGTTGATTTCTGATCGCGTACTTTCACTCCAACAGTTCGGTCGTGGAGGTAGGAATGTACAATTTTTGTAAATTGTAGAGGAAGCCTGATGTCAATTAACTTCCGAACAAGTCCGTCGTGCCAGACTTGATCAAAACCCTTTTGTACATCAAGGAAAGTGGCTATGGCGAATGAACCATCGTTGACGGTTTGTGTGATTTTTGTGGTGAAGTCAATCAATGCATGTTGTGTTGATTTACCGTTTTGGAATCCGTATTGAAATTTAGGGATGATGTTGTGGGTTTCGAGAAAGTCATCGAGCCTCTCTTTTAAGATTAGCTCAAGGACCTTTCCCAGATTGTTTATGAGCGAGATAGGTCTATAGGATTCCACGTCGGTGCGGGGTTTACCTTTTTTGTTAACATGATTGTGTTGGCTACTTTCCAAGGTGAGTTTATAATTGCTACGAGGTATTTACACTTGTCGACCCTCTCTAACGGTTTAGCCTCCAATGTCAGATGTATGTTGTCAACAGGGTTTTTCGAGATCACCATGTAATTGGTTGTATTTATTTTCATTGTTAGTCCAGTCTTTTTGCTTTCTCTGTTAATGATTTCTAGGAGAATTTGTAAATCGTCTATATTCTCTGCCATGATTGCGGTATCGTCTGAAAATCTTATGTTATCAATGATGCTTCCGGTCTGGATCCCGCGTATGAAAAAAAAGTTGATTAATAGCAAGCTGAAAATTTGTTAATAGCTTAAGGGTGTCTAGTCGGACAAATTTTGATATATAGGAACCCTGGAACAGGGGAAGTTTTAATTGTGGAACAGGTTAAAAATTTGGAACGGTCAGACCACGAAACATCACAAGTATTTTGTCCGACATAACTTCCAATTGATTTGTTACCCTTTCATTAAACTCTCATGCAAAAATCAGGCTGCTATTTATCACCAAATGGGAATTATAATGAGTGGAACACGTAGAATATGTCAAATGACAGGAATTACGACAGGTGATAAATAGCAGTCTGATTTTTGCATGAGAGTTTAATGAAAAGGTAACAAATCAATTGGAAGTTTTGTAGGACAAAATACATGTGACGTTTTCGTAGTGTGACCGTTCCAAATTTTTAACCTGTTCAACAATTAAAACTTCCCGTTCCAGTGTTCCCATATATCAAAGTTTGTCCGACTAGACACCTTTAAGCTATTAACAAATTTTCAGCTTGCTATTAATCAACTTTTTTTCATACGCGGGATCCAGACCTATCCAATCCTTACACCTTCAGTTCTTTCCCAGAGTGCCTCCTGAAATATTAGTCAAACTATTTTAACTACAATTTACAAAAGTGATAAATATCGAGATTTATGCCTGGTTGCACCAACAGATCTTAAGCTCCAGCTTAGCTAAGCTCTAATTATAGATAGGGCCTCCTTGAGTATCACTTACGTTGCACCATAATTTTAAATTCATACCTTATTATCAATTATATCTATTATTATATTATGGTATTCTTATTGTAATATATTATAATTATATTATACAATAAATTCTTATGATATTCTCAACTTAAGTTTAAGATCTGTTGGTGCAACTTGGCGTTAGTCACATTTGCATCTTATAAAACTTAAAAACCATTAGAGGACAAGAAAAAAACAAAATCCTTTAGTTTTTCTAATATTCTACTGTGTGTTTGCAATATATAAGCATACTTTCACCTTGATCAAGTAGGTAAATGTAAACCGTATAAGCGACAATTAAACATAAATTTTAATCTGAGTCTAAGTGGAATCAATTACCCAGGAAACAGTAACAATTTCTAACTTCCTACAACCTTGTAATATATCTAGATAATTACATGCTAATTTTTGTTTAAAGAACGTATCGAATTGACAGTTTGTACGAGGGATGTCCTGGAAATCTTTAGTAGAAGGCTCTGTTTTAGATTGAAATAATAGGTCTTGGGCCCAGATGAAAAAAATCTCATGAGGGAGGCAATATTTTTTTTAAGTGTTGGCCTAGGGTCTATAAACACTAAATTAGCATGTCAAGTGTGTTAATGTCCTTAACAGTTTGGATAGTGATTAGGATCGACAATGTTACGATTTTCTATTTTGAGAGTTGTATGTAAAGTGCTTAAAATTATGGACTTAAGATCGAGTGTTTTTCAAGTGATTGTGCTACCTATTACTTCAAGTAAAGTCTAACAACATACGACTAACATTACAATCATTTAATTAGGTGGTCTTGTGTTTTTCATTATTCCCTATAAGCCTCGTGATTAATTGTTCCGAAAAAACCGTCAAGAACAAAGCGAATCCAACGGGCAATTCGAACCTGCGCCTGTTGTTTATTTGGTTCTTTTGCAGTATCTGTCAAATACTCCTTTCTTGTCCTCCTAGGTTTTAAACCTTTTCCTCAAGAGCTTGTCTCCACTATTACAGTTTACTTCTTAATCGCTATCATTATTTCCTACTAACACTATATCATCAGCATACATCTAGCACCAAGGAGTTACCTTGTAGCATTGATTAATAACTACAATGGAATTACAATTAATAACTACAAGTGGAATATTTATAATGAATGCTTGTAGCTGCTGTTATCTGATCCACCACTGAAGAAAATAAATGAGGGCTAAGCATCGAGCCTTGGTGCAATCCAGTGATGTGGGAGGGAGGGGATGTGACATGAGGTGAAGTAGATGGGATCGCTTTCACGGGCTAAATGAGGAAGGCAATATGGCGGAACACTTCTTTAGCAGTATATTCTGTTCTATATAAAGTATATAATTATAAAATTGTATTATATTATATAAATATATATATATATATAATTAATAATTTTAATAATTAATTAACAACATATATTCCACGTATAACATAAAAAACCTGCCCGCCGCCATATTGCCTTTCCCAAAAGTGTCAAATCAAGTGGTCCCATTTAGTAAACACGAGAGCATCTCTTATGTCATATCCCCTCTCTCCCACATCACTGGTGCAATCCCACTTTCACATGAAATTTATCAGTGTCTGTCACACCTGTCCTCACACTAGTTGTTACTCCTTCATATAGACCTGGATCCCGCCTACCCAAAAACAGTTGATTAATAGCAAGCTGAAAATTTGTTAATAGCTTAACGGTGTCTAGTCGGACAAACTTTGATGTATGGGAACACCGGAACAGGGGAAGTTTTAATTGTGGAACAGGTTAAAAATTTGGAACGTCAGACTACGAAAACGTTCCAGGTATTTTGTCGGACGGAACTTCCAATTGATTTGTTGCCATTTCATTAAACTCTCATGCAAAAATCAGACTGGTGTTTACCACCAACTGGGCATTTTAATGACTGGAACACGAAGAACATGTCAAATGACGGCATCATGTTGGTTAGTAATAGTAGTCTGATTTTTGCATGAGAGTTTGTAACAAATCAATTGGATGTTCTGTCCGACAAAATACATGGGACGTTTTCGTAATATGACGTTCCAAATTTTTAAACTGTTCCACAATTAAAACTTCCCCTGTTCCAGTGTTCCCGTACACCAAAGTTTGTCCGACTAGACACCGTTAAGCTATTAATAAATTTTTCTATTCTCATACTATAATACAGGGGTGGCCAAATTGTGGCTCGCGAGCCACATGCGGCTCTTTGAATGATAATTTGTGGCTCTTAATAAATGTACCGTATATGTACTTAATAAAACCGTCTATTTTTCTGTATGTACCAGAATTACTTTTAATTTTTGTGTTTCAAAATGTCTTCAATTACTGACAATAAATATAAACGACTATGTAAGTATAACATCAGGACTTAGACAAGAAGACCCCTTATCACCGTTGCTATTCAATTTGGCCTTAGAATATGTACCTAATAAGTAAAATATCACCTGAGCTAACAGGAGATTTGTGAATTGAGGATCAAAACTATTGTTGGCCTTTGCTGATGATATAGGTGCATTCACTCATTCTACAAAAGACGTGACAGAGGTGTTTTCACAACTCGAGGAAGAAACAGGTAGTTTGGGCCTTTAAATAAATGAAGAGAAAACGAAATACATGCTAGTAACTAAAAATCCAAGACCAATAGTTAGGCAGAACATAACTATTAATGACCACAACTTCGAAGTAGTAAAAGAGTTGAAATATCGTGGGGCAGTAATTACGTATGACAACCGCATATAAAAAGAGGTCTCAGCAAGGGCAGCTGCGTGAAATAGAGCATTATACTCCCTATCATCATTGTTAAGATCTAAGCTGTTAAAAATACAACCTAAATTAAGACTATACATGCCAATTATTCGTCCAATTGTTACATATGGAAGTAAAACATGGACTCTACATCAGCGGGAAATAAATACGTTGCTGATATTTGAAAGGAAAGGCTCTCAGAATGGTATTTGGCCCTTAAAGAAATTAATTGACAGGAGAGTGGAGAAGGCGCCGCAAAGATGAATTAGTGACTGTGTGTGGTATTGAAAACATCATCAGACATATCAAAGCTAAGATAAGATGGGCAGGTCATGTGGTAAGATCAAAGGATGACAGAATGTCAAAGACAGTGTTTTTGGAACACTTTTTTTGTAAATATGGAAGGATGATGAAGAATTAAAATATCCAGAAATAGTAATCTGCTTGCAGAATTATTTGCATATTTGAAACAATGATGTGAACCATTTTATTTCACTTTAAAATTCGTGAAATCCAAATACTGAGAGAAAAACTGAATATCTTTTTACACTTTTTAAATAATTGTTTAGTTGCGGCTCGCGAAAAATTCCAAATTTTGAAAAATGGCTCGGATTATCAAGGAGCTTGGCCACCCCTGCTATAATATATCAATTATGATGTCACTACCTGTATCATAATGAATTTCATTATGATACAGATTTTCATTAAGATACAGATTTTTAACCAATAGAATCGTGATATGGCATTCGCGATAAAGGTGGTACACGCGCAGTGACCAATGGCGAGTCAAATACATACGCTTTGACAGTTCTCAATATGTAAACAAACCGTCAAACTGACAAACTACTGAATTTATTTGTGCTACAAAATTAATAAATTTGAATATATTTTTTGTTGTGAATGATCATAGAAAAAATAGTGTATACAACTTGCATTTAATTATCATTATGTAGCTCGTACTCTATACGAAACTCGCCGCATACGGCTCGTTTCGTAACCCTCATACTCGCTTCATAATGGCCATCATTAAATGCTCGTTGCATAATATACTACTTCAGCTTGCTATTAAACAACTTTTTTTTGGTACGCGGGATCCAGGCCTAATACATGTCGCTCAAATCTTTACATATTAACCGGGGACGCCTTTTAATTGGGTATCCAGCACAGAATCTCTCGAATTCCTGTATTTTCCCACGATGAATGGAATGGAATTTAATGAAAATTACATATATCTGTTGTTAAAGCCAAACTGATTATCATATAGGTATTTCAGTTTTTTCACATATCCAACTATCAATTACTCTGTTTTCCATATTTTCATGGTTTGACTATATAGTTTCATGACGATGTAGTTTGTCCATTGTTTTATAGTAGGCTCGGAAATCCGTTAAAAATTTAAAACGAATAGGTATAACAAAATCTAGTTTGGCAACATTGTGTGAATACCAAGTCCTCTGATATCAATAGAACTGTAATTTAGTCCAGTTTTTATCCAGTTTTTTATTAAAATATTTTAAACAAATTGTGTATCAAAAATGATGTGCAGAATAATTTTGCATTCATCTCCGCTAATAAAATTGCCTTTTTTGTTCTGAAAAGTATTAAAAAAAGTTTAATTTCTCTTGCTTAATGTTTATCATCGAATAATTTTAACTGTACTAATATGTAAGTGTCTACTGTCAATAACAAAATGACTAATTTACAATGAATAATGCGATGCTAAAATATCGGCAAGCTCTTATCTTCAAAGAAGCCGTATCGAATTTCTTAAACATTTATACCAAACATTGATAGTGCCATTTTTGCGCATTCTGACAAAGTTCTGTTTCTACTGTACATCTCCGTTGTTTTTGTAAACAGCACACATTATATGTATATTATCTTTGTTGCTGCTTTCCTGATATCAAGTTGGTCGTATATACAGGGTGTAACAAAAATACAGGTCATAAATTTAATGACATATTCTAGGACCAAAAATAGTTCGATTGAACCTAACTTACCTTAGTACAAATGTGCACATAAAAAAAGTTACAGCCCTTTGAATTTACAAAATAAAAATCGATTTTTTCCAGTATATCGAAAACTATTAGAGATCTTTTATTGAAAATAGACTTATGGCATTCTTATGGTAGTAGTATCTTAAGAAAAAATTATAGTGAAATTTGGACACCCCATAAAAATTTTATGGGGGTTTTGTTCCTTTATACCCCCCCCCCCCAAACTTTTGTGTACGTTCCAATTTAATTATTATTGTAGTACCATTAGCTAAACACAATATTTTTAAAACTTTTTTGCCTCTTAGTACTTTTTCCAAAAGTCAGTTTTTATCGAGATATTTTGAATATTTTTCAAATCCACCACATATTTGTATATGGCTAAGTACGATTATGGAGACTTGGTAATAATATGAAAATTTATTTATGATTAACATTTTTAGGTATATTTTAAACCATATTAAAAAAGAAGTAATATCTTGATAAAAAGTGCCTTCTCGAAAAAATACAAAGAGGCAAAAAAGTTTTAAAAACACTGTGTTTAACTAATTGTACCGCAGTAAAAGTTTAATTGGAACATACACAAACATTTGGGGGGTTTAAAGGAACAAAACCCCCATAAAATTGTTATCTAAACATATTAAAAAAGAAGCCGCAACTCGATAAAAACTGCCTTATCGAAAAAATACTAAGAGGCAAAAAAGTTAGATAAATATTGAATTGAACTAATGGTACCACAATAATAATTTAATTGGAACGTACACAAAGGTTTGGGGGGGGGGTATAAAAGAATAAAACCCCCATAAAATTTTTATGGGGTGTCCAAATTTTACTATAATTTTTTCTTAAGATACTACTGCCATAAGAATGCCACAAGTTTATTTTCAATAAAAGATCTCTGATAGTTTTCGATATACTCGAAAAAATCGATTTTTATTTTGTAACTTCAAAGGGCTGTAACTTTTTTTTATGTGCATATTTGTACTAAGGTAAATTCGCTTCATTCTAACTATTTTTGGTCTCAGAATATGTGATTTAATTTATGACCTGTATTTTCGTTACACCCTGTATTTGTATATACTTCTGCACTGTTGTTTTCGCTTTTTTTTCGTTTTCCTGTGATTCTTCTTAGTATTCTCATTTGTTCTGTTTCCAGCCATTCTGTATTTTGACTGTGTTGGGTATTGTTTCTGACACGCACTTCATGCGTCATTATTAGGCCTTATATTGCTCATGTTAATTTATTTGCTCATTGTACTTGATCTCTTAATTCTTTTTCAGTGTCTTCACAGCTGGACAGTGTAAAGGTAATTTATTTCCATTTTACTTGTTTGTAATTCGTGGAGTTATTTAATAAATTAAAAGAACGAGAAAATATAACCGTCAATTCTTAGGATTCCTCTAGGTTTTGTTATATCTTGAAAATTTCAACTGTAGCTTAGGTCTAGCTTTAAGTTACCTTTATTTTTTTCTCCTGGTAATAATATCATTTATCCCTTGCTCTACTTAATCTGTAGTTAATCACCCTGAACGACCCCTGGATGTGAAAAGTTTTTCTTTTCTCTATCCTTGATTGTTCGATTAGGCACGTAATACTCTTGGTGTATGGTAGGTGTATATGGTACGTAGAAACAATATTTAATGAATCCTTGGAAGGGCAATGTGAAGTTCTAATTGGAAGAGAAACTATTAACAACATCAGTTGCATGCAGATGACACAGCGATCATTACTGAAAGTATCGAAGATATTCAATTCCATAGATCGTGTCACTAGAGAATGCTCCAATAAAGGACTTGGTATACATACATAATCAAAGACAAAGTTACTTCTTATTTACTGGTTAGTAAACAAGACAAGCGTCGCGTCGGCCCCATGCAACTAATTGCCCACATTCCCATAATGAACCGTTTACAAAAGTTACCGATACATTTTAAATACCTAGGATATTGGATAAAGGGGACACTAAATCCTGATGAAGAAATTATAACTCGTATAGAAATTTCAAGAGGGGCAATTATGAAATTTGAGTTTATATTGATTGAGTAATTTTCAGCTGAACTGACAACTGAGGATCAAGTTTCTAAAATGTTATATGTATCCTGTATTATAATATGGATGTAATCTGGATCATGTAAGGTTAATATGATGAAATTAGAAGCCTTCGATAGATGTGGTCATATTGTAGAAAGCTCAAAATATCATGAGATCAACGGATTTCAAACATAGAAAAATAAGTTTTAAACAGAATAGGTCAAAACGAAGGTGACTCGATGAAGATAATAAAAAAGATAAAACTTGAATATCTGGGGCATATAATGAGAGGTAGCAGATACTAGATACTGCAACAATCTTCCAACAGAAAGATCGACGGAAAAAGCGGAATTGTTAGGAAGAAATATTCATGGCTCCGAAAGCTTTGCCAATGCTTATCAGCAGATGAATTGTTACATGCCGCCCAAGATCGAGAACGATATCGGCAAATTGTCATGGAAGTTACCCGCGCCTAAAATTTGGGCACGGCACTCAATGACGAAGAATATGGTAGGTTTAGTTTTCATTTTAAGAAATGTTGCGGGCTAAATGGGCACAGCTTCCAAAGGCCATAAAAGAAAAACACGAGAAGATATAATATTTTGAGAAGCAGGAAATTTTTTTAAAAAACATGTGAACCCTCGTAGAATTAAATAAACATCAATTTTTTTTAGATAATTCCTGACATTTTAAATGCTATTTACTGTCGACAGAATTGCGATGATGCTTCGCTTTGTAATTGAATGTAGACATGAATATGAACGAGGAACTGGCCAACATCGCGATACCGCGAACATAAGTCGTCGTCGTTGTAACATTAATTGCAAGCTCATAGCAGTCACTGAAAAGGTTGTTCGAGGTGATTTCAAATAAAAATAAGTGATGATTGCGCTGTTGCCACTTCTCTCTCAAAAAATAATTAAGATTTAAGCATTACGCTGGATGATGAGAGAAAAAAGGTTGACAGTTAGTTCATTTTCATATATCGTCCCTGCCATTTCCAACTATCGAATGTGAAAAGTGGTACTTTTCAGGAGAGCAAAATAACTCTTTTTTAGAGACTCCTAAATCAGCACATTGACAAATGGGAAAATTTTTATATTTCTTGTACGTAATGTTTAATCATTGTTAGATTGAAGACAAATTTAAACTGCTTATCATTTTTTTTATTTCTAAAAAATCACATTCGTTACTTTGCATTTTGTATTAATCAAAGATTTGTTTCGAGTCCGATGTTTCAAAGTAGCGAATGTATAATAACGAATAACTGAATAACTGTATAATCAAAGAATGAAAATCTGTTAAAATGAAATCATAAACTGCCTCACAAGAATTTCTTGGAAGCGATACTGAAACAAAATTCGCACAAATTGTAAACACGTGCATTTTGTTCTTCTCAGCAGTTTAGCATTTTCGACAGTTTACAGATTATAATTGAATAATTGTTATAAATTACAACACAAACTAACGAATGTGACACATTCGACATTTAGCGTTGTAGAAATATATACCTTTAGTTATATTTATACAAAACAAAAGTATCGAATATACTATTTTAGTCAGTTTGTAGTCAAAAAAATGGAAAAATGTTCATATTCGATGGGTTAAACAGCATATTTCCCGCGTTCCTAATCAAGCTACAATAACGAGAATTTGCCACAAGATGTATGACGTATAATGCGAGGACAAGGTATCGAATCTGAAAAACCTGATTTTTCACATTCGATAGTTGGAAGTGATAGGGACGATATAAATATTCTTCAGTTTTCTAGGTTTTCTTTCAATTTTTACTACTACTTTCATATCAATATCAATTCATAAGATTCTCCGATGTTTTTCAATTTCCAATCGCCACTTTCTCCGGTCGTGCATAAGTTGTCTTCTAAGTATGTTTCTTGCTCGCACTTCTTTGTTTATTCCTTTTCTCCAACTTGTTCTCGGTCTACCTCGTTTTCCATTGCCTTCTGGTTGCCATTTTAGTACATATTTCTTTTGGTATTCATTGTCTATCCATTATTTGTAAGTACATGTCAGAACCAAATAAGTTGTTTTGTTGATAAGTCGTCTGTGATCGTTTGTTTCTTCTTCTTCTTCTTTTATATAGGCAGTACTGCCTGTTTTTCTTCAACGGTGCCTTTCATTCTGCCCCTAAGTTGTCATTCCATCTTTTCCTTGGGCGTCCTATACTTCTTCTGCCTAACGGTGACTTGTCCCTGGCTATTCTTACTATCACTGATTCAGACATCTTGCTTGTGTGTTCATTCCACTCTTCTTTTCTGTTCTTTATCCAGGTATTTATATTGTCTACCCCACATATGCGTCTGATTTCCTCACTTCTTACCCTATTCTGTAGTCCTTTTCCAGCAATCCTTCTTAAGATCTTCATTTCGTTGGTTTCCAGATGTCTTCGTGTTTTGCTTGTATCTGGTCTTGTTTTGGCCGTGTAAGTCATAACTGGCCTAATAAATGACTTATATATTCGGGCCTTTGTTTCCAATCTTAGGTGTTTAATTTTCCAAATTGTGTCGTTTAGACATCCGGCCGTTGTGCTGGCTTTAATTATTTGGTCTTTTACCTCTTCTTCGATATTGTTGTCGGCTGATAGATTAATTCCCAGGTATTTGAAAGTCATTACTTGTTGTATAATTTGATTGTCTAACTCCAATTTGCATCTTATAGATTCTTTGGCTATTACTAAGCTTATTGTTTTTTGGGGTGATATTTTCATATTCATTTCTTTTGCATTAATGTTGAATTCGTGCAGTGATATTTGTAGGTCGTCTTCGTACTCTGCTACTAACACGTTGTCATCGGCGTAACAGAGTATTTTTATCTCTCTATCGCCATTTTGTACCCTCTTTTTTTCTTCATTTGTTCTATTATTGCATCCAACATTATGTTAAACAGTAGAGGGCTTAAGTGAATCTCCTTGTCTGATTCCTGTGTTTGTTTCTATGGGTTCTGTTATTATTCCATTGACTTTCGTTTGTTTGATTCCGATTATTTCTCTAATGCGTTCGTTGTTAATCCTTCTTCTAGATCTTCCTGCTGCTCTCCTCCAAAAATTCATTTCCTTTGCTCTCAGCGTTGCCAATGTTTTTTCTTTCAGTGGCCAGCTCATAGCTGTAGAGTGATGGCTTCTCTACCTACCGTATTTCTGTCTCCTGTGGCTTTGTCTAATGTTGTGAGTATGTGTAGAGAGGGGTTTGGCTTCGGATTTAATCCGTTAGCCACAGATCGTAGTAATGACGATTTTATTGCGGTCTAGTGATTTAAATTAACAACTAAATTAGGGAAAAAGAATCGTGAAACTAGATATTGTTTGTAGTCGTAACAATGCTTTACCGTTTTTTTGTCTTCTATATGAGATCTTTTTGGTTACTCTCCAATGACAAGTATTCGGTTTTCTTTGTCTGCAAAGTGGAGTATATATACCATAATATTGGTGAATGGTATCCCCATTGTTTTACATTTTTGTTTCCATCTTTTTAAGGTGCTTTAGAGGTATATTTTAAATAAAGTGGGGGACAGGCAACATCCTTGCTTCAATCCCTTTGACGTTATTTATTTATTAATAACAGATACAAACAGGTTTCTCTACTTACATGTATCCGTATCTACAATGACAACAGTTTAGTACAACATGCACATAATGTAATAATTCGAGGTAATAGAGACAAACCCTCTGGTTTGGTTCAAAAACTGGTTATAAACCCTCTTGTTATTTGTGTCCCAGTTTTTATTTTTGTTATGGGTTGATTATTGATTGCATAATACTTTGACGGCTTTTATTAATTTTATATGAATGTTCGTACTTTCCATTGATTGCCACAGCTTCTTCCATGGGACACTATCGTAGGGTTTTCGTAGGTCTACAAACAACATATGAATTTCCGTGCCATCGTTATACTATTATTTGGATTAAGGAGAAAACGTGATCAATAGTGGATAGTCCCATACGAAATCCTGGTTGTTCTTCTGTTTGAGAATCTAAATATTCTTTCTCGATTCATTTCGAACCTTCCCATATATTCTACTCACAGATCTTGTTACAGCTATTCCCGGTAATTTTCACAATTGGTTTTGTCACCTTTTTATCTATAGTACTGAGATATGCTGTTTTCTATTCCTTAGGGCTTGTGTTTCCCCTGGTGTTTATAATTATTGAAATAACAATTCTCCGGGGATATTTCCTTGTCGAGGTGCTTCATTTCTCTTCAGATGTTTACACACTTTTTATTTCTTCTGTTGTTAATCTTATTGGCGAGCCTAGAATTAGGTACAATTCTATCTTAGTTTTGGTTAGCACTTTCTTGAAGTTCTACTCTAATCTCTACTAAATGTTCTTTGCAATACCTTTCCCAATCTTCCGGCTTTATGCTCTGCTTTCTGTTTCTGAATTTTCCTAGATAAGTATTTATTCGTTGGTCGTTTCTTTCTTAAGTCTCGTTCTTCTTAGAAAGTTTTCTTCATGCATCTACTTGTTTTCCTTTATATTCATTTTACCATTTTTTTAGTTTTTTAGATGTTCATATAATTGATCAATATTTTTGCATAAATCTAAAATCTAATAATTTTTGGGTACTTTCTTCATCTAGGCTTTGATGTTGTATCTTCGTTCGTTTAGCTTTTCTTCCTTTTTTATGTCTAGATGTGTACATCTTGTACTCTCAGTCGGGTTTTTGTTTGTTACAATGTAATCGATTATTGATTTTATGTTCCTTGTTTCTTGAATACACCACGTATAGCTGAATATCAATTTATGAAGGAAAGTAGGAAGTATCCATTTAAGATTCTGAGTTGATTCTGGTTGTACAAATATGTATCTTATATGAATCTTTCACCATTGTTGTAACCATTTCCACTGTATTTTCCTACTATTTCATCTTCATATTTTCTTCCCACTACCTCGACACCGTAAGGTACAAGAGGACGGCTTAAGTAAGTATTTTCTTCCCACTAAAATTTTTAAACTTTGAACAATATTCTCGGAAACAGTTGATTATAATCACAATGTGGCAACAGCGCTATCAATACAAAACCGATACCTTCACTGCGAGCCGGTGTGTGTATAATGTGAGTGTGTGTATAAATAAAGATGATGTCATGCAACAACACAACAGAACGTACATTGCCTTGCCATAGCAGACCCAAAGTTTTATAATATGAATAGGAAATAGAAGTATGAATAGCGAAATAGTCGTATACTAGTCAGTTTGGCACCAGTCTATGATTTTAATTAGGCTCTAATTTAAGATAAATACTAATATTCTTAAATATCTCAGGCATTTAAGGGGATAGGCGCAAAGTTTCGGCTCCAATGCTATTTAAATTCATGCATTTTTTTCGAATTCTGAGAAAACTAATTAGTATTTTTGAAAAATTTAAACGCAGAATTAAAGATTACGTTATTATTGAGGGCCGAAAGTCCCTGAAAACTTCTGTAATGTTTATTTTGATAAGTTGCAGGGGTGAAAAAAAAACAAAGAGAAAATTTAGTGTGATTTTTAATTCCAAATATCTCATTCAAAAGAAACTTTTTATTTATTCTAAGGAACTTTCAGCCCACGGTAATAATGTAGTATTCCTTCTGCGTTTAAATTTTTCAAAAATATTTATTAGTTTTTTCAGGATTCGAAAAAAAATGAGCACCATGTCCGTGGTGACATTTTCCAAATCGAACATTCGCTATCTTTGTCATACAACGCACTCAGTCGAACAGAACGTGGTGACAAGACAGTGACAAACAAGGCTACTAAATATTTTACACGGCTTCAGGAATATTTTGAGCTGTTTATTAAATAATATTGATAGTGTATTTGATAAATAATAATTGATTTAAGACGTGAAATTAATAAAAATTTATTTATTATTTATTATTTATGAAAGATCCAAGCAGAAAATACACCAGGATATATTCTGTGATGCAAGTATTTTGTTGTTAAATATGTTCAAAAATTCATCTTAGCGTTCCATAGTAACATAACAATATACATATTATTAAAAAAATCCTTTATCTCTTTTCTCGATTATTAGATATTATTGTGTAGTATATAAATTATTGTTATCACTGAATACATAGTTAGTGAAAAAATATCCATATTAATTAACTGAATTAATAATTTAAGCGATTAGACAAATAACGGTTATCCAAGAACATTCAAAAGCCATTTCTAAGTTAATGATGACAATGTTATTGTCAACTAATGTTTACATCTCCATACTAGTGACAATTTTACTACACGTAATTTGCCGCGTAAAGAAAGAAAAAGTAGGAATAGCCGTAAAATATTTCCTCTTACGCTCTTAAGATTAAAGTATTTTTTTTTCTCCTTATAGAAAATAATTTTCTTTTAATGCATGACCAACTGTTGCACATGTGGTCCGTGATTATTTGAAAGAGATTTGTATACAAACATGAACTGGCCATCCTGCAGCCCTGATCTAAATCCCATAGAGAATTTGTAGGATATTATTCATCGTCAACGCAGGAGCCGACAACTACAATCTATCTCTTGACTAAATAGACGTTATGGTAAAAGAAGCAATTGATGAGTATCTAATACAAAAAATACGTCTTTCAAAATTTGAAAAGGTTATTCCTCGTTGAGTATTTTGGTTTAAGTGTCTAGCGGAAGTTGTGTAAAATGGGTTAATTACACTAAAATTTTCCCGAAACGATCCAACTTAGTTCCATTTAAATTTTCATCAGATGTTCAATTTCTGACGATGACCATCACCTTAATTATTTCTACATCAACATTAACAAAGTTCATCGTTTTAATGTAAATAGCCTTAAACACCAAGTTAGCCACTCAAAAATTCGTAAATTTCAATCTAAAAGAACTATAGTAATAGTGCGTGCTGCGTAAAAAGTTTAGGCATGACGTCAACCGACATGGGCACACATCAATTTGCAAATTTGTTTTAGAGATGTGACCAAATTTAGCTACAGAAGAGAGGGTCAACGAATTATGAATTGGACTTGCGACATGGGCGTATCAAAATAATTTACGAGGTTAAAAATAGGACGTTACAACAATCCAACAACAATCTTAGTTACTGGTAACATAAATCACATACATTTTTGGAAAAATGTTAATATTTTCTTAAACTAACTCGTTTCTAAACAATAAAAAGGTTTCTAGAATTATTTTAGAATATAAATAGGTACACATAGTTTCAAAAGTTATGCATCAGCTAAAATTATGCTCATTCTCATATTCGTTTAGACCAGGCGCATCTGTAAAAATATTAGTACATTATTTAGACGTTGAGAGGTGACTCAAATTTTTTTGCAGAAATTGCTTGAAAGTAACTCAAATATTAATATTTGAGTTATCCTCCCCCTCAAAAAGGTCCGGAACATTCTTTAAATAATCAAAATGTCAAAAAATGAAGGAAAAATTCGATTTTTTTCTTCGTTTTTTGATTATAACTTTAAAAGAATTCATTTCCGAGAAAAGCTGGACATAAAAGTTGCATAATTAAATTTCCTACAATTCATTTTTTCAAAATGTTACAGGACTGAAAATAAAGCAGATAACAAGTTCAAATTTTTTTTGCTTATAGAACTGTACTGTACATTTCATTTACAATTTGCAAAACTAAAATCAATTAACTACCACGACGTCAGAATTTTTTTTTAATAAACGTTAATTATTGGTGCTACGCGCAGGACAGCGGATAGTTTGCTCTGATTGGGCATTCCAATGACCTTTGATAATGATTAATACATTTTAATTTTTATTACATTTCGATATAAATAAATAAATTTGTTTATTGCAAAACAAAAACACATACTCTATGCTTTGAAATAACACTTTTTTTAGCAAAAACTTTCTTTGTTCATATATTTTAACTTAGAGAATAAAAGTTTATTATTTTTAAACATATGCAATTGTTTAAACAATATTTCACAAACAATAATAAAATTAGTGTGATTTTTGTGGAATTAAAATATTAAAATACAACAAAATATACAGTAAGAAAATAATATATTAGATAAAGATTGGAAAAATTTTTGGTGGAAATCAACTTGTGTGAATCGAACACCGCTGTCCTGCGCGTAGCATCAAAAATTAATGTTTATTTAAAAAATTTCTTGACGACGTGGTAATTAATCGATTTTAATTTTGCAAATTGCAAATGAAAGGTACAGTACATTTCTTTAAGCAAAAAAAATTCCCTGCAACATTTTAAAAAAATTAAGTTTTTTTTTCGAAAGCTGGTTTCTAAATTTTTTTTTGCAAAATCTATTAAACCGATCTTAATGAAATTTACAGTGTTATTTTACTATATCATAAAGTTTATCTGGGTAAAATATGAAGGTCATAAGTGTAGCACAAATGGCTGAAAAACGTAAAAGGCGAATACTTGTATTTGTATGGTTTTTTCGCAATTATTGCTATTTTGCAACAAGGGTGACTATTTTTTAAATTTTTAACCAATTCTATATTGTAGAAAATTTAATTACGCAACTTTTATGTTAGTACTACTTTTCTCGGAAATGAATACATTTAAGTTATAATCAAAAAAACAAGAAAAAATCGAATTTTTACTTCATTTTTTGACATTTTGATTATTTAAACAATGTTCCGGACCTTTTTAAGATGGAGGATAATTCAAATATTATTATTTGAGTTATTTTCAAGCAATTTCTGCAAAAAAAATTGAGTCACCTCTCAACGTCCATCTCAAAACAGATGCGTCCTGGACTAGTTCGTCAACAGCTTATGAGTCCGCTAATTTTTTTTTATTATTTTAGATTTTTTTTTTGTATTTACACATTTGGGCAAATGTTTACTTCTTTTTTGAACTTATAGCGGGTGGAAGAAAAGAAATGTTTTTCTTATGTTAAGTTTGAGGCACCTTGTAGGGAGGACAAGGTATAAGTATGGACATCCCTGATATCTTTAGAAACATAAATTGACAATAAATAAAAAATATAAAAAAAATCAACTAAAAAGCAAAAAATAAAAAAAATTCAAACGCGAAGGATTATTCGAAAAAAACTGTTAGACAGATTAAATATACAAAAATCTCACACATTCGTTAAAAAATTGAAAAAATCTAACACATTAAAGAAAAGTGCCCCACGTCTTCATCAAATAAACGGTTTGAGGATAGATACTTTTTACTTTTCGCGCCCCACGCTTTTCTTTAAAGAATGTGTTAGCTTTTTTCAATTTTTTAACGATTGTGTGAGATTATTGTATATTTAATTTGTCTAACAGTTTTTTTTTCAAATAATCCTTCGAGTTTGAATTTTTTTTATTTTTTGCTTTTTGGTTGATTTTTTTATAACAATTTTAATTTTAGTCAAACGTAACTAAAGAAAAGCGTTTCTTAAATTTTTTTTTCATATTTTTTATTTTTTACTTTTTAGTCTTACACTTTTCAAATATTAAAATATATCGTCACGTTTAAAAAAATGATGTACATATTATATTTATGATAGACACATTTTTTGCATTTATTTCAATATTTGATATCTACATACATTGTACATTTTCTGTAATTTCTTCATACATTTCTTAAATCAAAATCATTATTTACACCTATTACAGTTTTCGCAGTCTTTCCATCTCTTCTAATGCTTTACTATTGCACGGTGTAGACCCTATTAATTTCTCGTGAATTAAGAATTCTAATGTTAATTGTAGCACAAAACGTCTCTACCCGTGGTTTTTCTAAGACTACGTTAAAAACACGAATTTTTTTAATTCGAGTTTTGGTTAAAGTTTTGTTTCGTAGCGTATTGAAATTTGACACGAATAAGTGCCGATGTTTATATAAACAAAGATATGAGCGTTCAAAATCGTCGCCGCTTAGGATGTTTATAAACATGATGTATAAACATGAAAAATAGTCGGAATCGGCAAAAAATTTGAAACTTTATTGTTTATTTATGAAGCATAACGTAAACAATTAACGTAAAAAGTGAAATTATGTATAGTTCATATAATTAGCTACAATTTGTAAAAGTTTCAAGTATCTACATTGTAAAAAACAAGCGAATTTAAGCATTTTACATTAAAATTGTTTTTTTTATTTAAACAATTAATAAACATAAATTTTTTTTATTGACTATTCGTGTATTGTTCCCGCGAATGCATATGTCTGCAAATTTTCATTTATCTCCATTGAAAAAAGGTAGTCAAATTAACGTCTAAAGATTTGATGCAAACGATTGAACTAAAGAAAAGCGTTTAAAAAACAGTTAACAAAACTTTAAAAACAGAAAGACACATAATGTAAACAGTTCTTATCGAGACCTATAAGAGTTATTTGTCCATCAAGTGAGCGGTATGCACAGCGCAACATAAGAGAGACGAGATTGTTTATTAGAGGCTCTGTGATGTTTTGGGGTGAAATATCCTTGAGAGTAAGTACGAATATGTTGTCTACGTGGAGGCTCTTATATAGAGAGGTACATTGCACAGATTTTCTTTGAACGCTTTGTTGGCACTATATATAGGAAATAATTCAATTTTAGTGTATGATAAGACATGGCCTCCTCACGTATTGCATTTCGTCAGTTAAAACACATATTAAAGAGTAAAACCGCCTAGTTTCTTTGTTATTAAAGATATCAGAAGCACTAAAAAAATAAAATGTTCAGAAAATATGAGACTATAACATAATTTCGATGTATCACCTTTGTACCATTTCCTCCCTACAGGGTGTCTCAAACTTTTGTTTCAGTTAAAACACATGTTAAAGCATAAAACCGTCTATTTTCTTTGCTTCTTAAGATATCAGGGACATTCAAAAAACAAAATGTTCACAAGACATAATACAGTAAAACCTCGATATAACGTACTAATTGGGGGGACGGGATGTCCGTTAAATCCAAAAGCCCGTTATATAAAAATAGGTTTAAAATAATCAAAAAACTTTACTTTGAAACTATGCACACTGTATTTAGATATAAATAAAAAACACAAACATAATTCTATTTAATTGTCTTGGACATTCGTCGTGAAGTGAAGTTGTTTGATATTGACGCGCTTGCTTTCTATTCGGTAATCCTGCTTTTAAAAAACGAATCAAGTTTTGTTTGTACTTTTGAAGTTTGCTGTTTTTTTTTATAATAATCTCTCAAAAATTACGAAATTGCATATAGATACTACAGTGAGCTTCGTTATCTGAAGAATAATCAAAATGTTATTAGATCGTCGAGATGCGATCTTACCTCTGATAACTTCATTTTTGGCAGTGTTGTTTTGTCTTCTTTGCTATCTTCACAACCATCCTCATTTTTTAGGTTCATAATTTCATCTGCTATTTAACTTTCAGTCACTCAGATATTATACCTAGGGTCACTTTCATCTACTTCTAGCCATTGTAAAACATCTTCCTCAGCTACCTACCTACTTCGTCTCCGGCATTATTATGTATTGTCCTATAGAAATCAGGAATTGCCAACCTTTCTAAACCTATGTCTGCATCTAGGTTATCAAACAAATTTTTCTTTTGCAAGGTACGCTATCGTATCTTCTGCATTATCTTCATCATGCAATACAACCATTACTTCATCTAAAAGCTTTCTGTGAGATATTCCTTTGGTTTCCAAAATTGTTCCCTGATCCATTGGTTGAATAAGCGATGTTGTATTATTTTGGCAAAAACATACAACTAAAGTTTGTAGGTAGGGGTCCACACGAACTCCGTTGGTATTCAATTTATCTTGGTATGTGACAGATTAAGCATGTATAATAATAATAATAGGACGTTTTTATTTTTTTTACGTTTGACTCGATTTTTTGTCCGTTATATCCGAAGTCCGTTAAACAGAGGTCCGTTATATCGAGGTCTTATTGTACTACAATACGATTTCGATGTATACTCACACTTGAACTTTGTCCTCCTTACAAGGTGTCTCAAAATTAACATAAGAAAAACATTTCTTTTCTTCTACCCCGTATAAGTACAAAAAAAGTTTGAGTAAGCCTTTGCCCAACTGTGTGAATACCAAAGAAAAATCTAAAATAAAAAAAATTTGCGAAATCCGTTAATCTATTCACAAAAAAAATCAACTTTGAAAATGAGCATTATTTTAGGTGATGCATAATTTTTGAAACTATGTCTAATTAATTGAATAATGCCATTCCCGTTCGAATCGTACGACGCTGTTAACCTATGATTCGATCAACCTAAACTAACTCATATAAAACTCAATTATAATCAATTTCCTGAGTTGTGACACTGCACTAACAATATCATAACCTCGCATTAAAATAAATGAATAATATGGCTCTTTTACTCCGTGAGAAGAACTTTATTAAATCATATCAGATAAATCAGTGTCCCGCTTTGTATTATTCGTATTTGCCTTCATAGGCGTGCGGAATTGGTTCTGGTAGGATTAAACAATATCAGTTAACAAAATCCGCAATTTAGTCCATGTGGTGAGACCGCTCCCGTCTGAAAAACATTTATAATTCGGTTTCTCTGCGGATTCATATTCAAAAATGTCCCCTTTAAACAAATCTAAAGGGTGCCGGACGGAATTTTCGGGCAGAAATTGTTTAAACAATTTTTTTAAACAAATACATTAGATCACCTTTTATTGCTCCAAAAAATATATTTTTAGGTTTTTTGGGTCATTCTAAACAGGAAAGGTATCTTGTGATTTTTCTCAAAAATTGACAGTTTTCGAGTTATAGGCGATTTCAAATCTAAAAAATTCGAAAATACGCATTTTCGAGGCTTAAAAACTCATATTTAAATTAGTATTTGTAAGGGTGCCGATAACTTGCATCAAAGTTTAAACATTCCTTTTCAAGATTCCCAAGAGTGATCGGGTCTAACTTTAATTTAGACCGTAGTTTTTTAATTGTTAATTATGCGTGTCCAACCGGTTTTTTGCCGGTGCGGCGCGCACTATTTTCAAAAATCTCCTATTTTCCTCCGAAAAATATTTTTTCTAGATTCTTTGGGACATTCTAAATAAAATAAGTTTCTTGATTTTTCTCAAAAGTTAACAGTTTTAAAGTTATAAGTGATTTAAAATCCGAAAAATGACAAAAAAACACATTTATGCATCAAAAAAATAATCAAAAAAAGATTTTACGGAAATTTGAAAAAATTCTGTGAAAAAATCGCCCGTTTTTCTTTAGTTTTTCATGGTTAAAAAATGGTTATTTTTTTATTTTTTTTGTCAAATTGTGGTAAATTGTCACGTAAGAAACCTTCCTTTTTCAAATGCAGTACGATTTTTTTGTTTCAGATATCCCAATCCTTAGATTAACTGTCCGCCATCATTTTTTGAGGCCTCGACTAGACATGAAAAGAGATATGTATATTTTTTGTACTCTTTAAGAGTTAGATATTAATATGTAAAAAGTTTAATGTTCATTTTTAATAAAGGTTCTGAGTAAAAAGTCTTGAAAAAAATGATTATTTTTGGTCTTCTAAAGTGTACTAGTACCTTATTAATGGGCTTGTTATTTTCCTACTTCAACGTTTTTCTTTTCTACAACAAGAGGAGAAAATATTCTACTCATAAGAGCAAACACAGTAAAACCTATGGCAACCTATCAAAAGCATTTCACCGTGTTAATGCCCAGTGTCAATTCTTTGTTATTTTCGACTTCTTTGTTATCTATGGCCGCGGAAATCCGTAAAATTCACAGAAGTTTATTCATGTTTATTAATGTCCGTATGTGTCCTTTATTTTTTTTTAGTATCTGTCATGTCATCTATCTATAATTTGTATTCATCATCATCATCATGATCATCAGCAGCGTCACAGCTCTTTATGAGCCAAATCCTTCTTCAGAACAATCCTCCCTTCGCCCCTGTATCTGGCAACTCTTCTCCATGCTCTAATTCCAATTTCATTTTAAATAATTCTCTAAGTTGTCTTTGTCTTGGTACCTAAGTCTTGGTCTTCCTCTTGCTCGTTGTCCTACTGGCCCTCTTCGGTCAAAAACTTTTCTGACTATGGCATCTTCCTCTCGCCTGATTACATGACTTATCCATCTAAGCCGTGCTCTACCTTAATGAATTTTACAACGTTAGGTTCTCCAAAACTTCTATACAACTCAAAGTTGTAACGCCTGCGGCACAAACCTTGTTCTTTTATTCATCCATTCTTCTTAGGGTTTTTCGCTCGAAACGATTGAGCAGTTCTTGGTCATTCTGTGTAGTTTCTGAACCATATGTTAGCACTGGTCTTATTAGTGTTTTGTAGACAGTCAATTTGATTTTTCTAGGTATTTTTGAGGCTGACTGTCTTCTTAAGCCATAGTAACACTTATTGGCGAGCACTATTCTTCTTTTTAATTTCTTTACTGATATTTTTACCTTTTTTGAATTCATACCCACCCCTAATAAAGCTCCCTAAAATGGGGTTAAGGTCGCTATTTGTCCACGTATTGATAACTATCGTTCTGATCTTCTTTTCCGCCATTCGGTCATTATATGCTTTGCAAATCTACTATGTTCATTTGCAAAATGCTTGGTATAACATCAATATTAACTGCAAAAGATATGAAAGTAAAATGTTAAATTTGCCTCATAGCAACCACCATAACATGTATGAACAAATTATTTAAATATCAAGTTATCTAGAGAAATATGACGTGAAAGTGGAACTAAGAAAAAATTGTGTTTTTTGATAGTGATATTCTTAGAGGTGATTCTATTCCGAATTCTATTAAATATTAATTAAGTATGATATTCAAATTCTTTGGATTGTTCCCAGCAACTATTATCTTGATTTTTTGTGTTTAAATACATATCATCTTACCTAAGTATCTATTTTTTGAAAATAAATCATTTTGAGATTTTATCGTATTATGTGGTTCCCATTTTATTTGAACAATGCAGTTATTGATTCCTGTAATTTTGAAAAGATATACATTATTTTTCCGAAATACCTCTACTTGAAAATACTTATCTAGGACTCTTTTCCTTTCTTTTTATTTCCTTTAAATTTCTTTTCTACCCATTCATTAAGTTCAACTTTTATTTCATATAAGAGTGGGTCACTCAAAAGAATTCACCAAGATATCTGACAATATTCATGAGATTTTTTGAAATTCCTGAAGATTTTTCTTTGCAAGTCCGTTGCTAAGCAACTTGAACAAAACAGTAAGGGAATATTTTCAACCAGGTCGAGAATATTTTAGAACTTTAAGGAAATTTGAATACTGGAACACGACATTGTTACGTACCTTTGTCTATTGAATTTTCTTCTTCAGATGCAAATCCACTAATGGATGTTAGCGATCACATTTTCCATTAACTCTCTGTTTCTTGCAATGTGTATCAGAGATTGCATGTCGTTAATCCCTGTCCGTTGCCCTATGTTTCGGAGCCAGGACATTTTCTTGTGTCCTATTCCTCTCTTGCCTTCAATTTTACCCTCGATTATAAGTTGAAGGAACTGTGTATTTTTTGTTTCGCATAATGTGACCCAGATACGCAGTTTTACTTTTCTTGATGGTTTCGAAAAGTTGGCGTTCTTGGTTGATTCTCTTAAGGATATCTACATTTGTGACTTTCGCCGTCCATGGTATTCTTAGGATAAGGCAATAAAGCCACATTTCGAACTTCTAATCTGTTTATATCCCTCGTTTTGATTGTCCAGCCTTCTACGCTATATAGCAGCACCGACCATACGTAGCATTTATTAAACCTTAGTCTCAGTTGAAGATCACAGTCTGAACAGGTCGGTAACTTACTGAAGTTTACGAAAGCTTGTCGAGCTTGCTCAATGCGGCATTTTACTTCCCTGTCCGATGCCTAGTCTTCAAAAAGCCACGTTTCCAGGTATTTAAATTTGCTCACTGTTTCAATGGACTTGCTATTCAGTGTTATGGTGGAGTTTTCAAAAGCAGTCAAGCTTCTGGAGATGATCATGAATTTGGTCTTTTTGGTATTAATCGCTAATCCCATTCGCTTACTGTATTCTCCGATTATAGTGACAAATTGTTGAAGATCGACTATGTTGTCACAAATTAAGACACCATCATCAGCATATCGTATGTTGTTGATCAATACTCCATTCACTTTGATTCCCAACTCTGCATCATCCAAAGACTCTTGAAATATGGGTTCCGAATAAAAGTTAAATAAAAGAGTGGAAAGCACACATTCCTGTCGAATGTATGGGTTTGGATATAGAATTATATTATATGTATGGGTTTGGATATAGAATTGTCTATTTTTAATTGTGCCGTTTGATACCAGTACAAGTTTTCAATGCATCTTATGCATTTTTGGTCTGTATGAAGTTTCTTGAGGATCTGCATTAACTTGTGATGTTGGTGACAATCAAACGCTTTTTCATAAGTTAAAAAGCATAGAAACACGTCCTTCCTCCGATCGTAACAATTTTGGATCAGCACTTGTGTTGGTATTATTGCTTCCCTTGTTCCTAAATCTTGCCAAAACCCGAACTGAGAATCACTGATGCCCCTTTCACATTTTTTTTTATAATCTTTGATGTAGTATTTTTTAGAATATCTTTAAAGTGTGATTCATCAGGCTAATGAGTCTGTGATCCTCACATCTTTTTGCATTGGCTTTCTTGGGTAAGGGATTAAATGTAGAGCGTAACCACTATTGAGGATAGCAACCAGTTTCATAAATGAAATTAAATATTTTATGTAGTGGTGAAATTCCCTTTCATCCAGTAGTTTGAGTATTGATGAAGGGAATTTCATCTGGTCCAGGTGCCTTATTGTTTTTTGAGCTGAATACAACCCTTGGATCCAAAGGTAGGCTCTCTTACCACTGAGAGGCAGATGGGATAAACCTCCCTTGTACTCATTTTCTTGCTTATTTAAAGTTATTTTAGCTTTTTATGTTTTCTTATAATAAATAAACAAAAATAACCATATTACATTTAAGATTATTTTGGTCTGATTCTCTATATTCTATATCATCGGAAATATGTCCGTTATTTTTGCGGAAATTTTCAAATCTACCATCAGATCTAAACCATTGTTTAGCATGTCAGGTTTTTCACCTTTTGTTTTTTAAACCCGTTTTTGTAATGAAAAATGTGTTTAATGAAAAATCATTATAAATTAAGTTGATACTGGTAAGACATATTTGTTATCATTCGTCATTGTCGCACTAAACTTCGTCTCATTGGTACTGATGTATTTTAAAGGTTAAAAAAATATTGAATATTAAATTCTTTTTTTTTTTAAATAGCAGGAAAACAAGTGTATTTTTCCGCGTATGAACCCAACACAGATTTACATCTTTTTTACGACTTTTTTTAATGTCGCTCAATTGCTAAGTGAGGTCATAAAATTTATAACCTCAATTTGTCACTATTATCCGCATTGTGTGGCAAAATCAACATATTAGACAATTACTGTTGATATGTACACAAAAAGATGTCGTTAGATCAAATTAAGTCTGATACAATCAACTTGTTTAAATCAGATGAATCTTGTTGTTCTTGGGAATGTAGATTTAAGTAAAACAGTGTCAGAGATTGAGTAGGTACGATAATACGTCTCGAATCATTTAAAGGGCATTTACATTTTTGATCATTTTCTATTTTAGTTTATGGACGTATGTATATGTTATATAATGTATAGAATATCTATGTATAATAATAAACAATGGAAACTTTTGTTTTCAATACTTTCACAAAATTTATTATAAGTAGAGCTCGGGAAATATGCACTTAAAAAACCCTAAAATATGCATGCAAATATGCACAAAAAACAGTTGAAATATGCACTAAAATATGCTTTTATGCATTTAATGCATATAAATAATAAACGCAGTAATCTTTGTATTGAAAGTATTTCATTTATTTTATGTCAAAATCACAAAAATATTTATTGAAATTTCTACATCAATATATTCATGTATTCATTATATTCATCAGCATCATCATCATTCTTTATTATATTGTTATTAAAGTTAAAACGATATATTATTGAATGTTTTTCTAAATTTTCTAGAGAAAAACTGTGCCGTCTATCTGATAATAATTGTTTATACGCGGAAAAACTTCTTTCTATTTCACCCCTATTGAGCTCTGGCCCCCCATCTTTTAGAGATTAAAACACAAATATCGCTAAATTACGAGCTATTTATGAGCTTTCATATATACCGTAGATTAAAGATCTCGGACTCGTTACACTGGGTAGGAATTTAATATTTTTGTGGGGGCTACGCAGCATCCTCCCACTACCTAAAAATAGGGATATTGAATTTATCTTTGCGGCGGAATTACGAACTATTTATGGGCTTTCGAAGTGATATATTTTAGATTTTGGAGCTTATCCCCTTAACCCTCTATCAACCCTTTAATTGATTCAACCCAAGAGAAAAATGTCGAGAAAAATTAAAATATATCATATCGAGGATACAATCCGTATAGCGTATAAATTCAACCTACAACCTCTTCACAAGAAAACCTCCCCATCTTCCCGGCTTAAGAGAGAATTATTGTACTTAAAATTAAAAAAAAAATTAATTATTTTGCGACTATATATCGTTTACTAATTTATGAGCTTGCAAAATATGCGCATTTCGATTATTGAATTGCAATGTTTTTTTCTATAGTGCCGTCACTGAAGGTAAAAATCAACCTTCAAAAACCTTCGATTTCGGTCAACCTCCTTCGATTTTCACGAAAGTTGGTAAATGCCTAGACGATACCTCAATAAACAAGAGTGACATTTGCGCCCCAACTTGCGCTTTTAGCCTGGGGATGGATGCCACACCCTTTTCGGGGGTGAAAATTACTTTATTAAAAATAACCCCACAAATAGATAGATGGACAAATTTTAAGAACAATTTGTTATATAAAGGTATTAAAATAAATCAATACTTTTTAAGTTGTCAAAGATCAAAAATTTTGATTTTTCGTGAAAAAATGCATGTTTTAAAGCGGTTTTTCATAAATAACTCAAAATATGCACTTTAAAAAATGCATAATATGCACTTTTAAAATTTATCCAAAATATGCAAATATGCATTTAATATGCATTTTGCATATTTCCCGAGCTCTAATTATAAGTTAATGTCACTACAATTTTACTATGTGTCTGCACTTTAAAATCTCTAACTTAAAAGGTTGAGGAGTGGGGAGCTGTTTGTCTGAAGATGGTCATTCAGAATTACATATGTATTTTTTGAAGTGAAAACTTCTTTAGCAACGTTGTGCACATTTTGGATGGGGAAAAGCATTGAATTCGCGACCGTCATCGCTAATTGAGTATAAGTTCGACCTAAGTTATAATGGTTGGAGGAAGGATAAAGTGTTTACCCGAAGGCGCTTGCTTCTCAAGAAGTTTTCACTTCTGTCGGCAGTCCCCCGAGTGCCTCAAAGCCTTTATTTTGAATATGAATAATTTGAAACTGTTCATTAAAAGAATGATTATATAGGCAGGCACGTAGCCAAAGGGAGGGTCCATGGGGTCCGGACCCCTCCCAAAACTGTCTCGGCTTTGGTACCAAAGCAGCAAGTTTATCCTCAAGTTATTATTATTATTTTTGAAAAAGTAAACGAAATTATTATTATTATTTACTAGGATTATTTGTGTTTATTCAGTGTATGTTTCAATATATCCAGTTTAAAAATCAAATTTACCACAAGGAAAAGTATTTTATCAATATTTTAAATTCTTTTACCTGGATTTGCCTCTACAAAAAAAGCAAAATTGCTAGAAAATTTGTCTGTCTATTACTCCCACGACCCTTCTCTTACAGCAAAAAAAGCTGAATATATGTTATGGTATAACTGTACTACTTTGTACATCTTTGGAACCAATTACCGAAATTCTCCGCGTAATGAACATTGTAATAAAGATTTTTTTCCAAAAATTTACAAATTCCTTACAATTCTGGCAACTATCCCTGTCACAACGGCCAGTGTAAAACGTTCGTTCTCAACAATGAATCGAGTAAAAACTTCACCCGGAAACAAGATGGGAAACGAAAGACTCATTTTATTGGCTCTTTGGTCCGTTCATTGAAATGTTGAGTTAAAGCCAAGTACTTATCAAATAACCAAAAATTACTGGGTCAACAACTGAACAGAAGACCAGATGTACCCTTTTCTATGGAATCCTCTATTTCGTTATAATAGTCTCTAACATCATAATCTTCTTCTTCTTCTTTATCCCATTTCTATCCAGCTTTGGACATAGGTCTTCCCAAATCTTTCCATATAATCTGTCCTTGGCTGCGTTTTTCCAGTGAGTTCCTGTAGCTTATACAATATCGTCCTTTCATCGCATCTGAGGTCTTCCTCTTCTTCTTCTTCGTATCACGGCCTCCAGTTTTGTATTTCAGCATTCCATCTTTTATCTTCCTGTCTCGCATTGTGACCCGCAAATCTCCACTTTAACCCTGTTATATGTGATGACTAACATCATCAGAGACGCTAAAATGATATTAAAGATACAATGGTGAAATTAGGTGAAATTTGAAAAATTTTACCGTCTAACCTAACAAAAAATTTGAGTTGTACCTAATAAATAATCATTTCGTTGTGAATCGAAACAAGAGTAGTCTTATTTTAGTTAGTTCAGAGAGCGCCAGAAGTGTTCTAACTAGTTTCGACCCTTGTTAGAGTCTCTTCAGAGAGCACATTATTTGATTCTTTCTGAACCACTAAAATTCTGGCTGTCAGCCTCTACCCACAAACGAAAGATTATGGTGATATGGATGCCGTGGTGGCATCTGCTAAAGACGAACGAAAGTTTTACTTTTAATATTAACAACATTAAAAATAAAACTTTATCAGAACTAATCTCTTGATTACACCATTCGTGGTTTCTAAAATTTGCAAGCCAACGAATCGCCGGAGCAAAGAAGGCCAAGGGAGATCTATCAAGTTGCATCTCACAACTCGCCTGTCCAGCACGGCAAAATTCCAAAAAAGATTAGTTCCCAATACTCAGAATAGGAGTAGAACTAATAAAAATAATAAATAATCATTTCATTGTGAGTCGAAACAAGAGCAGTCTTATTTTAGTTAGTTCAGAGAGCGCCATTTGAGTTGTGTTTGGACCTCCCTCAAGCACATTTCCTGGCTACGTGCCTGTATATAGGTATGATCTAGAAGTGAAGTGCGTACGTAGAATCTATTTTTCTATTATTGAAAGCTAAAGCCCTTTTGTGTTTTGCTATACGTTTGTCAAAAGTCCTGCCAGTTTGACTGATGTAAGTTTTTGGACAGTCGCCGCATGCCAGTTTCTATACATCACTCTGTAATTGCTTTTTCTTTTGGCTGTTGTTCTTACAATATGATCAAAAAAAAAACAGAAAAAAGGAAATATAAGTAAAAGAAAAAAAAAGGCTTGAAAAAAATTGCTTTTGGATTTCTTATTATTATGTAGCTTTCACAAAATAATAAATACTGCTTAAGAAAATAGCCAATAGTATTATTTTCAAATAAAATTAAACTTGGTGCTGTAAAACAACCTGACCCATTGAAAAAAGACTTCCTCATTCTTGACGATAGTTTAAATGTTTTCAACAAATAGTCAAAACAAACGTGATAATAAAACCACCAATTAACTATATTGTTTGTTAATAATCTCCTTCTTATTCATCCAGTATAATTATAGCGTTGGTATATCTTTCTATTATTTATATTTCTTGTTCAATAAATAAGTTTATCAATTTATGAATTGTTTATTGACTAATCGTTATAAACGCCACACTTTGTAATCATTAATCGGTAATAACAATCTTTATTTTTAATTTCTAATAATTTATTGAGTCGCTCGAGGCTGTAATATTAAATACATGAAAATCCTAAGATGGTAACAACATGTTCATATAAATATCCTGGTGGAGGAAAAGAAAAGAATGTTTTAATAAATTCATTAAACAAATCACGAATATCTTGTACTAAAGCTACCATAATATAAATTTATTCCGATGGGTGAGTTGCCGGAATTTCATTGAAATAAATGTAATAAAACGACCAAGAAATAATGTGTACAAACGAACGGTGATTTTATTGTTGTAACGAAAATGTGTTTGGCTTAGGTCTCTCGGAAAGGTACCTCTCGAGCCGGAACGTGTTTACCGTCCACATGCTGAGTAGTGACTGAAGAAGAGAAACCACAACGATAATAATGTTTTGTGTTCCTTTTTTCCCCTGACCAGATGATCAAATAAATCACTATGGTCTGGCGTCTACTGAACGAATGCATTAGGTGAGTTGTTGACACAATAATTGTCTGATAAAGTACTTAATTAATGAGGGTGCAGTTTGTTGCCCGCATAGACGAAAAACAGGCCCTTAATCTTTGTATTTGAATGTGCATTTCGAATGACAACGTTGTTTGGTTTCTGAGAAAAAATAATAAAAGAAATAAGATAATAAAATTAGCAGAAATAGTAATTATAGCGTAATGCTATAAATTACATAACTGTAATTGTATAGCAGAACAAATTACCACAGATACGAAGAAAAAGATACGAAAACGGTTCTTTTAAGAACATATCGATATCATAAGTAACTTAAGATGTTGATGGTCTGCCTTTTGAAAATTCAACACTGACATTACACTAACTTTTCGAATGATACGATATCATTCTTCTTCTTGATGTGCTTGTCAGTGACAAATGTCGGTGATATTTTTCGTATGTGAAGCAGCGTGGAAAAGCTGCACAGATGTTGTGTTGAACCAGGTTCTAAGGTTCTTTAACCATGATGTTCTTATTCCTAGACCTTGCTTTCCAAATATTTTTCCTTGCAGGATGGCTTGTAAGAGGGCATATCTGGAATCATTTCGCATAATGTGTCCAAAGTATTCCAACTTTCGAGATTTGATGGTGGTTAGTACTTCTCGGTTCTTCTTCATTATTCTGAGAAAATTTCAACACCATAAAAAAGAACAGAGAAGACTAATAAAGAAAATTAAGAAAAATAAATCACTATTTCTGGTTAAAATACAGAAAGAGGAGACAAAGTGGCAAACAAAAAAATGACAAGAAACCAATTATTGTTGTTCTTTATTTATTTTTTGGCCTATTTTAAACAAATGGCGAGAACCTTAAAACAAATAACCAGTACTTAGGCTAGTGTCAAAATCCGTTCCAACACGTCTCACTTTCGCCACAGCCACCGTACCGTAAGCGAACGATGCTAAGTCAAAGCATGCGCATAAAGTCGATGCCAAACAGTTTCGTGATCGTTTTAAAACCGTACAAAAGTGGCAGTTGGAACAAACCTGATATGATTCCGCTCGGCATTCAACAGCTCGCCAGAAGACAACCGTATGCGCCAATCTCACTACGTGCCACCAGTCCGACGGAATCAAGGAGTGATGGCTACCGAGAGTGTACTTAAGAATAAGAAGAGAAAGGACAATAATGAAATCAGTTCCACTCGGTGTACTGAACCGGGAAGGAACTCAAACGGCAGTTATGCAATGGAGTGAGTTGGAACTCTGCCGTAGCAAAGGTACTTTGGACTGAAAAGATTTTTTTCCGGAACTGTAAACGCAGTGAGCCGTAGCTGCCATTTCCGACCCGGAGCTGGCGGATGGGTAGCAGCTGTGTGTCGATGTTTGATTGTGATAGCACTTGATTGAAGTGTGATGGGCTACGAGTCTGTGTGTGTAATTATGTAGATAGATTGGTGCTGTGTAGCGTGATTGCTATTGTATATACTGTATTGTGTATTCTATTATTATAATATTGTTATTATGTTTTTGATGATAGTAATAAACACAATTTTATTTTTCATTTGCAGACGTCCGCCAAAAGAGCTTACTCCGGAACGGGGCGAAGATAGAATTATATTTTATTTTGTTGTTTTTAATTTTGAACTGTATATAAACACTCTCAATACATTTATTTTGTTTTAACCTGTGTTTTACTGAATCTGTTGTTCTGAAAGAACTACCTGTCACACATTCTTCATTTATTATTGTGCCGAGGTACAATAGTTATTAGTTGTAGCGTTGATTGATAAATATAGGGGTTATTTATCAATCAACGGTTGTAGTGCGTAGTGCGTTACTCTTTCTACAGGAGTTTGGTTGATGTAGAGTTGGCCTTCTGTTTTCTCTGTTTTGCTGATGGCCAAAGGCTTTGTCTTCTTCACGTTTATATTGAGTATATATTGTTCACTGTACTATAACGTTGGGATGGTGTTTACTTATAAATTTTCGAATTTTGGTATTCTCAACGCGTAAATAAAAGTGTTATCTCAAGAAAACAAAATTACATCAGTCAAAACTTTTTTCAGATAATGTAAAGGATGTACTCACTAAAATATTCCCATTTTTGAAAATATTTTATATGGTAAAAATTCAAACGGGAGTTCTACTTCTACCAATGAATTAGATCTTTAAAAGAAAAGATTAATTTATAAAATTATAAGTACATACTCCATTTTCGAAAGTATTCTCCCTGAAAGGGAGTTAGATTGACCACCAATCACCATGATTTTTCTTAAATTTTTGAACGAGTAGATTCTTCTGTAGAAGCAGTTGAAAAATTACTCACTTTTTAAGAATTAAAGAATAAGGTAAGTAAGTAAGAAAGTATAAGGGGCTCCTCGCCTTGGCTGATATGTGTCTTTTAAGGAAGATATCTACATCTAATCAAAAAACAATTTTCCTGTCCAATTATATAAAAGAGTACCTATAAAAGATTTATGATTCATGCAAATTTCATACTAATCATCTGATTGCTATTCATCTATCACACTATGTAATTTATGTTCAGATTGATCAATCGATGGAAATTTATTAAATTAATTCATTATTTACGTAGGATAAAGAACAAATATCAGGGTCACACAGAAATTTTCAAAACATGAGCACTTTAACTTTAGATCATGATCTGAGTTATGATCAAAGCACAACTTTATGAAGGGAAGAACAACAATAATTATTAGAACTACAAATTAAACTTAAAAAACATTTATGACACATGTGTATATAAACAAAACAACATTTTTATACAGGTGGTTTTATATCCTAGGTCTATATAGGAAAGTATACAGAGTGAGTCTGTAATTTGGAATAAATTCAATAGTTCAAATACTAATTGTTTTTTTGAAAAATGCTCATACCTGTCGATTAGTATTTCAAATCGAAATTTTTTACTTACAACAATAATGTACACAGGGTGTCCCAATTTAAAGATATGACGTCATCGTTCTTTCTTATAAGAAAGAAGACCCCAACAATTATAGAGGTATAAATCTACTGAACACCGCACTTAAGCTAAACACAAAAATCAATAAACTAACAACTTTATCAGATGAACAACAAAGATTCAGATCCGGAAGATCCTGCGTAGACGCCGTATTTGTACTAAGACAAATCACAGAAAAGGCTATCGAGTACAATAAATCAGCATATATATGTTTTATAGACCTGGTAAAGGCTTTCGATCGCATCCAAGTCGAAGACGTCTTACACTTACTGTATAGTATAGAAGAAACATACCAATCAATATTGTACAAACCATCGAAAACATCTACTCCCACAATCGAATACAGGCAAATATAAATGGAAAACTAACACAGTTTATACCAGTACAAAGCGGAGTCTGACAAGGTGACTCGTTGAGCCCACTGCTCTTTAATATTTATGTAATAATGGACGAAATAATAGAAGCAGTACGTAAAGGTCATGGTTACAGAATGGGGAACAAAGAAATCCAAATATTATGTTATGCAGACGACGTCGCATTAATTGCCGATACAGAAGACGATCTCCAAAGATTAACACACATCTTCAATACAACAGCCAAGTAAATAAAAAAATGATAATATCAGCAGAAAAAACCAAATGGATGACAACATCTAAATACCCACTACGATGTTAAATCGAAATTGATGGAAAAATAATAAAGCAGGAAGCAAGGTTTAGATATCTGGGAAAAGATACAGGTAGCCAGTTACGGAGATGTTGAAGAGGAAGTACGACAACAAAGCTTAAAAGCAAGTAAAGCGGCGGGATCTTTTAATGAAACACTCTGGAAGAACAAACGCCTAAGACAAAATACAAAAGCAAGAAAAAAAAGATGATCAATTTTCTCATTTTTCTCATTTCTTCTGGCACTACTGGCATGTTCCGCATGTTTGATATTTAGACAAAGTCCAATCATATCAAAAATTAAATTTTTTTTTGTGAATTTGATGGCCTTGGCCGAGCCAATTAGCCAGACATTTTGTTATTTTAAAAACAAACAAATTTGATTTTTCAATCAGAGGAATTTTTTCTGTATTTCTAACTCTAAATACATAACAAACTAACATTATTATCTACAATTATTATCTAAATAATACTCTGTCTTGGTTGTTCATTTTTTTTTGTAATTTTTATTTTTTTTTTTTGTATTTTTTGTTGTATTTTTTTGTATTGTTAATTTGTTTTTTTATTTTTTTTATTGTTATTTTTTATAAATTGTTTTTTTTACTACGCTAAGACGTAAACCCGATTCAACCTCGCGGAGGTTTACATCTTCTTAGTTTTTTTTTGCTTTTTTTGCTTTTTCTGTTTTTTTCTTTCTTTTTTGCTTTTCTTTTTCTCTTTTTTTTTTAATTTAAATAGAAGTGAATTTATTTAAACGGTCAATCTAAGATCTGTTGAACTTTATGATACTTGGAGTATAAAAAAAAGTAATCATCATTAATTTTTTTCTTGTATTTCAATAAGTATAAAAATATCTACAGTTCATTCTAAACTTCATACTGAATTTACAAGCAGAAAAAATATGTTTCTTATTGTCACACGGCCGAATTTGCATAATTAACTTTATAGTAATCGATTAAAAATGGGTTATAGTTCAAGATCTAGAGTTCAACCGAGATTTATAATTCAATTACAGTTTATTGAGATATTACGATCGATAATAATTAAGTACCCAACGAGGCTTCCAGGGACGATAGTAAAACTAATTGAATCACTACTACGAACACAAGCGTCTCTTTGGGATCGGTTAAACAAAAATTATAATATCTTTAATCATTTTAGATATCTGTACATAATTCGGACATCTTGGATTTTAAAGCACCCTAAAATATGTCTGTGTAGATATTGGCATTGAATCCGACCCGGGCCGACCGTCACATGTAACACCGTTGCCGTATCCTCTATTTTTTCATACTATCACGTTACAATTTTTTGTGATATTATATTTGTGTGTGAAATGTATCATTTTTGTGTATTTTAGGTATGTTCTACTAATATGTTATGTATATATAGGTTTTTACTTGATTATTTTAAATCATTGTGACGTTTAACTTGCTAGAAACCTTGTAATATTGTGTACCTAATATGTTAAAAGTAAGTAGTTTTGAAACACCAATTAAATAAAGTTTATTATGTTGTTGTTTTCACCAATTTTGAAAAAATGTGAAAACATTGAATTGTCCACGTCCGTCTGTCCGTCCGTCCGTCTTGTCTGTCTGTTTGCAAACTCAACTCCTTCGTCATTATACCAGGTAGAATGACAAATGAGGTGTCAAATGAAAGCTTATTTAAGGATGGTACTAAAGGTGAGAAATTTAACCTAGGCTGTCTGTCCGTCTGTCTGTCCGACCGCGTATATGATTCCTTCGTCACTGTACCAGGTAGAATGACAAATGAGGTGTCAAATGAAAGCTTATAATCCAAGGATGGTACTAAAGATGAGAAGTTTGACATAGGCTGTTTGTCCGCCTGTCCGTCCGACCTGGTATAGTGAAGGAGGAGTTATATTCGCGGACAGACAGACAAACGGACAGACAACCTAGGTCTAATTTCTCACCTTTACTACTATCCTTGGATTATAAACTTTCAGTTGACACCTCATTTGTCATTCTACCTGGTATAGTGACGGATGAGTTATACTCGCGGTCGGACGGACAGACAGCCTATGTCAAACTTCTCATCTTTAGTACCATCCTTGTATTAAAAGCTTTAATTTGACACCTCATTCGCCATTCTACCTGGTATAGTGACGAAGGAGTTATATTCGCGGTCGGACGGACAGACGGACAGACAGCCTATGTCAAATTTCTCACCTTTAGTACCATCCTTGTATTATAAGCTTTCATTTGACACCTCATTTGTCATTCTACCTGGTATAGTGACGAAGGAGTTATATTCGCGGTCGGACGGACAGACAGCCTATGTCAAATTTCTCACCTTTAGTACGATCCTTGTATTATAAGCTTTCATTTGACACCTCATTTGTCATTCTACCTGGTATAGTAACGGAGGAGTTATATTCGCGGTCGGACGGACAGGCGGACAGACAACCTATGTCAAATTTCTCACCTTCAGTACCATCCTTGGATTATAAGCTTTCATTTGACACCTCATTTGTCATTCTACCTGGTATAGTAACGGAGGAGTTATATTCGCGGTCAGACAGACAGACGGACAGACAACCTAGGTCTAATTTCTTACCTTTAGTACTATCCTTGGATTATAAGCTTTAATTGGACACCTCATTTATCATTATACCTAGTATAATGAATGACGGAGAAGTAAATGTTATTATTCTATTATTCTTGTAGGTACATTTAACATTGATTGAAATTATGAAAGAAATATATAGAAAACAGCATGACAACACTGTGATGCACAAACATAAAAATGCAGCCATATTCAGCTGTGCCAGCTGTGCGTTACATAGGGTGCTTTAAAATCCAAGATGTCCCATAATTCTTATAGAAAGAGACACTATCCCACAGGAATGGCTTAAATATTTATACGTCTACTAAAAAAAACAATCCCAGAAGATGTAATAATTAAAGACATCTGTGCTGCTCAGAGGTGTAACCAGGATGATCCTAAGGGGGGGGGGTTACATCTACTTGAAGGTCTCTGTGGGGTATGGAATAATAATGGTGTTAAGCGTATAGAGCTCAAAGTACATCCAAAAGGGAGGTTTATAACCCCCAAAACCACCCCCTGGTTACGCCTATGGTGCTGCTTAACTTTTAAAAATATTGTTCAAAACATTATAGAAACGAAAGAGGAGCAGATAGATGAAACGCATGTTAGTTTCAGTGATTTTGGTACAAGAGAAGCATTATGTTCAATGACAGTTCTTTTGCAGAAATTTCGGGGGCATAACAAGCGTGCATGTGTATGATTCATAGACTTTCGAAAGATATTTAATCGAGTAAAGCATATGAAATAATCTTTTTTTCTTTCTGAGTGCCGTCTCTAATGGAGGTTGGCGATGACTTCTGCAAATTCATACATATCTATGTTTCATTTTCTTTATTATGCTCTGGAGGTCTAGTCGTCTGGTCCTGTTCTATCCTTGATATACGCAGCCAGGTCATTTGTCATACACATACATAGCTAGGCTACATAGGAGTGGCTCCTATGAAGTCTAGGTGTTATACTATAGTTTACAGGTTACAGGGTAGCTAGCAAAGTTATAACAGCTACGATGATACCGAACCTTCGATAGAAAAAGGGACCTAAAAGAGATTTTCGTTGTGTGGCTTAGTACAGTTTCATGACTATAATATTGTACATTGTTGACCATATAAAAAGTTGCGCATTCTCAAAGTTTTGTCAAATTACGAGCATATTCAATCCCCCACTAGAAGTAATAAAGTAAAAAAAATAAACTCAAAGTAATATCACTTAAAAATGAATAACCATTTTCAACTTCGTTGCAACACGAAACTACAACCGCATCATGATTCGAGTTCAATCAGAGAGTGCAGCAAGCACCTCTACTGGTTTCTAAACTTATTAGTTTCTCATCAGGAGGCACATATGCTGCTCTCTCTGACCCAACTAGGACAAACCCCGGCGTGCAGTCACGGATTGCAACGAACGAAATGGCAGGGATGCCCTAGCGGCAACTGCTAGTAAAAAACTAAGTTTTCAATCTAATAGCACATAAAACAACATCCAAAATGGGAACCAATGGGAACCTTCTCTGGTAACACCTCCGAGGCTTCTACAATTTGCAAGCCATAACGGATGCTGAGACTAAGGAAGATGAGGGAATTTTACAATTTATAATTCACGTCCCATCTGCTCAGCGCTGTAAAATTCCAACGCCTAATATTAATTGATAATAATAATAAAAAATGGCCTTAAGGTTAGTCCTAGGAGCCCTCAAATCTACTCCTACACCAGCTCTTCTCAGAAACATTACCAAAAATAGAAAATTATGAAATAGAAACAGCACTATTACAATTAAAGAAGAACAAAGCACCGGGACCAGATGGAATCCTTGCTGAAATGTTGAAAGAAGGGAAAGAAGAAATCTTACAAACATTAAGAAATCTATTAATTCAGTGTCTACATAAAGGAGAAATACCCGACGAATGAAACGAAAGTCTTACAATCCTGCTACATATTTAAAAAGGGCGACGGAAAGGACATTCAAAATTACAGACTTATCTTACTGCTGTGGCAAACGTATAAACTATTCATAAGGATTATCAACAACAGGCTAACACACAAATTGGACTCATAACAACCAGTAGAGCAGACAGGATTCCGAAAGGGATGTAGCACCACTGGCCATCTTCTAACAATTAGGACACTAATAGAGAAAGCTAATGAATACCATATAGATCTGCACTTAGCGTTCGTTGACTACGAAAACGCATTTGACAGCGTGGAAATGTGGGCAATAGAAAAAGCTATAAACAGCTGTAGAATAGATTCCAGATACAGAATGCTAATACATAATATACAGGGTGAGGCAAATAAAGGGGCTATTAGAAATATCTCGAGAACTAAAGGCAACAGAATCATGAAAATTGGAATAAAGGGGTTTTTGAAGGATGATCTATTAAATGAAAATATTTTCATCTCTTTGCAACTTCCGGTTATACCGGAAGTTGCTTATAACTTCGTTTTTTTAAATGGGACACCCTATATATTTTTACATTTTTTGGATTCTCTTGAATGTCTTCTTTCTTAAAATATCAGGTTTTGTAATATTATACAGGGTATTTTAAAAGATAATTACGTTTTTTTTATTAATTTCGTAGCAAAATTAACACACTGTAGAATTGTAGTAGTTTGGCATCTAAAACTCTACTTCCGTTCAAATGATTTTTAATATACTCTACTATTGTTAAGAATCATTAGTATAGCTAAATTTTTAATTTTAGTATACAGGGTTGGTCGAAACTCGGAATGAGTATTTACTGAGTTTTCTTAAATGGAACACCCTGTATTAATCGCACCAACAATCTTAACTACGTAGGTATTTTGATAGCTAAACCATTATTGGTAATTTTAAGGACCAGTCTGGATTAATATGTATTTATTTCTGAAAAATTATTTGGGATTGAGTATTTTCACGGCCAACCTAATAAAATTTTACGTATTTTTTGTTGAATTAATGTTTAGCTTGAATCACCAATAACTCACAAATTAAAGCAGTTAGGTATAGGGAATGCTTAAGAAATAAAAAAGTACTATAAAATATCATTTCACTACAATACAAAAATACAGGGTGTTCTATTTAAGAAAACTCAGAAAATACTCATTCCGATTTTCGACCAACCCTGTATACTAAAATTAAAAATTTAGCTATACTAATGATTCTTAACAATAGTAGAGTATATTAAAAATCATTTGAACGTAAGTAGAGTTTTAGATGTCAAACTACTACAATTCTACAGGGTGTGAATGTTGCTACGAAATTAATAAAAAAAACGTAATTATCTTTTAAAATACCCTGTATAATATTACAAAACCTCATATTTTAAGAAAGAAGACATCGAAGAGAATCCAAAATGTAAAAATATACAGGGTGTCCCATTTAAAAAAACGAAGTTATAAGCAACTTCCGGTATAACCGGAAGTTGCAAAGAGATGAAAATATTTTCATTTAATAGATCATCCTTCAAAACCCCTTTATTCCAATTTTTATGATTCTGTTGCCTTTAGTTCTCGAGATATTTCTAATAGGCCAGTTATCTGTCTCACCCTATATATAAGAAAGCAACAATGACAGTACAATTAGAAGAAACCACAAAACCCATACCAATTAACAGAGGAGTGCGACAGGGAGACGTTATTTCTCCTAAACTATTTACATTAGCACTGGAAGATGTTTTCAAAACAATGGAATGGACAAACATGGGAATAAACATAAATGGAAAGAAACTAAACCACCTAAGATTGGCAGACGATATAGTAGTAATAGCATCAAGTTTTGAAGAACTACAAACCATGCTAACCGAACTAGCAAATGAATCCGAACAAATAGGTCTAAAAATGAATTTTGCCAAAACAAAAATAATGACAAACACAGAAGATAATAGAAACGTAATACTAAACGACACCACAATAGAAGACAGATAATAAAAATAAATAAGGAAAACCAAACAGCGGAGGTAAGAGTCAGATTAGCCTGGGCAGGATTTGGGAAATTAAAATGGGTTCTAAAGAATAAAAAGTTACAACAATACTTAAAAACAAGAGTGTTTAACCAGTGCATACTCCCAATTCTCAAATACGCATGCCAAACACGGACCTTGACCAAATCAAACTGGATGGATAAAATAAATGAGACACAAAGAGCCATGGAGAGAACAATGTTAAGAGTAAAATTAACAGACAAAAAGAAAAACAACTGGGTAAGAAATAAAACAAGAGTCAAAGACGCAGGCCAACATATAGCCAGGCTAAAATGGAGCTTCGCAGGTCATAACGTTAGACAAACGGATAATAGGTGGAATACCACGATACAACAATGGAGACCATAGACAGGAAAGAGAGCAAGAGGACGACCCCAGATGAGATGGGGAGACGACATTAAAAAGATAGGAGGAACGCACTGGAAACAGAAAGCACTAAACAGAAGCGAATGGAGGAAACTCGGGGAAGCCTATGTTCAAAATTGAACGAACTAAAGGGCAAAAGAAGAAGACGAAGAACCCAACTATTAGATCGACTTTAAGGGAATTTTTAAACGGACCAAACGGAAAATTTAAACTCCCTTTCAAACAGTGTTGCGTGAATGCGAAATGTTAGGGCCGTAGTTGTATTTTCCTACTGTTTTTCCTTTTATGTTATTTACCTTTAACCGTTGCCTGTATTGTCTGCTAAAAAAAAGTCGTTATGACGGGCACCTTAGCGTGAAGCGTCTATCCATGTTATTCCTTGTTATACAATCTTCAATAGTGTTTCCAATGGGAAGGTTAGGAAATCGAGTGAATGTGCGTAATGGAAATTGATCGGCATAAACTATATATTATTTTACTGTATATAAATTATTATAAAATGTAATTTTTTTTACTTATTAACCAATTGTCTGGTTAAATAGGTCTTGAACCTAAGGCCAAAAACAAAAAAAAAAAATAAAATAAAAAAATGGAATCATTATTATTTTCCAACAAACACATTTTCAAGTGTGGTTATACATCAATAAAAATACACTACAATACGTACATAAAATGCGTTATCGCAGATAACATATTTGTTTACTGATAATTTTATATGTGCTACCAGATAATTTCCAAGTAAAACTTACGTATTTCTCGGAACTCGATCGTGTGAATATGTAACGTAAATACCAAGAAAAAATAGTAAAGCATTTCCTTTATTTGCCATTATTATTTTGTTAATGAATGAATTTTATTCAATAACGTCGGCATTTATGACATCCGACAAAATATTTTTTTCATTTGGCACGTATTTACTCCATCTAATTTAACCTAAATATTCGATGATTAAAGAACGTTCAGATGTTGGCATATAGTCTATTCCAGCGTTCTTGGCGTCTAAGTGAGCTCACCATACGAAATAAAAAATATACTTCTTAGTCAAAGAGACAGGAACTAAAATTCGAATAATAGTTTTTCTCTGCGCATTTTTAAATGGAAAATACAAAGCAGATAAGAGTGGTGAATTAGTCGACAAGGGGATCTAGAATTGCATCCACGACTTGTCGTTCACCGTGAAAACAATTTTTAGCGAACTAGTTCCTTTTATACCCACAAAAGTGAATACAAATAAAATGAAAGTAAAGATGATTCAGATTTGATTACAAAACAGGGCCTCTACTATGTGCTTATACGTATTTCAACTTTACCTTAGCCTCATCGGAGCACTTTTGTAGAGGCAATGTACACAGGTGCTCCGATGAGGCTAAGTAGACCAGGGCGCATTTGTAAAAATATTAGTACATTTGGATGTTGAGAGGTGACTCATATTTTTTTTTCAGAAATTGCTTGAAAATAAGTCAAATAATAATATTTGACGTATCCTCCCACTCAAAAAGGTCCGGAACACTGTTTAAATAATCAAAATGTCAAAAAATGACAAAAAAATTCGATATTTTTCTTTATTTTTTAATTATTATAATTTTAAGAGCCGATTGTTCGAACGCTAATCAAGAAGTTGATTATAATCAAGTCCCCTTAACAACCATCAAATAACAAAATCCGTTGTTTGTACGCCAATCAATTGATTTTAATCATTTATGTTAACTATCATTATGATAATTAACATAATTTATTCATTAATAAATTATTAATTATTAATTAACATAACAATTATTAACATAATTGATTAACTAATCAGTTAATCTCATGATTATAATCAATTACGTTTTCAGCAATCCAATCAAAGTTTACATTGACAGTTAATGGCAGTAATTAAATATTTGATAATGATCAGTTGATTCCATTTTTGATTAGCGTTCGAACAACCGGCCCTAAAAGTATTCATTTCCGAGAAAAATTGCACCAACATAAAAGATGCGTAATTAAATTTCTTACAATATAGGATTAGATAAAAATTTTAAAAGTTGTCACCCTTGTTGCATAATAGCAATAATTGCGAAAACACCATAAAAACAAGTATTCGCATTTTACGTTTTTCAACCATTCATGCTACACTTAGGACCTTCATATTTTACCCAGAAAAAACTTTATGATACAAAAAAACAATACTGTAAATTTCATTAATAGTATGGTATAGTTAGACCCAAACCCAGACATCCAAAGTGAAAGTTATCCCCCAACACCAAATTGTTCTATATGGTCCACATAATGTTCAGAAAAAGTCACTCGGGTTTGGGGGGGGGGGGGGGGAGAAATCTGCAAATTCGTAGTTTTTTACGTTTTCCGTCAATATTTCTAAAACTAAGCGGTTTAGCATGAACAACCCTCTACACAAAATTGTTCTATATTAAATTTGAAATAAAAAAGGCCCTATGCATAACCCTTCTAAAATGAACGGTTCCAAAGTTACGGAGGTAGTATAGTATAATTGGTCCAAAAAAAGGCCTAACCCAGACATCCAAAGTAAAAGTTTTCCTTCAACACCAAATTGTTCTATATGGTCCACATATTGTTCAGTAAAAAGTTACACCATTTTGAGCGTCCGGTTTGGGGGGGAGATGGGGGAGAAGTCGGTAAATTGGTAGTTTTTTTACGTTTTTCGTCAATATTTCTAAAACTATGCTTTAGCGTAAGGAATGTTCTATAGAAAAATGTTCTACATAAAATTTAAAACAAAAAAGGTTCTATACATAATTGTCATAAAATCAACGGTTCCAGAGTTACGGAGGGTGAAAAGTGGAGGTTTTCGATACTTTTTATATTTACCGATTTCTCCCCCCTCACCCCCCAAACCCGACGCTCAAAATGGTGTGACTTTTTTCTGAACATTATATGGACCATTTAGAACAATTTGGTGTTGGAGGATAACTTTCACTTTGGATGTCTGGGTTTTTGGTATAGTTATATCCTAAATATTGCCCAAAAAATATAAAAAGTATCGAAAACCTCGACGTTTCACCCTCCGTAAAGTCGACTTTACACTACATGATTTATCATGTGATTTGTCATATGATTTTTCCCATGACGAGCATGACAATGCTTATGACAAAACGAGCCGTATAAACAATGCAAAATCATATGACAAATCACACAGTGTAAACATGTAAATTTCACTCCATGACCAAATCATATGACAAATCACATGATAAATCATGTAATGTAAAGTCGACTTAACTCTAGAACCGTTGATTTTATAACAATTATGTATACATTTTTTGTTTTAAATTTCTTGTAGAACATTTTTGTATATAACATTGTTTACGCTAAAGCATAGTTTTAGAAATATTGACGAAAAACGTAAAAAAACTACTAATTTACCGGCTTCTCTCCCATCTCCCTCCCAAACCGGACGCTCAAAATGGTGTAACTTTTTACTGAACAATATGTGGACCATATAGAACATTTTGGTGTTGGAGGAAAACTTTTACTTTGGATGTTTGGGTTAGGCTTTTTTTGGACCAGTTATACTATACTACCTCCGTAACTTTGGAACCATTGAAGGTTGTTCATGCTAAACCTCATAGTTTTAGAAATATTGGCGAAAAACTTAAAAAACTACGAATTTACCAATTTCTCCCCCTCTCCCCCCCAAACCCGACGCTCAAAATGGTGTGACTTTTTTCTGGACAATGTGTGGACCATATAGAACAATTTGGTGTTGAAGGATAATTTTCACTTTGGATGTCTGGGTTATGCATTCTTTTGTATCAACTATAATATACTATAAGATCAGTTTAATAGATTTTGCAAAATAAATTTTGCAATACAGTTTTCGCAAAAAATAAAATGTTTCAAAATGTTGCAGGACTAAAAATAAAGTAGACAGCAAGTTGAATTTTTTTTACATATAGAAGAATACCGTGCCTCTCATTTGTAATTTGCAAAATTAAAACCGGTTAACTACCACGGCGTCAAGAATTTTTTTAAATAAACATTAATTTTTGGTGCTACGCGCAGGACAGCGGATACGTTTGCTCTGATTGGGCATTTAGTCCTGTCGCCAGGGGGGGTACAACGGCCTCGTTAATTCAGATGGACTTACCCAAATTTTTTTTATGTATTTTGACCCGTAGAACACGAATTTTTTGGGTAACAGTTGATCCGGATGTCGATAAGATTGTTATAGACCAAGAACTTGAGGAATCAAATAACAGCGATTTTTGGCAAAACAAAACAATATTTTGTATTTTTTGGGTCATTTTAAGCAAAAAATATTTCTACAAGTTTTTTAGTAGGATGCACAGTTTTCGAGATAAACGCGGTTGAACTTTCAAAAAATCGAAAAACTGCAATTTTTAAACCCGAATAACTTTTGATTAAAAAATAAAATAGCAATTCTGCTTAGCGCCTTTGAAAGTTCAAGTCAAATTATGTCGGTTTTGATTATTTGCATTGCTAAAAATTTATTGTGTTATTGCTAAACAAAGCTACAAACAACTAGTGCGTGAGTGATGTTTCTATGATTTCTCATTTAAAATCGAACGAGTAGGTAGAATAGGTACTAGTGCAATCAAAACTATTTCTACGTTACATGCGTTAAAACGCATGTAAAAGCACGGGAAACCCTACGTGTTTATAGCTTTGTTAAACAATAAAAAAATAAATTTTTACCAATGCAAATAATCAAAACCGATATAATTTGACTTAAACTTTCAAATGCGGTAAGCAGACTTGCTATTTTATTTTTTAATCAAAAGTTATTCGGGTTCAAAAATTGCAATTTTTCGATTTTTTTAAAGTTCAACCGCGTTTATCTCGAAAACTGTGCATCCTACGAAAAAACTTGTAGAAATATTTTTTACTTAAAATGGCCCAAAAAATACAAAATATTGTTTTGTTTTGCCAAAAATCGCTGTTATTTGATTCCTCAAGTTCTTGGTCTATAACAATCTTATCGACATCCGGATCAACTGTTACCCAAAAAATTCGTGTTCTACGGGTCAAAATACATAAAAAAAACTTGAGTAAGTCCATCTGAATTAACGAGGCCGTTGTACCCCCCCTGGCGACAGGACTAATTCCAATGACCTTTGATAATAATTGATAAATTTTAATTTTTAGTACATTTCGATATAAATAAATAAATTTGTTTATTGCAAAATAAAAACACATACTCTGTCTTTTGAAATAACACTTTTTTTAGCAAAAACTTTATTTGTTCATATATATTTTAACTTAGAGAATAAAAGTTCATTATTTTTAAACATAATGCAATTGTTTAAACAATATTTCACAAACAATAATCAAATTAGTTTGATTTTTGTGGAATTAAAATATTTAAATACAACAAAATATAGAGTAAGAAAATAATATATTAGATAAAGATTGGAAGAAATTTTGGTGGAAATCAACTTGTGTGAATCGAACACCGCTGTCCTGCGCGTAGAACCAAAAATTAATGTTTATTTAAAAAAATTCCTGACGCCGTGGTAGTTAACCGATTTTAATGTTGCAAATTGCAGATGAAAGGTACAGTGTTCTTCTATATGAAAAAAAAAATTTCAACTTGCTCTCTGCCTTATTTTCAGTCCTGCAACATTTTGAAAAAATTAATTTTTTTTGCGAAAGCTGGACTGCAAAATTTATTTTGCAAAATTTTTTAAACCGATCTTAATAAAATTTAAAGTATTGTTTTATTATATCATACAGTTTTTCTGAATAAAATATGAAGGTTCTAAGTGTAGCAGGAATGGTTGAAAAACGTAAAATGCAAATACTTGTTTTGTTGTTTTTTTCGCAATTATTGCTATTTTACAAAAAGGGTGACCATTTTTAAAATGTTTAACCAATCCTATATTGTAAGACATTTAATTACGCAACTTTTATCTCAATGCAACTTTTCTCGGAAGTGAATACTTTGAAAGTTATAATCAAAAAACGAAGAAAAAAATCGAATTTTTCCTTAATTTTTATGACATTTTGATTATTTAAACAATGTTCCGGACCTTTTTGAGTGGGAGGATAACTCAATTATTATTATATGAGTTAATTCCAAGCAATTTCGGCAAAAAAATATGAGTCACCTCTCAACGTCCATTTCAAAACAGATGCGCCCTGGATTAAATGTACAGCCGAAATACGTATAAGCACGTAGTAGGGGCCCTATTCCGTAATAAAATCTGAATCATCTTTACTTTCATACCTTTCTTCTTTCCCCTTTCAAATCACTCTCGTAGATTTGTCATCCAGGACTTTATTTTCTTTTGCGACTCGGATTCCTTCGTCTTTGAATCTTTCCCTGTATCATATTTTATAGGAATGTGTATTTTTGTTCCTGCATTATATGGCCCACGTATTCCACTTTTCTCTTTTTTGATGGTAAGTAGGTATTACTTCAACTCTTTTGTCCATTCGATGTAATACTTCTTTATTTGTAAATCTAAACGGGAACTGGTGTATGTTTTCAAAAGACTGATAGTGTGTAAATAAATTTATTAAATCAGCTAAGTACTTTCAGCATATTATGCCATCATCAGAGCTATCCTATAAAAAGACTAAGTTGAAAAATCTTATTCATAAAAAATTATAAAGTGAAACTTACGTCTTATAGGTGTAAAAACCTCAAAAGAAGAGAAAACTTCGAACAAACACATTCTTTAGTTTAAAATAAACCCAGGGATATAACCACTGGTTAGGGTAAAAACCCTTAAATGTTTAAAAATTACATTTAATGTGTTTTTTATAAAATGGCTACCATTCTTACAAACAGCTGTTACTGACAATATTCAAAAACGACAGGCTGCTGACGGAAACAATAGTTCCTAGCGACATCTGTGTTTTTAAAATTATTTAAAATTTTTTGAAAATGACTAAGTTGTCATATGTAGGTTACTAATTAATGAAATTAATATGAAAACTGAAGTTAAATTTAAATGACAATTGTTAAGTTTAAAGTAAAGTTAAATGTGAAAATAATCAAATTATCAAAGTATTATTAATTATTAAAAAACCAAACAACCAGTCAGTTCTGACCAAATATAGAAGTGAGATAGATGAAAACCAAGGAGAAGCACCGTTGGACAAGCTCAGAGTTCCAAAACTGTTTGAAAACAATATTATTATTAAAAGGCAAATCGAAAATATTTACTTATTGTAATCAATGAAAGAAAATTCAAATATGTTATAAAGTAATGTTCAAAAAACTAGAGCAATTGTTGGGCATGCTGAATATAACAGTATTAAAGAAACTTCTTAAATATTGGATCAAATTTACAATTTAATTGAACCTGGGTGTTAACACAATTTTGAGGATTTCTTTTTAATTCCCTGCTAATTTCTAAGTCTTCTAATAAATTCATTTTTGTATAGTTGTTAATGGGTATACTATGTAGAATCCTACTATCTCTTTGGGGACTGAAGTTATGTTTAGAAGCATGTAAGTGATTGCCAAAACTAGATTTGTCAATCTTAGACAAATGTTCTTTGATGCGTGTTTCCAAAGGTCGCATATTTCTCCCCACATAAGTAACAGGGCAGTCTCCACAGGACAATTTGTATATACCACTTTTTGATGTTTTTCCAATTTTATCTTTGGTATGAGAAAAAATAGATTTGATATTTTCCTTACATTTGAATGATAGTTTAAGGTTGGGGATGTTATTTAGGATTTTGGCTATATTATCTGAAGGATAACCTATGTATGATATTGATCTATACATAACTGCTGTAGTGGAATTGTTAAGGACAATTGGACCACGTTTTCTATTCTTTATTTGTGACTCAGCCAACCCAACTTATTCTTAATATTCGTCGATAGCATCACATATTGACATATTGAAACTCTCAATGCTTTTTATATTGTTCTGTTTGAGAGTCCATGCTTCCACGCGGAACAACAAGGTACTAAACAGATATTTCTTATCATTGTTATTCGTAGAGGGAGACTGGCGTCACGGTTATTAAACAGTTTTTGTAACAGGTATTTGTAATTATTCACCATTTAAATTGTAATTATCTATAGTAATATCTGTATGATGAATTGTAATTTTACTAAAGATCATATTCTTGGTTTTCTTAATATTAATCTGTATACCAGTGATGTAACGAATGTCATTTTTTGAACATTCGCGAATACGAATGCGAATATCTGCTACCGACATTCGCGAATGCGAATATTCAGTTTTTTTAAATTTTGTTTGTATTGTTGTAATGTTTTCTAAAGTTCTAATGAGCAGTTAATTGATATTTAGTTTAAATCAATCTGAATCTTAAGCTTTATTACATAATAACAAATAATAAAATAACGTGAAGGCTGATAATGTGATTATACGAGGTTAAGCTACCTTTTCTTAATAAAAAAAGATTAGATGTGAATAGATTTTGATTTTATTAACCTAATATTATCCACAAAATATTTTTTTCTGATGTTCACATTCGCACAAATCTCGCGAATACGAATGCGAATATGCAAAAATATGCGAATACGATTATTCGTTATATCACTAAAGTGTATACCTTAGTTATTGTATATTTTATTCATATTCTCTAGTAATATTTGGAACTCTTCCGATGTTCTTGGCAACAGCACAGTATCGTCTGCGTATCTTATGTTATTTATTACTTTCCCGTAAATACAAAGAAAAAATAGTAAAACATTTCCTTTATTTGCCATTATTATTTTTCTTAATGAATGAATTTTATTCAATAACGTCGGCATTTATGACATCCGACAAAATAGTTTTTTCATTTGGCACGTACGAATTTAGACGATCTAATTAACCTAAATATTTCGAACTGATTAAAAATTGTACAGAATTTCACTTATAGTCAATTCCAGCGTTCCTGACGTCTAAGTGATGATATGAAGTGAAAGGTTTTGAAGCCTGAGATATTCAATATATTCTTTTCCCCCTGATCCTCTCTTTCCAAATGCGTTGCCTTGAAGAATAAATTGCAACAATCCATATTTCTGTCCGTTCCTCATAACATTGCCAAGATGTTCTAGTTTGAGCTCTTTGATTGTGTTAATAATCTCGCATTTCTTGTTCATTCTACGTATGACCTCAACATTAGTCACACGATTCACCCATTAAATTCTGAAAATGCGTCTGCAACAAGTGTCCAGGCCTCTACTCAGTAAAAAAACGTAGAAAATACATGACATCTGATGATAGAGACTTTGGTACCAAGTGTTGAACCTCTAAGAGAGACCAAATGGAAAAAGTTTTGTGAACGAAAAAGACATTTTAAACAGATGGAAAGTAAACTTAGATGTTGAGAAAGAATATCCAAGTACCCAGTTAAATCCAAATCATATCTAAGATATGCCTCCTATTTGGAAAGAAATTGAAAATTCATATTACACAGAGCTTACAAAAAGTAACAAGAGGAAACGATCAAATAACATTAATTACCAAAAGAATGGTCGGAAGCAATAATATGTCCAATTCGCAAAAAGAAGATAGGAGCGAATGCAAAAATTATTTAAGCATAGCATTGCTAAACGTCGCATATAAAATATTGGCAATGCAATTAGCATAAAGAATATAAGTAATAAAAAAAGATTGGAAGATATATTTGGTGAATTTCAGGCGGGTTTTAGATGAGACAGAAGCAGAAAAAACAGATTTTCGTGATGAAAGAAATACTAGAAGAAAGCTATCAATCCTAAAAACCGACCATGATATTATTTATAGAATTCAACCAAGTATTTGCTAAAAAATAGGAAGGAACTGCATACATCATTTGAAGAATTAGAAATAAGCAGAATAATTAATAGAAATATACAACTAATACTACGAAGAACAGAAAACCAAGTAAAAGTAAATAATGAAATATCTGAAAATGAAATGAAAAGGAAGGTCTGAGAGAGTTAGTTATAGTCCAAGTAATGAAGCTTAAAATAGAACAAAACCTCGCAATTTTTACAGAATGGATCGATTTGCTTAAAATTTGAGAGTAACTAGTGGATAGTCCAAGGATCAAAATCTATATGACGCCGAAAGGCGCTTTTACTACCATGGGGCTGGTTGTCACCCCATCTCGGGGGCGGAAGTTTTTTATTATATTTTACCACAAAAGCTGATAAACACATTCATTTTAAGCAAAAAACGTTCTATACATTTTTTTGATAATATTGGTAATTTTCGATTTATTCGCTTTCGAAAGTGTTAGTTTTGTATCGAAAAAATCAATGTTTTTAATCAGTTTTCTGCTAATAACTCAAAAACTTTTCGTTTTATCAAAACAACTTTGTTTAACAAAAATGTACCTTTTAAAAAAATAAACAAAACCCTTTTTTTTAAATTTTCTTTAAGACCAATAGTAATCGAGCTATACTTTATTATAGGTTAGCTCTTCTTCGTCAAATGCTAAATATTGTAGTTTCAAAGTCAAAAGCCTGGAAAATATGCATTTCTCGAGAATAACTTGTTCAAACTAATTTAAAGTATTTGAAAATAGTCTCTAGCTCAAAAATTAAGTGACTATTAATAAAAATAATGTCAGTCCCTATTTTTTTTCAGCGAAAAAGTGATCGGAAACTTCCTCCTACTTACCACCCTAATTAAAATTAGTCATTAACCTCATTTGGTCTTCTTTATTTATGTATTATTAATAGGTTCTAGAGCTTTGACTGGCTTAGAGTGATTAGTTTTTAAAAAAATTTGGAAAAAATGGCTTTTTTCTTCAGAATAGAAAGATTGGCATCAGAGATACGAAAAAATATTTAAATATAAAGTTGTAGCTCATTTAATTCCCAAGAACTTAGTTTGAACTTAGTAGGTAGAAAAAATTTTCTACCGTAAAAAATTAAGTGAGCTATTGACAATAATTAAAGCTTGTAATAACATGCAAAAACCACCTAAACCAACCCTTTCAAAGTCACATATTTTTGTAACTAAGGATTTTAAAAGGATTTAATATTAATAGCCTTATAGACCTTGTAAAAACCTACAACATTCTTTTTTAATAAACTTTCTAGGATAAAAAATAAAAAAGTTACGGTTAAAAAATTAATATATTTTTTTGAAAAAAAAAAAGGAGAAATCCAATTGGAAGCATAATAATGTAAGTTAGCAGTCTTTTTGGTTATTGACCTTATTCATTCTTCTTTATTTATGTATTATTAATATATTCCAGAAGTTTGAGTGGCTTAGAATTATTAGTTTTTAAAAAACTGGAGTTAAAAGTGAATAACGAATTTTTGTAATTTGGGAAAAAATTACATTTTCTTCAGAATAGAAAGATTAGCATCAGAGATACGAAAAAATGTTTAAATACGAAATTATAGGTTATTTAATTTCCAAGACGTTGGTTTAAAAAAATTTTTTCTAAGGCAAAAATTGAGTGAATCGTAAATGAGTATAATATCCAAAAAACATTGATTATTTCGATATAAAATTAACACTTTCGATAACGAATAAATCAAAAACTATTAATTTTATCAAAAAAATGTATAGAACATTTTTTGCTTAAAATGAAAGTTTTTATCATCTTTTGCGATCAAAATATAATAAAAAGTTTCTACCCCCGATATGGGGCGGCAGCCACCCCCAAGGCAAAAGCGCCTTTCGGCATCATATAGATTTTTATCCTTGTACATTGTACATACTATTCACTACTGATTCTCAAATTTTCAAGCAAATCGATTCATTCTGTAAAAATTGCGAGGTAAAAAGCTTCGGTTCCTGGACTATTATATGGGGAGCCCAGGATACTAGAAGTAATAAGAATCCAACGACTAGGATGGTTAGGATACATACAGAGGATACCAGAGGTTTACCGAAAATTCTACTATCAAGTACAATAAAAGAACGTCAGAGAAGAGGTCAACCCAGAACAAGGTAGAACATGGATGAAGAAGACGATCTAAAAGGCTCAACGTCACAAATTGGAAAGCAATGGACAATAAGGGATGGAGGAGAATGACTAATCAAGCCATGGGCCTACTATATAGGCTCTTGGATTTTAATTTTTTGATCCTAGACTCTAGAAGTTTGAAAAACCATAAAATAATTTTCGATGATAACTTTTGTCTTTACATGACTGTCTTAACTTAAAACTCCGCGTACTTTATAATTAGTTTTCCATGACATTTTATCAAATTGATCTGTTTTCTTGGCTACAGTATCAGTTAATTAGGGGCACAACAACTGATTGGAAAATTTGGGTAAACACAATAAAACGTTTATTTTCAAATTAAATTAATAAGGAGGGCAATTTTTAAATTCAACGTTCTAGTAATCTCCTTGTTTAATCCTAGAAATGATGTCATTTGTATTTTTAAACATGAGGTTTCGATAACAGTATCAATTATCAATACATTAACACAACGCTACGATAAACAATATCAATTGTATAGAACGTCCTTACAAAAAAGTCATGATAAATTTAAAAATGTGTCACCCAACCAACAAAAAAATTGTTGTATCATTTTGTGCACCTGATTAGAACCTTGTCGTCACTGTCAAAAAAATGTAATAAGATTGCCTCCAATTGTATGCAAATAATAAAGTAATTGTTTTTATATCAATTCATTTTTTTGCACTTACTTCATCCTGATTTCTCTTAAGGTGGCTACAGACAATACTCTGGGCTAATTAGCAAAATACAAGGAAACGTTATTTACCAGCAATTTTATTGCTGGAATCGAATCTTATAATTGTATATATTAATAATATAGGTATACAAAGTTCGCAGATAGTGTGCTACTTTTTATAAACAAAATGGCGCCCGAAAAACGTGTTTTTTTAAATTTTTGCTCTATAACTCCAAAGATTTCAACATTACACCAAAAACACCCAAATAAAAATTCACCGTAATGAAATTCTGCATAGAGACGTGTTTTTCCCTAATTACTTCGACAAAAATTTCCCCCGGAAGATGCGGGTTTTTCCAACAAAATCTTTAATTTTCAACTAAAATTTTAGATAAGTAATTGTTTATCAATAATTAAATAACTTGGTAATATAAAATCTCTTTTAGTATAGGCTATAATTCCAGAAGCCGATGGAAATTTAATGGACAGTTTAGCAACAATTGAATTATTAATTAAAAATTTACGGTCGCTATAATAACCACAATAATTATGATACATAATAATAACTATGATTTTTGTATAAAAAGACACTGTAGCTATCTAATGCATTTTACAGAATTGAAATTGGACAAAAATTGGTATTGGAAAAAAAAAGGCAACAGGGCGCTTCTTTTAACAGAAAAAGCGTTTAATTGTGATGAGTGGTTCCTGAGATACAACAGGTCAAAGTTGACCGGCATTTACGGCAAAGGTATGAACAATAGGATCATAATTTTTGAACCATCACCTTTTTATTTTTGTCCTCTGTCTCCACACCAATTTTCATATCTTTAAAGTACTCATAACATAAATTCTTATAATAAAAACTATCGATATTACGAGTGAAAATTGCCAAAAATAGCAAAATTCCAATCAAAAATTAGGTTGGAGAAAATGTAATCTCAAAGTTCAAAATCGGTATACTTTAAAAAAATGCATTTTCTCGGCTTCCCATGGAGCAATTTTCTTCATTCTTTTTTTGTTCCCAAGTAACTCGAGTAGAGCCATCTAACAAACGCATTATTAAATGTCAAACTTGCTTTTATTTTGTTATAATACTTTAATTTTAATATAATTCATAACCTGGGGGTGGAAGCAACCCCTTTTCTGGGGTGAAAATTATTTTATTAAAAATAATACCATAAATCGATAGAGGGACAAATTCTAAGCAAAATTTGTTATGTTAATTTATTAACATAAATCAATACTTTTTGAGTTATTAAAGATCAAAGATTTTATTTTTTCGTAAAAAAAATGCATCTTTTAAAGCTGTTTTTCACGTATAACTCAAAAACTATTACATATTGAATACATTATTCACTCAAAGTATTAAACTAATGTTAATTCAAAGTGAGTTATAGGTAAATGAATGTATATTTTTTTCGATGAGTAATCAAATCTAATTATTCAAGCTTAAATAAGGTCCGTGAACTTAGCCCGAAAAAGTCGGGAAAAAAAATGCGATTGATACCATTCGTTTGTCCATTGATTGTCCACGTTTGTCCACCATTTTATTTCGTTAGTCCACCCATCAATTCTTTTTTATAAACAAAAATTTTTTTTCGGGCTAACTTCACAAATCCACAAATTTTCGAAAATTTAAAAAAACTCTTGCTATATTGTTTGTCCATCGTTTGTCCATGTTTGTCCACCACATAATTTTTTTTGTCCACCCTCTGAAACAACCCCCTGTTAATTGTAATTATTTTTTTATTTCTTAATTCGGGCTAAATTCACGTTCTCTTAAATGGGTATTTAAACGTTAATTCGGGTTCAGAATCACAACTACCCGTTTATCCACCCTTTCGCAGCGTTTGTCCAACCCCTTAAACTGCGAAACAACCCCCCTGTTAATTGTAATTATTTTTTTACTTCTTAATTCGGGCTAACTTCACGTTCTCTTAAATGGGTATTTAAACGTTAATTCGGGGGCAAAATCTCAACTACACGTTTGTCCACACCTTCAGAGCGTTTGTCCAACCCCTTAAAGTGTGAAACGAACCCCATGGAGATTGTAAATATTTTTTTATTTCTTTATTCGGGCTAACTTCATGTTCTCTTAAATGGGCATTTAAACGGTAATTCGGGTGCAGAATCACAACTACCCGTTTGTCCACCCCTTCGCAGCGTTTGTCCAAACCCTTAAAGTGTGAAACAACCCCCCTGTTAATTGTAATTCTTTTTTTATTTCTTAATTCGGGCTAACTTCACGTTCTCTTAAATGGGTATTTAAACGTTAATTCGGGTGCAGAATCACAACTACCCGTTTGTCCACCCCTTCGCAGCGTTTGTCCAACCCCTTAAACTGCGAAACAACCCCCCTGTTAATTGTAATTATTTTTTTATTTCTTAATTCGGGCTAACTTCACGTTCTCTTAAATGAGTATTTAAACGTTAATTCGGGGGCAAAATCTCAACTACACGTTTGTCCACACCTTCAGAGCGTTTGTCCAACCCCTTAAAGTGCGAAACAACCCCCTCGTCAATTGTAATTATTTTTTTATTTCTTAATTCGGGCTAACTTCACGTTCTCTTAAATGGGTATTTAAACGTTAATTCGGGTTCAGAATCACAACTACCCGTTTGTCCACCCCTTCGCAGCGTTTGTCCAACCACTTAAACTGCGAAACAACCCCCCTGTTAATTGTAATTATTTTTTTACTTCTTAATTCGGGCTAACTTCACGTTCTCTTAAATGGGTATTTAAACGTTAATTCGGGGGCAAAATCTCAACTACACGTTTGTCCACACCTTCAGAGCGTTTGTCCAACCCCTTAAAGTGTGAAACGACCCCCATGGAGATTGTAAATATTTTTTTATTTCTTTATTCGGGCTAACTTCGCGTTCTCTTAAATGGGCATTTAAACAATAATTCGGGTGCAGAATCACAACTACCCGTTTGTCCACCCCTTCGCAGCGTTTGTCCAACCCCTTAAAGTGTGAAACAACCCCACTGTTAATTGTAATTCTTTTTTTATTTCTTAATTCGGGCTAACTTCACGTTCTCTTAAATGGGTATTTAAACGTTAATTCGGATGCAGAATCACAACTACCCGTTTGTCCACCCCTTCGCAGTGTTTGTCCAACCCCTTAAACTGCGAAACAACCCCCCTGTTAATTGTAATTATTGTTTTATTTCTTAATTCGGGCTAACTTCACGTTCTCTTAAATGGGTATTTAAACGATAATTCGGATGCAGAATCACAACTACCCGTTTGTCCACCCCTTCGCAGCGTTTGTCCAGCCCCTTAAACTGCGAAACAACCCCCCTGTTAATTGTAATTATTTTTTTATTTCTTAATTCGGGCTAACTTCACGTTCTCTTAAATGGGTATTTAAACGTTAATTCGGATGCAGAATCACAACTACACGTTTGTACACACCTTCAGAGCGTTTGTCCAACCCCTTAAACTGCGAAACAACCCCCCTGTTAATTGTAATTCTTGTTTTATTTCTTAATTCGGGCTAACTTCACGTTCTCTTAAATGGGTATTTAAACGTTAATTCGGATGCAGAATCACAACTACCCGTTTGTCCACCCCTTCGCAGCGTTTGTCCAGCCCCTTAAACTGCGAAACAACCCCCCTGTTAATTGTAATTATTTTTTTATTTCTTAATTCGGGCTAACTTCACGTTCTCTTAAATGGATATTTAAACGTTAATTCGGGGGCAAAATCTCAACTACTCGTTTGTCCACACCTTCAGAGCGTTTGTCCAACCCCTTAAAGTGCGAAACAACCCCCTCGTCAATTGTAATTATTTTTTTATTTCTTTATTCGGGCTAACTTCACGTTGTCTTAAATGGGCATTTAAACGTTAATTCGGGTGCAGAATCACAACTACCCGTTTGTCCACCCCTTCGCAGCGTTTGTCCAACCCCTTAAAGTGCGAAACAACCCCCCTGTTAATTGTAATTATTTTTTTATTTCTTTATTCGGGCTAACTTCACATTCTCTTAAATGGGTATTTAAACGTTAATTCGGGTGCAGAATCACAACTACCCGTTTGTCCACCCCTTCGCAGCGTTTGTCCAACCCCTTAAAGTGCGAAACAACCCCCCTGTTAATTGTAATTATTTTTTTATTTCTTAATTCGGGCTAACGTCACGTTCTCGTATATGGGCATTTAAACGTTAATTCGGGTGCAGAATCACAACTAAGCGTTTGTCCACCCCTTTGCAGCATTTGTCCAACCCCTTAAAGTGCGAAACAACCCCCCTGTTAATTGTAATTATTTTTTTATTTCTTAATTCAGGCTAACTTCACGTCCGTTTAAACGTGTATTTTAAAGTTAAAGCGGGTGAAGAATCACAACTACCCGTTTGTCCACCCCTTCGCAGCGTTTGTCCTGCCCCTTAAAGTGCGAAACAACCCCCTCGTTAACTGTAATTATTTTTTTATTTCTTTATTCGGGCTAACTTCACGTTCTCTTAAATGGGCATTTAAACGTTAATTCGGGTGCAGAATCACAACTACCCGTTTGTCCACCCCTTCGCAGCGTTTGTCCAACCCCTTAAACTGCGAAACAACCCCCCTGTTAATTGTAATTATTTTTTTATTTCTTAATTCGGGCTAACTTCACGTTCTCTTAAATGGGTATTTAAACGTTAATTCGGGGGCAAAATCTCAACTACACGTTTGTCCACACCTTCAGAGCGTTTGTCCAACCCCTTAAAGTGCGAAACAACCCCCTCCTCAATTGTAAATATTTTTTTATTTCTTAATTCGGGCTAACTTCACGTTCTCTTAAATGGGTATTTAAACGTTAATTCGGGTTCAGAATCACAACTACCCGTTTGTCCACCCCTTCGCAGCGTTTGTCCAACCCCTTAAACTGCGAAACAACCCCCCTGTTAATTGTAATTCTTGTTTTATTTCTTAATTCGGGCTAACTTCACGTTCTCTTAAATGGGTATTTAAACGTTAATTCGGATGCAGAATCACAACTACCCGTTTGTCCACCCCTTCGTAGCGTTTGTCCAGCCCCTTAAACTGCGAAACAACCCCCCTGTTAATTGTAATTATTTTTTTATTTCTTAATTCGGGCTAACTTCACGTTCTCTTAAATGGGTATTTAAACGTTAATTCGGGGGCAAAATCTCAACTACACGTTTGTCCACACCTTCAGAGCGTTTGTCCAACCCCTTAAAGTGTGAAACGACCCCCATGAAGATTGTAAATATTTTTTTATTTCTTTATTCGGGCTAACTTCACGTTCTCTTAAATGGGCATTTAAACGTTAATTCGGGTGCAGAATCACAACTACCCGTTTGTCCACCCCTTCGCAGCGTTTGTCCAACCCCTTAAACTGCGAAACAACCCCCCTGTTAATTGTAATTATTTTTTTATTTCTTAATTCGGGCTAACTTCACGTTCTCTTAAATGGGTATTTAAACGTTAATTCGGGTGCAGAATCACAACTACCCGTTTGTCCACCCCTTCGCAGCGTTTGTCCAACCCCTTAAACTGCGAAACAACTCCCCTGTTAATTGTAATTATTTTTTTATTTCTTAATTCGGGCTAACTTCACGTTCTCTTAAATGGGTATTTAAACGTTAATTCGGGGGCAAAATCTCAACTACACGTTTGTCCACACCTTCAGAGCGTTTGTCCAACCCCTTAAAGTGCGAAACAACCCCCTCCTCAATTGTAAATATTTTTTTATTTCTTAATTCGGGCTAACTTCACGTTCTCTTAAATGGGTATTTAAACGTTAATTCGGGTTCAGAATCACAACTACCCGTTTGTCCACCCCTTCGCAGCGTTTGTCCAACCCCTTAAACTGCGAAACAACCCCCCTGTTAATTGTAATTCTTGTTTTATTTCTTAATTCGGGCTAACTTCACGTTCTCTTAAATGGGTATTTAAACGTTAATTCGGATGCAGAATCACAACTACCCGTTTGTCCACCCCTTCGTAGCGTTTGTCCAGCCCCTTAAACTGCGAAACAACCCCCCTGTTAATTGTAATTATTTTTTTATTTCTTAATTCGGGCTAACTTCACGTTCTCTTAAATGGGTATTTAAACGTTAATTCGGGGGCAAAATCTCAACTACACGTTTGTCCACACCTTCAGAGCGTTTGTCCAAACCCTTAAAGTGTGAAACGACCCCCATGGAGATTGTAAATATTTTTTTATTTCTTTATTCGGGCTAACTTCACATTCTCTTAAATGGGCATTTAAACGTTAATTCGGGTGCAGAATCACACCTACCCGTTTGTCCACCCCTTCGCAGCGTTTGTCCAACCCCTTAAAGTGCGAAACAACCCCCCTGTTAATTGTAATTTTTTTTTCTTAATTCGGGCTAACTTCACGTTCTCTTAAATGGGTATTTAAACTTTAATTCGGGGGCAGAATCACAACTACCCGTTTGGCCAGCACTTCACAGCGTTTGTCTAACCCCTTACGGCCGGTTTCACAAATTAAAGTTAAGAGATAACCAGAGGTCACCCCAATATATTGTAATGGCGGACCTCTGGTTATCTGTTAGTCACAAGTTAACTTTACTTTGTGAAACCGGCCGTTAAAGTGCGAAATCTTTTTTTTTGCTTATAAAACGTGTATTATACATTTTAAGGAAAAATAGTTCAAATAATAATATTGTTGATTATAAAAACTTCTTTACTTTTTAAGGGATTTTAGAATTGATTGAGATTATTTCATTCATAGGAGATTCTGAGCAATAGAAAGCTACAGAAATCTAAATTAAATTGATAATTTTTGGTAATTGCCCGTCGTCAAGTATATTACGTCAAATGGCTTCGTTGCTACGAAAAAATACATTTATTGACATTAATGACAATATTAATGTTTTAAAAATTATAAAAGTGATGACTTTCAACCGTCAAATACATATTTATAACAACTGTGTGTTTAATTGTACTAATTTGTACTTATATAAATAAATCACAATAAAATTTTGGTTTTGAACAGTTTTATTCATGAAATAATCGCAAAAAATTGCACTCGATCTCTAAAATTAATATGTATAGAATTTTAGAGCTCTTTTGCAATTACTACTGATAATTATCTGCCACAGACCATTATTTTTGCATTAATTATTTATAAATGTTAATAACTTTGTTTTTTTCATGTGGAATAACCACCCAAAATTATGGCAGTTAATCAATTAAAAAAAGTGTGCTAGATTTCAAACAGATCGACTAAATATTTTATTTATAAGTAATTAAATTTGTTTGTCCCAGAGAGTCTTTAATTAAATAACCGTACTTGCCCAAATAGTAATTCTAGAGGAATTTTGTAAATTACAATCTGTTCCTCGAGCGGATATTTTTAAGGTATGCATATTAAAACAAGCTTCCAACTTGTTGTTTAAATTTATTATTAAAAACAGTTTAAAATAGGGCTAACCTTTTAGCTTGCAAACATTTATCTATTTTTTTTTATTTCACACGCTTGTAAGTAGACTCGACGAAAAGCTGGTGAAAGAAAAAATTTTCCAAAAAAAAAACGGAATCCTCGATTACCAATAGCTAGTAACAAGCCGAAATGTTGCAGCCGACAGTTCTCGCTTCCACGTTTCGTGGCCTTATTTACAAGTAGGTACAGTAGAGTCCCGCTAATCCGAACTTCGGTAATCTGAAAATCCGCTCAATCCGAAACAGAATTTGGCAATAGATTTAGAGACCAACCAACTTTTTGTCTTAAAAAACTGTCTTTGCTCGTACGTCTCACATGAATGGGTTGTTCTATTAAAGGGTTCATTACTTTCTTCTTATTATATTATCATAGGCTCTTTATTATTGTGTTTAAAACGAAAGTAGATACTGTACTTAATCATGATAGGCATATTCACGTTATTTTGTATTAAAAGGGTGTCTTAAGAAAATATTTTTAATCCGAAAAATTCGGTAATCCGAAATGGGTTCGGTCCTAATTATTTCGGATTACCGGGACTCTACTGTAGCATCACTGTAAACTGGTTATAACTTTTTTCTCCTTATAGTGCAGTCAGTGAGTGTGAAAATCAACTATGACCTTCGATTACGGGAACCTTCATTTTCACGAAAATTGGTCAGTGGATAGAAGATACCCCCCAAGAAACCAAAGAAACAAAAGTGGCATGGTGCCATCTTGCGCTTTAGCCTGGGGTAGATGTCACGAGGGTGTAAATTACTTTATTAAAAATAACCCCACAAATCGACAGAGGGATAAATTCTAAGCAAAATTCTTTACTATATCGTTTACTATTTTATGAGGTCGCAATATACGCGCATTTAGATTATTATCGATACAACCTCTTCGCAAGAAAACCTCCCCATTCTCGACTACTTATCTTTTACATGCATTATTTTTGGTCCCAATAGACCACTGTGGTGTCGTGTGATTTTGTTATTATGTCATCGATAAGAGTCTTAAAACCTGGTGTCTTCACCAAACGCCCACAAAATAACGGTTCAGGAGTCCCTTTGAAGTACCGACAATCGACGGAACAAACTGTGCCAAACCATTTGCAAACGTTTGCAATTGCATGGTAGCGTTCTGAAATCTGTCTACATAAACCAAATAAATCAGTTGAAATCATTTGCAAAGGTTTGCAAACGTTTGCAAAAATTTTGCGGTACTTTTTGGAGATCCGATATGTGGAGATCCTACCCATTACTTACATGTATTTCGGCTACACTTAAGTCATTGAAATTGTTTGCGGCCTTTATTTTATCAAATATCATAAAGCCGCGCCGCGTCAAATGACGCGGTGTCGTTATTAATGCCTTTTGATCTGTTCCTATATAAGAAAGATTTCCATAGTTTTGGTAGTCAGTAGTCAATCTATAGATGTCGTTTAGTTTTTTCCTTGTTTCGGTAGTCAGTTTGCTATCCACAAAACCAAAAAGTACCAAAAACAGTGATTCAAAAACGGGAAGTTTGGTCCAAAGATCAGTATCATTAGTCCAAGGTAAGTACATACATTAACTAATGCTCAAAAACATTAACCAATAAAAAATTTGTTATTACGAGATTGGATATATTAATACAAAGAATTAGTTGTTTACCAATTATGTATAGGGGTGTAAAAGTTTTTGGTCCATTACCAAGGGCAGCAATATTTGTTACGTTAACATATTCAATTTTTTAACTTTACTAATTTTGTTTAAATGATGTTCGAATTATTTAAGCATGCTGTTTTCCTCAAATATATATGTATATCTATACTTATTTTTTATTCTATCTATAAATCTATTTTTTCTTTTTCCACTTTTCTATTACATTACTTATATATTATATATTTGAAGGGAAATTCTGTGCCTTAATATATAAAAATTTGAAAAAAAAGCTTGGACTATCTTAAAGATATTTTTATAAAACATATTATTTAGTACTTGCAAACTTTAATAACATTTATTGAAATACGTAAAACGATTAATGGCTTTTATGAAATTGTTTTATTTTCTTTCGGTTATTTTCTTTGGGGATGAAATTTTGTGGTAATTATTCTAATTGCAGCTTCTCAAATGTAAGTATTGTCTCAAATAAAATCTTGGGTACTCCTTCCTTTTCTGAAGCCGTGCTGAGATTCTTCTAATTTTATTTCTAGTTTTCCCCTCAGCCTTGTTTGAATCATTCTATTAAATATATATTGGCAGGAACGCCTGTCAATGTAATACCCCTATGGCTATAAAGTCTCCTTTCTTGAATAGTGGTAAACAGTTTTATTATTATATCAAATCTGTTTTCCAATCCGATGGTATTTATTTTGTGATTATGTATATCATTTAGCAACTCTCGGAATTTTCTTTTGAATTTTCACTCATGTACGTTGTGATTTCATCTTGGCCAAGAGATTTTCCAAATTTTAATTTGTCAATGGCTTCCGTAATTTCCTCTTTTGTTATCTGTTGCATTTCCTCTCTATGTATTTTCGATCATATCTTCCTCTATTTCTTGTTGATATTGTTTCCATTCTGTTACCTTTCAAAGTACTGCTTCCATATTTGCATTATTTCTCTTTCTGTAGTTAACCTTCTTCTTCTTCAAATGCCATCTCCGAGACGGAGGTCGGCAATCATCATAGCTATTCGGACTTTGGAGACGGCTGCTCTGAAAAGTTCATTTGATGTACTTCCGTACCATGGTACCATTCTCTCAGGATGCACAGCCACGATATTCTGCGGCTTCCTATGCTTCTCTTTCCTTGAATCTTTCCGTGCATAATCAATTGGAGCAAGTTGTATTTCTCTCCACGTGTAATATATCCGAGATATTCCAATTTTTTGGTCTTTATTCTATTTGTTTATTCATCTTTCTCGGAACCTCTTTGTTTGTGACGTGTTCTGTCCATGATATTTTCAGAATTCTTATATATACATACCCACAACTCAAATGAGTCCAGTTTTTTCATTGATGCCGCATTCAATATGTAGTAAATATATTTTATTTTTTATCTCTTATATTATTTCTTCATCTTTCTTTTATCTTAGCTGTTTCAATGTACCATAGAACCATTTCTGTTTATTAAAATAGTTTTCATTGATTTTGTGTCCAAAATCTTCCTATGACGTCTTTTTTGCCGTTTTTATTTCTTTTTAACGTCATTTATGGCCATTTTGTATTTTTCGTAATCGTCCTCGGATTTGGTTGTTAGATACTTTTCCAAACCTTTTTCTTTACTTTGCGCTTTATTTCTGCTGTCCGCCTCCTCCACTTTTTTCGAATATGTATGTTTGTGATTTTAGTTGTTCCGCATATTGCTTTTGTTGCTGTCAATATGATTTCTTTAAATTGCTTCCATTCAGTTTCTATTCCTGTGTTAATTGCCTTCATTTTCTCGAACTGTTTTGTTAACTTCTTCTGGTATTCCTCTTTACTATCTATTTCTCTTAATTTGTAGCTTTTTATGTTTTCTTTATTTATCTTCTTTCTTTTTTCTGTTGTGTATGTGTGTGTATCCTTAGTTCCATTATAAACAAGTAATGATCAATTTTTATTTCAGCCTCTCTTTTTATTAGGAAATAGTCTATTATGTATTTTTCTTTTCTCGACAGGTTTGTGTATGTCGTTTGTGCATAAATCTCGAATCCGTTGTAACCAGATCATTTGCTATACATAGGTCTATAAATAATTCTGTTTCCGTTATCATTTTTCATATTTTCTCCATGTTGCCCCAGGTATCGTTCAATCCCTTTATTTCTCCAGTCTCCCATTAATATGTTTTCTCCTTCTTTATCCATCTCTGCTTGTAATATTTCGAAAAATTCATCTTTTCTTCTTTTTTTGCATTATCATTTGGCCCATATGCTACGATTATGCTGGTTATATTTGTATTTTCTATTTTTACGTCCACTACTAATAATCTTTTGTTTATATATCTTTCACCTATTATGTTTTTTGTCTTTTCTGTACTTACTATTAGGCCTACACCTCCTGCACCCCATTCGTTTGAGTCCACTCCTGACCAATATAAGCGGTAATTATCATTTAGACCTACTATTCCTTTACTCTTCTTTGTTATTTCAGTTACTCCCAGGTAGTGTATATTTTGTAATTTCATCTCTTCAAATATTTTTTCTTCCTTACCGTTTATGACTCGCACGTTCGATGTAGTCATTTTTATGATTTCCTTATCGTCTTTATATTCCATATTTATATTATATATTATCGCTTTTGTTCCTTATTCTCTTTGTAAATTCATATATACATATTTTTATATATTTTTATGCGTGTCCATTTTTTTCCAGGTTCGTTGTGTTCGCTTTCATGTCGCCCTCAACATCTGCTATTCGTTTTTTGGATTTATTATTTCTAGTTTTCTCATAGTCTTATTCCATTTCCATACCTCACCATTCCGTTATTTTATTGTACCCAATTTTTACTTTATTTCCTTTTAATTCTTCTTCTTTGCCATTTTTCTTATTTGCTTGTTCTTCTCCCGCTTATTTGTTGTCATGTCATGATTTATGTAAACCTTTTCCTGCTGCAGTCCTTTTTTATTGCCCCACTTGTACTTGTTTTTCATAATTTGTTCTTTTTCGTCTGCATTATCTATTTCGATTAAGCACACTTTTGTTCCTAATTTATGCGCTGTTTTTATGTTGATGTTTATCTGTACAGTATTATTTATCACGTTCTCCACGACTTGCTTAAGTTCTGCTTTATATCTTTCTCAATTTCAATTCCTGACATCACTATAGGTATTATTCTCCCTTTTCTCTCTCTCTCTAGCTATTTAAGTCTATCATTTATTTCCTCTAGCTTCCCTTCAATATATTTATTTTCATCATCAAAATCAGCGCTATTTGTTTTTAAATTTTTGCAAGGGGGGGCAGCTTCACAGGGGTTGTGAAAATTTGAATTACAGTACAAATAATTATTGTATTTATGTAGCCGCAAGATAATTTTTTAGAACAATAACTTGTCTTCAGTTATTGCTCTTAGTTGATTTATGTTTATTTTTTTAAGGTTGTGTTGCGGACACAGATTCGATGAAATTGTTTGATAACCTTTTAAGATAAAAGAACTTAAGGTTTGTCGATGGTTATAAAGCTTATTCTCCACAGTGGAATCTTTTAATTTCTGCTTGCAGTTTTTACATGAAACAAGAAGGACATAGTTTTACATAAATTTACATAAAACTGTATAGAAAATACCATTTACCAGATAACCATTTTCCCAGCGTCATTAGGTAGGTGCTTAAATTTTTTATTTGTATGTCAGTCAATGAGAGAAAAAATAGGATATTACCTCCGGATTCTATCCTACCGCATGGATTTTAATGAAATTTTGGGAATAGCCTCTACTTACCTTCTAATTCAAGGTCTACCCTATGCCGATTGCCGATTTGCGCTTACTAGTTTTTAGGGGTGAAAACTACCCCTTATTGCCAAAATTGAATAAAACTAGTTGTATCGTATATCAACGTACTTTTTAGGCTTTAATACCGTTTGATGAAGTTCAATAAAGGTGTTTTTATACTTCAAGACATTATTTTTAGTTAGCTAAATAATTTATAAACCACCCACCACCAAAAAATTGGTAATAAAAGGTGTAAAAAAAGTGATTTATTAATATTTTTAATTCATTTAACCCTCGGTTAGGCGCGCCACCTTTGTAACGTCCTTAGTCGCGCTTGGGACTACCAGTCCCATAACAATAAATTGGATCGATCGTTATTTTTTGAATGGTTGTTTAATACATTTTTGTAGTAATTTATAATATTATCAACAAAGCTCTGATTTACAAACAAATTTAATCGAATTGATTTATACTTTTGAAAAAAAGTATAATACTACTCTTACACCATTAGTAGTATTATAATAGATGTTATTTTGCCTCCATATTTCTATCACCCATCCATTGAAGTGCCGCCGCCGGTATGAATGTTTATTATAAAAATGTTTAAGAAATTCGATAGCCGCCTTATAGATAAAGAATTGCCGGTATGTTAACACCTCGTAAATTAGTCATTATAGAACTTAATGTATACAGTTGCATATTAGTACAGTTAAAATAATTAGACGATATTTGTGAATCAAAAGAAATAATTTTTTTTTCTACTTTCAAGGACAAAAAAGCAAGTTCATTAGTGAAACCGAATTCTAAATTATTCTGAACATTATAATTTGAAGCATTATTTGGTTAAAACATCTCATTTTTGATGGTAAAAAATATATTAATTGGTCTGGACTAAAGGTGATATCTGTTTGAATTAAGGACAGACGGTAGATCTAATATTTCTTTCTTTGCTTACATGGCATTGATACTTTTACAATAAAAATATCTTTTAAAATCCCTTAAAACTTCTCATGGTGAAAATATATTATCTCATATTATGGTCTAAAATTGAAACAAAGAGTTGCTTTGTTCTTTTACAATGAGTTCGTTCATTTTAAAGTTAGGTACCGTATCTATTTAAAAACCATTTGATAGGACATTTCAAGGACTATAAAACCACAGATTTCATATTATTATCTATTTAAAATCCTTAGTTTTTTAAAGGTAAAAGTTAAAAAGCGTAATAAAGGTGATACTTGTGCTACCAATCTAACTTAAAGTTGTGATATCTCTGACGATTTTTATGGTACAGTAATAAAAAAAACAAAATTAAACCCTTTTTCTTCTCGTATTTCCTTCTCCTATCGGAGGTTGGCTATCATCACAGCTATCCGTACCTTATTTGCGGCTGCTCTGAAAAGATCTACTGAGCTGAAACTATACCACTCTCTTAACTTTCTCAGCCAGGAAATTATTCTTCTACCTATGGATCTTTTTCCCTTAATTTTACCCTGCATTATGAGCCTTAATATCTCATATTTCGCACCTCTAGTAATGTGGCCCAAATATTCCAGCTTTCTTGTTTTGATGTTCTTTATCACCTCGCAATCCTATTGTAGCCTTCTTAACACTTCTGCATTCGTAACTCGTTGGATCCATGGCATTTTCAAAATCCTTCTATAGCACCATATCTCAAATGCTTCCAACTTCTTTATGTTGTCTACTTTCAGTGTTCAGCTTTCCATTTCATACAACAGAATCGAGAACACCTAGGATCTTAAGGCTCTTATTCTCAACTCCAGAGAATCTCAATTAACAAACATTTTTTTCATTTTTATAAATGCTTTTCTTGCAATTTCGATGCGTGTTCCGATTTCTTTCTCTTGGTCGTTGTTTTCTGTTACATACGTTCCCAGATATTTGTAGTTATTCACTCTTTCTACTTGTTTTCCCTCGATATCTAGCCTTCTTACTGTTAGGTCTGGATCCCACGTATGAAAAAAAAGTTGATTAATAGCAAGCTGAAAATTTGTTAATAGCTTAAGGGTGTCTAGTAGGTCAAACTTTGATATATGGGAACACTGGAACAGGGGAAGTTTTAATTGTGGAACATGTTAAAAATTTGCAACGGTCAGACCACGAAAACGGCACATTTATTTTGTCCGACAGAATAGACTTAAACTCTCCGAACAGAGATTAAACTCTCATGCAAAAGTCAGACTGCTATTTATCACCTGTCATAATTCCTGTCATTTGACATATTCTACATGTTCCACTCATTAAAACGCCCATTTGGTGATAAATAGCAGTCTGATTTTTGCATGAGAGTTTAATCTCTGTTCGGAGAGTTTAAGTCTGTTCTGTCGGACAAAATACATGTGCCGTTTTCGTGGTCTGACCGTTCCAAATTTTTAACCTGTTCCACAATTAAAACTTCCCCTGTTCCAGTGTTCCCATATATCAAAGTTTGACCTACTAGACACCCTTAAGCTATTAACAAATTTTCAGCTTGCTATTAATCAACTTTTTTTTCATACGCGGGATCCAGATCCAGACCTATGTGTGTTGCTTAGAAATAATCATGAACTTGGTTTTCTTAACGTTCATTTGTATTTCATACTTTATACTGACTGATGTAATCTATTTACTAATCGTTTTACTAAACGTGCGTCTAGACTGTCTGCACAGTAGCGGTGTCTTCTGCGAATCTTATGTTGTTCAAGATTTTTCCGTTTATTGATATAACCTCTTCTTCCTCTGTACTGCTTCCTTACATAGCTTCGCTGTACAGATTGAATAACAATGGAGACAACACTCAACCCTGTCTAATACCTCTTTTGATCTCTATGTTTTCCGTTTAGACATTTTCAATTTTACCCTTTGCTTTTTGGTTCCAGTACAGATTGACAATAAAAGACTTTTGATAATTATAAAGCAGATATAGAAATCCTGGTTCATATCTAGTCGTCTTTGTGCGAGAACGTTAAAAGCGAACAGAGCCTCTCTCGTTCCTAGTCTTCCTCTGAATTCAAACTGGGTGTTTTTTTGTATTTTTTTGTACAGTCTTTCGTGTACCATTTTGAGGAATAAACTGCTCGTCAAAAGTTAGGGATACAGAAAATTCTGCTGAATTTTTATAGTAGATTTTTTCGTGAACAGATTAACGGATTCCGCTAATTTTTTTTTATTATTTTAGACTTTTCTTTAGTATTTACACAGTTATGCAAAGGTTTACTCAAATTTTTTTTTGTACTTATACCGGGTGGAAGAAAAGAAATGTTTTTCTTATGTTAAGTTTGAGACGCCCTGTAGGGAGGACGAGGTACAAATGGGAGTATATATCAAAATCGTATTGTAGTCTTATGTTTTGTGAACATTTAGTTTTTTGAATGTCCCTGATATCTTTAGAAATAAAAAATTAGACGGTTTTGTAATTTAACATGTATTTTAACCGAAACAAAAGTTTGAGACACCTTGTAGGGAGAAAAAGGCACAAAGGTGAGTATACCTCGATATTTTGTTGTAGTCTCATATTTTGTGAATATTTCATTTTTTTAATTTCTTTGGTATCTTTAATAACAAAGAAACTAGATGATATTGCTCTTTAATATGTGTTTTAACTGACGACATGCATCACATCACACATGTGAAACATAGAAAAACATATTAAAGAGTAATACCGTCTAGTTTCCTTGTTATTAAAGGTATCAGAGAAATTCAAAAAATAAAATATTCAAAAAATACGAGACTACAACATAATATCGGGGTATACTCATCTTTGTGCACTTTTCTCGCTACAAGGTGTCTCAAACTTTTGTTTCATTTAAAACACATGTTAAATTACAACACCGTCTATTTTTTTTTGTTTCTAAAGATATCAGGGACATTCAAACAGCAGCATGTTCACAAAATATAAGACTACAATATTATTCTGATGTATACTCACATTTGTACCTCTTTCTCCCTACAGGGTGTATCAAACTTAACACAAGAAAAAGATATTTTTTCTTCCACCCGGTATAAGTACAAAAAATAAGTTTGAGTAAAACTTTGCACAATTGTGTAAATACTAAAGAAAAGGCTAAAATAAAAAAAAGCGGAATCCCGTCTATTCGCGAAAAAATCAACTATGAAATTCAGCATAATTTTCTATATCCCTAACTTTTGACGAGCAGTTTATCTTGTGTGGCTTATTAAGGAAATTGTTCTATACTGAGAGCATTCTGTCGCATGTACTGTAGTGTTACAAACGTGGACAGCAACCAATCATGGGGTTATTACACCTGTTGTGTATACCTTGTTGAATAGATCTAAAAGTGTCTCTTCGTCAATGCATTTAATTAGCTCAGTGGGTATCTGCTCTGGGCCTACTACTTTGCGGTATTTGCATTCCTAATTGCTTTCGTCTAATTCGCACATTATTATTTTCGACCCTGTTTGTTCCTGTGGTTCTTCTTGTACCATTCTATCATCGTCGAATAGCTTCATTCTGTGCTCTGTGCGTAAAGCAAGTTAAGTCCAAAAATGGTCGAAATTAGAAAATATCTTTATGTTAGAATTTGATATCTACATGTGTGTATAATTTGTCAAGTCCAATTCCATTTCTAAACTGAGATATTAATAAAAAAAAATAGTGTAAAGCGTGTTAAGTCCTGAACTTAGACGCATGATTATTTAAGAAACAGGAAGACTCAGTGTGTTAAGTCTTACAATTTTGGGACTTAACACACTGTACACTAATGAGTTAAGTGCGCCACGGGACGTTGCAAACTTTAAATGCGTTAATCTCAAAATGGTGTTTTTGGACTAATAGCCCAGTAAATGAACGGGAAATTCGGCGATACTGTGTAATTTTCAGGGTCAACTCCGAATTGCATGAAAATTTGGATTTAGGTTCTACTTACCCTCCACTTCAAAGTTGAAATTGTGCCGTTTTACTTGGGGGTGACAGTCACTCCTTCTCGGGGGTGAAAAAACATACGTTCAAGATAAGACCGGAAATAGATAAATTGACTGATTTTAACCAACTTTTGTTCTATAGAGTTTTTTACGTAAGTCAATACTTTCTGACTTATTTGGCATTGAAAATGTTGATTTTTCGACAAAAAAACTACGTTTTCAGACAGTTTTTCGTAAATAACTCAAAAAGTAAATATTTTATCGAAAAAAATATTCTTAGCAAAAGTGTAGCTTATAAAAAACCCAAAAAAAAGGTGTATCAGTAAAGTCTATCGATTAAATAAAAACAAAGTTATAGCTCATGAAAAATACGTTCTTGTGCGTCTAATTCCAAATCGAATAATTCAAGGTGAAATCACCGAAAAATTAAGCACTTTTCCAGAAAAACCCATTTAAACTTTTTTAAAGTGTTTATAAAAAGCTTTGTTTTAATTGTTAACAAAAGTTTTATCATTAAAAATAAGCGAGTTATGCTCAAAATAAAGTTGGCCCTCTTTTTTTTGTAAAAAATCATGAAAATCTCGCCGTGTTTAGCTCCCCAAATGAAATTAATCGCTACCGGTCTTACCGGTTTAATGTGTTTATTTTTGAAAGGGTTATAATTGAGAAATCTTGAATGGGTCACTAATCACGAGTGTATGCAAATTTTGAACAGTCATATCTTAACCAATTTTTGTCTTACGGAGAAACAAAATGAAACTAGCATATTTATAATAGCAAAACCTACATTTTTTTACTCTTTAAGATTTTTCTTATCACTAATACTTTTTAGTTATTTTGAAAAAATGAAATTTTTCAAAAATTTTCAGAAAATTTTTTTTACTATAAAACCAAATGTTTTCAAAAATAAGCACTTCAAACCAATTAAACTTACAGATCATATAAACAATACACATATAGTTAAAATAGATGGTAAAGCCAAACGATTAATTTCATTTAGGGTGCTAAATAGAGGGAGGTTTTCACGATTTTTTTTACCAAAAAAAGGGACCACGTTTTTTTTCAGTGTAACTCGTTTATTTTTGATGCTGTAAACTTTTGTAAAAAACAAATAATAAGATTTTTTTCGATACTTTAAAAATGTTAATAAGGTTTTCCCGAAAAACACTTCTTTCTTCGGTGATTTCGCGTTAAATTATTCGATTTGGAATTAGACGAATAAGAACGTATTTTTCATGAGCTACAACTTTGCTTCTACTCAATTTATAGACTTTACTGGTACAACATTTTGTTCGTTTCTTTATAGGCTACGCTTTTGCTAAAAATATTTTTTTCGATAAAATATTTACTTTTTGAGTTATTTGGGGAAAACGGTCTGAAAACGTAGTTTTTTTGTCGAAAAATCAACATTTTAAATCGCGAATAACTCGAAAAGTATTGACTTACGTAAAAAACTTTATAAAACAAAAGGTGCTTAAAATAAGTCAATTTATCCATTTTCGGCCTTATTTTAAACACGCGATTTTCACCCCCGAGAAGGGGTAAATGTCACCCCCAATAAAAGCAACCAACGGCACAAATTCAACTTTGAAGTGGAGGGTAAGTAGAATCTAAATCCAAAGTTTCGTGCAATTCGGAGTTGCCCCTGGAAATTACACTCCAAAACGGTCATTTGTTGGGCTATAAACTCTCTTTACGCACAGAGCACAGCATTATGTACTTCTTGCTAAAGCCTTAGTGCCTTTTATATCTTTGATGTCTGCTATGAGTTTACCATTATCATCTTTAAGAAAACCCTAGATTCTTGTATTTGATCAGTTTTTGCGTATCTGATATCATTTTCGAGTTACATGGAGAAAAAGGCAAATTTATAAGAAATTTTAAAAATGCGCTCTATTATTTGATCTTATTTTTTTCAAAAACCATGCACTTTAAACCAGTCCAAATTTTTGAATATAGAAATAAATAATACTATAGTAAACTTTAGTAAAAGATATTGTAGAAGGAAAACGCTGATTTAAATTCAGGTGGATGATGAGTTAATCATCTTTCTTTTTAAAATACATTAGTCATAATTTTTTTTGCACCACATCTCACTTAGTTTGAATGTAATCGACATTTAACAGTGCTTATTTTGTCTCAATGAAAATATCAAGTCAATTGATACAATAGGATGAAATTCGGAGACAAATACCCTCATTGACTGCACTATTTTTATTTTTTGCATCTCATGCATGCTCTAAATTTTACTTATATTTTGGCAGGGTTTTTTATACAACACCTGAGATCGATTCCGGAAGATTATTTGTAAACGATCAGTACGATATTTTAAACAAGTAGGTAACATGTATAAGTCGTAGTTTGTAAGTTATAAATTAATATTTGTCATAGTTAGGATAATTGTACAGTTTTATAATTATTGATTAGCAATACAATCACCATGCCTCCCACTCCTCGCTGTGACATGGCAACCGCGTCTCAAGCATTAAAGCTAGGAGAATGTGTTTTCCAAAAAGATGGGCTCATTATTTCTCGTAATCACGAATTTTGGAAAAGAGCTGCATTAGCAACTAAGACAGCAATTACTGGAGATGCTTTGTGTTATTACGTAAGGACGAAACCACAGCTTCGATCGGATTTGCGAGAGCATTTCGGAGTACCCGCTCCTAGAATAGAGGATTTTTCAGTTGCATCTGCGAATACTACGACAGCTACGGATGATGTTACATTTACACTTCACACAAAAAATAACTACCTTCCACTTTCGCAACTCCCTAAAATTTACGATGCAGTTGCTTTAGAGCCTAAAGAATGGAATATAGTGCAACCAGTTTTACATTTCCGTAAAAATCCACCGGCATCAACGAATCTGAAATTGAAACCTGGTTGGACTGATATTTTTGCTGATAAAATTTATGACAAATTCAAAATACCCTGTGCATGGTCCTTTAAAAGAGGTACAGTTTCAACATCTGATGGCAAGCCCTATTTAACAATAACAGGTATATGCAAGGAATGCAAAGAGTCAATGACAGGGCATTGTATGAGCGAACCAGCACCTGATGCAGGTATTACAATAGACTTGGTAATGACGGATACTCGAGGAATTACTCATAAAGAAAAAAGGTTTCTCAAAGGCGATCGTCGCGAAATAGTAGGAAAAGAACTGTTGAATAAAAAACCAGCTGTGTGGTTAAATGAGGCTGCGAGACAAATGGATTTCGGAGCTGCAGTTCCCTCCACAATTCCTAAACCATCGACTTTAAGAAAGTGCAAAGAGCAAGCCATATCAAAAGATCTAAATATTGAGAAAGGGAGTGAACTCCTTGCGTCCGTTAGACGAATGAAAAATAATTCGGAATACGCCGCAAGCATGAAACAAATAGGAGCAGACAACTTCAGCGTGATGTATTGGTCGCCACTTCAAATTTATAATTACAAAAACCCGCGGAGACATCGCAAAGTAGCAATTGACGCCACAGGATCTGTAACTAAACCAATAAGAACTGAAAATAGTGACTCCAATGTAAGCTTTTTGTATCAAATTGTCCAAGGAGGAGAATCAGGAATTTCACCCGTGGCACAAATGGTCGCAGAAAAACACGATACAAATTTAATCAATTATTGGTTAGCAGAATTTTTGAAAGATGCTCCAACACCAAATGAAGCTGTATCCGATTTTTCGCTCGCCCTCTTGAACGCCATGTCCTTAGCTTTCAATAAAAGAACCCTCAAAGCCTACATTAGTGATTGCTTCAGAGTTGTAAATAACGAAGAATTGCAACACCATTTGACAACATATATACGAGTCGATATAGCGCACCTCATGAATTTGCTTTGCAAAAAAAAATTATTCTACAAGAAGCTGCCATCTGTTAAAGATTTCTATGCACGCTGCTTAGGAATTTTGTCTATTTGCAAAACCTTGAAACCATTTGAAAAACTCTTACAATCTGTGTTTATTGTTGCAATGAGCGAATGTGATGGACAAAATAATAAAGGAGAAGACCTGGAGAGTGAAATAAAGAAAAAGCATTTGTTCAGTAAGATCGAAAAATTCGCTGTGGCCGAAGATGACATCATTGATCGCGATATTTTAGAAGAAATCGATGATTTCGATGAAATTGAAGAAATATCCGAATTTATTCAAAATGTTCAAGAAAGTGCCACGCAAATAGCGGAAACCTGCAAAGGATATCTCAGGCCAAATCCTTATTATTTACCAGAAATAGTCGACGTTCTAGTAAAATTAGGAAAACAGTTTCCCCTGTGGACAAATGTTATGATATCATATTTTCCAAATTCACATGACGTTGCCTCTTCTGCGCATGTTGAAAGTTATTTCAAAGATCTCAAAGCGTTCTTAGGGGGTCCACCATTAAGGGCCGACAAATTCATCACGAAGCATATTCGGTGGATCGAAAATTCATCTAAATTTGAGCGAGCTGCTGTCATCAATAAATATAAAAGGAAAAATGACAACAAAGAGAATCCTGCTGCAAAGAGACATCGTATCCCACATAAATCATCTGATAATGAGTACTTGGAACATTATGAGCAATGGAAAGGTAAAAATCCTTTAACCCAGCCTTTAGATAATGGCGATTCTCAGATTGAATACGATACTGCAAACGCCGAAATTGTGCACTCAACATGCATAGATAGTTTTCAAAATTCATGTGAATTAATTCAGAACATTACTCAGCTTGCACAAAATCAGGGTATACAACGGGCGCTTATAAATACGGACGTTGAAGTGAAAGAAGATGGCCTTTGTGCCAGATCGGAGCCTTTATGCGCTATACAAAATTGCAAACTGTTACCCTCCAAAACCACGGAACGCGGCGGAAAATATCCCAACCTTCAAAATTTGCAGGAAGACGACAAAGAAAATCATCCAGAATCACCGGTAGCTGAACATGAAAAACCGAGTGTAGATGTAACCAAACAAAGAGGCAAATATTTGCGGCCATGTCCGAACGTTCAGCAGTTACATGGTCAACTAATAAAAAGACACGCAAATGCTTTTTTGCGTAATGGGAATAAATGCGGGTTAGTGAAAGTTGGAACACAAGTTCTACAACTTACAAACACCTGCCCATTTGATTCACTGTCAGAGATCATCAGCCATGCATATGTTGAAAATGAATTCTACAGGAAAAAATTTGATGAATTCATTGATAGTTCGGAATTCCATCGCTTCATTAAAACCTACGTTTTTCACGGTACTTCCACTGCATTATACCAGTTGAGAGCTGAGGTTTTGCTAAACCTGTATGAAAGAAAAACTGATACGCTGCCGTGTCAGGATAATGTAGGATCCATGACTAGGCGCATGTTTGAAAAAATGCGACCATTCGTACTATCACTACAAGAAGGACAGTGTACCACATGCGGGACGAAATTCGACGACAGCCCAGTTTTGGAAATGACAGGAGATCGAATTTGGTCATCAAACTTTGAAGATGGATTTCAAGACTGCTTGAATGACCATTTTGCAGATGACTCTGTTATTTGCAAAAAATGCAGAACCAAAGGAAGAGCAAAAAAAATTCCAGGGGCTCATGTGATATTAGATACAGAAGCAACTTTTAATACGACAATACAGAAATACAATTACCCCAATGCAAAAAATACCCTCCAAATCGCTGAAATCCCAACAGAACTGTCTATACATAACGTCAAATATATCATAAATGGCGTAATCGGCTATGATTACAATGGGAACTCGCTTGGACACTACCGTGCATACTGCCGCCGCTTGAATGGAACGTGGATGGAGTACAATGATCTGGTCAAGAAGGTTCACACTGTGAAAAATACTCAAACGAGAAAAGTTTGTCCTTCAATTGTGATGTACACCAAATATGCCGAGTGATTGCATTGCTAATTTATAAGATCTGTTGCGAAATTACAGTATAAACATTGTAAAATATACATAAATTTTGGAACTATAGTTTCTATGTGAAAATAGGTTATAATAATTATAATTAAAGTATATTTATATTTTATATAAATATTTTATATTTTTTTTATTTACATAAAGCCGCATCAACCATGACTGATTTTGATGTATTATAATTATTACATTTTATAAAATAAATTTATATCCGTAAGATAGTTAATTGTATTAGATAAATTACAGTTTAAGATATTTTTAAGCTGACCTGGTTTTTCAGAAATGTTGTTGATGCTTCGATAAGGCAATTTTTTTAATATGATCAGTCCATGTCAGGTGACTGTCGAATCGCAATTCCAGAAAATCTGTTGAATTTAAGACTTCTACATATTATCATGCAGTCATCGTTTCCAGCAAGTAGCATTTAGTTTCCGAAAAAGATTGATTTTATTGGTTTTAAATATGAACAATTCATACTGTCCGAAACGTATCGTATCAGACACCTCTTTGTAAAATCAGGTTTTTCGGAGACTACGCTACGTTCCGGAAACGATGAGTGCATGATAATATGTAAAAACCTTTACTTGTTTTATGTCAGGATTTTTAAGGAAATGGAAATAATTTTTAACATTCAAGTTATTAGACTTAAGGTGTGTTTCCTGTAAACATATTATAAGAGGGGATAAATAATTGATAAGTAAATTAATGGATTCTAAATTATTATAATAACCGTTTAGATTTCACTGTAACAAGAATGTACTATCCACTTTAATTTGCATGGAAAAGACAGTTATCGTTTTCTACCTCAGAGGATGAATCAGTAACTGAGTTGTATATTTTTTCTGAGTCTTGTTAATTTGTTTGTTATGATACGGTCTGACATATGATCAACAGCAAATAGTAAACTTTCTTTAACAGAATTTATATCAGTTGTATTAATTTTCCACTGTAAAGGTAGAATAATTTGACTTTAATAAATTTTGATAATTGGTAGGATAATGTTTCACTGTTATAATATTTACTATGTATTTATTTAAAACATTTCTTACAAAATTTTGTATAAATTGCCGAGTAACCTGACGTTGACAGTTATTTGGACAGGCGATCAATATTTTATATTTATAATTAAAGTATAGTTATTATACAGTGCACAGGAATAAATGTTACCCTCCCCCCCCCCCCCCATTGACTTATTTATTTTAGCACATAAGCAAAATGCTCAGACAGGCCGATTTTTAAAATAATCATAGTATGTATATTATATAGAATCAATGTTTCGAACTTTACTCAAACCCTCTTCAGGTGACAGGCATAAGTTTGATTTTTTAAATAGGAAAGTCATCATGCGACACCTCATTTAAAAGCTTTTGAAATATTAATTACAAAAATGTATAATACTTTAATCCTTTTTGAGAGCGTAGGTGCAACATTTCGGTCAAATTATGTTGAAATGCATTCATTTTTTTCGAATCCTGAGAAAACTATAATTATTGAAAAATATACACGCAGAATAAAATAATACAGTATTATCAAGGGTGAAGAAAAAGAAGATTTAGTCTGATTTTTAAATTCAAATATATCATTCAAAAAAACTTTTTGTTGATTTTAAGTGACTTTCAGCCCTCGGTAATAATCTTTCATTCTGCGTTTAAATTTTTCAAAAATACTTATTAGTTTTCTCAGAATTCAAAAAAAATGAATGCTTGATGGATTCGTGTGTTTTATTGTGTGAAAAAATGAATGCGTTTAAAAATAATTCGACCGAAATTTTGCGCCTACGCTCTCAAGAAGGATTAAAGTATTATACATTTTTGTAATCAGTATTTCAAACACATTTAAATGAGGTGTCACATGAAGTAATTTTCCATTAAAAAAATCTAAGATATGCCTGTCACCTGAAGAGGTATCGCGTAAAGTTCGAAACATTGATGCTATAATATACTATGATTATATTTTAAAAATCGACCTGTCCGAGCGTCTTGCTTATGTGCTATAAATAAATTAAGTTAATTAGGGGGGTGACACTTATTCCAGCGCACATAATTATAATAAGTATAGGTATAATAATTTATTATAGCATAAAGTTTGTAAATCATTTTGAAAAGACTAATTGTATTTGTGGAAATGTTATGAAATTGTACTATTGTACATGATTCTATGTGATATAAATAAAATAAATATAAGTACTGTATGTGTTTGTGTTATTTGTGTCAAAATTACAATAAACCCAATCCCAATAATCGAATATTGCGAGCAATCTATTAGGGTGTACACTAAAGAGTTCGAAACACACTAAGAATTTTGAACGTGCGATGGTTGAAATCTACATAGTGGCTCGAGCAATCATATGGAATATTTTCTCCCTTCAGGCGTTGATTGAAATATTGATATGGGAAGATCTCTTATGCTTCACTAAAAATTGAGGCATTCTATCACCGACATTCACCGAGTATCTCTATCCTTCTTTCAAAAGAGCGAATACGATCTTCTGTCTCTTACAAACTGGAAAATTACTGAAAAATAGATTCTTCGATAGGTACTGCCCCAGTGAATTCATCGCAAACTATACTGTTAGCCTGTAGTTTCCTGTTTTATTTCGTTTACCGTTACACTCTAGACAAGGAAAGAGACTCAGCTAGCCTTTTTACACACCAGCTCTGTTGCCACATCTAACAAATTTCTTGTTAGTCATAAAATTTAAATGATTCTTTCTTTGTAAATATATTATAGGTATGAAATATAATATTTCAATGGACGGTGGTATTTACATTGTTTGAAACAACTTTTTTGTAGTTTGATGTAATGTAACTGTCATTTGATTTTTTTCAATATGTATTGTATTACATGAATTGATAGGATTCCAGTTTGTGTTTGTTTTATTTAAGAGTATATTCATTTAAATCCTTGATTGAAATAGAATAGATATTGTATAAATAAATATTTCTTGTAATTCTTAACGAATTTCGAAACATAATATGCCCACAATAATTATTATTAGTTGTTTTGCATTACACTTATAGAAGGCTTTTCTTGTTATATGTCGTCATATCTACCTTTATTTATAGGCATATTTAATATAAGGCTTTGACAATAAAGACGGTTGGGACACCGTTTCTACTTAACATATTATGTATCTGTTAATTAATTTAGTTCAGTTTTTCAATTTTTAGTTAACGTTATTTTTAAGAAGTGCAAGGTTAAATTAACAATAGAAACAAAATACGCATAAAAAAACATGAACATTGGACAAACACCTGTTTCCGATACATTCACAGTTAGGTCTGGATCCCGCGTATGAAAAAAAAGTTGATTAATAGCAAGCTGAAAATTTGTTAAAAGCTTAAGGGTGTCTAGTCGGATAATCTTTGATATATGGAAACACTGTAACAGGGGCAGTTTTAATTGTGGAACAGGTTAAAAATTTGGAACGGTCAGACCACGAAAACGGCACATGTATTTTGTCCGACAGAACAGACTTAAACTCTCCGAACAGAGATTAAACTCTCATGCAAAAAATCAGACTGCTATTTGTCACCTGTCATAATTCCTGTCATTTGACATATTCTACATGTTCCACTCATTAAAACGCCCATATTGGTGATAAATAGCAGTCTGATTTTTGCATGAGAGTTTAATCTCTGTTCGGAGAGTTTAAGTCTGTTCTGTCGGACAAAATACATGTGCCGTTTTCGTGGTATGACCGTTCCAAATTTTTAACCTGTTTCACAATTAAAACTTCCTCTGTTCCAGTGTTCCCATATATCAAAGTTTGTCCGACTAGACACCCTTAAGCTATTAACAAATTTTCAGCTTGCTATTAATCAATTTTTTTTTCATACGCGGGATCCAGACCTAAGTGATATTATTGTAAAGCTTTTAGAAGAATATATTAAACTTTATTGCCATTAAACTTTAGCCCAATTTACTGTACCTGGATAATTAGTGTGTATTTTAAATAAAATGTTTTTAGGTGCCATCCTTGATTGAAATATAATATTATACAAAGGAGTTTAAAAGGAGTAAAAAATAAAAGTACTGTACGTGGTTTACATTTAATAAATTTATACCTACGTATTGGATATTGACGTTGATTGAAATAACAACGGCATTTAGCCTAGTCGCAACATAGGGGGTTCCGTGGCACTTTTAGTTCGCCGCGATTTGATGGTGGTATTATAGTTTTTTTGGGTCGCTGAATCCAGTAGTCTGGAAGCCCAAATGTGGTGCGTTTAATTGTTATTAACAAATTATGGTAAAATTAGGTGTTTTTCAGGAATTATTAGAAGCCCTGTAAATAAATTAATAGTGTTAAGGTCTTTTCCGGTGTATTTTTGGTCGCTGAATCGAATGTGACTAGTCGCGATTACTCAAAACGTGTTCTTATTTTGTTAATAACAAAATAATTGTTTATTCGCCTAAAAACTCGAAATGCGTTATCTACAGCAAGTTTGTAGTCTTCTTCATAGTATTTTTTATTGATTCAGTGAATTTGTACTCTACGAGCCCTCTAGTGGGAAAGTTTTGGAGTAGTTCTGATTTCTTTCATTATATATGGATTTTGGGCTGCTGAATCCTAATATGAGGTTTGCGGACAAAATTTTTTGCCAGAACATTGAAAAAATAGCGAAAAATTTCAGCTTTTTTCCGCTTTTTTGCTCAAATCTCGAAAACTATTAACTTTTAGTAAATGGTCTGTTAACAGAAATTAAAGTACTTAAAATTATCTACAAATATCACTAATTACTTTTTTTTCAGACGAACCGTTCGGTCTAAAGTGCAAGTTGAAAATTCCCAATTTTTAACGGTCTCGGCAAAACCCACTTTTACTTTAGTTTTTATTAGAATATTGTCATTTGATAAATTTCTCCTAGTTTTCTGTACAAATAATAAATGTTAGTTCATAATATGAATATGGTATATCTCTTCTCATAGCTTCTGCTTATCTCTGCTTTTCCCTTACCTTAGAGCCCAGAAGATCAGGCACAGATGGAGTCACACTTTCAGTTGGTGTGGAAATTCACTTCGGATCTTGATTTCTGATAAAGCTTGAGGTTTTGTCCTTTCAAAATTTATTAGTTGAACAGCTCTCTGACTTCCATAAATCTCAGGTGCGGGTTTAGTTTTTAGCCGAGGAATGGATTGGTTAGGAGCTATTGCATGTTTTGATGCAATACAAGAAATGCCACCCATGACGTAAAAAGTGTGGTATCCGTCGATTGTATGTACGTTAACCCTTTCTGTCCCAACGCTGCATATATATGTTTTTGAAAAAGTGGGTCTGTATTCCCAGCAGCCCTATATATACGTTCAAGGTGTTATGGTCTCAATTTACCAAAGCCGAAAATATGCGTTGCTTATAAAATTTTAGACTCATTGGTGTCCCAATGCGGTAGAAATATGTCCGAAAATGTTAGATTATTGTTCCCAAAGCCTCAAAATGTTGGCACCTAAGACAGGTCATGCGGACCCATTGCCGCTGATATTTGTTCACATATGAACATGGAATGACATGAAATTTGGCATGCACGTAGCTAACATGTCAAACAAAACAAATGATATTGTGCCGATGTGTGCTTTTACCCTGGGGGTGAGTTTCACCCCGTTTCGGGGGTGAAAGAATAAACCTCTAAAATAGTCCGGAATTGGATAAACTGATTAATTCTAAACAACGTTTGTTCTATACAGTTTTTTCACTAAGTCAATACTTTTCGAGTTATTTGCGAGTGAATATGTTCATTTTTCAACAAAAAAACCAAATAACTCCAAAAGTATTGACTTGGTGAAAAAACTGTATGGAACAAAAGTTGCTTAGAATTAATCAGTTTATCCACATCCGGACTTATTTAAAAGGTTTCTTTTTTCACCCCCGAAAAGGCGTGACACTCACCCCCAGGGTAAAAGCAGACATCGGCACAATATCACTTGTTTTATCTGACATGTTAGCCTAGTGTATGCCAAATTTCATGTCAATCCAAGTGGTTTTTTAAAATTTATAGCAAAAACCGTGAGTGAACGTACTATAAACCGTTATTTTTGCAATAATTTATTAATAACAAAGTCGAAACGTGGTTTAAGCTATCACGACTAGCGGCAATCGATTCAGCGTATAAAAATACTATGAAGAAGACTACAAACTTGCTGTAGATAGCGCATTTCGAGCTTTTCGGCGAATAAACTATTATTTTGTTATTAACAAAATAAGAACATATTTTGAGTACCTAATCGCGACTAGTCGCATTCGATTCAGCGACCAAAAATACACCAGAGAAGACCTTAAAGGCCGCGTCTCACCATCAAACAATTTGATCAAACAGTTTGAGCAAACTCCGGAAGTACATCAAAGTGACGTCACAATTGCAGTTTTTTTTAAATTCTAAAAATCTGTGCTCTCACATCAGTCTAGTTTGATCAAATTTTTTGTATTGAGTTGCCTAACTTGTTTGTACTTTATTTAAAATTAAAATTTTTCATTATTATCCACAATGAACACTCAGGATGTGACGTCACTAACTGTCACTTTCAGTTTGCTCAAAAAAGTTTGATCAAATTATTTGATGGTGGGACGCGGCCTTGACACTATCAGTTTATTTACAGGACTTCTAATAATTCCTGAAAAACACCTAATTTTACCATAATTTGTTAATAACAATTAAAATCACCACATTTGGGCTTCCAGACCACTTCCATTGGATTCAGCGACCCAAAAAAACCTATAATATCACCATCAAATCGCGGCGAAGTAAAAGTGTCCACGGGACCCCCTATGTTGCGACTAGACTGATTGGCAAGCAAGTCTCTAAAAATGTTAGGTGTTAGACATATTTTAAAAGAACAGTTAGGCCGTTAGGGTATGTCGTTCTGTGACATTTCGTAACACGACAGTTCGTAACCGAACAAATGGTAACGGACAATTCGTAACAGCGACAGTTCGTAACGGCGTCAGTTCGTAACTATACAAGTTCGTAACGTCCAATTTTAATTATTCTGTTTATTTTTGTTAATGGAGAAACTAACTGTTATTACAGTTATAAATGAACTGTTATGAAATTACAGTTATAAAAATGTAGGTCTTATATGACTAGAGCAAAGTTAGATATTTTTGCCTTATTTCCCTGGCGTATAAGTAAAAGATTTGGACTACAAGAAAATATATCAAAAACTAAATTTATGGTCATCAGCAAAAATAAAATTAGAGGCGCCCAACTGGTTATCAAGAATACACCAGGGGACTGAGTAAATATACCAGTATACAGTATAGTATACCTATCTTGGAACAATAGTAAACGAACAATGGGACCACTCACAAGAAATAAAATGTAAAATAGAGAAGGCTCGGAATGCATTAAATAACATGGCAAAACTCTTTAAAATCCACAACCTTAAACTGGAGATAAAAGTAAGGCTCCTACGATGTTATATCTTTTTAATATTATACTACTGAGTTGAATCCTGGACAATCACTAAAGCGATGGAGAAAAAACTTGAAACCTTCGAGATGTGACTATACAGACGAATCATAAGGATATCATGGACGGACAAGATAACCAACGAGACTGTATTACGAAGAATGGGAAAAGAAAGAGAGGTGATGTACACCATTAAAAGGAGAAAGTTAGTATATATCGTTAAAAAGTTCGAAAGTTAGTATAACCGTTGATTGAGGTATTGGATATAACACATAATGAGAAACGGCACCAAATACAGATTACTGAGGGTAATACTTCAAGGCAAAGTATTCGGAAGCGAGAAATTGGAAGAAGAAGAATATCATGGTTAAAGAACCTGAGGAAATGGTTCTCCACAACAACTAATCTATTTAAAGCATCAGTTAATAAAATCATTAAAGCCAGAATTATCGCCAATATTCTAAACGAATAGGCACTAAAAGAAGAAGAAGATTTGTTTCTATAATCTAAGTTTAAATCCATTATTGTGAAATATAGTACATATTGTATAGGTAAATATTTCCAAAGCAAAGTGGTTCTCGACATCTGGTTTTATTAATTTGAATTCTAAAGCGAGCCTCACCCCGGCAATAAATACCAAATACCAGCACTACCCTTCATATAGATAACGGTATTTAAGAAAAGAAAGATGTTTGCTAGGATATAGTCGAGTATGTATTGTCGCCCCCGTTAGGTAAATTATTCCAATTCGAAATTTTTGCACAAACTTACTCAAAAAGAGGTCCTCATAACAAATCCACAGGGTGAGAGGCGGTACCATAATCGAAAAATTGTTTAAACAATAATTTTTGTTAAACAAATTCACAAAAATAATTTTTTAGATCATTTGGGTCATTCTGAGCAAAAAAGGTATAGTTTTGGATCCCGCGTACCAAAAAAAAGTTGATTAATAGCAAGCTGAAATTTGATCATAGCTTAAGAGTGTCTAGTCGAACAACTTTGATGTATGGGAACACTGGAACAGGGGAAGTTTTAATCGTGGAACAGGTTAAAAATTTGGAGCGTCAGACTACGAAAACATCCCATCCATTTTGTCGGACAGAACTTCCAATTGATTTGTTACCCTTTTATTAAACTCTCATGCAAATATCAGACTGCTATTTATCACCAACTGGGCATTTTAATAAGTCCGACACTTAGAATATGTCAAATAACAGGAATTCCGTTGGTGATAAATAGCAGTCTGATTTTTGCATTAGAGTTCAATGAAAACGTAACAAATCAATTGGAAGTTCTATCCGACAAAATACAGTTTTCGTAGCCTGACGGTCCAAATCTTTAACCTGAACCACTATTAAAACTCCTCCTGTTCCAATGTTCCCATACATCAAAGTTTGTCCGACTAGACACCGTTAAGCTATTCACACATTTTCAGCTTGCTATTAATCAACTTTTTTTTGGTACGCGGGATCCAGACCTAGTAACTTGTGATTTTTCTCTAAAATTGATTGTTGTCGAGTTATCCGCAATTTAAAATTTTAAAAATGCGAAAATGGCCATTTTCAAGGTTTAATAACTCGGTTAAATATAATTATTATGCAAGTCAGAAAGTGACCTAATCAAAGTTTAAAGCCCCGTCTATAAGATCATAAAGAAATTTTTGTCATTATGTTATTACTAAGCTGTCATTTTTAATTATTAACAATGGGCGCTAAGCGCTTATTAGGCGGCCTTCAATGGTGATTGCGAAAGAGATGCACTATTCCAGCCGTCCAATGGAGCATCTCACTCGCACTCACATTGTCGGCCGCCTCAATTCACGCTTAAAGCTCATTGTTGATAATTAAAAATAACATCTTAGTAATGAAATAATGACAAACATTTCTTCAGGATCTTGTAGAGGGGACTTTTATCTTTGGGTAATTTGGTCAGTTTCTGACTTTCATAATGATTATTTTTAAACGAGTTATTAACCCTTGAAAATGGTTATTTTAGCTTTTTCAAATTTTAAATCGCGTATAACTCAACAACAATCAATTTTAGAGAAAAATAACAAGAGACCTTTTTTGCTGAGAATGACCCAAAGAATCTAAAAAAAATTGTTCGAAGTAAAAAAATATTTTTGTGAATTTGTTAAAAAAATTTTTTAAACAATTTCCCGACCGCGGTACTGCCCGGTACCCTGTGGATTTGTTATAAGGATCTCTTTTTGAGTAAATTTGTGCAAAATAATCGAAAAGGATTAATTTACATAACGGAGACGACTATACAGCTCGGACTAATAAATATTTTCGATGCCGATTATTTCCAAAACATTTAGAACTGGCAACGCTGTCGATTGTAGCGTTTTGTGGTCAAATCCAAAAATAATACAAGTAGAATTTTATACAAATTTCTTTATCGTTCTAAGGGTTAGAGATTCACATATCTGCTCACTAGATGGCTTTTGGCCTGCCATCTATGAGGCGAATATAGCAGAGGTCTCGTTTTCTTTCGTAACATGAGATATCTTCTCCAATACCTCAATCAACGCTTCAGGTGATACAGTAGCGATCAACAGGTAGCAACAAACGCGTTCCAAGATTGCGGCTGTAATTTTGAATATTTTTTCGAGATATTTGGCACACGTATTCGTAATATGTATAATAAAGAATGGCGGTACAGAGCCCAATTTGAAAAATATATTAATATGTCGAAATTACTCTGTAATTAAATACAATATTAAAAAAACGAGCCTATACCGCCATTAAGAAGAACAAAAAAATACACTTTCTTCAAATAAACTTTTTTATCCGATGCCTAGATTTTGTGTCATTTTGGAACTACTAAAATGTTTTATTTCATTAGTAGTTCCAAAATGACACAAAATCTAGGCATCGGATAAAAAAGTTTATTTGAAGAAAGTGTATTTTTTTGTTCTTCTTAATGGCGGTACAGGCTCGTTTTTTTAATATTGTATTTAATTACAGAGTAATTTCCACATATTAATATATTTTTCAAATTGGGCTCTGTCCCGCCATTCTTTATTATATTACGAATACGTGTGCCAAATATCTCGAAAAAATATTCAAAATTACAGCCGCAATCTTGGAACGCGTTTTCGCTACCTGTTGATCGCTACTGTTTCCTCTTCAACGAACGTTTCAATCGGTGAAGGGAGAAAGATTCCATATGATTGCTCGAGTCACTATGTAGATTTCAACCATGCATCGCACGGTCGAAATTCTTAGCCTACGGCTCCACGGGCGAGAAATTGACGCTAGCAGTAGCAGCAAAATGAACTTAGGTTCCGCGGAACGGAATGGGAACAGTCGAACTGAACCGACTACGCACAAGTCCTGTAGTCGGTACAGTTCGGCCATTCCCATTCCGTTCCGCGGAACCTCAAGTTCACTTCACTGTTACTGCCAGCGTCAATTTCTCGCCCGTGGAGCCGTTCGCTTGTGTGCGAAACAAGCGTAACGTTTTTAAGAGGAACGGAACAAAATGCAAAATTTTGCCGTATGTCAAAATTTCCAATTTGTTTTAAATATGTTCATTTTTTTTGTTCCTGATAAAGCTAATAAGTATTTTTGAAAAATGAAACGCAGAATGAAAGATTACGTTCTTACCAAGGGGCGAAAGTCCCTGAAAACTTCCCTAATGTTTCATTTAATAAGTTGCAGGGGTGAAACTAAAAGAGAAAATTTGGTGTGATTTTTAATTTCAAATATTTCATTCAAAAGAAACTTATTATTTATTCTAAGAGACTTTCGGCCCTCGGTAATAAAGTAGTTATTCATTCTGCGTTTAGATTTTAAAAAAATACTTATCAGTTTTCTCAAGATTCGAAAAAAATGAATACATTTAAAACACATTGAAAATTCTGACATGCGTCAAAATTTTGCATTTCGCTCTGTTCCCCGTAAGGGGACCGTCGGCCGCGTTGAGAACTAAAAAAAAATTAAAGTCTTTAAGGGGGTGGGTTTGTACTTTAAGGGGTTGAACAAACGCAGCGAGAGGATAAACAAACGGGTAGTTGACATTCAGCCCCCCGACTTAACCCGAAGTTAAATTAGCCCGAATTGAGAAACAAAAAAATTAAAATCTCTAGGGGGTTCGTTTCGCACTTTAAGGGGTTGAACACATGCTGCGAATGGGTGGACAAACGGGTAGTTGGGATTCTGTCTACGAATTAACGTTTAAATACGCATTTAAGCGGATGAGAACTTAGCCCGAATTAAGAAATAAAAAAATAGTTACAATTAACAGGGGGGTTGTTTCGCACTTTAAGGGGTTGGACTAACGCTGCGAAGGGGTGGACAAACGGGTAGTTGTGATTCTGCACCCGAATTAACGTTTAAATACCCATTTAATAAAACGAGAAGTTAGCCCGAATAAAGAAATAAAAAAATATTTATAATTAACAGGGGAGTTGTTTCGCACTTTAAGGGGTTGGACTAACGCTGCGAAGGAGTGGACAAACGGGTAGTTGTGATTCTGCACCCGAATTAACGTTTAAATGCCCATTCAAGAAAACGTGAAGTTAGCCCGAGTAAAGAAATAAAAAAATATTTACAATTAACAGGGGGGTTGTTTCGCACTTTAAGGGGTTGGACAAACGCTGCGAACGGGTGGACAAACGGGTAGTTGTGATTCTGCACCCGAATTAACGTTTAAATGCCCATTTAAGAGAACGTGAAGCTAGCCCGAATTAAGAAATAAAAAAATAATTACAATTGACGAGGGGGTTGTTTCGCACTTTAAGGGTTTGGACAAACGCTCTGAAGGTGTGGACAAACGTGTAGTTGAGATTTTGCCCCAGAATTAACGTTTAAATACCCATTTAAGAGAACGTGAAGTTAGCCCGGATTAAGAAATAAAGAAATAATTACAATTAACAGGGGGGTTGTTTCGCAGTTTAAGGGGTTGGACAAACGCTGCGAAGGGGTGGACAAACGGGTAGTTGTGATTCTGCACCCGAATTAACGTTTAAATACCCATTTAAGAGAACGTGAAGTTAGCCCGAATTAAGAAATAAAAAAAGAATTACAATTAACAGGGGGGTTGTTTCGCACTTTAAGGGGTTGGACAAACGCTCTGGAGGTGTGGACAAACGTGTAGTTGAGATTTTGCCCCCGAATTAACGTTTAAATACCCATTTAAGAGAACGTGAAGTTAGCCCGAATTAAGAAATAAAAAAATATTTACAATTAACAGGGGGGTTGTCTCGCATTTTAAGGGGTTGGACAAACGCTGCGAAGGGGTGGACAAACGGGTAGTTGTGATTCTGCACCCGAATTAACGTTAAATGCCCATTTAAGAGAACGTGAAGTTAGCCCGAATAAAGAAATAAAAAAATATTTACAATTAACAGGGGGGTTGTTTCGCACTTTAAGGGGTTGGACAAACGCTGCGAAGGGGTGGACAAACGGATAGTTGTGATTCTGCACCCGAATTAACGTTTAAATGCCCATTTAAGAGAACGTGAAGTTAGCCCGAATAAAGAAATAAAAAAATATTTACAATTAACAGGGGGGTTGTTTCGCAGTTTAAGGGGTTGGACAAACGCTGCGAAGGGGTGGACAAACGGGTAGTTGTGATTCTGCACCCGAATTAACGTTTAAATGCCCATTTAAGAGAACGGGAAGTTAGCCCGAATAAAGAAATAAAAAAATATTTACAATTAACAGGGGGGTTGTTTCGCAGTTTAAGGGGTTGGACAAACGCTGCGAAGGGGTGGACAAACGGGTAGTTGTGATTCTGCACCCGAATTAACGTTTAAATACCCATTTAAGAGAACGTGAAGTTAGCCCGAATTAAGAAATAAAAAAATAATTACAATTGACGAGGGGGTTGTTTCGCACTTTAAGGGTTTGGACAAACGCTCTGAAGGTGTGGACAAACGTGTAGTTGAGATTTTGCCCCAGAATTAACGTTTAAATACCCATTTAAGAGAACGTGACGTTAGCCCGGATTAAGAAATAAAAACATAATTACAATTAACAGGGGGGTTGTTTCGCAGTTTAAGGGGTTGGACAAACGCTGCGAAGGGGTGGACAAACGGGTAGTTGTGATTCTGCACCCGAATTAACGTTTAAATACCCATTTAAGAGAACGTGAAGTTAGCCCGAATTAAGAAATAAAAAAAGAATTACAATTAACAGGGGGGTTGTTTCACACTTTAAGGGGTTGGACAAACGCTGCGAAGGGGTGGACAAACGGGTAGTTGTGATTCTGCACCCGAATTACCGTTTAAATGCCCATTTAAGAGAACGTGAAGTTAGCCCGAATAAAGAAATAAAAAAATATTTACAATCTCCATGGGGGTCGTTTCACACTTTAAGGGGTTGGACAAACGCTCTGAAGGTGTGGACAAACGTGTAGTTGAGATTTTGTCCCCGAATTAACGTTTAAATACCCATTTAAGAGAACGTGAAGTTAGCCCGAATTAAGAAATAAAAAAATATTTACAATCTCCATGGGGGTCGTTTCACACTTTAAGGGGTTGGACAAACGCTCTGAAGGTGTGGACAAACGTGTAGTTGAGATTTTGCCCCTGAATTAACGTTTAAATACCCATTTAAGAGAACGTGAAGTTAGCCCGAATTAAGAAATAAAAAAATAATTACAATTAACAGGGGGGTTGTTTCGCAGTTTAAGGGGTTGGACAAACGCTGCGAAGGGGTGGACAAACGGGTAGTTGTGATTCTGCACCCGAATTAACGTTTAAATACCCATTTAAGAGAACGTGAAGTTAGCCCGAATTAAGAAATAAAAAAAGAATTACAATTAACAGGGGGCTTGTTTCGCACTTTAAGGGGTTGGACAAACGCTCTGAAGGTGTGGACAAACGTGTAGTTGAGATTTTGCCCCCGAATTAACGTTTAAATCCCCATTTAAGAGAACGTGAAGTTAGCCCGAATTAAGAAATAAAAAAATATTTACAATTAACAGGGGGGTTGTCTCGCATTTTAAGGGGTTGGACAAACGCTGCGAAGGGGTGGACAAACGGGTAGTTGTGATTCTGAACCCGAATTAAGGTTTAAATACCCATTTAAGAGAACGTGAAGTTAGCCCGAATTAAGAAATAAAAAAATAATTACAATTGACGAGGGGGTTGTTTCGCACTTTAAGGGGTTGGACAAACGCTCTGAAGGTGTGGACAAACGTGTAGTTGAGATTTTGCCCCCGAATTAACGTTTAAATAACCATTTAAGAGAACGTGAAGTTAGCCCGAATAAAGAAATAAAAAAATATTTACAATCTCCATGGGGGTCGTTTCACACTTTAAGGGTTTGGACAAACGCTCTGAAGGTGTGGACAAACGTGTAGTTGAGATTTTGGCCCCGAATTAACGTTTAAATACCCATTTAAGAGAACGTGAAGTTAGCCCGAATTAAGAAATAAAAAAATAATTACAATTAACAGGGGGGTTGTTTCGCAGTTTAAGGGGTTGGACAAACACTGCGAAGGGGTGGACAAACGGGTAGTTGTGATTCTGCATCCGAATTAACGTTTAAATACCCATTTAAGAGAACGTGAAGTTAGCCCGAATTAAGAAATAAAAAAAGAATTACAATTAACAGGGGGGTTGTTTCACACTTTAAGGGGTTGGACAAACGCTGCGAAGGGGTGGACAAACGGGTAGTTGTGATTCTGCACCCGAATTACCGTTTAAATGCCCATTTAAGAGAACGTGAAGTTAGCCCGAATAAAGAAATAAAAAAATATTTACAATCTCCATGGGGGTCGTTTCACACTTTAAGGGGTTGGACAAACGCTCTGAAGGTGTGGACAAACGTGTAGTTGAGATTTTGTCCCCGAATTAACGTTTAAATACCCATTTAAGAGAACGTGAAGTTAGCCCGAATTAAGAAATAAAAAAATATTTACAATCTCCATGGGGGTCGTTTCACACTTTAAGGGGTTGGACAAACGCTCTGAAGGTGTGGACAAACGTGTAGTTGAGATTTTGCCCCTGAATTAACGTTTAAATACCCATTTAAGAGAACGTGAATTTAGCCCGAATTAAGAAATAAAAAAATAATTACAATTGACGAGGGGGTTGTTTCGCACTTTAAGGGGTTGGACAAACGCTCTGAAGGTGTGGACAAACGTGTAGTTGAGATTTTGCCCCCGAATTAACGTTTAAATACCCATTTAAGAGAACGTGAAGTTAGCCCGAATTAAGAAATAAAAAAATAATTACAATTAACAGGGGGGTTGTTTCGCAGTTTAAGGGGTTGGACAAACGCTGCGAAGGGGTGGACAAACGGGTAGTTGTGATTCTGCACCCGAATTAACGTTTAAATACCAATTTAAGAGAACGTGAAGTTAGCCCGAATTAAGAAATAAAAAAAGAATTACAATTAACAGGGGGGTTGTTTCACACTTTAAGGGTTTGGACAAACGCTGCGAAGGGGTGGACAAACGGGTAGTTGTGATTCTGCACCCGAATTACCGTTTAAATACCCATTTAAGAGAACATGAAGTTAGCCCGAATAAAGAAATAAAAAAATATTTACAATCTCCATGGGGGTCGTTTCACACTTTAAGGGGTTGGACAAACGCTGCGAAGGGGTGGACAAACGGGTAGTTGTGATTCTGCACCCGAATTAACGTTTAAATGCCCATTTAAGAGAACGTGCAGTTAGCCCGAATAAAGAAATAAAAAAATAATTACAATTAACAGGGGGGTTGTTTCGCACTTTAAGGGGTTGGACAAACGCTGCGAAGGGGTGGACAAACGGGTAGTTGTGATTCTGCACCCGAATTAACGTTTAAATGCCCATTTAAGACAACGTGAAGTTAGCCCGGATAAAGAAATAAAAAAATAATTACAGTTAACGAGGGGGTTGTTTCGCACTTTAAGGGGCAGGACAAACGCTGCGAAGGGGTGGACAAACGGGTAGTTGTGATTGTTCACCCGATTTAACTTTAAAATACACGTTTAAACGGACGTGAAGTTAGCCCGAATTAAGAAATAAAAAAATAATTACAATTAACAGGGGGGTTGTTTCGCACTTTAAGGGGTTGGACAAATGCTGCAAAGGGGTGGACAAACGCTTAGTTGTGATTCTGCACCCGAATTAACGTTTAAATGCCCATATAAGAGAACGTGAAGTTAGCCCGAATTAAGGAATAAAAAAATAATTACAATTAACAGGGGGTTGTTTCAGAGGGTGGACAAAAAAAATTATGTGGTGGACAAACATGGACAAACGATGGACAAACAATATAGCAAGAGTTTTTTTAAATTTTCGAAAATTTGTGGATTTGTGAAGTTAGCCCGAAAAAAAATTTTTGTTTATAAAAAAGAATTGATGGGTGGACTAACGAAATAAAATGGTGGACAAACGTGGACAATCAATGGACAAACGAATGGTATCAATCGCATTTTTTTTCCCGACTTTTTCGGGCTAAGTTCACGGACCTGCTTAAATAACGGGAAAAACGATGCATTTTATAAAATATACCTGTTAAGCACTTATCAAAGTACTTCAAAATACCTAACAAATGAGCTCCAGAAGAAGTTAATAGCATCAAAATTAAGTAAGTTATGATGAAACTAAGAGAACCCTTTCGAATTTTTTTAGGAAAATGTGAAAAATAAAACATACGCCATTTCCACAAAAATTAAAATTTATGGTAATCCTTACAAATATTTCTTTGTGTTAGCATAAATAATTTTTTAACAATCTTGACCAGTTTAGAATGCATATTTTTGAAAAAAGGTATAATTTAAGAAAATCAGAATTTTTAAAATTATCGGCATTTTCATTTTCTTTTGATAATAACTATAAAAATACTCAATATACGTAAAAAATGGTAAAAAACCAAATTTAAGTTTTTTCTATATCAAATATTATACCTGTTTTACCATTTCTGCAGGGTGAAAAATAACCGAGATAGAAACGTTTAAAGCTTAAATTTTGCTGCGAGAACCATGTAACCGTGGCCATTTAATCTTTGATTTTTAAAAAAGTAAGGGGTTTGAAAGATTAAATTTAACGAGTTTTAATAGCCCTTGGAATTAACTTTCAAACCGCTTTTAGGCGAAACTGATATCTTAAAAATTAACGGAGTTATTAAAAAAAAACGATAACATTTTTTGGAAAAATTTTTAAAAGATAAAAGTTTGAAACATTTTTGGAGCATAAATTTTAATGCTATTAATTTTTTAGGTATCTTATTTGATAGATATCTCTAAGTACTTTCACAAATGTTTAATAAGTTTATGTTATAAAATGCATCATTTTCCCGTAATTTAAGCATGAATACTTAGATTTGGGTACTCGCCGAAAAAAATATGCATTCAATTACCTAGAACTCACTTTTAGTTAATATTGAAAGGTTTTTTTAGCAAGGAGTTTATTTAATTTGTTATTAGCTTCAATTTTGGTAACAATAACTTTTTTGTAAAAATTTATAGTGTTTGAATTATCTATGAAAAATCGGTTAAAAACATGCATTTTTTTACGAAAAATAAAAATTTTTGATCTTTAATAACTCAAAAAGTTTTGATTTATTTTAATAACTTTATATAACAAATTTTGTTTAGAATTTGTACCCCTATCTAATTATGGGGTTATTTTTAATAAAATAATTTTCACCCCGAGAAGGGGTGGCATCCACCCCCAGGGTAAAAGCGCAAGTTGGCACCATGTTATCTTTGTTTCTTGAGATATCCTCTAACCACTCACCAATTTTCATGCAAATCGATGGAGGTTGAACGAAATCGGAGGTAATAGCTCATACAGTAGGAAAAATGAAAGAATACTCATGGACGAACATATAAAACACGCTGTATTTTCCTGTCACCGTGTCACACAAAAAATTGGCCAGCGCAAGTACATGTAATAATTATTGTTACATATACTTGCACTGGACAATTATCTTTGTGACACGGTGACAGGAAAATACAGCGTGTTTTATATGTTCGTTCATGGGTATTCTTTCATTTTTTCGACTGTATCTACCTTCAGTGACTCCACTAACCGAGTTGGCTAGGACTTCGACATTAAATTGCTTAAAAGTTTGACATGGAAATAGTACTAATCCGATCAAAACGTTCTATCACCTTTTTCGGTTCCCAACCACCATCTTTCTTTCCCCTGATGTTTTAGTTAAATTTTTTCTCTTTCTGTTTCTCATTTCACAATTTATTACCGAGATGTACAGACCCCGTAGCCTCATTCCGTCATTCGGTGTTACCTGATATAATAGAACGACTTGATAAAAACTTAATTGAAAACTTAACTCTCCAATTTAAACGTCATTCCGAATGTTCCCAGATTATCGTGATCCTAATTAATAAAAAGCTTCGTACAATTTCAAACCATTCTACACTGTCAAAATTAATGAGATTTAATCGGATTTAAAGATAATTATTCAGATATAAAAAAATATAATACCCAAGTATTTTGTGCCTGTTAAATTTGATTAAACTTTAATATTTTCTTTAATTTAAAAATATCTAAAGTAGCCATGTTTAAAAATAAACTAAACAGAATAAAAAAAGGCAAGAACCAAAACCAGATATGAACTTACTGAAGAAAGAAGAAACGAAGAAAAGTATAATACGTCACATTAATAAAAAATGTAGATAACTTAAGAATATAAACACGAAAAGTGGATAGAGAGAAAATCCTGACAAGTTGTGGTCTGAATTGAAAACAATAATTAAACAAACTGAAGGCAATCTAAAAAATACAAAACAACAGGAAAAAACCATGTACGACTGATGAAATATTAGAATAGAATAGAAATATGCTTGTCACTGAAAATTTTACAATTTTATGGACATGTCGAATCAGAAAATAAAAATAATAAAATATAATTAACTGAAATTAGATAAATCGTCAACATTACAAAAAACACGATGACCAAATTCTTTACAAGAAAATAAAGGAAGTAACTGGAAATAAAAATAATATACAGTATGGCCTAACAACAAGCATGGACGATATAATCTCCTGACAACGTTAGAAGATATAAGTGAAAATACATATTATACAGGGTGTTTCATTAATAATTGTCCATATAGTAACTGGAGAAACCTTAGCAGAAAATACGAAGATTTAACCTAAAACACTTAAATAAAATGTGGTTCCTTACTGAGTTACAGGGTGTTTTATCTAAAAATTTAAAAACTATTTTTGCTCAGCATTTTAAAACTATTCGACGTATCCTTTTCGTATTTGGCAGGAAATGTAGATACTGTACAAACTACTAAATTCTGTTAAACAAACGTTTTTGTCTATTACCAGAGGCGTACGACAGGGGATAGTGAATGGTTGACCCTTCTCAAATTCTACGCCACTGGAGGAATTACTATTTTAGTGCCATTTTTAGATTGTCCAATACTTTCTACGTAAATAATATACTTTTCATTGGTAACGATAAAGTTATTAGTTTTCGAGATATTTGAAGTTAAATATGAAACGGCACAGTTATTTTGATTAATTTATGATATGATTCATGTGATTAAAATTTAAAAATTATTTGTACCCAGTACTTTAAAACTATTTGGCGTATCCTTATCATACTTGGCAGAAAGTGTAGGCACTGTACACCCTACTAAATTCAGATAAATAAACGTTTCTAGCTACTACCAGAGGCGTACGACAGGGGATAGTGGCTGGTTGACCCTTCTCAAATTCTAAGCAACTGACGAAATTGCTATTTTAGTGTAATTTTTTGATTTTCCAATACTTTTTATGTAAATAATATACTCTTCATTCGTAACGATAAAATGATTAGTTTTCGAGATATTTGAAATTAAAAATGAAGCGACACAATACATTAATCAAAATAACCGTGTCGTTTCATTTTTAACTTCAAAGATCTCAAAAACTAATGCCTTTATCGTTACGAATGAAGAGTATATTATTTTCATAGAAAGTATTGGATAATTAAAAAATTGAACTAAAATAGCAATGCCGCCAGTGGCGTAGAATTTGGAAAGGGTCAACCATTCACTTTCCCCCGTCGTACGCCTCTGGTAATAGCCAGAAACGTTTGTTTATCGTAATTTAGTAGTTTGTACAGTACCTATACTTCCTGCCAAGTATGAAAAGGATAAGTCGAACAGTTTTAAAATGTTGAGCAAAAATAGTTATTAAATTTTTAGATAAAACACCCTGTAAGTCAGTAAGGAACCACATTTCATTTAAGTGTTTTAGGTCAAATCTTCGTATTTTGTGCTAAGGCTTCTCCAGTTACTATATGGACAATTATTAATGAAACACCCTGTATACAAAATCTATTCTACAAAATAATTTACCCATTCTATTATACCCAAATACCCACTGAAAAACATGAAAGCTGGAAAGGCACCTGGTTCCGATAACATTCACAGAAAATTGTAAAGGTCTTAGAAAATGAAAACTTAGATCACTTTGCAAAAATCTTGAATAATATGTACATAAAACTTGCAAAATTCCACAAGATTGGCTAACATAAATACGTTTATAGCCCTTCCTTAGATCTGCAACGCAACGCTAAAAAGTTACTTCTAAAAATAACTTAATTTACAAAAAGAGGATATGAGCCAGAAATATTTGGTTTCATGAGAACCCATGAGTACTTGTTTGGTTTCATTGTCTTATGCAAAAATGACGCGATAAACAAAAAGATGCATATTTATCATAAATTATGAAAATCTACACATTGGATTGGGTATCGTTATTATCATCATCATCATCATAATTATTGGCTCGACAATCCGTTGTGGATCTTGGCCTGCTATCAAAGAAGTCCAAAGAAGAAGAGAAATAACCTCTTCAATAAATGAAATAATTAACTCAATATAAGATTACTTCAAAAATAAAACCCTGTAAAATATAATAAACTGCTCGTCAAAAGTTAGGGATATAGAAAATTCTGCTGAATTTTTATAGTAGATTTTTTCGTGAACAGATTAACGGATTCCGCTATTTTTTTTATTATTTTAGACTTTTCTTTAGTATTTACACAGTTATGCAAAGGTTTACGTAAACTTTTTTTTTGTACTATACCGGGTGGAAGAAAAGAAATGTTTTCCTTATGTCAAGTTTGAGACGCCCTGTAGGGAGGACGAGGTACAAATGGGAGTATGTATCGAAATCGTATTGTAGTCTTATGTTTTGTGAACATTTTGTTTTTTAAATGTCCCTGATATCTTTAGAAATAAAAAAAATAATAGGTTTTGTAATTTAACATGTGTTTTAACCGAAACAAAAGTTTGAGACACCTTGTAGGGAGAAAAAGGCACAAAGGTGAGTTTACCTCGATATTTTGTTGTATGTAGTCTCATATTTTGTGAATATTTTATTTTTTTTTAATTTATTTGATATCTTTAATAACAAAGAAACTAGACGATATTACTCTTTAACATGTGTTTTAACTGACGACATGCGTCGCATCACACATGTGAAACAGAAAACATATTAAAGAGTAATACCGTCTAGTTTCTTTGTTATTAAAGATATCAGAGAAATTAAAAAAATAAAATATTCAAAAAATATGAGACTACAACATAATATCGGGGTATACTCACCTTTGTGCCTTTTTCTCCCTACAAGGTGTCTCAAACTTTTGTTTCGGTTAAAACGCATGTTAAATTACAAAACCGTCTATTTTTTTGTTTCTAAAGATATCAGGAACATTCAAACAACAGCATGTTTACAAAACATAAGACTACAATATGATTCTGACGTATACTCACATTTGTACCTCCTTCTCCCTACAGGGTGTCTCAAACTTAACACAAGAAAAACATATTTTTTTCTTCCGCCCGGTATAAGTACAAAAAATAAGTTTGAGTAAACCTTTGCACAACTGTGTAAATACTAAAGAAAAGGCTAAAATAAAAAAAATAGCGGAATCCGTCTGTTCGCGAAAAAATCAACTATGAAAATCAGCAGAATTTTCTATATCCCTAACTTTTGACGAGCAGTTTATAATAGGACCTACTAATAATATCTTACCACTGTGCTCTATTAAAATTATAAGGTGGACTTTAATTTTCCATACCTGAAAACAAAAAACACATATTAAAAATTTAATTAATTTACATAAGTAGCGAAAAAATTGTTATTCTGAAAAAATTCGGATAACAACTAGCAGTTAGCAAATAAAGTACTTGTGTTCGTTCCGTTATGTGGATGAATATAATTCCAAGAATACTCTCTGACAATTTCAGATTGATCCGAGCAAAATTACTGGAAATACAGCATGTTCAATATACCTTTGACTCAATTTACAGCAGCTTCGCGCCAGCGCTTGAGCGTAGTAAGAAAAATTTGTAGATTATTCCCCGATTCAAAAGCATATTCCGGTGTACATCATTTTAGAATCGTTGATTCTATGTGAACATTGAAAGTAAAAGTTGTCAAAACTTTAAACGCGTTTTTCTCAAAACTGCTTTTTTAAAGGCGGTGGAAATTGTAACTCAAAAACTATTTGACAGAACCACCTGAAATTTTGCACAGCTTTTCTTTAAACATTTCGTGAGGTAACGCTGTCGAGATATTTTTTGTTGTATGCTTATTCTTTGTTTAACAATAATAAATATGTTGATTTTCACCCTCTTTCTACAAAAAAAATTGTTAGTTGACTTGTGAGTGTTGCCAAAAACTCAAAAATCGTTAAAACTAAAAAACTCCTCAACGTTACCTCCAAAAACTCATAAGCTCATAAAGTCTTTTTGTTTTTTGTTTCACAAGACATAATCCAACGACGAGTGTGTAAAAATTTGCCACGGTTGGCTTATTTTACAATATTTTGCTCTGACATTTTTTTTGAATATTCTTTGAATTGTAGTGAATATGTTTATTTTAGTTAAAAATATAACAATTCTACCACAGTTTCAAAAAAATCACAAAAATATGCTTGAAATGTTTTTTTATTCCTTGGTATCTTTTGTTTTACTGTAAGTTATTTTGCGTTGTTAATATTAAAATCCAATGCACTGTTATTTAAAAAGAAATACAAAAACCTTTAAAATATCGAAATAAAATCGTATTTAAAAGTCAATAAAATAAAAAATAAGTATTTTTATTCTGTTTACTTGATCGACGTTTAACATTGTGAAATAAATTGTACGTATGTTGTATGTTTATTTTAGTTAAACATATAATAATTCTACCACAGTTTCAAAAAAATTCACAAAAATATGCTTGAAATGTTTTTTTATTCCTTGGTATCTTTTGTTTTACTGTAAGTTATTTTGCGTTGTTAATATTAAAATCCAATGCACTGTTATTTAAAAAGAAAATACAAAAACTTTAAAATATCGAAATAAAATCGTATTTAAAAGTCAATAAAATAAAAAATAAGTATTTTTATTCTGTTTACTTGATCGACGTTTAACATTGTGAAATAAATTGTACGTAATTTACATATTTGTGATGTTGGTTTCGTACATATTTTATGTTTTCCTGTTTACTGACTGTACTACAAATGTATAAAATCAAAACAAGTAAGTGACCTCATGAATAACAATACAGTGTAAACTAGCGGAAAAATTGAATAAGCAGAGCGGAAACATCGATTTTTATCAAACTTTATTCATTCCAGACTATGTATAGGTTGACAGATTTGAGACTAGTATCAATGCAAGAGCTTGTTTTGTCGATCATTTTAAAAGCATATTTCTGTCGTTCTGTGCGACTGTTGTTTATTTAACTTCTTGTTTAACAGATCGTCCACATGAGGGCGGTTTGCTAAGGCCTTGTTTAGATAGGGCGGTTGGTCAACGTTTGACGCCGCGGTTTACCTGAAAAACCCAACCGCCGCGGTTCGACTTGCCAAGAAACAAATGGAATCGTACATATGCAACCGATCCGTCGTCAAATCGCGGTGGTTGTAAGTTTACTAGGGGAGGAATGAGACCGCCAGTCAATGTGTACCGCACTTTAAAAAATCACAAAAATGTGCTTTAAATGTTGATTTCAAACCCTACGGCCGGGCCCTTAAGGATAGCTTTGACAAAATTTAATAAAAAAAATGTTTCATCCGGAAATCAGATGGGTGAAGGTCGACTTAGATTCGGATCTTAGACTAAGAGAAGCGAAAATAAATTTTCAGTACAATACCTCTGGTTCTGAAAACAAAAAAAATGTAATAATTATTGAATCTCCGCTACCACAAAAGTCTCCTTTATATCCGCCGCTTTTAATAGAGGCGACCTTGTTAAATCGCCAAAGGTTATAATATTATTAGTTCGCACAGCGAAATTCGTGTGAAAGACTCATTGACCCCATCTTTCCATTCTATCCCAATAAATCTTGCAAGAGATGATCTCACTCTTCTCGCCGTATTACTCTGTGCTGCGTACGTGGGAGTAGGAAAAGAAACGTGTCTTGATAATAATTATGGGAATATTGTATTGTATGTGAACGGCGATACTTAATAATACCACTTGTCATGATTATGACAGAAATAAACTTGCGAATACAAATATAAAGAAATGATTATCGTGTAATTGATGGTTACTCTATGTGATTACCTTATACCATCTGTATATTTTTTATAAAAAACTTCGAGATTTTGTGTGCGTATTTATAATAATGTTATAGGTCTGGATCCTGCGTATGAAAAAAAAGTTGATTAATAGCAAGCTGAAAATTTGTTAATAGCTTAAGGGTGTCTAGTAGGATATACTTTGATATATGGGAACACTGGAACAGGGGCAGTTTTAATTGTGGAACAGGTTAAAAATTTGAAACGGTCACACCACGAAAACGGCACATTTATTTTGTCCGATAGAACAGACTTAAACTCTCTGAACAGAGATTAAACTCTCATGCAAAAATCAGACTGCTATTTATCACCTGTCATAATTGCTGTAATTTGACATATTCTACATGTTAAGTCTGTTCTGCTGGACAAAATAAATGTGCCGTTTTCGTGGTGTGACCGTTCCAAATTTTTAACCTGTTCCACAATTAAAACTGCCCCTGTTCCAGTGTTCCCATATATCAAAGGTTATCCGACTAGACACCCTTAAGCTATTCACAAATTTTCAGCTTGCTATTAATCAACTTTTTTTCATACGCGGGATCCAGACCTATTAGTGTTTGAAATATTCCCAATTATAAGTTCCGTTTTAAGAAATTTTCTTTTTTTAAATATTTTCTTTAGAAGTAACGTCTCCATAACCACTACGAATGTTGAATATGTATCATAATTGTAATTCTGGCCCTGGAGAGAATCATTCCCTGAAGTTTCTCTACCAAGACCAAGACATTCTTCTCCTTTCTAAGTTGCGCTTACCTCCCGTGACCCGTCAAAATAGCCCGGTCAAAACAGCCTCGTCAAAAAAGCCCCGTCAAAATAGCCCGAACACAAAATAGCCTCGACAAAATAGCTCGTAAACAAAATAGCCCCGACAAAATAGATCGCACACAAAATAGCCCCGGTCAAAATAGCCCCGGCTAAAATAGCCCCTGCTAAAACAGCCTCTTATAAACAATTATGCCATTAGAGTGAAAACTTAGTCTAATCACATAATTATTTATACAAGGTGTCCAAAAACTTTTTTTAATTTAAATTATTTGACAAAAAGGAAGAATGTATTTAATTTATTTAATTTAAAATGCATTTTACTGTTGCCCGAAAACAGAAAAAAATTGATTTTCGCTTAACTTAAATGTCCAGACTTCCAAGAGGCAGGAAAGACAGGACTCGAGTTCTCTGAAAAGACAATTTTTATTTAATGTGGTTAAGTTAAGATAAACATCTGAATAGAGGATAATTACCATTTCCGAAAAAATGTATTTTTAAGGAATTATTTCATGATGAATTCTGAAAGGAGTTTTTTTTTCGGGGCTATTTTGTCGGTGCTATTTTGTCGGGGCTATTTTGTCGGCGGACTATTATTCCGCGGCTATTTTGTCTGCAGGCTATTTTGTCGGAGCTATTTTGTGTGCGGGATATTATGTCGGGGCTATTTTGTCGGAGCTTTTTTGACGGGGTACCCTTACCTGCAATATGTTCCTGCACTTCCTGCATAATCACTTGTAATAGTTCAGAGAAATAAGGAAATGTAATATTTATATCTTAGTTTAGAGAAATAAGGAAAAAAATATCCTGTTAATGACACAACCCCCTCCAGGCCGAAACCAATTTTTTTGAGTAGTATGGACATCTATAATAATAATCTATATGTTTCCTGCAGCCGATTTTGATGATATACATAGTTGATAGACATAAACAAATGAAGATCAAAAAACAAGTAAATTTTCGCTTTTTTCGTCTATTACCAAAAAGTTAAGCAATTGTGAGAGTAAGAAACTCATAAATCGTATAAAAACTTCAATACGGCGTTCGCTGAATATGTCTATCCTTATTAGTTGCTTAGAAAATTGCAAAATAAATCATAAATTTTGAGTTTTTATAAATATTCATAACTTATGTAAAAATCAACTTAGAACCTTTTTATTCCACGGAATGCTAAGACTTCTGGTGCTTAAATTATACCCTTTTCAAAGCAATCGGTCAAATAGTTTAAAAGTTATTTAATTTGTTTATCCCAAATTAATTTTTTTTGCAACATTATAAGTCAGAAAATGATGAAGTTACAGTAATACTTTGGATAGTTTATGAAAGAAGAAGATTTACACTATTAATTCAATCAAAAAAATGACGAAAAATAATTCTAAATATTGCAAAATTATTTTGCAAGAACATGTGAATTAAAAAAGGGAGGGGGGCTAACTTCGTCCCTATTTTTCCTAGGACAATTGTTTTTCTTTCTAAATGTGTATAAAAATTCAGTCTTTCTAAATATGACAAAATAATTTTTCTACGGGTAACGATTAAAAAGTAATTCTAATTGTTTATAAGTAAGCAAAAAATGGACATGTTTTTGCAAAATAATTTTACACTGTTTAAAATCACTTTTTCCATTTTTTTTTAAATTAAGTTAATAGTATAAATGTTCTTCTTTCATAAACTGTCCGAAGTATTACTGTAACCTCATAATTTTCTGACTTATAGTGCTGCAAAAAAAATTAATTTGGGATATAAAATAACTTTTAAACTATTTGACCAATTGCTTTGAAATTTAAAATACAATTTAATCACAAGAAGTCCCAGCATTCCGTGTAATAAGAAGGTTCTAAGATTTCTAATTTTTACATAAGTTATGAACATTTATAAAATCTTCAAATTTATTATTTATTTTGCAATTTTCTAAGCAACAAATAAGGATAGACATATTCAGCGAACGCCATATTGAGGTTTTTTATATGATTTATGAATTTCTTATTCTCAAATTTGTTTAGAATGCTTAACTTTTTAGTAATAAATGAAAAAAGCGAAAATTTACCGTTTTTTGATCTTCATTTTTTTATAACTATGTATATTTGTATATCATCAAAATCGGCTGCAGGAAACATATAGGTTATTAATATAGATGTTCATACTACTCAAAAAAATTTGGTTTCGTCCTGGAGGGGGATGTGTCACGAGAAAAACCTTATTTTTCTTGACTATCTGTCTGATATTTATTTCCGCGTGTAATGCTGGCCACTCACTTACGGATATCGAAGAGGCCATGGCATGCAGGCCAGGACTGAAGGCCGTTATTTGAGTAGTTAAGTTAATGAACTGCTGTTGAGACGCCACACACATGCAGTTTTGTGATCGAGCGTGCCAACGCCTTTACGAAAACTGCGTGTATGTGGTGATTTTGGCTTCAATTAACCGCCTGTCAGTCGCCCGGCCTCTTCGATATCCGTAAGTGAGTGGCCAGCATAACATGGCCCAGGTATTGTAATATTCTCATTTTAGTAGTCGATACAAATCAAAGAAACAGACAAGTACATACATGTATTTAGGTTTCATAATATCAAACAAACGAACAACGGAACAATATATAAAAAATAGACTAGGACAATCAAGAGACTGACAAAAATCGAACCCGTTACTGTGGGATAAGAACATCAGTATAAAAACAAAAAGACCAATATAATATAACACCACGACAAGAAGTAATCCTCACATGTTTATGTGAAAATTGGACAATAAATAAGAAAACCAAAAATAAAATAAGAGCAGCAGAGATGGAATTCCTAAAGAAAAGCTAAATATAGAGTAACAAGGAGAGATAGAATTAAATAACATGGATATTAAGAAAAGAATAGAAATGAACTCAGATATAATAGATTTCGTAAAACAGAAGAGATTAACTTGGTACGGACATGTCAAAAGAGCAGACCAAAAACGTTGGATAAACAAAATAACAGAGTGGAGCCCGATAGGAAGAAGGAAAAGAGGCAGACCCCAAAGATCCCACAGTGATTATAAGTGTGGACGAAGCAATGGAAAGAAGAAATCTGCAGGAAGGAGGCTGGAAAACGGGAAGGACTGGAGAGAACGGTTGAGTAAAGGAATACAGTAGAAACTATGGAAGTCACTAGTATATAGGGTGAGGCAGATAACTGGCCTATTAGAAATATCTCGAGAACTAAAGGCACCAGAATCATGAAAATTGGAATAAAGGGGTTTTGAAGGATGATCTATTAAATGAAAATATTTTCATCTCTTTGCAACTTCCGGTTATACCGGAAGTTGCTTATAACTTCGTTTTTTTAAATGGGACACCCTGTATATTTTCACATTTTTGGATTCTCTTCGATGTCTTCTTTCTTAAAATATAAGGTTTTGTAATATTATACAGGGTATTTTAAAAGATAATTACGTTTTTTTATTAAGTTCGTAGCAACATTCACACCCTGTACAATTGTAGTAGTTTGACATCTAAAACTCTACTTAAGTTCAAATGATTTTTAATATACTCTACTATTGTCAAGAATCATTAGTATGTCTAAATTTTTAATTTTAGTATACAGGGTTGGTCGAAACTCGGAATGAGTATTTTCTGAGTTTTCTTAAATGGAACACCCTGTATTTTTGTATTGTAGTGAAATGATATTTTATAGTATTTTTTTATTTCTTAAGCATTCCCTATACCTAACTGCTTTAATTTGTGAGTTATTGGTGATTCAATCTAAACATTAATTGCAACAAAAAATACGTAAAATTTTATTAAGTTGGCCGTGAAAATACTCAATCTCAAACAATTTTTCAGAAATAAATACATATTAGTCCAGACTGGTCCTTAAAATTACCAATAATGGTTTAGCTATCGAAATACCTACTTAGTTAAGATTGTTGGTGCGATTAACAATTAAGCACAAATTAAAGCAGTTAGGTATAGGGAATGCTTAAGAAATAAAAAAGTACCATAAAATATCATTTCATTACAATACTAAAATACAGGGTGTTCCATTTAAGAAAACTCAGAAAATACTCATTCCGAGTTTCGACCAACCCTGTATACTAAAATTAAAAATTTAGCTGTACTAATGATTCTTAACAATAGTAGAGTATATTAAAAATCATTTGAACGTAAGCAGAGTTTTAGCTGTCAAACTACTAAAATTCTACAGGGTGTTAATTTTGCTACGAAATTAATAAAAAAAACGTAATTATCTTTTAAAATACCCTGTATAATATTACAAAACCTCATATTTTAAGAAAGAAGGCATCGAAGAGAATCCAAAAATGTAAAAATGTACAGGGTGTCCCATTTAAAAAAACGAAGTTATAAGCAACTTCCGGTATAACCGGAAGTTGCAAAGAGATGAAAATATTTTCATTTAATAGATCATCCTTCAAAACCCCTTTATTCCAATTTTCATGATTCTGGTGCCTTTAGTTCTCGAGATATTTCTAATAGGTCAGTTATGTGCCTCACCCTGTATATTACTAATCTTTTCTGGTTGTTCATATTACCCAGTACCGCTTGGAGAGTTATTTTGTCTCTCCATGAGATTTTGTAACGACGAAATTCACCCTGTAGGAATAATATAAATAGAATTGACAAGAATTTGAAATACACAATTTGAAGAACATGTCCTCGGTTGCTCAGTGCGAAAGAGATATGGGATGGATCTTAACGAGGTGTTATTATTATTCTCTTATTAGCTTAGAAATAGAAAAAAAGTAGAAAGATCAAACCAATAATCAAATAAAAAGAAATAGAATATAAATAGAATGGGCGCCACTGGTTTCCTTATGGGAACCAAACATATTATACAAAAATAGAAACATTAAAGAAAAGATAGCTCAAATCAAAAATTAACATAAACATAGTTCCAAACCCATAGTTCCTTATGGGAATCAAACATATACAAAAATAGAAACATTAAAGAAAAGATAGCTCAAATCAAAAATTAACATAAACATAGTTAATACAAAATATATAAAATACTTTTAAATGAATGCCAATCAGTGTAAATATGGCGTGACTTACCTTATCTACTCTTTACTCAGCAAATTCTTTGTTGTACTTAAGGGGATGGGTACGTATTTTCGGCTGCAATGCTATTCAAATGTGGATTCATTTTTTTCGAATCCTGAGAAAACTACATAAGTATTTTTGAAAAATTTAAACGCAGAATTTTAATTAAAATGAATTTTAATTTTTAATTTCAAATATCTCATTCAAAATATTTTTTTTTATTTATTCTAAGGGACTTTCGGCCCTCGGTAATAATTTCGTCTTTCATTCTGCGTTTAAATTTTTCAAAAATATTTATTGTTTTTTTCAGAATTCCAAAAAAATGAACACAATGTCCGTGATAATATTTTCCAAATCTATCTTTGTCTTACAACGCACTCAATCGAATAGAATATTGTCAGTGGCAATTTTAAATATTTGACATGGCATCGGGAATATTTTGAGTTGCTGATTAAATAATATTGATATATGTATAGTGTATTTGCTAAATAATTGATTTAAGACGTAAACTTAATAAAAAGTTATTTATTGTGTATTATTTGTGGAAGATCCAATAGTCCGTTCTTTAACGGTAAAATATTGCAAAACCTCTAAATTTTAAAGAACCGCTTGGATTGACATGAAATTTGCCATACACATAGCTAACAAGTCAAAGAAAAATAGTGATATTGTGCCGATGTGTGCTTTTGCCCTAGGAGTGAGTTTCACCCCCTTTTGTGGGTGAAAAATATATGTTTAAAATAAGTCCGGAAATAAATAAAATGATTAATTCTAAGCAACTTTTGTTCTATAAAGTTTTTTCAGCAAATTAATATTTTTCGAGTTATTTGCGAGTGAATATGTTAATTTTTCTACAAAATAACCATGTTTTCAGACGGTCAAAAAAAATTCTTATCAAAAATATAGCACGTAAAAAAGCGAAGAATATGGTGTATATATTAGGTCACTATACCTAGTAGAAGCAGAGTTATAGCTAATGAAAAATAGGTTCATATTCGTCAAATTCCAAATCGAATATTTTAACGTGCCATAACCAAAAAACGAAACACTTTTTTGGGGAAAACTCATTTTAATTTTTTTAAAGTGTTTAAAAAGTGCTTACTTTTGTTTTTAAAAAAAATTTTAGCATCAAAAGTAAACAAGTTACGCTCAAAATAAAGTTGGTCCCTTTTTTGGTAAGAAATCGGGAAAACCACCCACCTAATTAACATTTCAAATTAACTTAATTGTTACCAATTTACAAGTTTTTTACTCGTGTATGTATTGTTTATATGATCTGTAAGTTTCATCGGTTCAAAGTCCTTATTCTTGAAAGAGCTGTAGTTAAAAGGGCTTGAACGAGTCACTTATCACGAGTGTATGCAAATTTAGAATCACCGAATCTTAACCAATTTTTGTCTTACAGAAAAACAAAAAAATTGAAAATATTCAGAAAAGTAAAGGCGACTTTCTTATTGTTTAAGATTTTTGGTATCTCTAACAATTTTGAAGTTATTTTGAAAAAAAAACGCATTTTTTTAAACTGAAGTTTTTAAAAATTTGACTTTAAAACAATTTTTTTTCAAAAATAAGCACTTTCATTCGATGTAACTTACAGATAATATAAACACAACATAAGTAAAGTAACTTGTGAAGCGGTAACGATTAATTTCATTTAACCCGGCACCTGCCACGTGGCTTTGCAAGGCGCCAACTGCCACGTGGGGTGCTCACAGCACCCCTTAACAATTTTCTGTGATCTACTTGTTTAAAAAACAAAATAATGTGTTTAGTAACACAACAATATAAATAAACATGTTTTATTAACTTATTAGCCACTAATATGTTATAAAAGTTGAAAAATAAAATGAAAAAGGTGTTATACGCAAATTAGCAAGTATTTACCAAGCCATAATAAATGAAGTCAAGTAAAATATTTGATAAGAATGTGTTATGGGGTGCTGGTAGCACCCCACGTGGCAGGTGGCGGGTTAAGTTGCTAATTGGGGGGTGATCTTCCTGATTTTTTTCCAGTATGATACTTTTCTATTCGTTCATATCTTACATATAAATTGATATGTCTCTTTGCTTTTTCAAATTGTTTGCTTCTACTATTTTTTCTAGTTATCTCTGTAGGTCGTCGGTATTTTCTGAAATGAGTGCGGTGTTATCAGCGTATCGGACATTATAAATGAGTCATGGTCATGGTAGACCGGTCATGGAGACTAAATCATCCAAAACATAATTCACTAGGATGGGTGAAATCGAGGAACCCATTGGTGTCCCAAAAATTTGTAAATAAAATTTATCGTTGAAGACCAAAAAATTAGTGTCAAATACTAGTTGGAGCAATTCTGCAAACACTTCCCAGGAAACTGGAGAATTAGGTTGGATAATATTCCAATGATTTCTTAGTGAAGCAAGGACACTGGCCAAGGGAAGGGACAATTAGACCTTCTAAGACAGGTACATTATCACTCCTATCATACGGTCTATGCGCATAAAGGACTAGACCCGTCATAATAGAATTCGACTTGATTCCGCAAGATGGTAAACTGGGAATGACTTCAATTCTCACGTAAGGATCACTCTTTCGCCGATCGAACCTCGAACCATTTAATTCAGCCCATTGAAAAAAAGTTAACAGACGAAATTCGGTCTGCGATAAACCTTGGATGTTTATTATATTTCCTCTCACGGTTCTTATTGTAAACAAATACCCAAAAGTATAGAATAGAAATATGCTTTATTGCCATTAAAATTTTACAATTTTATCGACAAAGCTTATAAATAGTCAAAAAAACAAAACAGTAACAATCCAATTTACTAAAATTACATAAATCGTCAATATATTTAAATAATAATAATAATAATGAAGTTAAAACAGAAATAATCAATTGCAAAAATTTAAATAAATTGCAAATGCGTGTACCTAATAATTAATAAAAAAGGTTTAAAAGTTAAAAAAGTTAAGCTGCTGCATATGACACCCAAATATAGATAAAAAATAATAAAAATACTACTTGTGCAAAGGGTACTGTAATTTCTTAGTTATTTACTAAAAAAATCTTCTACTGAATAATATGGTCTTTCAGACAGGTAGGCTTTTGTCAGTTTACGGAATTTGTGGAAAGATGGTGCAGATTTTAGTTGTAGGAGGAGATGGTTGTACATTTTTTTTGCGGAATATAATATCGATTTCTTTACTAACTCCGAGGACGGGGTCGGCAAATAGACGTCAAACGTAGAATTTCTCGTGAAGTAGTCATGATTAGGTCTTGGTGGAAAGACATGTAGATGTTTACGAATTAAGCAAACAGTTTCTAAAATATACAAAGATGGAAGGGTGAAAATGAAATAACTTCTGCAATGTTGTTCTTCTGAGGCCAAACAGATATCTTATTGCTCTTTTTTGTAATTTGAAAATAACATCGAATTGGGCAGCTGTACCAGAACCCCAAAAAGGAAGACCATAACGAAGATGTGACTCGAACAAAGAAAAATATGTTATTTTGGAAGATGCTAAATTGAGTTCATTCGAAACAGATCTTATAGCATAGCAAGCTGAAGAGAGTTTCTTCCGTAACAAATCGATATGGAGGGACCATTTAAGGTTGCTGTCTAAAAAAATACCAAGAAATTTTACAGAATCAATGGTACTGATCTGGCTGTTATTAAGAGGTAAGGGTTGAAGAGCTCCTTTAAGACTATGCTACTGTTTTATCTACGTTAAACGAGAGTAAATTTTAGTCAGACCATGTTTTTATTGTAAGTAGATCAGAAGTTATAGTAGCATGAAGAGTTGCAATATTTGAGTTGCTCCAAGTGATACTGGTATCAGCAAAAAGAAAGATTTTTCCATCGATTTTTAAATTAGTGATGTCATTAATAAAGATAAGGAAAAGTAGAGGACCCAATACTGAACCTTGAGGTACCCCACATACAATGTTTTTGAGACTAGAATCTGTATCATTTGCTCTAACCAGTTGTTTCCTATCATCCAAGTAAGATTGGAACCAATCTAAAGAAATGCCTCGAATTCCGTAGAAATTTAGTTTTTTTATCAAAATGTTGTGATTTACACAATCAAAAGCTTTGGCGTAGTCACAAAAAACGGTGGCAGTGTGAAGATTATTGTTCAGTGCTTGATAAACCTCATGTAGTACAGAAAACATGGCATCAGTGGTGCATTTATTATTTAAAAAGCCGAACTGATTTTGTGATAAAATGTTGTTTTCAACTAGAAAGGACATAAGTCGGGCTTTTATGAGTCTCTCAATAATTTTGGAGAGTACCGGTAGTAGTGCAATAGGTCTATAATTGCAGGTATTAGATATTTCACCACCCTTATGAAGAGGAATAATGATGCCTGTCTTCAGGCACTCTGGAAATTTACCTTTCTCAAAAGAATCATTAATTAGCGAGATGAGGACTTCTAACACATTTTCTGGAAGATTAGAAAAAATTTTTATTGATAGACCATCAGTACTACAGGAGCTACAAGTAAGCCTAATACTGGTAGGTTCGTCAAAATAAACAGGCTGCGGTGGCTAGACTACTTAGAGAAAATTAATGAGATGGAGCCTTCTAAACACATTTATAACTAAAGACCGTAAGGAGTAAGAAGAAGAGGCAGGCTTAGAGCAAGATTTAAGGATCAGGTGGAATTCGAGTTATGAGTGTTAAGAATACGAAATTGAAGAACTAAGACGAAGGACGGGAAAGAGTGGAAGCTGATTCTAGAACAGGCCAAGATCTATTATAAGTTGTAGAGCCAAAGATGATTAATGATGAGGGATGTACGTTGCAGTTCCAGTGTAGCATAAAAACGTAGTGGAGCTCGTTTTTGTCTTTTTTGGGTTTTGAATCAACAAATCCATGCCCGTTGATCTATCTCCATCAATACAACTTTCCAGCGATAAAGTAATTTATGTTTATGGTTTTCATCGATTTATCATTGTTTATACTGTTTACAGGATTTTTTGTTTCCGAAAGATAACTCATGAGTCACTGCATACATAATATATTATGATAATCACGATCAAACGTACCGGTATCTTAAAATTTTCCCGGAAAACCACTCTCTGTCGAAATAGTTACGATACCAAATTTATTTTGGCATTTGGTTAATAAAATCAGGAGATAATCATTATTCATTACACATACTGTTGATTAGATAACGTCATACAAATTAATGTATCAAAAAACAAAATAGTAGAAAAACTTGATAAGATTTTTTTCATAAAGTCTGCCATATGACGTATTTGTGTCAAAATTGTTTACCTTTTTTTTTGGAACTGTTTGTTACTGGTTTATGGTGATAACGACAAACACAAAGAAATGATTATGATCACGTAGGCACTTTTTTTGATACAACGGACAATTACCAGAAATATTATGGAACAATACTAACTTTCATTCTATTGCTTTTTTTACTTGGATCTTATTACTTATAGTCCAGGGCGGATCTGTTTTGAGATGGACCGACGTTGAGAGGTGACTCTAATTTTTTTGCAGAAATAAAAGTTGCGTAATTAAATTTCCTACAATATAAGATTGGGACTTCGGTCAACTTTGGCGAAGTAACTTCGCCGAGAATGTGGAGCCGGTTTCAGATAAGGTAAGTTAAGTATGTACATGCAAAATAGTAGTCCTGTCGCCAGGGGGGGTACAATGGCCTCGTTAATTCAGATGGACTTACCCAAGTTTTTTTTATGTATTTTGACCCGTAGAACACGAATTTTTTGGGTAACAGTTGATCCGGATGTCGATAAGATTGTTATAGACCAAGAACTTGAGGAATCAAATAACAGCGATTTTTGGCAAAACAAAACAATATTTTGTATTTTTTGGGTCATTTTAAGCAAAAAATATTTCTACAAGTTTTTTAGTAGGATGCACAGTTTTCGAGATAAACGCGGTTGAACTTTCAAAAAATCGAAAAACTGCAATTTTTAAACCCGAATAACTTTTGATTAAAAAATAAAATAGCAATTCTGCTTAGCACCTTTGAAAGTTCAAGTCAAATTATGTCGGTTTTGATTATTTGCATTGCTAAAAATTTATTGTGTTATTGTTAAACAAAGCTACAAACAACTAGTGCGTGAGTGATGTTTCTATGATTTCTCATTTAAAATCGAACGAGTAGGTAGAATAGGTACTAGTGCAATCAAGACTATTTCTACGTTACATGCGTTAAAACGCATGTAAAAGCACGGGAAACCCTACGTGTTTATACCTTTGTTAAACAATAAAAAAATAAATTTTTACCAATGCAAATAATCAAAACCGATATAATTTGACTTAAACTTTCAAATGCGGTAAGCAGACTTGCTATTTTATTTTTTAATCAAAAGTTATTCGGGTTCAAAAATTGCAATTTTTCGATTTTTTTAAAGTTCAACCGCGTTTATCTCGAAAACTGTGCATCCTACGAAAAAACTTGTAGAAATATTTTTTACTTAAAATGGCCCAAAAAATACAAAATATTGTTTTGTTTTGCCAAAAATCGCTGTTATTTGATTCCTCAAGTTCTTGGTCTATAACAATCTTATCGACATCCGGATCAACTGTTACCCAAAAAATTCGTGTTCTATGGGTCAAAATACATAAAAAAAACTTGAGTAAGTCCATCTGAATTAACGAGGCCGTTGTACCCCCCCTGGCGACAGGACTATAGTGTATATTTAAAAAATCTGACGATTTGAACGGGGCCTAAGAAAATGGTCGAGTCACAAAGTTTCACAAAAAAAGCGAATATTGCGTGAAATGAACGTCAGATCGAAAAACTAAAAAATACGTTTTCGATATTTTTCAAAAGTCTATCGAATGATACCAAAAACGAACCCCCACAGAAAGGGGTAAGGGGTAAATTACCAATTTTAAATACGAACCCTGCGATATTTCGCGAAATGAACATCAAATCGAAAAACTCCAAAATACACGTATTCAATATTTTTGAAAAATCTATCGAATGGCACCAAACACGAGCCCCCACGGAGGTGGGGTGGGGGATTTAATTTAAAATCTTAAATAGGAGCTCCCAATTTTTATTGCAGATTTGGATTCTTTACGTAAAAATAAGCAACTTTAATTTGACACATTTTTTCGAATTATGGATAGATAACGCTTATACCTAATCGGAAAAAAACGATTATTTCAAATTAAAAATTAAATTAAAAAATGAAAAGTCCCCCACTTTATGGAAAACTTAACTTAACATGTTTCTGGTTTTAGCACATACTCTTCACAATCCACACACAGGTCCTCATAACGCCCGAGTAACTGCAAATTTGGCATACTTTCCTCTCCTACTATGAGGATTTATTGATGAAAAACATGGATAGTTGTTAACGCACATAACTTTTTTATTATCCCATATAAGTGAATGAATCAAAAAGGAACATATTAAGAAAGCCTAAGTCTACAATCAAGTTTTAATTTTAATATTTTACATATGCTATAATATTCCACAGGTTGTTCCAAACTTTAAGAAAAAAACACAGTATGATTGGTACACCCGGTATAAAATGATATTTACCTGTCTAGCAACAATATTATTATTTACAACGATATTCTTAAATAATAAGGCTATGACATACTTGAAGAATCACTCAAATCGGACCACTGGTTTAGGAAATTCGAGACATCAAACATGTCCCATTTTTAAGGTGTTCGGCTAATTTTGCCGGTGTGTGTATCAACGGACGGGGTCGAGTTCGCTCCCAATGGTAAGAATTTTACCTGAACTAAAAAAGGTAGAGTCCGAATTGGCTCCCATAGACAAAATTTATTTTACCTAAACATGTCGAAAATATCACCCAGCGTTGTCACTTCTTTCAAATTTTCTCTTTTTGTTAGAAACAGGTACCTTCCTAGAAATATCTATGGGAAAGGAGGAAGACCTAACCCTTCGGTCCTAACTTAACTTTCGGGTATTAGAGTGTAGAGCGCAAACCAGCCGATTTTAGGTAAGAGCGCAAAACGGTCGAGCGCATACCGGCCGACACCGATAATTTGTGTTAAAATTGCCACATATGCCAATGTTGAACTAAAACAAACTCTAAAAGTATTTGTCTAAAAGTATAATTTTCCTATAAAAAGTCTATATCACTATGTAAATTTCCTAAGCAGTATAAATATTACACGATTTGGCAACAATGTCTAATGTTTCCGCGATTATATGAGAGCCTACCCGCATTCATGCGGGAGCCAATTCGTACCCTTCTAAAATATACCTGAACGAAGCGGAGCGAACTCGACTTCACCCGTATCAACGCCGTAACCAGGATGATCCTAAGGTGGGTTACAACTACTGGAGGGTATGACATTAAGGGGGGTGTTAAGCGTATAGAGCTTAATGTACATCCCAATGGGGGGTGGGGTTATAACCCCAAACCCCCTGGTTACACCACTAAATAATATTAAAATTTTAATAAATTTTTTTATTGATATATACTTTACTGCGATTAGGGATATATAAAAATTTTTCTCCTACTTATTAAATACATGTGTTGAATATAATATCAAGCCTCGAAGCTTATACGATATACCAAACCTCAAATAAAATAATTGGCAGAGAGTGCAGTGTTGGCGCCTACTTAAATTCGTTCCCAAAAATAAACCGTGTAAATATTATAAAAATATAAATTAAATGAGAGAAACAAGTTTTGAACGACGGCGGCAAAGCGTTTGTTTAGTCAATTTTAAAAACAATACATTACGCAAACAAGATCTTAAATTAAGGATGGGAATCTTAATGGATTTGCTATTTTTTATTTTTCAGAGGTGATTGCCCTAACAACCTATATTTGTTATCAACATTTTTTCTTTTGAGTAGATTAATTATTTATTACAAAAAAATTACAAAAATGTTGACAAAATAATTCCCGTTCATGATTTGATAACGAGTTATTTAAACTAAAATCATAAATGACAGTTCAATCGAGCAGTTCACAATAGTTTTGGCCCCTATTCATGTGCAGAATACATGCGGCATGCGGGAAAAATACCCCAAGACTGGCTAGACTCAATATTCATCCCACTACCAAAAAAAGCCAAACCCGCAACACTACAACGAGTTCCGTCTGATAAGCCTTATGCCGGATTTATACTCAACCATTGCCATTGCTGCCTAAGACCTAAAAAGAGATAGGAAGACGAAGTCGATGAGGATGCCAGGAACTTCCTGGAAACGCGTTCATGGAAAAGAACAGCGGTAAATCGAAATGATTGGAGAAGCTTATTGAAGGAGGCCAAGGCTCGATTTGGGCTGTAGTGCCATTGGATGGATGGATTGTCACTGCTGCTGACGCTGTTGTCGGAAATATTGCCCGAAATACGATATCGACGCGAGTGAGGTGTAGTGATGTTGATTATAGTTACTTTCAAGTATTCGTTACAACTCGTTACTTTTGTATAAAGTAACCATTTACATTATCCGTTACTTTGATTACTATGATTACTTTTATTACTTTTGTATTTGAGTACCGGCAATCATATCGAAAATCGTATTTCTCAGTAGGTAGGTTGTAGGTACAAAAGTCGTTACTCGCTCTGATACGATTGGTACGAAGTAACGAAGTAATCAGAGTAATCGAAGTAATCAAAGTAGATACAATAGTCGTTACTCGCTCTAATACGATTGGTATGAAGTAACGAAGTAATCAAAGTACATACAATAGTCGTTACTCGCTCTGATACGATTGGTACGAAGTAATCAGAGTAATCAAAGTAACGATTTGGCTCTCTGTATAATTGTTACTTTTGGTATTCGTAAGTAACGAGTGCTTTGTAACGAATAGTTACTTCTTCAACATCACTATTGAGGTGTTCACATCAGTTCCTCGCCAATGTCCTCACAACTCATTTACCGAACGACTCTCAAGAATGGAATGTGACGACAGCATCGTCTTGCTCACTTACTCACTTGCCGCTTTGCCGGCAGGCAAGTGAGAGAGAGAGAGGGAGTAGTTGAATGTGAATACTCACTCACGCTCGCGCTGCCAGTCCTTTGACTTCCATCTCGAAAAACGACATTTTGGGGAGCGCCGTGCAATGGTAGTAGCATTAGCAGCGGCAGCGCGAGTGAGCTATTTACACATTCACGCTGCCCACTTCCCTGTCCAATAGGACCGAGTATAAATATGGCATTATGAGTCATGCAGTAAAATCCTATTAAAAGTCGTATACGTATAATCGAATCTATAGAAAGTGCGAAACGCTCATCGGAGACGATCAGTTTGGATTCAAAGCCGGCATGGGAACGAGAGAAGCCCTCTTCAGTTTACTAGTTCTCGCCCAAAAATGCTACGACCAACAGGAAGACATACTTATTTATATGCTTTGTAGACTTCGAAAAAGCATTTGATAGAGTAAGACACGACCTACTATTAGAACGTTTGCAAGAAGTCAGTTTAGAAGGAAAATACATAAAATTACTAAAAAACTTGTACTGGAACTAAAACGCCAGAGTTAAGATCGAAGGTTCCACATCCGCAGAAGTAGAAATTGGGAGGGGAGTTAAACAAGGGTGTGTTCTTTCACCCCTACTGTTTAATCTTTACTTCGAGTATCTATTTAAAGAGGCACTGGAGGATTCCAAGGATGACATCCGCAGAAGTAGAAATTGGGAGGGGAGTTAAACAAGTATGTGTTCTGTCACCCCTACTGTTTAATCTTTACTCCGAGTATTTATTTAAAGGGGCACTGGAGGATTCCAAGGATGGAGTCAATGTGAATCGCGTAAATATCAACAGCATCAGATCCGCTGATGATACGGTGTTGATTGCGGATTCCGACTTAAGTGTACAACGACTCATCGATAAGACCAACTCGACCTGTGACCTGTGAGCAATTTGGTATGAAAATAAACATTAAAAAAACGAAAGTGATGTCAATCCGGAAATACCAAAACGTACCTCAACCCTGCACAATAAATGGGCACATTTTAGAACAGGTCAATAGATTTAAGGACCTGGGATGATGGATAGATAGCAGCCTAAATCCTGATCTAGAAATAAGATCGAGAATAGAACAAACCAGAAAAAAAAATAAAAAAACTGCTTTGTGATTCTCGAATAAAATTCGAAATTCGACTACGTTTATCAAAATTCTGTCTGGTCGACTTTTTCTCTATGCAGTTGAGACAAGGACTCTTAAAATATCAACCGAAAATAAATTAGAGACCTTTGAAATGTGGATCTACTGGAGATTCCTCAAAATTTCATGGACATCGCATACCTCAAACGAAGGAGTTGCTGCATAGAATAGGCAAGGACAGACAACTTTTCAATACAGTTCAATATTACTACTCGGGGGTTTTTAATGAGTTCAATATTACTACCCGGGGTTTTTGGGTCTCCGAGGCACCTGGTGCCCAGGACGGGCTTCGTTTCTTGGAGTTTTGTGGAAATTCGATATAAAATCAGTGCATACTACTACTCCGGAGGTTTATGGGATTGCTGAACACGAATATTATATTGGCGATGGTCTTTGAGGCACCTGGTGTCCAGAAGAATTATAGTCTCTTGGATTTTTGTCAAAATTCAATATAAAATCAGTGCAAAGTGGTTACACGGGGTTTTTTGGTATTGCTGAACATGAATATCAGGTCGGCGATAGTCTCTGAGGCACCTGGTGCTCAGAACCTATGGGAGTGCATATAGATTTTCAATTCGGAAAAAATCAAACAAGATAGAACTTTTTGTAATTTCATTAAAAATGTTTAATAAACAACATATCAAAAAGTTCTACTCGATAAGTGGGTGCTTCATTTTTTATTAAACAAATGAACTACGAAATTAGATGTTTTTTTAAATAACTCCGAAAATATAAACTTTAGAAAAAAACTGACTTGACCATTGAAAAATTCAGAAAATTTTACAAAAACAACCTTATATAAAGAATTTTTTAAAATTAAATCTGTATCTTCTATAATTTTTTATTTATATCGCTAAAGTCACGCTTCTCACAAACATTGGCGCACTGTAAAGTAGCGTACGGCGAAGTGCATGGTTGAGTTATTTTAATGTAATTCTTTAACTAATGGATCAATTGAAATTTTACAAATTGAACATGAAAGAAGAATAATTAAGCTATCTTATGGTTATAATAGAAAGAAATAAAATGTATGGTCATAAGTACGGTGTGGGCGGAAAGTGAGCCTTATATGAATTTTGTTTAAAAATTATTTAAAAATGTGTAACTAATACAACTGTTCTTATAAAACTCTCAATTTTGCACAACTTACCTTTCAAGCATCTTACTAAATGATGTTTCATTCAAAAAAAATCTCAAAAATTTAGTTAAAATGATATGAGGTCTCAAAAAATGTAATTTTTGAAATCTTCGTAGATTTATAGAATTACCACCACTTTAAGACGGTATTACTCAAGTTTGAAGAGATCTATTACAGTTTTATAAGTACTTTTTTAAAGCTTAGGATGTAATCTTCAAAATGCACTAAATTATTTTACTTTAGAAATGAAATAAACTATTTCTTTTTGAGAAAATTAAGAAAGATAACAAAAATGTAATACAAAAATCGAAAATTACCAGCTAAAAAAAATGTTTATACAAAGTGATCAAAACTTTTTTCTGTAAAACTTACCTAAAATACATTTAATAATAAGCTTCAACAATAATAAATGTTCAGTAAAAAAATTTTTTTTAGCTCTTATACAGTAACTTGGTAAGTCTGCGTAACTTGTAACCTATTGATAACTTTTTTTATCAGTTCTACGAAAAAAAGTTATTCTTTATAAAATACTCTGCATCGTATATAATCTAAGATGCAATCATCAAATATCAAATTTAATTAATTTTATACGCGGTATGTCAAAAAATATTAATTTCACTCAAGAGTAAAGGACCTTTACATTTTACAATATCGAAAAGTGTTATTAAGAAAAGTTGTTTGGAATTAAAAAATTTGTTTTAGTGTTCAATTACATCCTTCTAATTAAAATATTGTGAATAATAAAGGCACTTAACTCTTAAGAAAGATTCATATTTTTTACATACCTCGTATAAAATGTTTGATATCTGATGGTTGAGTTTTAGATTTTTGACTATCCAGAGCATTTTATGAAGAATAACTTTGTCTCGTAAAAGTGATAATAAAATAGTTATCATAATTGTAATACAATGATGATGAGTATCCGTAATTTGAGAAAAAATTAAATTTTTTTTTTCAATTAGAATGATGTAATTGTATAATTTAAACAGTTTTTAATTTCAAACAACTTTTCATAACATCATTTTTTTGATATTCTGGAATATAAAGGTACTTTACTCTTACTTGACGTAATTCATATTTTTGACAAACTAGTATAAAATTGATAAAATTTGATATCTGATGGTTAAGTTTTAGATTTTTGACTATCCAGAACATTTTATGAATATTTTATGAACATTTATGAACATTTTTTAAGAATAACTTTTTTTCGTAAAATTGATAATAAAAAAGTTTTCCATGTGGTTCCTAGCTACGCATACATACTGTATAAGAGCTTCTTAAGAATTTTCAAATTGCAATGCCATATTCGGATTCAGCATAATCAAAAACAAAATAGAAACATATTTGATCAAAGTAAAATGATGAATTTAACGACATTTTTAAAATTATTTATACGAGTACAAAACAATTGTTATTGTTTAAACAATTAATAAAAAATTAGCGGCTAAATCTACGAGAAGAACTTTTTACTTTAACAAGTATATAAACTAACAAAAAAAGTTTTAGAAAAATATAAGCTTGTTTGAATTTTTCCGAAACAATGCATGTTTTCGTTCTAATTGCACTCCCCTACTACTGTTTTTGAATAAAATTTCCATAAAATTTTAGGAGACCAGTCTCTCCCTGGCCACTAGGTACCTCGGAGACTATCGCCTTCATAATATTCGTATTCAGCGACCCCAAAAACCACCAAGTAGTGATATTAAACTCATATCCGTCAATTATTTCCGAATTACTTTATTATGTTCATTACTTCCAAATGAACTTTGGTTGGAAAATGCATTTTCCTTGTTCAATAATGCCATTTTCCACTGGTCATCATCACTTTAGTTCACAAAGTTTCTAAAGGCTCTTGCGAATCGAATGCAATAAGTTTCATTGAGATGTATCTAACTGCAAAAATTTGGTGAGTTTATTGCTTCTTTGGCTCGCCTGTTATTGATTTGTTGCTCTTCCCACTGCACATTATGTATTTTCCATAGCCAATGTATCCCTTCTTCCCCCATATATTTTACCATTTCGGAATCCATGTTAATAGAGGGATATCGCAAAGGCTAACGTTAATACCGTGTCAAGACGTTAATAAGGGATAACGTTCTATTTCAACATAGGCATCAAGAGAGTTATCGCAGATGGTCTGGGTCGGGGTTTAACGTTATTATTATGACAACCGACGTTTGGGAGTAAATGTAACCTAGAAATTAATGTTGAGGAATACTATAAATGTTTTTTATTGAAAAATGAATTTGGATTCTGAGCAGGTTGACTTGCATTTTAATTTTAATGATTTAACCAACAATAAATATAAATAATCAGTATAAAAATAATATAAAATATCTGAATAACTAATATCCTAACCACAAAAAGTAGTCTATTGTAGACAAAATAAGAACACACGTTTTTCTTTACACAGGAAACACGATGATTCACAGTTTTTACTTTATAAAATATGTATTCCATAAATTATTTTTATGTTTCATCTCAAATGTCAAATTAGCGTTAACGTTATTACCGTCCCTTATTTTGACCTAAATAGCGGGACACGTTATACGGTATTAGCGTAACATTCAATCTGCGCTTGCGTACATGTCAAAATAGCGTATTCCGCTATTAGCGTGCGATAAAAATGCCTTTGCGATATCTCTCTATTACCTTGTCATTTTTAAACGCATTCTAACTCCTGCACCTAGTAATAATCTTTAAAATTAAAAGTAATTTTCCACAATTGAAAAGAATAACATCTTACTCGGACGTTATTATTAGACGTAGAAGTTTGGCCTAACATCAAATAGACACAACGTTAGTGCTGTAATAACAGTTTGTATGTATATATAATTAATATCTCAATCATCAATACTATCATCCATCAAAGTTTCACTATCAAAAACAGCTACCTCTAAATTAAACCTGTTACGTGGGAGGTAAGTAAACAAAATGTCGTTGATATACACGTGGATGATACGAGGTAATATACGTACCGGAAAATATTGTTCTTATATTCATAATTAACAAGCTTTTTCTTTTAGAACTTATTGATTATCTTTGGATTTCTAAATATAATTAAACTAAAAAAAAACGGAAGGGCGCCTATGCTAGTGTTGCAGGAGGCACCTTATACCCTTGCACCAGGACTGTAACCCTAAATCTGGATCGAGTGTTTCCTCTGTCCCATCTCCCTCGTTGGCAAGTGTCCATTTTGAAAGATACTTCAGGCCTATATCTGAGTACGACATGGTCAGAAATCATCATTCATTCGGTATCTCTAACTTAATCTGTGATGTTACTATATTTTAATGCAACCCGTACGTTGCTTTGGTTTTTCGCGGTCTATAATATCCTTATCTTGCCCCCCTCCCCTTATAAGTATGCATAAAGAAAAGAAGTTCAGTAGGGCCTTCATAGCTGCTACTGATGTGACCCTCATAGTTTCTGTGATACGATGTAAGCAAGTCTTTAGACCTTGGTTAGTTTGAGGATGGTCTGCTCTGCACCTTTGGCCACCATACCACTATGCATAGTTATGTAATTTTTTGGCTGCCATTAACTTAGTTACCGCTCTCTTGAATAATCTTTCTATCTGCTGATTACAAGTAAACCTTGAGTCTAATATTACCCAAAGATACTTCACTTCGCTCACTAGACTTAGATTCGTAGCATTGAACCTTAAAGAACTTAATTCCTCTAAATTCCTTCTGGTAAATTGCATATTTTTGGTGGCTTATGTCAAACCTTTCATTCGAAGTCAATTCTGTAACCACACTCAGACCTTGTTACATTTTATCTCTGACTATGTCATTAAATTTGCCGTTGGCTAAGATGACCAGGTCCTCCGCATAGCATTTCTGAGTATAGTTATCAACCCATCTCGATCAGATTCCAGAAAATTGAACATAAAACTCCCACTGCGAATAGCCTCTAGCTACTTGTACTGACATTGCATCCCCCAGTAAAGTTGTGTATATGACATGGCTCCTTAGCATTCAGTCTTACATCTGCAGCTTATTTCTTCAAATCCTTTTAGACGAATCGTTTCTGTAGACGCCTGCTCGTTATGGATACCATCATTACTAGCTTCAGGGACTTTTGCTTTTTTCTGCCTTTTATTTCCAGGTTTGGCTGGAAATGTAGGCTAGGTATGATACATAGTTTTTTGTACAAAAGGTCATCTTAGTTCTGTAGAATTCATTCTCTGGATAAATCCCGTCCGGACTTGGTGATTTGTACGGCTTAAATAAGTTTATTGCTCATTTCATTTTGTCCTGGTTCACCACTTCCTTTGCCATACACCAGTTTTGCCATATGCTAGAACTATAATTCATGGTATCCAGTCCAGTTTGATGCCAGGATATTGGTATCAGTTTTGTTTTACACTCAGAAAAGTGATGTCTGAAAAGTTCTTTCAGAATATTTTCACCATTCTGAGTATGTTCACCTGAGTCATTTTTGAGCGAGAGAATACTTATCTGAAGGTCCTTTGAGAGAAATTTGTGGAGTCTTGACATTTCTGTTTCTATTTTATCTCCCGCAATGCCTTCTTCACAATGCTCTTTTTGCTCTTCTTAAATCCTTACTATATTCAGCCAAAGCTTTGCGATAATCGCTCCTCTTACCTGTCCTTTGCAAGCTTGTAATACCACCAGAGCACCTTCCTTTTGGAATTGCAATAGATCTATGCATGAGTTAAAAGAAATACGAAATGACCAGAGATAGAGTTCTTTGGAGACGGACAATGCACGACATCACACTGACCATTACACTCCCTCCGAGGGTCAGGACTAAAGAGAGAGGCATACAGAAAAGATGCTAGAATAATCATAAAAGGATATTCTTAAAAAAGGACATAATTGTAATACTGCTACACGATTTATTATAATATCTCTGCCAATTTTTCTGTGCAGTGTTTTTATAATGAGATTACCCGTCAGCACTAATCCGCATGCCATCAGAGCAAAAGAGATTCTCAAAAAAAAGTTCCATTCCTACGAGAAAAGCTTCGAAACTTAGTAGGCAACGAACTTCTTTAAGAGTAAGTTTTCAATCTATTTAGAAACAATCGCCCTCTAGACTAGAACATCGCAATAGCCAGCATATGCTAAACACGCTTATCAAAGAGCCGTTCCCAAGAACTTGCAGTGTCGAATTAGATATCCTCCTCTGCGCAATGCAATGCAGATCAACTACCTCCCATTTTTTTGCTTCTACCAACAAGTATACCAGTGCTCCACACAACGTCTTCTTTTAACCCTAATCCAGATATACAGGGTGTTTGGTAATGAATGGGCCATAGCTTAACCTTAGATTCCTGAGGTTAAAATAGGTATGTTTAAGCTAACTTACCCTAGTACAAAAGTTGATAATAACCGAAATAAACTTTTATTTTATTTATTTTTGAATATTTCCTGACAGGCATTCGACAACAACACGAAATTTGGTAAGTGGTGCTGGTACTGTACACCCTAATAAATTATGTTAAACACACGTTTCTGGCTACTACCAGAGGCGTGCGACGGGGGAACGTGAATGGTTGACCCTTCCCAAATTCTACGCCACTGGCGGAATTTCTATTTTAGTGCAATTTTTTGATTCTCCATTACTTTCTATGTAAATAACATACTCTTCATTCGTAACGATAAAGCCATTAGTTTTCGAGATATTTGAAGCTAAAAACGAAGGAGGATACATTAATCAAAATAAGTGTGCCTTTTCATTTTTAACTTCAAATATCTCGAAAACTAATTACTTTATCGTTACGAATGGAGAGTATATTATTTGCATAGAAAGTATTGGAAAATATAAAAATTATGCTAAAACGGCCGTTTCATCAGTGGCGTAGAATTTCGGGAGGGTCGACCATTCACTTTCCCCTGTCGTACGCCTCTGGTAGTAGCCAGAAACGATTATTTAACATAATTTAGTCGGGTGTACAGTGCCTACACTTTTTGGCACGTATGACACGGATATGTCAAAATATTTTAAAGTATTTTTTTTAAAATAATTTATTCTTTATTTAAGACTTTAAGAACTATGTGTGCCCGGCACTATAAAACTATTTGACATATCCTTATGATACTTGGCAAAAAGTGTAGGTACTGTACACCCTACTAAATTATGTTAAATAATCGTTTCTGGTTAATACCAGAGGCGTACGACAGGGGAAAGTGAATGGTTGACCCTTTCCAAATTCTACGCCACTGATGAAACGGCCATTTTAGCATAATTTTTAGATTTTCCAATACTTTCTATACAAATAATATAGTCTTCATTCGTAGCGATAAAGTAATTAGTTTTCGAGATATTTGAAGTTAAAAATGAAAAGGCATACTTATTTTGATTAATGTATTATGCTCCTTCGTTTTTAGCTTCAAATATCTCGAAAACAGGCTTTATCGTTACGAATGAAGAGTATGTTATTTACATAGAAAGTATTGGAGAGTCAAAAATTGCACTAAAATAGAAAATCCGCCAGTGGCGTAGAATTTGGGAAGGGTCAACCATTCACGTTCCCCCGTCGTACGCCTCTGGTAGTAGCCAGAAACGTGTGTTTACCATAATTTAGTAGGGTATACAGTACCAGCACCACTTACCAAATTTCGTGTTGTTGGCCTGTCAGGAAATATTCAAAAATAAATAAAATAAAAGTTTAACTTTGACACCCTGTATTTCGGTTATTATCAACTTTTGTACTAAGGTACAGGTTAGCTTAAATCGACCTATTTTAACATCAGGAATCTGAGGTTGAGCTATGGCTTATTCTTTACCAAAAACCCTGTATATCCGAGCAAAATAAAGAAGCAGTATTCCAGATATTCCAATATTCCAATACAGACTCTACTAAAATAAGGTTTTCATAACTTTTTACGCATCTGTTTAATTTTTAAAATGAATTCGCATAGAAATCCTTCATCTCTTGTTTTTAATTCTTTGAAAATTCTTCGTAACACCACCAAAACAGCAACCAAAAAGACTATTGTTTTATGGTGTCCATACAACGCCATTGGCATTGTAAATAATGGCAACAACTTACATGTTAATTTTTATCAAATGATTTATTATGACTTTTAATCTATAATTAATTTGTATTCGCATCATAATCATTATCGAAAAAGCTTATATTTATTCATTTATTTATAGCCATGACAAAACCTACTGCTAGGTGTTGGATCGAAATGTGTTCCTTTTTATTACGGTATTGTTGTTTTAGTCTGGGCAGATTATCGAAAAAAACATTTTTAGGAAAAGTTATTTACCAGCTATTTTATTGCTAGAATCGAATCTTAAGATTGCATATACATATTAGTAATAAAGTATGCAATGTCCGTAGAAAGTGTGCTATTTTTTTTTTATAAACAAATTAGGGCTCCGAAATATTTTTTTTTTCAATTATTGCTCTTTAACTCCGAAGATTTTAACTTTAAAGCAAAAACACCCATATAAAAATTCACCGTAATTGAATTCTGCACAGAGATATTTTTTCCCGATTTCCTTCGACGAATATTTTCCTCGGAAAATCCGGGTTTTCTCAAAAAAATCTTTAATTTCCAACTAAAATTTAGGGAAGTAATTATTCATAGTCCTGTCGCCAGGGGGGCAGGAGTACAACGGCCTCCTTTATTCAGATGGACTTACTCAAGTTTTTTTATGTATGTTGACCCGTAGAACACGAATTTTTTGGCTAACAGTTGATCCGTATGTCGATAAGATTGTTCAAAACAAAAAACTTGAGGAATTACGAACAGTGATTTTTCGCAAAACAAAACATTTTTCTGTATTTTATGGGCCATTCTAAGCAAAAAATGTTCTTACAAGTTTTTTCGTAGATTACCTAGTTTTCGAGATAAACGCGGTTGAACTTTCAAAAAATTGAAAAATTGCAATTTTTGAACCCGAATACCGATTTGATTAAAAAATAAAATAGCAATTCTGCTTACAGCATTTGAAAGTTCAAAATGAAATTCTATCGGTTTTGATTATTTGCATTGCTAGAAATTAATTTTCTTTTTTAAGCTTGGATATGCGTTTATCTCGAAACTGAAAAACAATTTGAATATCAAGTGTTTATAACCTGGTGAGATTTTTATCTTCGGTCACTATGATGGTGCATATTTTAATAAATGTCTTGTACAATAACGTATAATACGTAAATACTTAATCCTACAATGAAATGACAGTTTTATGATGTGAATCTATAGAAATGTTTAAGATGTAATTACAAAAGTGACTAACGTTTATTGTATAACGTCGATAAAAGTTAAATGCCACGTAGAGAGTGACGTTGACGTTGTAAAAATGGATATTAAAAAGCCTTTGATAGAAATTACTAAGGTCAATGAAACATCCTAACTAAATCAATGATTCCCTTTTACATTATTACAGTTAAATGTGAAGATTAATTTTACTTTTTAATGATATTTTCAACAATTCTATATTTCTTTTTCTTGACTGGCTTTACAACTCGGGGTGAGTCTTCGCCACATCCACTAGAGCCCATTATCTACAATCTTGCGCTTCCATTTCGTATTGTTGTACCCCAATCCTAGATAAATCGACTTTAACATCATCCTTCCATCTTTTTCTGGGACGGTCTACTGACCTACCGTCTTGGCTTTAAAAAAACACTGTCCTTAACACTCCGTCTTCCTTTGATCTTACCACATGACCTGTTCATCTTATCCCGTTGGCTTTTATATGTCTGACGATGTTTTCAGTGCCATAAAGAGTCACCAATTCAGCATTGCAGCGCCTTCTCCACTCTCCTGTTAATTCCGGAATGGGATGTTTCGATGCCGCCGGTTCATCGCCGGCCGTTTCGATGCCGCCGGTTCATCGCCAGTCCATTTCATCGCCGTCATATCTCGCATTTCCTAGAATTCCTAATTAATACTAAAAATAACTAATAATTGTAACTGTCGAAAATTCGGAAATATCTCAGATAGCGATTAATTGACTGGCGATGAATCGGCCGGCATCGGCATCGAACTGGCGGCATCGAAACGGCGGCGATGAAACGTCCTAGACCCGTTAATTCATCTCTTTGATTTGAGGGTCAAATGTCATTATGAGAATCTTCCTTTCAAATACCAGCAGCTTATTTATTTCCCGCTGATGTAGAGTTTATGTTTCACTACCATATGTAACAACTGTTACAATAATAATTTAACATGTATAATTAGGCCAGGGTAATAAGACAAAAATATACCTTGTTCGTGACACTTCAACAGCCAGGGTACTGAAGCGTTTTTTCGACAGGTAATACCTATAAGAACAAATTGTAACTATTTCCTGCGTAGGATCTGGTGGCCATCTTTATTTATAAACAATTTAGTTTAAAAAACGGCCTTTTTTCTTTTTTTTTTTTTCAAATTCATGGAAAACAGTAAGACATGGTTTTCTTAGTGTAGACATCTTCGAGAGAATGGAAAAAGCTTTAAAATGGCGTATTACAAAGTTTAATAAACTGATTTATTGTTAATATAATTGCGAAAAATGGTCGAAATTAAAAAAAAAACTAATTTTGCAATAACTCTTTTAAAAGTAAGTGTATAGCTTTGAAATTTTTGTCAAATGAGGATTCTTTGGTGCTTAATATGTGACAAAAATTTCAAAGCGATTCATTCAATTGTTTCAATTTTATTCAAATTGTTTATCCCAGAGCGCTTTTTTTTGCAATAACATAAGTCAGAAAACAATAATGTTAGAACCATTCTACAGGTGTCAAATGAAAGAGCATGAACTAAACTTTCACAATGGTTTAAAGAAAGTGAATAAAAAATGCATTTATTAGTAATAAATAATTATGCAAAAGTATTTTTTAGTAAAAGTAACTTTTTTCAAAAAAATCTATTTTTTTACCATTTTTTAGGTGCACAACTACCAAGTAATGTTATGTATATGATAATTCATGAAAAATTGTAATAAATATATATAATTTATTATATAAAAAAATAAAAAGTTTATAAGAAAAAATTAAACATACTTTTTCATAGGTAATTATTTATTACTAATAAATGCATTTTTTATTCACTTTTTTTAAACCAATTTGAAAGCTTAGCTCATTCTCTTTCATTTGACACCTGTAGAATGGTTCTGACATTATTTTTTCTGACTTATGTTATTGCAAAAAAAGTACTTCTGGGATAAACAATTTGAATAAAATTTAAACAATTAAATGAATCACTTTGAAATTTTTGTCACATATTAAGCACCAAAGAATCCTCATTGGACAAAAATCTTAAAGCTATACCTATACTTATTTTTACAATAGATATTGCGAAATTAGTTTTTTTTTTAAATTTCGACCTTTTTTCGCAATTATATTAACAATAAATCAGTGTATTAAACTTTGTAATACGCCATTTTAAAGCTTTTTCCATTCTCTCGAAGATGTCTATACTAAGAAATAAGTCTTACTGTTTTCCATTAATTTGAAAAAAAGTGAAAAAATACCGTTTTTTTGATACTAAATTGTTTATAAATAAAAATGGTTGCCAGATCCTACGCAGGAAATAGTTACAATTTTTTCTTATAGGTATTACCTGTCGAAAAAAACGCTTCAGTACCCTGGCTGTTGAAGTGTCAAGGAAAAAACCTAATTACCCTGGACTAAATGTACAGTCTTAATTTAGATTGTCTGTTTAGCAGCTTAGATCTTAATAATGATGATAGAGAGTATAATGGTAGAATCTCTGGTAGAATGAGCGATTGTATTTAGATCATCAGCAAAGACCAACAATAGTTTTGATCCTCGATTCGAAAATTCCCCTGTCAGCTCAGACGATATTTTACTTATTGCATATTTTAAGTTAAAACCAAATTGAATAGCAACGGTGATAAGGCGTCTCCTAGTCTAAGTTCTGATGTTATAATAAATGACATTGATGTTCTGTTTCCTATCTTTACCTGTGCAAATAAGTCTATCATGAACAATTCTATTGATTACTGCCAGTGCCAATATTTGTAAATCGTTAGAAAACAGCAACACCAGTATTACGCATGCTTAGGATAGTTCCAGAACTGTTTTATGGTAGGGGAGAAAAGTATGTTCAATGTTCAGTCACTCGAGCGTTATGGTACCTATTGGGTTGGGAAGAGTAGGTCCTAAAACCAAAAAAAGTTAAGTAAAGTTTTCCATTTTAGTGGGAATTTTACATTTTAAATTTAATTTTCCATTTCCAACAATCGTTTTTTTTAGATTATAGAGCCATCTATCCATAATTAGAAAAAATGTCTCGAATAAAAGTTACTTATTTTTACGTAAGGAATCCAAATCTGCAATAAAAATGGGGGCTCCCATTTAAGATTTTAAAGTAACCCCCACCCCACCTCCGTGGGGGTCGTGTTTGGTGCCTTTCGATAGATTTTTCAAAAATATTGAATAAGTCCATTTTTCAGTTTTTCGATCTGATGTTCATTTCGCGAAATATCGCGGGATTCGTATTTAAAATATTAAATTTACCCCCACCATTTACCCCACCCCTCTCCGTGGGAAGTCGTGTTTGGTATCATTCAATAGATTTTTGAAAAATATTGAGCATGTATTTTTTAGTTTTTCGATCTGTCATTAATTTCGCGAAATATTCGCTTTTTTCTTGTGAAACTTTGGGACTCATCCATTTCCTTACGCCCGGCCCAAATCGTCAGATTTTTGAAATATATACCGTTTTGCATGTACTTAACTTAGCTTATCTTAATCTGACGATTTCGAGTTTTTCTAAGGATAGATTTTTTTTGGGCCCCCTTAACGAACTCCCCTGATATAGCCCATATAGATGAGCCCATATTCAATATGGTAGAGGTACATTTTAGGGGTACAAGGTTTCTCCCCATGTAATAATCTGACGCGCTCGAGTAACTACAAAAATCCCCGCTTGGGCTCCCCTACCATTAGTAGATATCTTAAAAATTCTAATACATATTTTCTTCAAACTAATGAATATTTTTCTTTAAAATTCAAATCTAATATCTTCTGAAAATGGAGTCAAATAACATTTTATTTCATTTTCGCAAAATTTCAATCCCCCCTCTAAAAATTGCGCTGCACGCTCATCGGTGGTTACCAATTCAATATTTACGATCGCTATTATATGGTGAAAGAACTCAAACCATCAACGATGGTTCTATCGCCATAGCCACATTTCTGGATGTGCAGAAGGCTTTCGACCAGGTCTGGCACGACGGGCTTGTTCGGAAACTTCTGGACATCGGGCTTCCATTGCAATTTACCAAAATTGTACACTCCTACCTCCACAACCGTACTGTCAGAGTGAAAATATGCGATCAAAAGTCCACCCCCTTCACTCCACAAGCTGGAGTTCCCCAGGGTTCAGTCCTAGCGCCGCTGTTGTACATCATCTACAACAGCGACATCACTAACCAAAATATCCCAGGTGCTCGGCTGTTTCTCTATGCAGACGACACGACTCTGCTCTCAACTACCTCTCGATACAACCCAAGACTCCTCTTCAGAAGAGCACAGGCTCTGTTGGACGGTGTCGGCGAATGGTGTTGTAAGTGGAGAGTCACGCTCAACGCGAACAAAACAACAACAATTGTGTTTCGCGCCCCTACTGTGTCAAATAGAATCATTCGCAATGAAGACGACCAATATCCTCTGAGTTTGTTGGGAGAAAGGCTTGTTGTTAGCCCGACTGTGAACTATTTGGGAGTACTGTTTACCAGGACTCTCAACTGGGACGCAGATCTAAAGGCAACTTTAGATAGGGTAAGGAACAGGGCCAGACTTCTCAACGCTCTCTCGGGAAAAATTGGCAAGACACACAAGAAGACTCTCATTCACACTTACAAGACCTTTATTCGACCCGTCATGGAGTACAAATCATGTATCTACTCTCTTTGCTCAAGACAAAAACAAGAGAGGTTGTTGAGGACGGAGCGCAGAGTCTTGCGTAGATGTAACTATGAGCACTGGCGATATCCCTCAAACGAAATCCATAACATCTCGAACATCCCCAAAATCACCGAGAGAATAAACTCTCTGAACAGGAACTTCACAATCAAAGTAATCAACGGCCCCCCTTCCGACACACAAGAATCTCTCAAATGTTCCTGTTCATCTTCCGGCCACGTACTCTACCGAAAGCCCAAACGCAAAAAGATTCACGTACCGTCCGCTCTAATGCAAACATGCATTGACGAACTCCCGGTAGAGTACGAAAACATCCTTGAGGCTACCCCGTTAGCCTTCCGTACCCACCTCTAACATTTCCTCTTCCTTACCCCGAACAGGGAGAAGTTGGTTTTTTGCGGTTTCCCAACTTCATTGCACAATTATACCTGTTCGTCCCAAGAAAATAGCCGCAACTATTTTCTCCACTCGAACGCTCACTGTCCACGCTGCGCTCAAAGCCACCTCCTGACCGCCGACGAGGGACGCAGGTTCGCCTGTCGTTGTACAATGGTTTCTAGGGAGCTTGGTCGAAAGCAAAGCACGGACAGTACACGTAAATGTCTATGGAACCAACACCAATCCATCAAACTTTCTTCTCTGTTGACTTCTGGCCTTCTGGACAACACCGTCTGGCATAACCCAGGATCCAAGAACACCAGGACACGGCGCTTGCCCCGGTGTGGTTTTCGGACTGTTTGCTTTGCTGCCAACACAATACATTCACCTCAAACCCTGAAGAGGACAAAATCCTAAACGGGGAAGCACATTGAACGCATTTCTTCTAAACATTATCTAGACAAGCAAATCAAACAATGTGGCATGGCATGGTGAAAGAAAATAAAAAAATATTGTGGCATTTAAGTAAGTACATAAATAAACAGAGCAAGTTCTCATAGTTATATAGGGTGTGCCTAGGAAATGCAAGGTGTGTGTACAGTGAACAACATGATTTTGTATATTGTGGTAAGTTCAATGCGTGGTTATTGCGGATTGTTCCTGTTTTATTGAAAAATAAAAAACAGAAAGTATCAAGTACGTAAAAATAAGTAGTAGAAACAATTAATTAATGACAGAGTAAACGGTAAATACATAATTTTTTATACATACTTTATCACTCATTTATAAAAAGTTGAATACACGTTGAAATACCTCAATTGACATAGAGGCATGGATTCTGGATTCAAACAAATTAATAGAAGTAGAGGTAGACCTCCAACACGATGGGACGATGACAGTTACAACAAACTGGAGTCATACGGCGCACGATCAAGAGCACTAGATATGGTCTAGGTCTAGGATACGCTGACATACTTATAGCAATCGTTGTCGGGAAGGTTTGCCCATGTGGTCTGGGAGAATGGAAACAGCCCTAAATATAGTTGAGGACTGGTAGACTTGACAAGAGAGACTGATAGTCTTTTATTTAATGCTTTTAGTCTTTTACTCAATGCTCAGAAAATACAAATCGTCAACTTCACCAAAAAGGCAGCACTACAAGGCCTAAAACCACCGGTGCTGGGAGGAAAAGAGATTCCATTTGCCAAACAACAAAATACCTTGGGCTTTATTTTAATCATAGGCTTACATGGAATACTCACATCCTAAAAACCACACCGAAATCTACTACGTCCTTGGGAAGATGTAGAAGAATGTGCGGTAAGAATTAGGGGCTTAACCCCAAAATGACTCTATGGTTATTCAAAAGAGTTATTAGACCCATGATAACCTATGGCTCGGTGACGTGGTGGACAAAGACGCAGCAAGTGGGAGCAATAAGGCTGCTATATAATACACAAAGACTAGCATGCCTGTGTATTACGGGGGCCATAAAAACAACTCCTACAGCAGCGTTGGAAGTCCTGTTGAATTTACCACCACTTCATATCTTTGTTCAGGGCGAAGCCAGATCAGTGATGCACAGATTAATGCATAGTCAGTTACATATAAGCAGGTGCATGGTACTGACAACAGAAAGCTAATTGAGAAGCTAAAAGCCGATATTGTGATGGGGCAGCCTATCGATGCAACAGTTAGGAGATATAGCTTTGACAATTAGTTCAAAATGAATATACCAGGCAGGGAAAACTGGAAGGAAGGTGTGGGAGGCGGCATAGAAGGGACAAATCAAGGGATACATTTCCCGGTAAGTCTATCAAAGCATGTCAGTTTTCCAGGCGGAAATAACGGCAATCCATCACTACGTGGAAGAAATAGAAAGGCAGGAAAGAACGTTCCGTTCAGTTGCCATCTTCACAGATAGTCGGGCAGCGCTTAAGGTACTCAATTCTGTAGAGGTCAGTTTTAACCTAGTATGGGATTGTGTGTGTGCCCTAAATAAACTAGGAGACCGTAGCAAAGTTACGATAGCCTGGTTATTGGGGCACGAGGGTCATAAGGGTAATGAAAAAGCAGATGAAATGGCCAAACAAGGCTTATCAATTCCATTCTTTGGAGGACCGAAACCCTTCTGCGGCGTTGCAAAGGCAGTTACAAGAACGGCTACAAGAAAGTGGGTAGCTCACAAATCTTTGGAATGGTGGAGAAATTCACCATGACAAAGACAGACGAAACAGTTAATTACAGAACATTCGCCAAAATTTACGGCAGACCTAATAAGCAAAGACCGGAAAACAGTCAAAGCCATAGTAACTGCTAACAGAGCACTGTAAGCTGAGTAGACAGTTGAAGCTGATTGGATTGGCAGATGATGACCTATACGCAGATTCTGTCACCTGGAGGAAGAAACAGCAGAGCACATTATATGTCAGTGCGACACTCTGGCAATTGTGCGGTTCTTTGAGATCTAGCAAATAGCTACAAGGAAGGTTCAGTCTCGAAGCTATTAGACTTTTTAAAAATGGTGAGGCTAGAAAATGTTATCTAGGAGTCTAGGACTAGAGGACCACAATAGTAAGGTGACCAACTATTTTTTGTTCAAAAAGAGTACACTTTGCAAGTACAGTGGACTCTCTCTATAACGAACACGGATATTACGAGGTTTCGCTTATAACGAGGTACATTAGGTGCCCCATGAAATTCCTATTGAGCTATAACCTTCTATAACGAGGAATATTTGGTTATAACGAGGAAAAATGAAACCGAAGAATATGTTTTTTACCTGTTTTTAGGGCAGTAATGGCTATAAATAAACACCCCAACTGGCTGTATATAGAAATTCCTAACATCTGTGTTATTATCGGAGCAAGTGCTGTAATATGCTTCGCCGCCTGCAATAAACTTCTTTCTGTGTATCGACCGATATTGATTATTGTATAGGAAATTTACAATTTACGATGGCGAGGTCTTATTGTTCACCATCGACCCCTAATAAACTACGTAAGAGATATCAAAACATTTCAATATTACTGTTGTCTGATATAACGAGATCCTCTTATAACGAGGTAATTAGGCCGCCATTTCAATTCTCGTTATAGAGGGAGTCTACTGTATTTCATAGGCGAAACAAAAAAAAAGAAGAAAAAAGGATAAAAGCTTTTTCTTTTAAAAACATTTTTCTTTGGAGTGCATTTTTTTGCTAAATGAGGATGTTCCTATAATAATGTAGCCACATCCGAACAACTTTTATTTTGCATATTAAATTTGACTGTTAAGACGGCAGATAATGTTTTTACAGAAAGTTGCGACTTCTAACTGCTCCAATAATCATTCCCTAGTAAAAATACCCTTTCAACAGCAGCATTAATTAGGGTCTGGACAACATACGCAAATTTCTATTAAAACTTTTAAATTTTCATGTGGGATATGTTCTACTCTAAAATGCCGAAAGATTTCTGCCCCTCTTTTTTCAAGTTCTATTTTCTCATTGTTCCATTTCTTCAATTTTTCTTCATTTAAATACTTATAAATTTACTCTTCGAATTTCTTCAAAGAGAAAATGGTCATTAATAACAATATCTATTACTTCCTTCATTACAAATTCGACTGCTGAAGAAAATTCTTTCCATTCAATTTTACTGTTTTGAAGGGTCCATTTGAAACAATTTATTGTTCTAAAGTTCACTATCCATTCTATCCGTTCACAATGAGTATCAAATTATACAAATGAGTACTTTCAGAGTACAGGATTTGAAGAGTACGGTTTGCGAAAAAAGAGTACAAAACTCAGTAAATGAGTACAGTTGGTCACCTTACACAATAGATCTAAAAAGGTCGCAGGGGAATAGGTCAGAAGGCCACCTCTTTAAATGTATCTATCTAAGAGCTAGAAACGACTAAAGATCGCTGCATATTATCATGCACGTAGCGTTTAGTTTCCGAAAAATATGATTTTAGTGAACTTAAACGTAAAGTGTATACGGTACGTTCCAGACAGTGTGAATTGTTCATATAGGGAAGTGCATTAAGATTTTCACTTCGGAAAAAATCAAACAAGATAGAACTTTTGGTAATTTCATTAAGAAATGTTTAATAAACAACATATCAAAAAGTTCTACTCTAGAAGTGGGTGCTTCATTTTTTATTAAACAAATGAACAGCGAAGTTTGATGTTTTTTTAAATAACTCCGAAAATATAATTTTTAGAAAAAAACTGACTTGACCATTGAAAAATTCAGAAAATTTTACAAAAAAAACCTTATATAAAGATTTTTCTAAAGTTAAATCTCTAGCTTCTGTAATTTTTTATTTATAACGCTAAAGTCACCCTTCTCACACACATTGGCGCACTGTAAACTAGCATTGGAAGAAGCGCACGGTTGAGTTTTTTTAATGTAATTCTTTAACTAATGGATCAAAAGGAATTTTACAAATTGGACATGAAAGGAGATGAAATAAGCTATCTTATGGTTGTAATAAAAAGAAACAAAATGTATGGACATAAGTACGGTGTGGGCGGAAAGTGAGCCTTACATGAATTTTGTTTAAAAATGATTTAAAAATGTGTAACTAATGCAATTTTACTTATAAAACTCTCAAATTTGCACAACTTACCTCTCAATCATCTGACTAAACGGTGTTTCATTCAAAAAAATTTTAAAAATTTAATTCAAATAATACGATGTCTCAAAAAATGTAATTTTTGAAAACTTCGTAGTTTTACAGAATTCCCACCACTTTAAGACGGTATTAGTCAAGTTTTAATAAATATAATCAAATTTTTTTGTTATTTTTTTAAAGCTTGGGATGTAATCTTTAAAAAACACTGAATTATTTTAATTTAAAAATGAAATAAACAATTTCTCTTTGAGAAAACTAAGAAAGATAACAAAAATGTAATACAAAAACCGAAAATTACCAGCTGAAAAGATGTATATACAGAGTGATCAAAACTTTTTTCTGTAAAAATTACCTAAAATACATTTAATAATAAGCTTCAACAATAATAAATGTTCAACAAAAAAATTTTTTTTTTTAGCTCATACAGTATGTCTGCGTAACTTGGAACCTATTGATAACTTTTTTAATATCAGTTTTACGAAAAAAAGTTATTCTTTATAAAATACTCTGCATCATATATAGCATAAGATGCAACCATCAAATATCCAATTTTGTAAATTTTGTACGAGGTATGTCAAAAAATATGAATTTCACTCAGGAGTAAAGTACCTTTATATTTCACAATATCGAAAATGTTTATAAAGAAAAGTTGTTTGGAATTAAAAACTATGTTTCAATATGTAATTATATCCTTCTAATCGAAAATTTGTTTTTTTTTAAATATTCTTTCTAATACATTTTAATTTTTAATATTATTGTGAAAATTATTTGTTTATCTTTTTTTTAAGAATGAAATTCCATATTTGTTTGATTGGATTCTACTTGTTTTTCATTTAAATATCCGCCATGTTGGATCCGCCATTTTGAAATTTAAATTTTTAATCTTTCATTCAGATTCAACAACCTGTTAAAAATAAAGACAATAAATGTTTTAGAAAAATGTTCTTTCTTATGTTCTTTTTAAAAAAATCCGCATCTTGGATCCGCCATTTTATAGTTTATAATGTTAACATTTAAGTTAGGCTTATCAAAGCTCTCAAAAATAAATATATGTAGAAATAAATACATTTTGTAAAGAAATTATGATTTTACAACTATTTTTTAAGTTATCCGCCATTTTGGATCTGCCATTTTATAATTTAGATTATCCAGATTTGATTCAGGTTCAGCAACCTCTCAAAAATGTCCACATATATGTAAACAAACACGTTTTATAAAAAAATCGGATTTTACAACTACTTTTTAAGGATTTTTAGGAAAAAATCCGCCATTTTGAATTTGAAAATTGTAATGTCAGATTCGGGTTCAGCATAATCAAAACTAAAATAAAAACATTTTTTTTCAAAATAAAATGTTGAATTCACCCATATTCTTAACATTATTTATACAAAACAAGTGTTATTGTTTAAACAATTAATAAACAATTAGCTGTGAAATTTGTGAGTAGAACATATTTATAAACTAACAAAAAAAGTTTTAGAAAAATATAACCTTGTTTGATTTTTTCCGAAACATTGTATCTTTTCGTTCTACTTAATTGCACTCCCCTAATATTTAAAACGATTAAATCATATTTTTCGGAAACTAAACGCTGCGTGCTGGAAACGCTACGTGCATGATAATATGCAGCGACCTTAAGGGTGTCCTATGTTCCACAGTGGACACTATAGTCTGCGCGATGATGATGATGATGATGATGGCCTTCTTAAAATACTAAAATGTATACTGAAATAAATCATCAACCCGTACCCAAAAATACCTTTTAGGAAATATGAATCATCAATACACAAATTATGTATAAAAATATACGCAGTTAATTTGACAATTTGAACCAATGAGCAAATCGTTCTGTAAAATGTATAAGGTATGGAGATAATTATGACGCCTCGTATCCGCTTAGTCGCAAAACAAAATTTTCATAGCCATACCGGGAAATCGACAACCGTAATCACTCATAAATTACAATTCTTTACAATTAAGACAATTAAAGCGAGTCTAATTTGCGCATTTGCAAGTTACCATAATTCATCAATTGCCATACAGGCCAGCGGCCAGGACTACTAATGTTTAAAACAACCATTTACATAACAGTTGATAAACACCAACAACGACTATCTAAATGCGAGCAACATAAATACTATATTTATATCAAAATGCAATAGATAATGTTGACCACAAAGAGGGACAACAAATAATTTAATAATTTAAATAAAATACTACTATGATATAATACATCAGATACAATGAGTGCGCTAAGAACTGGCAAACTAACGCAAAAGATGGAAAACACAATACCTTGTAAAATAAAAAGAGACGAAACTATTAGAAGTGGAAACTTATCGATAGAAACCTTTAAATTTACATTTCATTACAGTGTCTCACCTTTGGAGGTTCTCTTAAGAGCTAGTTGACTTATAAATCAAACGAATGACGTCGAGCATTAACATTTTTGAAGTGAAAACTTCTTTAGGGACGTTGTGCGACTTTTGGATAGGGGAAAAGCATTGAATTCACGACCGTCATCGCTTATGCTATATATTATGTGTATGTATATTTAAATTGTATAGAAGTATTTAAATTTAAAATAAATGTAAAACCTATTTTAGGATGGGGAAAAAGGATTTATTTCGCGATCGTCATCGCGACCGTCATCTCTTCGGTGAAATAAATTTTGTACGTATCTATATTATGTGTATGTATACATAAATTTTGTAGAAGTATTTAAAATAAATGTAAAACCTATTTTTGGATGGGGGAAAAAGGATTTATTTCGCGACCGTCATCTCTTCGGCGAAATAAATTTTGTACGTATATTTATTATGTGTATGTATGTATATATAAATTGTTTAGAAGTATTTAAATTTAAAATAAATGTAAAATCTATTTTGGGATGGGGAAACAGGATTGATTTCGCGACCGTCATCTCTTCGACGAAATAAATTTTGTACGTATATTATTATAATGTAAGTACAATAATAGTAATATTATTAAAGTGAAACCTTCTTTAGGGACGTTGTGCACTTTTTAGATGGGGAAAAATTATTGAAGTAGCGACCGTCATCACGACCGTCATTGCTTCGACGAAATAAATTTTTGAAAAGAACACTTCTTTAAGGACGTTGAGCACTTTTGAGATGGGGAAAAATTATTGAATTAGCGACCGTCATCGCCTTGGAGAAATAAATTTTTGAAGTGAAAAGTTTTTTAGGGACGTTGTGCATTTTTTAGATGAGGAAAAAGTATTAAATTAGCGACCGTCATTGCTTCGACAAAATAAATTTTTGAAGTGAAAACTTCTTTAGGGACGTTATGCACTTTTTAGATGGGGAAAAAGTGTTGAACTAGCGACTGTTATCGCTTCAGAGAAATAAATTTTAAGTGAAAACTTCTGTAGAAACGTTGTGCCCTTTTTAGATGGGGAAAAAGTATTGAATTAGTGACCGTCATCCCAACCGTCATTGCTTCGACGAAATAAATTTTTGAACTGAAAACTTCTTTAGGGACGTTGTGCCCTTTTTAGATGGGGAAAAATTATTGAATTAGCGACCGTCATCGCGACCGTCATTGCTTCGACGAAATAATGTTTTGAAGTGAAAACTTTTTTAGGGACGTTGTGCCCTTTTTAGATGAGGAAAAAGTATTGAATTAGCGACCGTCATCCTTTCGGCAAAATAAATTTTTGAAGTGAAAACTTTAGGGACGTTTTGCACTTTTTCGATGGGGAAAAAGTATTAAATTAGCGACCGTCATTGCCAAATTTTTTAAGTGAAAACTTCTTTAGGGACGTTGTGCCCTTTTTAGATGGAGAAAAAGTATTGAATTCGCGACCGTCATCGCTACGGCGAGATATTATTAATTTATATACTATAGGTTGAATTGCGTATGTATAAGTTCGAACGAAGTGATAATGGTTGGAGGAGGCATACGGTGTGCACCCGAAGGGGCTTTCTTCGTAAGAAGTTTTCACTTCTGTCGGCACTCCCACGAGTGCCTTAATTTTGTTTTATTTCGCAGCATAGGAAAAACTAAGTGAAGACAATAAAGCAAGTAAATAAAAACAGTCATTATGTCACAACTTAATATGTTTTTCATCTTTTGCGTTATATTTCCGATTCTTCGCACACTCTTGACTGTATAGGTACTATACAATACTACTAGGTATTAAAATGAATAACACTTCATTCTTTCTATGTCACTAAATAAACGTGAAATACGTGTAATTTTCCGTGTCATCACCGAATTACATGAAAATCTGTATAAGTTAATAGGTTATACCATCCACTTCACTTTTGGACTTTTGTTGTTGGCTGCTTTTACTTTGGAGGTGAAAGCCTTTCCTTCTCGGAGGCGAAAAACCATACGTTGAAAATAACAATAATAAGCAACTTCTGTTCTATAGAGTTTTTTTCACTACATCAATACTTTTTGAGTTATTTGCAAGTGAAAATATCCTTTATTCAACAAAAAAACACGTTTTTAGACGGTTTTTCGCAAATAACTCAAAAAGTGAGTATTTTATCGAAAAAATGTAGCTTATAAAAAAAACGAAAAAAATGGTGTAGGTATGTATGAAGTCTGTAGACCCAGTAGTAGAAGCAGAGTTGTAGCTCATAAAATGTAAGTTCCTATTTGTCAAATTCCAAGTCGAATATTTCAACGTGAAATAACCAAAAAATGAAACACTTTTCGATGAAAACTAATCGAAACTTTTTTAAAAGTGTTAATTCCCGTAACTCTTTATATCTCAAAAAAAAAAAAAATAAAAAATGAATAACCATTTTCAATTTCGTTGCAAAACGAAAATACAGCCGAACCATATTCCAGTCCAATCAGAGAGTGCTGCAAGCACCTCTACCGGTTTCGAAACTTATTAGTCTCTCATCAGGAGGCACATATGCTGCTCTCCCTGATCCAACCAAAACAAACTCCAGCGTGCAGTCCCGAATTGCAACGAACGAAATGGCATAGATGCCCTAGCGGCAACTGCTAGCAAAAGACTAAGTTTTCACTCTAATGGCACATAACATATCCCACCAGAATGAAAACAATGGGAACCTTCTCTGGTTACACCTCCGAGGCTTCTACAATTTGCAAGCCATACGGATGCTGAGACTAAGGAAGATGAGGGAATTCTACAATTTACAATTCACGTCACATCTGCTCAGCGCGGTGAAGTTCCAACGAGACTGGTTCCCTTCATAATCCACACAGAGTAAATGTAAATAAAAAAATTTTTTTTTTTTTTATTTACATTTACTCTGTGTGGAGTATGAAGGGAACCAGTCTCGTTGGAACTTTACCGCGCTGAGCAGATGTGACGTGAATTGTAAATTGTAGAATTCCCTCATCTTCCTTAGTCTCAGCATCCGTATGGCTTGCAAATTGTAGAAGCCTCGGAGGTGTAACCAGAGAAGGTTCCCATTGTTTTCATTCTGGTGGGATATGTTATGTGCCATTAGAGTGAAAACTTAGTCTTTTGCTAGCAGTTGCCGCTAGGGCATCTATGCCATTTCGTTCGTTGCAATTCGGGACTGCACGCTGGAGTTTGTTTTGGTTGGATCAGGGAGAGCAGCATATGTGCCTCCTGATGAGAGACTAATAAGTTTCGAAACCGGTAGAGGTGCTTGCAGCACTCTCTGATTGGACTGGAATATGGTTCGGCTGTATTTTCGTTTTGCAACGAAATTGAAAATGGTTATTCATTTTTTATTTACATTTACTCTGTGTGGAGTATGAAGGGAACCAGTCTCGTTGGAACTTTACCGCGCTGAGCAGATGTGACGTGAATTGTAAATTGTAGAATTCCCTCATCTTCCTTAGTCTCAGCATCCGTATGGCTTGCAAATTGTAGAAGCCTCGGAGGTGTAACCAGAGAAGGTTCCCATTGTTTTCATTCTGGTGGGATATGTTATGTGCCATTAGAGTGAAAACTTAGTCTTTTTATCTCATTCATACACACTTGCTATTGTGATAATTCTAACGTCCAGTGATCTATTTATAGAACGATTAAAAATTCAAAAATGCAAGGAAACAAAACAATTTCATGAATATTTTCATAATAAGAACAATATTACTGATTATTTCATTTATAGGAGATTCTGACCAATATAGAAAGCTACAGAAATAAAAATTAAACTGATAATTTTTGATAATTACCCGTCGTCAAGTATATTACGTCAGATGGCCTTCGTTGCTACGAAAAAATACATTCAGTGACATTAATGACAATTAATGTTTTAAAAATTATAAAAGTGATGGCTTTCAACCGTCAAATATTTATAACAACTGTGTGTTTAATTGTACTAATTTGTAATTACATAAATAAATTACAATAAAATTTTGGTTTCGAACAGTTTTATTCATGAAATAATCGCAACAAATTGCACTCGATCTCTAAAATTATTATCGAATTTTTGCCCTCGTGACACTTTGACATAATTTCACTCCACTTCGGATCGTGAAATTAAAACTGTCAAAGTGTCACTCAGGAAAAATTCGATAATTTTAGAGCTCTTGTGCAATTACTACTGATAACTCCTGTACGTAAAATTTTCCTGATTCCCCGAGTCCTCTATTGTTCAACCTGATCATGGATGAAATAATAAAAAAGTAAGAACTAAAAAAGATACCAAATGGGAGAAAAACAACTTAAAATAATCTGCTATGCAGACGATGCAATAATAATCGCTCAAAATAAGATGATTTATAACGTATGCTTCACCAATTTAATATAACCGCAAGAAAATTAACATGTTAATTTCCCCAAAAAAGACAAAATACATGGTTATAAGTTATAACAACAAATCTACTAAGATGTAAATTAGAGCTGAAGGGTGAGATAATAGAACAATAGTGATGGAGTTTAAATATTTAGGTATCACACTATCTAGCTACAGAAAGCTCGAAACAGAAGTGGAAGGTCAAGGGAATAGGTTAAGCAGAGCAAACAGAGCTGCAGGTTGCCTGAATTAAACAATTTGGAGATATAAAAATATCGGAAAAGAAATGAAAGGCAGAATTTACAAAACAGTCATCAGACCAATAATGACACGCGGCGAAAACACGACCTTAAAACAGAGAGAACAAAAAGAATGTAAAAGAACAGCAGAGAAGAAAACCTTTCGAAAAATCGATTGCAGGGCTCTATGGCACAGAGCTAGAAGTACAGATATACGACGGAGATGTAAGGTGAACAACAACAACTGGGTAAAAAGAGAAGAGTAGAATGGAACGACCACATTAGTCGAATGACAACAAATACAAGAAATCTTCGAGGGAATACCACGAAAACGATGGAACTATCGAATATTTGTCAAGAATGTGAGGTTAGAAGTGACTTGAACCACATATTTTTTGAATGCAAGAAGCATAAACACCTAACCAATCACCTAATTAAAAGAATTATAGACCAGAACATCCCACTCCCTGTAAATATTCTGTTTATTCTGTCACTGAATAAAAAGAAAATTTTTGACTGTTTGGTATCTTTCGTGTCGGATAGTAAAATATTATCGTAATTAGACATATTTATAAAATATGTTTAAAACAAATATTCAAAATAAAAAAATGAAACAAAAATTAAAAAAAAATGCTTAAAGTAAAAAAATCTACTGTCTAAAATAATTTAATAACTAAAAAATACAAAAAAGAAATATAAAAAAAATTAAAATAAAAAAAAGTTTTAAGTAAAGAAAAAAAATCACTAAGAGGATTTAAACCTCCGAGGTGTTAAACCGGGTTGACATCTTATCGTAGTGACAAAAAAAAAACAAAAAAAAAACAAAACAAAAAAAAATACAAAAAAGAATGCAATTATTTTAAATATTAACATTCGGAATTTTATTTGTAAAATGTATACACTATACACTATGTGTTCTTGATAAACATTAAGTATAATATTATTATATTTATAGTATGTATTTATTAACATAGTATGTACATTGGCTGTAATGAGTAGGTAAAATAAGAAGTAACAAATTGTAATATTGTTATAATAACCATGTTTCACTAATTGGCAATATCTTTAATACATTATTTACTTTTGATTGAGACTGGCTGAATGACTATAGTGCAAGCCAAAAAAAATTAACGACAACTTACTGGAGGCACATTGAAAAAACCTTAGACAAGGAAAGAGAAAGATTTTTCTTTGTTTAAGGAAAAAACAGAGAGAATCATGTCTACACGATAAGAAGTAACATTTTGAAATTAAAAAAAAAATTTTTTGGCGTTAACACGTTAACACGTGGTAGTAATTATCAATTATATTGGGACGCGTCACATAATCTGTACGAGTATATAAACTGCAGATGGTTAAATTGTTTACTAAATAACAAAGCAAACAAAATTAGAAAATGATTTACTGCACTCAGTCATCTTCAATTATCAGAACTATTAAATTTCGTCACCGGAATACGGAATAGTTTTACGGTATGTTGAGCAACTGCACAATACTCGAGATATCGTAAATTGCTGAATAAAAAACAGATTACTACAGACTTGATGCCGCCTAGAGGCACGAGGATTGCAGTTCCTATTTAAAACATTCGCTGCTTGCTCTGGTTAGGCTTAGTAGCTAGGAAGGCCTTGGAAATGCCATTAAATAAATTTTCCCATAAATACTATCCAAAATAAAAAAGATTCAGAACCGGACTTTATGTTTCTTGTATATTATGTATTCGGAATATGACTGCATCACAATATAGACCAGGGCGGATCTGTTTTGAGGTAGATGTGAGAGGTGGCATTCGGATTTTTGCAGATAAAGTTAGGTGACAACTTCAATAATTATAATTGACTTATGCTCCTTCTCAAATATGCCCGGAACATTAATACAAAAATTTTAAATATTTAAAAATTTCGAAAAATATCGATTTTTTTCTACTTTCATTGCTTATAACTTTAAAACGATTCATTTTGGAACAAAGTCGTAGGGAAAGAAAATAAAGATAATTGAATTTTGTATAATATACGACTGGATTAACATGTCTTAAATTATTACCCTTTCTGCAAAATAGCAATAAATAGAAAATAAGGGGGCAAAAAAGACTATTTTTATTCAGTGTTTTTCAACCACTTTGGTTGCACTTAGAACTTTCGTGATTCGATTAGAAAATTCTTACAACATACTTTTAAACCGTCCACCAAATTTCATTAAAATCGACCTAATAGATTTTGCATAATAATTTTGCAATCTAATTTTTTTTAAAAAAGATCAAATGTTTTAAAAACCTTCTGAACAAAAAGTAGACCATTATAAGTTTGATAATTTTTTACATATAAAGAGGTTCTCTACCTATCTAATACACTTTACAGAATTAAAATCGGATTATTTAAGCGGCCTCAGCACTCTTTTAAAGTTATAAACAAAGTTTTGGCTTATAAACAAATACAGTGAGGACATTTGAGTTAATAATAAATTCATTTTCTTGAGAATGGGTGACTCTGGAGATAAATCCCGAAACAGATCGATTTTTATTTTTAAATTATAATTTATTGGCATAAATATCATACTAGTGACGTCATACATCTGGGTGTGATGACGTAATCTAAATATTAAAATTAATTTAATTCAAATTTTTTTTAATTCAAACTCTGTATAAATAATTATGTTAATGTTTATATTAGTGAATACAAAATTGAATAGCCTTTCGATTGAGCTATCACAAGGCACCTATTCTCATTTAAATAAATCATCGATTTCACGCCCATCACGCCCAGATGGATGACGTCACTAGTATGATATATATACCAAAAAAAAATAGAATTTAAAAATAAAAATCGACCTGTTTCGGGATTTATCTCCAGAGACGCCTATTCTCGAGAAAATGAATTTATGTCAACTCAAACGTCCTCACTGTATTTGTTTATAAGCCAAAAAATTGTTTATAACTTTAAAACAGTGCTGAGGCCGCTTAAATAATCCTATTTTAATTCTGTAAAGTGTATTAGACAGGTAGATAACCGCTTTATATGTAAAAAATTAGCAAACTTCTAAATGGTCTACTTTTTCTTCAGAAAGTTTTTAAAAAATTTGAACTTTAAAAAAAAATTAGATTGCAAAATTATTCTGCAAAATCTATCAGGCCAATTTTAATGAAATTTGGTGAACGATTTAAGTATGTTGTAAAAATTTTCTAAGCGAATTACAAAAGTTCTAAGTGCAACCAAAATGCTTGAAAGACGTTGAATAAAAACAGGCTTATTTTGCCCTATTATTTTGTATTTATTGCTATGTAAGACTTTGTTCCAAAATAAATCGTTTTAAAGTTATGAGCAAAGAAAGTAGAAAAAAATCGATGTTTTTGGAAATTTTTAAATATTTTAATTTTTTTATTAATGTTCCGGGCATATTTGAGAAGGAGCATAAGTCAATTATTATTATTGAAGCTGTCACCTAACTTTATCTGCAAAAATCCGAATGCCACCTCGCACATCCAAAAATAGACGTTTTTTCACAGATCCGCCCTGGTCGAATATAATAATATAGTCCAGAGAAGTAAGATTTTTCTCACGACCGACGTTGAATAATCTAGGTATTTGACAACTTTCTTAGTTATTGTAGACCTATAGAAAGAAAATTTATTTGTTTCCTGCTAAGAGTTCGTAGCCGTTTTTTAATTATTAAAAATTTAGTCCAAAAACGCGATTTTTTCTGTTTTTTGCACCCCCTTAAAGCTAAATAGTTGACATCAAATTATATTTGATTTTTTAGGCCATTGAAAAAGATTCAAAATAGGGATTTTTCAAAGTTAGCAAGTCAGTTTGTTACTTCGCAAACTAAAAAATAAGGCAACATCGTTATTTTTGTTAATACATAATATTACAAAATTAACCTAGAACTTTAGTATTTCACCCAAAGTTAGGTATTAGTCCAGGGCGCAACTGTTTTGAGATGGACGTTGAGAGGTGACTCATATTTTTTGCAGAAATTGCTTGAAATTAACTCATATAATAATAATCGAGTTATCCTCCCACTCAAAAAGGCCCGGAACATTGTTTAAATAATCAAAATGTCAAAAAATGAAGGAAAAATTCGATTTTCTTCTTTGTTTTTTGACTATAACTTTAAAAGTATTCACTTTTGAAAAAAGCTGTACTAACATAAAAGCTGCGTAATTAAATTTCCTACAATATAGGATTGGTCAAAAATTTTAAAAATGGTCACCCCTGTTGCAAAATAGAAATATTTGCCAAAAACCATAAAAAAAAAGAAGTATTCGCATTTTACGTTTTTCAACCATTTATGCTACACTTAGGACCTTCATATTTTACCCAGAAAAACCTTATGATATAATAAAACAATACTGTAAATTTCATTAACATCGGTTCAATAGATTATGCAAGATAAATTTTGCAGGACTGAAAATAAAGCAGATAGCAAGATGAACTTTTTTACATATAGAGGAATACTGTACCTTTCAGTTGCAATTTGAAAAATTAAAATCGGTTAACTACGACGGCGTCAGGAATTTTTTAAATAAACATTAATTTTTGGTGCTACGCGCAGGACAGCGGTGTTCGATTCATACAAGTTGCTTTCCACCAAAATTTTTTCCAATCTTTATCTAATATATTATTTTCTTGCTCTATATTTTGTTGTATTTTACTATTTTAATTCCACAAAAATCAAACTAATTTGATTATTGTTTGTGAAATATTGTTTAAACAATTGCATATGTTTAAAAATAATAAACTTTTATTCTTTAAGTTAAAATATATGAACAAAGAAAGTTTTTGCTAAAAAAGTGTTATTTTAAAGAACAGAGTATGTGTTTTTATTTTGAAATAAACATATTTATTTATTTATATCAAAATGCACTAAAAATTAAAATTTATCAATCATTATCAAAGGTCATTGGAATGCCCAATCAGAGCAAACGTATCCGCTGTCCTGCGCGTAGCACCAAAAATTAATGTTTATTTAAAAAAATTCCTGACGCGCCGTGGCAGTTAACCGATTTTAATTTTGCAAATTGCAACTGGAAGGTACAGTATTCTTCTATATGTAAAACAAATTCCAACTTGCTATCTGCTTTATTTTCAGTCCTGCAACATTTTGAAAAAATATTTTTTTTTTGCGAAAGCTGGATTGCAAAATTTATTTTGCATAATCTATTGAATCGATCTTAATAAAATTTACAGTATGGTTTTATTATACAGGGTGTCCCGAAAAGATTGGTCATAAATTATACCACAGATTCTGGGGTCAAAAATAGGTTGATTGAAACTCACTTACCTATATACAATAATGCACACAAAAAAAGTTACAGCCCTTTGAAGTTACAAAATGAAAATCGATTTTTTTCCATAACTATATCGAAAACTCTTAGAGATTTTTTATTGAAAATGGACATGTGGCATGCTTATGGCAGCAACATCTTAAATAAAAATTAAAGTGAAATTTGTACACCCCATAAAAATTTTATGGGGGTTTTGTTCCCTTAAACCACCCAAACTTTTGTGTACGTTCCAATTAAATTATTATTGTGACACCATTAGTGAAACAATGTTTTTAAAACTTTTTGCCTCCTAGTACTTTTTCGATAAGCCACTGTTTATCGAGATATTTTGAATATTTGTCGAATCCACCACATATTTGTATATGGTTAAGTACGATTATAGAGACCTGTTAATAATCTGAAAAATTTATAATTTACATTTTTAGGTATATTTTGAAAAAGAAGCCACATCTCGATAAAAGGTGACTTATCCAAAAAAAGACTAAGAGGCAAAACAGTTTTAAAAACACTGTGTTTAACTAATAGTACCAAAATAATAGTTCAATTGGAACGTACACAAACATTTGGGGGGTTTAAAGGAACAAAACCCCCATAAATTTTTTATGTAAATATATTAAAAAATAAGCCGCATCTCGATAAACACTGGCTTATCGAAAAAATACTGAGAGGCAAAAAAGTTTTAAAAACGTTGTGATTAACTAATGGTACCACAATAATGAATTAATTGAAACGTACACAAAAGTTAGGGGGGGGTTTAAGGGAACAACACCCCCATAAAATTTTTATGGGGTGGACAAATTTCACTATAATTTTGTTTTAATATGTTCCTGCCATAACAATGATACAGGTTCATTTTCAATAAAAAATCTCTAATAGTTTTCGATATATTGAAAAAAATCGATTTTCATTTTGTAACTTCAAAGGCTGTAACTTTTTTTATAAGCACATTTGTACTAAGGTAAGTTAGGTTCAATCGAACTATTTTTGACCCCAGAATGTGTGGTATAATTTATGACCAATCTTTTCGGGACACCCTGTATAATACAGTTTTTCTGGGTAAAATATGAAGGTTCTAAGTATAGCATAGAGGGACCGCAGACGTTCGGAATCAATTAGCGTCTCTTTGCAAAGACAATGACGTCGACTTTGCAAAGTAACAAGACACTTACTCAACACACACACTACACATTACTCCCCTGACTTAGTGATAAGTTATACAATTACGTGGCTCAAGGTTCTAGTTCTAAACCAAAGCCAGAATCAGAGAAAAAAAAGTATAGCATAAATGGTTGAAAAACGTAAAATGCGAATACTTGTTTTTTATGGGGTTTTGACAATTATTGCTATTTTGCAACAAGTCTGATAATTTTTAAAATTTTTAATTAATCCTTTATTGTAGGAAATTTAATTACGCAAACTTTATGTCAATGTAACTTTTGTCGGAAATGAATACTTTTAAAGTTATAATCAAAAAACGAAGAAAAAAATCGAATTTTTCCTTCATTTTTTTTTCGACATTTCGATTATTTAAACAATGTTCCGGACCTATTTGGGTGGGAGGATAACTCAAATATTATTATACGAGTTATTTTCAAGCAATTTCTGCAAAAAATATGAGTTACTTCTCAACATCCAAATGCACTAATATTTTTACAGATGCGGCCTGGTCTACTATATTGAGATACTTAATAAATCCTCAAAATTTCAGGTCGGCACATCAATTAGTTTAAAAGTTATTCTTTTTATTTATCCCAGAGACCTTTTTTAACTTATTGCAATAAAGATAAGGTAATTCTGCGGGTGCCAAATGAAAGTAGAACACATTATTGACATTTTTAGTCTATAAACATTTAAAATAACTATATTCTAGATTCTAGGACGATTAGATAAAAACTAGGAATTATTTTTTTATTTTCCATTAGTTTGTTTATAATAATTAAAAAAATAATTAGTTTCATTTTAAAGATAAAGACAGTTTTATCATCCAGTAGACGATTAATTAGAATTGAATCAAAAATTAGAATTTTTTGGCAAATAGTTATTTCTGAAACAGTTCGTGAAGTATGCTTTTTGCGAACGCACGCGACGTTTAGAGCACGAGAGACAGCGGAGCGAGTGCTATACATCGCGTAAGTTCGCAAAAAGTACTTCACGCACAATTTCATACAATATTTTATCTACGATAAACAAATAAAAAAACTGTAACGCTTCGACGCTGGAATTCATTTCTATTCTACAAGTTTTAGAACTTTGACATTTAAAAATTCTAACTTCTTTCATTTATTTATTGCTCACATGTCATCACCATGACAACGCAAAAGTTAAGGATATTTGATTATATGGAAGTGTGCCAAAAACAGTGCGAAAAAGTAAATCCCATTTAAAATACATTGTTACTTCACGCACACTTTAAATCCTTCACGCACTACTACCTATAATGATAGTTTTCACAAACTAAAAACTTATATGTACATAATATGAGATAGAGTAGATAAAATATATTTTTTTAACCTTTTTTGATACAAAAAAAGTCCCTGAAATAAACAAATAGAATATTTTTTAAACTAATTAATGGATCATTTTAAAAATTTTGAGGGTTTGTTTGGTTATCCAATACCCAACTTTGAGTGCAATATCAAAGATCTAGGTTAATTTATTAACAAATAACGATTTTGCTTTATTTTTCAGTTTGCGAAGCAACAAATTGACTTTTAACTTTCAAAAATCGCCAGTTTGAAGCTTTTTACATGTTATAAAAAATCAAATTTTGTAATTTTATGTCAACTATTTAGCTTTTTAATAGGTTACAAAAAATCGAAAAAATCGCGTTTTTTGCACTAAATTGTTAATTAAAAATGGGCCGAATTCTTTGCAGAGAACAGGTTAGTTTTCTTCCTATAGGTTTACAATAACTAAAAAAATTGTCAGATACGTAAATTATTAAAATTCACGAACAGGGTCTTTTTTGCATATTTCCCTGGAGTAATATGCATAATAGAATTAACAAAGGCATTTGATAGTGTACTAATCAAAGAAGATTAACATTTATTTGTATTATGACAGACGAATGTCACGAAATAATGATGATGAAAACAAAAATAAACAACACACCTTTTTGATAAACTGATAAGAAAAAAGCAGAAACTACAGGATGGTAAATCGGGAATAAAAATAATATGTTACGTAGAAGCTACAATAATATGTCAAAAAGCGAGATTTATCCACAAACGATAATTAATTTGGATTGTTAATGTGAAATTTTTATTGCATATTTTAATCTTTATACAAAACAAACAAAATACTAAGATCATAAACAAAAGATAATATTTTTTTTTATTTAGCTAATGCCTCGACAACTAATGGCCATTAGCATGCTAGGTACGGTGAATTTTTGCAGTCAGGTACCTAGTGTCATGTGTAGTGTGTGTTGAGTAAGTGTCTTGTTACTTTGCAAAGTCGACGTCATTGTCTTTGCAAAGAGACGCTAGAGACGCTAATTGTATCCGAACGTCTGCGGTCCCTCCGGTGAGTACCGATCCCACAAAGACAGAAACTATTTTCATTTATTAATTTATAATAAACGAAAAATTCCTGACCCTGGTGAGATTCGAACTCACGACCATTCGTACCTTTCGATCCAAAGGTAGGCGCTCTCACCACTGAGCCACAGAGGGGGTAAAACATAATAATATGTTCATTTTCATATTCCCAAATAAAATATTATTACATCTCATTTTGATAGTTGATTTTCATCTTGAACGGTAGACCAGGGCGCATCTGTAAAAATATTAGTACATTTGGACGTTGAGAGGTGACTCAAATTTTTTTGCAGAAATTGCTTTAAAATAAATCAAATAATAATATTTGAGTTATCCTCCCTCTCAAAAAAGTCAGGAACATTGTTTAAATAATCAAAATGTCAAAAAATTAAGGAAAAATTCGATTTTTTTCTTGGTTTTTTGATTATAACTTTAAAAGTATTCATTTCCGAGAAAAGTTGTACTGACATAAAAGTTGCGTAATTAAATTTTTTACAATATACAATTGGTTAAAAATTTAAAAGATAGTCACCCTTGTTGCAAAATAGCAATAATTGTGAAAAAAACATAAAAAAGCAAGTATTCGCATTTTACGTGTTTCAACCACTTATGCTACACGTAGAACCTTCGTATTTCACCCTGAAAAACTTTATGATACAGTAAAACAATACTGTAAATTTCATTAAGATCGGTTTAAAAGATTTTGCAAAATAAATTTTGCAATCCAGCTTTCGTAAAAAAATTCATTTTTTTCAAAATGTTACAGGACTGAAAATAAAGCAGATAGCAAGTTGAAAATTTTTTTGCGTATAAAGTGTACTGTACCTTTCATTTGCAATTTTGCAAAATTAAAATCGATTAACACCACGGCGTCAGGAGTTTTTTTAAATAAACATTAATTATTGGTGCTACGCGCAGGACAGAGGATAGTTTGCTCTGATTGGGCATTCCAATGACCTTTGATAATGATTGATACATTTTAATTTTTATTACATTTCGATATAAATAAATAAATTTGTTTATTGCAAAATAAAAACACATACTCTATCCTTTGAAATAACACTTTTATTAGCAAAAACTTTCTTTGTTCATATATTTTAACTTAAATAATAAAAGTTTATTATTTTTAAACATATGCAATTGTTTAAACAATATTTCACACACAATAATAAAATTAGTTTGATTTTTGTGGAATTAAAATATTAAAATACAACAAAATATAGAGTAAGAAAATAATATATTAGATAAAGATTGGAAGAAATTTTGGTGGAAATCAACTTGTGTGAATCGAACACCGCTGTCCTGCGCGTAGCACCAAAAATTATACCCTATTCCACGAACATACGCCTGTTTTGGATTACTTCGACAACGAATATTTTACTGTGCAAAATAAGAAGAACGAAAGTAAATTGCAAATTACATTGTTGTTTATTGGAATAATTATTAGCGCCATTTACTTTCGTACTTCTTATATTGCACAGTAAAATATTCGTTGTCGAAGTAATCCAAAACAGGCGTATGTTCGTGGAATGGCCCATATTGTTTATTTCAAAAATTTTCTGACGCCGTGGTAATTAATCGATTTTAATTTTGAAAATTGCAAATGAAAGGTACTTGCTATCTGCTTTATTTTCAGTCCTGTAACATTTTGAAAAAATGAATTTTTTTGCGAAAGCTGGATTGCAAAATTTATTTTGCAAAATCTATTCAACCGATCTTAATGAAATTTACAGTATTGTTTTATTGTATCATAAAGTTTTTCTGGGTGAAATATGAAGGTCCTAAGTGTAGCATAAATGGTTTAAAAACGTAAAATGCGAATACTTGTTTTTGTATGGTTTTTTCGCAATTATTGCTATTTTGCAACAAGGGTGACTATTTTTTAAATTTTTAACCAATTCTATATTGTAGGAAATTTAATAGACAACTTTTATGTTAGTACAACTTTTCTCGGAAATGAATACTTTTAATGTTATAACCAAAAAACGAAGAAAAAATCGAATTTTTGCTTCAATTTTAGACATTTTGATTATTTAAACAATGTTCCGGACCTTTTTGAGAGGGAGGATAACTCAAATATTATTATTTGATTTATTTTCAAGCAATTTCTGCAAAAAAATTTGAGTCACCTCTCAACGTCCATCTCAAAACAGATGCGCCCTGGACTACGGATTAACTAGATTTTTTTACTTTTATTTTTTATTGAGAGGATATTGTAAATACGATAATACAACCAAAATTATAATTCAGTTTACTAAAGCCTAAAATATGTACAATAAATAAAATTCCGTTAAATTTAAAAAAATTTTAAGGGTTGAAAAAAAATAAAATTTTCAATGATCTATAAATAGGATGCTGGCATATAATGGGTTTTAGTGTATTAGTACATATTTTTATATTCCTAAAGATTCGTACAAATTTGACGTCAAGTACAACATAGTAAAAAAGTGCGTTAAGCAAAATTTATCGGCTGAACAAAATAAGTGGGCAGACACAACAGAGATTGATAGCTTACTAAAAACTGACATTAACAAAGTCTTTGTACATTTTATGGACCACTTACTAGCCGTAACGTTTTTGTTTGCGTCATATTTTGATAATTTCATGTGACTATTGTATCATCTCATATTTTTATTTTTGGCTTTCCAATAGATCGAAAATTATCGATCATTAAAAAAGCACACAAGAAAATACGTAGCCAACAGATAAACCGTAGATTCTGATTGATTTTGATTTGACTGATCTATAATCCATAATCCCAATAATCACGTCCAAAACCAGTTAATACTCTGGAAAGATGTAGTTTGTAAATAAACAAAGTTATAAAAAAACTCTATATGTAATTCCTTTCTTATATTATGACAAATATTGTTGATTTTTGAGGTAAAAGGCAGGGATACATTTAGAAATAGGTACAGGGTGTAATAAAAAGGTAGGTCATAAATTAAGTCACAGATTCTGGGACCAAAAATAGTTCGATTGAACCCAGAGGTGTAACCAGGATGATCCTGAGGGGGTTACAACTACTTGATGGTCTCTGGGGGGTATGGAATAGTAATGGACAGTAATGCTGTTTAAGCGTATAGAGCTCAAAGTACATTCAAATGGGGGGGGGTTATAACCCCAAAACTCCCCTGGTTACGCCTATGATTGCACCTAGTTTACCTTAGTACATATGCATACTACACGTATACAAAAAGTTACAGCCCTTTGAAATTACAAAGTGAATATCGATTTTTTCTAATACATTATTGAAAACTGTTAGAAATTTTATATTGAAAATGGGCATATGGCTTTCTTATCAGAGAAACATCTTTAAAAAATAACCATGCAATTTGTGGACCCCATAAAAATTTTATGGGGGTTTTGTTTCCTTGAACCCCCCAAATGCTTGTGTACATTCCAATTAAATTATTATTGTTTCTGCCATAAGAAAGCCAGATGTTCATTTTCAATATAAAATCTCTAACAGTTTTCGAGATATTGGAAAAAATCTATTTTCTTTTTGTAACTTCAAAGGGCTGTAACTTTTCTTTATGTGCACATTTGTACGAAGGTAAGTTAGATTAATATAAATGGAGATTAATATAAATTAATATAAATGGAGTCCGTCAAATAATCCCCGGACAAATAATCAAAGGACAAAAAATCCCCACAAATTATCACTGGACAAAAAATCCCCACAAATTATCACTGGACAAAAAATCCCCGGACAAAAAATTCCCGGACAAATAATTACCGGACAAAAATGGAACTATTTTTAGAATGTGTGATTTAATTTATGACCTAACTTTTTGTTATACCCTGTATTGCAAAGAAATAATTGTACAGGGGCGTACGCTGTATTATCAGTAAAGAAATATATTAGAGCCGTATTAAGAAAGAAATATGTTTTGGAGATATGTTAAAAAGCCGTAACAAAGGGGTCTATGAAAAGCAAAAATATTGATAAGTGGTCTACGGGACAAAAAGTTTTATGAAACACTTTAGCCGAAGAATAGAAAATAAAAACGATACTCACATAATAGTTGCTTTACAAAGATAAAACTGTCTTTTCAAGTAGGTTAATTCACAATGGATGAATATACAGTCCATAAAATGTAAAACGTTATTAATTTAAGGACAAAGACTATCCACATACTTTCTGATTTTTAATTTAATTTTTAATTTACTCACCAATCTTGTATTGTGTGCAGATCGTTACATACCTGGAACAAAAAAAATATTTAATCCCAAAACCACATAAACTCTTCAGGGTAATAAGGGATATATATCAAACCCAAGAAATAGTACATTAAATATAATTGTATAACTCGATGTCTTTTTAATAGGTTAATTACCCCAGGCTGTGGGCGGAAAAACGTGATATAATTCAGGAATTTTTGAAACCTATCAGGTGTTGTAAAGGACGATGCCAGGAATAACTTCTACTAAAATGTAACCAAAAATATTGTGAGCTTTTTTTTTATTGCGATTTTCATTTGTTAAATTTGCAATTTTTAAAGATTTTTAATTTTGCAGCTTAGGATATTGATTTTAGAGAAAAACTTTTTAATAAAAAGTTGTAGTAAATTACAAAACCTACAATTTGAGCTATGGTAAGTTTAATTTCGTTTATTGGTTATTGCAAAACAGCCTGCGAAAAGTACAAAATGGCCATTTTTTACAATTGCGTTATTTATTGTACAAATAATTTTTTTTATTTTTTAAAGCTTTAAAACAAAGATCTTTAAATTCCAAATATAAAAAAATTGTAAGGCCGGATTAACGAATTTGTTGCTTAGATATTATAAATTGTTTATCCCAAGAGGTCAAATTTCGAAGATTATAACTTTTTGAAAAAAAAAAATCGTAGAGAGTTGGTGAAACATCCAATCTCCTTCTAAAGAGTTATATTTTCATATTCTGATGTAAATAAATGCGTAAAACATTTTTAAACCTCTAATTTTTGGGTTTGAAAATAAGGGGGCAAATTTCGTTATAAACATTTAGAGCTGAAGCGGCCGTGTACATCCTATGAGTTTCTAACTTATAGATTATTATTGCTGAAGACGAAACGAAGATTTATAAAAAAATAAAAAAAATTTACAACCCACTGAAGCCGAGATAATTGTTTCTTTTTTCTTAAATCGTAGTGCCTTTATTTATAACAATTAAGAAATTATTTTACAGTCATTGACTAAAGAAAGACTTATATTATCTTAAAATAAAAATTATTATAAAATATAAATACATTTAATTATTAAAAATTATTTTTAAAATCGGTGCTTTTGCGAACGGCCGAATTTTGCAAATCGCCCGGCTCGCTTCAAATCCGCGCGCTCGGAAAATTTTTACGTAACTTGTATTACATTTTGACCGAAAACAATTTAATAATATTACGATTATAATATACAGTCTATTTACCACTGTATTTGTTTTTCTTGATAAACTTTTATATGTGAAATCTCATTTCTGAAGAAATAATATCACAAAAATGATACATATAATAATATATGAAATATATAACTATATTTTTAATTTTTTCATTGTTATATAAATATAATAATAATAATGTTACTTCTTATTATACAATATAAAACTTTTTCTTCTTGTAGTGACTATACGTTTTGGATGTTGGCAACCATCATGGCAATTTGGCAAACCTCATTTGGAAACTGAGAACCAGGAAGGTGAAGGATTACCTTGCTAGAAAATTTACGTACGTCGTTCAACACAACAACTACAAATCTTTTTAGAGCAGCAGTACCGATTTAGTGTGCAAGTACAGATTGCCATGATGGTCGCCAACATCCAAAACGGATAGTCACTACAAGAAGAAAAAGTTTTATATTGTATAATAAGAAGTAACATTATTATTATTATATTTATATAACAATGAAAAAAAAAATAAAAATATAGTTATATATTTCATATCTATATATGTATCATTTTTGTAATATTATTTCTTCAGAAATGAGATTTCACATATAAAAGTTTATCAAGAAAAACAAATACAGTGGTAAATAGACTGTATATTATAATGGTAATATTATTAAATTGTTTTCGGTCAAAATTTAATACAAGTCTATAAGATACGTAAAAATTTTCCGAGCGCGCGGATTTGAAGCGAGCCCGACTTTAAAAATAATTATTAATAATTAAATGTAACTATATTTTATAATAATTTTTATTTAATGATAAGATAATGTAAGTCTTTCTTTAGTCAATGACTGTAAAATAATTTCTTAATTGTTGTAAATAAAGGCACTACGATTTAAGAAAAAAGAAACAATTATCTCGGCTTCAGTTGGTTGTAGAAAATTTTTATTTTTTTATAAATCTTCGTTTCGTCTTCAGCAACGTAAGTTAGAAATCATAAGATGTACAGGACCGCTTCAGCTCTAAATGTTTTTAACGAAATTTGCCCCCTTATCTTCAAACCCAACATTTAGCTCGGCTTCAGTTGGTCGTAGAAATTTTTTATTTTTTTTTATAAATCTTCGTTTCGCCTTCAGCAACAATAATATGTAAGTTAAAAACTCATAGGATGTACAGGGCCGCTTCAGCTCTAAATGTTTATAACGAATTTGCCCCCTTATTTTCAAAGCCAAAAATTAGAGGTTTAAAAATGTTTTACGCATTCATTTACATCAGAATATGAAAATATAACTCTTTAGAAGGAGATTGGATGTTTCACCAACTATCTACGATTTTTTTCAAAAAGTTATAGCCTTCGACATTTGACCTCTTGGGATATTCAATTTATAATATCTGAGCAACAAATTCGTTGATCCGGCCTTACAATTTTTTTTATGTTTAGAATTGAAAGATCTTCATTTTAAAGCTTTAAAAAATAAAAAAAACTATTTGTACAATAAATAACGCAATTGTAAAAAACGGCCATTTTGGACCTTTCGCAGGCTGTTTTGCAATAACCAATAAACGAAATTAAACTTATCATAGCTCAAATTGTAGGTTTTTTAATTTACTACAACTTTCTATTAAAAAGTTTTTCTCTAGAATCAATATCCGTAGCAGCAAAATTAAAAATCTTTAAAAATTGCAAATTTAACAAATGAAAATCGCAATAAAAAAAAGCTCACAATATTTTTGGTCACATTTTAGTAGAAGTTATTCCTGGCATCGTCCTTTACAACACCTGATAGGTTTCAAAAATTCCTGAATTATATCCTGAAATCGACCTATTTTTCACCCACAGCCTGGAGTAATATTGTTGAGATTTTTTTGGTGAGAACTGTTTAAGATCATTATAGTTTGTTTTTAAACCAAGAGGAGTGATTCAAATTTACCGCGCTGTAATGCTTGTTTGTAATTGGTCCAGCCGCAGGCAAATTTACTCCACTGTTATAAAATTTTGATACTAATGACATTTATCAAGTTTTGACACTTTTGGCATTTCATAGGTTAATTCAGTTATATCGGCGATTTTTTTGCGTTTTCTGTGTTATTTCTTTAATTTTTAGATTTTTAGTCTGATTTGATATAAAAAGCAGTTTTTTTTAGAACTCTTCAGCGACGTATTAATATAATTAAATATTTATGGATTACCGTTGAGGGCCGACATGATCAACCAAAAACGAAGATGTATTTGGTTGTATCTGTGATTCCGTGGGATCTTATTCCTTCCATGAATTACGGACAAGCAACCAGGACATGTTTTACGGTCAGTGGATCACAGCAGCTGGAGCAGATTGGTAGTGGTTCTTTTGTTATTAATTATTTGTATGTTAAGAGGCTACAGTACCGATCAACAGCTAGCAACAAACACGTTCCAAGATTGCGGCTCTAATTTTGAATATTTTGTCGAGATATTTGGCACACATATTCGTAATATAATAAAGAATGGCGGTACAGAGCCCAATTTCAGAAATATGTTAGTACGTGGAAATTACTATATAACTAAATAAAATATTGAAAAAAGGAGCATGTACCGCCATTAAGAAGAAACAAAAATAAACTTTCTTCAAATAAACTTTTTTATCCCATGCCTAGATTTCGTGTAATCTTGGAACTACTAAAATTTTTTATTTCTAACAAGAAATCGAACATATTATAACTAAATAACTAATTAGGCAACATAGAGAAATTATCACTGTCATTTTGACAAACCTGCGTCAGATTTTCTCTAATCTGTTCTGTCATTGTTCCTGTTCAGTGCAGTAGTGTGCTAATTTGAGAATTCACACTTTGAAAGAATAGATTGTTGTTAATTGTGAGTTTTAGTTATACATATGTAGGTAGGTAAGTATATTTTATGTAAAAATATTTCGAATTCTAATGCGAGTATATAAAGTTTTAGGACGATTTTTTATTCTAAAAATATTATCAATAGTTTAACCAAATGGAAAAAGTAAATCAAACGAAAAATAAAGTGAAACCTTCCAAGAAAATGTCCATTAAAACCGTGCCAAAATTATGCGAAAATCGAAAATTGTTTCGCTTCACAACAAAAAATGATTATTTATTATTGTTTTATTATTAGATATTTCATGCAAATACCTTTCTAAATACCTATCTTAACATAAAATTTTCACCCATTTTGGTTTATTTTTATAAATATCTATTTATTAAGGCTATGGGTACATAATTCGCAAATATTTTACGTGCATCCCTACTTTATCTGTCTTTACACGGCAAATTACGTGTAGTAAAATTCACACTGGTATGGATATGTAAACATTACTAGAATGTCATTCTACCTGAAAATGTCATCATTAATTTAAAGAGATGGCTTTTGAATGTTTTTGGATAACTGTTATTTTTATAATTGCAAATTATTAATTCAGTTAAAAAATGTGATAATTTTTTCACTAACTATGTATTCAGTGATTGTAATAATTTATTTGTACAACAAAAACTAATACTCAATCGAGAAAAGAGGAAAAGTGTTAAAGTGATTTTTTAATAATATATTGTTATGGAACGCTTACAACTTTGAACATCTTTAACAACAAAATACTTGGATCACAGAATATATTATTATCCTGATGTATTCACTGCTTGGCTCTTCCACAAATAATGCACAATAAATAACTTTTTATTAAGTTCACGTATTAAATCAATTATTTATCAAATACACTATATATCAATAATATTTAATCAATAACTTAAAATATTCCCGATGCAATGTCAAATATTTAAAATTGTCGTAATTGTCACTGATTGTCAGTGTCTGACTGACAATATATGCTGACAATATTATATTCGGCTGAGTGCGTTGTAAGACAGAGATAGATTTGGAAAATATTACCACGGCATTGTGTTCATTTTTTTCAAATCCTGAAAAAACCAATAAATATTTTTGAAAAATTTAAACGCAGAATGAAAGACTAAATTATTACCGAGGGCCGAAAGTCCCTTAGAATAAATAAAAAGTTTATTTTGAATGAGATATTTGAAATTAAAAATCACACTAAATTTTTTCTTAGTTTTTCACCCCTGTAACTTATTAAAATAAACATTACAGAAGTTCTCAGGGACTTTCGGCCCTCGCTAATAACGTAATCTTTCATTCTGCGTTTAAATTTTTCAAAAATTAGTTTTCTCAGGATTCGAAAAAATGAATCCTAATTTGAATAGCATTGCAGCCGAAAATACGTACCGATCCTCTTAATAATAAAATCGTTTTCTATTACTTCCATTTAGCGCCACTATGATATTGTCAAAATTTTAATCTTAGTTAATGTCAAAGATTACCACTGTTGCCAAAGTTTATGATACTATCTCCCGAAGTTATATTTTGTTGCTACCTGTTGATCGCTACTGTTTACTCTTAAGTGTAGCATGGTCAATTTTTAGAAGGTTAATAATAACGTGGTTTCTTCTATTTGAAGGATTATCCAGGACAGCATTTAATTTTGGTCAGATTACATTTAATTTTACACCCAATTTTTTCCAATGATTTTGCGTTTTGATTCTAGTTATATAACGAAACCAGAAAGGATACCCAGGATAAAAAAAGGAGAAGAGGGCGTCCCCGAAAGAATTGGAAGGATCCAGTGGCGGCCGGTCAGGGTCGGCAGTGCCGACCCACACATTTATAGATATAGATTTTTTAAATATTTGTATCTGTGAAATAAAAAAAATCTATCAGATAATACAGACTAAATTTTATTCATGGTTTTTAAAAGAATTTGATCAATCCGAGCGTTAAGTGATCCCTGCGCATAACAGACTTCTCAAAAAATGAATGATCCGAGCCATTTATCTGACTTTTCGGCTAGCCGTCCCTAACATCCGTAGATTGACAATTTACACGTAAAACTCAACGACATAACAAGTCGATGAGCAAGCGAACATTACTTCTCTCCGTGGGCAATAGCAGATACGGCATGGCAGGTTAAGCGCCAAGTACGGCACATTTCGGTCTGCCGGTCAGTGTTTCATTTGGAAGCATGCATCGGTAGAAATTGTCAAAAATAATCACGCCGTTTAATTGATATTGTAATTTTTTTAAGTTGTCAGGAATTATCATTTAGTGGACATGATGGATCGAAGCATTTGTTAAAAATCAAAGTAATTATAGAGAATTAATAAAATTGTTTTAGAAATACCTATTTACTTTCTGATTCGAAGTGTATTCGTAATACAGAATGAACTAATACATATAATCAAATAGTTAAATTTTGAATAACGTTGTTGAATCTGAGATTTAGAAAACCATTTGCTTTTCACTGAAAGTAGATGAAACTTCTGATTATCATGTCATTCACAATTATCAATTATTTTGTTCGATACGCGTTACGTGGTAATATTTATGAGAGGTTTTTAGGTTTTAGAGATGTGAGTAAAAGCAATAAGGCAGAATATATTTTTGGTGTTTTAAAGAACAGATTCAAATTTTTTTATACCAAAAATAAATTGGTAGGGCAAACTGGGGCAATCTTATGACGGCGTTGCTGTGATGAGTGGTGAATTGAATAGTCTCCAGGCAAAAGTTAAAACTATTACATCACAAGCTTTATTTACTCACTATTATGCGCATATAATGAATTTAGTTTTACATGATACGTGTAAAAAAATAAAGAATATCGTCTTTTCTTGCCAGTTTAGCTCACCTAAACGGATTACTGCTTTAGAACAAATTTGTTTCGAAAAAAAAGCGAACAGTTTGTCAGACGCGATGAAATTTTAAATCTCGGTTAGTTTTATCTAAGCAGATTATCTCTTATAGTTTTAGTATCTGTAGCAGATTTTCGTGAACAGCTTTTGGAAGTTTTTGATTTTATTATCGAAGGCGGTGATTTTGAAAGTGGCGATACCTCGATCCGTGAAGCAATCGGTTTGAGAAATTTATTAAATATTAATGACTCTTTCAATATTTTTTTTTAAATATTTTTAAGACAGAGTTTGCCCAAGATATTCCTTGTTGTCCAAAATCAGTCAACTGACATTATTTATTCTAAAAATAGAATACGAAAGCTGGTGCAAAATCTCAGAGATTTTCGTAATGATAGTAGTTTCCAATATATACGCAGTGACGTTTTGGATTCGCTTGATATTTCCGAACCACCCCAAAAAAGACAACGACATGATACATATCTCGAAAAACGAGTAAGTATATCTTGAAATTTTGGATACCTACTATTATATGCAAATAGATACTCGTTTTTCGAATTTTGAAGATTTGCAAATTTTTGACCTCTTTGACGATTTAAAATTTAAAAGTTACGTTCGCCAAAGAATTTCCAAGATATTTATTATTACAAGTTAGGTACTTAAAAATTATGCTGGTCCAAATATTTTCAGAAATTGGGATAAGTTGCACAATATGTATGTATAATTCTATGTAGTAAGTACTGCGCAATTCATTACAACAAACTGTTTATCAATTTTCTTATTACCACCAATTTCTGCCTAAAAAAAAACGGGATTTACCTTGTCTCAAAAGAATCAACACGTATGGTCGAAACACCATGAAACAAGAGAGAATGTCAATCGAGTACATCAAATAAAAAAAAGCAAAAAACAACAAAACCTCCTATGATGAATTAAGCCTTTTAGTTTGATGGTATACCTATATGAGGAGACAAAAAACCTTGCCGACCCTGTCTCCAAGGCCACGAGCCGCCACTGGAAGGATCACATAGAGGACATAGGAAATGCACGAGGGAAAACGAAATAAGAAATGAAACGCCTAGCCAAAAACAGAATAGAGTGGAAAAAATGGATTAAAGAAACAACCGACCATAATCCGACGTTGTATAGGTATAAGAAAAAAGACAACAAGAAGAAGACGATTCTAGTTATTCCATTTGATTCCAGTTTATTCTAACCAACAGCGTTTCTACCAATCTGGGTTGCTCCAGGTTACCAGGAAACTCTTCCTCATTATTCTGTTTTTCCTCAGTCCGTGCGTTATTCTTCTTTATTATTTAGTGTTTTCCTCAGTCCATCTTTGGGCATAAATCATCTGTTAAATGCTGAAGAAACGTTGTCCTCTTTTACCACGCACAGCTATCTGATCAGAATAGAGAGTGCTAGTGATCCGGATGTCTTACCTGTTCTTTTTGAAATATTTGTTAAGTCGAATATGTTCCGCGGTGTGGTTGAGTTGCGTGTAATAACCTTATTGTCCACGGAAACAAATAAATGAAACTAAAAATAAATGTAAAAACACCAAACTGTCTGTCAATAATATATCTCTCGTACTCGCTGAACTTCGATCGACTTCGCGAGTAGTATAGTGAGCGGTTAAGGCACGCACCACACCCTCGCGAAGTTACTTCGGGAAAGTTGACCGAGGTCCAAAGTACCGTCACTACACACTCGTTCAACTTCGCGAGAAACACATTCACGCGGGGCGATATCGACTTAAGTTCCTTTGAATTGATCGCAAAAACCGGCACCGAATGGAAGTAGACCGAGGCGCAGCGAAGTCGCATGATGTGCCTGTCTACACTCTCGTACTCGCTGAACTTCAATCGACTTCGCGAGTAGTATAGTGAGCGTTTGATTTTGATTTAACTTGCTTGGAATTGAATCATGACGTTTGAGCAAATTTAGTTTTAAAGTTAATTAAAATTTTAAATGTATGTTTTACATTACCTAAATCAAAGGTTTTACACCGTTTTGAAAGTAGTCATTTCCAAATGCAAATGATGATGGTCTGATAGGACCGAAACATTTTAAACAATTTTGTTTAAGTATTACATCACTAATAATTTTTGTTCTGTTAGTAGAGCATATCTTTTAAAAATGCACAACATACACCACATATTTTAAAAATGCATAACGCACCGCATCTATTAAGGTTGTTTAATTAATAATAAAGATATAAAAAGAGCGAAGATAACATCTTCATTGAATAGAATTAACTCTAATCAATCCTAATTTATGGCGCTATAAATTTCTTACAGACCATTTAACGAGTAAAAATTGACTCGGAAGGATGATCATACCGACGATAAAAAGAAACTATCAATACCTATATAATTATTCATTTCAATTTTACACACTTTTTTTAATGATTAAATGGCGAATTTTACAACCGATCCTTTCACTAACGTAGGAAGATATGACCCTGTTCATTTTATGGTTTGTGTTTATGAAATTGCGCCCCAGAAAAATGCATCTTTGTGTTGTGCTTTATTACACTCTCTTTACAAAACAGTTGGCAGCTTTTCCTTTGCGTAAATATTCTAGCTAAATTTAATCGTTTTCTTGTCACTTGGAAAAAGAATTCTTCCGATAATTTAGTTTTATCTTCCCCATTCATAATAAATGAAGAATGAACCAACAACCAGAGAGATAAGAGCGCGCATCGGAAAAGCTAGATCCACCTTCAACCGGGCGGAGGCTTACTTCAAGAGTCACAACCCAAGGTTAATAGATTAGGGCGTAGGTTGTCTCATAACTCTAGACCAATCAAAGGCTGGCTTTTTAAAGGCGGGAATACGTCATCCGTACGACAATTTTAAAATTGTCATAAGAGTCAATGCTAATAAAAGGTTCAAAAACTTAGGTTTTGCAATATATTTTGAGATTTTCTTGGGTATAGGTAGATTAAGTGGTTCTTATATTGGTAATTATATCAATTTTTCCCTTAAAAATCAATAGTCTGCTAACAAAATACTAGAATTCATTTAACACTTATTATGTGTGTTTTAAATGGAGAAAACAATTTAATTAGCACAAAAATCCAAAAAAATAGAAGAAAAAGTTTAAAATCAAAAATACTAATATGTAGGTACTTACTTATTATGTTTTTCGTGGAATGTGCAGCACTTTTATCATTTTTGGTGGTATGCAACAACAAAAGAACGAATAATATAAATAATTTATTATTAGGTTAGAATATAAAAAAGACGTAACATAATATTAACATATTCAGACACGAGGAAATGTTTGCTACCTATTTTCTTATGTTTAAAGGCCCATTTATCTTGTAACATTTTATTATCCATTATTGTTTGATAATGTTAAGGTATTTGGGAAATGTCCAAAAACATTATTATTTTGTTTCCATCTGGTTCAGGAATTTTGGAGTTGCTTTTACATATAGCTATGCTACAAATGTTACCACCACTCATCTAAAAAATGTTTTATTATTATAACATACAAAACTACATAATATTATAATTTAAACTAACTTTACACGGTTACGAAAACACACTTCACAAGTCATTACTGCCTTTGTATAGGACCCAAATAAGTAATTATAGTAATATTGTCCTTATATGCTTAAAAACTCAACAAATATTAAACAAATAAACGATATTATAAGAAAATTCCACAAAAATATACGGAAATATAACCACAAACAACTGTCAAACTTGACTTTGTCGTACGAGTGACGTAGGCATTCCCCTCCCTCTCGCTTCCGCCCACATAGTTATGAGATAACCTAACCCCTATCTGTGAACCTTGGTCACAACCTCTCTCTTGGTCTAAAGGTGTAACGACGAAATTCACCCTGTAGGAATAATGGAAAATATGACAAGATGTTGATGTCATTTAAGGGGATGTAAACGTGTTACACAATTTGAAGAACATGTCCTCGGTTGCTCAGTAACGGAAGATATATGGGGTGGTTCTTAACGGGATGTTATTAATATTCTCTTATTAGCTTAGAAATAAAAAAATAGAAACGTAAAAGAAAAGATAGCTAAATCAAAAATTAAACAAAAACCTAGTCAGTACAAAATATATAAAATACTTATGGCGTGACTTACCTTATCTATGTCTTTACTAATGCAAATTGTTGGAAATTCCATACAATTGATTTGTTGTGTAAATAGTTCGAAATCATGTCCCTTTTTTTACCCTTGTCGACGCACGTGGTTCCTCGCTTGCATATTTTCGAATGCACATCTGGGCCGCGGGCAAAAGGACTAATCATGTGAAAACCAGGAATTCTGTTCTCCCTTCGACATCGATGAGAAACAATTAGACGGCCCACGAAAAAAGACGTAAACATAGTGACTTGGTCGACGCGTCCTGAGTAACGATTGTAAGTACTTTATTTTTTACCTTGTTTTGTTGTCACCTATATTATTTATCCATTGTTCCTTTGTTATCGTTTTTTGAGCTATTTAACCACCAATTGATTCGAACATGTGTGTATGGCACCTATGAGAATTTCCATTAATCTCTACCAACAATAGTAGCTATCGGAAGAAAATAGCAGGTGTTGTAATTTGTATTGTTTATTGTTTGTTTTGATTTTATTACTCGTTTATTTTATTCAATACCTGCTAATAACCTACACAAATCTTTGTTGTTTTTACGAAACAAGAGAACAGGAAAAGACAATAATAAATAGTATGTTGCAGTGAATCAAACAATATTTATTGAAACAAAATAAAATAAAATTAAAAGGAACTGCGATCTCTTGCGGTTTTACAAAGAGAGATCATGTTTACCAAAAAGAAAATGTAAAGTTTACATAAAAAATACCTTGTACTAGTCCTGTATCTTCTCTTGGTTGGTTTTAAGTCCAAGGCACAGTTCACCTCACTAAAGTCACTTTACAAAGGAATAGATAGATAGATTAAGAGTACATCAATGGTGACTCCCATAGTTTATAAAAAAAATCAGAATTTACGTCTTAACACAAATCGGCACTGCTCGAACAAAAATATTTAAGAACTCATTAGTCCTTTTGTTCCGTTTTACATTTATTTCTATTTGTAAAAATAGTCGTTTTTATGGCTATACTAAAATGTAAGTTTATTCAAACCTGTTTTTGGGTCTAACCGCCGCCTAGAGCGCACGAATGTGTCCTGCGAGACGCAATGGCATTACAGTCCAAGCTTCGAAACAGAAAGGTTGTCTGTGTAACCGGTATCCATTTTCAGTTGTTAATTGTGTCGAATACGTTTAATAAAAAAGTGTAACCAAAAACTCTCATTTCTTTACACCTTTAGTATATTAAACGGGATCAAAAAAAATATAAAAGCAACATGCTTTAACTATGATGTCAGAAACTACTAAGCATAAAAAAACTTCTAACTCCTGCCTGCATGTAAGAAAAATTTATACCAATAGTGGTATAAGAATACATATTGACATCCGCCTAACAGTAGCGAAAATGCTGGAGTACACGTTGTATGCCGGGCTGAGCTAAGCTACAAGCGTTAGCCAGCCGGTCGAAGAAACTTAAATTCAACTACATCTTAATCTTCAACGGCTCAAACTAGACTTCTCTACAGCTCAAACGTAACTGAATTTTCGATCTCGCAAACTCAATATTCAGAAACCAAACGCCCCTTCCAAAATCATTTAATTTTCCCATCAATAATCCTCACAACCAATTACAGACTTAAGGCACTCACTTAATCAAAATCTTAACCAATAGGAAAATGCAAAATAAGCTCTGGGTTAAACCTTCTGGCGTAAACCAAAAACAGCTCATCCAATCACCAACAGGATAAACAAAACCGATTTTACTAGTTCCTACAACTTTTTTCCCACGAAAATTGCCAAATCTACGAAAAGGACACTTGGATCCGTTGGTAACACTCAGAACCACTTATCTCCATAAGATAAACATTTTCCAGTTTCACAGTCGCCAAAAACCATTAGTGAAAGATTTATAGTTAAAGATCACTTTGGCGGTTTAAAATAACGTAAACACGTGGCGAAATAAAAATTTATCTATTCGCGAGAAACACAAGATCGATCTAGTATTATGAGAAACGAAAAAGAATCAAAGATGACCCAACTCTATGCAATACACGGTACAATTCCTGAAACGGATCGAGTATACAGGGTGAAGCGACAATATTAGGGATTCGAAAACGTTAACGATTTTTGTACCCGTTACAAACGTAAGAATGCTGAGATGCTACGTCTTCTCTGTCCTTTTTTATGGTGTTGATTGTGGACCTTGAAGGAATATCTGTGCAGAAAATTTTTAAGCATTTGATATGTGGCTATATTGGAGAATACTTAAAATTTTGGTGCACTATCTCAATCATGAGCGTCACAAAAAAAAATAATAAAAACCGCGACTTTGACACCTTATAACTACCCTCGTCCACTATCTCAATCACGACCGTCGCAAAATACCCCTTATATTTTTTATATTCACCCCTACCCCACCCCTTTGTCGGCCACGCAGCGTTAAACCCCTGGAGATTTTACTTAGTTACGTCATGTTCTACTTACTCCCAAATTTTGGTACACTATCTCCATCATGAGCGTCACAAAAAAAAATAATAAAAACCGCGACTTTTACCCCTTACAACTATCCTCGTACCCCACTCTGGTTTCCACCTCTGGGGATTTTACTTAGTTATGTCATGGTCTGCTTATTCCCAAATTTTGGTGCACTATCTCAATCACGAACGTCGCAAAATACCCCTTATATTTTTTATATTTACCCCTGCCCCACCCCTTTGTCGGCCAAGCAGCGTTCCACCCCTGGAGATTTTACTTAGTTACGTCATGACCTACTTACTCTCAAATTTTGGTGCACTATCTCGATCATGAGCGTCACAAAAAAAAATAATAAAAACCGCGACTTTGACCCCTTATAACTACCCTTGTCCCCCACTTTGGTTTCCGGCCCTGGGGATTGTACTTAGTTATGTCATGGTCTACTTATTCCCAAATTTTGGTGCACTATCTCAATCACGAACGTCGCAAAAAACCCCTTATATTTTTTTAATTCACCCCTACCCCCACCCCTTTGTCGGCCACGCAGCGTTCCGTCCCTAGAGATTTTACTTAGTTACGTCATGACCTACTTATTGCCAAATTTTGATGCACTATCTCGATCATGAGTGTCACAAAAAAAACGGTCGTTGGGAAAGTCATGTACACAACTAATTTAACATATCCCCGTATAGTGTTTCCATATTACTTATCACGCACAAAATCCGCTCCCAGCTCTTAGACAATTAGGATAATCAAAGAATGCAAATCTAAACTTCTACACTATCATGAAAAATTCCATGGTCGCATACGAATTTTTCTAATGTCCTCATTAATATTTGAGTCATATATGAATTTCTTTTTTATACGCTCGGAGCTTCGCTGGTGGCGCTCCTAGCGGATTACTAATTCAACTTTCACCGGTAATTTTTAAATTTATTATTTAATTGTTATCGCTTAATATTTACAAGGCAAAAAAGTAATTAAATTGTAATCGATTTTTTTAAGATTTTGCTAATCATTTTGACGTTCTATTGATAAAATATGAATTTCTTACTTCGGATACTTTCACAATTATCGTGTAGATGGCGTTAAGATTAATCGAATAATTTATAATTACATATTACGGAACAGTATAAAAAAACTTAAATTCAGTATTTAAAACGTAAGTATATTTAAGGTAAAAATATATACCACAGCTTTGACCAACTAATATTTTTTATAATTAATGTTTTTAATTTTAATTTTAAATTAATCACTTTGACATTTATGTCAAATTTCCGGTAAAGGTTTACAGACTTGTCACTACTGGCGCTCGCGAATTTGTAAATATCCCCTCTACGTACGAGCTCACAGCGTATGCGTTAGTTACTGGTTTCCATGTTCTCTACTAGTATTTTAGAATATGACACTGTCAAAATTAACGCCAAAATAAAATTAGAAATTTTATAATGAATACCGCACGTAACTTTAAAATATTTAAACATTGCTTTGATGATAAATTTAGTATTTGCTTTAGAAAAACGTATTGTAATGATTCCTTTAAAATAAGAGGAAATACCTTGGAGAATGAATTTGTCAGAAAGCAGACTGCTGAACAACTAGAAAAATTACAAAAACAGTTAAAGAAGGTGAAAAATGTAGGTGTAAAGAAAAGTGAAGCTAATCAAAATAACACTATTGCAGATAATCTAAGATCAACAATACCAGGACATAAAATTTAAAATATTGTTTTACAAAAATCTTCTTTAAGCAATTTTGTTTCTTTTTGTGTATTTTATAATTTGAAATTGACTCTGTAATTTTATAAAAGATTAAGTAATATATATATACCCTTGTTGCATCTGAAAAAAGAGCACCATGTATTTAGTACTAGTTTTAATAGTAGATACTCGATAAAATCTTTAATCGTAATAGTACCAACGAACTGTCAATCTAATAGAACTCGGTACAAGCCTTTAATAGTAACAGGTTCGACAAGGAGGTCTGTTTGGTGTTTTCCCCTCTTTTATTTACATAAAGACAAAACATTTATTCGGAAGTCATATTTCAAGAGTCTTTGGAAGTTGCAGAGATGGGAATCAAAGTGAATGGAGTATTGATCAACAATATACGATATTCTGATGATGGTGTCTTAACCCTCGCAGGACCAACCTTTTAGTAGAAACAGCGAGGTAGACCAAGGAGTGTCAATAAATGTCCACACATAAATTAATCAAAAACGTGCTTAGACTGTCAAACTAACGTCAGAACGTGTATGTATCGATCTGTAAATTGGTGCCGAAATTTGTAATTATTACTGTAAATACTAGTTATCAAAATTAGTTTTCGCTCAAAATTAGTGACTAATAACAATTTTGTTACGTGTTAATCATCAAGAACAAGCTGTAACTTCGGTCAGTAAGAGATGTTCTACTTAATAATCTTCCAACTTGAACACATTCAGTGTCAAAATGTCAATAGTTTTTCACTGTTGCTATCCCGTCCCAACGGACGCCAACGGTTAGGCAACCAGTATTGCAGTGATGTATCCAAGGTTATCACTTATTAGCAGACATCCAAAGCGTTAATATAAACAAATTCAAATTACTTTTGACTACATGAGTAACAATTTAAATCAATGTTCCCCCACTGTTAGCAACACCTACCATGTCTGGATCCAATTCTTCCAGTAATCTTACTAGTTCATATGCAACTGCTACTATGACTAAACAACGTCCGAAGTATCCCAAGAAGACCGAAGCAATTTTATAATTAGTTGTACGTCTCTATAGTATCCAATGATTGTATATCCAATTTTTTTTCTTCATAACTTTTACCTAATGTTATTTAAGATTTAGAAATTAACTGTTATAATATTTAGTTTTAAGTCCTTATTGTAATTAATTATTGTATAACCAATATTGTTTGTGTCAATGGCCATTGCTGCCGAGACACATAAATTTAAATAAAAAAAACGTGCTTCTTTATTTAAACTAATTTAAAAATATCACTTTTATATTATTCCTAGACGTTAATAGAACAGTTAAAAGATACGAATTTATAATTTACCCGGAGTCTTCGGTTTCCATGGAATTGGCATCATCGTAGGATACAGAAACATTTTTGACTTCTTGCTGTGCTTACCGCTACCGCATACATATTTCTTGCATTTTGAACAAACTATGGTTGTTTTTGCCCACTTATTGGTCTTTTTTCTTATAGATTTTGCTACTTAATTTGACAAATAAATGATATCGTCCCTTTCCATTTTGGGATCGTGTTGAAGGTATTCAAAGGGATTATTTATAGTCCACTGTCAAGTTTTTATAAAAGTATGAGGAAATGAATTAAATTACAGAAATGCTAATTATGCCATCTAATAGGGCAGTACTACGCCGACAACTACTAATTATTTGAGATTTTTAGGAACAAAGGTATTTAGAAAATCGGATGTAATGCAATGTTGTGGATACTTTTTAACCCTCCTTGCACCTTCTAGGGTTAATTTGTGAAAACCTAGTCGATCTTCAATAACTTGTCACTATAATCAGAGAATACAGGGTGTAACAAAAATACAGGTCATAAATTTAATCATATATTCTGGGACTAAAAATAGTTCGATTGAACCTAACTTACCTTAGTACAAATTTGCATATAAAAAAAGTTACAACCCTTTGAAGTTACAAAATGAAAATCGATTTTTTCCAATATATCGAAAACTATTAGATATTTTTTATTGAAAATGGACGTGGGGTATTCTTATGGCAGTAGCATCTTAAAAAAAATTATAGTGAAATTTGGACACCCCATAAAAATTTTATGGGGGTTTTGTTCCTTTAAACCCCCCTAAACTTTTGTGTACGTTCCAATTAAATTATTATTGTAGTACCATTAGTTAAACACAATGTTTTTAAATCTTTTTTGGCTCTTAGTACTTTTTCGAAAAATCAGTTTTTATCAAGATATTTTGAATATTTGTCAAATCCACCACATATTTGTATATGGTTAAGTACGATTATGGAGACTTGGTAATAATATGAAAATTTATGTATGATTTACATTCTTAGGTATATTTTGCACCATATTAAAAATGAAACCACATCTCGATAAAAGGTGCCTTCTCGAAAAAATCCAAACAGGCAAAAAAGTTTTAAAAACACTGTGTTTAACTAATGGCACCGCACTAATATTTTAATTAGAACGTACACAAACATTTGGGGGGTTTAAAAGAACAAAACCCCCATAAAAAGTTTATGTAAACATATTAAAAAATAAGCCTCAACTCGATAACAACTGCCTTATCGAAAAAATACTAAGAGGCAAAAAAGTTTTAAGAATATTGAACTATTGAATATAACTAATGGTACCACAATAATAATTTAATTGAGACGTACACAAAAGTTTGGGGAGGTTTAAGGGACCAAAACCCCATAAAATTTTTATGGGGTGCACAAATTTCAGTATAATTCTTCTTTAGTATGATCCTGCCATAAGAATGCCACATGTCCATTTTCAATAAAAAATCTCTAATAGTTTTCGATATATTCGAAAAAATCGATTTTCATTTTGTAACTTCAAAGGGCTGTAACTTTTTTTATGTGCATATTTGTACTAAGGTAAGTTAGGTTCATTCGAACTATTCTTGGTCCCAGAATATGTGATTTAATTTATGACCTGTATTTTTGTTACACCCTGTATATTAAGCGAATGCGATTAGAGATTAATACCAAAAAGACCAAACTCATGACCATCTCCAGAAACTTGGATGCACTTATAAACTCCACCATAACACAAACACCAAGTACATTAAAAGGGTGCATTGAAAGTACACACAAAAAATTTATATAAAAAAAATATGGTGAGCAACTTAGACAATCCATAGCAAAACAGCTATCGGATTAAGTAGAGAACTGCACAAGAGTTTGCTGTGAAACTCTGAGGACATCAGAAAAAATAAATAGGTACAATCAGAGAAAATCAATAGGTAGGTACAACAAAAAAGCAGATAATACAAACAAAAGTAATTTGAATTATATTATATTATGCAGATAGTATGATACAATTGATCCAAAAGATGGCATAACCCAGCTATCCAAAGTGAAAGTTATCCTCCAACACCAAATTGTTCTATACGGTCCACATAATGGTCAGAAAAAAGTCAGACCATTTTGGGAGACGGGTTTGGGGGGCGGGATAGGGGGAAGAAATCGGTAAATTCGTAGTTTTTTACGTTTTTCGTCAATATTTCTAAAACTATGCGGTTTAGCATGAACAACTTTCTATACAAAAATGTTCTACATTAAATTTGAAATAAAAAAGGCCCTATTCATAATCCTTCTAAAATGAACGGTTCCAAAGTTACGGAGGTAGTATAGTATAATTGGTCCAAAAAAAGGCCTAACCCAGACATCCAAAGTAAAAGTTTTCCTCCAACACCAAATTGTTCTATATGGTCCACACATGAGATGGGAAAGAAGTCGGTAAATTAGTAGTTTTTTTTACGTTTTTCGTCAATATTTCTAAAACTATGCTTTAGCGTAAACAATGTTCTATTCTATACAAAAATGTTCTACATAGAATTGTTATAAAATCAACGGTTCCAGAGTTACGGAGGGTGAAAAGTGGAGGTTTTCGATACTTTTCATATTTTTTGGACAATTGATGATGATTTTGGGTGGTGAGGTTGACGTTTCTTCAAGGGCTTATAACTAACATACCATCGGCCACTGAAATAGCAAATTTTATTTACAAAACACAATCCTGTCAAAGAAAATTTCTTTCATCAGTAATAATATTATAAATTGCCAAAAAATATAAAAAGTATAGAAAACCGCCACTTTTTACCCTCCGTAACTCTGGAACCGTTGATTTTATAACAATTATGTTTAGGACCTTTTTTGTTTTAAATTTTATGTAGACCATTTTTGTATAGAACATTGTTTAAGCTAAAGCATAGTTTTAGAAATATTAAATATATAAAAACCTAAAAAAACTACTAATTTACCGACTTCTCCCCCATCTCCCCCCAAACCGGACGCTCAAAATGGTGTAACTTTTTACTGAACAATATGTTGACCATAAGAACAAATTGGTGTTGGAGGAAAACTTTTACTTTGGATGTTTGGGTTAGGCCTTTTTTTGGACCAATTATACTATACTACCTCCGTAACTTTGGAACCGTTCATTTTAGAAGGATTATGCATAGGGCCTTTTTTATTTGAAATTTAAAGTAGAACATTTTTGTATAGAAGGTTGGTCATGCTAAACCGCTTTATTTTAGAAATATTGACGAAAAACGTAAAAAACTACGAATTTACGGATTTCTCCCCCCTCTCCCCCCCCCCCCACCAAACCCGACGCTTAAAATGGTGTGACTTTTTTCCGAACATTATGTGGACCATATAGAACAATTTGATGTTGGAGGATAACTTTCACTTAGGATGTCTGGGTTTGGGTCTAGTTATACCATACTAAGATCGTTTTTTGAATGCATTGATGATGTTGGAAAGAAGCTATAATTTAACTTGGTACCTTATTTTTAATTTTAGTATGTAAATCATATAATACAACTCTTCGTTATTGATAGTTTATGGACTTAAAGCCATTAAATTTTTATTATGTTTGATATATTAATCATGTTGTGACTGGCTGAGTGACACGTAGACTATGCCATTAAAAAAATTGTATTATTTAAGCTTAGCATGACATTTAAAAAAGTGGCTGTATCTTCTACAGTAACGATTTTACAAACAAAGACTAATGACAAAAACGGAGTAAAATAGGTATTTTATTCCATTTTCTTTCTCTCATTTTTAAACACATTTTACTAACATCCCATTTTTTGGATTTTGTTAGTGTTTTTTTTGTGGCTTGCGCCTTTTGTTAGTGTTGTATTAGTTTTTTTGGTGGTAGAAGCCATTTTTTGTGTTTTTGTAGATTTTTTTTGAGGGTTGTCTCAAACATATAAAATTAAAATTAGTAAATACAATGGACAATGGTATTCCAAAGGTGAGCGCGTTGTTTTTTTTTTGTAGAGCTAATACGATTATCTAGAATCTAGACTTTATTATATATTTTATGATACTTTACGGTTACATGTTTTAAAAACGTAAACCTTTTAAGGGTTTAATAGGTTAATTTCAACGTGATTTAATATCCCTTGCAATTAATTTTCAAGCTGTTTTTAGTTGAACCTGATATCTTAAAAATTAACGGAGTTATTAAAAAAACCAATAAAATTTTCTGGAAAAATTTTTAAAAGATAAATTTTGAAAAATTTTTGGAACATAAATTTTAATACTATTAACTTGTTTTGGGGCTCATTTGATAGATATTTCTGAGTATACTTTGACAAATGTTTAATTAGTGTATGTTATAAAATGCATCATTTTCCCGTTATCTAAGCGTGAATACTTAGATTTGGGTACTCTAACTCACTATAACTCTACTACTATAACTCACTTTTAGTTATTACTAAAAGGTTTTTCTAGTAAGGAGTTTATTTAATTTTTTATTAGCTTTAATTTTGGTAATAATAACTTTTTTGTAAAAACTTATAGTTTTTGAGTTATTTATGAAAAATTGGTTAAAAACATGCATTTTTTTCACGAAAAATTAAAATCTTTGATCTTTAGTAACTCAAAAAGTTTTGATTTATTTTAATAACATTATATAGCAAATTTTGCTTAGAATTTGTTCCCCTATCGAATTGTGTGGTTATTTTTAATAAAATAATTTTCACCCCCGAGAAGGGGTGGCATCCATCCCCAGGGTTGGATATTGTTGGATATAGTTGCGCAAGTTGGCACCATGTCACCTTTGTTCCTCGAGATATCCTCTAACCACCACCAATTTTCATACAAATCGATGGAGGTTCAACGAAATCGGAGGTAATAGCTCATATCCACCTTCAGTGACTGCACTAACTGTAATAAATGGTAATAATCTAGGTAGAAAATTTCCACTATAATAATAATCTGATTGGACAGAATTAAACACGTGATGAAAAATCTTACTACACGATTGGAAATTAAAATCATTAAAATATAATCAAAATAACTTGATTTGTTATTAAAAAATGTTCCTAAAAATAAACTCTTTAAAACACTCGTATTTTAAGGTTATTCCGTATTTATATCTAGAATAGTTATCCTAAGTATAAGTTAGATATAGTACGAAAATAACTTGTTACTCATAAACTCGGTGTAAGTTAGATATAAGTATTCCCACTTTATTCCGAAATAATAGTTTGGCAACGTCGCAATCTTCTGCACAAATACATAGAACAACGATATATTGTGTCAAATATGCCAATTTTGATTTTTCTCTGTAACTGACAAACCAAATTAACCTAGGCGAAAAGTTTTCGGAATAATAAAAATGAGTTTTTATTGATTTTTTTAAATACGTTTAAAATACCAGTATTCTTCTTTATGGTTTCCACAGAATTGCTGTATCATTATTATTTTCTGAACAATAACATTAAGGTCTGGATCCCGCGTATACAGGGTGTTTCATTAATAATTGTCCATATAGTAACTGGAGAAACCTTAGCACAAAATACGAAGATTTAACCTAAAACACTTAATGTGGTTCCTTACTGAGTTACAGGGTGTTTTATCTAAAAACTTAAAAACTATTTTTGCTCAGCATTTTAAAACTGTTAGACGCATCCTTTTCATACTTGGCAGGAAGTATAGGTACTGTACAAACTACTAAATTATGTTAAACAAACGTTTCTGGTTATTACCAGAGGCGTACGACGAGGGAAAGTGAATGGTTGACCCTTTCCAAATTCTACGCCACTGGCGAAATTGCTATTTTAGTTCAATTTTTGGATTCTCCAATACTTTCTATGAAAATAATATACTCTTCATTCGTAACGATAAAGTCATTAGTTTTTGAGATCTTTGAAGTTAAAAATGAAACGACACGGTTATTTTGATTAATGTATTGTGTCGCTTCATTTTTAATTTCAAATATCTCTAAAACTAATCCTTTTATCGTTACGAATGAAGAGTATATTATTTACATAAAAAGTATTGCAAAATCAAAAAATTACACTAAAATAGCAATTTCGTCAGTGGCGTAGAATTTGGGAAGGGTCAACCAGCCACTATCCCCTGTCGTACGCCTCTGGTAGTAGCTAGAAATGTTTATTTATCTTAATTTAGTAGGGTTTACAGTACCTACACTTTCTGCCAAGTATGATAAGGATACGCCAAATAGTTTTAAAGTAGTGGGTACAAATGGTTTTTAAATTTTAATCATATGAATCATATTCATAAATTAATCAAAATAAAACTGTGCGGTTTCATATTTAACTTCAAATATCTCGAAAACTATTGACTTTATCGCTACAAATGAAGAGTATGTTATTTACGTGGAAAGTATTGGAGAATCCAAAAATGACACTAAAATAGTTATTCCTCCAGTGGAGTAGAATTTGAGAAGGGTCAACCATTCACCATCCCCTGTCGTACGTCTCTGGTAGTAGCTAGAAACGATTGTTTATCATTATTTAGTAGGGTGTCTAGTAGTCACACTTTCTGCCAAGTATGAAAAGGATACGTCAAACAGTTTTAAAATGCTCAGCAAAAATATTTTTTAAATTTTTATATAAAACACTCTGTAACTCAGTAAGGAACCACATTTTATTTAAGTGTTTTAGGTTAAATCTTCGTATTTTGTGCTAAGGTTTCTCCAGTTACTATCTGGACAATTATTAATGAAACACCCTGTATAAAAAAAGTTGATTAATAGCAAGCTGAAAATTTGTTAATAGCTTAAGGGTGTCTAGTCGGATAAACTTTGATATATGGGAACACTGTAACAGGGGCAGTTTTAATTGTGGAACAGGTTAAAAATTTGGAACGGTCAGACCACGAAAACGGCACATTTATTTTGTCCGACAGAACAGACTTAAACTCTCCGAACAGAGATTAAATTAAACTCTCATGCAAAAATCAGACTGCTATTTATCACCTGTCATATGTCATTTGACATATTCTACATGTTCCACTCATTAAAACGCCCATTTGGTGATAAATAGCAGTCTGATTTTTGCATGAGAGTTTAATCTCTGTTCGGAGAGTTTAAGTCTGTTCTGTCGGACAAAATACATGTGCCGTTTTCGTGGTCTGACCGTTCCAAATTTTTAACCTGTTCCACAATTAAAACTCCCCCTGTTCCAGTGTCCCCATATATCAAAGTTTGTCCGACTAGACACCCTTAAGCTATTAACAAATTTTCAGCTTGCTATTAATCAACTTTTTGTTCATACGCGGGATCCAGACCTAATTGCAAAAAAAGTTCCTAGGGGTAAACAAATTGAATAAAATTTAAAATAATTGACGAATTATCTTGAATTCTTTTGTGAATTATATGGACTGTTTGACTCAACTTTTCATGCAATATCAAATTCAAGTAAGTGAATCACCTATTAGCTTTCTAAAAACCTTACACCATCTTTTGAAAACCGATATTTAGTTCTGAATTCCTTATCGGTGTATTGTGAAATTTATCGATATTGTGAAATACTCGATTTATCGAGTATTTTCTATCATGTTAATTAAATTATCAATTTCTTCGACAGCCGCAACACCCCTTAAACACATTTTTTTATTATACAGCGTGTCCCGAAAAATTGGTCATAAATTATACCACAGATTCTAGGGTCAAAAATAAGTTGATTTAACCTCACTTACCTATATACAATAGTGCACACAAAAAAAGTTACAGCCCTTTGAAGTTATAAAATTAAAATCGATTTTTTTTCATATATCGAAAACTATTAGACATTTTTTATTGGAAATGAACATGTCACATTATTATGGCAGCATCATCTTAAAAAAAAATTAAAATGAAATTTGTGCACCCCATTAAAATTTTGTGGGGGTTTTGTTCCCTTAAACCCCCCCAAACTTTTGTGTACGTTCCAATTAAATTATTATTGTGGCACCATTAGTTAAACACAATGTTTTTAAAACTTTTTTGACTCTTAGTCATTTTTCGATAAGCCAGTGTTTATTGAGATATTTTAAATATTTGTCGAATCCACCACATATTTGTATATGGTTAAGTACGATTATACTATACAGTCCTGTTAATAATTTGAAAATTTATTTATAATTTACATTTTTAGGTATATTTTGAAAAAGAAGCCACATCTCGATAAAAGGTGACTTAACAAAAAAAGACTAAGAGGCAAAAAAGTTTTAAAAACACTGTGTTTAACTAATGGTACCATAATAATAGCTTAATTGTAACGTGCACAAACATTTGGGGGTTTAAAGGAACAAAACCCCCATAAAATTTGTATGTAAACATATTATAAAAGAAGCCGCATCTCGATGAAAACTGTCTTATCGAAAAAATACCAAGAGGCAAAAAAGTTTTAAAAACGTTGTGTTTAACTAATGGTACCACAACAATGAATTATTTGAAACGTACACAAAAGTTTGGGGGGGTTAAAGGGAACAAAACCCCCATAAAATTTTTATGGGGTGGACAAATTTCACTATAATTTTGTTTTAAGATGTTCCTGTCATAAGAGTGATACACGTCCATTTTCAATAAAAAATCTGTAATAGTTTTCGATATATTGAAAAAAATCGATTTTCATTTTATAACTTCAAAGGGCTGTAACTTTTTTTATGAGCACATTTGTACTAAGGTAAGTTAGGTTAAATCGAACTATTTTTGGCCCCAGAATGTGTGGTATAATTTATGACCAATCTTTTCGGGACACCCTGTATAATTACTCACAAAAGAAATCAAAAGATAATAATATATTTTTGCCTTTTGCCTCTGATGACATTGAGAGTCATAAAATAGGTTATACCAGACTTAAACAAGGGTGTGGGTCGGTATAAACTTGGACTAAATTCTTATATCAAGTATAACCTATATATCTAATATCTAATATCTAATATACCTAATATCTAATATATTACCTAATATGTATCTAATATACCTAATATCTAAGTTATTCCATGTTTATTGGTAGTGATTTTGCCTATACCGGGCTATACCTGATTTATTCTGAGTATAATTTTATACTTGGGTTATTAGTAACAGTGTATGTTCATTTGGCAAATATTAAATTTTTTAAATCAATAAAGCATAAAGACATAAATGTACCAAAATGCATAAATATATTAGCGACTGCATGTGCATGTATAAAACTTGATCTCATGTATAGATGACGGAATGCATCAAGGAAAATGATATAAAAGAGTAGTTTAAAAAAAGTTAATTGAAAACTATTAAGTACTCCTAAACAGTAATGTATCTATAGAACTAGATATTTTTTGGAACACATTCTCTAAACTCTAAATAATTAAAAAACATTAAACGCATCGAATGATTGAATAACAGTACATACATACGATTTTTTTTGTTGAAGAAACTCAAAACTCAAAGCACTTTACATAATGATCAAATAATACACAAATACATCTGCAAGTTTTGTGTAATTCAGAAATTACAATACGATTATAATAGTTTTGTGCGCATTTTGTATTTATTAGGATATGATCTCACTCTGGAAAAATGACCACCACTACGACTACCAGAACGAGAGAATGGCAAATGATACGCATAATTAAGTGTTTGAGAAAAAGTCGACAAGCAGTGGCAGAAACTACAATGTATTAGATCAAAACGTAATTGTAGTTGCGATATAAAGCTGAAGCATTTGTATAATAAATTAGCAGTGATGTATTAACAATATTAATATTCATTTACAATAATAATAATCTGCAGCATATTGGATTTTCTTTAGTTATACACTCATAAATTTGCCCATTAACACCTCATAGAGTAAAGAATTAAAAAAAACGACTAAGGAAGAATTTTGTTGTTGTTGTTTTGATATCTGAAGAAGTAACTTCTTGTAAATAAGTAAGGTTGGCTCATTTAAGAACAAGCAGCAAAGTGGACATCTACATACACAATAGTCCAGGGCGCATCTGTTTTGAGATGGACTTTGAGAGGTGACTGATATTTTTTTGCAGAAATTGCTTGGAATTAACTCATATAATAATAATTGAGTTATCCTCCCGCTCTAAAAGGTCCGGAACATTGTTTAAATAATCAAAATGTCAAAAAATGAAGGAGAAATTCGATTTTTTTCATCGTTATTTGATTATAACTTTAAAAGTATTCATTTCCGAGAAAAGTTGCACTAACATAAAAGTTGAGGAATTAAATTTCCTACAGTATAGGATTGGTTAAAAATTTTAAAAATTGTCACGCTTGTTGCAAAATAGCAATAATTGCGAAAAAACCATAAAAAAACAAATATGCGCATTTTACGTTTTTCAACCATTTCTGCTAGCCTTAGGACCTTCATATTTCACCCAGAGAAACTTTATGATATGTTAAAACAATACTGTAAATTTCGTTAAGATAGGTTCAATAGATTTTGCAAAATAAATTTTGCAATTCAGCTTTCGCAAAAAAAATGTATTTTTTTCAAAATGTTGCAGGACTGAAAATAAAGCACTTAGCAAGTTGAAGTTTTTTTTTACATATAGAAGTGTACCGTGCCTTTCATTTGCAATTTGCAAAATTAAAATCGGTTAACTACCACGGCGTCAGGAATTTTTTTAAATAAACACTACTATTGGGTGCTACGCACAGGACAGCGGATACGTTTGCTCTGATTGGGCATTCCAATGACCTGTCAAAAATTATCGAATATTGCGGCTACCAATGTTTATTTAGTATATTATTTTCTTACTATATATTTTGTTGTATTTTAATATTTTAATTCCACAAAATCAAACTAATTTGATTATTGTTTGTGAAATATTATTTAAACAATTGCATATTATGTTTAAACATAATAAACTTTTATTCTCTAAGTTAAAATATATGAACAAAGAAAGTTTTTGCTAAAAAAGTATTATTTCAAAGGACAGAGTATGTGTTTTTATTTTGCAATAAACAAATTTATTTATTTATATCAAAATGTACTAAAAATTAAAATTTATCAACCATTATCAAAGGTCATTGGAATGCCCAATCAGAGCAAACGTATCCACTGTCCTGCGCGTAGCATCAAAAATTAATGTTTATTTAAAAAAATTCCTGACGCCGTGGTAGTTAACCGATTTTAATTTTGCAAATTGTAAATGAAAGGTAAAGTATTCTTCTATACGTAAAAAAAATTTAACTTGCTGTCTGCTTTATTTTCAGTCCTGCAACATTTTGAAGAAATTAAATTTTTTTGCGAAAGCTGGATTGCAAAATTTATTTTGCAAAGTCTGTTAAATCAATCTTAATGAAATTTACAGTATTGTTTTATTATATCATAAAGTTTTTCTGGGTGAAATATGAATGTCCTAATTATAGCATAAATGGTTGAAAAACGTAAAATGCGAATACTTGTTTTTTGTGGTTTTTTCGCAATTATTGCTATTTTGCAACAAGGGTGACAATTTTAAAAATTTTTAATCAATGCTATATTGTAGAAAATTTAATTACTCAACTTTTATGTTAGTACAACTTTTCTCGGAAATGAATACTTTTAAAGTTATAATCGAAAAACGAAGAAAAAAATCGAATTTTTCCTTCATTTTTTGACATTTTGATTATTTAAACAATGTTCCGGACCTTTTTGACTGGGAGGATAACTCAATAATTATTACATGAGTTATTCCCAAGCAATTTCTGCAAAAAAATATTTTTACAGATGCGCCCTGGTCAAAATAGCGCTACAGGTCTTTAGGCCCCTTTCCCTGCATTTTTTCCGGTTTCTTACTCTTTCTCTACATTCTCTCGCGCCTATTTCTGAAAAGTCTTTTCTTCTCTGGACTTCCTCTTCTTTTTCTCAATTCAGTATTGTTCCTCCTTCAGTATTGTTTTAAAATTTCGGTGTTCTGACATTCATATAATGTGGCCAAGCCATCTAGACCTTTTGGTTGATGTTTTTCTAGCTGTTATCTTTTCTTCTTTCTGCAAATTCGTTTAACTTCTCTTTTTTTAGCAACATAGTTTTCTATCGTCTTTTGAGTATTTCATCTATGTATTTGTACCCTTGCCATGATTCTTCTTGCCAAAGCATTTCTATATTCTTCATTGAACCAGTCTTTAAGTCTCTTTATGTACTCTTTCTATACACTTATCCACTGTTGCCTGTCTGTATGGTCTGCCCTTCTTCTTCTATTTCCTGCTGGACTGGATTCTCTAGCATTTTATTTATTTATTTCTCTAGTCTCTTTACTACCTGTTCTCCTTGAAGACGCTCTAATTGATTATTTAATATGCCTAAGGTTTTGGAATTATTGGTAATTAATACTTATCTTGTCTTAATTTTGCCATTGCAATTACTAGTGTAATGTCACTGTGGGTATCTTTTATTATTATTATCGCGGTTATTTATAGCTTTCTTCGCCTTCCGGTTCCCAGTTTCCAGCTTCGTCGGTCGTTCCATTCGCGAGGGTGAAGATTCCTTTCCGACATTGCCTTCTGAATGCCGCCTAGCCAGGATTGTTTCGGCCTTCCTCTCTTCCTTCTTTCCCTTGGCGTCCATTTTAGAATTTGTTTTGGCAGTCTGTCGTCGTCCATTCTTTCTACATGGCCATACCAAATCAGTTGTCTCCTTTGAATTTCGTCCATGATGGTTGACTTGATTCCCATTATATTTCTGATTTGGTCATTTTGTATTCTTTCAAGCCTTGCTTTTCTAGTCGACCGTCTCCAGAAGTCCATTTCCAATGCAAGTAGGCGTCGTTCCAGGAATTTAGTAAGTTGCCATGTTTCGCATCCATAGAGCACTACACTTTTAAAGATGGAGTTAAAGATGAGATGTTTTCTTTGAATAGATAGTTCTTTTGACCATAGCATCAGGTTTAGGCATCCAATCCCAATTTTTCCTTTCACGATCCTTTATGCTCGATATCTCTTTTTCGGTGCGCCCACTCAGCCCCACACTGTGGGTATCTGCTCCACTGAAATTCATGCAATCGAACAGTCATCGACTGGTCTTGCTAGCCATACTAGCCAGTACGTTTTGATTCAGTTCTACTAGCAAGTAGCAAAGTAGTCATTCTTGTCATTGTAATTCCAAAATATTCCACTTCAAAGAAATATTTAAATATTTGACAACGCTGCAGTGAATTTAACGTTAGAGGCTCGATCTTTTCCGCTTAACGGTCAAAAAATGAAATGAATATACAACAATCTTCTTCTTATTTTTGTGCTGATTCAATGTGCCTCCAGTAAGTTGTCGTTCCATCGTTTTCGTGGTCTTCCCATTGATCGTCTTCCTATTATGGAACCGTCTCTCGAAGTCCTTACTACTCTATTCGAGAAGATTTAAAGCAAAACCGAATAAATCCACTAAAAACGATTTTTGGAAAAATAGGATTTTTCTGGGACCCAAAAAGTAATTATGTTTTTGTTTACCTTGTTCCCAAATACTATTAGAGAAGTGATAATAAAACTTTTCCTACAATATAAATTTAAAAAAGTGATATTTAATACAAAAGAAAATTTAAAGAAAAGTGGATTTATTTGGTTTTGCTTGAAATTACTGGATTTTTTTCATTTTGCTCACAACTTTATTAGCAAGAATTAACAAAACTATTACTAATACATAAATCAAAAGCATATGGCGTTTAGTAGACTAACAACACATCCAATAATGCATTTAAAAATGAAGTGCAAACTCTTCTTCTAGACAGTCGCACTCATTTTTTAGCCCTTCTTCTTCCTGAGGTACTTCCTTAGTATGTTCAACTTTATTATTTTCACATAAAAGATTCGTGTACCACAAAAAAGTTTCGTCACTTTTCCACTCATTTCCAAATTGTATTTCCATAAGTTGTTGAACACTTTTTGGTAGAATGGCAATTCTCAGGTTGACTTCGGATAGCAAAATTTTTTTTAAAGACTTTCCCTTTTTGTAAATTGCTCGCCTAAGTTCAGATTGGGCTTCAAATCGATAATGCTGAAAGCATGAAATTAAAATTTTAATTTCTTTAGTTTTTTGAATTGTGTCTTTTCCAAACAGATTCTTTTTAAGTCTGTGATTCTAACAATCTTGTTAAGGTAATTTTGCAGATGCGAATCAATCAACGACAAAATATCTGACCACCCATATTACATCGTCGCATCTATAGTAACTCCCTAGTACCATCTATATTGGTCGAACTATACTATTGGTCGAATATATTGGAATATACTATTGGTCGAACAAAATATTTGCATAAGAAGATAAAGTAAAAAACGCGTATTTTTGGATTTATTTGGTTTTGAACAAAAAGTGGATTTATTCGGTTTTGCACGAAAACATTAATATCACCATTAAAATTCAGTAGGATTTATTGGTTTTTGCACATATATATTTTTATATATTATGGTGTAATTTAACAAAATGAACCGATATTGGCCACTAACGAAATTTTCGTAAAAAGTGGATTTATTCGGTTTTGCTTGAAACCTCCTCATTTGTCGCCATTCGACTTATGTGATCGGCCCATTCTACTCTTCTGTTTGTTACCCAGTTATTAATGTGGTTCACTTTACCCGTGTTGAGCTGCCCCCCCCCCCACTTGCAAAAATCAAAAAACAAATAGCCCTGATTTATGAGCTATTTATGAGCTCTCATATTCCGCAAACTAAAAATTTTGAGCTCGTTCCACTGAGCAGGAATTTGATACTTTAGTGGGGGGGGCTGAGTCAGCCCCCCCACTACTTAAAAATAGGAATATTGAATCGGTTTTTGAGGCAGAATTACGAGCTATTTATGAGCTCTTGAAATTATATAGTTTAGATTTTTGAGCTCATCCCCTTCACCCCCAAACAACCCTTTAATTGATTTAACTTAAGAGAAAATGCTGAGAAAACTTAAAATATATCGTATTGCGGATATAATTCCTATAGCCTATATACTCTAAGAATAAACTATTAAATCACGTGCATTTCGATTATTGAGCTACAACCCCTTCGCAAGAAAACCACCCTATCTTCCCGGCTTAAGAGAAAGTTGTATTTAAAATGCATTAAACTAATTATTTGGCGACTACATATCATTGAATAATTTATAAGCTGCCAAATTACGCGCATTTAGATCAGTAAATTGCAAATTATTTTGTATAGTGCAGTCACTGAAGGTAAAAATCAACGATTACCTTCAATTTCGGTGAACCTTCATCGATTTTTACGAAAATTGGTCAGTGGTTAGAGGATACGTCAAGAAACAAAGGTGACATGGTACCACCTTGCGCCTTTACCCTGAGGGTGGATACCGCCCCTTCTCGGGGGTGAAAACTATTTTATTAAAAATAACTGCACAAATCAATAAAAGAACAAATTAAAAGCAAAATTTATTATATAAAGTTAATAAAATAAGTCAGTACTTTTATTAAATAATAAAAGATAATAAGTTATTAAAGATCAAAGATTTTAATTATTCGTGAAAAAAATGCATGTTATGAAGCTGTTTTTCGTAAATCACTGAAAAACTGTAAGTTTTTACAAAAAACTTAATAGCAGTTTATTCTGCTCAATTCTGCCTCAAAAACCGATTCAATATTCCTATTTTTAAGTAGTGGGGGGGGGCTGACTCAGCCCCCCCCACTAAAGTATCAAATTCCTACTCAGTGGAACGAGCTCAAAATTTTTAGTTTGCGGAATATGAGAGCTCATAAATAGCTCATAAATCAGGGCTATTTGTTTTTTGATTTTTGCAAGTGGGGGGGGGGCAGCTCAACACGGGTGTTCACTTTTCATATGCATGTCATTATTGATCTGATGACTGTTTTTGTAAATTCTGCTTTTCATTTCTTTTCCGATATTTTTATTTCTCCGTATTGTCTCATTCAGGTATCCTACGGCTCTGTTTGCTTTATTCACCTGATCTTCCACTTCTGTTTCGAGCTTTCTGTAGCTAGATAGTGTGTTGCAAATATATTTAAACTCCATCGTTTGTTCTATTATCTGACCCGCTAGCTCTAATTTACATCTTATAGGATTTGCTGTTATAACCAGGCACTTTGTCTTTTTTGGGGAAATTAACATGTTAAATTTTCTGGCGGTTATATTGGTGCAGCATACGTTGTAAAGCATAATATTCACTTTGAGAGATTAGTATTGCATCGTCTGCATAGCAGATTATTTTAAGCTGTTTTTATTCCATTTGGTATCCTTTTTTAGTTCTTTTTTATTATTTCATCCATGATCACGTTGAAGAATAGAGGACTCAGGGAATCCCACTGTCTTATCTCATTGCCAGCTTCAATCGGGCCTGTTAGTACTTTACGATCTGAATTGGACCAGACGAATTTTTGGGGTCCGGTCAATAATTCTACGCGAGCATAGAGATTTATAATGTGTAATGTGTAAGATAAACATTTTTGTAATTGATCATTCCCCGTACATTGTCCACATGGACACTGGTGTGGCTTATTACTTTCTAACGCATCTTATTGGACAATACTGAAATGTAATTGGTCAAATTTTTCGGATATACTTAGGCTTAAAGCATATCGTTATCTCTCAAAAATGCCTTCTCATTTTTCAAAGCCGGCATGCAATATAAACACAAATAAACAGTGTCGTCGTCCGTCGTGATATACTTATAATTATTTTGTTTTTATATTAAAATTGTATTTTATTTTTTAGTTTTCAAATAATAAGTACATTAAATGTCATTTGTATTGTGTACTTTTAATTATTAATTTTAAATTTTAATAAAAGTTAATACGTTGTCAACTGGAACAGACGAATTTTTGGGGTCCAGTCATTGATTCTACATAGAAATAAATATAAACATTTTTGTAATTGATCACTACAGGTATTATCCAGATTGACGCAGCTGTGACATATTGCTGTCTAACTTATCCTATTGAGCATTGCTGAAGTGTAATTAGTCAAATTCTTCGGAAGTGCTTACGCTAGGACTTTATCGTTATCTGGAAAAAAATGCGATCTCGGGTTTCTCAGCGATATAACCAGTATCGTCGTAATGCGACAGTAAGCGCACGTATATTTTTAATTTTTTTTTTTTTTGCAAAAGGCAGGCTTGTGTTTTAAGTTATACAGTAGGAATAAGTTGTTGTAAATACTTATTAAATATAACTTTTTGGCGACCGTTTGAATGTGATACCAACGAGAATACTAGTGACAATCCAATGGACGATTTAGGTATGTAAATTCTTATTTAATTAAAACAATAATTGTTATTTAATATAAATACAGTATGGTGCAAATGTTTGGAATAAATTCGTTATTTCGTAAACCTGCGACTTTAAAGAAACATCCCGAAACAGGTCGATTTTTATTTTTAAACTTTGATATTTTGGCATATATATATATATATATATATATATATATATATATATATATATATATATATATATATATATCATACGAGGGGCGTCATCCATATGGGTGTGATGGCGTAGTCGATGATTTTTTTTAATGAGACTAGGGTCGCGTGATGTCTCATTTGAGAGGTTATTTAATTCTGTATTTAGTAATATAAATACGTATTAACATATTTATTGGTAGAGTATCCAAAAAATATTTTTTAAATTAAATAAATTGACAAAAAAAGAAGGATGTATTTAGTTTATTTAATTCAAAATACATTCTAATGTTGTCAGAAAATAGAAAAAAAATATTTGACAAATAAGCATTGCTTTTCGCTTAAATTAAATGTTCAGACTTCCAAGAGGTAGGTGGTTGGCGGGAGCTGGTTTAAACATTGAATTTTAGCGAAAAACAATGTTTATTTATTATATAAATATTTTTGTCTATTGTGACAACAGTAAAATTATATTTTGAATTAAATAAATTACATACATTTTTCTTTTAGTCAATTTTTTTGTCAAGTAGAGTCAATTAATTTAATTGAAAAAAATTTGGACACCCTATATAAACAATTGTATTAGTATTTACACCTGGTTCCTAAAAAAACTGATACGACTCTTAGTAAGATTTGATTATTTTGAGCAGTGTATGATTGGTCTGACATTATATTATATTTATTATGACAGACAAATAATAAAATAAACAAAAACAGCCATTTTTTGAGGTTGAAATTATCTGACAAATTTTAAGATGTGACAGTGACAGTATGTAAATAATAAGGATTTATCCATCAAAATATAGTAAATTAAACATAATTTAAACTCATATTCATTATCTCACACCTCATCAAAAGCTTTTTACAAGAACATAGTCAGCGATTTTGATATGGCTTAGAGCCAGACTACATCAAGATCGCCTATTAATCGTGCTGGTAATTGCCTTGCAGCGAGACCAAAAACAAAAAGAAGAAGAAGAAGAAAGTACACTGCTCAATTTTATACAAAGTACGCTTTAAGAGTCGTATCAGTTTTTTTTTGGAACCAGCTGTACATTACTGAATACAAAATTCAGTAACCTTTAAAATGAGCTATCATACGATCCCTACTCTCATTTTAAAAATCATCGATTACGTCATCACACGAATAGGGATGACATCACTCGTATGATATATATTATGTATTAAAGTGTGTAAAAGTAGTATTTTATTTCCTTTGTTAAGCGCTTTCGACAAAATTGTCATCATCGGAGCTAATGGTCAATATAAAAATAAGTACCACTGCTTATGAGTCATAGAAACTACAATATGTAACCACTACCTATGCATGAGCATATTGTTGAACATTAGAATTCTAAGTGTATTACAATATGGAAGGCGAATTGGTCGTTTTCATGTAAGTATTTTATTTTTGTATTCAAATTGTAGTCTCATTTCTTTAGTTTTGCACATTAAATTGCATTTGTATTATGTATTTTTAATCATATTTGATGGCAATTTCATAAAGAAATGTGAATATTTACTGTTTAAGAAATATTAGACGTTAATAATAATTTAAAAATAAAAATTTATTAATTTCTATTGCGCCGCCTATGTTTTACAGAAGAAGCCGACACTTGGTGTCAAATTTTGTTTTTATAATTGTCCAACTGACATCGTAAGAACTGTACTTCCTTGTAAAACACTCAATAATATAAAAATTGATCAACACACAAGTCACTTCTCACTTGTCGTACTGTAAGGCACTCGGAATTATATTCATTATGAAATTTTGGATTATAATCGTTTAGAAAATTTTAATTAATTTACTTTGAAATCCTCCTGATTTTATTCATTCCTTGGGATGTTAGTGTCTGCATTATTTAAAACTTTTGAAATAGTTACCACACACACACTTTGCAAAACTCCATACCACACAACTGTTATACAACAACTAAGATTAGTAGTACGCAAAAATGCAAATAAAATGTTTATATTCACTGGTTATTTTTTAAAAGAATAACACTGAAAAGTCTATAAAATTTATATACGATAATAAATTAGCATGAAAACACCCACTTGTTGGCGTAAGGCTAACGGTCAATCTGGCCATCAAAGTAATTTACTGAAAACAGGGACGTGGTGTGTGGTGTGGTGTCCAAGGTGTTGGATCAATGATTATTTTTATATTTATTATAAAATACGACGCAATAATTGGTTATTCATTTTGTTTTAAGTAATATAAAGCGGGTAATAATAGTAGATTATACCACGAGTCAATAATGATGGCTATTATTCCCGAGGAATATTTACGAACCGAGCCGCGTTAGCGGCGAGGGAGTAACATTCCGAGGGAATGAGAGCCATTATTGCGAGTAGTATACTCTCTTTATCTACGACAAATTAATTAATTTAAGATTTTTAATGAACAACTTTATTTGTTAAAAACATTAAAATTAGTAATAGTACAATTAATAAACTGAATTGGTTGATAATCATCATTAACTTTAGTAGAGTTTTTAATTATATTATATTATACGTTTTATTATAAATGGATTTCGATGTTTCAGGTATTAAGGTAGATGCTGTTACTGTAGCTAGTTCTACAATTTCTGGTGGTGTACAATTAAAAGATTCTTCATTTTCGTCCATCTCAACACAAACTGTCAAATATACTATTCGTTTGACAGTGACACTTTTTGAGGTTGATTATTTTGTTTCCGTGGTGAATTTTGTGATTGTTGTGCCAGAGGGAATAAGAGCTATTAATCCCGCATTATTAATCCCTAAGGGATTATTATATGGCATTATATTGCAAACACCACAAGTATAATACATATATTATATTATGTATCAGTCGTAGATAAAGTAATATTTTAAGTATACGGGGTGGCTCTCTCGATTTCTATCAGTCAGAAGAACAAGCAGGATTTCGATCAGGCCACTGAACAAACGACCATCTTCAGTCTCTTAAAACTCGAAAAGTCTTAATCGAATATAATAGACCATGTTTTCTTTTTTTACTTCTACACAGGGGCGGATCTACGGGGAGGGAAAAAGGGGAAATTTCCCTCCTAACGGGGTCCAAAATTAAAGATAAAAATTGTTGAAACAAAAATATTAGCTGACATGAAACTTAAACCACAGCCAGACAAAGTCAACCCAATAAACACGTTAGTTAGGAAAATTAAGGGAACTTAATGCATGTAAGTTATTATTTAAGAATGTCTTTTATGTAGGTAGTTTGGGTTTATCTTTTTTATGTCTTTTGGTTGGTGTTTCATTGAAAGTTCCCTCCAAATTTCCCCTCCCAAGGCAAATGTCTAGATTCGCCACTGACAAAGCATTTTACACAGTCGAAACATTCGCTATCTTAAAAGCACTATCAGAATCTAGAGTACTCCAAAGGTATGGTGCTTCTCAGAGGCTTTTTTCAGTGCGTCACAAGTGACAGAAAAAAGGTATATCTGTGATTATACACTTTATTATAATATGATTGCAATTTGGTAAAAAATCAAATCAATCGTGTTTATTGCATTTATAAGAAGGTATGTTCTTTGATTTGTATAGTCGTATAAATTGTACAGATCACAGTCGTATAGATAACACGTAAATATTTTTTTTATTATAGCGCAATCTATCAACAACTAGAATGAATATTATAAATGAGTTAATCACTGACGTACTTTTTTTCTGCCACATTCAACTTAATGCATTAGAAAGAAATCGAAAAACTGTGACGCACTGAAAAAAGCCTCTGAGAAGCACCATATGCAAATATTATTCGAAATATATACGAAAATGCGAAAACAACTGTAAACCTTCACTGTAATGACCGAGAAGATAAAAATTGCCAGAGGGGTGCGGCAAGGAGATACTTTGTCGCCAAAACTATTTATAGCAGTCATGGAATACGCATTTAAACGATAAAAGTGGGACTCAAAGGGTAAAGGTACCTATTAACATCGATGGAAAGATACTCAGCAAGTACACAGAGAGTCGGTTTAAACAAAAACACTATGGAAAAACAAAAATGATGACCAATCTCGTTCCCAATGAGTTAATAGAGCTTTTAACCAGTGCGTTATACCAGTTCTCACATATGGAGCTGAAACCTAAACTCTCACAAAAACATCAGATGGATGACTACTAACCGATAGAACAGGCTGGCTTCTACCAAGGATACATACAGTGCTAGTCAAAAGTCCGTACCCCCCCTCGTATCTTTTGAACGGTTATACCTATAATAGTGAAATTTGGTGATAGGAAATAAACGGACGTAAGCTTCTTAACTAGTCATGACAGGTGACGTAATAGTGACAGATGACTTTACAGCGCCACTGTGACAGATAATTTTAAATGGGACCTTATGGCAAGTGACACCTCGTTTGAAAGGTATTGAAAATACCTATTCAGTCATACTAATATTGTTTAAGTTTAAGCTAATTTTGACGAATTAATGAAATAAATATAAAATTGTAGTTTCATTTAATTAATTCAAAATTCAAAATTCCGCCTATGATTACTTGTCAAAAAGGTTGACGTTGACGTAAAAACTACTAGAGAATCGAAAAACGTCAACTTTTTTGACAAAAAAACCATAGGCGTACATTTGAATTTTTATTAATTAAAGCGAAGCTACAATATTATATTTATTTAATTTATTCACCAAAATCAAAATCAACTAAAACACAAAAAAATTAGTATGGCTGAGTAGGTATTTTGAATACCTTTCAAACGAGGTATCACTTGCCATAAGGTCCCATTTAAAATTATCGGTCACAGTGGCTCTGTAACGTCATCTGTCACTATTACGTCACCTGTCATAACTAGTTAAGAAGCTTACGTCAGTTAATTTCCTCCATCCAAATTTCACTATTATAGGTAAAACCGTTCAAAAGATAAGAGGGGGGGTACGGACTTTTGACTAGCACTGTATAGTAAAACAAAAGGCATTTGACACTGTCGATATGTGGATCATAGAACAAGATAATTGTAGAAGAACTTCGAGATATGGCTACCAATACGGGTAGCGTTTGTTTGGTATTTACAATGTTGGTCAAAGTTTTGCCCTTTCTCTTTTGGTCTTACACCGGATGGAAGAAAAGAAATGTTTTTCTAATATTAAGTTTGAGACATCCTGTAGGGATGACAAGGTACAAGGGTGTGTAGGAATACTTCGAAATCATGTATAGGTAATGGATTTTGGGGGAGAGCTATGGCCTTGAAAATGTCACAAAGAATATAACTAAATATCTCTTTTCTTATTCAGACTCTTGATGAAGTCTTTTACAATATTTTAGAATCGAAAATATTTAGTTATGTTATTAAGGTATTAGATTTTGACAAGAGCTATGAATTGTGCCGATTTAGTACACACGTTTATCTGAAATTTTCAAGATAATAGTCATCTCTTCCCAAAATCTCAAAATATAGTAGTCTCATCTTTTGTAAACATTTTGTTTTTTTATTTATCCTGACATCTTTAAAAATAAATAAAATGAACGATTTTGTTGTTTAACATGTGTTTTAATTGAAACAATATTAAATTAATAATAAAAAATAATAAAAACAGTTAACAAAACTTTAAAAACAGAAAGAAACACAACATAAACTAATATCGCGTTTTCTCCTCTACTTCTAATATCAACTTCACATCGCCTAGACATGCTGGATATTAAACTGCCTATTTATTTTGATCTATTATATCGAGTATCAGATATTAATAACGATAGTTTCTATATCTTGCAGGGAGCCAGGAAGGGACTGACGAAGTCCTAATTTTCTACAGACAATACCCCATTCTACATTCTACAGACAAGTATTCAATAGGATTCAAGTCGGGACTCTGAGGAGCCAATCCTCACTTGAATATTCAATAACGACACGGAATACGTAATGCCTTGCGCAGAGCCCATAGCCTCCATTAAACAACCTCTTCTCTCTTATGTTGCACTGTACATTGTACACATACCGCTTCACGCTTAAGCGTCGATCAGAACTATTAAGTATTAGAAGTAGAGGAGAAAACACGATATATTAGTTTACGTTATGTCTCTTTCTATTTTTAAAGTTTGTTAACTGTTATTTTTTATTGTTAATTTAGTATTGTTTCAATTAAAACACCTGTTCAAGAACAGAAACTAGAAACAGAACTATTTTCCTTGTTTTTAAGGATATCGGAGATATTACAAAAACAAAATATTCACCAAAGATAATAGGAAGGTACTACAACAACATGATTTCAATGGTACTTCAATATGAAACACCACCCAAAAAACATGAAATAGATAAACCCTAACTGCATAAAATACATAAATCTTAACAGGGCCGTAAATATGATGTTAGGGGCCCCGGGGCAAAGGTGATCTGGGGGCCCCTGCCGGGAGGTCTGGGGGTTTACCCCCCAGCGGAAGGCGGGATCCGGAAAAATGTTTGATATTTAACCCCTTGAAAACGCATTTTAATGGATTCTATGACTGAAGTTTCTTGAATCTACATATTGCTATTTTAGTTGACCAACACAAAAAAAATTTGAAATGCCTTACCTATTTTTTATTCGCTTTAAAAAATTTAAAAGAAAAACAACAAAATGAACAGATAGTAAAACAAAATGAGATTATAATATAATGAAACAATAAAAAGAAAATTTCTTGAAACTTCAAAACCGAATGGAAATATATGAAGGTTTATTTAGAGAAAATGCAGGAAGAGGTAAATCAGATTGCTGAGGAGATACAGAAAATTGAAAAGGTTGAAGAAAAATTCAAGAATGCGGTAAAATTCGATATGGAAAAAGTGGAAGAAAAATTTACGGAGATAGGAAAATGTCAAAAAGGAGGACACCGTCGGGAAGTAATTGTATACAGCTCTAATGAGAGCAGAATCCTATTTGACGAGGATATTAGAAAACGATATCCGGTACCTTCAGCAGTGACACTCTCGAAGGCGAATACCATCACTGCTGTTAGATTTATTATGCTGTGGTACTGGTAGGGCTGATTAAAATGTGCTCATTCCATCTTACCCTTACTTTTCTTTTCAATATGTGGTACCATGTAGTTCCGTTCACGTACCAAGATGTGATCTGGGGTAAATTGGTTACGACAAAGTAGCTGTTACCGCCATTCCGGTTGCATTTTAGTTTTCATTTCACCAAAATAACTAATTTCCTCAGTAACAATTTATATCTTTACGAAAATCTCGGGGCCTTTTAGGTTTTATTACGCCGAAATAACTAATTTCCTAAGTATTAATTTAAATTTTTATGTTAAGGTCTCGGGAACCCCAGCTCAGCTCAGGCCTCAGGGGCCTCTTCTAAGGGTTCTGTTCCAATTGCATTTTAGTCGAAAATACTATTTTCTCCAGTGAAAAATTAAAACTTTATGTTCAGTTCTAGGGTGCTCCTGTACGGTCTTTTTAAAATTGTATCATTTGAAAATATTTCGTTGTGATCGGCTTTTAAAATATACATTTTTATTTTCCTCGTTAAACTCTATGCACGGTCAAAAAAGGGGCACCTGCGGGGCCCCCTAGGCCGGGGGCCCCGGGGCACTGCCCCGGTTTGAATGGTAGTTACGGCCCTGAATATTAACTTATATACATTAAATTCCCTTAATTTTCCTAACTAGCGTGTTTATTGGGTTGAAATTTGTCTGTATGTAGGTATGTGGTTCAAGTTTCATGTCATATAATATTTTATATTTCAACAATGTTTTTCTTTAATTTTGGACCTTGTTAGGGAGGGGGGAATTTCCCCTTTTTCCTTCCGCGTAGATTCGCCACTGCCCTAGAAGGTGTCTAAAACTTAAGTAACAAAGAAAATTTCTTTCTTCTACCCTGTATAAGCACAAAAGAGATGTTTTAGTAAACATATGCTCAACCTTGCAAACACTAACGAAAACATCTAAAATAATAAAAAAAAAATAGCGGAATCCGTTCATTCGTTCACGAGAAAATCAACTAGGTATCAAAAATCAAAATAAGCATAATAATTTTTGATGGTGTAAAACTTGTGGGGTTAAAGTTTATTTTTAAAGATTTACTCGTATATCAACATATACATACCTATCTACGGATAGGTATGTCATTAAGAAAAAAGAAAATCTAATTAGGGATGATAATAAAATCTTTATATTTTATATCCATCACATTGAATTAATTTTAAAATAAAATTAATTAACTTTAGCTCCTTTGAAACGCAAACTATAAACAGTACCGTCATTGTTCAGCGTGTGTTCTACTTATTAAAATACATCCGTTATCTTATCTCAACCAATTGTTACCTGTGATAAAGTCTATATTATACACACGTTGCATAAGCCTACAACTACAACTACACTTTCTATCTCCTAACCTCACTTACCTGGTGAATTCGCCAAAACAGACCTCCTGATCTTCCCGATTCTGCCCGTCTCGCCTGCTATTATTGTTTATATAGTTGTTAATTTCCTCGATGTTTTTAGTGCCATTATTCTTATTGTTATGTTTAAAAGAACTTCTCAGCGAGTTAGACCTGGATATTCGGTTATTTTTGTTATTAATACTATGATTTCTATTCAAACTTTTCGTTTTCGCGCTTCGAGTGAAGTGAATCTTTCTGTTTTTGATTAATTTATTGCCAGTGACTACTTCCATCTTTATTAAATGAATTACCTAACGTATAAATACAACAACAAACACATTTAAAATCTCATTTTTACACTAAAGTTCCTACGCGGGCGATTTTGGCATCGCCGTAAAATATTTTTCCGTTACAAATCATTCTCTCACTCGCCACTTATACGTTTTACGATGAAAAAGGGAGTTTTTCACCTCTTTCGTCCCATTTTTTCGTGATTCGAAGTTGCGTAAAAGTTCGCGAGAATATACAGCGAGCTCAACGGTATAAACAATCAACAATCGTCTTGTTGCGGAAGGGGCTTTCGCAGCCTACTGCAACAAATACAGAAACCGTATGTTTTCATTTTCGAGTTCCCCCACGTCGGTCGAGCTGAATGCGAGTTGGTCGACCGTTACGTCATTGTTGATTTGATTCGTCGGCGAGTGTTGAGGTTGAGAAGAAATAGAAGAGCCAGCGGCCGGCTATGTTTTGGTTTTGTGATGTAGTTTTGTTGGATTGCAAGAGAGGAGTAAAAATAAAAATGAAATTAAAAATTTTGCGCTTGATCGAAAATAGATTCATTGTCAGACTATCGGCAGTCAAATTTCCGAGTGTTTGTATTTTTAACTTTTTATCACAGGGACATAGTTAAGTGACCCTAATTACTAACATACTTTCGATTCAAAAGAGTTTTGTTTTCACCCAATTTTGAAAAAATGTGAAAACGTTGAATTATCCACGTCCGTCTGTCCGTCCGTAAACTCAACTCCTCCATCATCATACCAGGTAGAACGACAAATGAGGTATCGAATGAAAGCTTATAATCCAAGGATGGTATTAAAAATGAGACATTTGACATAGAACTTCCGGTTTTAGAAATGCAACCGGAAGTACTGTTTTAAAGTCACCGGAATCGTACAGGTGATATTTATATTATTGGACTCGCCTTTACAAGACGAGAACAATTTAATATATACTTCTGGTTTCATGACTGTCTGTCCGTCTGTCCGTCCATTCGCGAATATAATTCCTCCGTCACTATACCAGGTAGAATGACAAATGAGATGTCGAATGAAAGCTTAGATATAATCCAAGGTTGGTACTAAGGGTGAGGAATTTGATCTAGGACTTCTGGCTTTAGAAATGCGACCGGAAGTACTGTTTTAAACTCACCGGAATAGTATAAACGTTGACTGATAAATATACTGGTATTTATCAATCAACGGTATAAATGATATATTATTCGACGTGCATTCAAGACATGTCGAATAAAAACTTACAAATAATCCAACTAATTTGACGAATTTCCTAAACCTGTTGTCCGATTTAAGTGATTCTTTAATATGTTATAGCCGTATTCTTTAACAATGTCGCTGTAATAATATTTCTGCAAAACAGGTAAATTTTCATTGTATACCGGGTGTACAAATTAAACTTTGTTTTTTTCTCAATGTTTGCATCACCCTGTCTAGTGCAGTCACTGAAGGTTTTCACCTCCGATTTCGTTGAACCTCCATCGATTTTCATGAAAATTGGTGAGTAGTTAGAGGATACCTCAAGGAACAAAGGTGACATGATGCCAACTTGCGCTTTTACCATGGGAGTGGATGCCACCCCTTCTCGGGGGTGAAAATTATTATATTAAAAATAATACCATAAATCGATAGAGAGACAAATTTTAAGCAACATTTATTATATAAAGTTATTAATATAAATCAATAGATACTATTTGAGATATTAAAAATCAAAGATTTTATTTTTTCGTAAAAAAATGCATGTTTTAAAGCTGTTTTTCACGTATAACTCAAAAAATATAAGCTTTTACAAAAAAATAATTATTACCAAAATTGAAGATAAAAAATTGAATACACTCCTCACTTAAAGAACTAAACTAATGTTAATTAAGGTGAGATATGAGTAATTAAATGTATATTTTTTTCGACGAGTACTCAAATCTAAATATTTAAGCTTGAATAATGGGAAAACTGAAAACGATGCATTTTATAAAATACCTAAGTAGCTACTTGTCATAATAATTTGGAATACCTATCAACTGAGCTCCAGAAAAAGTTAATAGCATCAAAAGTAAGCAAGTTATGATGAAAATAAAATCACCACTTCTAATTTTTTAGGAAAAAGTGAAAAATAAAACACTCCATTTCAACAAAAATTAAAATTTATAGTAATCTTTAGAATAATTTCTTTATATTAGCATACGTAATGATTTCAAAAATTTTGACCGGTTTAGAATGCATATTTTTGAAAAACAAATATTTAAAAAAATCAGTATTTTTAAAAGTACATATCGTAATTTTCATTTTCTTCTGATAATAACTCCGATAGTACTCAATATACGTAAAAAAATTATATATAACCAAATTTTAGTTTTTTCTGTATCAAATATTTTACCTGTTTTACTATTTCTGTGAGGTAAAAAATAACCGAGATAGAAACGTTTAAAGCTTAAATTTTGATGCGAGGACCATGTAACAGGGGCCATTTAACCTTTTATTTTTAAAAAAGTAAGGAGTTTAAAAGATAAAATTCAACGTGGTTTAATAACCCTTGGAACAACTTTCAAATGCTTTTTAAGTGAACCTGATATCGTAAAAATTAACGGAGTTATTTAAAAAAAAACATTAACATTTTTTGTAAAATTTTTTAAAAGATAAATTTTGAAACATTTTTGGAGCATAAATTTTAATGCTATCCTATTCCACGAACATACGCCTGTTTTGGATTACTTCGACAACGAATATTTTACTGTGCAAAATAAGAAGAACGAAAGCAAATTGCAAATTACATTGTTGTTTATTGGAATAATTATTAGCTCCATTTACTTTCGTACTTCTTATGCTGCACAGCAAAATATTCGTTGTCGAAGTAATCCAAAACAGGCGTATGTTCGTGGAATGGCCCATATCAACTTGTTAGGGGGCTCATTTGATAGATATCTAAGTAGTTTGACAAATGTTTAATAAGTTTATGTTATAAAATGAATCATTTTCCCGTTATTTAAGCTTGAATACTAGATTTGGGTACTCGCCGAAAAAAAATACATTCAATTAGCTATAACTCACTTTTATTTAACATTAAAAGGTTTTTCTAGTATAGTCTGTTCGCTAAACTCAGGCACAACTGGCTAGTGATTTTAATAGTGATTTTTTTTTTGTTTTTGGCCAATTTTGCCAAAATTGGCAAAATTACTAACTATTTAGTAATTATTACCTATTTAGTAATTATTTTTTTTTGCCAATTTTATCAAATTGGCAAAATTATTTTATAAAATTACTAGCCAATTGTGTCTGAGTTTAGCGAACGGACTATAAGGAGTTTATTTTATTTTTTATTAGCTTCAATTTTGGTAATAATAACTTTTTTGTAAAAACTTAGTTTTTGAGTTATTTTAATAATTTTATATAACAAATTTTGCTTGAAATTTGTTCCTTTATCTAATTATGGGGTTATTTTTAATAAAATAATTTTCACCCCCGAGAAAGGGTGGCATCCACCCCCAGGGTAAAAGCGCAAGTTGGCACCATATCACCTTTGTTCCTTGAGATATCCTCTAACCACTCACAAATTTTCATGCAAATCGATGGAGGTTCAACGAAATCGGAGGTAATAGCTTATATCCACCTTCAGTGACTGCACTAGTCTAGCATTTGTAAAATACTGAAATTAAAACCCAACTATAGCCTCATGTTTTCTCAACATTTTGTTTTTTGTTTCATTCGTTTATGTTGGATAATAAAAAAGTTAGGAACTTTAACAACTGGTCATGTTTTTCATGAATACAAAGTATGGTAAACTTTAAGGGGTAATTCCGCATGAAAAAATAATGACAGTTCACTTTATAAACGTATGTCCACAACTGCTTCGTTGCCGCTATTGAGGGTGTTGAATTTTTTCTTACAAACTGACAATTTATTTATTGCTTTAAAACCAGTTGAGATATGCAAATGAACTTTGGTGGGTTTTAAGAGGTATTTATTGCACATTTTTTGACATACAATTAAGAATTTAATATTCACCATTGGCGCGCATACGAGTAACATGAACCGTCATATTACCTGTATGCCCGCTAATTGTGAATATTAAATTCTTAATTGTATGTCAACTTGTACTTCAAACATTCATTTTCAAGACTCTGAAGACTGATCGGGTCTAACTTCAATTTACACCTTTATTATTTAATTGTTAATTATGCGTGTCCATCCGAGTTTTTGCCTGTGCGGCATGCACTATTTCCAAAAATATCCTCTTTTCCTATGAAAAATATATTTTTTAGATTCTTTGGGACATTCTAAATAAAATAGGTTTCTTGTTATTTTTCTCAAAAATTAATAGGTTTAAAGTTATAAGCGATTTAAAATCCAAAAATGAGTATTTTCGCATTTTTCGAATTGTAAGTCGCTTACGACTTTAAAAGTATTAACTTTTTCGAAAAATAACACAAAAATTATTTTATTTATAATGTCCCAAAGAATCTAAAAAATATTAGGAGGAAAATACGAGATTTTTGAAATAGAACGCGCCGCACCGGCAAAAAAATCGGATGGACACGCATAATTAACAATTAAAACACGACGGTCTAAATTAAGGTTAGAACCGATAACTCTTCATAATCTTGAAAATGAATGTTTAAGCTACAACTTAAGTACTTGGCAACCTCAAAAATACTACTTTAAATATGAGTTTTTAAGCCTTGAAAAAGCGTATTTTCGCATTTTTCCGATTTTAAATCGCCTATAACTTGAAAACTATCAATTTTTGAGAAAAATCACAAGATACCTTTCTTGTTTAGAATGACCGAAAAAACATAAAAACATATTTTTCGGGTAAAAGAAGGCGATATTTTGTATTTGTTTAAAAAATTGTTTAAACAATTTCTTATTATTTATTGTTATTATTCCATAATGGCCCTGCCACAAGGAGACTAGATAGAACCTGGCCTCTGGATCTATTTTAAAACTTAAACATAAATAGAGTAAGATATGAGACACCATTGGAAGTCTCTTCTTCATGCCCAAAAACATGGAACAAATTTACTTAATACTCTTTTAATGATGTACATAGATTGTAAATAAACATAATTACATGAAAAAAAAACAATTTCTGCCCAAAAATTCCGCCCAGCAACCTTCAGATTTGTTTAAAGGGGAAATTTTTGAATAGGAATCCACAAATTAACCGAATCAGAAATTTTTTCAGATTGGAGCGGTCTCACCATATGGACTAAAGCAGGGGCTCTCAAACTTTTTGAGTCATGTACCACCCATAGTTATTTTTATTATTTTTGGTACCACCTATATTTTTAGATTGTATTATCAAGACTTACTAAGCACTACTATTTTAATTTTTTTTTGTATCTTGTGTACCACCGCGAATAATGAGATGTACCACCAGTGGTACATGTACCACAGATTGAGAACCGCTGGACTAAAGGAAAAGTGGAAGAAAACGAGGACCAGGGAGACGACGCACCTCACAGTTTAAAAAATTTAAAGCAGTGGAAAACCAACAATAGAACTCTTCAGAAGCGCTGCACATAGAGTAAAATGGGCTATGATGATTTCCAATGTCCTTAAAGGCTGAGGCACATGAAGAAGAAGAAGAAGATCGTGAGAGAAAACTTCATATGCGTGTTTTAAAAAATATTTTGTCTAATCAAATCATCGCATCTAATAAATCTAATAAATTATTTTGACACACCCTTCTTCACCTTGTATCAAATATATCACTGCCTCTTCTTGATCCTATAAAAATATTTAAAATGCTAATTATAGCTTAAAAAACCAATAAATGACAAATCTCAACTACCGTTAGCATTTCATTATCGGAATGATTTCCTCATGTTCCTCATGTTTAATTAAATATTCCGTTTTGGGAATTTTAAATGCCAGTATTTATCAATGCAGCAATTAACGAACTTATTTTACAAATCTACGTATCAATAGCGTAATTAATAATGAAGCTGTATTTAAATTATTGCTGAGACAACGTCCATTAATCAACAGAAAAAATATATTATATAAGAACAAGCTAACTGAGTGTTACGATCAGTGACATTTGAACTTTTGTTATAGGTTTTTTGAAATTTGAAAGATTTATGAATTTATTGAAAAATACGGACAGAGGCAGAGGCAACTATGAAGGAACTACTACTAGGAGACTACACATATATTGCCTATATAGACTACACATATACAATATGTAGATATATCAATAATAGAAATCTTTCACCAGTGGCAGCTGGTGAGAGAAATCTACAAGCTCCACCCTCCCTAGAAAAATGATACACAGACAAATTTTTCAAACTTATGTGTTGAAATTTCATTCATTTCTGTGTTACAACTGTTCCATTTTTTTGGTTTTTTGCGTTCATATAACCTAAACGTTACAAATTAAACGAGGAAAATAATAAACGTAAAGTAGTACAGTTTGTCAAATATACGGTGATACTTGGCCATATTGATATTTGGCTCCACCTATACGATGCGCAGTCAACAGAAACACAATTCACCGAATGCGTTCCTACTTATTTTTCTACGCAAGTGACAAAATCGCCAAGTATCACCATATATTTGACAAACAAGCAGTACTAGATAACCGAAAGGTTACAATAAAAAACCTGAAGAAGAAGATAGTACTTAAATACAAAAAGAACGCAAATAATAAAAAACCTGAAATAAAACGGAAACCACGACAAAAAGACGAAGAATATCGTTAATATTTAATGTAGAACAACTTAGACAAAAACTCCATTCACATTCAACATAAGTAAATGTTACAATAATTCGCGTCCGCATTATATTTGGGGCTGATTTCATAACTCCGATATAGTACATTCTTTCACGGTTTTTGCTCTAAATTTTAAAGAACCGCTTGGATTGACATGAAATTTGGCATACGCATAGATTAGGTACATGTAAAAAAAAAGAAGTGATATTGTCCCGATGTGTGCTTTTGCCCTCTTGGGGGTGAAAAAATATATGTCCAAAATAAGTCCGGAAATGGATAAACTGACTGATTTTAAGTAACTTTTGTTCTATAGAGCTTTTTAGCCAAGTCAACACTTCGAGTTATTTGCGAGTGAATATGTTCATTTTTCAACAAATCAACTAGGTACATTTTTAGACGGTTTTTCGCAAATAACTCAAAAAGTAAGTATTTTGTCGAAAAAAAACGTTCTTAGTAAAAATATAGCCTGTAAAAAAGTAAAAAAAAAATGGTGTACGCGTTAGGTCTCTGGACCTCGTAGAAACAGAGTTATAGCCAATGAAAAATAGATTCATATTCATTAAATTTCAAATAGAATATTTCGAAGTGAAATATCCAACAAATTAAGCACTTTTTCGGGGAAACCCATTATAACTTTTTTAAAGTGTTTAAAAAAGCTTTATTTCTGTTTTTATAAAAAGTTTCTAGCATTAAATTTAAGTAAGTTACGCTCAAAATAAAGTTGGTGCCTTTTGTTTTGGCAAACAAAAATTGAGAAGACCACCCCCTAATTAGCAACTTAAATGAAATTAATCGTTACCGCTCCACAAATTATTTTACTTATGTTGTGTTTATAAATATGATCTGTAACTTTCATCGATTCAAAGTGCTTATTTTTGAAAAAAAAAATGGTTTTAAAGTACAATTTTTAAAAAATTTAATTTTGAAAAATATGCTTTTTTTTCAAAATAACTTAAAAATTGTTAGAGATACCAAAAATCTCGACAAACAAAAAAAGTCAGCATTGCTTTTCTGAATATTATGTATTTTCTTGTTTTTCTGTTAGACAAAAATTGATTAAGATTTGGTGTTTCTAAATTTGCATACATTCGTAATCAGTGACTCGTTCAACCCCATTTAACTACAGCCCTTTCAAAAATAAGGACTTTGAACCGATGAAACTTACAGATCATATAAACAATACATACACGAGTCAAGAAACTTGTGAAGTCGTAACGATTAATTTCATTTGAGATACTAATTAGGAGGTGATTTTCCCGATTTTTTTACCAAAAAAGGGACTAACTTTATTTTGAGCCTAACTTGTTTACTTTTGATGCTAGAAATTTTTTTTATAAAATAAAAATGAAGATTTTTTAAACACTTTAAATAAGTTGTATGTAATGAGTTTTTCCCGAAATGTGCTTCATTTTTGGTTATTTCACGTTAAAGTATTCCATTTGGAATTTGACGAATATGAACCTATTTTTAATTAGCTATAACTCTGCTTCTACTATAGGTATAGAGACGTGATATATACCTACATCATTTTTTTAATTTTTTTACAGCCTATATTTTTGATATGAATGTTTTTTCGACAAAATATGTACTATTTGAGTTATTTGCGAAAAACCGTCTAAAAGCGTGGATATTTTGTTGAAAAAATGAACATATTCACTGGCAAATAACTCGAAATGTATTGACTTAGTAAAAAAAACTCTATAGAACAAGAGTTACTTAAAATTAGTCAGTTTATCTATTTCCGGACTTACTTTGGACGAATATTTTTTTCACCTCCAAGAGGGGGTGAAAATCACCCCCGGGGCAAAAGCACATATCGGCACAATATCACTTTTTTTCTTTGACTTGTTAGCTATGTGTATGCCAAGTTTCAAGTCAATCCAAGCAGTTCTTTAAAATTTAGAGGTTTTGCAATATTATACCGTTAAAGAACGTACTAATAATGGCATGCGGTTACCATGTAAAAGACACGTAATAACTGTAATGTTTTCGAAGCACATTGCTCTACAGACACGGACTTACGGAAGTCTATGGAAAAGGCATCTCATAGCAAATAGAAGACTGAAATTTAGTTGCAATACCCATAGTTCGTCATAGATTCCAAAGAGAGGAATATATTGTGGTTATATATTTGTAACCAAAAGGTTATATATTTGTGACACCTGATACCCATTCCAGTTCTCTGGAACCTTGTATCAGTTTTTACAGGTGTAGTGATAGTTTAAAGTGGTACCATCTCTTTTGGAGTCACTTACCAGTCTACAAAATTATTTGTCGCCTGCTATCTAGCTCTGCAGTCATGCAATGTATGGTTAACTGTTTCAGGTTTTTTGGTATTAAGTCTGCAACTTGCAGCTTATGTTTCCATGAAACAACTCTAGTATGGAGATGGCCCTTGACTGGAGCAGGTCCAGAAAGGAAGCCTGTATCGTATTTTCTTTTCAATGTTCTGTAGTTATTGATCAAATTCACATACTCCACTATTGTTTTAACTTTCTTATTTCTTCTGTCCACTTGCACTTTGCATTTTTTGCGTATAACAAAAGTATGATGAGCTACGTGGAGTAAATGACAAGAAACAGTTTTCGTATTCTTCTCGTATTCTTCTTTTTGTTCTTCAAAAACTAGAACAATAGATAGTAATTAGTAAAGAACAAGTAAGATGCTAACTGGTAGTCGATGAAGTTAGCGTTGAACAAGTAAGGGAAATAAAGTATTACCTAGGCTACCCAGTACTTCTTCTTCTTTTTCTTTTTGTATAGACATGACTCTGTCTGTTTTTTCAACGTGCCTCCAGTAAGTTGTCGTTCCATCGTTTTCGTGGTCTTCCCATTGATCATCTTCCTATTGAGGAACCGTCTCTCGTCGTCCTTACTACTCTATTGGTTGTCATTCCGTTTATGTGGTCATTCCATTCTACTCTTATGTTTCATACGCAGTTGTTAATGTTCTCCACCTTGCATCTTCGTCTTCTAACTATGTCCTATAGTGACTTATCATCAATTTTTCGAAGGGTGTTCATCTCCGCTGTTTCAAGAAATATTTTTGTTCTTCCTTTCTGTGTCAGGTCGTGTTTCTGTCGCGTATGTCATTATTGTTCTGATAACTGTTTTGTAAATTCTGCCTTTCATTTCTTTTCAGATATTTTTATTTCTCTATATTGTGGCAGTTAGGCAACCTGCGGCTCTGTTTGCTCTATTCACTGGATCTTCCACTTCTGGTTCGAGCTTTCCATAGGAAATTAACATGTTAAATTTTCTGGCGGTTACATCAAATTTTTGCAGCATACATTGTATTTCATCTTCACGGTGGCAGCTCAGGGAAGAACCTTCAATGAAGTCGAAGTGAAACTGACAGATGCCCTGGGAGACTTAGCTCTATACTATGATAAAAACCATCTGAAACCCAATCCCACAAAAACCCAGGTATGTGCTTTCCACCTGAGAAACAAGCATGCCCGAAGGTCGCTGGAGGTGGAATGGCGTGGTCAGATGCTGGAACACAACAAGACGCCAAAATACCTTGGCGTCCGTCTGGATAGAACTCTGTCTTACCGATACCACTGTCAAGATGTCAAGAAGAAAGTAAGTGCCAGAAATAATATCATCCGCAAGCTAACTAATACAAAATGGAGAGCACAACCACACACTCTCCGCACTTCTGCCTTGGCATTATGTTTTTCGGCCGCGGAGTTTGGAGCACCAGTATGGGCAAACTCTGCTCACGCAAAGAACGTCGACGTGGCTCTAAATGAAACGGTCCCTATAATATCGGGTTGCCTGAAACCGACACCTATCGAAGAGGTATACCCCATTGCTGGAATTGCTCCACCACCTATCAGGAGGAAGGTCACGTCAGAGGTAGAACGGAAAAAGCAGGAGACGGACCGAAGACACCCCTTATATGACCACCCAACTCAGCCAAGCAGACTAAGATCTCGGAAAAGCTTCCTGAAAACATCAAGATCCATCCCCGAAGCGCCAGAGACGCGCCGAATACACCTATGGCAAGCGTCAGCTACCGCGACACATTTTCCTCCCTCGGAAGAAATGGCTGCTGGACACAATTTACCGTATCCGACTTGGAAAGCGCTAAACAGACTAAGAACCGGCGTTTCACGTTGTGCTAGTAACCTGAAAAAATGGGGATACCAGGAGGACGATACCTGCGACTGTGGCGCGGTTCAGACCAGCCGGCATCTACTATCATGCACAGAGATGAGAGAGACCTGCACAGAACAAGACTTAATTATAGCAAATGACAGGGCCATCTATGTGGCCAACCATTGGAAATACAGAATTTAAAGTTGTTGGTGTTCCGGACACGGAAAGTAAAGTAAGTATCTTCACTCTGCGAGATTAATATTGCATCGTCTGCATAGAAGTACATCTTTAAAGTATTTAAATTTAGCAAAGGAATTCGAAATTTTTTGATACCATTTTGACACAATTTTTTTTTGTGACGTCATTGAGTCTATGACTTGCTGCAATAAATTAGTCCTGCTATTGTTTTTTACCGTTATTTACAAGTTATTTAGCAATATGTTTCATTGCAAAATTACCAGCACGAATTAATTCCAGTTTTCGTTTTCTCTAAAGCAATTCATCACGTCTATGATTAAACCACAAAGGCTCTACATAATTATATATTCTTAAAGTAAATAATGACCCACATTATCATTAGAATAGAATTGCACGTAATAAATTCTAAGTAAAACGTTCGGAATTGACAAAATGAGTAACAGTCAAAATATTTCCGTTTTATCTATTGGGTGGGAACCCGAGTTGGATGTTGCTAATATCGCTATTATAATAGATCATTCCTGTAGTTGCAGGGAAATGACATTTATTTTTAGTACATAGAGGACAAAAACTAGGTACTTACATAAAATGTTAATCTTTCATAATTAAAGTCTATTATGCTGAAACTGAACTTACTCAAACTATAGGCTTAATTTGAAGAAAGAAGACAAGGTGAACTATTATTCGAACAATTTCCGGTGTAGGTATTTGATGGCGCCATCTATAAAAGTCCGCAAAACATCATACCTAAGATACCAATTAAGAATCAGAAAAATATTTCGTCCCCCAACTCGAAATATTACCCGTGTTGAGCTGGCCCCCCCCCCACTTGCAAAAATTAAAAAACAAATAGCCCTGATTTATGAGCTATTTATGAGCTCTCATATTCCGCAAACTAAAAATTTTGAGCTCGTTCCACTGAGCAGGAATTTAATACCCTAGTGGGGGGGGCTGAGTCAGCCCCCCCCACTACTTAAAAATAGAAATATTGAATCGGTTTTTGCGGCAGAATTACGAGCTATTTATGAGCTCTTGAAATTATATAGTTTCGATTTTTGAGCTCATCCCCTTCACCCCCAAACAACCCTTTAATTGATTTAACTTAAGAGAAAAATGCTGAGAAAACTTAAAATATATCGTATTGCGGATATAATTCATATAGCTTATATACTCTAAGAATAAACTATTAAATCAAGGGCATTTCGATTATTGAGCTACAACCCCTTCGCAAGAAAACCACCCTATCTTCCCGGCTTAAGAGAAAGTTGTACTTAAAATGCGTTAAACTAATTATTTGGCGACTACATATCATTTAATAATTTATAAGCTTCCAAATTACGCGCATTTACCTTCGATTAGGCGCGTGATTTTAGAGATTATTCTTAGAATATAAGCTATACGAATTAAACTACTATTAACTTTTTTGTAAAAACTTACAGTTTTTCAGTGATTTACAAAAAACCTCTTCAAAACATGCATTTTTTTTCACAAACAATTAAAATCTTTGATCTTTAATAACTTAAAAAGTATTGACTTATTTTATTAACTTTATATAATAAATTTTGCTTTTAATTTGTTCGTTTATTGATTTGTGCAGTTATTTTTTATAAAATAATTTTCACCCCGGAGAAGGGGCGGTATCCACCCTCAGGGTAAAGGCGCAAGGTGGTACCATGTCACCTTTGTTTCTTGACGTATCCTCTAACCACTGACCAATTTTCGTGAAAATCGATGAAGGTTCACCGAACTTGAAGGTAATCGTTGATTTTTACTTTCAGTGACTGCACTATACAAAATAAATTGCAATTGACTGATCTAAATGCGCGTAATTTGGAAGCTTATAAATTATTAAATGATATGTAGTCGCCAAATAATTAGTTTAACGCATTTTAAGTACAACTTTCTCTTAAGCCGGGAAGATAGGGTGGTTTTCTTGCGAAGTGGTTGTAGCTCAATAATCGAAATGCCCTTGATTTAATAGTTTATTCTTAGAGTATATAAGCTATAGGAATTATATCCGCAATACGATATATTTTAAGTTTTCTCAGCATCTTTCTCTTAAGTTAAATCAATTAAAGGGTTGTTTGGGGGTGAAGGGGATGAGCTCAAAAATCGAAACTATATAATTTCAAGAGCTCATAAATAGCTCGTTATCCTGCCGCAAAAACCGATTCAATATTCCTTATTTTAAGTTAGGGGGGGGGCTGACTCAGCCCCCCCCCACTATGGTATTAAATTCCTGCTCAGTGGAACGAGCTCAAAATTTTTAGTTTGCGGAATATGAGAGCTCATAAATAGCTCATAAATCAGGGCTATTTGTTTTTTAATTTTTGCAAGTGGGGGGGGGGCAGCTCAACACGGGTCGAAATATTGCTCGTCCGCTATAACTTTTCTCATGCGTCACGATTCATTTTCATACAAATTAAGGCAAAACATAAAGTGAAACGAACGTCGATGTGTATGGGCCATTCCACGAACATACGCCTGTTTTGGATTACTTCGACAACGAATATTTTACTGTGCAACATAAGAAGTACGGAAGTAAATGGCGCTAATAATTATTCCAATAAACAACAATGGTATTTGCAATTTACTTTCGTTCTTCTTATTTTGCACAGTAAAATAGTCGTTGTCGAAATAATCCAAAACAGGCGTATGTTCGTGGAATAGGGTATATACAGGGTGTAACAAAAATACAGGTCATAAATTGAATCACATATTCTGGGACCAAAAATAGTTCGATTGAACCTAACTTACCTTCGTACAAATGTGCACATAAAAAAAGTTACAGCCCTTTGAAGTTACAAAATGAAAATCGATTTTTTCCAATATATCGAAAACTATTAGAGACCTTTTATTGAAAATAGACATGTGGCATTCTTATCGTAGTAGTATCTTAAGAAAAAATTATAGTGAAATTTGGACACCCCATAAAAATTTTATGGGGGTTTTGTTCTTTTAAACCCCCCCAAACTTTTGTGTACGTTACAATGTAATTATTATTGTAGTACCATTAGTTAAATACAATATTCTAAAAACTTTTTGGCCTCTTAGTACTTTTTCGAAAAGTCAGTTTTTATTGAAATATTTTGAATATTTGTCAAATCCACCACATATTTGTATACGGTTAAGTACGATTATGGAGACTTGGTAATAATATGAAAATTTATTTATGATTTACATTTTTAGGTATATTTTGAATAATATTAAAAAAGAAGTAATATCTCGATAAAAAATGCCTTCTCGAAAAAATACAGAGGCAAAAAAGTTTTACAAACACTTTGTTTAACTAATACTACCGCAGTAAAAGTTTAATTGGAACATACACAAACATTTGGGGGGTTTAAAGGAACAAAACCCCCATAAAATGTTTATGTAAACATATTAAAAAAGTAGCCGCAACTCGATAAAAACTGCCTTATCGAAAAGATACTAAGAGGCAAAAAAGTTTTAGAAATATTGATATTAACTAATGGTACCACAATAATAATTTAATTGGAACGTACACAAAAGTTTGGGGGGGTTTAAGGGAACAAAACCCCCATAAAATTTTTATGGGGTGCACAAATTTCACTATAATTCTTTTTTAAGATGTTCCTGCCATAAGAATGCCACATGTCTATTTTCAATAAAAAATCTCCAATAGTTTTCGATATATTCGAAAAAATCCATTTTCATTTTGTAACTTCAAAGGGCTATAACTTTTTTTGTATGCATATTTGTGCTAAGGTAAATTAGGTTCATTCGAACTATTTTTGGTCTTAGAGTATGTGATTTAATTTATGACCTGTATTTTCGTTACACCCTGTATACATTTTGTATACTATATACTACACACATCGGCGTACGTTTCACTTTATATTTTGACTTAATTTGTTTGAAAATGAATCGTGACGCATGGGAAAAGTTAGAGCGGATAAACAATAACAAGCAACATTGAAGGAAAATGCTAAATCGGGCGGAAAAAACTCTCGATGGGTTTAAATTTTGAAGAACTATTAAGAACAGGGCATAGGCCAACGACTTTCAATCCCTATTTACTAAATAGTCCAGGAGACGAAGCTTTTCACCTCGCAATTTTTACAGAATGGATCGATTTGCTCAAAAATTTGATAATAAGTAGTGGATAGTCCAAGGATCAAAATCTATATGATGCCGAAAGGCGCTTTTACCATGGGGGTGGTTGCCACCCCACCTTGGGGGTGGAAATTTTGTATTATATTTTGACCGCAAAAGTTGATAAAAACATTAATTTGAAAACATTAATGTTCTATACATTTTTTTAATAAAATTAATAGTTTTCGATTTAATCGCTATCGAAAGTGTTAGTTTTATATCGAAAAAATCAATGTTTTTCGATATACATACTCATTTACGATTCACTCAATTTTTGCCGTAGAAAACATTTTTTTAAACCAAGTTATTGGGAATTAAATAACGTACAATTTCATATTTAAACATTTTTTCGTATCTCTGATGCTAATCTTTCTATTCTGAAGAAAATGGCATTTTTTACCAAACTACACAAATTCGTTATTCGCTTTTGTCTTCAGTTTTTTTTTAAAACTGATCATTCCAAACCAGTCAAACTTCTAGAATCTAATAATAATATGTAAATAAAGAAAAATGAATAAGACCAATGACTAAAAACTCCGCTAACTTACATTATTATGCTTCCAATCGGATTTCTTCTTTTTTTTTCCAAAAAAATTTATTGATTTTTAACCGTAACTTTTTTATTTTTTATCTTAGAAAGTTTGGTAACAAAGATTTTTGTAGGTTTTTACAAGATCTATAAGCCTATTAATATTAAATCTTTTTAAATTCCTCAGTCGCAAAAAGAGGTGACTTTGAAAGGGTTGGTAAAGGTGGTTTTTGCATGTTATTACAAGTTTTAATTGTCAATACCTCACTCAATTTTTGCCGTAGAAAGAATTTTTGCAAACCAAGTTCTTGAAAATATAAATATGTTACAATTTCATATTTAAACATTTTTTTGCATCTCTCCATTTTGCGTTTAACTCCATTTTTTTTAAAACTATTCATTCTAAGCCGGTCAAACTTCTAGAACCTATTAATAATACATAAATAAAGAAGACCGAAGAAGGTCAATGACTAATTTTAATTAGGGTGGTGATTAGGAGGTTGCTTCCGATCACTTTTTCGCTGAAAGAAAAAATAGGGCCTGATATTATTTTCATTATAAGTCACTTAATTTTTGAGCTAGAGACTTTTTATTATCTGGAGATAGATATTTTTAAATACTTTAAATTAGTTTGAACAAGTTATCAAAAGTTGTTTTGATAAAACAAAAACTTTTGGAGTTATTAGCACAAAACTTATTAAAAACATTATTTTTTTTTCGATATAAAACTAACACTTTCTATAGCGAATAAATCGAAAACTATTAATTTTATCAAAAAAATGTATAGAACGTTTTTTGCTTAGAATGAATGTTTTTACCAACTTTTGTGGTCAACATATGATAAAAAATGTCCACCCCCGAGATGGGGTGGCAACCACCCCCATGGTAAAAGCGCCTTTCGACATCATATAGATATTGATCCTTGGACTATCCATTACTTATTCTCAAATTTTCAAGCAAATCGATCCATTCTGTAAATATTGCGGGGTTTTGTCCTATTTTAAGCTTAATTACAGTAGGAAAAATGAAAGAATACCCATGAACGAACATATAAAACACGCTGTATTTTCCTGTCACCGTGTCATACAAAAAATTGGCCAGCGCAAGTACATGTAATATTTATTATTACGTGTACTTGCGCTGGGCAATTTTCTTTGTGACACGGTGACAGGAAAATACAGCGTGTTTTATATGTTCGTTCGAAGCTAGGACAAATCATCCCCGGACAAATAATTGCGGACAAAAAATCCCCACAAATTATTCCTGGACAAAAAATCCCCGGACAAAAAATCCCCGGACAAATAATCCCCGGACAAAAAATCCCCACAAGAAACCCCGGACAAATAATCCCCACAAATTTTTTCGGACAAAATATCCCCACAAAAAATCCCAGACAAAAAATCCCAAGAAGTATTTGCTGTCGAGTAGTTCTCTAAAAGTTTTCCTGAAATTTTAACAAATTTCGAATTCCAATTCCATGCTGAAAACTTTAAATTATGCATGACAAAAAAGTGTGAGTTTTTTCAAAAATCGTGGAAAATATGGGGAATGAACTTAACATCAGAGAATAGTTTTAGAATACCCAACTATTTAATGTACAATGCTGCCCATCCAGACGCAGCAAGAAGAGCCAGTGCTGGAGCAGCTATAATCATTAGAAAGGGTATAAAACACCATATTTTACACAAGATTGAACAACCAGATCTACAAGCAGTCTCCATTGAAATAGAAGATTGGATCGGACCAATCTCGATAGCTGCTGTATACCGCCCACCAAATTATAGAGCTAACAAAAATTCTTTAAGTAATCTCTTTAACCAACTTGGTAACCGTTTCCTGGCAGGTGGAGACTATAACGCCAAACATACTAGTTGGGGTTCAAGACTGTGCGCTCCTGGAAGAGGCAGGGTACTACATCAAATCATATCAGAACAACACTTGGACCATTTGTCTACGTATCAGCCTACATACTGGCCATCAGACCCGCAGAAAGTTCCCGACTGTTTAGATTTCTTTGTTACAAAAGGGTTCTCAAGGGGGTATCTAAGTATCGAATCAAATTTTGATATAGAGTCTGATCATACTCCTGTAGTAGCAACTGTACATTCAGGAATTAAAGAAAAAGAGCCTCTGCCCAAGTTGCACAATTACAAAACCAACTGGCAAGCTTTCAGAGAAAGGGTTGAAGCAAATATTGAACTAAACGTATCACTAAGGTCACCAGAAGAACTAGAAAAAGAAATCCAAAATTACACAACAACGATTCAGGAAGCTGCATGGAAATCAACACCTCCACCAACAAACGCAAAACAAAAAATTAATTGTCCAATAAATGTCAGAGGAAAAATAATTGAAAAAAGGTATCTGAGTAGAACTTGGAAGCAAACTAGACATCCAGATGACAAGTTAAGGCTCAATAGAGCAGCACGACAATTGAAGGAACTACTAAAACAACTAAAAAATAACAGCGTTCAAGAATACCTAGAAAATTTAACGCCGTCAGATGCCAGCGATTATGCGCTATGGAAGGCTACAAAAAAATTAAAACAGCAACATCGTCATATCCCACCAATTAGAAAATCCAACGGAACATGGGCCAGAAAAAACAATGAAAAGGCAGAAACTTTCGGCGAATACCTAGAAGAAGTTTTCAAACCTATACAAATAACGATCAAAAAATCTACAATTTCCTACAGAACCAAACCCCGACAGGAGAAAACACACTACACGCTTCACCCAAAGAAGTTCAAAACCAAAGCAATTAAAATGCTAACTCAATTATGTAATGCGGTACTAAGGCTAAAACACTTCCCAATGCAATGGAAAATTGCGGAAATTATCCTTATACAAAAATCAGGAAAACCTCCAAATGAGCCCACTTCATATCGGCCAATTAGTTTAATGCCAGTAATGTCTAAGATCATGGAAAAAATAATAGAAAAAAGACTTCTACAAGTACTAACCGACAGAAATATGATACCCGACCACCAATTTGGCTTTAGGAAAGAGCATGGCACCGTTGAACAAGTTCACAGAGTGGTAAACGTTATAAATAAAACATTTGAAGAAAAAAGTTACTGTTCAGCAGCATTCCTCGATGTTAGCCAGATAGCGTTTGCAGACGATATTGCAATCCTAGCAGTACACAAAAATCCCGTCGAAGCTGCTGCAAAACTCCAGAGAGTATTAAATCAAATAAATACATGGGCACAAAATTGGAGAATTAAATTGAATGAACAAAAATAAAACCATATTGTTTTTACAAAATGTCACGGTGAATCACCTACAGTAACAATAAATAATAAGGTAATTCCCTCAGTTACCTCTGTAAAATATCTGGGCATGCACTTGGACAGGGGATTAACCTGGAGAACCCATATATGGAACAAACGGAAACAACTGGGCATAAAATTTAGTAAGCATTATTGGCTTCTAGGGCGTAAGTCTAAGCTCACGACAAGAAATAAACTGCTAGTCTACAACACAATATTCAAATCAGTCTGGGCATATGGTCTGCAGCTCTGGGGAACAGCATATAAGTCGAATGTATCCATAATTGAGAGATTCCAGTCCAAGGTGTTACGTTCAATAATCGATGCTCCGTGGTTTGTTACTAACTGGGATATTTACAATGATCTGGAAACCAAAACCGTCAGTGAAGTGATAGTGGAGTTAAGTGCAAAATACATCGTACGTCTTGAAAGCCACGCGAATGTGCTTGCAATTAATTTGTTAGACAACAGTCAGGAAACAAAACGGTTAAAGAGACAGACACCATTAGATTTACCGCACAGACATTAATATTGTTACAGTAGCTAATATAAGTTATTATATGTAATACAGTAATTTAATAGTATCTCTATAGAGATGTGTGGCGCTGGTCACAATCTCTTCATGTCATTATTTCTCAGATAAAATGTGCCTATTGTTATATGTTATAACAGATTGCCTAATAAACATTAAAAAAAAAAAACAAAAAAAAGTGTGAGTTTTTTCAAAAATCGTGGAAAATATGGGGAATGAGCTAAGGCCCCGTTTTCATGACAGGCGCTTAACGCGCGATTTCAACTACATTCATTTTACTTGAGACCGTTCACATGCCAACGCGCGTCTTAATGACCTAAAACGCTTGTTGGCATGTGAACGGTCTTCAATAAAATGTATGTAGTTGTAATCACTCGTTATCAAAACGCGCGTTAAGCGCCTGTCATGAAAACTGGGCCTTAGCTCATTCCCCATATCTTCCACGATTTTTGAAAAAACTCACACTCTTTTGTCATGTAAAATTTGAAGTTTTCAGCATGGAATTGAAATTCGAATTTTGTTAAAATTTCGGGAAAACTTTTAGAGAACTATTCGGCAGCAAACATTTCTTGGGGATTTTTTGTCCGGGATTTTTTGTGGGGATATTTTGTACAAAAAAAATTGTGGGGATTATTTATCCGGGATTTTTTGTGGGGATTTTTTGTCAGGGCATTATTTGTCCGGGGATTTTTTGTCCGGGGATTTTTTGTCCAGGGATAATTTGTGGGGATTTTTGTCCGGGATTATTTGTCCGGGGATTATTTGTCCGGACCCCGTTCGTTCATGGGTATTCTTTCATTTTTCCGACTGTACTTGGACTAAAGGTGAATATAATGAACCACCAACACCAGAAGTGGCGACAAACGAAGAAATAAACATTGAGGAAGCAGAGGTCAAGGAAGAATTAAGGAAATTAAAAAATAGAAACCCATGACCAGCAGAGGACAGAATACCGAATGAACTCCTAAATTACGAAGGACCAGATTTGACCAAACAATTGTTAAAACCAATCCAAAAACTAATAGAACATGACAGAATACCACAAGGATAGAGATCAAGCATCTTAATACCTTCCTTTAAAAAGGGGGACTAATCGAACCTAAAGTACTACTCAAGAATTAACTTATTAAACACAACACAAAAAGTATAAGAAAAACTGTAACTGACCCAATTGCAGGTGGCAATGGAATAAAACAGAGGGAGATCCTGAGCCTTCTATTGTTAAATCTGATCATTGATGAAATAGTAAAAAAAGTAGGAACGAAGAAAAAATACCAAATGAAAAAAAAACAACTTAAAATATTCTGCTATGGAAACGACACTAATCTGATTCTAATCTTTCAAAGTGAAGATGATTTACTCACAACGTATGCTGCACCAATTTAGTATGACCGCCAGAAAATTTAACCTGTTAATTGTCCCAAAAAAGACAAAATGCATGGTTATAGCAGCAAATCTACTACGATGTAAATTGGAGGGAGGGTCACACTATCTAGCTACAGAAAACCTCGAAACAGAAGTGGAAGATCAAGTGAATAGAGCAAACAGAGCCGGAGGTTTCCTGAATGAAACAATATGGAATATAAAAATGTATACCATTTCTACTTCGTCTGAAACAATATGGATCTCTAATATGTGGCACTAAAAATATCGGGAAATAAATAAAAGGCATAATTTACAAAACAGTGACATAAAAACAGTAATAATGACATACGCGGCGGAATTACGACCCAATTAGACCACTCATTAGCGTTAAAAAACTGTAAAACCATGGAATTTTGAGAATCAACATCGATTTTAATGAAAAAATGGATTTAAGCTCTGTTGACACTTTTCTTTAAAATCTACCCTATGCAGAACTGCGCTTTTGTTCTCGGGATGAAAACAACACCATCTAGGGTGTGAAATTTTTTTAATGAAAATAACTATGGAAATCGATAGAGTGAACAATTCTGAGTAAATTTTGATCCATAAAATTTTTGTTGCAAAATTGACACTTCCCAAGTTATTTGCGATTGAAACTATGCATTTTTCATTGAAAAAACTCACGTTTTATATCCGTTTTTCATTAATAATTTAAAAAAATTTAATTTTATAGAGAAAATCATTAAAAATAAAATTGTGGCTAATAGAAAAACAAAGAGATTCGCGTCAGAAAGACCTAAGTAAACCCTATAACGACTGAGTTATTGCTCTTTCAAGGATGGTTATTTTCGAAGAACCTCGAAATGGAGAACCTTCAATCTCAAATACCTCGAATGTGGTGCATTTTTTTTTGAGAAAACGTGAGAGCTTTTGAAAACTTTTGAAGCTCATTAAAAAATATTTCAAATAAGCTCTGACAAAAGTTTTTTTCCATAAGAACTGGCTGACTTATGATGAAAATAAAGTCGCTCTCTGCTTTTTTCTTTTTGAAATGTAAAAATAAAACCCTCTTCGTTAAAATCCTAGTAGAAGTGAATAGCTTCTCATTTGAAATTAACTTTATTTAGGTAAACTTGATACGATCCATGTGATTTGACCGGTTTGGAATGCTTAGTTTATAAAAAATAGTTGATTAAATCGAAAATGACATTATTATAATTAAAGAAAAAGTACATTTTTCTTAAATAAACTTAAAAGTATTCATGATACAAAAACAAAAAAAAAAACAAAATTTTTAGTAAAAGAAATTCTACAATTAATATTTGAAACATTTTTCTAAGTTATGATTACTTTTAGACTTATTTAAAAAAAATGCACTTTTTTTAAATTTTAAAAATGTCATTTTAGATTTAATTAACTATTTTTTCTAAACTAAGCATTCCAAACCAGTCAAATCACATGGATCGTATTAATTATACCTAAATAAAGATAATTTATAGTGGGAAGCTATTCATTTTTATTAGAATTGTAACGACGAGGGTTTAATTTTTACATTTCAAACAGAAAAAAGCAGAGAGCGACTTTATTTTCATCATAAGTCAGTCAGTTCTTATGCAAAAAGTTTTTGTCAGAGCTTATTTGAAAGGTATTTTAATTAACTTTAAAAAATGTCTCTTTAAGTTTTCCCAAAAATTGCACCGCATTCCAGTTATTTGGGATTAAATGTTCTCCATTTCGATGCTCTTCGAAAATAACCATCTTTAAAGAGCAATAACTCAGTCGTTGTTGGGTTCACAGCTCAGACGCGAATCTCTTTGTTTTTTTTTATTAGCTACAATTTTGTTCTTAACAATTTTTTCTATAAAATAAATTTTTTTAAAGTTATTCATGAAAAACGGTTATAAAATGTGAGTTTTTTCAATGAAAAATGCGGTTTCAATCGCAAATTCCTTGGAAAGTGTCAATTTTGCAAAAAATCTTATATGCAGATCAAAATTTACTGAGAAGTGGTCACTCTATCGATCTCCATAGTTATTTTGATTAAAAAAATTTCATCCCCTAGGGTAGATAGGGTAGATTTTGACAAAGGTTATAATTACTACCTAAATCCAAATTTTCAAGGAAATCGACCTTGGTTCTCAAAATTCCACGAGAAAATGGCTGTTGATTGGACTAAATACAGAGAAAACAAAAACAATGCTAGAAACAGAGCAGAGCAGAGATGAAAATCCTTTGAAAAATCGATGGTAGGACACTATGGGACAGAGCTAGATATACAGATATACGAAAAGATGAAACGTGGGGAACATCAAGATCTGCATAAGAAAGCGAAGAGTTGAATGGAAGGATCATATATGCCAAATGATAAGAAATAGAGTACGAGTAGTAAGGACAGCGAGAGATGGTTCCCCGATAGGAAGACGATCGGCGGAAGGACCTCGAAAACGATGGAATGACGAACTTACCGGAGTTACATGAAAAAGAGACTAACAAATAAAAAGAAATTAACATAAGTGTGCGTGCTATTTAAGGCAGAAACCACCATGTTTATTAAGTATAATTTATAGCTAACACTAAAACTGCTAGTAGTGGACTGTCCACATTACCAAGAATAGCGACAGTCTCTCTCTCTCTCTCTCTCTCTCTCTCTCTCTCTCTCTCTCTCTCTCTCTCTCTCTCTCTCTCTCTTTAGTGGAGTATTGGGCGCATCTGCGTTTCTTGGCCGATGGTGTAAGACGGCTGGTCGCCAGCTCAGCGCATCTTCTTGTGTTTATTCTCTGGTTAATCTGCGTACCAGTTCCTTCCGTTCTCCTCTGTTTCTTGCTTTGTTTTTCACTTTCCCCCAACAAGCCGATTCTGTTGTGTTCTCTGGTTACTGTTTTCTTCCAGGTATTATCTGGTCGTCCGCTCTTCCTTGTCCCCTCAGGTTGATACTCGAGTGCTTGTCTTGCGATGTTACTAGGATCTCTCCTTAACGTATGGCCGATCCATTTCCATTTCTTCTGTCTAATTATTGTTATTATACTGGTTTGTTTAATTTTTTATCATTTTTTGAGATTTTTGTCTTCTCTGCATTTATCTGGAGACCAATCATGACCTGTGTTAGCTTATCAACTTATGTTTGCATGTGAGTTCTGTGTTCTGTTAACAGGCAGACGTCGTCGGCAAATTCAAGATCTTCAAGCTGATTAAAGAGGTTCCATCTAATGCCTGTCCGATCATCTCTTACTTTCCTCATAATAACAGTAACATGACAGTTGTAATATCATCATCATTCTCTTTGCCTTATCCCTATGCGGGGTCGGCTTCCCTAATTGCATTTCTCCACACAATTCTATCTTGGGTGATACCAATGTTAATCCCCTTTACCAACATGTCCTGCCTTATCGTCTCCCCCCAGCTCTTCTTTGGTCTTCCTCTCCTACTCCTTCCAGGAATCTGCACTTCAGCTACTCTTCGTATTGGGTGATTAACGTCTGGACGTTGAACATGACCAAACCATTTTAACCTATGCTCTCTCATTTTGGCATCAATTGGTGCCACACCTAGACTTCCCCTAATATACTCATTTTTAATTTTATCTTCTTTGTCACTCCACTCATCCATCTAAGCATTCTCATTTCCGCCACATGCATTCGTTGTTCCTCTTTCTTTTTCACTGCCCAACATTCAGTTCCGTGCATCATAGCCCGTCTTATGGCTGTTTTATAGAATTTTCGCTTCAGCTTCACTGGAATTTTTCTGTCACACAACACGCTACTCGCTCTCAACACTCGCTCTCAGCACTCGCACACAGACCCGTGCGGTACATCTTTTAAATATGATGCAAGTATTCGAAATGCCGCCCCTAAATATTATTGAAACTTAATACTAGTATTTATTTTTATTTATAATAGTATTTATTTTTATTAAATGAAATTACACAAAATGAACGAAAACTTTTATTTTAAAACAAAACATACTTTAAATTGAAATACATACAAGTATTAACCTTAAATAACATTTACAAAAATTACAATTTTACCCTTTTATTTTTAATTTTGGCAAACTCGTCAATCAGATTGGTGTAGTATAAAGTAGCAGCCAGTGAGGAATCTATTGAAATAAGTGCTAATTTTTTTTTTAGTTTTGTTTGTCTTGTGGATCTTTGTAAATAGCTTTTAATCATTTTTAATTTTGAAAAACTTCTTTCCCCAAGCTACCAAGACAGAGTGTTAATAAAATTCTTAGGGCCGGTACTTTCTGCACCTTTCTCTCCCGATTAAACCCCGGTTAGAGGAATTTTGTCATGCAAAATTCCGCTAACCGGGGTTTAATCGGGACATATAGTACCGGCCCTTAGTGATACAACTACATTTGGGTATAAAGAAATTAGGTCATTTGGCAAAAATACATAGTTCAAAACCTCTAAAGGTTTCATGGAGTATGGTATCATTTGGGATAAATCATGCAATTCTTCTAGAAGATTGCAAAGTATTGAATGAAGATTTATACAATATTTTCTAGTATTTTATCATCTATTTCCCTCAATTTAAAAGTATCATATAATAAATTAAAAATTTTTATTATGAGTTTCTAAGAGCGAAAATCGATCAATCAAAGAATTAATGGCAATGTCTAAAATATAGATGAAAAAATTTACTTTAAATTTATCTTCCTCTGTTAAGAGCTGATCCACAGATCAAATTGACCCTTTTTCCTCTTGGCTCAAATTTAATTTTCAGCTGAAAATTCGGAACTTATATCAAGATTTTCTGCAATTTCATTATCAGTAATTTTCATTTGGTCATAGCCAGATTGTCAGTAACTTTTCATTTTTTCTATAGTTTCTGACTACATTTTTATTTACACAATCTGAAAAATTTATAGTTATAATAGGTACATGTTGCAACATCTTCAAGACTGAATTTATATGAAATAAAATATCATGCCAAAGAACTACACCGCATATAAATTTATAATTTTTAATATTTTTTACTAATCCTCGTGCTTTGACTTTAGTTTCTGAATCTTTGTTGACGTCTTCTATTATTTCGAAAAAATCATCATAATATGAAATATATTATATTTCACAAAATTGAAATCCTAGAGGTTTCAATGCATCTATTCGACTTAACCATCTAGTAGTACTCAACGGTTTTAGTGTTGTGAAACATGTCTTTTCAAAACTTCCTCCCAACAACGCTTTGTAAAACCAGAAAAAAGTGTACAGGTCTTGTATAATATAAAAAAAAGGTTGTTTCTATACAAGACGACGCTGCGTCATTTATGACTAACTTTAAAGAGTGTCATGCGCAGGGCACGTAAAACGCCCTCGGATATTTTTTAAGTATTCTGTTTTGCACACCCTTTCTTATTCCTTTCATATTAACCCCGTTATCATAGCCTTGTCCTCTGAGCCGTTTTAAATCAAGAACTAATTTTTCCAAATTTGTCAAAATAAGTTCTGTTAAACCTTCACCAGTTGAATATTTTCGGCTGACACTTGGTCCTATATATATTTTTAATTATTGAATGACTCAATTTTTATTTTGATTTTACTGATTATGCCGCCCCCTTGTGATGGCGCCTGATACGGCTGCCTTGCCGCATCATAGCACCGCACGGCCCTGCTCGCACACAACACACCACTATTACAGTTGTAATATAAATGTCAATAACCCTTAGTGGTCTTTAGGTATACTGTCGAAATAAAAATACCATACAATACCATAAGGTATAAGTACTCTCTAAATAAAAAAAAATCTTATTAAAATATTTATATAAGTACTTTCATTTTTACAGATTTGGCGAATAAAAAACCATTAGTAGCTAGATTAATGACCTGCATGGGAATCATAGTTTCATCATATTGAGGTCATTTCCGAAATTGGTACATACTACCATCATCTTAAGCATTTCGTGTACCTTCTGATTGCAAATGCAATAATTTATGTGTTTTTGACCATCGCAAACAAATGACTAGCGTGTCATTTTTTATTTTTAACCATGACAAATTATGATAATTGGTAAGTAATCAGTATTCGGTAGACGTACAAAAAAATTCTGTTCCAAATTCCACAAACAAAATTCATAAACCATTAAATCTATTAACCATTATTATTAATAGAGGGATTGTTAGACATAGTCCATGTTGTGAGACCGTTCCCGTATAAAAAAAATTCTGTTTCGGGTTCTTTGCCGAATTTGCAGCATATGCCGAAAAGTGAGACTGAAAGACTCAAGATGGACCAGAAAACTAATTAACTGACGCCCAAGAGAAGACAAACGAGGACGATCACCAACATGCTGGATGGACGACATTAATAGAATATCCCAGAAATGGCAACAAGACGCACAGAACCGTGGATAGTGGTGAAAAAATGGGAGAGACTTATGTCCAGCAGTGGACAGAAGAGGTTGCATGATGATGATGATGCCGAAAAGTGAGCACTCGCGTATACTCCTTAAGGTCGCGATTATCATGCACGTATCGTTTCCAGCACGTAGCGTAGTCTCCGAAAAACCTGATTTTACAAAGGGGTCTCTGATACGGAAGCTAGGACAAATAATCCCGGACAAAAAATCCCCACAAATTATTCCTGGACAAAAATTCCTGGAAAAAAATCGCCGGACAAATAATCCCCGGACAAAAAATCCCCACAAAAAAATCCCGGACAAATAATCCTCACAGATTTTTTTGGACAAAATATCCCCACAAAAAAATCCCGGACAAAATATCCCCAAAAAAATATTTGCTGCCGAACAATTCTCTAAAAGCTTTTATCTACTCTATCTCATATTATGTATAAGTTTTTAGTTTGTGAAAACTGTTATTATAGATAGCAGTGCGTGAAGGATTTAAAGTATGCGTGAAGTAACAATGTATTTTAAATGGGATTTACTTTTTCGCACTGTTTTTTTGGCACACTTTCATATAATCAAATATCCTTAACCTTCGCGTTGTCATGGTGATGACATGTGAGCAATAAATTACAACAAAAGTTTTGACAGTTTTGTGGTTTGAAAGAAGTTCGAATTTTTAAATGTCTCGCGACTAATGTCTCGCGTCTAATAACTTACGCGATGTATAGCACTCGGTCCGCTGTCGCTCGTGCTCTAAACATCGCGTGCGTTCGCAAAAAGCATACTTCACGAACTGTTTCATAAATAACTATTCCGTAAATGCAATCGAAGCAAATGTTTTTCAGCCACAGTGCATGAGAGTTATAGATAGCAAACGCCCTGAAACCGCTTTTCGGTAGGAAAATATTGAATAGCAAGTAAGATTAAGCAGGATTTGTAATTTTGATTACCAAATTTCGAATTCAGATTCCATGTCGAAAACACGAGACAAAATTTTACATGACAAAAGAGTGAGTTTTTTCAAAAATCGTGGAAGATATGGGGAATGAGCTAAGGCTGTGGGAATCGTGTTGTTATTATTCGCTAAAATCTTTTTCTCACTCTGCTTTGAATAACTGTTCAAAATATTGCCTATTCGTTATGATAACTGCTGGTCTTGAAAACGATAATCTTGATTGCAATGCAAAAAACCTGTTCCTTTTTGTAAATTTAACGCCAAAAATATTAAAAAATTATTAGTAAAAAATATTTAGTCATCATCATCATCATCAATGTCGTTATGCCTCGAGAGTCTTTGCCGCGTTTACTATTGCCTTCCATGTTTGTCGGTCCTGTGCCACTAATTCCCATTGTCCTACTCCTATTTTCTCCAGATCTTCTCTGACTGCATCTTTCCACCTTTTTTAGGCCATCCTACAGAACTTCTCCCATCTGGTCTCTCACCGAGCAGCTATGAAAGATTTTTCAAAAAACTCACATTTTTTGTCATGTAAAATTTGAAGTTTTCGGCATGGAATTGGAATTCGAAATTTAGTAAAATTTCGGAAAAACTTTTTTTCTACGAGCGTGCAAAAATGTCTACTTTCACGCACGCGTTTTAGTTTAGAAAGTGTTACTTTTCCCCACGCGTTTTACTTTTCCGCACGCGTTTTACTTTTCCGCACGCGTGTTACTTTTCCGCACGCGTTTAGATATTTTAATATGACCTTAAAATAATTATAATACATGCAATAAACTAATATTTAGATATTATTTACTATTTTATTTCAAATTTATGTTATTGTGTTCCTGTTTTAATGAAATTAACGCGACAATTCGATGAAATAAAATTATTTTGACATAATATTTGAAAGTCAAATCGGTAGACAATAACAGTCGTTTTGAATCATCGTCATGGAAACCAAGATCGTCGTCATACTAACTAATTATATTGAAAGTTTGGTTTTGACAACCTTGTCAAAGAATTAATTTTTGTATGTATTTTCATATTAATTAAATTAATTGTTTAAGATTTGGTCATTTTTTTAAAGACTCGTAGAAAAAATATTGTTCCTAACTCTTGCAGAAAGTCTCTTTTCCGCACTCGACTGCTTGCCGAACTCCCGCTTCGCGTCGTTCGGCAAACTGCAGTCGCGTGCGGAAAAGTATGACTTTCTGTAATTGTTAGGAAAATAACTATAGAGAACTATTCGCGGTGTGCAAGTACTTGGAAGGGAATTGAGAAACGATCGTGCGCGAATAGCGGAGAAATATTGCAACTTTCTTAAATAATTCATATTGTCAATTGAAATTGTCAAATTGACGTACATTTCATATCTACTGTCATTGAAGAAGAAAAATTATATGTTGCTCCACAATATTGATATAATATGCAATTATTATATAAAGGTAAATTTAATTAATTGTATTTTGCTTGCAGTACTGCATTTTAATAATTAATTTTATTTACTACATACAATTGTTTACGTTTTAATAACATAACCTGAATCTTATTTTTTCTTTTAATTATTTTTTTGTACTATGGCCTTGACAATTATCCAGTAACCAGGACTAATTATAATTGGCCAATATAATTAAAAGTGCGATTAAGTTGCAGAGCGCATAAATAGGTGTGGCTTTGCCGAACTTGCACGGTCCCAATACGGCAGCAAATATTTCTTAGGGATTTTTTGTGGGGATATTTTGTCCAAAATAATTTGTGGGGATTATTTGTCAGGGATTTTTTGTGGGGATTTTCTGTCCGGGAATTATTTGTCCGGGGATTTTTTGTCTGGGATTTTTTGTCCAGTTATAATTTGTGGGGATTTTTTGTCCGGGATTATTTGTCCGGGGATTATTTGACCGGACCCCCTGATGCGATACGTTCCAGACTGTGTAAATTGTTCATATTTAAAACCATTAAAATCAATATTTTTCGGAAACTAAACGCTACGTGCTGGATTCGCCACCTGCATAATAATATACTGCGACCTTACACCACACAGGAGAGGGGAGAATAGTTTTCCGTGATTTTCTACTGTCATTGCACCATGATAGCTACTCACATCTAGCTACAGCTAACCTCCACGCGTTTGCCAAAAAAGATAATGACCAAAATTCCGAAAGGAATCGTTTGTTATTAACAAACTTCTGCTTTCGTGGTAGGCTTGGTACCGGAAAACACTGAACAAAAGAAAATTGAAATTTTTTTAAACAATTTATGCCCAAAAATTTCGCTTGGCACCCTTCTGATATGGTTCAAGGGGACATATACGAGTACGTGGGTGATCCGATAAGTACTTAGCCTCTCCGCCTGGGGCTCCATCATCGCAAGAGAAATATACTATCGTGTAATATACAGGATAGCGAGAAAGTATGGAAATGGAAACACGGTAATTTCTCGGAAACCTCTGGAACGATTTTTATAGATTTTGGTGGGTAAGGGTTTTATAATACGGCCGATATTATAGTATTAATTACATTGTTGTCAAATCTAATGAACTGTCTTATTTCAAACGGAACACCCTGTATATTTTTTGTCTTTAAAGGCCCATTTATACATACCCGGGCCGTGTCCGTTCCGGGTCAGTGCCGAGTCCGGGTATTTTTAATGCAATATTTACATACAACCGGGTTGTGGCAGTGTGCGTACCGGGCCGAATAAGAGAGGAAAACGTTATTACATATCTCTGTGTAAAAGACAGTTGAAAATATTTCGGCTTGGATAGAAGATCTCACCTCAAAATATCTATTGCTTGTCTGTTTTCCAGCAGTCGCGTTCACAAAACAATAAAATCGTGTTTATACAAGTCCCTGCGATCCGTGTCATTTTCGTGCATCGCCAGTGCCGACAGCAAAAATATCGGCTGGGATTAATTTCAGACCGGGCCCGGACGGGCCCCGTCCGGGAAACGCCAATGTATAAATATACTCATAAGAGTACATATTGTTTTTTTTTGGACCGGGCCCTGTCTTAACACGGAACGGACACGGCCCTGATATGTATAAATGGGCCTTAAAAGTTCTTAAGAAATACTGAGTATTTTTTATGTTATATTCCCTATACCTAATGCCATAATTACGGAGTTATTGCTACATTTATTAAAAAAAAATTAAACAAATTATAAAAATCAAATTTTTCGGCCCGGATAGACATTATTATTTCAGGTTCTTTGTGTCATTGGAAACAAAAAAGGCCTTTTGTACTTTTTCTTTAAAGTTAATAGTTTCCGAGTTATAAATAATATAAACTGAAAAAAATCGAAAAATTACGATTTTCAAGATTCAAAAACACACGTAAAAAAATAATTTTTGAAATTACGAAGTACCTAAATTTAAGCTTAAACCTTGTTTTATCAGTTCCCTATAAGAATTTTTGACACGTTTTATGTTAAAACATTGTTTTTTTTAATTGTTAATGAAGTGCATATGAGAGGACGGGGGATCGGGCTGCATTAACAACTAAAAAAAAAAACAGTGTTTTAAAATGAAATAAGCCCAAATTACTTATCGGCCTCTGATAAAATAAGGTTTGAACTTGAATTTAGGACTTTCGTAGTTTCAAAAATAATATTATTTACTTGTGTTTTTAAACCTACAAAATCGTAATTTTTCGATTTTTTTTTCAGATTTAAATTATTTATAACTCAGAGACGATTAACTTTAGACAAAAATTACAAAAGACCTTTTGTGTTTCCAGTGATTCAAAGAACCTAAAATAATGTCCACCGGGACGAAAAAATTGATTATTATAATTTGTTTAATTTTTTTAATAAATGTAGCAGTAACTCCGAAATTATGGCGTTTAGGTATAAGGAATATAACATAAAAACAATCAGTATTTCTTAAGGACGTCAAAACGAAAAAAATATACAGGGTGTTTCATTTGAAATAAGAAACTTCATTAGATTTCCAGAAAAACGGAAGATTTGACAAGAATGTAATTACAACTATGATATCGGCCGTATTAAAAAACCCTTACCCACCAAAATCTATAAAAATCGTTCCAGCGGTTTTCGATAAATTACCGTGTTTCCATACTTTCTCGCTACCCTGTATTATTGTAGACGGTCTATGTCAAAATCTCAGCCCAATCGGACATCGCACTAGTAGTTTTGTTTTGACTGCGTGTGTAAGCCTGAGGATTAAAAAAAAATGAAAAAAGAGCAATAACTGTCGGTGATTTGACTCTTGTTTTTGGTGGGAAATAACGCAGCGAAATCAAAAAGCATTTGGATGCTGTGTATGGTGACTCTCCTCCTTCGGTAGCGACCGTCAAAAATTGGTTTAACGAGTTTCAACGTGGTCGCAGATCTGTATTTCATAAGTCACGTCCAAGGGCCCCCAAAACGGCTACCACGAAGGTTAACGTGAAAAAAATCCACGATCTCGTATTGGCAGACCTCCGACTGAAGGTGCGCGAGATAGCTGAGACAGTATGCATCTCAAAAAATGGCTTGGGTCATATCCTGGATAGAATTTTGGACATAAGAAAGCTGTCGAGGTGGCGCATTTGGGTGTCGCATTTGAACACTCCGGACGATAAGCGCAACGATGAGACAACTTCAGAGCGCAGTATCTGAGGCCGTTTAAGCATAATCCAGAGGAGTTTATGCGTTGATAATTACTGCCGACGAAACATGGTATACGAGTATACCAGAACCAAGGAACAGTTGACACAGTGGACGTCACCCCGCTAACGTGATCCGAAGAAGGCGAAGACTGTCCAATCGGCCGGAAAGGTGATGGCCACCATTTTCTGGGATTCACAACATGTGATCTATATAAACTTCCAGTAAAAGAGCAAAACGGTCACAGGGTTTTACTGTACCGCATTATTGGGCGGATTTGACGGCGAATTTAATAAAAAAAATAGCTCCAATTGGGGCAAAAACCAAACGCTTCCACCATGATGAGTCAATGGCTCATACCTCCGCCGACGCCATGGCCAAATTCAAATTGGTCGAATTGGGCTACGAATTGCTGTCCCATCCACTGTATTCTCAAGATTTGGCCCTGTACGACTTCTTTTTGTTACCAAATTTGAAAAAGTCATTCGTCGGGCAGATATTTAAGTTCAATGAGAAGTTCATCATAGCCACGGAAGCCTATTTTGCAGACCTCGAGAAAATGTATTTTTCAGAGGGGTTCAAGAAGGTGGAGCATCACTGGGTCAAGTCAGGGCCGTGCCGTGCTATGATGCGGCGAGGCAGTCGCATCAGGCGGCATCACAAGGGGGCGACATAATCAGTAGAATAAAAAAAATGTCAGATTGTGTAAAAATGTTGTCAGAAACTATAGAAAAAATGAAAAGTTACAGACAATATGGCGAATGACCAATTTAAATAAAAATTTAATGAAATTGGAGAAAATATTAATATCTATAAGTTCCGAATTTCCAGGTGAAAATGAAATTCGAGCCAAGAGAAAAAAGCGTTTATTTGACTACGAAATGATCTGTGGACGAGCTCTTTCGTTCATCTATATTTTAGACATTGCCGTTAAATCTTTGTACTCATAATAAAGCTTTTAAATTTTTATATGATATTTTCAAATTTAGGGAAATGGATGATAAAACACTAGAAAAATATTTTATGAATCTTCATTCAATACTTTCAATAGAAGAAGAAAAGGAATCTGATATAGAGACAAACGATCTTCTAGAACAGTGGTGCTCAGACTTATACTGCGTGGGATCTACCACATAAACTGCAAGCGTCCAGCGATCGACTGCTAGTAAAAAAAAATTTGAAAATAAAAAATTTTTATTGCACATTTCTATTTAATAAAAAGTTGTAACTACAGGGAGTTGTAATTAGGATCATGGTTTTCATCTGAATTTTATTTGTATGTTGATCCATGATCTATCCCAAGTTTTTCTTATGATGGTAAGTAACTACCGAGGGCCAAACGCAAGCATGATGAGAGATGTTCGTAAGTAAGCCTACGACGCTACTTTGATTTCACTACCTTCATTTGTGACAAGAAAATGGATTAGACAAGAATGTTACAATATCTGTCAGTTTTTTTAAAATCAGCGAAGCGTCTTTTAAACTCGCTATGTGCTTGCAGCTCCGTCTTGTAATAAACATAATTCAAATGAGCGGTTACCCTTTTTTTTTTTCAACGATGGAAAGTTGTTTAAATCCTTTCTGTTCATTTGATTAATCAATGTTTTTTCTGTACATATTTGTATTTTTTCCGTGAATCGCGATCGCCTTCAAAATCTTTGGCGATCGACCGGTCGATCGCGATCGACCCTTTGAGCACCACTGTTCTAGAAGAATTGCGTGATATATCCTAAAAGATACCTTTAGAGGTTTTGAACTATTTCTGCTAAAATCATCTAATTTCTTTATACCCGAATGTAGTTGTATCACTAAGAATTTTATTAACACTCCCTGTCTCGGTAGTTAGTGAAGAAAGAAGTTTTTCAAAATTAAAAATTATTAATAATTATTTACGAAGCTCCATAAAACAAACAATGCTAAAAAATTTAGCACTTATTTCAATAGTTGATTTTTAGTTTCAGATTTTTAGTTTTTAGCACTGATTTTTAGTTTCAAATATGTATTTCATTAAAAAACTTTTTGCTTTTTTTAAGGGATTTTATACTAAGCCCTCGGTAATAATGTAATCTTTTATTCTGCATTTAATTTTTTCAAAAATACTTATTAGTTTTCTCAGGATTCGAAAAAAATGAATGCATTTAAATAGCATTGGATTCCCTTGGAGCCCCTTAGGCGCAAAAAAGATTTTGCGTTTACCCCTTTAATAAAAATAAAAGTTAAGTTTCAATAATATTTAAGGGGCGGTATTTCGAAGACTTGCATCATATTGAAAATATGTACCTCACGGCTCTGGGTCAAGTATGCCGAGCTGAAAGGAGACTACGTTCAGAAATAAATCATCACTACTCCAAAATTTTAGTTCTCCTTTTGAAGGTTAAGTACTTATCATACCGCCCTAGTATGAACAGAAATCCGCAAAAAAACCGAATCAGTATTTTTTCATACGGTAGCGGCCTCACAACATGGACTAATTGTTAAACAATGCATCTGTGTGTTTCAGAGTTGGTATTGTTAATTAGAGCTACATAAATCATCAATTAAAATAGTTATTGGGTGGCATTAGCAAATTGAATAACTGGGTTTGTACCTTTATATCTGAAACCGCAAATGAAATGTTAGCAATTTAAAATATACGACAATAAAAATACATAATAAACAAAAATATTAATGCCTTCAATGATTTGCGTTTTAAATAAATAAATCAACCTAATCTTACTGGTTACTCCCACAATAATGTTTAAAGCTCTTTAGAAAACTTCAATTAATTAATAAACTAACATTAATCATATCGCAGCACCAGGAAACACACCTACAAATTTAGAACCAAATATCTTCAGATCAGAAGTTGATGAAGCCATAGAATACTTTAAAAGAAATAAATCACTTGATTGCGATGATGTCGCAACCTAGCTTTTACAGAAAATGAGTAAATCTGGTTTCCAATTAATGTGGAAACTGTGCAATCAGATATTGAGAATCGACAAATGGCCCAGATGTGATTTCTGCATATTCCAGACTTCTTGTATAACTTCCTCGATGTAATTTTCATTTAAACATGTTTGACGTTCTAGTTTACCCTTCTCGTTATTATAGTGACACCGATTGGTTTTTTCTTCTTCAACTTCCTGATCAATATTATAGTTATGTCCGAGTAGGTCTGGATCCCGCGTATAAAAAAAGTTGATTAATAGCAAGCTGAAAATTTGTTAATAGCTTAAGGGTGTCTAGTCGGACAAACTTTGATATATGGGAACACTGAAACAAAGGAAGTTTTAATTGTGGAACAGGTTAAAAATTTGGAACGGTCAGACCACGAAAAAGTCACATGTATTTTGTCCGACAGAACTTCCAATTGATTTGTTACCCTTTCATTAAACTCTCATGCAAAAATCAGACTGCTATTTATCACCCGTCATAATTCCTGTCATTTGACACGTTCTACGTGTTCCACTCATTAAAATGCCCATTTGGTGATAAATAGCAGTCTGATTATTGCATGAGAGTTTAATGAAAGGGTAACAAATCAATTGGAAGTTCTGTCGGACAAAATACATGTGACTTTTTCGTGACCGTTCCAAATTTTTAACCTGTTCCACAATTAAAACTTCCCCTGTTTCAGTGTTCCCGTATATCAAAGTTTGTCCGACTAGACACCCTTAAGCTATTAACAAATTTTCAGCTTGCTATTAATAAACTTTTTGAAGATATTCTTCTTTAGCGGCCATTCGATTGAGGGTAAAATTGTACATAAATCTGCGCGCCTGCGCACACAGACAGCATGTAGTTCATTGCTAATTGTTCAAGATAGGTATGCATGTATCTGTAACCGTGCAAATAAGTCATTAAAAGAATATATTAGTGTTTTTAGTAAATGTATTATTTATTATAATTCTTGTGTTTTTGGATATGTGTTTCTCTGTAGTAAAATAATAAAATATTATGTAGGTATAACATTTTTACACTATTTGTCGCAGTGTTGTGTAATTATATCCGAAACTTACACGTCAATTACAAGGACCTCGCTGGAGTAGTTGGTAAAGCGTTAGCTCCGAGATTGGAAGGACGCGGGTTCGAATCCTGGGCGATTCATTTTTTTTTTATTTTTGGTTGTTTTAATAAAAATTTTTGAACGTGGTAGATAAGAAAGTTAGTTTAAGTTTTAAATAAAATACAAATAACCTGTTAAGTATATTTACTTCGTTTAAATTACCTATATAATAGAAGAATATCTTCTTACGTGCGTACAGAGTACACACACATTCTATTTTTTCATACGCGGGATCCTGACCTAGAGGAATTCATATTTATACCTGTATTGTTATGAGTAGCATCCTTAGCATTATCTCATAACATTCTATATTCTTCTTCTGCTTGTCGTGTCCTATGCCATTGTAATTGTATGTATGCATTATTTTGTTTTTCTGTTATGTTACGACTTTCTTCACCAAACCACTGTCCTGCAGTTGTTTTTACCTTTTTTGAATAACCAGAGTTTCGTCAGCGGCTTCTTGTACGGTGCTTTTACACGAATCCTATTCTATTATTTGTTTAGGTCCTCGTGTTTTTGTCTGTTTTCTACTCTTCTTTTTATATTATCTTTATACTCTGCATTCTTCCTGTTCTTTTAAGTTTCTTGTGTTTTATCTTTCATTTTTGATGCCGTATCTTTTTTAATTGAAAGACTGATAATAATAGACGAATTTTTGTTTCACTTCCTTTTCTTTTTTAATATTTAGTGGGTCCAAGTCTACATTGGTCCATTGCCTGCTGCGTATGTTTTTTTCATCTGATTGGTGCCTAAAGTGAATAATGCCTAGAATAATAACATGATCTATCATATTCACAGTGGTCCTGTGATCTCCTTGTTCCCTTATGGATGTGTTTTGCTGGAAGCATGTGCTGACAATGACCATATTTAGTGAAGTTGCTACGTTTTGCTAGGTTGCGAGGTCATTTACCATTTGACCTCCTGTTTCGATTAATATTAGAAGCAAAAAAATAGAAGTTAAACGTGGAATAGCGTGTAAAAAACTAACGGCTCATAGAAATATATTTGGCATAACAATTACCTTCCATAGAAAAAGGCAATGTAAGAGGTACCTATAATAATATGTTTTTTAGGAAGTTGCTTCTAGGAAAATAAAATAACGTTCAAAATTATCTTTCCTTTCACAAACACATTTGTTATTATTTTTGTTTATTGTAGATTGCATAAATTATTTCGACTTAGCATGAAAAGCGTTTTCGTACTTCCGGGCCTAAAGTGACAACTTCACTCCCTTGTGACAGGTACTAAAGTGTCACATTTAATCCCTCCGGGATTAAATATTGACGAAACTCCCGGAACGATTAAATCACAAACAAACGAATTTAAGGGATATTTTATTGAAAAATATAATTAATTAGGATGGTAATTAACGTTAATATTCAAATTAATATTGTGACAGTTCGTCATATTGACCAGTCTTTCCTGGGTTAATGCAGCAGGTAACTGACGAGTAACAGATAGGTCCTTTTCATATTGAACTGGTGTTTGTTTCGAAGATCCTGCGGAAACAGGAAGCGAGAATGAGGACTGTGGCATAACTATAGTGGACGAATCGGCGACTTGACCAAATATTTTATCTGAAATTTTTTGTTTATTTTTAATAGACGATTCAATATATCCCTCGGCCACGTTGGAGGATTTCCATCCTCCATGTCTCTTCAGCACGTCTATTGTTGCTCCCGAATCAGCTAACAAAGACGCAGATGTGCGTCTAAAACAATGTCCCGTATAAGACGTCGCATTTTCTAATTTCAAGAAAGCTGCTATTTGCCGTGGAATTGTACCAAACATGTTTTTTCCTACTACTCGCGTAGTACATTCTTTGTTGATGTATTGAACAAAGAATTTTGAATGAGTTGTCCCTGTCTTTCGCAATGCCACATATTTCCGAAATATCGCCACAAAACTGATGGCACTGTTTTCTGAATTTTTGATCACAAAATTTCGGTCAATTTTATTTTTGGTGTTTCTAATCGCAATTAGGAAGGAATCGCCCAAATCTCTCACATCGTCGATTTCTAAATCAACCAACTCTTTTCCACGACAAGCTCCCGCAACGCCCAAAATAAGTGCAACCTACAAAAAAATTGATTTCTTAAAATTTCTGAATATAAACAAATTTCCAAATTTACCTTAAGCATTAAATATTTATCATCCGGAGCCTCCCGTAAGAACTGATCTACCTGCTCAGACGTGAGAATTCTTGACTTCTTTGGCTTAAATCCCTCATTTCTTCTCTTCAAAAAAGCTAATAATTTTGGAAATTTACTTATATCAATATCTTCTCTAATGTTAATAACCGATTTCAGCATTGAGTAATGTGCCCAGAGAGTTGAGGCACAAACCGCTTTTGATTTATCATCGAAGTAGACTAACAGCGCATTTTCAGTAGGTTGTCTCACATTTTTTAAGCGGCACCACTTTTTAAAAGCATCGTACTGCTGCTCGTATAGTTTTCTAGATTTCGGTGGTAACAATTCTTCACCTACTTCGGCTGCTCTTTTATCAATATCAGATACACCTTCTTCACTCATGATACCAATAATTATCAATAACAATGTTTCTTTACAATGACACTAGTAATGACAATGTTTCTAAATTATAACTGTCACAACGCAATGTTACTATGGTAACTTATTTTAAAGACAGTTTATTAAATGAGTTGAAGAGAGAAAAAACTGATTGAAATTATTGAAATAATTAATAAAATCATACCGGAAGTACGAAAAGTATCGTATATACCTTGCGACTGAAGTACATTTAATCCTTCAGGTAAATTATGGCCCTCCCTGCGGTCGGGCCATAAACTTTACCTTCAGGATTAAATGTACTACTTCAGTCCCGCGGTATATAATGTACTATTATCACTATCACTGTTATTGGAGCTAATCAATTATCCTATACATTTACCACTAATTAGAAGATATCTTGACCTCCAAACTCGCTATTGTTTAAAATATATTAATATTTTATTTAATATTTAAGCACAACTACAATTAGTCCAAGTAATGAAGCTTAAAATAGGACAAAAGCTCGCAATTTTTAGAGAATGGATCGATTTGCTTGACAATTTGAGAATTAGTAGCAGATCAGATAGTCCAAGGATCAAAATCTATATGATGCCGAAAGGCGCTTTTACCATGGGGTGGTTGCCACCCCACTTCGGGGGTGGAAATTTTTTATTATATTTTGACAACAAAAGTTAGTAAAACATTCATTCTAAGCAAAAAATGTTCCATACAATGTTTTGATAAAATTAATAATTTCCGACTTATTCGCTATCGAAAATGTTAAAACGAATAAATCAATGTTTTTATTCAGTTTTCTGCTAATAACTCAAAAAGTTTTCGTTTTATCAAGACAACTTTGCTTAACAAAAATGTACCTTTTCAGAAAATAAACAAAACCGTTTTTTATTTTCTTTAAGGCCAATAGTAATCGAGCTATACTTTATTTTATGTTAGCTCTTCTTCGTCAAATGCTAAAAATTATAGTTTCAAAGTCAAAAGACGGAAAATCTATGCATTTTTCTAGGATAACTTGTTGAATGAAAAAGTGATCGGAAGCAACCCTCCAATCACCACCCCAATTAATATTAGTCATTGACCTTATTTGGTCTTCTTTATTTATGTATTATTAATAGGTTCTAGAAGTTTGACCGGCTTATAATGATTAGTTTTTAAAAAATGGAGTTAAAAGCGAATAACGAATTTTTGGAGTTTGGTAAAAAATGGTCTTTTCTTCAGAATAGAAAGATTAACATCAGAGATATGAAAAAATATTTAAATATGAAATTGTAGCTTTTTTAATTCCTAAGAACTTGGTTTGCAAACATTTTTTCTACGGCAAAAATTGAGTGAGCTATTGACAATTAAAACTTGTAATAACATGCAAAAACCACCTTTACCAACCCTTTCAAAGTCACCAATTTTTAGACCACCAATTAGTTTAGTCACCAATAGACCTTGTAAACACCTACAAAATTCTTTTTTACTAAACTTTCTAAGATAAAATATAAAAAAGTTAAGGTTAAAAAAACAATATATTTTTTTTGAAAAACAAAAAAGGATAAATCCAATTGGAAGCATAATAATGTAAGCTAGCGGTGTTTTTAGTCATTGCTCTTATTCAGTCTTCTTTATTTATATATTAGTAATAGATTCTATTTGACTGGCTTAGAATAATTAGTTTAAAAAAAAACTGGAGTTAAAAGCGAATAACGATTTTTTGTAGTTTGGTAAAAGATGACATTTTCTTCAGAATAGAAAGATTAGCATCAGATATACTAAAAAATGTTTAAATATGAAATTGTAGGTTATTTAATTGCCAAGAACGTGGTGTTAAACAATTTTTCCACCTACCTCTACCGAAAGTATACTTTTCCGGACCTGATTGTAGGGAGCAAAGTTGTACTTTTCCTCCCTAGGGAGGAAAATATTTTTCCTCCCTAGGGAGGAAAAGTAAAAGTGACGTCATGGTATTTCATTCATGAAATATAACTTATTGACGCCCTGTACAATATCTATTTTCTATTACGTAAGTATCTATACATTTTAACGTTTATTTATAAAACACCCTGTATTTTGCAGAATGGTAAAAAACAGTAAATTGTTATTTTACTTTAAAAATGTTTACATTAATAATTTGACATATTTGACAGTTGACAGTTATATTGTACCTACTTGTTAGTTTTAGTTTTAATAAATTTTGTTGGTTAGTTACATATAAATTAAGTAAAAATTAAAAATGACTTGTTATTAATTTGAGGAAGGTGGAAAACCCATATGTATAACATGGGAGTAAAGTGCCTTTTCCTCCCTTGAATGATTACTGCCCTCCGCTACGCGTCGGGCAGTAAACTTCATTCTCGGGAGGAAAAGTAGCACTTTCCTCCCTTGTTATACAAATAGCTATTTTATATGGTAAAAATTGAGTGAATAGTAAATGAGTATATATCGAAAAACATTGATTTTTTCGATATAAAACTAACACTTTCGATAGCGAATAAATCGAAAACTATTAATTTTATCAAAAAAATGTATAGAAGATTTTTTGCTTAGAATGAATGCTGTTATCGAGTTTTGCGATCAAAATAAAATAAAAAATTTCCACACCCGAGATGGGGTGGCAACCACCCCCCATGGTAAGAGTGCATTTCAGCATCATATAGATTTTAATCCTTGGGCTATCCACTACTTATTCTTAAATTTTCAAGAAAATTGATCCATTCTGTAAAAATTGCGAGGTGAAAAGCTTCGGTTCCTGGACTATATATACACTGCACGTCATAGAAAACTGGCACCCTAAAAAATGGGTCATTTTTGAGGTCGCCTATCTCCTAAACCTGTTGTTCGATTTAAGTGATTTTTTGAACATGTTATAGCCTTATTCTTTGTCAATATCACTGTAATAATATTTTTGCTAAACAGATAAATTTTCATTGTATACTTGGTGTACGAATCAAACCGTGTTTTTTTCCTCAAAGTTAGCAACACCCTGTGGAATATCCTAGCATTTATAAAATACTGAAATTAAAATCCAACTATAGCCTTAGGTTTTCTTAACATTCTGTTTTTTGATTAATTCGCTTATGTTGGAAAATACAAAAGTTAGGTACTTTAACAACTAGCCATGTTCATTTTAAGTACAGGGTGTTTCTAAACAAGTGCGACAAACTTTAAGGGGTAATTCTGCATTAAAAAATAATAACAGTTTGCTTTATAATGGTATGTCCGCAAATGCTTCGTTTCCGAGATACGGGATGTTGAATTTTTTCTTACAAACTGACGATTTATTTATTGCTTTAAAACAGGTTGAGATATGCAAATGAAATTTGGTGGGTTTTAAGACGTAGTTATTACACATTTTTTGACATACAATTAAGAATTATATATTCACTATTGGCGTGCATACGGGTAATATGATCGGTGTGAATATAAAATTCTTAATTGCAAGTCAAAAAAATTCGCAATAATTATCTTTTAAAACCTACCAAATTTCATTTGCATATCTCAACCGGTTTTAGGGCAATAAAATAAATCATCAGTTTGTAAAAAAGTTTAAGTTTATAAAGCAAACGGTCATTATTTTTTCATGCAGAATTGCCCCTTAAAGTTTGTCGCACTTATTTACAAACAACCTATACTGATTAAGAACATGACTAGGTGTTAAAGTACATAACTTTTGTAAGTATTATCCAACACAAGCGAATTAATCAAAAACCAGAATGTTAAGAAAACCTGAGGCTATAGCTGGGTTTTAATTTCAGTATTTTATAAATGCTATAATATTCCACAGGGTGTTGCGAACTTTGAGAAAAAAACACAGTTTGATTCGTACACCCGGTATACAATGAAAATTTACCTTTATAGCAAAAATGTTATTATAGGGATATTGACAAAGAATAAGGCTATAACATATTAAAAAAATCACTTAAATCGGACAACAGGTTTAGGAGATACGCGACCTAGAAAATGACCCATTTTTTAGGGGGCCCGTTTTCTATGACGCGCAGTGTAGTTTGTTTACTAAACAATTAACTCTTTAATGACTGTAATGAAATCTACTGATGGTCAAAAAAATGCAACACCCAGAACAATTTTTTTTTAAATATTTATTTATGGAAATACCTATATACATACACCGGTATTTAGGCGTCAACACCCCTCCGATAGGGATCTATGGAGGAGTATCACTAAGCCCTAATAAGGCTAAGGCCACACGGGCGATAATTTACGGCGCCGTAAGAGCAGTAAACTTGACGAGGCATTGGTTGTCTAACTCCTTTTTCATCTACAATAATTATTGGTGGAGTTAGTCAACCAATGGGTTTACGGCGCCATAAGAGCAGCAAAATTAAATTATTATTGTGGTACCATTAGTTGAACACAATGTTTTTAAAAATTTTTTGCCTCTTAATATTTTTCGATAAGCCAGTGTTTATTCAGATATTTTGAGTATTTGTAAAATCCACCACATATTTTTAAATGGTTACCAAGTAAGATTACCTATAGGGACCTGGTAATAATATTATGAAAATAATATTTTATAATCTTACTTAACTATTTAAAAATATGTGGTGGATTTTACAAATGTTCAAAATATCTCGATAAAAACTGAATTATCGAGAATCTACAAAGAGGCAAAAAGTTTTTTAAAAACATTCTGTTTAACTAATGGTACCACAGTAATAATTTAATTGGAACGTCCACAAACATTTGGGGGGTTTAAGGGAGCAAACCGCCCATAAAAATTTTATGGGATGCACAAATTTCACTGATATTTTTTTAAGATGTTTCTGCCATAAGAATGCCGCATCCTCATTTTCAATAAAAAATATAATAATTTTCGATATATTGGAAAAAATCGATTTTCATTTTGCAACTTCAAAGGGCTGAAACCTCTTTTATGTGCATATTTGTACTAGGCTAAGTTAGGTTCAATCCAACTATTTTTGAGCCGAGAATATGTGATTTAATTTATGACTTGTATTTTTGTTATACCCTGTATAGTTTGTTTACTACACAATTAACTGTTTAATGACTGCAATGAAATATTTTTATTTTCAAGTAATCTCTCACGGTCTTTGTTATTTTGGAAGATCATCGAAATGACCGGTCATCGAAATTTTTATAGAGATGACGGAACCCTTTTAATGATGAGTGTTTCTTGTCCTGTCTTCGAGTTGAGGTAGATGAGAGTAGGGATGGGCGTATCGGATTTGGTCTGGAATGTGAGTTGGATTTTTAACAAAGAGTTGAATGATCTGAATTTTCAAATTGTCATAAAGGTATTTTTATAGGTATAAAAAGGTATACAGTCGGTTCGCTAATCTCAGACACAACGGTCTACAGTCGACTCTCGTTAATTCGAAACTCCAGGGGCTCTTAAAATATTACGAATTATTGAGTGTTTAAAATATCAAATGGTTCGAAATTTGTGAGAGAAAATAAATAAAACTTCGAATTATTAAGTGTTGATTTTTTATTAACTGCTACATATTCTATAACGATGACAAAAGTTTAGAGGTACATTCGTGTACATACATACATGTATGTATTCCTAATGTGAATTAATCAATCTTTGGAAAGAACTGTATTATTCTGGTTTGCTTCAAAGCACATTGCTGCTGCTCAGACTGCTCAATAATTTTTTTAAGAAAAAAAGTGCCTGAAATGTTTTTTCATCACTTTCGTTTTGTAGACAGAAGGTTTGTAAGGTATCGAATGAGGATCTTGCTTTCTTAACTGACACCTCTGCCAAAGGTTCTGATGTATCGTACTCATCTTCATCGTTACTTTTCCATTCGTATCTGTCGCAGATAAAATTTCCCCATCGGTTAGTGAAACTGAGACAGCAGCATCTTCATCCACTTGAACAAAGTCAGAAAAACTCACACCGCTGATGTCAACTAATGGTTCTATTGCTGGTTCTTCATCATCCATAAGTAGTGGAAGATCTTCTTGATCTTCTTTTAAGAAACCGGATTTTTTGAAGCAGTTGAGAATAGTTATAAGTGTTAACACCTCTCCATGCTTTGTCAATCAGTAAAATAGCTGTCAGAATCGTGATATTTGTATTTAGCTGCTTGTCACAATCTCTGTAACTTTGAATTGTCGAGTGTTGGACGCCGATGAGTTCTAATTAACGCGTCGTTTTGTTTGTAGCAATGATATTTTTCGTTCGAATTACCAAGTGTATAAAAATGTATTGATTTAGTTCGAAATATAAAGAGATTTTGTAGGGAACTCGTGATAACTTTGAATTATAGAGAGATTCGAATTATCGCAGGTTTGAATTAACGCGAGTCGACTGTAGTAATTTTGGTATTGTCATAGCCAATATTAAGAGTAGGTAAACAAACATTTTTTTTATACATACACCGTTCTTAGGCGTCAACGCCCTTCGGTAGGGATCTATGGAGGAGTATCACCAAGACGCAAGCCCTTATCCCTTGCCGTACCGCTCTTCCATAGGCCGATCAGACGCCAGTTTATTCCAGACCAAGCCGTAGACTCTATTGAGTTTTATACTACGGCGTTGGCCCTTTAATAATTTCTTGACCTTGCTGAGGCTCGAACCATCGATCGCAAACCACTATACTTGTCGATCGACTGCTCCTTTGCCAGCTGGACCGTCTAGACCGACCGTAAACAAACATAAATATCATAAATCTTAGGCCAAAAGTTTTTGCTTGAGTACGGAAAAAATCAAACAAGATAGACCTTTTTGTAATTTCATTAAGACATTTTAATAAACAACATATCAAAAAGTTCTACTCCAAAAGACGATTACTTTTCATTAAACTTCAAAATTCACTTTTTATTAAACAAATGAACTGCGAAATTAATTAGTTGTTTTTTTAAATACATAACTACGAAAATATAGATTTTAGAAAAAAACTGACTTGACCATTGAAAAATTCAGAAAATAAAAATAAATCTTATATAAAGATTTTTTTTAAATTGAATCTACAGCTTCTATAATTTTTTATTTATAACGCTCGAGTCACCCCTCTCACAAACATTGGCGCACTGTATAGTAGCGTCGACGTAGCGCGCGTTTGAGTTATTTTATTATAATTTTTTAACTAATTGACCAAATTAAATTTTACAAAATGGAAATGAAATAAGAACAATAAAGCTATCTTATGGTTGTAATAAAAAGGAAAAATATTATGGGCATATGTACCTACGGTGTGTGCGGAAAAGGAGCCGTACATGAATTTTGTTTAAAAATGATTTAAAAATGTGTAACTACTACAATTTTACCTATAAAACTCTAAGATTTGCACAACTTACTTTTCAAACATCTTACTATCATATAACGCAGAGCATTTTATGAAGATTAACTTTTTTTCGTAAAATTGATAATAAAATAGTTATCATAATTATATCGTAATAAAATGATGTTGAAAATGAAAATGAAAAATAAGAACAATACATACTTATGGTTGTAATGAAAAGGAAAAATATTATGGGCATATGTACCTACGGTGTGTGCGGAAAATGAGACTTACATGAATTTTGTTTAAAAACGATTTAAAAATGTGTAACTAATACGATTTTACCTATAAAACTCTAAAATTTGCACAACTTACTTTTCAAACATCTTACTATCATATTTTATAACGCAGAGCATTTTATGAAGATTAACTTTTTTTCGTAAAATTGATAATAAAATAGTTATCATAATTATATCGTAATAAAATGATGTTGAAAATGGAAATGAAATAAGAACAATACAGCTATCTTATGGTTGTAATGAAAAGGAAAAATATTATGGGCATATGTACCTACGGTGTGTGCGGAAAATGAGACTTACATGAATTTTGTTTAAAAATGATTTAAAAATGTGTAATACCTAATAAAATTTTAACTATAAAACTCTAAAATTTGCACAACTTCCTTTTCAAACATCTTACCTACTTATATCTTATCTTATAACGCAGAGCATTTTATGAAGAATAACTTTTTTTCGTAAAATTGATAATAAAATAGTTATCATAATTATTATTGTAATAAAATTATGTTGGGTATCCGTAATTTGAGAAAAAATTGCAAGGTTCTAATTGCGTATAAAACATGGTTTTTAATTCCAAACAACTTTTCATAATAACAATTTTTGATATTCTGAAATATAAAGGTATTTTACTCTTGAACAAAATTCATATTTTTGACATATCTCGTATAAAAATGATAAAATGTGATATCTGATAGTTGAGTTTGAGATGTTTATGAAGCATAACTTCTTTTCGTAAAATTGATAATCAAAAAATGAAAGATTACTTTATTACCGAGTAAATTTTCTCTTAGTTTTTCACCCCTGTATTTTATTAAAATAAACATTATAGAAGTTTTCAGGGACTTTCGGCCCTCGGTAATAACGTAATCTTTCATTCTGCGTTTAAATTTTTCAAAAATACTTATTGGTTTTCTCAGGATTCAAAAAAAATGAATCACATTTAAATAGCATTGAAGCCGAAAGTTCGTACCCATCCCCTTAACACATATATAAACTAACAAAAAAGTTTTAGAAACATATAAGCTTGTTTGAATTTTTCCGAAACAATTTAAGTTGTTCTATATTGACTCCCCTTATAGGGAAAATCAGTAAATATTGCATATATTTATGCAATAAATAAAAAAATAGGTAAATGTAGGTATAGTCGGTTCGCTAAATTCAGACACAACTGGCTAGTGATTTTAGTAAGTAATTTTGCCAGTTTGGTAAAATTGGCAAAAAATAGTAGATTATACCACGAGTCAATAATGATGGCTATTATTCCCGAGGAATATTTACGAACCGAGCCGCGCTAGCGGCGAGGGAGTAACATTCCGAGGGAATGAGAGCCATTATTGCGAGTAGTATACTCTACTTTATCTACGACAAATTAATTAATTTAAGATTTTTAATGAACAACTTTATTTGTTAAAAACATTAAAATTAGTAATAGTACAATTAATAAACTGAATTGGTTGAGAATCATCATTAACTGTAGTAGAGTTTTTAATACAAATATTTGGGATCTCGATTGCTGTAGAACAAGAAGATGGTACATTACTGTTTATCTCTTTGGCGATAGTATCTGCTGTAGTTGCCTTGTTTCTCATAGACTGATCAATGTATCCTTCAGCTACCTGTGTTGACTTCCAGCCCCCATGACGCTTTAATCCAGTTAAATCAAAAAAAAAAACAAAAACTGTTGCTGTAGCTAGTTCTACAATTTCTGGTGGTGTACAATTAAAAGATTCTTCATTTTCGTCCATCTCAACACAAACTGTCAAATATACTATTCGTTTGACAGTGACACTTTTTGAGGTTGATTATTTTGTTTCCGTGGTGAATTTTGTGATTGTTGTGCCAGAGGGATTAATAGCTATTAATCCCGCATTATTAATCCCTAAGGGATTATTATATGGCATTATATTGCAAACACCACAAGTATAATACATATATTATGTATCAGTCGTAGATAAAAATAATTACTAAATAGTTAATAATTACTGAATAGTTAGTAATTTTGCAAAATTGGACAAAAACAAATAAATTAAATACCAAAGTCACTAGCCAGTTGTGTCTGAGTTTAGCGAACCGATTATGCGTTCTTAGCTTCGTACCAAGGCCAATGTGGATTGCTATAGTTTTCTGTTACATTATAAAAATCCGATACTACACAAACTTAATGAAATGAGCTTTTGATAGTCTGGATCCACTGATCACGTGAGCCATCAATGACTCGGATTTACCGATCCGAATCCGAAACAATGATCCGAGTCTTCCAACATTAGACCAAACAGATAAATGCAGTATTTATCTAATTATTAGAGTTTGTTGAAAATAAAATAGACATCAAAAGTAGCAAAGGCGTCGCCTTTCGATATATTTTTTCATCATTTCAAGGGAGTGTCACTAACAAAGCAAATAGGAAACAACAACAAAAAGCGTTGACTTATAGCTAACAATGTATTAGCATAATCTTTCCATCAATTAAAGAGCTGACTTAAGATATTTGTAAAACTAATCGTCACAGAAACATACATATTAATTTATTGTAGAAGTAGTTACGCACCGATCACCAATGTATAAAACTTGCATAATTACAACAGTGTATACAACTATTATAACTATGTAAATGATAACTTGCTACCTTGGCAGAAGACCGTCATATATCAAAATGTGATGATTTTTAGAAATGGTCATTTAAAAATCGATGAATTTTAGAAATATCATAAAACTTCATCCAAAACTGCGAATATGGTAATATTTTGGCTTTAGTGTGTGCTATCCTGTAAAAGGTTATATCCTATGCTTTTTTAATCCTATATTCATTCATTCATTAAGCATAATAATCCCTAGCGATTATAGCTAACGCCATGGCGTTTAAAATCCTATTCTTGGTGAGGGGGTTACTCTTCTCTCATTTATAGCTTGCTGTATATCTTTGCTGTTCTCGTGACTCTTTTTCATTTCTTCCTGTCCTTGCACTGAACTTTTCCAGTCTTTTACATTCATTGCTCTTATGTCTTCTTCTACATCATCCAGACATCTTCTTCTGGTTCTTCCTCTACACCTGGGCCATAGTGGTGTCCTTGTTACTACCAAGTAGCTAAAGATGGAACCCATTCTCCACTTCTCTGATCCTTATTCTGGATCCAAAGGTGGATCCTACTCTCCAAGATTCATCTTGGTTCTCTTACTTAGGGTCTTGCTTATCAGCAAATTTCTATTCATTCCATATCTTTTTTGCCTTTCAGATGTCTTTCCCCTGTTCTCTCTTTTCCGGTTTTCCCTATTGTTTTTTTTCTTGGAAGCCGTCCGTGGATGCACCCCAGTGGCACTGCAGCTTTTCAGCTTATCGTGCTTTCTTCCATTTGTTCTCATGACACCCAATCCAATATAGCAGTGCCCTTCACTAGCCTGTAAAGGTCCATTGGGTTAGTGCCATACACTGTCGGACTTGGTTTGCAGTCTCCATATATTGCTTGTCTTTTACGATCCAGCTCCTCGCAATCGCACAATAAATGTCTGACTGTCTCGGTCTCTCTATTGCATAGTCTGCAGCTGATATCTCCGTTATATAGTCCTATCGTGTGTAGGTATCCTTTTACTGGAAAGTGTCCAGTTAAGAAACCTGTAGTGATTTTGAGCTGATTCCTGTTCATTTTGAACAGTTCTTCAGCTCTTTTTGCGCATATCTGGGGTATAAATATCTTCGCATGCTTTTGCGTAAGAATTTCTTCCCAGTATTCTTTATGCTGTCTTCATATCCAGCGTCTTAATCGGTCTATGATTGTGCTTTTGGGCACTTCCAGTGCCGGTTCTGGACCGAAGTATCTTGTTGCTTATTCTCGTCTAGCAAGTTCGTCAGCTTTTTCGTAACCAGCGATCGCTTGATGTCCAGGCACCCAAATGAGTTTTACCTCATTATATTCCGCCAGAGTGTCAAGTTCTTCGCGGCATTCCCATACAAGCCTTGAGGTTATCCTTGGGTTCTTTAAAGCCCTCAAGGCCGCTTGGCTGTCTGAACAGATATTGATTCTCTTATTAGTATAAGTCCTCAATCTTTTTATCTGTGCACAGTGCAGGATTGCATATACCTCCGCCTGAAATACAGAGGTATATTCTCCTAGTGGGATGGAACCGTTATAGTTCCTATCCTCACTATATACTCCTGATCCTGAACCATCTTTTGTCTTGGACCCATCTGTATACAGGTGTGGCCCTCATACTTCAGATGTCTGCCAGGATCTTCCCATACCTCTCTGGAGTGTATCTACACCTGGAAAGGTATTTCCATTTTATATTTGAGGATAGAATGGTCTGTTATCATCTCCCATATCGGATCCCCGCATATATCTTTGATGCTGCATTGTCCTTTGCCCACTGCAATTTTGCTTTGATTTCCCTACAGTCTATGTAACCCCATCCTTGCCTCGCCCTTCACTGTGATGTGTAAGGGAGGAAGGTCTAGTAAGGCTTCCATTGCTGCAGTTGGTGTGCCTCTTATTGCTCCTGTTATGCTGAGACAGACAAGCCTTTGTATCTTGCCTAACTTCTCTATAGTATTTCTCTGCTGCAATTTTGGCCACCAGACCAATGCTGCATACGTTATTGTGGGCTTTACCATCGTGTTGTATATCCAATACATCATGTCCGGTTTAAGTCCCCATGTTCTGCCATGTGTGCGTCTGGTCATCATTAAAGTAGCCATCGCTCTTTTGGTTATTCGTTCCAGGTGTTGATTCCAGGTAAGCCTTGAGTCTATTATGACTCCGAGATATTTTACCTCCCTCTCCACTTTTAGGGAAATCCCCATGAGATTCACAGGTCCTATTCCCTCTAATTTTGTCCTTCTGGCGAAGGCTACTATTTTGGATTTGTGAGGGCTTACGGACGATCCTACCTCACTTGTCCATTTTGAAACTACGTTCAGCGCCTGTTGCATGTTATCCCTGACAGTTGTATTGAACTTACCCTGTGCCAGAATGACAAAATCATCTGCATAGCCCAGGACATTATATTTTTTCCTGTTGAGCGTTCCAATCAGTCCGTCCATAACCAGATCCCACACTAACGGAGATAATACACCTCCCTGTGGGCATCCTCTGGCAACCCGTGCTGACATGGTCTCGCCCATCAGTGTCGAATATACCACGTGGCTTTTAAGCATGCATTCTATCCACCTGCAGCTTATTTCATCCACTCCTTTCAGCCGGATGGCCTTTGTGATAGTATCGAATGAGCATATTCCCTATTGTTACTCCCAAGTAGCTAAAGTTGAATCCTATATTACGCCATACATTTTTTTGAATTGTGACTGTTTTTATGTGTTTGAAAGAGACGAATAACACCAGCTTTCATAACGAACAACACTTAGGCAAATACATTAAAATCAACAATAAGAGTGGTGTACACAAACTGACGTGGGAACTGTCCAAAAACTTACATCGATCAAACTGGCAGAAACTTTGACAAACGCATAGCAGATCACAAAAGGGCTTTCAATAATAGAATTGGCAGAAGCTCAAAATAAAACTGTTTTGTGTTTGCCGCTCTATAACACGGGTTACGGAGGAAATATAAATGGGTAAATGTAGCTATCTGATGAAGCAACAATCAGTAGTTTATTAAAGAACATACAAAATCATAATATTTACCAACCAACACGGTATGTTTATTACTACTTTTAAATGTTTCACGTTTTCCTTGTCAGAAACGTCTTGTAAAAACTATATAATTAAATATTATAACATTTTAGTTAGAATTGTATTAACTCAACGGTTATTTTTAGTAAAGTTAAGTTGTCCAGGTAATTTTCGGATGACTTCAGAGCGCTTGTTCGTGTATTCGCAGATGTAGATATAATTACAGTCATCATGGTATATCAAACAATAATACGCGGCAATTATTAACGTGTGACTTCATTATTTATCCGAACCCATCACCATGGACGGCGATTTAGGAACTTGCGTAGGTTTGAATTAAGAATATAGTTTCGTTTGTGGTTGTTTTTTTTATTTAGAGAATGTCGCAGCAACCGTAATATTAGCGACTACATAAGATACATTGTGATATAAATGAGTAACTTTAAAGGTAGGAACGCATTAGAGAGTGGCGGACGCGACTCGTCGCGAACAAGACAGTAGCAGTAGAGGACTTGAGATTCTGAGCTAAAGAATCTGAGCTAGACTAGTCCGCGACTCTCTAATGCGTTTCTACCTTAAGGGTCACTGTTTGTGAAAAGGTATCAATGTGTTAGTCGTGAGTGTCCTACACTCAAAAAAATTTAGTTCGTAATATTGATTACCAGTGATTATTGAATAGTATTTCGTTGTAACAACAATTTAATTTTTTGTTTCAACGAACTTTTAGAGATTGACGAATGTATTTGGTTATTGTCACAATGATTGAATAATAATTGTGAAAATAACTAGAGTACATTAATCAATAACACTCAATTTATTCAGCCAATAAATTAGTTTCGTATATTTAATAAATAATGTTAATTCGGCAGCAACTCACTTTCTTGATTTCGTAGATGACAAGCAATTACCTTGGTTTATCGTGACAACGTACAGATTTCATTAAAACAATGTACACATGTTGTTAATATAGAATAATATATGATTATTGTATAGATGTAAACTGATTGTTGTGACAACGAATGCATTAATTAATCTACTACTGCGTTTAATAACCACAATCAATGCGTGCATGGTGACAATAAACGTAGTTGTTGAGACAATAACTGTTTTGCTTGGCCATTTGAAATGTAACGGCTTTTCCTTATCGTGATACCCCTAGCTTCTCTGTGTTAACATTGTTTAAAAAAGAATTCTTTGTTAAACAATGCTGTTACCTCTGCAGAAGTGCCGAATAATAATTTGATTTCGTTTCCAAGTGTAGTCCGTAGTAGAAGGAAGTTTTAGTATGTCTATTATCGTGAAATTTCGGTCGAATTCTTTTTAATTTTTTTTCGAATCCTGAGAAAACTAATTAGTAATTTTGAAAATTTAAACGCAGAATAAAATATTAAAGTATTATCGAGGGTCTGAAGTCCCTGAGAACTTCTATAATGATTATTTTAATAAGTCACAGGGGTGAAAAAGAGAAAATTTAGTATGATTTTTAATTTCAAATATACCATTCAAAAGAAACTTTTTGTTTATTCTAAGGGACTTTCAGCCCTCGGTAATAATGTAATCTTTTATTCTGCGTTTAAATTTTTCAAAAATACTTATTAGTTTTCTCAGGATTCCAAAAAAAATGAATGCGTTTAAAAAGAATTCGATCGAAATTTTGCACCTGCGCTCTCAAAAAGGATTAAAGTGATATACATTTTTGGAATCACTATTTCAAACGCTTTTAAATGAGCTGTCGCATGCTGTACTTTCCCATTAAAAAAAAATCAAAGTTATGCCTGTCACCTGAAGAGGAATCGTGTAAAGTTCGAAACATTGATGTTATAATATACTTTGATTATTTTAAAAATCGACCTGTCCGAGCGTTTTGCTTATGTGCTAAAAATAAATAAGTTAATAAGGGGTGGGGGGGAGTGTAACACTTATTCCAGAGCACTGTATAAGTGAAATCATATGATTTCCCATATTATGAGAAATCACACAGTGTAAAGTCCATTAGGTTTAGGACAAAAAGGGGGATTTAAGAAATTATTATTAATCAATATCATACATTGTGCTAAAGCATTCAGTAACTATTAATATAAAATACGTTCATAATAGGAATGAACGAAACTGATTGTAAGAATGAATAGAATTGTTTGTAAGAATAACCGTATTTATTGTGGGAATGGACGGAATTAATTGTAAGAATAAACGGAAATAATTGTAGAAATGAACGAAATACGTTAGGAGAAATAACACTGTTATTGACACAACGAATAGTCTTCGTCGGTCAATTAACGACGTTGTTGTTTCAATGAATAGTGTTCGTTGACTCAATGAACAGAGTTCGTAATATAAATAAAGTGATATTGTGGTATACATAATGAATGTTCATCCATTCAATAAACGTAATACATTGGCTCAACTAACGAAAATAATGAATTGATGAACATCGCTTTGTTGTTCCAATAAAACCAAGGTTTGTTGTCTGAATTAACATTTTTATTGATATTACGTACCTTTTTCATTGAGTGTAGGTGTAGTCTAGTTAGAACTGTTTGTAGGCGATCGACGCCGACGGTTATCAGTTCATGGTTCCTAAGGTATTATATCGTGTTTGATAGATCGGAGTATAGGAAAAGATTAAGTATAAGCACAATACTCTCGACTTGAGCCATGACTTTACACAGTCATGAAACCGAAAGTATACGCGTCTTGCTAAGACGCGTAGAATAATACATTGGTTGTACTATTCCGGCGACTTTAAAGCAGTACTTCCGGTTGAATTTCTGAAACCGGATGTCCTAGGTAAAATTTCACACCGTTAGTGCCATGTTTAGGTTTAATGACGGAGGATTTGTGTTTACGGGCGGACGGACAGGCAGGGCCTTTCAGGACCGTTCACGTGTGCAATGTGTGCGGCTCACACAGGCGCCAGCAATTAAGGGGCGCCACAAGAGTTTTCACAAAAATTGTTTGCGGATAAAGTAACACTTACCCATTTTTTTTTCAGCTTGTACCTAACGTTGGGATATCATAAAACAACACTTTGCAAGTCTGGCTTTAAAGCATTTATCTAATACACGCTGGTCCAGCAGAATTGATGCTTTAAAGTCATTATACAAAAAATTGTGTTCCCAAATAGTGGGTCGCGACCCGGTACCGGGCCACGAAAGCAAAATGCCGGGTCGCCTCGCCGTTTCATATCTTGCTGTTTAAGGCCGCGCTCTGATTGACGCCAAGCTTTTCCGAGGATCAAAGCCGAAGCACCAGAATGTGTTTGGGTGCATTCTAGTATCCCAGAGAGGAATTAGCTGTCAAAAAAAATGACACTGTTTTTAATTGAATCTATGCAAAAGTGTAAAATTTATAAACTTCATAAAATCTCGCCCACTGAACTCAAGAGTATTCTCTGCTTTGGCTATCAAAAGGGAATGTTTTAAAAATACTTATTCAATTGAAGGAAGAAATTTCAATGTTCTTAGAACAACATCCACCAACGGATAGTGATGCAATACATATTTCAATTTAAATACAGTTTTCATGATGTCAATTGGTTAATCAAGGTAGCCTATCTTTGTGATATTTTTGAGTTCTTGAACAATTTAAATATGACATTAAAAGGTAGCAATGTGACTGTATTTAAAGGACACGAGAAGGTGGAAGCTGCAACAAAAAACTTAACTTGTGGACACGCTGAGCGGAAACATGAAATTACAAATCTTTTACAAAGCTAAGAGAACCACAAAAGAGTATAACCTGAATTCATTGCTGGATGAGATTCCAGAGCTTTCAAGGAACATCTGCTAGGACTGGAGGCAAATCTGAAGAAATATTTTCCCCCATCCACAGCAACAAAGCATGGATAAGGAATCCATTTACAATGGACGTAGAATCCGAGACAGGACTTCCGGATTTAGATATTGACTCAGTAAATTGAACTATCGTGTGTAGTGATAAAGCACTCAAAGACATATTTGATAAAATACTACTGATAGGTTTTTGGCTTTTTTTATAAAATATATATTTTTGAAAGCGATAAAGTTTCTAATTCCTTTTGTTACGACCTATAAGTGTGAGTCAGGGTTTTTAACACTGGTTTTCCTCAAAAATAAATATAGGTACCGTTTGAATGTCGAACCGGACCTGAGGATAAAATTAACAAATTTCCCTCCAAATTCGAAGGTCTTATTTAACTAGAAACAACTGCATACGTCTCATTAATAAAGTATTTGATTTTTAATTGATGGATTCGACCATTACTTGATGGAAGTTCATTTTATCTAACAATAAAACACTGAAAAACAAACAAACTATAGAAAACAAACGTTTTAGTGTTTTATTGTTAGATATTTGATTTTTATTTTATTTTAATACATTTTTGTTTGAGCTAATGATTCGTTATTAAAATTTATAAAACTATAATAAATATTTAAATATGTTTTCTTGTACACACGCACCAGGGTATGCAAAACAATTAGTGGGTCACGAAGGATAAGAACAAACATAACCGGGCCACGGAAAAATAAGTTTGGGAAACGCTGATGTAATGTATAACGCATTAGGATAAAGATTGTGATTGAATTATCAAGCTACATGTTTAGGAGATAAAATATTTGCATATTTCATATGCTCAATTTTTTAGCCTACATACCTATTGTATAAAGTTCTGATGAAAGTTAACTTCGTTAGCAAAAATGTTCAATCAAAAACAATGAATATGCAGCTGGCCTTAAATGCTTTACAAGAGATAAAACAATTGTTGCTAAACTTTCGGAGAGATATAAAATTTAATGATGTTATTACTACAGCAAATGAAACTGCAGAGAAACTGAATGTGGAGCCCAGTTATCATTCAACCAGCCACACAGTTACGGCCTCGGAAAAAAGCTGACATTTCGATTACGAACATAAAAACGAACCGATTTTGGATCCTAAAATGTCATACAAAGTTCTTTCATTGTGTTCTCGAGCAAGCATTAATTTGGAAATTTGGAAAAAACTGAGATTTAATAATCATCTATATTATAGAGGGAGATGATTTGTTTTAGAGGTTTTGAGACAAATTATATGAGTTATACAGCTTCAGTCTTTGTTAAAAGAACCAAATAATGTTTGTAAAATTTTAAAACATATATTTTTAAAGGAATTTATTGTTTCTTCTTCTTGATATGCCTATCCGTGACGAATGTTGGCGATCATCATGGGAATCTTTATCTTAGCTATATTTGCGCTATGCAGAGCGGAAAAGTCACATTATTGTGTTGAACCAGGTTCTGAGGTATTTTAACCAGGATCTTGTTTTCTTGCTGTACCTCGATTTTCAAATATTTTTCCTAGCAACATGGTTTGTAGTGGGGAATATCTGGATTCATTTCGCATAATGTGTACAAAGTATTCTAACTTCGAGATATGATGGTGGTCAGTACCTCTCGCTTCTTCTTCATTTTTCTGAGGACCTTCTCATTTGTGACCCAGTTAATCCACGGGATTTTAGGAATTCTTCGGTATAGCCACATCTCAAATCTCCCAATTTTCTGCACATATCTTCGTTCAAGGTCCACTATTCAACACCATAAAAAAGGACAGAGAAGACGTAGCATCGCAGCATTCTTACTTTTATACCAAGAGAGAGGTTGTGACTCTTGAAGAAGGCCCCCATACGGTTGAAGGTGGATAAATATAGGTTTTCCAATGCGCGCTCTTATTTCTTGGTTGTTAGTCCATTCTTCATTTGTTGTGATGCCGAGGTAGTTGTGTGCGTCACTCTTTCTACAGGAGTTTGATTGATTTAGAGTTGCCCGCCTGTTATCTTTTTCTTGCTAATAATCATAATCTTCGCCTTCATTGCGTTTATAATGAATCCATATTATCGACTGTAATATGTGATTTTGTTCATAAGGACTTTTAGGTCTTCTAGGTTGTCCGCAAATATTATGATGTCATCTGCATACCTGATTTTATTTAGCAGGTATTATACCCGTTTAGTAGAATTGCTTTTTCAGTTTCGTTCACAGCTTCGATAAATATTCTTTTAGAGCATAGGTTGAAAATTAGAGTGTATAAAATACAGCCTTGCCTCACTCCACGCATGATGTTCACGTATTCCGTGTGTTCACCTTCAACTCTGAGATTTGCAGTCTGATTCCAGTAAGTGCTGTAAGGCGCGAAAAGGGATTTTTTTCTGAAATAGATATTTATTTTCAAGTTTACCTGTATCTTTAGTTATTTATGGTGTTGCGCCAAATATTTATTTTTACTTAATTTTTTTAACTCAGTTTATTTTCCTGTTGCGTATATGAGAATTTTTAGTTATTTTTGTTTGGTTACAATAAATAATTGATTATTTTCACATTATTTAATTTAACGAGACGATTTAAAAAAATTGCCTATTTTGGGCGCCATTAAATGTTTTGAACACAGGCGCTAACACATGCTGGCGCGGCACTGCGGACAGGATAATTCAACGTTTTCGCCCATTTTTTCAAAATTGGGTGAAACATCGTATGCATTCATATTACTGCATGGACTCCATGACAAAATGAAACAGTACAAATATACATTTAGTTGGATTAGTTGGAACATATTTATGAATACTTCAAAATTTCGCGTAAGCTAAAATTTTAATTTATACATATGTATATTAAAATATAATATCACTAAAAACCTAAATATTTATACAATTTGGTAACAATCTATGTAGGTAACAATATATTATTTTTTTAGATAATCCATCAGATTTCACGGGTGATGAAAATTTTGATTTCCTAGGCAGTGGTCGGCAAAGTGCGGCTCCGGAGGCGCATGTGGCTCTTTAGCTCCTTAGGTGCGGCTCTGACACAAATATCCACAGAAAGCGCAATAATATTTTCATTTAAAAAAACGTGTTAGGAAAATCATAACCTATATCTTATTTTAATAAATTAGCTTTTATCAAACTTACAAACTTTAGCATTTGTCAAAAATCCTCTCGATGCTACGATAACCGAGTTGAAATTTTCTCCTTTTGAAATTAGCATTAATAGCTTTGAAATACAATTTCTGGATTTAAGAACAAGGAGGTATGGCTCTAAAAATTCGAACGTCTTTATGTTGAATTTTAAATATGTATTGGAGAAAAAGACATGATCATTTTCAACGCTTGGAATAGTATTCCTGATTCTTATGATCAGCCGAAAAAGCTTATGTTTGCTGTTCTTTCCATTTTCGGTTCTACATATCAACATAAAAAACTGGATTTTGCGCTAAAAATTTTGTAAAAAATACAGTGTTGTAGGAAATAAAAGAAGATGATTAGAAACGAAGATATCGCCAAAAAACAAAAAAACACGATTTAATTTTTTGGGGGTTGTGGATAGGGCTGGGGTTTAAAAATTTTTTTGGTCGAATACTTTTTGATGTAGAACATGTGGTTTTTTATTTTTTGAAATATCGTTGGTAGCATTTTTCACTATCTTAACCGTAGTCCAGGAACCGAAGCATTTCACCTCGCAATTTTTACAGAATGAATCGATTTGCTTGAAAATTTGAAAATAAGTAGTGGATAGTTCAAGGATCAAAATCTATATGATGCCGAAATGCGCTTTTACCATGGGGGCGGTTGCCACCCCATCTTAGGGGTGGAAATTTTTTATTATATTTTGACTGCAAAAGTTGATAAAAATATTCATTCTAAGCAAAAAATGTTCTATACATTTTTTTGATAAAATTAATACTTTTCGATTTATTCGCTATCGAAAGTGTTAGTTTTATACAGAAAAAATCAATGTTTTTTGATATTATACTCATTTACCATTTACTCAATTTTTGCCGTAGAAAAAATTTTTTCAAACCAAGTTCTTGGGAATGAAATAACCTACAATTTCATATAAAAACATTTTTTCGTGTATCTGATGCTAATCTTTCTATTCTGAAGAAAATGGCATTTTTTGCCAAACTACAAAAAGTCGTTATTCGCTTTTAACTCCAGTTTTTTTAAAACTAATCATTCTAAGCCAGTCAAACTTCTAGAATCTATTAATAATACATAAATAAAGAAGAATGGATAAGGCCAATGACTAAAAGCAAGGCTAACTTACATTATTATGCTTCCAATTGGATTTCTTTTTTTTTTCTCAAAAAAATATATTGATTTTTTAACCGTAACCTTTTTAATTTTTATCTTAGAAAGTTTGGTAAAAAATAGTTTTGTAGGTTTTTACAAGATCTATAAGACTATTGATATTAAATTCTTTTAAAATCCTCACTCGCAAAAAGTGGTGACTTTAAAAGGTTTGGTAAAGGTGATTTTTGCATGTTATTACAAGATTTAATTGTCAATAGCTCACTCAATTTTTACCGCAGAAAATATTTTTGCAAACCAAGTTCTTGGGAAGTAAATAAGCTACAATTTCATATTTAAATATTTTTTCGTATATATGATGATAATCTTTCTATTCTGAAGAAAAGGAAATTTTTTACCACACTTCAAAAATTCGATATTTGCTTTTGACTCCATTTTTTTAAAAACTAATCATTCTAAACCAGTTAAACTTCTAAAACCTATTAATAATACATAAGTAAAGAAGACGAAATAAGGTCAATGACTAATTTTATTCAGGGTGGTGATTAGGGGTTTGCTTTCAATCACTTTTTCGCTGAAAAATATAGGGTCTGAAATTCTTTTCATTATAAGCCACTTAATTTTTGAGCTAAAGACTTTGTTTTATTTCTGGAGATAGATATCTTTAAATACTTCAAATTAGTTTAAACAAGTTATCCTCGAAAAATGCATAGTTTTCCCGTCTTTTGACTTTGAAACTACAATATTTAGCATTTGACGAAGAAGAGCTAACATATAATAAAGTATAGCTCGATTACTATTGGTCTTAAAGAAAATTTAAAAAGACGGTTTTGTTTATTTTTTCAAAAGGTACATTTTTGTTAAGCAAAGTTGTTTTGACAAAACGAAAACTTTTTGAGTTATTTGCAGAAAACTGATTAAGAACATTAATTCTTTTAATATAAAACTAACACTTTCGATAGCGAATAAATCGAAAACTATTAATTTTATCAAAAATACGTATAGAACATTTTTTGCTTAGAATGAATGTTTTTACCAACTTTTGCGGTCAAAATATAATAAAAAATTTTCACCCCCGACATAGGGTGGCAACCACCCCCATGGTAAAAGCGCCTTTCGGCATCATATAGATTTTGATCCTTGGACTATCCATTACTTACTCTCAGGGCCGGTTGTTCGAACGCTAATCAACAATGATCATTATCAAATAATTAATTACTATCAATGTCAATTGTTAAAACATAATTAATTACAATTCTGAGACTATAATCAATTAATATAACAATAATTATTAACATAATTAATAATAAATCTCATAATTGTAATTAATTATGTTTTCAGCAACCCAAACAAAGTTGACATTGACAGTTTTGGTGACAGTAATTAAATATTTAATAATGATCATTGTTGATTAGCGTTCGAACAACCGGCCCTTAAATTTTCAAGCAAATCGATCCATTCTGTAAAAATTGCGAGCTTTTGTCCTATTTTAAGCTTCATTACTTGGACTACGACTAGCACTTTAGTTTTATTTAACGTAATAAAAGTTAAATTGTTGTAATGTTCATATTTGGCTCTTTGGCTAAAAAGTTTGCCAGTGATAGAGGAAGTACGAAATATAGTTAATACATTAACCATAAAAAAAATGGAAGGAAATAATAATATATATTATTTTTCATAATTACTTGAAAGTCTTTGGTTTTCGATAGATGATGAATATACAACCTACCTGCAACAAAAAAAATTTATTAAAATAATGGCATAATATAAACAATATCTTTTTCAAATAAATATTTTTGGATCGATAATGAAAATAAATAATATCGCCGGTCCAGAATAAGAATGTAGGTCTGGATCCCGCGTATGAAAAAAAAGTTGATTAATAGCAAGCTGAAAATTTGTTAATAGCTTAAGGGTGTCTAGTCGGATAAACTTTGATATATGGGAACACTGGAACAGGGACAGTTTTAATTGCGGAACAGGTTAAAAATTTGGAACGATCAGACCACGAAAACGGAACATTTATTTTGTCCGACAGAATAGACTTAAACTCTCCGAACAGAGATTAAACTCTCATGCAAAAATCAGACAGCTATTTATCACCTGTCATAATTCCTGTCATTTGACATATTCTACATGTTCCACTCATTAAAACGCCCATTGGGTGATAGATAGCAGTCTGATTTTTGCATGAGAGTTTAATCTCTGTTCGAAGAGTTTAAGTCTGTTCTGTCGGACAAAATACATGTGTCGTTTTCGTGGTCTGACCGTTCCAAATTTTTAACCTGTTCCACAATTAAAACTTCCCCTGTTCCAGTGTTCCCCCATATGAAAGTTTGTCCGACTAGACACCCTGAAGCTATTAACAAATTTTCAGCTTGCTATTAATCAACTTTTTTTTCATACGCGGGATCCAGACCTAATGACTTAACTTGAAAAAGCCAAATATCTCAGGAAAGCAAAAAAACGATTTTTTAATATTTAAAATAGGGATTGAATGAAGAGTAATCATCCAGGAGCATCGGTATGGCGTTTATTGTTACAATGATGGCTTTTATTTTTATCCCTAATGGTTCGAATTTCATTATCTTAATTTAATCCCCCCATTTCAACCCTTTTTACAATTGCGTCATTGTTCATCTAAAATTTTTTAAATACATATTTAAAATAGTGATTAAATAAAGAATAACCGTCTGGAGCATCGGTATGGCGTTTATTCTTACAATAATGGCTTTTAGTTTCATCCCCATTGGTTCGAATTTCATTATCTCAATTTAATCTCCCCATTTTCAACCCTCACTACAGTTGCGTCATTCTTGATCTGAAAATTTTTCTGTACAAAAAAACTATTTTTAAATATTTATTATACCGTTTATTCTTACAGCGATGGCTCTTATTTTCATCCCTGTTGGTCCTAATTTGAGTATCTTAATTTAGTCCCCCATTTACAATTGCGTCTTTCTTTATCTGAAACAAGGTCTAAAATGGTGCGTGTTTCAATAACGACGCAACTACCCTGTGGTGGCTCAGCACATAGTTACAGTTCTGTCGCTTTTGTATCATCTGTATACAGTATTTTAGAATTTAATTACGTAATAAACAGGAATTGACAAAATTTGCAGTTACGTCAGTCTTATTCGCATTTATTTCTGAAGTATCTTCCAGAAGCCCGTTCATCACGGAAGAAAGACTGCGAGGAAGTTCTTCATCCCTAACAAGACGCGTGTGGAAAAGAATTCGCAAACCCGATAGGAAGGATTATAGATTACATCTTATTATAGCTATATATAGGATAATGCAAGAAATCAAGATTATCATCCGGTCATAGGTCGAAAACGAATATAACAAGGTTTAAATCGACCACTTTATTAAATCTCATTTGAACAATATCGAAATAATGAACATAAAAAAATGTGTTGGTGGTACGGCAATAAAACAGGTGCTGACCACTTATTCGTTCATTTACATGTAACTGACTGAAGATACTTATGAAAAAAATATATAAATTTCAAACACATCTAACAGTAAACAACTGTAAACAAAGACATAAAATGTTAATTCTCCAGCAAACAAACAATGTTGAGTTGGCTTCATGACCTTGTTAAGGTTAGGTTCGTGACATTATAGATTTCAAGACAGCCTTCCGGCTTCCTTATAGGGCAAAACCTTACATTTGGAGGTGAAAATCTTACCTATAACTTATGTGTCTTATAGTTTTATTTATGTATCCACACAACGTGATTTTAATTTGTATAATTTGATCAGGGCCGTCTTAACCATACACCGCGCCGGGGTGCAAGACTCATCTTTGCGCCCCCGTTTGTCAGAAGATTATATAGGTTATAGGTACGCTAAAATTAAAACTACATAATTTTGTTCGCTTTCTTTATTTATACAGGGTGGACCAAAGAAAACAGTCCACCTCGATATTTGGCAGTAGTTATTAGATTTTAAGGACATTCCGAAACAGGTCAATTTTATTTTTAAATTACAATTTTTTTATACACATTTCATACTAGTGACGCCATCCATCTGGGCGTGATGATGTAATCGATGATTTTTTTAAATGGAAATAGGGGTCGCGTGTGGTAGCTCATTTGAAGTGATCAATTCTCTATTCAGCAATATAATCATTAATATCTTTATTTATACAGGGTTGGACAAAAAAATAATTTTTAAATTAAATTAATTGGCAGAAAAAGAAGAATCTATGTAATTTATTTAACTTAAAATACATTCTATTGCATGTTTATTTGGCAAAGTAAACATTGCTTTTCGCTTAAATTAAATGTTCAAACTGCCAAGAGGTAGGTGGGAAGCTGTTTGAGATTTCATTTAAGCGAAAAGAAATGTTTATTTGTGAAATAAACATTTTTTGTTTCTATTTTCTGACATCAGTACAATGTATTTTGAGTTAAATAAATTACATATATTCTTCCTTTTGCGTCAATTAATTTAATTCAAAAATTATTTTTTTGGCCACCCTATATAAATATGATATTAATATTTATATTACTGAATAGGGATTGGACACTCTTTCAAATAAGCTACGCACGACCCCTATTCCCATTTAAAAAATGATCGATTACGTCATCACGCTCAGATGGATGACGTCACTAGTATGAAGTATATGCCAAAAAATGGCAATATAAAAATAAAAATCGAAATGTTTCTGCATTTCCTTAAAATCTAATAACTACTGCCAAATATCGAGCTGGACTGTTTTCTTTGGCCCACCTTGTATATTAAAAACATGGTTTCAATATTCAAAAAAGATCAATCTTATAACTATACCATATTTTTTAAAGTATATCAAAGTCAACTTTTCTAGCTTTTAAGTTGGCAAATTTTTTATTGCTTCGGTGATATCTATTTTTACTTTCTTTTCTATAGGTAGTTATTAAAGAAAAATATTTTTGATCAATTTAAGTTTAGAAAAAGACCTTTCTCCTTCAGCTATTTATCTGGAAGTGTTAAGTATATCCTTAGAATGTAGAAATATTTGGGAAAACGGAGAGTAAATTATTTTAGAATATACGTAATTTAAAATTATCGAGTGGAGTTGTGTCTATATTTAAAAAAAAATTGGTATTAACAATTCTAACTCATGGAATAGATCATCACCATCTATATCAGATCTACTTCCAAGCGCTAGTTTTTTTTTGTAAATTTAAACATTGTGTTGTTTTTTAAGTTTTCTTCGGACTTTTCATGAAAGAAACATTATAATTATGTTGCCTCAACATTTCAAATCTTACAAGACGGTGATTCATTGTCACTCTACATTCAGTATTGGTCAAAATAGTGTACGCGTTACGTTTTTGAAATTATTATTGGAATAATCTAAATGGGTTTCATATTTCATTTCCATATCGTAGGTGTAGTAAGCATTAATAGCCTTTGTAAAAAATATCGAAAGTGCACTTGTATGTTTTTGTTATTTGTAGTTTTTTTAAGGACAAAAAGCGCAAGTTTGAGCCTAGCAAGTTTTCAGCTTGCGCCCCTTGGACTTTGCGCCCGGGTGCCTCGCACCCCTTGCACCCCCGGGTTAAGACGGCCCTGAATTTTATATACAGAGGACGGAGAAATGTTAAAACGAAATCTTCATTCTTCGGACAATTTAATTTTATCAATTATTGGTAGTTTATAAAACACACTTATTCAAGAAATTAATAGTGCAGTAATTGAAGGTTTTCACCTCCGATTTCGTTGAACCTTCATCGATTTTCATGAAAATTGGTGAGTAGTTAGGGGATACCTCAAGGAACAAAGAATGATATGATTCCAACTTGCGCTTTTACCCTGGGGACGATGTCACCTCTTCCTGGGGGTGAAAATTATTTTATTAAAAATAATACCAATAATCGATAGAGGGACAAATTATAAGCAAAATTTGTTATAAAAAGTTATTAATATAAATCAAAACTTGTTGAGTTATTAAAGATCAAAGATTTTATTTTTTCGTAAAAAAATGCATGTTTTAAAGATGTTTTTCACGTATAACTCTAAAACTATAAGCTTTTACAAAAAAGTTGTTACTACCAAAATTAAAGATAATAAAAAATTGAATGCATTCTTTATTTGAAGAACTAAACTAATGTTAATTCAAAGTGAGTTATGGGTAATAGAATGTATATTTTTTTCGATGAGTACTCAAATCTAAATATTCAATCTTAAATAACGGGAAAACTATGCATTTTATAAAATATACCTGCAAAACACTTGTCAAAGCACTTTGGAATACCTATCAAATGAGCTCCAGAAGAAGTTAATAGCATTAAAATTACGCAAGTTATGATAAAAATAAGAGAGCCCTTTCGAATTTTTTAGGAAAAAGTGAAACATAAAACATACGCAATTTCCACAAAAATTAAAATTTATAGTAATCCTTACTACGATTTCTTTACATATAAAGCGGTTAAAGCGGTATAAAAAAATTAGCGGTTTAGAATGCATATTTTTGAAAAAAGGTATAATTTAAAAAAATCAGAATTTTTAAAATTATCGTCATTTTCATTTTCTTTTGATAATAACTATAGAAATACTCAATACTGTAAAAAATGGTAAATAACCAAATTTTAGAGGAAATAAAAAATGTAGTATATCAAAGTGTGTAAATAATTTATTTCTTTAGCTGAGCGCTTTCGACATAAATGTCATCATCGGAGCTAATGGTCAATTGTTAAGCTCCGATGATTTATGTCGAAAGCGCTCAGCTAAAGAAATAAATTATTTACACACTTTGATATACTACATTTTTTATTTCCTCTATTCATTCAAGTGTGTACAAACTTATCAGTCTTTCAACTATTTTTTTAACCAAATTTTAGTTTATTCTATAATAAATATTATACCTGTTTTACCATTTCTGTATGGTGAAAATTAACCGAGATAGACACGTTTAGGCCGGTCGTCCTTTGGATGCGTTTTCGTCCGAATTATTTTCGTCAGAAATCGGAGGAATAGTTTAATTATTATTATTAAACGTTTTCGTCCGAATTCGTACGAAGCAGTTCGGATCCAGTGTACGATAGGTAATAGGTTTCAACGAAACGGGCTGATTCGCACTTCTTCGTCCCATTTCTGACGAAGGAAATTCGGACGAAAACGCATCCAAAGGACGACCGGCCTAAAAGCTTAAATTTTGCTACGAGGTCCATGTAACCGTGGCCAATTAATCTTTAATTTTTAAAAAAGCAAGGTGTTTAAAAGATTAAATTTAACGCATTTTAATAGCCTTTGGAATTACCTTTCAAACCGTTTTTAGGTGAAGCTGATATCTTAAAAATTAACGGAGTTATTAAAAAAAAACGATAACATTTTTTGGAAAAATTTTTAAAAGATGAAGTTTGAAAAAATTTTGGAGCATAAATTTTAATGCTAATAACTTGTTATGTATCTCATTTGATAGATATTTCTAAGTACTTTCACAAATGTTTAATAAGTTTATATTATAAAATACATCATTTTCCCGTAATTTAAGCTTGAATACTTAGATTTGGATACTCGCCGAAAAAAATATGCAAAAATATGCACAGAGAAAATTCTCTATAAGTCGGAGTGCAGAATCCTTGGTAACTATATGTTGCCTGAGCTTTTTGCAAATGTATAAAGACACAGGCCGATAAATAGCGAACATGGGAGAGCCTACAATATACATTCATCACCTCTCCGCTTACCTAGATAAAAATTCCAAAAGAATTCTGCATACTTAGTACTCAAATATGAGTAAAATGAAATAAGGCAAGACAGCTTTAGGTTTCTGCTTTTTGCAAAGCCGCCTGTGGTGTATCCCGAAGCGAACTGAATCCAAGCTGTCGAAGTATGCATATAAATAAAATGCGCACGGAGTGCAGAATCCTTGGTAACTATATTATGTTGCCTGAGCTTTTTACAAATGTATAAAGACACAGGCCGATAAATAGCGGACATGGGAGAGCCTACAATATACACTCATCACCTCTCCGCTTATCTAGATAGAAATTCCAAAAGAATTCTGCATACTTAGTACTCAAATATGAGTATGTAAAATGAAAAAAAAAGGCAGCAAGAAGAACTAGTTCTACATCTCGTTTATTATTGGTCTTATACGACGAAGATACGAAGAAGCTCATATATTAGGACAAAAGCTCAAGTGTTGGTGCACAGAAATAAAGAAAAAATGGGATCCTCGTTTTTGTTCAATTTTTGTTGGTAAATTTTTAATAATGAGTTACAAAAACTCTTTTGCACGTGAATAAACGATACATTTATTATGGTCACGATTTATTAATATACTTAGCTCGTAGTTAATAAAAAATAGATAATGATCTAAAGTACCGCTATCTGCTGTCAGATTTTGCCTCATAATCTTTTACCAATTTACATTAATACCCGATGACCGGTGCTTGCTGTCCAAGTGTCCAGACAGGTTTTGCATTTAATAAAATTCTAAATATATCAATGACTACAATCAACGTGAGTACGTAGAATACCTACATTATTATAATATCCTACTAATAAGTGACTCGGCTCTTTTTTACGCGATATTTTTATAAATTAAGTCAAGGATGTAGACTTCGGGTTTCTGTTTGGTATCTCCTTGATTTCTATTGTCCACTTGTTTTGTTTTTTGGTATTTTTATCGGATTGCAATTTAAAGATTTGACCTAGACCGCGGCTATTTATATAGCATATGCCAAGAAAATTTACTTTTCCAAAAAAAATATCGCCCAAATTATGTAATAGTACTTATAATATATGTATATGTTACAGTTCAAGTTGATTCTCAGTTAGAGTTGACTCCAACTAGTTGGAGTCAACTCCAACTGAAACGAGCAGTAAAAGTTGATTTTAAGAATTTAAATCAACTTTTACTAGTTGGAGTTGACTCTAAATGTTGATTATACGAGAATCTCAAGTGCATTTTTGATGAGTGTGCGTTTCTTTGTTTTGACCGTTTCAACTACTTATTAGTATAGTCTGTAACGTCGCCCCCGTTAGGTAAATTATTCTGATTCGATTTTTTGCACAAACTTACTCAAAGAAATACATCCGTATAACAATCCTTATAACAAATACACAGGGTGTCACGCGGTACCGCGGTCGAAAAATTGTTTAACCAATTTCAGTAAAGTCAGTCAGTAAAGTGACTCTTTATCGAACGAGTCTGATATTACGAGCAGAGGAACAGACGCGTTCGATAGAGTATTGAGGTGGTGCGTACAAAATTGTATCGTTAATCATAAAAAACATTAACACTTACAACTTTGAGGAAATTTTTTTAATTTTAGACGAAATAAAAAATTCGTATGACAGAAATGACAGTAATGACAGATGACTTTTGCATGATGGCCGGTTTTGATGTTTAATCGATAGTTATCAATATTGTATACCTACCTAATTACTAAATCTGTAAAGTTTTGATTTATTTTGTATGAATATAATTGCGAAACACTACAGAATTTTACTTTTTGACATAAATTTTATTAATAATACGATAAATTTTGTACAATATTTTTAATAATTAAAGTAAATAAATTTTAATTTCACTCAAATAAATAATCGATTACTGCCATTGACCACTTACTTCAATCTCGGTTAATTTGATTAATTATCGCGGCAGGTAAAGTAACATTCTTCTTTCAATGCAACAAAGTGTAACTTTACTGCCGAAAATGAGGGCAAATGAGTACAATAATGAATGATTTTAGTGAAGTTTGGCGATAAACAATGATTTTAAACAAATTCGCAAAAATACATAGTTTTTCCACTTTGTACAAATTTTTTTTAGATCCGTTGGGCCTTTTTTCTCTAAAATTGACTGTTGTCGAGTTATTAGCGACTTAAAATTTGAAAAACGCCAAAATAACCATTTTCAAGGTTTAATAACTCGGTTAAAGATAATTATTGTGAAAGTCGAGCGAGCGGCCGTGGAGTAACGGCATAATCGCTGGCCTCATACGCCAGCGCACGTGGATTCGAGCCCTGCTAAAGACAAGCCATTTTCATTTTCAATAATGACACGAGCCGTCTCACCGTGCCTCGGAGAGCACGTTAAGCAGTCGGTCCCCCTGGGCTAGTGTACATCGACACTAGTTACTTGAAACAGGGTTAAAAATGTAATTGGCGCCGGAACTGTCCGAAAGGCAAAAAGCCATACGATATTAAATATTATGAAAGTCAGAAACTAAAAAAATCAAAGATTAAAGCTACCTCTATAAGATCCTGAAGAAATTTTTGTCATTATTTCATTAATAAGATATTATTTTTAATTATCAACAATGAGCGCTAACCGTGTATTGAGGCGCCGTCAATGTGAGTGCGAGTGAGATTCACCATTGGATAGCTGGAATGGTGCATCTATTTAGCACTCACCATTGACGGCCGCCTAATGCGCACTTAGCGCTCATTGTTAATAATTAAAGATAAAGCTTAGTAATAAAATAGTGACAAAAATTTCTGCTGGATCTTGTAGAGAGGGCTATAAACTTTGATTTGGTCACTTTCTGACTTTCATAATAATGGATTTTAACCGAGTTATTAAGCCTTGAAAATGGCTATTTTCGCATTTTTCAAATTTTAAATCGCGTCTAACTCGACAACAATCAATTTTAGAGAAAAATCACAAAATACCTTTTTTGCTCAGAATAACCCAAATGATCTAAAAAAAATTGTTCGAAGTGAAAAAATTATTTTTGTGAATTTGTCTAAAAAAATTGTTTAAAAAACAATTTATCGATCAAGGTACTGCCTGGCACCCAGTAGATTTGTTATAAGGACCTCTTTTTGAGTAAGTGTGCAAAAAATTCGAATCGGAGTAATTTACCTAAGGGGGGCGACGATACAGCCTAGACTAATTTGAACATATTCAGTAACATTTAATTTCTAGAATCGGCTGTTTGTGTGAACCAGAATCAACTTTTACTAAATGGCATTGGGAAGAGTATACTTTTCCTAGTTGGAGTCTACTTTTACTAGTAAATGTTGAATATAAATCTTCATTTTATATTTATAATCAACTTTTACTGAAACCAGCCGTTAGAGTTGACTCCAACTAGTTGGAGTCAACTCCAACTGGATAATCAACTTGAACTGTAACATATATATGTACTTAAATCATTATTTTCTGCTTTATCCGTATCCTTATGCGTGGTCTACTTCCCTAATACATTTTTTCTGGCCATAGGGTGCTTACACACACAGCTTGAAAATAATTTTATAAAAGAAGAAATAGATTAGGTATACTCATTAAGAAAGACATAAGGAATAAACAATAGGTTGCTGTTTTATTTTCTTCTATTTGTGCTGACGAATAATAACGAACTACACTTCTGGCCAGGTCATTAAAAATCGGTCATTTTTGATGTCTCGAATCTCCTAAACCTGTTGTTGTCCGATTTTAGCTAAGCAGCTGTCGTGGGTGTGCAGGGGTCGGATTTCTGAATCTCAGCACGGTTTTTGCAGACAAAAATCTACAGTAACGAATCTAGTTTGCTACCAATCTGATCTCTTAAAGCATATGGAAGATCGTAAGCAGATTGATCCTATTTATACGGATTTCAGTAAGGCATTTGATCGTGTTGATCACCAAATTCTCCTTAATAAATTGGCATCCATAGGTTTTCATGTCCATTTTGTTGAGTGGGTTAAAAACTTTTTATCTGGTCGTACCCAACGAGTTAAAGTGGGTGGTCTTTTTTCTGACGTTATTACTGTAAGTTCTGGTGTTCCACAGGGTGGGCATACGTCTCCCCTGTTTTTTGACTTATTTGTTAATGATATCGTTAATTGCTTCTTATATAGTAAATGTTTAATGTTGGCTGATGATGTAAAATTTTGGCGAGTTGTGAATTATATTGAGGATCAGAAACTTTTACAGGCTGATATGGATCGCTTATTTGATTGGTGCATTTGCAATAATCTTCAGTTATGTGTTGAGAAGTGTTGTTATATTAGTTTTTCCCGTAAGTTAAACAGAATTGATACTGCTTATCACATAGACAGTAAACCTCTTAGATATGTCTCGTCTGTTAGAGATCTAGGTGTTATCATGGATGAAAAGCTCTCATTTGTCGAACATATCAATTCATTATCAGTAAAAGCTTCTAAATTACTTGGATTTGTTAAAAGAAACTCTAAATACTTCTCTATTGATGCTGTTAGGTTGATCTATTGTTGTCTAGTCAGATCTATATTAGAATATTGTTCGGTAGTTTGGTCTCCGTACCATCAAATACATATTGACACTATTGAAAAAGTCCAACATAAGTTCCTAAAATACTGTGCGTATAAAACTCAGACTTATATTGAGAACCATGATTACACTGGGATTGAACAACGTTTATCATTAGCTCCCCATAGGGTCGACTTCTCATACCTGCGGTAATCTACGGTTCAGTTGAACCAGGTTCATCGGTGATCTACGGTTTTGTTGGGAATGCATTTCTCATTGCGCGTTCATGTCACCGCTCGTTCTACAGCTTTCGAGAAATGCCAATAGATGGCAAAAGGTAAAAAACTGTCGCCATTTTGAACTACGTTTTTTATGCCGTTTTTAAATAAAGTTAAATTTAAGTATTTATAGTCAAATAGTCATTTTAATAATTATAAATAAATATTATAAAAACAAAAATAATGTTATCATTTATTGTTAGGCTTAATATAATAAAATGGGATATATTTATATATGACAGCGTTTCGTGTTAATACAACGCATGCGTAGTCCATGAAATCATCTGAACTGAGTTCTGAAATCTTTGAACGGCCGAATTCCACCGTTCAAGCATCGTTCAAGTTTAAACTGCCATCGGTTGAACGTGCGAATTGAGAAAGACGATTTTGACCTTAAACTGACGTTTACTAGAAGTTCAGGTTAAACTGGAGTTGAACTCGATATGAGAAATTGGCCCTTAGTGTTAGGCGTGATATCTCGGGAGGTGTCTTTGTTTTCAAAATCATTAATGGACTTATTGATTGTCCCAGTTTGTTGGATAGTATAAGATTTAATGTTCCATATCCAGGTTTACGCTACAATGTTACCTTTAACACTGCCTTTCACAGAACATCCTACGGTAGAAACATGCCTTTAGATAGATATATGTGCTTCCTTAACGGTTTTGATATGGATTTGTTTAATATAAGCCTCGGCCAACTGAGGAGATCTCTTGCCATGTGATAATTAGGTTTCATCTTGCAATGTTGTTGTATTTTATTATTGTATTTGTGTTTTGTATAATTTTATTGATTTGTTTCAGTTACATGTGTACATTTTATATTTTATTTTTCCAACTGTTATGTTTTGAATATCTTGCCTGGTGATTTTTCAAGCCTTTGCTTTTCTTATTTTTACTTTTTATATTTTAATGAATGATTGTACCTCATTTTTTTATTGTGTTTATTGTATTTTTACTGTTAATGGGGTTTTCCCGTGGATAAATAAATAAATAAATAAAATAAATTTTAGTGATTTTTTCAGTGTGTTACAGCCTTATTCTTTATGAATCTCGATGTAGTAATATTTTTGCTGAACAGGTAAATGCCATTGTATACCGGGTGTAACAATAATACTAACAATAATACTGTGTTTTTTCCTCAAAGTTCGGAACACCATGTGGAATATTCTAGCATTTAAAAAATATTGAAATTAAAACTCAATTGTAGCCTTTTAGGCTTCCTTAACATTATGTTTTTTTACTCATTCACTTCGCTAAGAAAAATAGCAGGAAAAACGATATTGGACAGAATAAGAAATGAAGATATTAGACAAAGACTTAAACAGGAATCGATAATAACCAATATACAAAAAAGAAAAGTAAAATGGTATGGACACATTAAGAGAATGGACCAGGGAAGACTACCAAAGCAGGTGATGGAATCGAAAACATATGGTAAAAGAAGGAAAGGGAGGCCAAGGAAGAGATGGATCGATCATATTATAGAAATTGGACAGGAAAAAGGAAAAACACATCAACAAATGAAAGAGTTAGCAAAGGACCGCAAGAAATGGAAGAGATGGATAGAAGATGAATAAAACCTCCGACGACCCTAAGGGGCATAAGGAGTTTCGAGAAAGAAGAAGAGAAGAAGAAGACTCATTCACTTACGTTGGATAATAAAAAAGTTAGGTGCTTTAACAATTAGTCATGTTCTTCATCAATACAGGGTGTTTCTAAATAAGGCCTTTAGAGTTAATTCTGCTTAAAAAATAATGACAGTTTTCTTTATAAACATATGTCCGCAAATACTTCGTTTCCGAGATACGGGATGTTGAATTTTTTCTTACAAACTAACGATTTATTTATTGCTCTAAAACCGGTTGAGATATGCAAATTAAATTTGGTAGGTTTTAAGAGGTAGTTATTTCACATTTTTTGATATACAACTAAAAATTTTATATTCACCATTAACGTGCATTCAGGTATTATGACCGAGTAATATGACCCATACGCACGCCAATGGTGAATATAAAATACATAATTGTATGTCAAAAAATGCGCAATAACTACCTCTTAAAACCCACCAAATTTCATTTGCATATCCAAACCGGTTTTAGAGCAATAAATAAATCGTCAGTTTGTAAGAAAAAATTCAACATTCCGTATCTCGGAAACGAAGCATTTGCAGACATATTGTGTTTATAAATCAAACGGTAATTATTTTTCATGCAGAATTACCCCTTAAAGTTTGTCGCAATTATTTAGAAACACCCTGTATTGATGAAGAACATGGCTAGTTGTAAAAGTACCTAACTTTTCCATTATCCAACATAATAGCCTAATAAAATAAAAAAAAGTCAAAATGTAAAGTCGTACAGGTTAAAACAAATTTTATATCAAAGTTTAGGTGGGTACAAAAGATATTTTCAAGAAAGTATCCAAATCATACAAGGGGATCTGTGTAAATACGTAGGATGTAAAAGACGTGAGTAGCGATAAATACGTTTATTGATATAGACGAACACAAGGATATATTTCAATCCCGGGAGAACCGCCGAACACTGTAACTGATAAATGATACGCGATTAGCTGAAGACTGAATGAGAACTCTCTTTCTAGGCCCAAGAGCCTAGTTTTATAGAAGCTTAAATTGGGTCATAGGTGACGCTAGTCCCCCGTGATTTGTATATCTAATTAAGGTAAATAATTCTACTTTTGTCAGCAGTTTCGTGACATTTCCAAATTATATTGTTGATAATTGACCAATTTGTATCTAAACTAATTAATCTACGTGCGTGAATATAAAATAAATAAATTCGTGCGGTCTACTGGGTGATAAAATAATTCTGTTCAATATCGAATATGAATTCTGAATATTTATTATTGGACATACTGCCCGCCGGAAGCTGTCCCAAGTATCAGTGTTCGAGGTTTACAAGTATAACATAAATATAAAATATAACAACCATATCTCCAATATGACAACATACATAATTTATTAATAAGTAGTTTAAGAATAATCAATATTTTTCCAACTGTTAACTTAGCTTTCACCGTCCGACTCTATATTTAGATCAAAATTGGGACTACTACATGAAAAAGTGTTGAGGGGGATGTCGGCTTTGGAAGTCGACGGGGAGGCGTCTTTCCGGTTACGAGCTAAAGAAGTTACCTCGTGGTCGGGTGTCTGCCTAAGTGCTTTGCCTGAGCGACATTTTCGTATACCAGGACAATATCTCCACAATATGAGCAGACCAATCACCACAATCGAAGTAATGACCCCGGTGGCCGTTAAATAAGTCCAATGTGACTCATGTATCTTTCGCCAGGGCGTATGCGCTACTTCTTGCTCCAGACTTTCTTCGTCCAATAGTATAGTACGGAATTCATCGCCTTGTGTGTTAATGTGTGTGGGTTGAATCGTATTTAACAGATGTCTTGGCATCGTCAGCAACTGCGCTACAGGAGTGATCGGAGTCTTCAGGTAGCTGGTTATCGCTGTCTCCACCCCGCTGCTAGTGGGGAGTAATGTAATGTTTTTCGTTTGGGCGATGCATCGGGGCGAGTTTCAGAAATGAGACTCGCTCCAGAACTCTTTCGTTCCGATTTCCATCACAGATAATGGACAGGTGTATCGGAATCGGTGTGATTATTAACCAAAGGTTGGGTGTACCCATCTTACTCCACTGAGCTTGATGTATTGCCCGGGTAACCACTGGACATGTGCTATTCTTAGATCGCTCATAAATTTCTTCCAGTATACAGTTTGGTTTGGTATCCATGTTCATTACGGCCGTTGGAGAGCACGCTATTTGTGCCCGTGCCAGCTGTAAGCATCTTGCTTTATCTTCTGCGGTCAATTCGAAGTAGTGGAGAGTGTTATAATCTACAATCAGTAGATTTCTTGGGGCGACAAACGAATGCAACACTGACCCCTCGACCTTAAGTGGTATCGCGGTGATCTTGAGCATGCTGTAATTATTTCTCCCTGTCACTATGAAGTAGCCGATGACCTTTATATACTTGTCGTCATGGCTGACCTCTGTTTCTATAATGGGTTGTCGTCGTATTTCCACTCCTTGTGGTAGTATCTTCCCCGCTCTTTCTATTAACTTGGTTATTTGACCCGGCTTTATTATATCAACGAAATGGCCGTGGTTGTAGTGCAGGTTTAATATTTCCTCGTAAAATTGAATATATTCGTTTATGAACTCCGTAACTTGTAATGCTATGGTTTGTATTCGTAACGTGCTATATTCGGTTTCTAGTCTTAATGCTTTGTCTTCTACTTCATTGAGTCCTTTTGATATTTCTTGTAGGCCTGTGAATAGTGCTTTGTTAAACTTGTTCATCTGTTCATTTATCCTCATCTCCGTGTGGTTTATTGACGTTATTGTCTCTAACATTATCTTTGCCTGATGCTGTGACCCCTTTATTAATTCTCTCTGGTTTTTGTCTAGTGTCTCAATGTCACTATAGGCTTCGTCGTTCACTCCAAATATGGAGGTTAATATTGTGCCTAATATTCCTCTTTTTTCTCTTCCTTTTATTTCTACTGTCAACGCTTCACTTATTGACTCCGCCTTCCTTTGTCCTTCCTCTAACTTCCCTATTATCTCCTTACAATTTACGATTTTTGTCTCTTGGCACAGATCCCGTATGCCTTGTATCATACTTCCTATCAGTTGATGCTCCTTTTGAACTCTTCCTTTTTCGATTAGCACTTTTATTCGGAATGTTCCTCGATCTATGTAAACCTCTCCAAGGTCTTCAGTAAATATCCCTGGTTCCGGATTATATATTTTATACAGTTCTGCATTCATGGGTTTCAATAGTGTTAAAAACATTATTGCGATTAATATTTTCTTCCATCTTGATCCTGATGAATTCTTTGGTTTTTCCTGTTTCTCTTCTTCTAATTTTATCAGCTTATGTATAGGTCTTTTTGTTATTTTCTCGTTTGCCTTTCTCACTGACACTACTCTGGTTAATCCCTCCGCTCCAGGGTGTGTTTCTATTACCCTTGCTAGTGGCCATCTACCTGGAGGTGTATCCTCTTCCTTAATTATGACTATTTCTTCTTTTTTTATGTTTGGGTGTGTTTTATGCCATTTATTCCTTTGTTGTAACTGTTGCAGGTACTCTTGCCTCCAAATCTTCCAGAAATCCCTTATTATTTTTTCCAATATTCGCCACCTTGCTGGCATCTTCAAATACGTCGTGAGCTCGTCTTCCCGATTCGGTGATACAATTTCTTTCCCTATAAGGAAGTGAGCTGGTGTGATTGCTATTTTTCCTTCTGGGTCTTCTGATGATTCACATAATGGTCTCGAATTCATACAGGCTTCTATTTGTGTTAGCACCGTACTCAGTTCTTCATATGTCAGTACTGTTTCCCCTATGATTCTTTTCAGATGATATTTCATTATTCGCACGGCGCTTTCCCACAATCCTCCGAAGTGTGGCGCATATGCAGGTATGACGTGCCACTGGGTGCCTAGTGCAATTAATCCTTGTTTTATCTCGTCCTCTAGGTTTTGATTTTCTTTTTTTTAGTAAGTTTGCCGTTCCTACGAATGTGGTTCCGTTATCACTGTAAATGTTGACGCACTGTCCTCTGCGTGCCGTAAATCTTTTGAACGCCGCAATAAATGCATCTGTAGACATATCACTTACTACCTCAAGATGTACTGCCTTTGTTGACAGACACACAAATACTGCAATGTATCCTTTATAACTCCTTTGTCCTCTGCCTTTCGTAGTACTTATTTTTATCGGCCCGGCGTAATCTATCCCTGTATTCGTGAAAGGATGACTCGGGCTCACTCTGTCCTCCGGCAGGTCTCCCATTAACTGTTGTGCTACTTGTCCTTTATACCTCCTGCACTTTATACATTTAGTTGACTTTTCACGGTTCTTCTTCCGTTTATTATCCAATATTTCCTCTTTATGTATTGTAATGTCTGTTGTAGTCCGCTATGTAGATTTTTTGTATGACTGTCCGATATAATTAACTTTCTTAATGCGCTGTCCTTAGGTAAAATTATAGGATGTTTTTCCGCGTACTGTAGCTTCGTGTGCCTTAGCCTTCCGGTGACTCTTAGAATCCCTTGTTTATCCAGGAACGGTACCAATGATGCTAATTTGTTCTTCCTGTCTAGTTGCTGTTTCTTTTCCAGTTTATTTATTTCTAGCTTGAAGTTGTTAATTTGTGTGAGTTTTATCACTTTTAACAATGTTTCCTCTAATTCTCGGACTGTAAGTTGTCCTTGAGTTTTGTCCTTCTTTCTGCAGTTGTTTGCAAATCTCATACAATATGATACCACTCTTCTCATTTTTTCTAAATTCGAGAATCTCTCGCATATGTCTTCCTTTATCGTTACCATGTGCGTCGTTACTTTCGTTTTGACTTCCTCCTCATTTGTTTCAGGTATATCCTCTGCCGGTAACCTCAGTGCTTTTTTACTCGTTAGCCAAGTTGGTCCCTTCCACCATAACTCTGCTTCTAATAACTCTGAAGCGGTACTTCCACGTGAGAGGATGTCCGCTGGGTTTTCTTTCGTATCCACTTTATGCCAATTTTCTGGCGCTATAACTCCTTTTATCTCCTCTACTCTGTTGGCGACGAACATTTTCCATCTTTTTGATGATCCTTTTATCCAAGCCAGGGTTATTGTTGAGTCCGACCATGCATATATTGCCATGTTCTCCCTGTTCAATGCTTGTAGGGTTTTCTTCATTAAATTTGCTAATAGTACCGCGGCACACAATTCCAATCTTGGTAATGTCGTTTTCCCTTTCAATGGTGCGACTTTAGATTTTGCTATCAATAGATTTGTTTTAATTTCCGGGTCTAATACCCTAGAATAAATAACCGCTCCATATCCTTTCAGAGACGCATCTGCGAATCCATGTAGTTCTACTCTGTTTGTTTTATTTAAATTGTTCCACCTGGATAATGTTATTCTCTCAAGATTTATTAATTGTGCCTGATATGCTTTCCACCGGCTTTGTTGCGCGCTAGTTAATTCTTTGTCCCAACTGGTCTTTTGCTCCCAAAGTTCTTGTATGAACATTTTCGCCTGAATTACTACTGGTGCTATCCATCCTAATGGGTCATATAGTTTTGCTACTTCTGACAGTATGTGTCTTTTCGGTATTTTCTTTGTCGTCGTTATTTCTATCTTGAATCTGATTGTATCTTCTTTGGGTGACCAATGTATTCCTAACGTCTTTCGTATTTCTTCTTGCTTGAATGCTTTTGAGTCTACATTCCTCATTTCTTCCGGTACGTTCTCCATTATTTTTTCTTCGTTGCTCAACCATTTTCTAAGTGTAAATCCACCTTTCTTAAAAATTTGTATTAGTTCCTTTTGGGCTGCTTCTGCCTCTTTTAACGTCTCCGCTCCTCCTAATATATCGTCTACATACATATTTTCTTTTATTATTTTCGCTGCTGTAGGGAAATTCCCTCCTTCATCCTCTTGTAACTGTTGTATTGTTCTTAATGCTAAAAATGGTGCTGCGGCCGTGCCGTATGTTACCGTCTTCAATTTATATTCTTGCACTGGATCCTTTGTGTTCTTTCTCCAGAGTATTTTTTGATACATTTGGTCTTCTTCTGCCATTCTGATCTGTCTAAACATTTTCTCCAGATCCGCTGAGTATGCTACCTTATGGGATCTCCATCTCAATAGTATATCTGTCAAATCCTGTTGTAGTTTTGGCCCCGTGTGCATAATATCATTTAGGCTTACTGTTGATGAGTTTTTACTTGATGCATCAAACACGGCTCTTATTTTTGTTGTAGTGCTGTCCTCCTTTCTCACTGGATGATGAGGTAGGTAGTAACCTCCTCCCTGGACTTCCGCTATTGCCATATGACCTTGGTTTTCATAATCTTCCATGAATTGTCTGTAATTCGTTTCTAACTGTTTGTCTTTTGTGAACGTCCTTTCAAGTTGCATCAATCTGGCGAATGCCTGCTGCTTAGATTCTCCTAACTTTGTGACGTCTTCCTTAAACGGAATTCTCACTTCGTATCTACCTTCTTCATTTCTTTTTACTGTCTGACGATACCTTTCTTCACATTCTTGCTCTTCTACTGATAAACTTGTTTCTTGATTCACTTCTTCTAATTCCCAGAATTTCTTTATTTGTATGTCCATTTCTTGTCTGGATATCATACAGCATACTTCTGCTTTAGTAGTCTCCCTTTCTTTCGCTATCCCCGAAATTATCCATCCTAGTTTGGTGTTTTGACTTAGTAGTCCATTACTTCTTCTGTGCATCCCTTCTGTCAATATGTAACTATATTCTTTTACTCCTAGCAATAAGTCTATTTTTCCTACCCTGTAGTATCTTGGGTCTGCCAGTAGCACATTCTTCTCGTTGTAATCCTGTAGGACTATGTCCTGTTCCGGTAAATCCCTTGTTATTTTCGGTAGTACCAGTGCCTCTATTTCCATCTCGAAGTCACTTTGGTAATGATTTCCGATCAATAGTTTCAGACTCCAGTTGGCTGTCTTTTCCCCTGACGAGCCTATTCCGGATATGGTCGCCTGTATTGGCTGCCTTTTTGTTCCTAGCGCCGTCGCCGCTTGTTCCGTTATAAATGCACATTGTGACCCTTGGTCGATCAATGCTCTCATTATGTGAGGCTCTCCATTCGCATCCCTTACGCGTACCACTGCTGTGGCTAGTAATGCTTCACCTTCCTTATGGCTTGCACAGTTAACTGAGTTCTGTCCTCTTTGCTGTGTGTTGTTGTTTCTTTGCCCATTGTTCCCTTGCGTATTGTCTCGTCTTCCGTTATTTTGTTCTCTGGCGTTGTTGGAATAATTATTTCCTCCTCTGTACCTGTCCGATTGGTACCCGTTTCTTCTACTGTTTGATTCTCTTCCATTTCTTTCCTGTATTTGTTCTCCTCTTGTTTCATTTGTGTTTCTTCTGTTGCCTGTGTTTCCTGTTTCATAATGCAACGTTTGGTGGTGGTCTCCGCCACAGTGTTTGCACCTAACCTGTGAAAAGCATTGTTTCTCCTTCTAATGTGCTAGACAATTCGCACACCATTCTTTTTCTCGTATTATCCTGTTCCGGTCTTTTACCTTGAGTTCCAGAAATTCTCTGCAGTATGGTACTCCGTGATCTCCGTTGCATATCACGCAACCCATTCTTGTTTTCTTACCCGTTCCTCCTTGTTTCTCTTGTCTCTTTTCTGACTCCAGCAGTTCCAGTGTTTGGAATCGTCGCTGTAGAAACGTTTGTGTTGACTTGAACGTCGGTATCTCTCTACTGTCTCCGCTGTGGTTTTCGTATAGTCTCCTTGTCTCATTGTCCCATTTTGTTATGCTAATTCGCGCTATCAATGGGCTCCACGCTTCCGTGTCTGTTCCCAACCCTCCTATGGCTTCCAGGCACTCATGGAAGGTGTCATGTAGTGATTTCAGTGCTCTAGCGGAAGAATCCTTTACTTCCTGTGCTAGTAACATCCTGTCTATTAGTTTAAACAGTATCATCCTCGGATTCTCATATCTTTCCTTTAACATGTTCCATGCCACTTCGTAGTTGGTTTCGGATATGTGCAAGTGTTGTATCATCCTGTGGGCTTCCCCTCTTACTTGTGTTTTGAGGTACTGCATCTTCTCTGCTCTCGACAACTGTTCGTTTTCATGTATTACCTTTGTAAACAGATCGTGGAAAGTTCTCCACGTTTCATATCTTCCTTCATACACAGGGATTTTTACCTGCGGTAATGTTACTCCCTCTCTTCTCTGTGTGCTGTCTGGTCGTTGCATTGCAGGCCGCATTTTCTTTATCGTTTCCCTGACCTTCCTCCTTAGCTGATATATCCTCTCTACTTCGTCACTGTCTATAACGTCTAGCTCATCATTTACTGTTGCTTCTATGATGAGTGTGTTTATTTTCTCCATGTGTTCTTTCAATTCTGCTTGCAGTTCTTCATCGTACTGCAACTCCTGTTCATATTCTTGTAATAATTCCTCGATTTTTTGTTTTCTTATTTGTATCTCCTTTCCTTTTGTTGTCTTTCCTCTTTTCAATATTCTTCCATATTCTTCCAATAGGGTTTTTCCCTCAATATATGTCTTAAAAACCTGCTCGTAGTATTTTGTTTCGAACTACTTGTCTTTCGTTACTCCGCTATCTAATAATTTCTCGTGGTTATGCCCAAACCTTGTCCAATAATCCTCTAATCTATCCTGACGCTCTTTAATGTATTGTTGATTCTTGCGAGATCCAGGGTCTCTCTTAAGAGACGACACCTGTTTAGAAATCTCTCCTCCAAGCTCAGCTTGCTTGTTCTGTAACGCTTCCATGTTTAAATCCACTTACTTTCTATTTTATGCAGTAATAAATGTTTTTACCGTATTTTTTCGTAACTATTTATATTTTCAATTTACTGTGATTCACCTTTTGCTGAATCGTAAATAGTAATTCTGTAGACCTTGCTGAGGTTTGCTTATTTATCTGTAGGTCAGTGTTATATGTGGGTTAATGTCAAACAAAGTATTATGTTGCACAGTTATAAATAGAATAATAAGAATACAACCTCTGTATTACGATGAGTATTTCAAATAATGCGATCTAAAATTATGTAAATGAAATACCAAGCACTATGAAATTATTAGGGTATAATGTTTTTTCTTTATCAACTTGTAACATAAAGAAATAGGTAGGTAGTAAATATTTGTAGGGCTAACCGTTTATTATTATTATATAGTCAAAGTATAGTTAATGTATAAGGCAAATATAGTTAGAATCAATAAATAAATATAGGCAAATATAGTTAACAAAAATAAAAGAGTAAATAGTTAGTAAATATTTAAATTTATTTGAATGGCAACTATTGTATAGAATGCACTAAAATTTTTGTAAATATGTATAGGTCGAATAATTCGGTTTAAAATTTGAAAGAATATTGCGTTATACGATACGAAATAGTTGGAAAAATGTTAATTTGTTCAAAAACTTACGGTTTTTTTTTTATGTTTCTGGACTGGCTCTGCATGCGCACCTGGATATGCCCTCTGACCTGCAGTTTTCTTTCTGGATCTGCAGTAACTCTTCTGGGTACGGCTTCTGGCCTGTAGTTTTCTGGATACGGCTTCTGGCCTGTAGTTTTCTGGTTACGGCTTCTGACCGTTATTTTTCTGGATACGGCTTCTGACCTGTATTTTTCTGGTTACGGCTTCTGACCTGTATTTTTCTGGATACGGCTTCTGACCTGTATTTTTCTGGTTACGGCTTCTGACCGTTATTTTTCTGGATACGGCTTCTGACCTGTATTTTTCTGGATACGGCTTCTGACCTGTATTTATCTGGTTACGGCTTCTGACCGTTATTTTTCTGGATACGGCTTCTGACCTGTATTTTTCTGGTTACGGCTTCTGACCGTTATTTTTCTGGATACGGCTTCTGACCTGTAGTTTTCTGGATACGGCTTCTGACCTGTATTTTTCTGGATACGGCTTCTGACCTGTATTTTTCTGGATACGGCTTCTGACCTGTATTTTTCTGGTTACGGCTTCTGACCTGTAGTTTTCTGGATACGGCTTCTGACCTGTATTTATCTGGTTCCGGCTTCTGCTTCGCTCTGGTTCTGTTCTCCCGGGCCTAGTGTCGTCTATTTGCTACTGATTTCGATTGGTGTGGACTGTACTTGTAGGCCTTCTTTTTTTCTCGATAAGGACCATGTGTAAATACGTAGGATGTAAAAGACGTGAGTAGCGATAAATACGTTTATTGATATAGACGAACACAAGGATATATTTCAATCCCGGGAGAACCGCCGAACACTGTAACTGATAAATGATACGCGATTAGCTGAAGACTGAATGAGAACTCTCTTTCTAGGCCCAAGAGCCTAGTTTTATAGAAGCTTAAATTGGGTCATAGGTGACGCTAGTCCCCCGTGATTTGTATATCTAATTAAGGTAAATAATTCTACTTTTGTCAGCAGTTTCGTGACATTTCCAAATTATATTGTTGATAATTGACCAATTTGTATCTAAACTAATTAATCTACGTGCGTGAATATAAAATAAATAAATTCGTGCGGTCTACTGGGTGATAAAATAATTCTGTTCAATATCGAATATGAATTCTGAATATTTATTATTGGACAGGATCATTGTTTAAATAATTAAAAAGGGGTCATTTTTGCAAAAAAAATACTTTTTTAACTGCTGAGGTAATTCACTTGTTAATGAAGGTCTATAGGATTTTTTTCTGCAAAGTTGAAGGATAAATCTTTCACATAAGTCTTACTAAATTAAATTTGACCCCGTATTTATCTAAATAATTGTATATAAAACTTTAAAAAAAAATTTGCAAAAAATTATTTTTAGTGTTTTAAATAAGCACCATAAAATATCTTATTTTACAGACTAAGTTGCGCTATGATACCAGTATTAAGCAAAAAAAAAATTGGTCGAAAAATATTTAATATTTTTTGAGATATTTAATTTGTTTATTAAATGTTACTATATTTTCAATTGCAAAAACGCGGTTGTTGCCAAAGAAATATTCACCTGCTTAAGATCTCATTACTTTTATTTTTATGTATATTTTAGATAAATGTATTGATAAATTCAAATTTCAATTAAACTCCCCCCTGAAATGGCATTTGAAAATTATTCAAATTTGTTTATAATTTGTTTTTTTAATAACGTCGCGGGGATTAAGTATTTTGAAATGCCGTTTCGATAATTGGGTTCCTGGGAATTTTTTACTAATTAACAACATTTTTTTGTCGTTTTTTCTTCTTCTTTTTTTTCTTGGAGTTATATTACTACGGGCCCTTTTAGGGTTAAATTTTATTAAGAATGTCGAATCTCTGAGTTGCAGATTCTGGACCTAAAAATATTAAGATTTAACTAAAATCTCTTAAATAAAATGTGGCTACTTACTGAGTTACAGGGTGTTTTATTTAAAAATTTAAAAATTATTTTTGCCAAGTACTTTAAATCTATTTGACGTATCCTTACCATACTTGTCAGAAAGTGAGGCTATTATACACCCTACTAAATTGTGATTAATAAACGTTTCTAGCTAGTGCCAGAGGCGTACGACAGGGGATAGTGAATGATTGACCCTTCTCAAATTCTACGCCACTGAGTGAATTACTATTTTAGCGAAATTTTTCGATTCTCCAATACTTTGTATGTAAATAACTTTATTGGTATCGATAAAGTCATCAGTTTGAGAGATATTGGAAGTTTAAAATGAATGAATGAATGAATCAAAATAACTATGCCGTTTCATTTTTAACGTCCAATATCTCGAAAACTAATGACTTAATCGTTACCAGTAAAGAGTATACTATTTACATAAAAAGTATTGGAGAATCGAAAAATTTCGCTAAAATAGTAATTCCCTCAGTGGCGTAGAATTTGGGAAGGGTCAGCCATTAACTATCCCCTGTCGTACGTCTCTGGTAGTAGCTAGAAACTTTTATTTATCACAATTTAGTAGAGTGTATAGTACCCACACTTTATGCCAAGTATGATAAGGATATGTCAAATAGTTTGAAAGTACTTGGTAAAAATAATTTTTAAATTTATAAATAAAACACCCTGTAACTCAGTAAGTAGCCACATTTTATTTAAATGATTTTAGACCAATCTTAATATTTTTAGGTCTAGAATCTACAACTTAGAAATTCGACATTCTTAATGAAACTTAACCCTAAAAGGGCCCGTAGTAATATAACTCCAAGAAAAAAAAAAGAAGAGGAAAAAAAGACAAAAAATTTGTTAATTAGTAAAAAATTCCCAGGAACCCAATTATCGAAACGGCATTTCAAAATATTTAATCCACGCGACGTTATTAAAAAAAAAATTATAAACAAATTTGAATAAGATTCAAATGCCATTTTAGGGGGAAGTTAATTGAAATTTGAATTTATCAATACATTTATCGAAAATATACATAAAAATAAAAATAATAAGATTTAATACAGGTGACTATTTCTTTGGCAACAACCGCGTTTTTGTAATTGAAAATAGAGTAACATTTAATAAACAAATTCAATATCTCAAAAAATATTAAATATTTTTGGACCAATTTTTTATTGATTAATACTGATAATATAGCGCAACTTCCCCTGTAAAATAAGATATTTTATAGTGCTTATTTAAAACGCTAAAAATAATTTTCTGCAAATTTGTTTTTAAAGGTTTATGTATAATTATTTAAATAAATAGGGGGTCAAATTTAATTTAGTAAGTCTTATGTGAAAGATTTACCCTTCAACTTTGCAGAAAATAATCCTATAAACCTTCATTAGTAATTGAATGACCTCAGCAGTTAAAAAGTAATTTTTTTGCAAAAATTACCCCTTTTTAATTATTTAAACAATGATGCCCTTGTGTGATTTGGATACTTTCTTGAAAATATCCTTTGTACTCACCTAAACTTTGATATAAAATTTGTTTCAACCTGTACGAATTTATATTTTGATTTACATGTAGTGAAATTTTATTTTACTAGACTATAAGTGAATAAGTCAAAAAGCAGAATGTTAAGAAAGGCTACAATGGAGTTTTAATTTCAATATTTTTTTAAATGCTAGAATATTCCACAGGGTGTTACGAACTTTCAGGAAAAAACCCACTATTATTGTTACACCCGGTATACAATGACATTTACCTGTTAAGCAACACTATTACTACATCGATATTCTTAGAGAATAAGGCTATAACATAACATATTAAAAAAATCACTAACATCGGACAACAGGTTTAGGAGATTCGGGACATCAAAAATCACCCATTTTTAAGGTGTCCAGATTTTTTTGGCCAGGAGATCTATCTAAAACAAGGCATACATGGAACATGGTTTTTCGGTATTTAATTGCAAAAATTTAGTAAACAGTTCATTAGATTGAGCTCTATGTTTTAAGTGCATCTGTGTTGATATCTCATCTCTTGCAGTATCTTTTTCTCTCTGATTCTGGCCTTGGTTTAGAACTAGAACCTTTAGCCACGTAATTGTATAACTTATCACTATCTCAGGTGTAATGTGTGTGCGTTGAGTAAGTGTCTTGTTACTTTACAAAGTCGACGTCATTGTCTTTGCAAAGAGACGCTATTTGTTGATGTCACACAATAATAATTATGAGCCTACAAAGGTTTCTATCGAACCCTGTTTTGCCAACAAATCTGCTCGTTCATTCCCATGCATATCTTTAAGACCCGGCACCCACGTTAAAGACACTTTATTGTCCTTTGCCAAGTTTTTGATCGGATCTTTGCAGTTCCTCATCAGTTTTAATTTTGGTGAGTGGATTTTACATCCAGAATAGTTGCTTGGCTACCTGTATAAATATTTACTCTCTTTTATTTGGGTTTTCATTCAGAAAATCATCAATGGAGGCCACCAAAGTAATAAAAACTTCAGCCTTGAACATAGTTGCATATTGACCTAGGACCTAAGATGTAAGATTTGTTATAGTATAGTTACGTATTTGCCAAATACTCCTGATATGATACCATTGGCAATGTTAGATCCATCAGTGAACAATATTAAGTCCCCATTAATGTTTGGCACTTTTTACCCTCAATGATATAATTGTGTTAATCTTCTCAGTGAAGATTAGATCTGGTGTTCATTGCTCTGGTGTCCCAGTGGTATTTGTGTCACTATTCAGCATGTCACAATATTATAATTTCATATTAGTCCAAGTAAGCTTAAAATAGGACAAAACCTCGCAATTTTTACAGAATGGATCGATGTGCTTAAAAATTTGAGAATAAGTAGTGGTTAGTCCAAAGGCGCTTTTACCATGGGGGTGGTTGCCACCCCTTTCCGGGGGTGGAAATTTTTTAGTATATTTTGACCGCAAAAGTTGGTAAAAAAATTCGTTCTAAGCAAAAAACGTTCCATATATTTATTTGATAAAATTAATAGTTTTCGATTTATTCGCTATCGAAATTGTTAGTTTTATATTGAAAAAATCAATGTTTTTAACAATTTTTCGGCTAATAATTCCAAAAGTGTTCGTTTTATCAAAACAACTTTACTGAACAAAAATGTACCTTTTGAAAAATAAACAAAACCGTTTTTTTTTAATTTCTTTAAGACTAACAGTAATTAAGCTCTACTTTATTATATGTTGGCTCTTCTTCGTCCAATGCTAAATATTGTAGTCTCAAAGTCAAAAGACGGGAAAACTATACATTTTTCGAGGACAACTTGTTCAAACTAATTTAAAGTACTTAAAAATATCTATCTCCAGAAATAAAAAAAGTCTCTAGCTCAAAAATTAAATGACTTATAATGAAAAGAATGTCAGTCCCCATATTTTTCAGCGAAAAAGTGATCGCAAGCAACCCCCTAATCACCACCCTAATTAAAATTAGTCATTAACCTTATTTGGTCTTTTTTATTTATGTAATATTAATAGGTTCTAGAAGTTTGTCCGGCTTAGAATAATTAGTTTTTAAAAAAACGGAGTTAAAAGCGAATAACGAATTTTTGTAGTTTTGAAAAAAATGGCCTTTTCTTCAGAATAGTAAGATTAGCATCAGAGATACGAAAAAATGTTTCAATATAAAATTGTAACTTATTTAATTTCCAAGAACCTGGTTTACAAAAATTTTTTCTACAGCAAAAATTGAGTGAGCTATTGACAATTAAAACTTATAACATGCAAAAACCACATTTACCAACCCTTTCAAAGTCATTTCTTTTTGCGACTGAGGATTTTAAAAAGATTTGATATTAACAGGTTTATAGATCTTATAAAAACCTAGAAAATTATTTTTTAGCAAACTTTCTAAGATAAAAAATAAAAAACCTATACAGAAGTAAAAACTTCAAATTGTATTTTGGTATAAAATAGTTTATTTAAAACTTCTAAAAGTCATCCACATGGATTGCAAAACGTTTTCGTTCTGAACAGAACATCTTCAGTGCCTGGAATGAAGTATTTCCACGTTAGATTAAGGCAAAAAGGTTAAAATTGTGACTGTTAATGAGAAAATTATGTGGAGAATACTTACATTCCGCAAAGTAGTTGTAACTAGCACACCAATGAAGGTGGTAACTTCAAAATATATGGCTTACATTGTACCTTATGATAAAATATTATGACTACAAGTCGATGTTACTAGATTAAAATATGTATGTGCCTAAAGAGCAACATGCTTCCCTGCTCGAAAAAACTAGGTACTTGCCATTTGAATTAGCACAGACCAACTGATGTAAAATGAAAAGGAATGACAAAGAGTGACATGACAAGACAAGGTAAAGTCAATTTTTGGTTACGAACTTCAAAAAGTGTAGTTTTAATTTTTTGGATTTTAATAAAATGTAAAGGTAGGTAAAAGCTGATTGAAAATATAATTAAAAATGTTTAGAAAATAAGTTGAGAATCTATTGTAAAGTCTAAATAGCAACTCTCTAATCCAGAAAAAACTTTAGGTTTGTTGGAAATAAGATCGGTATAAGTCATGGTTAGAAGCTTGATGTCATCGATTGTTAAATTTAAAGGTGAAAGTTTAATTTGGTGTAATAGAATGAGATTTATACTATATGTAAACAATAAATGACCTGAAGTGGAGAGATTGGGTGGTAAATAAAGCGGATTTTAATGTAAATGTTATAGATATATGTAATGTTGGTTGCCTAACATGGTGAGGAATGTTTAAATTTGGCTGTATACTGTTGTAATGATGATTCTGTCTGTTAAAATTGTAAAGGAAATTATGGAAAAAATTAAAGTTAAAATAACTAAAAGAATACAGATCAAGAGTAGATTACAATATTAAAGAAATAATTGTAAACAATGGAATTAATAAAATAATAATGGATTAGTAACGAAAAGGAAAATAAAATATGTGACGGCCAAATCTAATTACACTTTATGTTGTTTAGGATGGGATAAAATCGTTCAAGAAGAAATACCATGAAGGCTTCCAGCAGCAGTGGTTAAAGTGTGGGTGAATAATGTAATGATATCTAATAATATAGGATAATTATGTGTTAGTGTCAATATGTATATGTCAATACATGTCTCAGTTAGCCATAGTTAAGTAATGCATTTGAGCGGGATGCCGGCCCCATCAAGTGACCGGGCCCTAGGCGGCCGCCTAGTCCGCCTAATGGTTAATCCGGCGCTGGGCCTATAGTCTGGGCTGATTATCGGAGAATAGGCCATTTTTGGGAAAAGTTATTTACCAGCAATTTTATTGCTGGAATCGAATCTTACGATTGTATATATTAATAATATAGGTATGCAAAGTCCGCAGATAGTGTGCTACTTTTTTTATAAACAAAATGGCGCCCGAAAATCGTGTTTTTTTTTCAATTTTTGCTCTATAACTCCAAAGATTTTAACTTTACACCAAAAACACTCAAATAAAAATTCACCGCAATTAAATTCTGCATTGAGACGTGTTTTTCCCGATTCACTTCGACGAAAACTTTCCCCGGAAAAGCGGGTTTGTCCAACAAAATCTTTAATTTTCAACTAAAATTTTAGATAAGTAATTGTTAATCAATAATTAAATAACTTGGTAATGTAAAAGCCCTTTTCGTAAAGACTATAATTCCAGAAGCCGATCGAAATTGAGTAAACAGTTTAGCAACAATTGAATTGTTAATTAAAAATTTACGGTCGCTATAATAACGACAATAATTATGATGAATAAGAATAACTATGATTTTTCATAAAAAGACACTATACCTATCTAATGTACTTTACAGAATTGAAATTGGACTATTTAAGCGGCCTCAGGAATATTTTAAAATTATAAACAATTTTTAGGCTTATAAACAAATAAAATATCTCGGGAAATATTAAACTAAATTAAATTATGAAAACGGTATTCGAAAAAAAAAAACAGCAGTAGGACGCTTCTTTTAAAAGAAAAAATGTTTAATTATGACGAGTAATTCCTGAGATACAACCGGTCAAAGTTGACCGGAATTTACGGCAAAGATATGAACAATACGATCATAATTTTTAAACCATCACCTTTTTATTTTTGTCCCCTTTCTCAACACCAATTTTCATATCTTTGAAATACTCATAACATATATTATTATAATAAAAACTATCGATAATACGTGTGAAAATTGCCAAAAATAGCAAAATTCCAATCAAAAATTAGGTTGGAGAAAATGTAACCCTCAAAGTTCAAAATCGGTATACGTTAAAAAAATACATTTTCTCGGCTTCCCATGGAGCAATTTCCTTCATTCTTTTTTTGTTCCCAAGCAACTCGAGTAGAGCCATCGAACTAACGCATTATTAAATGTCAAACTTGCTTTTGTTTTGTTATAATAAATTAATTTATTTATTTAACACAAAATTTTAATTTGTTTAAATAAAAATTGTTTAAATAATTATACAGCTCTCAAATGAGAATATTTATGTTTTTAACTTTAAAACGTACACTTTTAGTAAGTTTATCTAAAAAAAGCCTACAACTGGAAAAAATATGTAGTTTTCTGTTCTTATAAATAAATTAATCTATTATAACAAAACAAAAGCAAGTGTGACATTTAATAATACGTTAGTTTGATGGCGCTACTCGAGTTATTGGGGAACAAAAAAAGAATGAAGGAAATTGCTCCATGGGAAGCCGAGAAAATGCATTTTTTTAAAGTATACCGATTTTGAACTTTGTGGGTTACATTTTCTCCAACCTAATTTTTGATTGGAATTTTGCTATTTTTGGCAATTTTCACACGTATTATCGATAGTTTTTATTATAATAATATATGTTATAAGTATTTCAAAGATATGAAAATTGTTGTGGAAAAAGAGGACAAAAATAAAAAGGTGATGGTTTAAAAATTATGATCCTATTTTTCATATCTTTGCCGTAAATTCCGGTGAACTTTGACCGGTTGTATCTCAGGAATTACTCGTCATAATTAAATGTTTTTTCTTTTATAAGAAGCGTCCTGCTGCTGTTTTTCGAATACCGTTTTTATAATTTAATTTGGTTTAATATTTCCCGAGATATTTTATTTGTTTATAAGCCAAAAAATTGTTTATAATTTTAAAATATTCCTGAGGCCGCTTAAATAATCCAATTTTAATTCTGCAACGTAAATTAGATAGGTTTAGTGTCTTTTTATGAAAAAATCGTAGTTATTCTTATGCATCGTAATTATTGTCGTTATTATAGCGACCGTAAATTTTTAATTAACAATTCAATTGTTGCTAAACTATTTATTCAATTTCCATTGGCTTCTGGAATTATAATCTTTACGAAAAGGGATTTTAAATTACCAAGTTATTTAATTATTGATTAACAATTACTTATCTAAAATTTTAGTTGAAAATTAAAGATATTGTTGGAAAAACCCGCTTTTTCCGGGGAAAATTTTCGTCGAAGTGAATCGGGAAAAACACGTCGCTATGCAGAATTTAATTGCGGTGAATTTTTATTTGGGTGTTTTTGGTGTAAAGTTAAAATCTTTGGAGTTATAGAGCAAAAATTGAAAAAAACACGATTTTCGGGCGCCATTTTGTTTATAAAAAAAGTACCACACTATCTGCGGACTTTGCATACCTATATTAATAGTATATACAATCGTAAGATTCGATTCCAGCAATAAAATTGCTGGTAAATAACTTTTCCTTGTATTTTGCTAATTAGCCCAGAGTACTATTGCAATCTTTGTATTCTAATGAAGTCTGACAGGGGTGCTTCCTTATAAAGTTGATAAAGTTCGTTGTTGTATCGACTTCTGAAGATACCGTTTTCCCTCACAGGTCCTAGTATTCTACTAGTATTCATTCTCTATAAAACTGCCGTATACTAATTCTGACATCTGAGACTAAGGCTTCATACTCATACACAAGGGCGGATCCAGGACCGATTTTCGGGAGGGGCCATGAACTTTTTTGGGGAGGTATACCGGGGGTCTGGGGGTAATTTTTAAAAATTAAGGTTACAATGGTGAGTTTTAAGGCACTTTTCGCAAACTTTTGTGTGTGATGAAGACATTCCAAATTTATCGTTATTAAAGTATTATTAAAGTCAGTACCGATTCCTACACATTTCTTCGGATCCAAGTGCAGTTCTTTTAACAAGTTTAATACTTATTTTTCCCAACGCTTCTTTTGTCAGGCCTTGTTCTTCCCCTCTTTATTGATTTTCACTAATTATTTTTATATTCTCACAAGTGTCGAATGTTGTTACTGTGTATGTATCTCAAATTTAAAGAAAACTGTTCTGTAATATGACAGTAATAATAATTTGCACTTTGAACCTCATTCATTATTTGTTCAATTATTTCTTCACCACAACATGTTATCAATAATTGATTTTGACTGGTGCTACTAATTTATGTTGCTCGGGAAGATGCTGTGGATAGGTGTTGCTTAAGAGTCTTATCTTCTGATGCGACTTTAAACCTTAACAATTCCCCTCATTACTAGGTCCAGCATCTTCGTCCAGAAGCAGAAGGCCATCATCACGATGGCCTCTTAGAGGAATGTTTTGTCGACCTAAAGAACACTATAGACTCTACTATTGGTCGTAGTCTTTCTTTATTTTCTTGTATCTGTTTAGACCTCTGAGGGTCTAGCTGGTTTAATGACTGACTTTTGCGGGTTGTGTCAATTTTGTAGAAAGTCCAGCTCAACCTGAACGCAACTCTTGTGATATGATGTTTTTCATGAGTTTGTATGGCTCCGTCTTTGTCCATGAGTTTGGCGAAAGATGTTAAAAGGTTTCGTGACAAGGCTTTGGGCTGTCATCCTTTTATTTTGACCATATTTTTCATTTGAAAAATAAAACGCAGTACTTACAGAACAATCTCTTTTGAATGTGCGAAAGTACCAACCATACTCCTTTGTTCTATGTGCTGGTGAACCAAGTAACGCTACATTTCTTTTTTATTCTTTGTGTGTACAGAATATGGAAATTGTTACAATTTTGATGGCTGTCAAGGTCCTAACATTTTGATTTACAAAACATCCTATGTCATTCTTGACGTTCCGTTACTGCTTTTGTTCAATTCTAGTCCAGAAGACATAATAGTCCTGGATCCCGCGTACCAAAAAAAGTTGATTAACAGCAAGCTGAAAATTTGTTAATATCTTAACGGTCTCTAGTCGGACAAACTTTGATGTATGGGAACATTGGAACAGGGGAAGCTTTAATTGTGGAACAGGTTAAAAATTTGGAACATCAGACTACGAAAACGTTCCATGTATTTTGTTGGACAGAACTTCCAATTGATTTGTAACCATTTCATTAAACTCTCATGCCAAAATCAGACGTGTTTATCACCAATTGACATGTCAAATGACAGGAATCATGTTGGTTAGTACATAATAACAGTCTGATTTTTTCATGAGAGTTTAATGAAAGGGTAACAAATCAATTGGATGTTCTGTCCGACAAAATACATGGGACGTTTTCGTAATTTGACGTTCCATATTTTTAAACTGTTCCACAATTAAAACTTCCCCTGTTCCAGTGTTCCCGTGTATCAACGTTTGTCCGACTAGACACACTAAGGGCCGGTTGTTCGAACGCTAATCAACAATGATCACTATCAAATATTTAATTACTGTCACCAAAACTGTCAATGTCAACTTTTATTGGGTTGCTGAAGACATAATTGATTAAAATTATGAGATTAGTTAATCAATTAACATAACAATTATTAACATAATTGATTAAGTAATTTCATAATTGTAATCAATTATGTTTTCAGCAACCCAAACAAAGTTGACAATGACAGTTGGTGACAGTAATTAAATATTTGATAATGATCATTCTTGATTAGCGTTCGAACAACCGGCCCTTAAGCTATTAACAAATTTTCAGCTGGCTATTAATCAACTTTTTTTTTGGTACGCGGGATCCAGGCTTATAATATGTACTTATCCACTGTTTTGTACATATACATGTGTTTGAAACTAAAAACATTTGAACTGCAAATATTGAAATTTATATTTTTTTAAATTCTCGGAGGGGCCATGGCCCTCATGCCCCCCCCTGGATCCGCCCTTGCTCATACATCGTTTCACTAAAGATCAAAATCGAAATATATTACTTGTATTTTTGAACATATTGAATCAATCACCCTGTATTTTTGTAATTAATTTGATTTATTTGTTTAAAAATCTCGTAATAATAATGTAATTGTAAGAATATATAAAGTAATAAGGAAGTAATAAACCTTGATCGAATTAAAATAAATGAATATATTAAATGAATGAATACCCCTAGGGCATCATGACTAGATTTTGTAATCAAAAAATTGTTTACAACACCACAACAATGCTTTTTAATTTTCCGGTATTACAATAAAACTTTCAGTCAAACAAATTAAGTTATCATTTTACACCGAGAAGATTTAGATGCTAGAAATAATTACACTAAAAATAAAATCACTAAAATTTGTACAACTAAAATTATAGTACATTCTTTCACGGTTTTGCTGTAAATTTTAAAGAACCGCTTGGATTGACATGAAATTTGGCATACGCATAGCTAACATGTCAAAGAAAAAAGTGATATGGTGCCGATGTGTGCTTTTGCCCTGGGGGTGAGAAAAAATATATGTCCAAGATAAGTCCCGAAATGGATAAACTGACTAATTTTAAGCAACTTTTGCTCTATAGAATTTTTTCACCAAATCAATACTTTTCGAGTTATTTGCAAGTGAATGTGTTCATTTTTCAACAAAATAACCACGTTTTTAGATGGTTTTTCACAAATAACTCAAAATGTAAGCAAAAAAACGGTGTATATATTAGGTCTTTATACCTAGCAAAAGCAATGAAAAATAGGTTCATATTCGAAAAATTCGAAATAGAATAATTCAATGTGAAATATCCAAATAATGAAGCATTTTTGGAGAAAACACATTACAGCTTTTTTAAAGTGTTTAAAAAAACTTTTTTTTCTGTTTTCATAAAAAAAATTTCTAGCATCAAATGTAAGCAAGTTACTCTCAAAATAAACTTGGTCCCTTTTGTTTTTATCAAAAAAAAATCAGGAAGATCACCCACCAATTAGCAACTTAAATGAAATTAATCGTTATTGCTTCACAAGTTACTTTTACTCTGGGCTAATTAGCAAAATTCATGGAAAAGTTATTTACCAGCAATTTTATTGCTGGAATGGAATTATAAGATCCTATATATTAATAATATAGGTATGCAAAGTCCGCAGATAGTGTGCTACTTTTTTTATAAACAAAATGGCGCCGACAAATCGTATTTTTTCAATTATTGCTCTATAACTCCGAAGATTTTAACTTTACAACAAAAACACTCAAATAAAAATTCACCGCAATTAAATTTTGCATAGAGATATGTTTTTCACGATTTGCTTCGACGAAAATTTTTCGTCGAAAAATGCGGGTTTTCCTAACAAAAACTCTAATTTTCAAATAAAGTTTTAGGTAAGTAATTATTAAACAATAATTAAATAACCTAGTGACATTAAAGCTTTCTTGGTATATATTGTAATTCTAGAAGCCGGTGAAAATTAAACGAATATTTTAGCAACAATTCAATTGTTAATTAACAATTTACGATCGCAATAATAACCAAAATAATAATGATACATTGATCAAACTTATAAAGATTATAAAGATGAGATGCTTATTTAATATTTTATCGACAAAATATAAATTTTTCTTTTTTTTGCATAATCTTTAAATTTTGAAAAAAAAATAGTTATAATACGCTGGTCTAATTAGTAAAGTACAAAGAAAGGTTATTTATTAGCAATTTTATTGCTGGAATCGAATTATAAGATCCTATATATTATTAATATAGGTATGCAAAGTCCGCAGATAGTGTGCTACTTTTTTTATAAACAAAATGGCGCCGACAAATCATATTTTTTTCAATTATTGCTCTATAAGTCCGAAGATTTTAGCTTTACACCAAAAACACTCGACTAAAAATTCACCCATTTAATTCTACATAGTGGCAAGTTTTTCCCGATTTGCTCCGACGAAAATTTTTCTCGGAAAATGTGGGTTTTTCCCAACAAAATCTCGAATTTTCAAATAAATTTTTTGGGCCAGTAATTATTTATCAATAATTATATAGCTTGGTGAAATAAAAGCTTTCTTGGTATAGATTATAAATTCAGAAGCCAGTGAAAATGAAACGAATATTTTAGCAACAATTCAATTGTTAATTAACAATTTATAGTCGCAATAACAACCAAAATAATCATGAGACATTGATCAAACTTAGATTATGAGGTTAGAGGTTAAGATTATAAAGGTGTGATACCTATTTAATATTTTGTCGACAAAATATAAATTTTTTCATTTTTTTGCATAATCTTTAAATGTTTAAAAAAATTGTTATAAACAAATTAACATTTCTCAGAAATTGTTTATTATATTCTAATTTTAAAAAATACTTGAAATGCGTATTTCATATGTCTTGAAAATGAATGCTTTAAAAATTTTTTACAACCATTTGCAAAAAAGTTATGAAACAGCAAAGTAAATATACGATTGCTCCGTTGTTTATAATTTGTTTTAATTGTTTCAAAGCTTAAAAGTGAGTCTATGGTACAAACTAATTACTCACAAACAATGTCAAAAATTAGTGCAATGGTTATATTTTAATCAAAGATTAAAAGTACTTTTTTTTGTAATTTTTAGCGCAAAAGTAGGCCTGATACAGAGTCGGAGCTAAAATGTTCACTCGAAGCGACTGACGGGTGAAAAAACGTGATATAATTCAGGAATTTTTGAAACCTATCAGGTGTTGTAAAGGACGATGCCAGGAATAACTTCTACTAAAATGTAACCAAAAATATTGTGCGCTTTTTTTTATTGCGATTTTCATTTGTTAAATTTGCAATTTTTAATGATTTTTAATTTTGCAGCTTAGGATATTCATTTTAGAGAAAAACTTTTTAATAGAAAGTTGTAGTAAATTAGAAAACCTACAATTTGAGCTATAGTAAGTTTAATTTCGTTCATTGATTATTGCAAAACAGCCTGCGAAAGTCCAAAATGGCCGTTTTTTACAATTGCGTTATTTATTGTACAAATATTTTTTTTTATTTTTTAAAGTTTTAGAATGAAGATCTTTCAATTCCAAACATAAAAAAAATTGTAAGGCCGGATTAATGAATTTGTTGCTTAGATATTATAAATTGTTTAACCCAAGAGGTCAAATGTCGAAGGCTATAACTTTTTGAAAAAAAAATCGTAGAGAGTTGGTGATACATCCAATCTTCTTCTAAAGAGTTATATTTTTATATTCTTCTAAATAAATGCGTAAAACATTTTTAAACCTCTAATTTTTGGGTTTGAAAATAAGGGGGCAAATTTTGTTATAAACATTTAGAACTGAAGCAGCCCTGTACATCCTATGAGTTTTTAACTTACAGATTATTGTTGCTGAAGACGAAACGAAGATTTATAAAAAAATAAAAATTTTCTACAACCAACTGAAGCCGAGATAATTGTTTCTTTTTTCTTAAATCGTAATGCCTTTGTTTATAATAATTAAGAAATTATTTTACAGTCATTGACTAAAGAAAGACTTATATTATCTTAAAATAAAAATTATTATTATAAAATATAGTTATTAATTATTAAAAATTATTTTTAAAATAGGTGCTTTTGCGAGCGGCCGAATTTTGCAAATCTCCCGGCTCGCTTCAAATCCGCGTGCTCGGAAAATTTTTACGTAACTTGTACTAAATTTTGACCTAAAACAATTTAATAATATTACCATTATAATATACAGTATATTTGCCACTGTATTTGTTTTTCTTGATAAACTTTTATAATCTTTAAACTATAAACTTTTATAATAATAAACTATTCAGAAATCTCATTTCTGAAGAAATAATATTACAAAAATGATACATATTCATATATATGAAATATATAACTATATTTTTAATTTTTTCATTGTTATATAAATATAATAATATTAATAATACTTCTTTTTACACAATATAAAACTTTTTCTTCTTGTAGTGACTATCCGTTTTGGATGTTGGCGACCATCATGGCAATTTGGAAAACCCCATTTGGAAACTGAGAACCAGGAAGGCGAAGGATTACCTTGCTATAAAATTTACGTACGTCGTTAAACACAACAACTACAAATCTTTTTAGAGCAGCAGTACCGATTTAGTGTGCAAGTACAGATTGCCATGATGGTCGCCAACATCCAAAATGGATAGTCACTACAAGAAGAAAAAGTTTTATATTGTATAATAAGAAGTAAAATTATTATTATTATATTTATGTAACAATGAAAAAATTAAAAATATAGTTATATATTTCATATAAATGTATCATTTTTGTAATATTATTTCTTCAGTAATGAGATTTCACATATAAAAGTTTATCAAGAAAAACAAATACAGTGGTAAATAGACTGTACATTATAATGGTAATATTATTAAATTGTTTTCGGTGAAAATTTAATACAAGTTAAGTAAAAATTTTCCGAGCGCGCGGATTTGAAGCGAGCCGGGCGATTTGCAAAATTCGGCCGCTCGCAAAAGCACCGATTTTAAAAATAATTCTTGATAATTAAATGTAACTATATTTTATAATAGTTTTTATTTTAAGATAATATAAGTCTTTCGTTAATCAATGACTGTAAAATAATTTCTTAATTGTTATAAATAAAGGCACTACGATTTAAGAAAAAAGAAACAATTATCTCGGCTTCAGTTGGTTGTAGAAAATGTTTATTTTTTTATAAATCTTCGTTTCGTCTTCAGCAACAATAATCTGTAAGTTAGACACCTCATTTGTCATTCTACCTGGTATAATGACGGAGGAGTTATATTCGCGGTCGGACGGACCGACGGACAGAGAGCCTAGGTCAAATATCTCACCTTTAATACCATCCTTGGATTATATGCTTTCATTTAACACCTCATTTGTTATTGTACCTGGTATAATGACGGAGGAGTTACATTCGCGGTCGGACGGACCGACGTACAGACAGCCTAGTTCAAATATCTTACCTTAAGTACCATCCTTGGATTATAAGTTTTCATTTGACACCTCATTTTTTATTCTACCTGGTATAATGACGGAGGAGTTATATTCGCGGTCGGACGGACCGACGTACAGACAGCCTAGTTCAAATCTCTTACCTTAAGTACCATCTTTGGATTATAAGTTTTCATTTGACACCTCATTTGTCATTCTACCTGGTATAATGACGGAGGAGTTATATTCGCGGTCGGACAGACCGACGGACAGACAGCCTAGGTCAAATATCTCACCTTTAGTACCATCCTTGGATTATAAGCTTTCATTTGAACCTCACTTGTCATTCTAGCTGGTATATTGACGGAGGAGTTGTGATCACAGACAGACAGACAGACGGACAGACGGACAGACGGACGTGGATAATTCAAAGTTTTCACATTTTTTCAAAATTTTGTAAAAACAACAATGATAATAAATAACAAGGAGGACCTATACAACAAAGAGATAAAGTGCAATCAGATAACATTAGAAAAAGTATCAACCTATGAATAACTAGGGAGTATAATAACTGACGACGTTAAAATAGACGCTGCAATGGCAAACAGAGGACACTGCAGCATGCAAATATTTCAGTTGAAATAATTCCAATTATTAAAATAACAATGACAATAATAACTCCAATAAGGCAATTATTACTACAAACAAAATTACTCACGAAGTAGTTTTGATCATGAGTTAAGTACCTACCTGATAATATTATGTCTTTAATGATACTCCTTGATGTATTAAAAAAAACAACTCCTCTAATATTCCTACTTCAGTTCGCTTAATATGTGCTTAGAGCAATTAACAAAAAAAAATTATTTGCATATATTTAGTATTATTTGTATACAATTGTGTTATTAGTTCTTAAGGTTGTATCAGCTACCTACTGAAATATAAGTATTTGAATTTCAATGTCGGGGTTAAATACAGTCAGGACCGTCTGCAGCTATAATTAAGTCATTTATGCTCACAAAGAGGATAAAAGAATACTAGAAACAGCAGAGATGAAAACCGTTCGAAAAATCGATGGTAAGACACTATGGGACAGAGCTAGAAGTGCAACGGAGATGCAAGATGGAGAACATTAATAAATAACTGTAGTTCAGAGAAATAAGGAAAAAAAAATAGGTATCCTGTTCGTGACACAACCCCCTCCAGGCCGAAACCAAATTTTTTGAGTAGTATGAACATCTATATTAATAACCTATATGTTTCCTGCAGCCAATTTTGATGATATACATAGTTATAAACAAATGAAGATCAAAAAACGGTAAATTTTCGCTTTATTCGTCTATAACCAAAAAGTTAAGTATTTTTAACAAATTTGAGAGTGAGAAACTCATAAACCGTATAAAAAACTTCAATATGGCGTTCGCTGAATATGTCTATCCTTATTGGTTGCTTAGAAAATTGCAAAATAAATCAAAAATTTTGAGTTTTTACAAATATTCATAACATATGTAAAAATTAACTTAGAACGTTCTTATTACACAGAATGCCGAGACTTCTGGTGCTTAAATTATACCCTAAATTTCAAAGTAATTGGTCAAATAGTTTAAAAGGTATTTAATTTGTTTATCCCAAATTAATTTTTTTTGCAACGCTATAAGTCAGAAAATGATGAAGTTACAGTAATACTTTGGATAGTTTATGAAAGAAGAAGAATTATACTATTAATTTAATTAATAAAAAATGACAAAAAATAATTCTAAATACTGCAAAATTATTTTGTAAAAACATGTGAATTAAAAAAAGGGGGGCTAACTTCGTCCCTAAGTGTCCTAGGTTTTTCTTTCTAAATGTGTATAAAAATTCAGTCTTTCCAAATATGAAAAAATAATTTTTCTACGGGTAACGGTTAAAAAGTTGTTCTAATTGTTTATAAGTAAGCCAAGAATCGACGTGCTTTTGCAAAATAATTTTACACTGTTTAAAATTACTTTTTGTCATTTTTTTTAATTAAGTCAATAGTATAAGTGTTCTTCTTCCATAAACTGACAGCAGTCTTACTGTAACCTCATAATTTTCTGACTTGTAGTGTTGCAAAAAAATGAATTTGGGATAAACAAATTAAATAACTTTTAAACTATTTGACCAATTGCTTTGAAATTTAAAATATAAATTAAGCACCAGAAGTCTCAGCAATTCGTGTAATAAGAAGGTTCTAAGTTAATTTTTACATAATTTATGAATATTTATAAAAACTCAAAATTAATGATTTATTTTGCAATTTTCTAAGCAACCAATAAGGATAGACATATTCAGCGAACGTCATATTGAAATTTTTTAGACGATTTATGAGTTTCTTACTCTCAAATTTGTTTAAAATGCTTAACTTTTTGGATATAGACGAAAAAAGCGAAAATTTACCGTTTTTTGATCTTTATTTGTTTATAACTATGTATATCATCAAAATCGGCTGCAGGAAACATATAGGTTACTAATATAGATGTCCATACTACTTAAAAAATTTGGTTTCGGCCTGTAGGGGGATGTGTCACGAGAAAAATTTTATTTCTCTGGACTACTGTGAGAAAAAACAGTAAGTTTAATCAAATGATTAAAAACTTGCCGGCTAATATATTTTTTAAAAGTATGTTAGTCAAAACCAATGTTTGTAATGTCCATAGTTTTAAATATGTTATAAAATTTCAACGCTTTTGAAAAAATACCAATTAACTCCATAAATGGAATTAAGAAGAACCAGACAAAAACAGCTATATCACAGAAAGAAGCACATAAAAAATCAACCAGTACATCTGGTATCCTACAGACGTAAAATAGTTTGATACAACCTGACAACTGAGTGAAAGTGAAAAACATGTTAGCTTCCAACCCTCTTTTGACTGATACCTTATCGTTTTGTTTTCAACAACAAACAATAAAACCTTTTTTGACCTAGGATGGAACCCTTTTTAACCTAAATAAACAAAGAAGATTGTGAGTACCTATTTGTTTTTTTCAGTTCAAATGCATCCAATGTATAATAAAATGTAAACATTATAAAAAAATATGAAAAAATATTTTTAAGAAACGCTTTTCTTTAGTTACGAGTGACTAAAATTAAACATATTATAAAAAAATCAACTAAAAAGCAAAAAATAAAAAAAAATTGAAAAGATCTAACACATTCGTCAAAGAAAAGCGTGGCGCGTCTTCATCGAATAAACGGCTTTCGCACCACGCTTTTCTTTAACGAATGTGTTAAATTTTTTTTATTTTTTTTATTTTTTACTTTTTAGTCTTACACTTTTCAAACATTAAAATATATCGTCATGTTTATGAAAATATGTATAAAACATATGATGTACAAACATAGTTCATATAATTAGCTACAATTTGTAAAAGTTTTAAGTTTCTTCATTGTAAAAAACAAGAGAATTTAAGCATTTTCCGTTAAAATCGTTTTTTTATTTAAACAATTAATAAACAAAATTTTTTTTATTGACTATTGGTGTATTGTTCTCGCGAATGCATATGTCTGCAAATTTTTAGTCATTTGCATTGAAGAAAAGGCAGTCAAATTAACGTCCAAAGATTTGATCCAAACGGTTGAACTAAAAAAAGCGTTTAATTAATTAATACGACAAAACGAATTCTAATGTTAATTGTAGCACAAAACGTCTCTACCGGTAGTTTTTCTAAGACTACGATAAAAACACGAAATTTTTGAATTCGAGTTTTGGTTGAAGTTTTGTTTCGTATCATATTGAAATTTGACACGAATAAACGCCGATTTATATATAAACAAATATATGAGTTTTCAAAATTTTAAATTTTATTGTTTATTTATGGAGCATAACGTAAACAATTAACGTAAAAAATTATATATAGTTCATATCATTAGCTACAATCCTTAAAAGTTTCAAGTTTCTACATTGTAAAAAACAAGAGAATTTAAGCATTTTCCATTAAAATCGTTTTTTCTATTTAAACAATTAATTAACATAAAAAAATTTTTATTGACTATTCGGGTATTGTTCCCGCGAATGCATATGTCTGCAATTTTTTATTCATTCGCATTGAAGAAAAGTCAGTCAAATTAACGTCTAAAGATTTGATGTAAACTATTGAAGTAAAGAAAAGCGTTTAAGAGGATGGGTACGTATTATCCGCTGCAATGCTATTCAAACGGGGATTAATTTTTTCGGAATCCTGAGAAAACTAATAGAAAAATTTAAACGCAGAATGAAAGATTACGTTATTAGTGAGGGCCGAAAGTCCCTGAGAACTTCTATAATGTTTATTTTAATAAGTTACAGAAGTGAAAAACTAAGAGAAAATTTAGTGTGATTTTTAATTTCAAATATCTCATTCAAAATAAACTTTTTATTTATTCTAAGGGACTTTCGGCCCTCGGTAATAATTTAGTCTTTCATTCTGGGTTTAAATTTTTTAAAAGTATTTATTAGTTTTTTCAGGATTCGAAAAAAATGGACACCATGTCCGTGGTAATATTCTCCAAATCTATCTTTGTCTTACAACGCACTCAGTCGAATAGAATATTGTCAGCATATTGTCAGTCAGACCGTGACAATCAGTGACAATTTTAAATATTTGACGTGGCGTCGGGAATATTTTGAGTTGTTGATTAAATAATATTGATATATAGTGTATTTGATAAATAATTGATTTAAGACGTGAACTTAATAAAAAGTTATTTACATTGTGTTTTATTTGTGGAAGATCCAAGCAAAGAATACATCAGGATAATATATTCTGTGATCCAAGTATTTTGTTGTTAAAGATGTTCAAAATTGTAAGTGTTCCATAGTAACAATATATTATTAAAAAATCACTTTAACACTTTTCCTCTTTTCTCGACAGAGTATTAGTTTTTGTTGTAGGTACATATAAATTATTACAATCACTGAATAGATAGTTAGTGAAAAAATTATCAGTAGTAATTGCACACGAGCTCTAAAATTATTGAATTTTTCCCGAGTGACACTTTGACAGTTTTAATTTCACGAGCCAAAGGCGAGTGAAATTATGTCAAAGTGTCACGAGGCCAAAAATTCTATATTAATTTTAGAGTTCGAGTGCAATTTGTTGCGATTATTTCATGAATAAAACTGTTTAAAACCAAAATTTTATTGTAATTTATTTATGTAAGTACAAATTAGTACAATTAAACACAATGTTTTTATAAATATTTGACGATTGAAAGTCACCACTTTTATAATTTTTAAAACATGAATTGTCATTAATGTCACTGAATGTATTTTTTCGTAGCAACGAAGGGCATCTGACGTAATATACGTAACGACGGGCAATTATCAAAAATTATCGATTTAATTCAGATTTCTGTAGCTTTCTATTGGTCAGAATCTCCTATGAATGAAATAATTACAATAATTAACTGAATTAATAATTTGCAATTATACAATAAATAACAGTTATCCAAGAACATTCAAAAGTCATTTCTTTAAGTTAATGATGACATTTTCAAGTAGAATGACATTCTAGTAATGTTTACATATCCATACCAGTGTGAATTTTACTACGCGTAATTTGCCATGTAAAGACAGAAAAGGTAGGGATAGCCGTAAAATATTTGCGAATTATGTACCCATGGCCTTAATAAATAGAAAGAACATTGCTTATGGGATTTATTCTTTTGGATAGGGCTACCTTCTTTAAAATCAGAAACAAATAATTCAAAGATGACGTCCCACGCTTTTCCTTTGAATACCCTATAAATATGCCCTCAGGTTCTTGTATTACATAATCTGGTCTGTTTTGCACTTCAATCAAAAACCGTTCCGAATCGAAATTCATTTTAGGCGCTCACCCTATAACCTCTTTTAAATATCTGCGGCAGCTACAAAAGTGGTCCGTCGGAATGGCGTTTGCCACTAGTGGGCGCCACTAGCAGTGAGGCTCGGCGACTGTGGCTGGCTACACTCGACGTCCATCAAGTTAGCAGAACAAATCATTTATAATTGGATGCCAAAGTATTCTCTGAATTAAATGCTAATTTAATGTTCCAACAAAAAATTTATTGCTCTTCTTCTTTAAAAGTTATCACATGTTCTGCTAACTTGATAATCAAGCTAGCAGATTACTAGGTCAAAAATTTGATAAATCATTTATAATTGGATGCCAAAGTATTCTCTGAATTAAATTCTATTTTAATGTTCCAAGAAAAAATTTATTGCTCTTCTTCTTTTAAAGTTATCGCATGTTCTGCTAGCTTGATAATCAAGCTAGCAGAACACTAGGTCAAAAATTTGATAAATCATTTATAATTGAATGCTAAAGTATTATCTGAATTAAATGCAAATTTAATGTTCCAAGAAAAAATTTATTGCTCTTCTTCTTTTAAAGTTATCGCATGTTCTGCTAACTTGATAATCAAGCTAGCAGAACACTAGGTCAAAAATTTGATAAATCATTTATAATTGGATGCCAAAGTATTCTCTGAATTAAATGCTAATTTAATGTTCCAACAAAAAATTTATTGCTCTTCTTCTTTAAAAGTTATCGCATGTTCTGCTAACTTGATAATCAAGCTAGCAGATTACTAGGTCAAAAATTTGATAAATCATTTATAATTGGATGCCAAAGTATTCTCTGAATTAAATTCTATTTTAATGTTCCAAGAAAAAATTTATTGCTCTTCTTCTTTTAAAGTTATCGCATGTTCTGCTAGCTTGATAATCAAGCTAGCAGAACACTAGGTCAAAAATTTGATAAATCATTTATAATTGAATGCTAAAGTATTATCTGAATTAAATGCTAATTTAATGTTCCAAGAAAAAATTTATTGCTCTTCTTCTTATAAAGTTATCGCATGTTCTGCTAACTTGATAATCAAGCTAGCAGATTACTAGGTCAAAAATTTGATAAATCATTTATAATTGGATGCCAAAGTATTCTCTGAATTAAATTCTATTTTAATGTTCCAAGAAAAAAATTATTGCTCTTCTTCTTTTAAAGTTATCGCATGTTCTGCTAGCTTGATAATCAAGCTAGCAGAACACTAGGTCAAAAATTTAATAAATCATTTATAATTGAATGCCAAAGTATTCTCTGAATTAAATGCAAATTTAATGTTCCAAGAAAAAATTTATTGCTCTTCTTCTTTTAAAGTTATCGCATGTTCTGCTAACTTGATAATCAAGCTAGCAGAACACTAGGTCAAAAATTTGATAAATCATTTATAATTGGATCCCAAAGTATTCTCTGAATTAAATGCTAATTTAATGTTCCAACAAAAAATTTATTGCTCTTCTTCTTTAAAAGTTATCGCATGTTCTGCTAACTTGATAATCAAGCTAGCAGATTACTAGGTCAAAAATTTGATAAATCATTTATAATTGGATGCCAAAGTATTCTCTGAATTAAATTCTATTTTAATGTTCCAAGAAAAAATTTATTGCTCTTCTTCTTTTAAAGTTATCGCATGTTCTGCTAGCTTGATAATCAAGCTAGCAGAACACTAGGTCAAAAATTTGATAAATCATTTATAATTGAATGCTAAAGTATTATCTGAATTAAATGCTAATTTAATGTTTCAAGAAAAAATTTATTGCTCTTCTTCTTTAAAAGTTATCGCATGTTCTGCTAACTTGATAATCAAGCTAGCAGAACACTAGTTCAAAAATTTGATAAATCATTTATAATCGAATGCCAAAGTATTCTCTGAATTAAATGCTAATTTAATGTTCCAAGAAAAAATTTATTGCTCTTCTTCTTTTAAAGTTATCGCCTGTTCTGCTAACTTGATAATCAAGCTAGCAGAACACTAGGTCAAAAATTTGATAAATCATTTATAATTGAATGCCAAAGTATTCTCTGAAGTAAATGCAAATTTAATGTTCCAAAAAAATATATTGCTCTTCTTCTTTAAAAGTTATCGCAGGTTCTGCTAACTTGATAATCAAGCTAGCAGAACACTAGGTCAAAAATTTGATAAATCATTTATAATTGGATGCCAAAGTATTCTCTGAATTAAATGCTAATTTAATGTTCCAAGAAAAAATTTATTGCTCTTCTTCTTTAAAAGTTATCGCATGTTCTGCTAACTTGATAATCAAGCTAGCAAAACACTAGGTCAAAAATTTGATAAATCATTTATAATTGGATGCCAAAGTATTCTCTGAATTAAATGCTAATTTAATGTTCCAAGAAAAAATTTATTGCTCTTCTTCTTTTAAAGTTATCGCATGTTCTGCTAACTTGGTAATCAAGCTAGCAGAACACTAGGTCAAAAATTTGATAAATCATTTATAATTGAATGCTAAAGTATTATCTGAATTAAATGCTAATTTAATGTTTCAAGAAAAAATTTATTGCTCTTCTTCTTTAAAAGCTATCGCATGTTCTGCTAACTTGATAATCAAGCTAGCAGAACACTAGTTCAAAAATTTGATAAATCATTTATAATCAAATGCCAAAGTATTCTCTGAATTAAATGCTAATTTAATGTTCCAAGAAAAAATTTATTGCTCTTCTTCTTTTAAAATTATCGCATGTTCTGCTAACTTGATAATCAAGCTAGCAGAACACTAGGTCAAAAATTTGATAAATCATTTATAATTGAATGCCAAAGTATTCTCTGAAGTAAATGCAAATTTAATGTTCCAAAAAAAATTTATTGCTCTTCTTCTTTAAAAGTTATCGCATGTTCTGCTTACTTGATAATCAAGTTAGCAGAGCACTAGGTCAAAAATTTGATAAATCATTAATTTATAATTGAATACCAAAGTATTTTCTAAATTAAATGCTAATTTAATGTGCCAAGAAAAAATATATTGCTCTTCTTCTTTAAAAGTTATCGCAGGTTCTGCTAACTTGATAATCAAGCTAGCAGAACACTAGGTCAAAAATTTGATAAATCATTTATAATTGGATGCCAAAGTATTCTCTGAATTAAATGCTAATTTAATGTTCCAAGAAAAAATTTATTGCTCTTCTTCTTTAAAAGTTATCGCATGTTCTGCTAACTTGATAATCAAGCTAGCAGAACACTAGGTCAAAAATTTGATAAATCATTTATAATTGGATGCCAAAGTATTCTCTGAATTAAATGCTAATTTAATGTTCCAAGAAAAAATTTATTGCTCTTCTTCTTTTAAAGTTATCGCATGTTCTGCTAACTTGGTAATCAAGCTAGCAGTACACTAGGTCAAAAATTTGATAAATCATTTATAATTGAATGCTAAAGTATTATCTGAATTAAATGCTAATTTAATGTTCCAAGAAAAAATTTATTGCTCTTCTTCTTTTAAAGTTATCGCATGTTCTGCTAACTTGATAATCAAGCTAGCAGAACACTAGGTCAAAAATTTGATAAATCATTTATAGTTGAATGCCAAAGTATTCTCTGAATTAAATGCAAATTTAATGTTCCAAAAAAAATTTATTGCTCTTCTTCTTTTAAAGTTATCGCATGTTCTGCTAACTTGATAATCAAGCTAGCAGAGCACTAGGTCAAAAATTGGATAAATCAATAATTTATAATTGAATACCAAAGTATTTTCTAAATTAAATGCTAATTTAATGTTCCAAGAAAAAATTTATTGCTCTTCTTCTTTAAAAGTTATCGCATGTTCTGCTAACTTGATAATCAAGCTAGCAGAACACTAGGTCAAAAATTTGATAAATCATTTATAATTGGATGCCAAACTATTCTCTGAATTAAATGCTAATTTAATGTTCCAAGAAAAAATTTATTGCTCTTCTTCTTTTAAAGTTGTCGCATGTTCTGCTAACTTGATAATCAAGCTAGCAGAACACTATGTATTAAATAGTGTGATGTTAAAATGCCTTTTAGGTCCAAACTAATTAAAACTCTCTTTCTTGGTTCAGATACATTATATTTACATTCAAGTCCATCAATGACTAACTATAACAACGTGTTTACATATAACAGTAACGACCTAGTACAATAATTAAATACTGAGTACAATAATCTTTCTCCACCGAGTTAATGTTTATATACACATTTAAATAATAACAAAACATGACAATTCAATGTTACTTGCGGTTATTGATACAAGAACAGATACTACATGGATTAATGACTTTGAATGAGTTTTAAACATATTTTGTACAGGGTGATATTATAATACCACACCTCCCCGTTTTGTTAAAATTACATATTTTTAAAATAAGATTGATTGTCTATCATCGCCGTTTTTAAAAAAAAAAGAAAGTCCTAAGAAGAGAAGAAGAATATCTGAGTGTATATCCCTCTTTCCCTTTCACAGAGTGTTTATGATTACCTAATACTATTTTCAAAAATTAAATTTCCTAACTATCCTAACTAACTGTAACATGGTACATTTCAGATCAATCGATTTTTCCCTAAACATGTATATTCTTTTTCCTATTTTACACAAAAGTTCATATTTTCCCTATACTAAAACTGGTATTTTATAACCTATTACTAGTTCACGTACTTTCACGTCGTGTCTTTTCGTCCTTTTTTTTTTCGTTCACTAATTCACTTCATCAAAACAGTGTCCACAGTGAATGAAATTGATCCTAACTTTTAAATAGTCTTTTAGTGCCTATAAGCCGTAACTAATTTAATTGTGATAAAATCTCGACTTTAATACTTCCTAAGCTAAGCTAAATATTACCTAAACTTCTATTAAATAGTATATATATTATGGTATAAAAAAATAATTTAACGTTACTTTGCTATTTCATCTTATTATTTCAGTCTTATTTTGATTTATTTATATACACCTTACTAACTTTAGAATATTGTACCTATAATAGAAATGTAATCTCTCTAAAACTTTTAATATGTCTCTAAAAAACTTCTAATAACTCTCTTGTACCTATAATAAATATTTAATCTATCTAAGAACTTCACTTTTTGTGTCCCTTTGCTTACTATCTACTAACACTTATTGTAAGATATTGTCTATCCTTAATTCAAACACTTCCATTTTACGCGAAAATTTAACCTGAATTCATTATCTACATTTAAAAATAAGTTATTTATAATTAACATTACTTTAGAGAAAAACAATTTACAACTTTAATTCTTAGACATAATTCAATGATTAGCTACTTATTTGATATTATTCTTAATTCTGCTTTATTTTGACATTTCTGACAAATTTTATTTTCCTTGTTCCATTTTTCCCACATATTTTAATAAAATTATTTTTTTTCTCTCTCTCTTCTTCTTGTCTGGTACTATAACTATATTTCTTCATTTTTCTCCACATAATAACACTTCTACAGTGTACATAATTCATCTTCATATAACAATCATTTGTCATTTAATCATCAATATATCATTTCATAATATAACATCATAATAATCACTTCCTTTACTTATCCCTCAATGCCTACGTTCGACTAATCAAAGTGGCTTTACTCCAGAGAAAAGTTCCAATTCTTCTACATATTCCATATAACAATCATAATACTCAATACTAGCCACGAAACCTCTACAATCTACCTTAACAGAAGCGGGTATAACATCGTTGGCTAGATCAAATTCTTTTACAAATTTCACAACCTCAATCCCTTGCTTTGAGGCCGTTGTTTATTCACGAATAATCATGAATAAAATAGGTACTCTCAAAACACAGAGTGGGTCTCTAATAAGCTTTCAAGCTTCTATAAATCATTAGTACCTTCCTAATTTGACAAGAGCAGTGGGTTTCTTATTGTCTCAAGTTGCCTCATAATATTTAGCTTATAATATTGTTAGTTCTTCTTCTTATCTATATAGTTCTTCTCCAAATTCTTTATCTCGACTCATCAGGTCGGTTCGTTAAAAATGTATTTTTTGTTTACAGCAAAGTTTATCTTAAGCTCTTATATCAACGTATGTCATCACTAATCATTATTCATTAAAAAATATCATTTATATATCATTAGTCACACAAAAATTATTAATTCAGGTTCACATCATACAAAATTTAACACAAAATCGATAAAAATGTATCTAAAAGATCAATAACAAAAACAACTGCTAATAAAATTCAATAGTAGTATACATATTCGAAAAAAAAATCAATAAAAATTCAAAAATAGCATATGCAAAAGTTAGATAAAAATATTAAAAATCAGTTCATATCTCAAAATTCAATAGAAATTTTTGAAAAAAATTTCGAGATTCCATAAAATATTCAAAAATAACCGTACTAGAAAATAGAAATCGGATAGAGATTTTTCAAATAAATTCGATAAAATTCAAAATTCAATAATAGCATATATAATAAACTTTGATAAAAATATTCAATTCAAAAATCACTTCATATTTCAAAATTCATAGATATTCTTAAAAAAAAATCGATACTTCATAAATTATTCAAAAATCAGCAAAGATAAATATTCAATGTTCAATAATAATATAAAAACGAGGGAAGCATTTTTAATAAAGATAGACATTCTTACTTACATTTTATCACTTGTGTCTTTTTTCACTGGGTTCTCTGCATTCTTCCTGTCCTGGTCTGGTCCATTTTCCGCCGTCGGTGTTTCCAATCTGGTGCCGCCATCTTTGTTCCTTACAGAAGATTCTCCTCTAATCCTGGCAGGATCGCCATGTATTAAATAGTGTGATGTTAAAATGCCTTTTAGGTCCAAACTAATTAAAACTCTCTTTCTTGGTTCAGATACATTATATTTACATTCAAGTCCATCAATGACTAACTATAACAACGTGTTTACATATAACAGTAACGACCTAGTACAATAATTAAATACTGAGTACAATAATCTTTCTCCACCGAGTTAATGTTTATATACACATTTAAATAATAACAAAACATGATAATTCAATGTTACTTGCGGTTATTGATACAAGAACAGATACTACATGGATTAATGACTTTGAATGAGTTTTAAACATATTTTGTACAGGGTGATATTATAATACCACAACTAGGTCAAAAATTTGATAAATCATTTATAATTGAATGCTAAAGTATTATCTGAATTAAATGCTAATTTAATGTTTCAAGAAAAAATTTATTGCTCTTCTTCTTTAAAAGTTATCGCATGTTCTGCTAACTTGATAATCAAGCTAGCAGAACACTAGTTCAAAAATTTGATAAATCATTTATAATCGAATGCCAAAGTATTCTCTGAATTAAATGCTAATTTAATGTTCCAAGAAAAAATTTATTGCTCTTCTTCTTTTAAAATTATCGCATGTTCTGCTAACTTGATAATCAAGCTAGCAGAACACTAGGTCAAAAATTTGATAAATCATTTATAATTGAATGCCAAAGTATTCTCTGAAGTAAATGCAAATTTAATGTTCCAAAAAAAATTTATTGCTCTTCTTCTTTAAAAGTTATCGCATGTTCTGCTTACTTGATAATCAAGTTAGCAGAGCACTAGGTCAAAAATTTGATAAATCATTAATTTATAATTGAATACCAAAGTATTTTCTAAATTAAATGCTAATTTAATGTTCCAAGAAAAAATATATTGCTCTTCTTCTTTAAAAGTTATCGCAGGTTCTGCTAACTTGATAATCAAGCTAGCAGAACACTAGGTCAAAAATTTGATAAATCATTTATAATTGGATGCCAAAGTATTCTCTGAATTAAATGCTAATTTAATGTTCCAAGAAAAAATGTATTGCTCTTCTTCTTTAAAAGTTATCGCATGTTCTGCTAACTTGATAATCAAGCTAGCAGAACACTAGGTCAAAAATTTGATAAATCATTTATAATTGGATGCCAAAGTATTCTCTGAATTAAATGCTAATTTAATGTTCCAAGAAAAAATTTATTGCTCTTCTTCTTTTAAAGTTATCGCATGTTCTGCTAACTTGGTAATCAAGCTAGCAGAACACTAGGTCAAAAATTTGATAAATCATTTATAATTGAATGCTAAAGTATTATCTGAATTAAATGCTAATTTAATGTTTCAAGAAAAAATTTATTGCTCTTCTTCTTTAAAAGCTATCGCATGTTCTGCTAACTTGATAATCAAGCTAGCAGAACACTAGTTCAAAAATTTGATAAATCATTTATAATCAAATGCCAAAGTATTCTCTGAATTAAATGCTAATTTAATGTTCCAAGAAAAAATTTATTGCTCTTCTTCTTTTAAAATTATCGCATGTTCTGCTAACTTGATAATCAAGCTAGCAGAACACTAGGTCAAAAATTTGATAAATCATTTATAATTGAATGCCAAAGTATTCTCTGAAGTAAATGCAAATTTAATGTTCCAAAAAAAATTTATTGCTCTTCTTCTTTAAAAGTTATCGCATGTTCTGCTTACTTGATAATCAAGTTAGCAGAGCACTAGGTCAAAAATTTGATAAATCATTAATTTATAATTGAATACCAAAGTATTTTCTAAATTAAATGCTAATTTAATGTTCCAAGAAAAAATATATTGCTCTTCTTCTTTAAAAGTTATCGCAGGTTCTGCTAACTTGATAATCAAGCTAGCAGAACACTAGGTCAAAAATTTGATAAATCATTTATAATTGGATGCCAAAGTATTCTCTGAATTAAATGCTAATTTAATGTTCCAAGAAAAAATTTATTGCTCTTCTTCTTTAAAAGTTATCGCATGTTCTGCTAACTTGATAATCAAGCTAGCAGAACACTAGGTCAAAAATTTGATAAATCATTTATAATTGGATGCCAAAGTATTCTCTGAATTAAATGCTAATTTAATGTTCCAAGAAAAAATTTATTGCTCTTCTTCTTTAAAAGTTATCGCATGTTCTGCTAACTTGATAATCAAGCTAGCTGAATGCCAAAGTATTCTCTGAATTAAATGCTAATTTAATGTTCCAAGAAAAAATTTATTACTCTTCTTCTTTTAAAGTTATCGCATGTTCTGCTAACTTGATAATCAAGCTAGCAGAACACTAGGTCAAAAATTTGATAAATCATTTATAGTTGAATGCCAAAGTATTCTCTGAATTAAATGCAAATTTAATGTTCCAAAAAAATTTATTGCTCTTCTTCTTTAAAAGTTATCGCATGTTCTGCTAACTTGATAATCAAGCTAGCAGAGCACTAGGTCAAAAATTTGATAAATCAATAATTTATAATTGAATACCAAAGTATTTTCTAAATTAAATGCTAATTTAATGTTCCAAGAAAAAAATTATTGCTCTTCTTCTTTAAAAGTTATCGCAGGTTCTGCTAACTTGATAATCAAGCTAGCAGAACACTAGGTCAAAAATTTGATAAATCATTTATAATTGAATGCCAGGGTATTATCTGAATTAAATGCAAATTTAATGTTTAAAAAAAAATGTATTGCTCTTCTTTTTTAAAAGTTATCACATGGTCTGCTAACATGATAATCTAGCTAGTAGAACAGTAGTTCAAAAATTGATAAATCATTTATAATTGACTATTTTTTATGGGAAATAAGCCACAATTTTACTAAAAAATAAATTTATTAACGTTTCGAAGCCCAAATCGGGTTTCGTTGTCAAAATACAAAATACTATTAAAATAAAACAAACATGTTGTTGCTAAGTAAAAAAATTCTTCTAATAATTTATTTAATCTGACTCATTTATATTGGCAATTCAGACGTATATTATACATTTTAAAGTAGAAGACTTTAAAATGATATCGCCAATATTTATGAGTTGCGTTCCTGGGACGACTTTACTAAAAGATAGTTCATTCGATTGCATGAAATCAATCCCAACTCAAGAATATCCGTCGCAAAAAAATCATAGCATGTGATCTGTCTTTAAAAAGACAAGCAAATGTAACGATGACAGTAAAATTCTCGCGTTAGAGATTCCATAGTAAAGTCGTCCCAGGAACGCAACTCATAAATATTGGCGATATCATTTTAAAGTCTTCTACTTTAAAATGTATAATATACGTCTGAATTGCCAATATAAATGAGTCAGATTAAATAAATTATTAGAAGAATTTTTTTACTTAGCAACAACATGTTTGTTTTATTTTAATAGTATTTTGTATTTTGAGAACGAAACCCGATTTGGGCTTCGAAACGTTAATAAATTCATGTTTTAGTAAAATTGTGGCTTATTTCCCATAAAAAATACGTAATTATAAAAATGCCACAAGGAAATAGCTTCAGAACAACATTTATAATTGAGTTGCAGAGTATTCTCTGACTTAAATGCAAATTGAATGTGCAACGAAAAAATGTATGGCTATATTTTTTAAAAAGCTATCGCACCTTCTGCTAACTTGATTTTAAGCTAGAAGTACAGTAGTTTAAAAATGAAAATAGGGGTCGTGTGATAGCTCATATGAAAGGTTACTCAATTATCTTTTCAGTAATATAAACCTTACCTTAATTACTTATACAGGTTGACCAATAAAATATTTTTGAATTAAATAAATTTACACAAAAAGAAGAATGTATGTAATTTATTTATATCAGAACAAATTTTACTACTGTCAGAAAATAGAAAAAAAAAATGTTTATGTCACAAATAAACATCGCTTTCGCTTAAATTCAACGTTAAAGCTTGCACCCACCTTCCTTTTGGCAGTTTGAGCATCTAATTTAAGCGAAAAGCAGTGTTTGTTTGTCATATAAATATGTTTTTATATTTTTTGACAGCATTAAAATGTATTTTGAATTAAATAAATTACATTGATTCTTCTCAATGTGTAAATTAATTTAAATTAAAATTAGTTTTTTGGTCACCTTGTGCAAATAATTATGGTAAGTTTTATGTTACTGAGAAGATAAATTAAAATGAAATGTCACAAGACCCTTATTCTCATTTAAAAAAAATCATCGATTACATCATCACGCCCAGATGATTGACGTCACTAGTAAGATATTTATCCCAAAAAATCATAGTTTAAAAATAAAAATCGACTTGTTTCATGATTTCTCTCTTGAAAAAATGATTTATTCCATAATTTTGCCCCTCACTACATATTTTTTACAGTTATCTTGATTTCAAGCTAGTGGACCTATGGTTTAATTTGGTAGGTAGGTGCTCAATCAGATATGAAAAAAAAACGCTTAGAAAGGATTTCTTCTGATCAAACATTTATTTTAAGAAATATAAGCATACTTGGACAACATTCAAATGTGTTCTTCTTTTTAGAGTTTGTGGCTGTCATTAAACTCCGTCCATTTTTGGCCCGGCCTAGGACATATGTCAGTATAATGTCCTATTTCACAATAAAACACTGAAAACTTTTGTTTTCTATACTTCCACAAAATTTATTATTTACAATTATGTGACTACAGCTGTTTCGGCAGAGTGCCTTTCTCAAGTGATCACTTGAGAAAGGCACTTTGCGGAAACAGCTGTAGTCACATAGTTGTAAATAATAAATTTTGTGGAAGTATAGAAAACAAAAGTTTTCAGTGTTTTATTGTGAGATAAAATGAACTTCCATCAAGTAACGGTCGAATCCATCAATTAATGTCCTATTGTTGATGCAGTTGTTGTTTTGTGTTTATTTCCAGTCTCATGGTAGGGACGAACAAAGTGTATAATGCCAATAAGTTTATAAGACAAATTTTTATCATTAATATGTATGGAAAATGACTTTGGTAGAATCTAAGTCAGAATTTTCTACCTATAGAAACATGAAATTTCCTGTAACAAATAAAAGTTTCAGTTTTCTTCATTGGTTTCTATATGTACATGGGAACACTGGAACAGGGGAAGTTTTAATTGTGGAACAGGTTAAAAATTTGGAACGGTCAGACCACGAAAACGGCACATGTATTTTGTCCGACAGAACAGACTTAAACTCTCCGAACAGAGATTAAACTCATGCAAAAATCAGACAGCAATTTATCACCAAATGGGCATATTAATGAGTGGAACACGTAGAATATGTCAAATGACAGGTGATAAAATAGCAGTCTGATTTTTGCATGAGAGTTTAATCTCTGTTCAGAGAGTTTAAGTCTGTTCTGTCGGACAAAATACATGTGCCGTTTTCGTGGTCTGACCGTTACAAATTTTTAACCTGTTCCACAAATAAAACTTCCCCTGTTCCAGTGTTCTAGTTTTGACCTAGTGTTCTGCTAGCTTGATTCTCAAATTAGCAGAACATGCGATAACTTTTAAAGAAGAAGAGCAATACATTTTTTCTTGGAACATTAAATTAGCATTTAATTCAGAGAATACTTTAGCATTCAGTTATAAATGATTTATCAAATTTTTGACCTAGTGTTCTGCTAGCTTGATTCTGAAGTTAGCTGAACATGCGATAACTTTTAAAGAAGAAGAGCAATAAATTTTTTCTTGGAACATTAAATTAGCATTTAATTCAAAGAATACTTTGGCATTCAATTTTAAATGACTTATCAAATTTTTGACCTAGTGTTCTGCTAACTTGTGTCTCAAGTTAGCAGAACATGCGATAACTTTTAAAGAAGAATAGCAATAAATTTTTTCTTGGAACATTAAATTAGCATTTAATTTACATTTAGTTATGGTATAAGAATATCTGTGTTCTGCCGACTTTGTTCTGCTAACTTGATGGACGTCTACACTCGCTCGTCTGGGGTTCGACGGCCACTCTACATAAGAACCAAAGGTAAATCATCGGAAGCTGCTTTGTGGATCCACAGAGTAGCGCTGCAGAGTGGCCCGTTTGGTTTGGGCCTTAGCTGTTTTTTCCTTTTTAAGTTGATTGTGTTGGTTGAATTCGATATTTTACAAAATTGGCGGCTTTTTACTACTTTTATGTTTGTTTATATAGATAAGAATAATATATCTCTGTATTATCAATCAACTAACACCCAATAAACCTGCTTGAAAACGCGTAATTAAAATAATGACGTACCTATGTGTTTTCAGTTATACGGATTTTTACCTAAACTGGTTATCAAATCTGAAAAGTTGGCCGTTATTCAAAAATAATATATTGAATACTAAATTAGGAAGGTTGTAGTCTTGTACTCTTGTCAATATTGTGCCTTCCTTCCCGAATGTCCCAATTTGGAAATTACAGGATATGCAAATTAAGTGAAGTTTATTCTCAAATTACCTCGTAAATAGTGGTATTCAAAGAAAACATAGCAAATTGAAGTAATATACAGAGTGAGTTTTATGTATGGAACGCCCCAATTATCTTGGAAACGGCTTGCACGATTTTGATAGATTTTAGTGAGCAAGGGTCTTGTGATGCGGCCGATATTATGATGGAATTTACACTGTTGTCAGATCTTTCGTTTTTCTGTAAATCTAATGATTTTCATATTTCAAATGTAACACCCTCTATATTTTTGACGTTTTGAAGTCCTTAAGAAATACTCATTATTATTCATTTAATAATCCCGTGCTAAATTTATTTTTAAAGAATTTTTAAAACAAATTATAAAATAGTTATTTTCCTAACTAGTGCGGAAAGTGATACTTTCACGCACAAGACTGCCGTTGACCCGAACGACGCGATAGCGGAGTTCGGGCAAGCAGTCGAGTGCGGGGAAGATACTTTTCGCATGAGTTAGGAACAATATTTTTTCTAGTGCCGTACGTTTGGTAAAAAGCCACAAAAAATAGAGTTATATCAATTTTTACTTAGAAGTGAAAATACACAAATTAATTCTTTGACAAGGTTGTCAAAACCAAACTTTCAATATAATGGTTTACCACCACGACGATATTGGTTTCCATGACGACGATTCAAAACCATTGTAATTGTCTACTGATCTGACTTTTAAATATAGGGCTTTTCATCGATTGTTATTTGTTTCGAGCTTTTGTCATGTGTCACATAATATTAATATATCTACGTCATACGTCTTTGGTTTGTATCATTGGTATATACCAATAACGTATGACGTAGATATATTAATATTATGTGACACATGACAGAAGCTCGAAACAAATGACTGTGAATGAAAAGCCCTATTATGTCAAAATAATTTTATTTCATCGAATTATCAGTAGTAATTGCAAAAGAGCTGGAAAATTCTATATTAATGTTAGAGATCGAGTGCAATTTGTTGCGATTATTTCATGAATAAAATTGTTCAAAACCAAAATTTTATTGTAATTTATTTATGTAAGTACAAATTAGTACAATTAAACACACAGTTGTTATAAATATTTGACGGTTGAAAGTCATGACTTTTATAATTTTTAAAACATTAATTGTAGTTAATGTCACTGAATGTATTTTTCATATCAACGAAGGGCATCTGACGTAATATACTTGACGACGGGAAATTATCAAGAATTATCAGTTTAATTTTTTTTCCGTAGCTTTCTATTGGTCAGAATCTCCTATGAATGAAATAATCGCGCTAATTTCATTAAAACATGAACACAATAAGATAAATTTGAAATAAATTAGTAAATAATATCTAAATACTAACAAAATGTCGAAACCCAAAAGACTCTATTTTCAAACAAATAAATGTTTAAAAATAATAAAATCTTTGGATTTCTTAATTCGGAAACAGATTCTATCTTATACCTATTCCCATCCTTCTAAAATGGCAAGAAATAAAGATGAATGTAGAGACATGGGGAGTCTACATAGTTGCACTCCACAACATATCAATTCACCGAGGTAAAGATCAACAAATCTGCTTCCTAGTACTCAATACGTGAGTAAAAACGCAGGTAGATAAAAGGCATTATATTTAATTTGGATTTAGAGATCATTACCATCTTTCTATGGACCATTTCGAACTCTTTTGTTCTCCTCAGGAAAGCACTGTAATGATGCTCTAAATCGAAAATAGACACCTTTGTCATTCATGCCAATTACACAATATAATTAACATTAAGACGCGATAGCGACCTCTATTAACAAAATGTCGAAACCCAAAAGACTCCATTTTCAAACAAATAAATGTTTAAAAATAATAAAATCTTTGGATTTCTTAATTCGGAAACAGATTCTCTTTTATACCTATTCCCATCCTTCTAAAATTGCAAGGAATAAAGGGTAAGGGGAGTCTACATAGTTGCACTCCACAACATATCAATTCACCGAGGTAAAGATCAACAAATCTGCTTCCTAGTACTCAATACGTGAGTAAAAACGCAGGTATACTCAATGCGTGAGTAAAAACCTGCGTTTTTACTCACGTATTGAGTACTAGGAAGCAGATTTGTTGATCTTTACCTCGGTGAATTGATATGTTGTGGAGTGCAACTATGTAGACTCCCCATGTCTCTACATTCATCACCCTTTATTCCTTGCAATTTTAGAAGGATGGGAATAGGTATAAGGGAGAATGTGTTTCCGAATTAAGAAATCCAAAGATTTTATTATTGTTAAACATTTATTTGTTTACATTTTGTTAACATTTTGTTAATAGAGGTCGCTATCGCGCCTTAATGTTAATTATATTTTGTAATTGGTATGAATGACAAAGGTGCCTATTTTCGATTCAGAGCATCATTACAGTGCTTTCCTGATGAGAACAAAAGAGTTCGAAATGGTCCATAGAAAGATGGTAATGATCTCTAAATCGAAATTAAATATAATAATATCTAAATATTAGTTTATTGCATGTATTATAATGTCATATTACAAGGTATTTTACTTTCCCGCACGCCGTGCGGAAACGCTCGAAACTTTCGTTTCCGCTTTCGGAAACGAAATGCGGGCGTGAAAGTGGCTCTTTTAGCACGGCCGTAGAAAAATAAACTTTTTTGGCCCGGGCAGATATCATTTTAGGTTCTTTGGATCATTGGGAACAAAAAAATGTTTTTTGTAATTTTTCTCTAAAGTAATATGACCCTTATGCGCGCCAATGGAGAATATAAAATTCTTAATTGCATGTCAAAAAATACACTATAAGAACCTCTTAAAACCCACCAAATTTAATTTGCATATCTCAACCAGTGTTAGAGCAATAAATAAATCGTCAGTTTGTAAGAAAAATTCAACATCCCGTATCTCGAAAACGAAGCATTTGTGGACATAGGTTTATAAAGCAAATGATCATTGTTTTTTCATGCAGAATTACCCGTTAAAGTTTGTCGCACTTACTTAGAAACACCCTGTATTGATGAAGAACATAGCTAGTTGTTAAAGTATCTAACTTTTTTTATTATCCAAAATAAGCGAATAAATAAAAAACAGAATATTAAAAAAACCTGAGGCTATAGTTGGGTTTTAATTTCAGTATTTTATAAATGCTAGAATATTCCACAGGGTGTGAACTTTGAGAAAACATCGAACACAAATCATTTAATTTACACATATGTATTGTTCTAATATTTCATTATTAAATGTTTAATGTTAATTTATACGAGTATTTTGGGCAGACTCTATTTTTAACATGTTTAAACCAAAACGGATTAACTGAACAGTATATTTTTTGTTATTTTTGCGTTTTAAATTTTTCATTTAATTTGATATGATAGTTGATTAATGTATTTATGATATTTGTGATATTTATGATATTTGATATTTTATAGTATATTATGCAACGAGCATTTAATGATGGTCATTATGAAGCGAGTATGAGGGATATGGAGTACGAGCTTCATAATGATAATTAAATGCAAGTTGTATACACGATTTTTTCTATGATCATTTACAACAAAAAATCTATTCAAATTTCTTAATTTTGTAACGCAAACAAGTAGTTTGTCAGTTTGACAGTTTGTTTACATATTGAGAACTGTCAAAGCGTATATATTTGACGCGCCATTGGTCACTGCGCGTGCGCTACCTTTATCGCGAATGCCATATCGCGATTCTATTGGTTAAAAATCTGTATCTTAATGAAAATCTGTATCATAATGGAGTTCATTATGATACAGCTAGTGAAATCATAATTGAATATGAGAATAGAAAAAATATATTTTGATATACTGAATTTTACCATTTTTTATTTTTAGGATATTTGCGATTTTCTCTTTGTCTTATGTATATTCCATTGATGTTTTTTTGGGATTCAAAAGTTTAAAAACAGTGGCGGCCTTTTTTGAAAAGTTGTTCTCTTTCCTGTTTTTTTATTATCTGTGTCGATCTTTTTTGTGTCTCTCACCTCTATGACGAAATAATTACTTAACTAGTAAATTAAATGATTTGTACCCATTATTGTGAAATTATTCCCAGTAATATTAAAGTGTCATAAAAAGGGATTCTCAAAAAGCCATTTCTAACTTTATCGACCAATTAAAAATGTCATAATATGAGAAATTAATTTTGCATTGGCTAACCTCTAATCTGATCCATAAATTAATAACAAGATGCAATATTTATTGTTATGGTTTTTGTTAATTGATTTTGGTTTATAGACTCCAAATATTTACTTTAAATAGAAAATTGTGAAAATTCGATATATTATCATGTTAGGCGTGGAAACACCTCATTGGTAGATGTAGTATGCAAACAGTCCCGGATTAAGAGTCTTGAGGCCCTAGGCAACCCAAGCTAAGAGGCCAAGAGAGTAAGAAACTTTTGTCTTTTCCCTCCAAAACCCCGGCTAACCCCTCCATCTCCGAGCGGTATTCTTTGACATATTAGTGGACATTTTGTAGATTTAAACTTAAATTTTTGTTTCATTTTGTAAAACGTGTTGATTAAAGAAATAAAACAAAGAAATAGTAAGGAAACTGTTCATTTATGTAATTTTGCTTAAATTTTGTAATAAGAAATTATTTTACTTTTTTTTTTGTTATAGTTATCAATAAACGAACGATTCATTTTAAAGTATAATAATTTTTCTAATATTGAAAAAAAGAAAGTAGTAGAAAAAGTATAGTATTCTACTAACATGTAATGCCATTACTCACTGTGATGAATAACGACACTCGCCTTCGGCTTGTGTCGCAAACTTCATCATCGTGAATAATACCCATCAATACATGCTCGTTGAAGAATATACTATTAGTGATTATATAATTAGGTAATACTAAATAATTATAGATTAAATTTAGTTTGAGTTTTCAAAGCCTTATAATTATTATAAAGCAACTTTCTGAGTGTGACAGAAGCAAAACTACATAAAATATCTTCAGCTTCCAAATTTTCGAGCACATTATTCTCAATAGCCCTAATTGAGAGAAATGCTTGTCTATTTTGTGCCACTGTTGAACTATGACAGTTTTTAATAATTTTCATTTTTGACCGTTCGTTTGTTGCATTTGTATTCATTGGCGTAAGATAAATCTTACAAGCTACTGACAAATTTCGAAACTACGATTCGAATTTTTTCTCATAAATAACCCAAAAATACTATGAAGCAGGAAACATTGTTTTCTGAAACAAGTCCTGAAGATGATCTATAAAATATTTGAACTGCAGTAGTTCATTCTAAATTTTAGTCCAGAAAGCCACTGCGCATCCGCTAGGAAAAATATTCTAATTCGGATTTTTTGCACAATCTTACTCAAAAAGGACCCCTTTTAACAAATTTGCATGTTGCCAGGACCAAAAGTTGGTCAAACATTTTTTAAACGTTTTTTTTGCTTTTTTCCTAAAATTATTTTTTTTTGCATGGAACAAAATTTTTTTAGGTTTTTTGGATCATTCCAAACAGAAAAAGTCTTTAGTGACTTTTCACTAAAGTTGATAGTTTTTGACATATAAGCGATTAAAAATTGAAAAATTGCGAAATCGGCCATTTTTAACCCTCAAAAACTATGTGAAAAACTGAAAATTTGAATGTTGCCAAGGTAGGTAGATATTCTTTAAACATCGATTGATGAAATCCCGAAGAGTTTTTGGCAATACAATATCAAAAACCCCTTTGTTTTTTAATTGCCAATCAAGCGTGCGCGACACTATTTTCCACTCTTGCATGTGTATACAGTATGGTGCAAATGAAAGGAATAAATTCGTTATTTCGTAAACCGGTGACTTTAAGAAAAAATCCCAAAACAGGTCGGTTTTTATTTTTAAGTTATGATATTGTGGCATATATAGTATAATAGTGACGTCATCCATCTGGGCGTGATGACGAAATCGATGATTTTTTAAAATGAGTATACGGGTCGTGTGCTGGCTCATTTGAAAGGTTCTTCCATTTTCTATTCAGTAATATAAACATGTACATAATTTTTATACAAGGTGTCCAAAAAATTTTTATTAAATTAAATCATTTGGCAAATTGACAAACAAATTAAATTATTGGACACCCTGTATAAATAATTATGTAAATGTTTATATTACTGAATAGAGAATTGAAGAACCTTTCAAATGAGCTAGCACACGACCCCCATTCTTATTTAAAAAAATCATCGATTACGTCATCACGTCCAGATGGATGACGTCACTAGTATACCATATATGTCAAAATATCATAACTTAAAAATAAAAATCGACCTGTTTCGGGATTTTTCCTTAAAGTCGCCGGTTTACGAAATAACGAATTTATTCCTTTCATTTGCACCATACTATAGTGTGACCAACTCCTATTTAGTCAAATTCGGGACACGGCTGAAAAAAATACCTGAAATCCGGGACTCTTCAATGAAAATCGGGCCATTTTTTTTTCTTTGGTAATATCATCATTTTATTTATTAAACATTTTTATGTTGACAATGATATTTTTAATGGGGTTAAACCACAATAATTGGTTGTAATGATAATGATGATAATTAAAATACAGAAACGAAAAAAAAGTTCAACAGTTTGAGTTTTTGTAGAACTATAATAACAAATACCACGATATGCAGCGTTTTGGATGTGGTATTAATATTCTTCTTCTTCTTCATAGGCCTCCCCCAATTCAATCCAGTGTTGTCTATTTTGCGCCACGTGTTTCCAGTTGCGTCCTCCAAAGTTCTTTATGTCATCAGCCCATCTCATTTGTGGCCTTCCTCTGCTTCTTCTTCCTAACCACGGTCTCCATTGTTGTATTTCAGGATTCCATCTTTTATCCTTCAGTCGGGCATTGTCCTGCGAAGCTCTATTTTAATTTGGCAGCATGTTCTCCTGCGTCTTTCACTTTGGTTTTGTTTCTAATCCATTTATTTGTTTTTTTATCTATAAGCCTCACCCCGAGCATTGACCTTAATATTACACTTTCGAAATTGTCGACTTTTTTTCGTCCTACCAATTCAGTTTGATATGAATTTTTAGAAGAATATTCAAAATTTCAAAATAGAATTTTACCAAAACATTGAAAATTCGGATGGCCCGGAAGCCTGGTCCGGGACGCCGGGACACGACTTCGTAATTCGGGCCATGTCCCGGATTTTTCGGGCTAGTTGGTCACACTATGCATATAGGTACATGCAACAGTGGAAAATAGTGTCGCGCACGCTTGATTAGCAATTAAAAAACAAAGGAGTTTTGAATATTGTATTGCAAAAAACTCTTCGGGATTTCATCAATCGATGTTTAAAGAATATCTGCCTACCTTGGCAACATTCAAATTTTCAGTTTTTCACATAGTTTTTGAGGGTTAAAAATGGCCGATTTCGCAATTTTTCAATTTTTAATCGCTTATATGTCAAAAACTATTAACTTTAGAGAAAAGTCACTAAAGACCTTTTCTATTTGGAATGATCCAAAAAACTTAAAAAAATTTTGTTCCATGCAAAAAAAATAATTTTAGGAAACAAACAAAAAAAACGTTTAAAAATAATTTGACCAACTTTTGGTCCTGGCAACATGCAAATTTGTTAAAAGGGGTCCTTTTTGAGTAAGATTGTGCAAAAAATCCGAATTAGAATATTTTTCCTAGCGGATGCGCAGTGGCTTTCTGGACTATTTCAGGTTCAATATAATCTATAGCAGCGGTTCTCAATCTTTTTGAGTCATGTACCACCAAACATTTTTTATTATTTTTGGTACCACCTAACTGAAATACCTATCTAGGTAGGTGATCTAATTAACTATATTAACACTAATATATTCTTTTCACACCTTTTCTTGCAGTGATATATTTATACATAACTTGAAAGATTCAGCAACTAAACGCCATTACTGTCTGTGTGCGCATGCGCGCAGTATTATGAAATTTTACTCTCAATCGCGCCTAAAGAAGTATAACTTCAAAAATGTTGAAACATCACGATATTTTAGCTGACATAAAACTTAAAATATCTACAGACAAATTCAACCAATAAAACCCGCTAGTTAATAAAATTAAGTGAACTTAATGCATATAATGCCTTTTTATGTCTTTTATATACTTAGTTTGGTTGATGTTTCATTGGAAGTTTCAAAAATTGTATAAAATATACAATACCGGCAAATACAAATAAAAATGTGAAAATTTAGGGTTGTATCTTTCGGTTCTACAACATATAAAATTAAGAAAAAACAGTTTGTCCAAAGAAATAAAAAATGTCGGGGGGGCAATCATAATATGATCAAATACATAGTTTGCGATTCTATAAAAGACATACAGATTTTTTTATATTGTCTCGTATAAATAATACAAAAGTTGTATTATAAAAATAATTATTTTTCAAAATAAAATGTCAATTTTAAAAACAAAAAAAAATTCAACGCCAGGATTTGAACCCGGATTGCCTGAGTGAAAGCTAGGAGCGAAGTCAGCAAGGCTATTAATAGTTGTAATTCAGGTAGATAAATATTTGACATAAGTTGTAGCGTTTTTCCATAAAGTTTCATATTTTACCTTTTCTTGTCTAAATTCCCCGGTTTTGGGCCAGCTAACACATCATTTGTTAATAAGCTTTGGAACACCTAACTAAATAAAAAGAAATCAGCCATGTTAAAATGCTCCGGTCAAATTTGACACTACCTCCCTGGCTAAAACCGTCAAACTGACAAACTACTGAATTTATTTGTGTTACAAAATTAATAAATTTGAATATATTTTTTGTTGTGAATGATCATAGAAAAAATAGTGTATACAACTTGCATTTAATTATCATTATGAAGCTCGTACTCTATACGAAACTCGCCGCATACCGCTCGTTTCGTAACCCTCATACTCGCTTCATAATGACCATCATTAAATGCTCGTTGCATAATATACTATTAAGGTTTCAAGTGAAAATAAGTGACTTAGTGTAGTTATTAGTAACAAACCTACTAGGAGTTGATAGTCATTGGACTAAAACTCCTCTCACATTTGTTCGTTCAACAAAAATGTCTAGTGTTACTTTTTTTGTGATGTAACAGATTGTTTTTAAAAAGAAATAAAAAAAACCTAACTAGAAATTGAATCCGAACAAATAGGTCTAAAAATGAATTTTGCCAAAACAAAAACAATGACAAACACGCAAGATAATAGATAATAGAAACGTAATACTAAACAACACCACAATAGAAGCGGTTAATGATTATGTATATGTTACAGTTCAATTTGATTATCCAGTTGGAGTTGACTCCAACTAGTTGGAGTCAACTCTAACGGCTGGTTTCAGTAAAAGTTGATTATAAATATAAAATGAAGATTTATATTCAACATTTACTAGTAAAAGTAGACTCCAACTAGGAAAAGTATACTCTTCCCAGTGCCATTTAGTAAAAGTTGATTCTGATTCACACAAACAGCCGATTCTAGAAATTAAATGTTACTGAATATGTTCAAATTAGTCTAGGCTGTATCGTCGCCCCCGTTAGGTAAATTACTCCGATTCGAATTTTTTGCACAAACTTACTCAAAAAGAGGTCCTTATAACAAATCTTCTGGGTGCCAGGCAGTACCTTGACCGATAAATTGTTTTTTAAACAATTTTTTTAGACAAATTCACAAAAATAATTTTTTCACTTCGAACAATTTTTTTTAGATCATTTGGGTTATTCTGAGCAAAAAAAGGTATTTTGTGATTTTTCTCTAAAATTGATTGTTGTCGAGTTATACGCGATTTAAAATTTGAAAAAATGCGAAAATAGCCATTTTCAAGGCTTAATAAGTCGGTTAAAATCCATTATTATGAAAGTCAGAAAGTGACCAAATCAAAGTTTATAGCCCCCTCTACAAGATCCAGCAGAAATTTTGTCACTATTTTATTACTAAGCTTTATCTTTAATTATTAACAATGAGCGCTAAGTGCACATTAGGCGGCCGTCAATGGTGAGTGCTAAAGAGATGCACCATTCCAGCTATCCAATGGTGAATCTCACTCGCACTCACATTGACGGCGCCTCAATACACGGTTAGCGCTCATTGTTGGTAATTAAAAATAATATCTTATTAATGAAATAATGACAAAAATTTCTTCAGGATCTTATAGAGGTAGCTTTAATCTTTGATTTTTTTAGTTTCTGACTTTCAAAATATATAACATCGTATGGCATTTTTGCCTTTCGGACAGTTCCGGTGCCAGTTACATCTTTAACCCTGTTTCAAGTAACTAGTGTCGATGTACACTAGCCCAGGGGGACCGACTGCTTAACGTGCTCTCCGAGGCACGGTGAGACGGCTCGTGTCATTATTGAAAATGAAAATGGTTTGTCTTTAGCAGGGCTCGAACCCACGTGCGCTGGCGTATGAGGCCAGCGATTATGCCGTTACTCCACGGCCGCTCGCTCGACTTTCACAATAATTATCTTTAACCGAGTTATTAAACCTTGAAAATGGTTATTTTGGCGTTTTTCAAATTTTAAGTCACTAATAACTCGACAACAGTCAATTTTAGAGAAAAAAAGGCCCAACGGATTTAAAAAAATTTGTACAAAGTGAAAAAACTATGTATTTTTGCGAATTTGTTTAAAATCATTGTTTATCGCCAAACTTCACTAAAATCATTCATTATTGTACTCATTTGCCCTCATTTTCGGCAGTAAAGTAACACTTTGTTGTATTGAAAGAAGAATGTTACTTTACCTGCCGCGATAATTAATCAAATTAACCGAGATTGAATGTAAGTGGTCAATGGCAGCAATCGATTATTTATTTGAGTGAAATTAAAATTTATTTACTTTAATTATTAAAAATATTGTACAAAATTTATCGTATTATTAATAAAATTTATGTCAAAAAGTAAAATTCTGTAGTGTTTCGCAATTACATTCATACAAAATAAATCAAAACTTTACAGATTTAGTAATTAGGTAGGTATACAATATTGATAACTATCGATTAAACATCAAAACCGGCCATCATGCAAAAGTCATCTGTCATTACTGTCATTACTGTCATACGAATTTTTTATTTCGTCTAAAATTAAAAAAATTTCCTCAAAGTTGTAAGTGTTAATGTTTTTTATGATTAACGATACAATTTTGTACGCACCACCTCAATACTCTTTATCGAACGCGTCTGTTCCTCTGCTCGTAATATCAGACTCGTTCGATAAAGAGTCTTTACTGACTGACTTTACTGAAATTGGTTAAACAATTTTTCGACCGCGGTACCGCGTGACACCCTGTGTATTTGTTATAAGGATTGTTATACGGATGTATTTCTTTGAGTAAGTTTGTATAAAAAATCGAATCAGAATAATTTACCTAACGGGGGTGACGTTACAGACTATACTAATAAATAGTTGAAACGGCCAAAACAAAGAAACGCACACTCATCAAAAATGTAATTGAGATTCTCGTATAATCAACATTTACTGAATCGATCCAGGAAGAGTCAACTCCAACTAGTAAAAGTTGATTTAAATTTTTAAAATCAACTTTTACTGCTCGTTTCAGTTGACTCCAACTAGTTGGAGTCAACTCTAACTGAGAATCAACTTGAACTGTAACATATATATTTGGGACAGATAATAAAAATAAATAAGGAAAACCAAACAGCGGAGGTAAAAAGAAGGGTCAGAATAGCGTGGGCAGGATTTGGGAAATTAAAATGGGTCGTAAAGAATAAACAAATACAACAATACTTAAAAACAAGAGTGTTTGACCAGTGAATACTCCCAATTCTCACATACGCATGCCAAACATGGACTTTGACCAAAGCAAACATGGATAAAATAATGAGGACACAAAGAGCCATGGAGAGAGCAAATTAACAGACAAAAAGCAAAACAACTGGGTAAGAAATAACACAAAAGTCAAAGACGCAGGACAACATATAGCCAGGCTAAAATGGAGCTTCGCCGGTCATAACGCTAGACAAACGGACAATAGGTGGAATACCACCATACAACAATGGAGACCATGGATAGGAAAGAGAGCAAGAGGACGACCCCAGATGAGATGGGGAGATGACATTAAAAATATAGGTGGAACGGACTGGAAACAGAAAGCACTAAACAGAAACAAACGGAGGAAACTGGGGGAAGCCTATGTTCAAAATTGGACGAATTAAAGGGCAAAAGAAGAAGATAATCCATAAATACCGAGATTACGTGAATTATGATAGATTTTAATTAATTATTGTTTTTGATTTATGGACCATATATTTTAATTATAATTAAAATTAATTATAAAATCTTAATTATTAAAATTAATTATAAAAATGTGTAAAAGACCATTTTAGATGTGGAAAGATATAATTTTATGAGTTGTGTGGGAATGACTTAGAGTATATAACACCGTCTAAATTAAGTGTTAATATAGAAAAAATATATTTATAGTTAATTTACGATAGAACGAGTTCATTTTTCAATATGAAGAAGTTCATGTTTGGTTTTGCTGTTTTTGTGGTTGTTTTGGTAAGCATCTCTTTAGTCAATTAGTAAATTATGTTCCTATTTTTGTTAAGGGTTAAGGGAAGTTACGCACAAAATAAAGTTGGTCCCTATTTTTTTGGTAAAAGAAATCGTGAAAATCATCCCCAATTGGCAGCCCAAATGAAATTAATCGTTACCACTTCACAAGTTGCTTTACACGTGTAGGTATGTATTATTTATATTATGATCTGTAAGTTGCATCGGTTCAAAGTGCTTATTTTTGAAGGGGTTGTAGTTGAAAGGGCCTGAAATAGTCAATAATCACGAGTGTATGCAAATTTTGAACAGCCATATCATAACCAATTTTTGCCTTACAGAAAAAAAAATCCAAAATATTCAGAAAAAAAAAACCTACCCTTTTTTACTGTTTGTAATTTTTTAAAATCACTAATAAATTTTAAGTCATTTTAAAAACAAAAGCATTTTTTTTCAAAATTAAAAATTAAAAAAAGTACTTTAAAACCAAATTTTATAAAAAATAAGCCCTTTGAACAAATGAAGCTTACAAAGCATATACAAAATACATAAGCAACGTAACTTGTGAAGCGGTAACGATTAATTTGATTTAAGATACTAATTCTGTACGTTAGAATTGAAATGGCGGTAGTCCATTTTTACAGTAAATGGAGATATGCAGCCAATAATACACTTAAAAGTGTTATCTTTCGAATGGTGGTTAATAGGTGGTTGTACAGGCAATATTACTAAAATTGCAAGTCGGATGTCCACTGTGAAATTTGTTGCAAAAAGCCCTATGTGGTACACCGGTCTTTTTTGCATGGTACACTGATTGTTAAAAAGACGGTAGTCCAATCTCTATGGACACCCCATGTCAGCTGTGTAAAAATTGAGGTTATAAGCTAATGTTTTTGCATGGTTTATAGATAAAAGTAACTTTTTCTTTATCGAGATTAATGTGATAATAAATAACAACCAAAAATGTCTGAATCAAGAACAAAGAAGATGGTTCTACTGAGTTCAATCTTCATTTCAAGCCCCCTAACATTGATACATGTGACACCTGTGGCAGTTTTGAAAATAAGCGAAAAGAGGCAGATCCTAATGTTGAAGATATTTTAAAGAAAAAAGCAGATCACTTGAATGACGCAGATAACAGATACAAGTTAAAAAGGCAGGATAAAATAAGATGCAAGCAGAATTTAAAAGAAGTCGTAGCAATGATGGATTTGCAAAAATGCCTCCATACACCTATGTTAACTAAGTTAACTAATAGAAAATCGTTTTATTTAAATCAGTTATATACATTTAATTTTACTGTCTATAATGACAGTACTTCCGAAGGTTCATGCTTCATGTGGGACGAGTCTATTGCAAAAAGGGGTGGCAACGAGATAGCTTCCGCTGTAATAATGTGGTTAAAAAATTTACCTTCTACAACAGAAGAGGTAACATTTTGGTCAGACAACTGCTCTGGCCAAAACAGAAATTTTTTTTAAGGCCCATAACACCTTAGTAGTTAGAATTCATCATAAATATTTACTCAAGGGGCATACACACAACAAAGCAGACACAATACATGCACTAATTGAGAGAAAGAAGAAAAGACTGACTACTATGAATATTTCTGTAGGTACCTCATTAATGGACCCAGTTTATAAGGACCTGCAGTTCGTTACAACCACTTATTATTGTTTATGAGATGAAAAAAGTGACTTTTCTAACTTTGAAAAAATGGGCAAAGAATCGAAAAGCCCGTTTGTGAATCGGAAACGGAACACAGACAATGAACCCTTTCTATCCTCTAAAATTGTGCACTTGAAAGTCGAAACAGACCACCCTGGCATTATGTTTTATAAAACAACATTTTCCCAGGAAAATTTTAAATCTGTCAATTTTAAAAGGAAAATGAGAAGTTCTCTCGATGGTCTCCTACCAAAGACATTGGACTAAATAAATAATAAAAATTCAATTCCAATTGATAGTTCAAAATATAACCACCTAATGGAATAATTGCTAGAATGGGTACCTTCTATTTACCATTCCTACTATAAATCTTTAAAAACAACATAAAATAAAGTTGTCGTTAACGAAAATAATTCTTCATGTTCCGAAGATGATTAAATGCTTTTTAATTTAAAATTTATATTATTTTTGTAATGTTAAGTTCTGATTATAACGTTCTTTTCCTAATAAAATCATACCAAAAGGGCGGCTGTCCTGTTTTTTTATTGATATAGTACCACAGAAAAAAAAGGCTGTAGTCCTAAATTATTTATTATTTTAATATAAAACAACTTAACGCCGATTATGTTATTGTAAAATAAAATACAAAGCATGCTTTACCACTTTCCTTTAAATCATAAAGCTGCAACATCATTTGATAATTTTAAAGGCATTTAAAATTATGGTGTACAAATTAAGAGCACTAATTTTGATCTACTGCAAAACAAACTGAAAGTGACTTCCGCCCTTTCAATTCTAACGTACAGAATTAGGGGGTGATTTTCTCGACTTTTTTAACAAAAAAAAAGGACCAACTTTATTTTGAGCATAACTTGCTTACTTTTGATGCTAGAAACTTTTTTAGAAAACAAAAATAAATATTTTTTAAACACTTTAAAAAAGTTGTAATGAGTTCCCCAAAAAGTGCATATAATCTTTTGTTTATTTCACGTTGAAATATTCGCTTTGAATATTTCAAACTAAAACTACAACTTTGCTTCTGCTGGGTCTAGTAGAGAGTTCATAAATACACCATTTTTTTCACTTTTTTAGAAGCTAAATTTTTGCTGAGAATGTTTTTTCGATAAAATACTTACTTTTTGAGTTATTTGCAAAAAACCTCCTCAAAACGAGTTTTTTTTGTGGAAAAATGAACATATTTACTGGCAAATAACTTGAAAAGTATTAACTTGTGAAAAAATGCTAGACTATAGAACAAAAGTTGCTTAGAATTAGTTAAACTACATTTACAATCAAGATACAGTAGAAATAAACAAACCAAGACACGTTAAATGCTACTAGGAGCACTTCCGAATCATAATTTACAATGTATAAACTTTGGAAATCATGATCTGGGATTTACCATGTATATGCATTGTAAATTATGATTTGGGAGTGCTCCAAGTAGCATTTAACGTGTCTTGGTTTGTTCATTTCTACTGCATCTTGTTTGTAAATTTAGTATAGAATTACTCAGTTTATCTATTTCCGGACCTATTTCTAACGTAGATTTTTTCACTCCTGAGAAGGGGTAAAACTCACCCCCAGGGCAAAAGCACACATCCGCACAATATCAGTTTTCTTCTTTGACATGTTTCCTATGTGTATGCCAAATTTCATGTCAATGTAATATAAGCGGTTCTTTCAAATTTGGAACAAAAACCGTGATTAAATGTACTATTAGGGCTTACAATACCGAGCCAAAATCTCAATACCGGTATTTGGTATTTAAAATTTCAAATACCGGGATCCCGGTATTAAAACCGGTATTATGAATAAAAAATATACACGTTATATTTATACTATCCTCAGTTGTTATATCGACTTGTTACTAAATAATATACGAAACCTATTAAATTTTGTTTTGAAATGAGTAGATGTTGTTTATATCATTACATAGAGAGTAGGAATAGATTTTTACATAGATAGATACAAAAAATTACATAGATACAAAACATACACATTACATAGATACAAAAAATGTGCAAATAGAAAAACTATATATTTGATTCTAGGATTTTTGCATATAATAGGATAGTAATATTACTTATGAAATTTGCTATTTGTAAATTAATTTAACTTTAAAATATTTATATTAATACAAAGATTAACTTACTGTGACAAATATTTTATATGGATTGCTCTGTATTTAGACCGCTATACAGGGTGTAACGAAAATACAGGTCATAAATTAAATCACATATTTTGAGACTAAAAATAGTTCGAATGAACCTAATGTACCTTAGTACAAATATGCACACAAAAAAAGTTACAGCCCTTTGAAGTTACAAAATAAAAATCGATTTTTTCGAATATATCGAAAACTATTAGAGATTTTTTATTGAAAATGAATATGTGGCATTCTTATGGCAGGAACATCTTAAAAAAGAATTACAGTGAAATTTGTGCACCCCATAAAAATTTTATGGGGGTTTTGTTCCCTTAAACCCCCCCAAACTTTTGTGTACGTTCCAATGAAATTATTATTGTGGTACCGTTAGTTAAATTCAATATTTCTAAAACTTTTTTGCCTCTTGGTATTTTTTCGATAAGGCAGTTTTTATCGAGTTGCAGCTTCTTTTTTAATATGTTTACATAAAAATTTTATGGGGGTTTTGTTCCTTTAAACCCCCCAAATGTTTGTGTATGTTCCAATTAAACTTTTACTGCAGTACCATTAGTTAAACACAGTGTTTTTAAAACTTTTTTGCCTCTTTGTATTGTATATATATATATATATATATATATATATATATATATATATATATATATATATATATATATATATATATATATATATATATATATATATAGTGGCTAAACACCCCTTTAGGGGTTACGCCGCTTACGCTCTCTAGATCTATGTTTTGAGGTAGATCAGTCCTCATGTTCGTTATTTAATTTTCTCTGTTATTTTTCTCCACTCATTCCTGTCTCTGGTTTTCCCTTTCCAATGTCGTATGCCCGCATTGTTGAGATCACTTACTACTTCTTGTAACCATGTAGATCTTGGTCTTCCACGTCTTCTTTTGCCAGCTAGTGTCCATTCCAATATTGAGTATATCGTCGTAGTTGATCCGGATCTCCATATGTGTCCTAGCCATTTTGCTCTTTGCTGTTTTATTTTACATACTATATCCTCCTCAATTTCTTCCAGTAACTCAAGGTTCGTTCTTTGTCTAAATTCATTGTCATTTATTTTTATTGGTCCTAATATTGCTCTTAGTATTTTTCTTTCTTGTATTCTAAGGTTTTCCTCTTGTTTTTTTGTCATGCTAAGAGTTTCGGCTGCATTGTATTGTATATGTTGATCTAATTTATACATCACAATACACAAAAAAATAAAAAATAGATCTAAAAATGTAAATTTTGAAAAATGACAATTCTGATTAATAAATCTTAAGAATTTTTATATAACTCATTTTATGTATTTATATAGACGAGATTTAATAATTTGGTTGTAGAAGCTGATATAAACCTTCACCTTAAATTAACGACATTCACGCTTTTAGAAATACTTGACTTGTATGATGTGTAGTAAACGTGTTTAATAAATATTTTTTACAATGATATTGATTGTTTATCTTCAAAAATAATTTCTTGTAATAGCAAAAAATATCTTAGAAGAAAGTATATTGTGCATCAATTCACTTTTTATAAATTAAGCTAATACCGAAATACCGGTATTTTTATTATAAATACCGGTATCGAATACCAGACAAAAATCGTCCGGGATCCCGGTATTCGGGATCCCGGGATTCCGGTATTGTAAGCCCTATGTACTATCAGGTCAACTAGCCAAGTAGTCCAAGTAATGAAGCTTAAAATAGGACAAAACCTCGCAATTTTTACAGAATGGATCGATTTGCTTGAAAATTTGAGAATCAGTAGTGGATAGTTCAAGGATCAAAATCTATATCATACCAAAAGGCGCTTTTACCATGGGGGTGGTTGCCACCCCATCTCGTGGGTGAAAATTTTTATTATATTTTGACCGCAATAGTTGGTAAAAACATTCATTTTAAGCAAAAAACGTTCTATACATTTTTTTATAAAATTAATAGTTTCGATTTATTGGCTATCGAAAGTATTAGTTTTATATCGAGAAAATCATTGTTTTTAATCAGTTTTCTGCTAATAACTCAAAAAGTTTTCGTTTTATCAAAACAACTTTACCTAACAAAAATTGACCTTTTGAAAAAATAAACAAAACCGTTTTTTTTTTATTTTCTTCCAATAGTAATCGAGCTATACTTTATTATATGTTGGCTCTTCTTCGTCAAATGCTAAATACTGTAGTTTCAAAGTCAAAAGACGGGAAAACTATGCATTTTTCGAGGATAACTTGTTGAATGAAACTAATGACTTATAATGAAAATAATGTCAGTCCCTATTTTTTTAAACAAAAAATTTATCGTAAACAACCCCCTAATCACCACTTTAATTAAAATTTGTCATTGACCTGATTTGGTTTTCTTGATTTATGTATTTTTAATAGGTTCTAGAAGTTTGATCAACTTAGAATGATTAGTTTTTAAAAAATGGAGTTAAAAGCGAATAACGAGTTTTTTTAGTTTGGTAAAAAATGCCCTTTTCTTCAGAATAGAAAGATTAGCATCAGAGATAAGAAAAAATATTTAAATATGAAAATGTAGCATATTTAATTCCCAAGAACATGGTTTGCAAAAGTTTTTCTTACGGCAACAATGACAATTAAAACTTGTAATATCATGCAAAAACCACCTTTATCAACCCTTTCAATGCCATCTCTTTTTGTGACTGATAATTTTAAAAGGATTTAATATTAATAGCCTTATAGACCTTGAAAAACCTACAAAATTCTATTTTAATGAACTTTCTAAAATGAAAAATGAAAAAGATACGGTTAAAAAATCAATATATTTTTTTGAAAAAAAAAGGAGAAATCCAACTTAAAGCATAATAATGTAAGTTAGCGGTGTTTTTAGTGTCATTGGTCTCATTTATTCTTCTTTATTTATGTATTATTGATAGATTCTAGAAGTTTTACTGGCTTAGAATGATCAGTTTTTAAAAAACTGAAGTTTAAAGCGAATAACGAATGTTTGCAATTTGATAAAAAATTCAATTTTCTTCAGAATATAAAGATTAGCATCAGAGATATGAAAAAATGTTTAAATATAAAATTGTAGGTAATTTAATTACCAAGAACTTGGTTTGATAAAATTTTTCTACGGCAAAAATTGAGTGAATCGTAAATGAGTATAGGCACCATCGAAAAACATTGATTTTTTAGATACTATACCGGGTGTCCACTTATATTTTCCCCCATTTTAACTGCCTATAACTTCTAAACGGCTCAAGATAGAAATATGCGGTTTTCACTGAAATGTTTTATTTTAGTAAAAGTTTTGTCTGAATGAATGAAATTTTTTATATCGTTTTCAAATACGAAATAAAAAATGGCGGTTTTTTGAAAAAAACTTTGTTGACTTTTTTTTAATGGAACACCCAGTATATTCTTTTGTAAATTGAAAGAAAGGTCATTCACCTATCTAGCGACATAAAGTTTTTCAAAATCGGTTGTCAAATCACTGAGTAATTAATTTTTTAAATGAGAGGTGCAACGTGGATATCACATACCTAAATAACATAACTAAGCAAGTTATGTTATTTCCACGTTGCATCTCTCATTTTAAAAATTAATTGCTCAGTCATTTGACAACCGATTTTAAAAAATTTTATATCGCTGGATAGATAAATGACCGGTTTTTCAAGTTTTTAGGTAAATGATCATTTTTTATATCGGTTTTAAATAAAAAATGGCAGATTTAAAAAAAAAAGTTGTTGACTTTTTTTATTAAAACACCCAGTATATTTCTTTGTGTCTTGAAAAGACGGTCATTTACCTATCCAGCGATATAAAAATTTTTAAAATCCGTGGCCAAATGACTGAGCAATTAATTTTTAAAACGAGAGATGCAATGTGGAAATCACATAACATAATATCATTTTGCTCAGTTATGTTATTTAGGTATGTGATATCCACGTTGCACCCCTCATTTTAAAAATGAATTACTCAGTGATTTGACAACCGATTTAGAAAAACTTTATATCGCTGGATAGGTGAATGACCTTTCTTTCAATTTACAAAAAAATATACTGGGTGTTCCATTAAAAAAAAGTCAACAAAGTTTTTTTCAAAAATCCGCCATTTTTTATTTCGTATTTGAAAGCGATACAAAAAATTCAATCCATTCAGACAAAACTTTTACTAAAATAAAACATTTCAGCGAAAACCGCATATTTCTATCTTGAACCGTTTAGAAGTTATAGGCAGTTAAAATGGGGGAAAATATAAGTGGACACCCGGTATAATATGTAAAACTAACAATTTCGATAGCGAATAAATCGAAAACTATTAATTTTATCAAAAAAATGTATAGAACATTTTTTGCTTAGAATGAATGTTTTTATTAACTTTTGCGGTCAAAATATAATAAAAAATTTCCACCCCCGAGATGGGGTGGCACCCCCATGGTAAAAGCGCCTGTCGGCATCATATAGATTTTGATCCATGGACTATCCACTACTTATTCTCAAATTTTCAAGCAAATTGATCCATTCTGTAAAAATTGCGAGGTGAAAAGCTTTGGTTCTTGGACTAACGTATAAGAACTTGGTTTATCTCTTACTTTCTCACAACGTAATATGTTTTCCATTAGTGCACTTATCATGCACTGTATTTAATAGAGAGCTTTGATAAAATTTTAAATTCGAAAAAAATGTTATAAATCACAACAGAACATAATTTAAAACATGTATCAAAGATAAAAAAGTTGTTTTTGTCTTTCGTTTGGCCCCTAAAGACGATTAAAAATTCAAATTATACCAGCCAGCCCAAAACGCGCCGTGACGTCATATGGTTATCTGTTTACATTCTGCACCAACAAACAAATTAAATTAGACATTATAAACGTCAGTAGAAAATACAGTTATGTGACGTCACCAGTGTCTTTGATCGTTTGAACTATTTTAAATACGTAGAAAACTAGTACTTTTACAAAATGGCACTAAACAACACTTATAGTGTTTTCTTTTATTTTCCATAGTAAACCTTCTTTCCTTTCCTTTAAAAACTATATCAAACTCCAATCTCAACAAACTGGTATATATTATTACAATGACATACGATAAATGTCATTAGAATATAAATATCTTTCCCTTATTCCGCGACAATGAGCTGGCCAAATACCCAAGTAGGTGAAGGCCAATAAACTAAACAAGAAGAAGAATATACCTAAATATAACCATAAACATAACCATATAGTAGAACTATGTGACGTCACGGGTCGTTTGAACTATTTTAAATCACAGAAGATTTTAAATTTGTACTTCTAAGTTCTTATGAGTTTTTGAAGCGTGAAATTTTGTAAATCTCATTTTTAAACATAACTGAAAATAGTCTAGGCGCCAGAGGGGTCACCGTGTCATATTCAATTCTGATGGACAAACTCAACGGTTTCTTATGGATTTTTGGTTGCTGATTACGAATTTCGAGGGGGGATTTCGATCCGAGTGGTCAAAAAATTGTTATAAACAATTTAATTGTTTATAAATTGTTTATAAGGCTCTTACTCATAAACTAAAAGAGATAAAAAAAAATGTTTCAAACAAAATTTGTTCCTTAATAGAAAACGAAGAAAAAACCGTTTACTAAACTTAAATCGAACAATTAGAACTCAAGATATTGTAAAATTAGTGCACAATGCAAATTGCAAATTGTAAAATAAGTATTTTTCGAAGCTTTATCGATCGTAACTCGGCTTCTACGCATGCAAATAAGTCTTAGAAGGTGTCGTTTTAAAGCTTAATTAATAGGCTTCCAAACAATTTTTGTTAAATTACTTGATCTTCATGTGTTTTAAAGTTATACCCGTTTGAAGTTACAATTTTCTTAAAAATATTGTACATTCATTTGTTTATAAGGGTTTCAAGCAAATTTGAGCTATAAACATTTATACTTTAATGAACAATAATGATAGAAAAACTCAAAAGGAACAATTTGAGGTTACGAAAATGTTCATAAGTTTATTTTTGGCCAAGATGTCCATATTTAAATGGCGCGCGCTATGAGGTGCAAAATCGGCTCACCGCGTAAAGGTTCACGCGCTAACTTCTCGATGCAAATTATAATTTCTATGTATACATACGTTATCTTCATTTTTTATTTTTGAAGATCCTAATAAAATTTTATCATATAATTCTTATAATTAAATCATCATACTGTACCTCGTATCACCTTTCATTATATTTACATTGTCTTCTATTTTTTGCACTAAATGAGAAAAAAACATTAAAAACTAATATTTCAGAAGTATAACTAAAAAGTAAGTTGATATTATTTATTAATACTATTTTTACAAATATTTTTTCCATGCATCTGCAAATCTGCATAGAGATATACAGGGAATATCAGCTTTTTTTACATCTGCATAAGTTCTTAGCGAAATTTTAACAGTTACATGGTGGTACAAGTCTGTTCTTGTAGGCAGTAAAACTAAAACTTTTTGAGGCTTCAGAGTCTAATTATCTATATGATATCCATATAAAGTGGATCTAGTTCTTTTGCAGCATCATCAAGTCCCGTCAATTGTGTGTATGCCGCCACATCATAAATGCTCGTTTTATATGCAATGATGATGCTGCAATTGAACTCGATCCATTTTTATATGGATATCACATATTGGCTCATTTTCATGCGTAGAAGTCGAGTTACGATCGATAAAGCGTCGAAGAATACATACTTACTTGACTGTGAGCCAATCTTGCGCCTCATAGCGCGCCATTAAAATATCGACATCTTAGCCAAAAATAAACTTACGAACATTTTCGTAAGCTCAAATTGTTCCTTTTGAGTTGTTTTATCATTATTGTTAATTAAAATATAAATGTTTATAGCTCAAGTTTGCTTGAAACCGTTATAAACAAATTAATGTACAATTTTTTTAAGAAAATTATAACTTCAAACGGGTATAACTTTAAAACAAATGAAGATCAAATAATTTAACAAACTTTGTTTGGAAGCCTCTTAATTAAGCTTTAAAAGGACACCTTATAAGGCTCATTTGCATGAGTAGAAGCCGAGTTACGATCGGTAAAGCTTCGAAAAATACTTATTTTGCAATTTGCAATTTGCATTGTGCACTAATTTTACAATATCTTGAGTTCTAATTGTCGGATTTAAGTTTAGTAGACGGTTGTTTCCTCGTTTTTTATTAGGGAAGAAATTTTATTTGAAACATTTTTTTTATCTCTTTTAGTTTATGAGCCAGAGCCTTATAAACAATTTATAAACAATTAAATTGTTTATAACAATTTTTTGACCACTCGGATCGAAATCCCCCTCGAAATTCGTAATAAGCAGCAAAAAATCCATAAGAAACCGTTGAGTTTGTCCATCAGAATTGAAAATGACACGGTGACCTCTATTTGGCGCCTAGACTAAAATTATTATGTAATAGAAAAAAATGTGCAAGATCCCTATTATCTTCACTGATTTTGATCATAAAATTAATCGTAATAAATTGTTGCAGGCTATCACCAAAGAATCTATAGCTGACACCAACAAAGACCAAAAGTTCCTAGAGGCATTAGAGAAAATGCATGAAAGTTACAACACGTGTGAGAAGGAGTTCGGTCAACAACCGGGTTACGTTGCAGTAGAAGGACATAATAACATAAAGAAAGAAGACGAGGAGAAAGTAGCTGCCTTTACGCTCTGTTTTCTTAGCAAATTAGGTCTTATCTCAAAAAATGGTGATATAATTGAAGACGGAGTTCGAAGTTTTCTAACAGATTTTCTTGGAGATACCGATCGTGAAAAAGAACTCGTACAGAAAGTTTTGACGATATGTAAACCACTTGTTGAATCCCAACTTATTCCACAGTATAAAGCTCTCGCTTTTCAACAGTGCAAGGATAAACACATTAAGCCTGATCATTGATCAAATAAAATAAAATCAAAATTAATCCAGGCTGTATCATCGCCCCCGTTAGGTAAATTATTATTCCGATTCGATTTTTTTGCAAAAACTTACTCAAAAAAGGTCCTTATAACAAATCCACAGGCGGTACCGTGATCAAAAAACTGTATAAACAATTTTTTTTAATTCACAAAAACAATGTTTTCACTTCCCTCAAATGTTTTTACATCATTTGGGTCATTCGGAGCAAAAAAGGTCTTTTGTGATTTTTCTCTAAAATTGATTGTTGTCGAGGTATACGCGTTTTAAAATTTGAAAAATGCGAAAATGACTATTTTCAAGGCTTAATAACTCAGTTAAAAATTATTATTATTATGAAAGTCAGAAATTGGCCAAATCAAAGTTTAAAGCCTCCCTTCAAAATCCTGAATAAATGTGTGTCATTATTTATATTACTAAGCGTTTATTTTTAACTGTTAAAAATGAGCGCTAACCGCGTATTGAGGCAGCCGTCAATGTGAGTGCGAGTGAGATGCACCATTGGACTGCCGGAATGGTGCATCTCTTTCACACTCACCATTGACGGCCGCCTAATACGCGGTTAGCGCTCATTGTTAACAATTAAAAATAACCGCTTAGTAATACAATAATGACACAAATTTCTTCAGGATCTTATAGGGGGCTTTAAACTTTGATTGTATCAATTTCTGACTTTCATAATAATAGTTTTTAATCGAGTTATCCAGCCTTAAAAAATAAATAGTCATTTTCGCATTTTTCAAATTTGAAATCGCGTATAACTCGACAACAATCAATTTTAGAGAAAAATCACATAAGACATTTTTTGATCCGAATGACCCAAGTGTTTAAAAAAAATTGTCCGAAGTGAAGACATTGTTTTTGTGAATTTGTTTAAAAAAATTGTTTAATCAATTTTTCGACCACGGTACCGCCTGGCACCCTGTGGATTTGTTATAAGGACCTCTTTTTGAGTAAGTTTGTACAAAATAATTGAATCGGAAAAATTTACCTAACGGGGGCGATGATGCACCCTGGACTTAATGAAATTCCGTACAGGTTGGAATAAATTTTATATCAAAGTTTAGGTGAAAACAAAAGATATTATCCAGAAAGTATATAACTTATATAGGGGGATCGTTGGGGATAATGAAAAATTGACCATTTTTGCACACAATTTACTTTTTTAACTGCTACGGTAATTCATGTTTTTATGAAGGTTTTTATTTACCTTAAAGTGAAAGATAAAAGCCTTCATTTAAGACATATACCGTGAGGACGTTTTAGTTGGAATAAATTCATTATCTCGAGAAGGGGAGAATTTGGAGAGAAATCCGAAGATAGGTCGATTTTTATTTTTAAATTATGACATTTTGGCATATATATCATACTAGAGGCGTCATCCATCTGGGCGTGATGACGTAATCGATGATTTTTTTTAAATGAGAGTAGGGGTCGTGTGATAGCTCATTTGAAAGGTTATTTAATTCTCTATTTAGTAATGTATGTAAACATTAACATAATTATTTATACAGGGTGCCCAAAAAAATGTAATTAAATTAATTGAGACAAAAGGAAAAATGTATGTAATTCATTTATTTCAAAATACATTTGAGTGCTGTCAGAAAACAGAAAGAAATATTTATTTGACAAATAAACATTGTTCTTCGCTTAAATTCAGTGTTAAAACTGCCACCCACCTGTCTCTTAGCAGTTTGAACATTGAATTTAAGTGAAAAGTAATGTTTATTTGTGAAATAAACATTAATAGCGGTTTTTTTAATAGCAGTAAAATGTATTTCGAATTAAATAAATTCCTTAGATTCTTCTTTTTGTGTAAATTAATTTATTAAATTTTTTTTGTACATCGTGGAGTATTGGGCGTATCTGCGTTTCTTGGCCGATAGTGTAAGACGGCTGGTGGCCAGCTTAGCGCGTCTTCTTGTGTTTATTCTCTGGTTAATCTGCGTACCAGTTCCTTCCATTCTCCTCTGTTTCTTGCTTTGTTTTTCACTTCCCCCCAACTTAAGTCCATTCTGTTGTATTCTCTGGTTATGATATATGTATGTATATGCAAAAAGTCATAATTTAAAAATAAAAATCGACCTGTCTTAGGATTTCTCTCGAAATTCTCCCCTTCTCGAGATAATGAATTTATTCCAACTCAAACGTCCTCACGGTATATGACTTTCCTTGACCTCTTATCTATGATGGATCTTTGTCAAGTTTGTGCTGGGCGAGCTCTTTTTCTTTTTCCTGGGGGATTCCACTCTAAGGCAGTCTCTGCAATACTGGAGCTATTTTTTCAGAGTGTGTGACCGACCCAACTCCATTTTCTGGAAGGTATTTCATTTTCTACTCTCTTTTTTAGTCAAGTATAGTAAATCTTCGTTTCTGATGATGTTAGGCTAGAAATTACAAACAATTCTTCATAGACATTCATTAACAAAGACCTGCAGTTTTCATGTAAGAGTTTTTGTTACTTTCCAGGTTTCACATTCCTAGAGTAGGACAGACATGACATTTGACTGGAATATTTGGATCTTTGTCCTTGTAGTACACTCGTCAGACCTAAAAACAGAGTCGATCATGTTGAATGCTTGTTGAGCTTTTCGTATCCTCATACAAATTTTGTTTTCTGTGCCTCCGCTTTCTGTTATGACTCTTTCAAGATATGTAAAGTTTTCCTCATTTTCAATCTGCATGTTGTCGATAGTAAATAGCGTGTTGTTCCTTGCATTTATTCTCATGGACTTGGTTTTACTAATATTAATTTTCAAACCTATTTTATTGGCTTCAGTGGAAAGTATTTCCAATTGGTCAGCCACATCTTTGAAACTTTGTCCTAATAGGCAGATATTGTCGGCGTATTCTAGATCGCTTAGGCGTGTGGTTAACGCCCATTGTATCCCTCTTGTGTCAAAGTCTACAGCTTTGAAGAGAACATAGTCTAAAGCTATATTAAAGAGATACGGAGAAAGCACGCATCCCTGTCTAAAAATACGTCAACGTCAAATTCGTCACTGTTGATCTTATTGTGTGTCCCGCATTTCGGCTCAGTGTACAGTGACTTTGTAATGAAAATTATTTTATGCTGGATGTTTCTTAGCTCTACAATTTTCCATATAGCAGCATGAGATAAGCTGTCAAAGGCACGCTCGAAATCAACAAAAACCATGTATATGGGTGTGTTCCATTCAACCGATTGTGCCATTATTATCCTCACAGTATTACTGTGATCTATGAAGGAGGATTCTGGTCTAGAACCTGCTTGATTATCTCGAAATTCAACCTTGTTTGTTGATCTTTAAGTATGATGGTCATTAAAAAACCGAATCTCAGGAAAAATGGTCCTACAAAAACTTTATTCTGTTTTAGATGTGTAACAAATTGTCAGAAACACGAATATCGAAACAGTATTTCAAAAATTTGAATCCCCGCGACGTTATTAAAAAACAAGTTAAAAACAAATTAGAACAATTTTCAAACGCCATTTTGGAGGGGAGTTTAATGGAAATTTTGATTTGTGAATGAATTTATCGAAAATATACATAAAAAAAGAAATAAAACTTATACAAATGTTATACTCTGTCGGCAATAACCGCGTTTTTTTGCAATAATTTTTTTCCTTTATATTGGATTCATAACACAACATTTCCTGCAAAATAAGTTTTTATAGTGCTTACTTATAACGCAAATAATAATTTTGCGAAATTTGTTTTTCGATCTTTATTTATAATTATTTAAATAAACGAGGGGCCTAAACTTAATCTTATATGAAAGCTTTTTCTTTCAACTTTACAGAACAATATCTTAAAAACCTTCATAAAAAAATGAATTACCACAGCAATTAAATAGTAAATTATGTGAAAAATAACCCATTTTTCATTATTCAAAAGATGATCCCTCATATAGATTTATATCACTTTCAAGCAGTGGAGGATCCATGAGGGTGTCACGGGGGTCAGGACCCCCCCCCTAGAGACGAGACGAAAATAAATATTAATTCAATAATCCTAAAAACAAAAGAAAAACCGAGAGCCGTCGAAAAAAATATAGGCCCACCCACAAAATAATTTAAAACCCACTTATCCTAGGGTAGTAAGACTAAGTGACCTTGAATTAGAGAAAAGTAATTAAATTACCCTCAAGATCCATGACCCCAAAAAAAATTTTGGATCCGCCACTGCTTTCAAGAAAGTTTATGATATCAATAACCTACTATCTTGGAAATATCTTTTGTTTTCAACTGACTTTGATATAAAATTTGTTCCAACTTGTACGGAATTATGTTTTGCATTACAATTACATCTAATTTTTTTATTTATAATCATATCCCTTCTACCATACAATGGTGTAGGGCCTGTAGGGTTATACAATGGTGTAGGGTTAATTACATCTAATAATTTTATTTAATTGGTATTTTATTGAATTAAATTATAATAAAAATTTACTACCTAAAGCAACCTTATTTTCAAAAATTCCTTGAGAGAGCTTCTCAACAAACTAATTAGTTTTAACTATCTTAAACTTTGTGAGGTGGTTTTTTAGTGTGATGACTTAGTGTGATCAACTAGTCCGAAAAATCCGGGACATGGCCCGAATTATGAAGTCATGTCCCGGCATCCCGGACGAGACTTCCGGGCCATCCGAATTTTCAAGGTTTTGGTAAACTTCTATTTTGCAATTTTGAATACGTTATAGCTACGTTATATATATATATATATATATATATATATATATATATATATATATATATATATATATAGTTACGTTGCTATGTATATAGCTACGTTATAGTTACGTTATAAAAATACTGTGCAGTTTGTATTATTCGGATTCTATATTATCTTTTCCGATAATAAGAACGACGAAAACTCTGTGGATTGAAGATATATTTGAAGATTTCGTTTTGAGGTTAGGATGGATAACAACATGTGTAGTGCTTGCTCCCTTGATTTGGGCAATGATGAAAAGCAGATTATTGCCTGCGACAGCTGTAGATCTAAATTACATCTGGCTGAAAAATGCTCTGGTTTATCTACTTCTGAGACAAGAGCAGTGGTTCTTCAGAAGCGACTTCTAATGTACTTTTGTAGTGACTGTCGAGATTCTTTTAAAAATGTGCCCATTTTTGTGAGGAGGTTTATGATGCTGGAAGAAGAAATAACCAGCTTAAAGAATAAAATTAATCAGATTTAAAATAATAGCTCTCAGACTTCTGCCAACTCAATCTATTATGAGGTTCAGCAGCGCATTGAACGAGCTAACAACCTAATAATCTATAAGATGCCTGAATCTAATTCTAATATCCTGTCAGAACGTATTAATCATGATACAGGTAAGGTTAATGAGGTTTTTCGTTTACTTGGTATACAACAACAAGAGTCCAGCATTGAGCATGTAGTTCGCATTGGCAAATCATCAGATTCTAATCGAATTAGACCAGTCAAGGTAGTATGTAACTCTAATACTGTGAAACTAGCCCTTAAATCAGGCAATAAACTTAGGGGATCAATCTACAGCATCTCTAGAGATCAAACCAGAATGGAAATAGATGCTTATAAGGCAGCAAAAAGAGAACTGGAAGAAAGAAAATCTGCTGGTGAAGTAAATCTGGGCATTATATATCAAAATGGGGCCCCAGTAGTTAAAGAAACTAAGCAAAAAAACTAGTTTCATCCCCATTAGCAGTATTTTATCAAAATGTTGGTGGCCTGCGAACCAAATTATTTGATGTGATAAAGAGTATTTCATGTTGTTCGTATGACATTATAATATTTGCTGAAAGTAACCTTAATGATAATATAACTGATTGTGAGATTACATGTGTTGGCTTTAATATCTACAGATTTGACAGATCTTTAAGGACGAGTCCCAAACAAAGCGGTGGTGGTGTTCTGGTTTTTGTGAGTAAGAAGATACAATCTCAACGTATCTCTATTAATGAGGACAGAGTTGAGCAAATCTATATCCTATGCCAATATAAAACAACAAGGTTTGTGGTGGGTGGAGTATACATTCCTCCACAATCTTCACGAGATACTTACAGTTTGCATTATTACGGTTGAAAATTTAGTAGTAACGTTTGTTGAGTTTTGGTTGTTTATAACCGATTATTTTGTCCTTGGAGGATGTATAATTTGTATGTTTGGATGTATATGCTTTTTGTGTGAGTCAGTGAGAGAAGATTTTTGTTGTAGAGTTTTTTGTTTTAAACGCCTTGTTAGCAAATCAACAACGTTCATTCTTTTCAATAAACATTTTTGAGAAAGCACTTGAAGCCTGGTCGGCGATTTGGATTCCCAGTTTTTTTTAATTGAAATGGTACTTTTTCAATCCTTTGGTGGGATATACTGGGAATTCTCTTATTGAGGTATCCGTTGGTGTGCTGGAAATTTGGGGCACGTAAAGATTTGTCTTGGAAAATCCTCTAGAGATTAATTCGATGTTTATTAATGGCCAGGCTGAGAGTCGTGTAATAGACCCTTTTGTATGTTAAAGGTAAGCTGAAGTCATTTTTGTTCAGTTTATTGGTTCTCAGTTTTAAGAAGTTAGTTCAGTTATTTTTATTTTCTTTTTCTTTTGCTAGGGTGTTCCGGTATTCAGTAATTGTATGTATTTATCGATCCTGAGGCTTTAAAGAAGTAATAGAAGTACATTTATTTACCAGATTTACATTTATTCAGTATATTGGAAATAATACATTTGGCAGATTTATTTAGAAGTTCGATATTTGACGTTTAACCTTTTGACATTTTGACAAAATTTAAGGAAAATTGCAGTGTGTTTGTCCAGGCAAATGATTTTTTTTATTGAAGGAAATAAGGACGGTAATAGATTTTATTTTATTTTATGGGAGAAAACAAGAAAGAACAAGGTACAATTTAGATTGGGTTAAGGGGTCTAAAAAGGGGACTAAAATACAATGATTTTTATATTTATGTGAAGGAAACAGCTGGTTCTGGTTTATTTTTTTAATTAATTACTTACTTTTGTTCTTATAAACTATTGAAATCAAAATTAATATTTGTATGTAAAAAGGGACTTAAAATTTTGTTGACATTATATTCTCTATAGTTATCTAGTGTTTTATTTGAACTGTCATGTCTCATGCTCATCTAAATCAAACCAACTAATAATATAAAAATAATTCCGACTGAGAAATAGCTGTGGTAGCATTGTCAATCTATAGAAGATATTACCATACGTTACACTTCACTTAACATATACATATTTGGCGATTACAACCTACCCAATGCAACTTGGCTGAATGACGAGTATGGATTAATGGTTCAGTGTCCTGGAGGGGATCCTGCAATAGATGATGCTCAAGAGTTAGGGTTTTTAAAATTCTTTCAACACATTAATGTTCCTAATAATCGTAATGCATTTTTAGATATGGTTTTTTCAAATGTTAGGGAATTAAATGTCTTGAAAGCAAAAGATCCTTTAGTAGACCCTAGCCAACACCATGTGGGTTATGAGTGTTTTTTAAACTTAGATTTAACTGATTCAAAAAATTTAAAATATGATGAATTTTTTTATGATTTTGTAAATGGAAACTACGCTGAACTCAATAACTTCCTTGCATCCATGGATTGGCAGAACTGTCTGGTTGAGGGTGTTGATAATTCTGTGGGTTTGTTCTACGATGTTCTGTTGACGGGGATAGCATTGTTTTTACCATTAAAAAGATTCAGAACATCTACCTTCCCTAAATGGTTTTCCCACGAACTCAGGAATTTAACGCAGGAGAAAAAACGTGCCCACTCTATGTACATGAGAAGTCAGTCTGATGCTGAATATGTTAGGTTTTCTCGCCTTAGGGCTGAGTGTAAGCGTTTGTCTGATACATGCTTTAGTGGCTATATGGGTGGAGTAGACATTAGCTTAAAAAATAACCCTAAATCATTTTGGAAGTTCATTAATGACAAGCGATCTACTCATAGCTTACCGAGCTCTTTATTTTATTTAGACCAATCAGCATCTAACGGTCAAGATATAGCAAATTTATTTAAGAAGTTCTTTCAAACTGTTTACTTGCCTAATAATGGTCAGCTCCGGGTGCCCTGCTACCCTGAGGGTAGCAATGTAAGTACATGTATTAGACCTGCTGCGATATCCATAATTGAAATTTTTGACAGTATAAGTGATCTTCCCAATAAGCTGTCAGCTGGTCCTGATGGTGTGCCTAATTATCTTTTGAAAAAGTGTGTCTGTACTCTAGTCATACCTTTGCATTTACTGTTTAACAGGTCTTTAGCGACATCTATGTTTCCGGCTGCTTGGAAGGAGAGCTACGTTATACCTGTATATAAAAATGGGCAAAAGGATAACATTGAAAATTATCGCAGCATATGCATTCAGTCTGCAATACCCAAGCTTTTTGACAGCCTGGTGGCCAAGCAGCTTTCTTGGTTGTGTAACGGATTAATTTCCGATTCGCAGCATGGCTTTCGCATAAAAAGGTCTGCTGCGACGAACTTGGTCGAGTATCAGTCTGACTTATTGTGTCAAATGGAGGATCGTAAACAGATAGATGCCATATACACGGATTTTTCGAAAGCTTTTGATCGTGTTGATCACCAGATACTCTTGGAAAAGCTGGTGTCTGTGGGTTTTGATGTTAACTTTGTCGAGTGGATTAAGAACTCCTCATCGGGGCGTACTCAACGAGTGAAGATTGGTAGCTATTTATCTGACATTATTACAGTAAGCTCCGGAGTTGCTCAGGGTGGCCATACTTCTCCGCTTCTTTTTATCATCTTTGTTAATGATATAAATAATTGCTTTTTGAATAGTAAATGCTTAATGCTAGCTGATGATCTGAAATTCTGGAGACCTGTGGATGGTTTGTTGGACCAGGCGTTGTTGCAGGAGGATCTTGATAGACTGCAGGAGTGGTGTGTTCGAAACAAACTTTTCTTGAATGCCAGGAAATGCTGTTTTATAAGCTTCTTTCGGAAAGTCAGTAGAATTGAATCAGGTTACATCATTAATAATCAGCCACTTGAATATGTATCTTCCGTTAGGGATTTGGGTGTTGTTTTGGATGAGAAGCTTTCTTTTGTGGAGCATATAAATGCTGTATCTGTGAAGGCATCTAAACTTTTGGGATTTGTTACAAGAAATTGCAAATTCTTCTCTATTGAATCTACTAGGCTTGTTTACTGTAGCTTAGTAAGGTCCCTCTTGGAGTACAGTTCTGTGGTTTGGTCACCCTATTTCCAGACTCATATTGATACTATCGAGAGAATACAACATAGATTCTTGAGATCATGTGCTTACTATACACAAACTATCATTGTCAATCACGATTATTCTTTTCTTGAACAACATTTGTCCCTACCTCCACTTAAGGTACGCCGTGACATAGCAGGTGCTGTTTTCATTTTTAGGATCATAAATGGACTCATAGATTCTCCCAATCTTTTAAGTCAGATTAATTTTAATGTTCCTTATCAAGCTCTCCGTTACCATAATATGTTTAAAATACCTTTCCATAGAACATTGTATGGCGTTCACAACCCACTTGATAGGTACATGGGATTGTTAAATAATTACGAACTTGATTTATTTAATATAACTCTAAATCAATTAAAAAGATCTCTTGCTCTGTGATGTTTTTTTATACTCTTAAGTGTTATGTTATATATTTTTTTGTAGTCCATATTTATGTTATATATTAATTTTCGTCACATATGAAATTTTTCAGTGTTTTTATACTTTTCTAATTCTCTATTTTTTAGATTAATTAAGTCATATTTAACACATTGAATTTATTATTACCTTTTGGAAATGTATTAATATTTAACTGTAATTTTTCTGTTAATGGGGTTATCCCGTATAATAAATAAAAAAAGCTGTTTTCTGGTGGCACGTTTCACAATTATATTTTTGATGGGATTAAGCCACAATGGGATGTAACGACAATCACATTTTTATAATAACCTAAGGTTATAAATCTGTATCTCGGAGGTAAACTACGCTGTCATTTTGAGCAACTGCGTTTAGCATGTGTTTGCAACAAAGTTTAAAGAACTTAAAATATTAATAAAAATCTTATATATCCAATAATTGGTTGGAAGACAATATGACCATGTTTTAATGATAATATATAACCAATTTATATAATCCAACTAATAACAAAAGTAAAAGTGAATAAAAGGAACTTATTCAAACAACAACATGTCGACATAGCAGGGGCGGCCCGTCGGGGTAGGCAAGGTAGGCGCCGCCTACCCTCTTCAAATGTAGTACAATAATATAAATTATTAATATAAATTACTTATTTCAAAATTGTAATTTATAAATTTTGACACAATACCTACAATAAAATAGCAAAAATTATCCAAATTATTTTTAAAAATATCCAAAAAAATTTCTCCGTAGTTATAATTATTGTACGCTCCTTGTAGTATCAGTAGTACTGTATAAGATTCTGTATTCTCCTTGGTCAGGCACTTGAAAACGTAGCCTGAAATAGAACGACGCCAACACCGAATTGACGTGCGATCTCTCTCTGTTTACGCGAACTAAAGGCCTGCTGCAGGTCTGCTGGCCACGGATTTTGAAAGGGCGGATAGGCACAGACTCTTATAGCCGGACCTACAAAATTTTATCAGTTGCTTCTCTTGTGTCTTGGGAAACTGTTTTAAGGTGATACAGTAGCGATCAACAGGTAGCCAAAACGCGTTCCAAGATTGCGGCTGTAATTTTTAATATTTTTTTGAGATATTTGGCACACTTATTCGTAATATAATAAAGAATGGCGGTACAGAGCCCAATTTGAAAAATTTATCAATATGTGGAAATTACTCTGTAATTAAGTACAATATTAAAAAAACGAGCCTGTACCGCCATTAAGAAGAACAAAAAAATACAGTTTCTTCAAATAAACTTTTTTATCCGATTCCTAGATTTTATGTCATTTTGGAACTACTAATGAAATAAAAAATTTTAGTAGTTCGAAAATGACACAAAATCTAGGCATCGGATAAAAAAGTTTATTTGAAGAAAGTGTATTTTTTTGTTCTTCTTAATGGCGGTACAGGCTTGCTTTTTTAAAATTGTATTTAATTACAGAGTAATTTCCACATATTATTATATTTTTCAAATTGGGCTCTGTACCGCCATTCTGTATTATATTACGAACGTGTAATACGTGTGCCAAATATCTCGAAAAAATATTCAAAATTACAGCCGCAATCTTGGAACGCGTTTTGGCTACCTGTTGATCGCTACTGTATCACCTTAAATAATTATTGTTTTTTGATTTTGGCTGTTATTAGTAGGTTAAGTATTCAATAAAACTAGGTAGGACAATTTAAATTTGTTTATGAAAACTGAATAATAAACAGGTAACTTTGAGATCGGTCTATTGAAGGGCATTTTAATTTTATATTAATTTACTAATAATTCACTAACGACAAATAAATCTGTGAATAGTTATTTGTCAGTCGTCCATTATATTTTTATTGTGTTTCAATACAATTTGGATAATTTAAAGTTAAACTAACGAATTGTGTTATTAGGTTATATAGATAATTAAAAATTTAAAGCGAGGTTAATTGTTAACTTATCAATTTATTCGAAGAGTAAATTATTATTTGATACATAAATAAAATAAGTAATATTTGACGTTGTTGAAACGTAGGTGTGTTAGTTTTATTGGTGGAAAAACTTTAGTCATCGAATATGAATATTTTAAACGTAGTAATATGCAGTTTGATCGAGACGCCTTTTTCAAGGCGCCAAAATCAAGAAAGATCAGAAATTATTTCAATGGGCCGGCCTTTACCAAATTTAGCAATTTTATCCACAGATAAGACAAAAGACAATCGACCATTTTCGAGATCGTTTAAAACAATATGGTATGAAAATCATAAATGGCTAAGCGGAAGTTATTTTAAAAATTCACTTTTCTGTTGAAGAAAAATGTTTGGGTGAGTCAGGGATATTCAGATTTGAAAAATTTATTAGCTAGTGTAAAAAAACATGAATCTTCGAAAGAACATTTAAACAATTGCTTAGGTTTAAAACGGTTAGAAAAATATAAACAAACTATTGACAGTGCTTTAGCTGGACATATTTCTCTATCTAATAAGATATATAATGAAGAAGTTGAAAAAGATTGAAAAAGTTGAAGAAATTGATGTTACAATTCTGTTAGCAAAACAAGAACTTGCATTTCGCGGTCGTGGTGAGAGCCACAATTCTTCAAACATGGGTAATTTTAAAGAAATTTTTAATTTAGTAGTTAAACGCGATCAGGAAATCCAGGATCATGTTAAAAAATAGAACGGGTGTTCACGGGTTTGTCAAAAACAATACAAAATGATTTAATAGATTGTCTTGCCGATTACGTAAAAAATGAAATTTCAACAGAAATTAATGAAAGTCAATTTTTTTCTATACTAGCGGACGATACTGCTGATATAACCGAAAAATCACAGTGTACTTTAACAATCCGTTTTGTTAACAAAGTTGGTCAGGTAACAGAAAGATTTTTAGGGTTTTTTGATGTTAGCGAGAATAGATCTGCAGACGCTCTCTATAGTTTAATTTCAAACGTGCTTGAGCCATATGATTACAAAAATAAATTAATTGCTCAATTTTACGATGGTGCAAGTGTAATGGCTGGCTCTTTAAACGGATTACAATCAAAAATTAAAGTAGATGCTCCAAAAGCAATTTTTACACATCGTTGCGCTCATAGATTACATTTAGTATTGCAAGACGGCTCAAAATGTATTACAAATTGTAGGATATTTTTTGTCGCCTACCCGTCGCCTACCCGAAGTATTTGTGTAGCCTACCCGCATACTGAGGTCACGAGCCGCCACTGCGACATAGTGTAGTTTACCTCAGAGGTCCAGAAATATACATGGCACATTTACAGCAAGCCAAAACAATAAAACACTTGGACCAGATCAAATCCCTGCTGAACTACTTTAACATTTAGGCGAGGAAAGAATTAACCACCACTTTTTTTAATAAAATTTACAACGAAGAAAAAATACCAGATTGATTGGATTCACTGTTTATAATTACATTGGCAAAGAAAAGCAGACCCACCAAATGCAGCGATTTTAGACTAATCAGTTTGATGTGTTACGCACTTAAGATAATTTTACGAATTATACAAAACCGAGTATTCGTTCTGTGTGTGTGAAAGTAGAATAGGTAATAACCAATTTGGATTTAGTGATGGTCTAGAAACTAGAGAGGCACTATTTTGTACGCGCGTTATTTTAAAAAAGCTGTGAATTTCGAAAGAACGTTTATGTTAGCAGCAAGACTTGACAACCACGAAATAAGAATGCTAAAATACTTATATTACAATCAAGTAGCCTTTACACAATTTGGAGATACGCATCAACAGTATCAGATATGCTGACACTAGTAAATCTAGTCAGTGCGGCAATTAGAGGAGAGGCCTAAGAATCAATACATATTTCAAAGACAAAGTGGATGGCAGTTGGAAAGATTAATGTAGATCAAGGTGTGCTTTCTCTTAATGGAGAAGAGATAGGACGGGTAATAGTTATTTATGTACCAAGTCAGTAAGGTGACTCTTTATCGAACGAGTCTGATATTGATCCTAGTTGTCTTAAAAATATTTCACATATGCCCCCTATTTACTAATAATACATATTGGTTCACAAAATAATCTTTTCAAATACCACTCGTCCTCTAAATTTTGCTTAATAAATTTTTTCGTTTTCATACTTAAACTTCTTTATTTAGGGTAAAATCACTCAAACAAACCGAAATGGATAAAATCACTCGTCCTTCGGACTCGTGATTTTATCATTCGGTTTGTTTTCGTAATGTTACCAAATAAAGAAGTTTTCGTGGAAACAAAAAAATTTATCGATAAAATTTAGAGGACTCGTGGTATTACCTTTGATTATTCTTATTCAACAATTTTGATTTTTCTGGAAAAGAGCTATTTATTGAATTTAATAACATCAACTAGCAATTTATACAATTACGGCCGTTGAAAACTAAACGTGCAATGCAGAATAAGTTGCATTAGTTTTTCTTGATATATTTTGTGCCTTTGGAAATTCTTCAAAGAGACAATGGACGAGAATTCTATAACAGAATTATTAATTAGACCACAAACCATACATATACTCATATACGTTTCACGTAAATTGTCAAGGTCAAGACAGCTAATTAGTTACCATTACAATCCAGAGATGCCGCTGTCAGTCAATTCTCTTGTCATATTTAACAACTGACAGCTGACAATTAAATTAATTTGTTATTTACTTTTTATTTTACCGTTTGTGGCTTAATTATTTTATTATAGTGGTGTTACGTTTTTAATTAGATTTAATCACAATTTTAACCAATTATATTAACCTCCTCTCCGTTTTTATGAGTAGAATTTTTAGTTTACATTGATCATTCCGTGTTGTGTTTCTCCACATTTAAAAAAACCAATAATAATAGATCCTGAAACAGTTTATTCCAATAAACAAGTGTGTTATTAACATTTCGGGCCTATATATTTTTGGAAGTTTGTAAAAGAAATTTAATAGGTATTTATATCTAAACAATCATCCTAAAAGATTCTTTCAAAAATCTTCATCCAACTCAATATTACACATCAGTGCATGACACATGACAGTAGTACTGTCTGACAGTAGTACTGCTAAACACGAGTTTAGCATTTTGAAAACAAATTGGAAGGTTTGAAGTTTTCAGTAAAACCGTAAAACTATGATTTTTGGTTATATTGGTATTTCAGCCCCGATTACAACACTACCTACTCAGAACTTTTAGACAATACTTTTAGTACGTATTTTTATGTAGATGGAACTTTTAAGGTAATTTTAACTTTAATAGTATAATTTTAATAACTTTAATTATAATAATAACTTTAATAGTATAATTATTGAATAAAACATTGAATTGTCTTTCTGTTGTTTTAATTTCCTGCGAAATTTCATCAAAAATCCCGCAAAATTTATAGTTTGAACTTCCCACATAAATAAAATTTGTCAATTTATTTCCCATTCCAATCAAGAGATGGCGTTAATTGGATCCGAAGGATTAACATGGTCGTGAAACGTCTAGCAGAGTATGTGGGTATGTATGGTTTGTGAATTAGACAGAAGGAAACTATTAACACAATTATTAGTAGTCAGAGATATAATGCAAAGGACTCTAATTGTAATTACAGTAGGGACCGCAAATAACAAAGGGTTTAAGATAATCTTCCAGAAGGTTCAAATTTACCAGAAGTAATAATTTAGAGGGATTGGATCCTCTAAGCTTAAATGGTACACATCTAAATCTGGTGATTTTTTATTTTTAAAAGTTATGCTTCTGTTTTTTCCTATCAGTTGATAAGTTGATAAAAACAATAATAAGATCAGCTAAATCAGAGTGGCATAAACAACAATATAAAGAAATTGAGAACTACGAGCGTATCTATGACACATTCAATATGCACATAAAACTGAAAGAAGTTGCAGGACTGAATAAAAAATGTAATCCTCCACTAATCGAAGATAAAAACGGAAAAATTATAATCGATATCGAAGGTCAACTAATACGATGGACAGAATATATAAAGGAATTATTCGATGATGAAAGAAGCGAACTAGAAACGCTAAATGGCATAAGCGGTCCTCCAATAACTAAGGAAGAAGTGCAATACGCTATAAAGAACTCAAAAGACGGCAAGGCGATCGGACCAGATGGGATTTACGTAGAAACACTAAAGCTTTTAGGTGCCGAGGGCATTAAGATACTTACGAAATTATTTAACTTAATCTACGAAAGCGGAAAAATTCCTAAAGATTGGTTAAGTCCTTATTTGTTGTACTACCAAAAAAACACAGAGCCACAAAATGCAGCGACTATCGCACCATCAGCCTAATGAGTCATGTATTGAAAACGTTTCTCAGAATAATTCATCAAAGAACATATAGAAAAATTAAGGAAAGAATCTCAAGTACTCAATTCGGTTTTCGCTGTGGCCTTGGAACGTGTGATGCACTATTCGCAACCCAAGTTTTAATTCAAAGATGCAGAGATGTAAATCATGACGTTTTCATGTGCGCGATTGATTTTGAAAAGGCTTTTGATAAAGTTCGCCATGAAAAAATGCTACATATTCTGAAAACTACCGGTCTGGACAGTAGGGACATTAGAATAATCGCAAATTTGTATTGGGGCCAGGCTGCATGTGTTAGGGTTGCGAATCAGTGCTCTGAAGAAGTAAAAATCAAGCGTGGAGTTCGACAAAGCTGTATATTGTCACCAATGTTGTTTAATCTTTACGCTGAAACAATCTTAAATGAATTGCTGGAAAACGCAAAAGAGGGAATACTCATTAATGGTATGCTTATGAACAATATCAGATACGCAGATGACACCTTGTTGCTGAGTGGATCAATTGAACATCTTCAAGCGTTATTGAGCCGAATGGTGGCATTCTGCGCGATATATGAACTCAAACTCAACGCAAGAAAAACATAGTTTATGGTTATTTTAGTAAACAGGAAGCCGTAAATAATAATAACTATAACGTAACAATCGGTAATGACTCAATTGAACGAGTAAGTAATCTTGTATATCTGAGTACTCATAGCTGGAAACCTAGTACAGAAATAAAAAGTAGAATTGCCAAAGCAAGAACAAGTTTTATGAAATTTAAGAAAATCCTGTGCAGTCATGATCTAAATTTGGAACTTCGCATAAGAATGGTTCGATGTTATATATTCCCAGTACTACTTTACGGGGTTGAAGCATGGACCCTGACAGAATCGATTTTAAAAAACCTAGAAGCATTTGAGATGTGGGTCTACCGCCGTATTCTGAAGATCAGTTGGGTAGAAAGAATCACAAACGAAAGGGTTTGGCAACGTTTGAATAAAAGTTGCGAAGTAGTGAACACGGTTAAAAGGCGTAAATTGGAATAATTTGGTCATATAATGCGCCACCCAGAAAAATATGACATACTTCACCTTGTCATGCAAGGTAAAATAATGGGAAAAAGAAGTGTGGGCCGCCGTACAACTTCTTGGCTTAAAAACCTACGCCAATGGTTTGGGAAAACTAGCACTGAACTATTTCGTGCGGCTGTAAATAAGACAATGATTGTTAATATGCTGGGCAACCTGAGAGCCAACGATCGACAAGCGGTCTCAGCACCTTAAGAAGAAGAAGTTGATAAGTTCGTTAAATTCGACCTTTTACAAAATTGTTGGCTTTTTCCTACTTTAACGCCCAAACCACACGGACCACGCTGCAGTGTTACTCTGGATCCACAGAGTGGCCGAAATAGGCGATTTTCTAACGCCGGCGACTACGCTGTGAAGTGGATCGTTTGGAAGGGTGCGGCGGGTAATGTAATGGGTGAGAAAAAAAGTTTGTTCAAATGATTAAAAACTTGCCGGCTAATATTTTTTAAAAAAAGTGTGTTCGTCAAAGTCAGTGTTTGTAATGTCCATAGTTTTAAATATTTTATAAAATTTCATACTTAAATAACTTTAATACTTAAATAAACTCCATAAATGGAATTAAGAAGAACGAGACAAAAACAGTTATATCACAGAAAGAAGCACATAAAAAATCAAACAGTACATCTGGTATCCTATAGGTGTAAAATAGTTTGATACAACCTGACAACCGAGTGAAAGTGAAAAACATGTTAGCTTGCAACCCTCTTTTGATTGATATATTATCGTTTTGTTTTCAATAACAAACACTAAAACCTTTTTTGACCTAGGATGGGACCCCACTATTTAACATAAATAAGCAAACAAGATTGTGAATACCTATTTGTTTTGTTCAGTTCAAATGTTCAGTACAATAAAATGTAGGTAAATATAAATATGTAATAGAGAAAACATTGCTTATGGGATTTATTCTTTTCGATAGGACCTTCTTTAAAATCAGAAAAAAATAATTCAAAGATGACGTCCCACGGTTTTCCTTTTAATGACCTATAAATATGCCCTCGGGTTCTTGTATCACATATTATATCCGGTCTGTTTTGCACCTCAATCAAAACCGTTCCGAATCTAAATTCATTTTAGGTGCTCACCCTAACCTCTCGTAAACATCTGTGGCGGCTACAAAAGTGGTCCGTCTGAATTGGGTTTGCCACTAGTGGACGCCACTAGCGTCTGTGGCCGGCTACACTCGCTCGTGTGGGGTGCGACGGCCACTCTACATAAGAACCCATAATGACGTATGTGTTTTCAGTTTATACGGATTTTTACTTAAACTGGTTATTAAATCTGAACAGTTGGCCGTTATTCAAAAATAATATATTATTGAATACTAAATTAGGAAGGTTGTAATCTTGTACTCTTGTCAATATTGTGCCTTCCTTCCTGAATGTCCCAATTTGGAAATAACAGGAAATGCAAATGAAGTGAAGTGTATTCTAAAATTACCTCGTAAATAGTGGTATTCAAAGAAAACATGGAAAATTGAAGTAATATAGGTACAGAAGAGAGAGTTTTATGTATTAGTAGAGGATCCGATATAAGGTCGATTTGCACCGATCTGTTTAATGAATAAAAATTATTGAATATGTAATTTAGCACGTTAACAATTACAAAAAACCAGAGTTGCCCGATCTAATCTTGTTTTAACTATAATTAATTAGTGATAATTAAAAAATGACATATTTTATGAATTCGAAATTATGAAATGAATTATGAAAAGTCGACCCGGGCAGATATTATATCAGATTTTTTGGATCATTCTAAACAAAAAAGGTCTTTTGTAATTTTTCTCTAAAGTTGATCGTTTTTGAGTTATAAACAATTTAAAACTGAAAAAAGAACGAAAGAGGAAAATTTTCAAGACTAAGGGCTTGTTTATATGCAGGCGGTTTGCCAACGTCGACTGCGCGGTTTACCTGTTTTACTTGATCTCACCCTAATGCAGCCTTTGAAGTTTCACCCTAATACCAAGGAAAATAGGTGGAAAACAAGTTAATCGCGACGTTTACGTTGGCAAACCGCCCTATGTGAAGAAGGCCTTAAAAACACAAGTAAAAAATATCATTTTTGTAATCATCAACATAAATTCAAGTTCAAACCTTTTTCTATCAGGTCTCGATAAGAATTTTAGCCATGTTTTATTATAAAACATATTATTTTATTTGTTAATGGGGAAGGTTTCTTATACGAAAACTGGCATTAACAACTGAAAAGCAATTTTTCAGAATGAAATAAGCCCAAAAGACTTATCCAGAAATGATAGAATAAGGTTTGAACTTGAATTTAGGTAGGGGAAGTCGGGGCAAAGTGAACCAGTGAAGATTTGTCAAATAATATGACATACGAAAATAATAATTACGACTATTTTTTGTTCATACCATAGCAGAACCATTTGGCTACATATTCCAATATCTAAAAACTAAAAACAGTTTTATGTAATATGCTGTAAACATATTTCCCAAAAGTCGCAAAAACTTCACTTTGCCCCTCAGGCGGGGCAACGTGAACTTTGTTTTTGGGGCAAAGTAAAACATATCAGATCAATTAAATATTTAATCAGGAAATACAATTAAACAAACTTAAAACATAAAAGATTCTATATAAACTGGATTTTTCCATATCTGAGTCTTTTAGAGCGAAGCTTTCCCATGATTTGAGATGCAGTTATTACCGAGATATCATCTACCTCTGGAAAGACGAAGATGTTCCAGTTTCCTCTGTACTGTCTCATAAATGTTACTTCATACCCGTTTTTTAATGGATCTTTAACTTGGGCAACAAATTCTTTTTTTATTTTATCATTAGTTAGTTGAACTAATATAAAATCTTCGGCAAACACATTTTTCGTTGGAACTGCAGTAAGCTGGTTTGTTTGCAAAATTTCAACATCTTCATCACTGAAGGTTTCCGTGTCACTGGAATCTTCGCACAAGTGGGCGTCATCAACATCATGGTCTTCGGAGTCAGAAGATTCTGGAACAGCAATTTTTTGTTTTGCTGCAACTTTCTTTTCTTTATTCACTACTTTTGCCTTCTATTGTTCTTTTTCTGCCTTCAGGTCAGCAAGGTAAGGGGAAGATGTCGACACCCCCATCGAACAAGGTTGTAACTCATTTTTAGCGATTTTACAGGAGAGGCAAAAAACGAAAACATGAATTTTTAAAAATTTGTAGCGAAATGATTAGACTCTTTTACACTAATGTGATATTATATTTATAACATAATAAGGAATTACTGTGAGATGTATGCTTTGTAATTTTATTAGCGATTGAAAATCTTAAGTTTGATTGAGATACAACCTTGAGATTAAACAGGAGTATCCGTGGAAAAAGGTTATAACTCGCCTAACAACCATTTTACACATTCCGTGTTAATTATTTTTCCCGTTTAACTATTAAAAGGTTGTATGTTTTGAGTTATTTGCAATATAGCTAGGAGAAAATTAGTTTTTATGTTATATTTAAACAAAATATCAACTCACAGTTTACACAATTTTAATTGGAAATTATAATTTTTACAATAACATTAATATTCTATCACTATGAAATAAACATGGCATAAAATATCTCAAATTTTTCGCATTCTTATTGCGTATCTGTAAATATTTAATTTTAAACCATTTTACTTTATTACTTTACTCTTTTAGTATTAATATCTACTTCAAAATTAACATGTGTGTCCTTCACTAGGTTAAAATTTAGAATTTGCTTCTGATTTATTTTAGTTACGGATTTAGGCTTGCCTGATGCTTTGGCATATCGTATCATGGTTATCCATTGGTGTGGAGCATATACGACTTAATATTTTTCCGTTTTTCTATAAGGGCATACATTGAATCAACTTCATTTTGTGAATGTGCTATTTAAAAAAATACATGTGTAATGTTAATATTAAACTTTTTCACTACATAGAAGTACGTAGCAAACACTATTCTATACTTATTTTGTCCAACGCAACTATCAAACAGGAAAAAAAAGTCCGTAAATCCTTTTTTACTTTTATTTCGATAAATTGACTTATGGGATGCAACATATGTTCGAATATTTTATAAACTAAACATACGTGCAACAAAGTTGTAACTCATTTAAAAACCTTGTTAATCGTCAACTATAAAGAAAGTAAATATTTAACATAGGGAGTATCCAGTGTTACTGCCTTTTTCACGTTAAAATGGCACATGTAAGTTAAAATACAACTTTTTTCAATGGAGTATTAGCCAAACTATTGAGAATTAAACTATGTCGTTTATATTGATGTGTGCGCAATTTTTTGCTGAATTCGCCTGTGTTGAAATCTGAAAGAAGATGTAACTTGAGTTACAACCTTGTTCGATGGGGGTGTCGGTGTTATTACCGTTGTAGATCCTCTTTTTCTTTCCTTTCTCAGAGCAGTTTTAGGAGCTACTTTAGGGACAGGCATTATATCTCTTGGGGATATCGCTTGGCTAAAATTGGCCGAGCTTGTGGTATGGAGTTCGTTAGCTAACGAAACATTTTGCAGTTGATAATGTGACAAGCTAGAGGGTTTATGGATAGGCGATACACCTCTTGATGACACCAAGTTGTATAAAATGTTTGAATTTTTGACAGCGCCTTGTACTTCATTAGATGTTATACGAGTTTGTTTTATTTGTGAAGTATGTCCATAAAATTTATTAGTGGATAGTGGCGGTAGATTTTCATTTGTTCTGCTTTTCTTACTAACCGTACTGAAACTTCCAGCCCAAATATGATCATTTTTGGGTGCATTACAGCGGTCGGCAACATCTGCAGTATCACAAGTGATATTTTCTACACCGCCATTGTCATTATTTTGAGTTAAAAGAGGACGGTCAGTAACCTCTGCAGCCGCAAATGCCATATCTGGGAAAATGTTATTATCACAAAGACAAATTCCCGTTTTTTAAAACCGGATAAAGCATTTTCAAGTGTTGCAGCTCTCATATATGCTTGACCAAATATTTAGCTCACATCATGTATCGTCACGACTTTACCAGGATTATTTCTTAACCAATTCTGAACACCCTGGCTATAATATGAACTCAACGGAAACATAAACGCAACATCAAGAGGCTGCAAACGATGAGACCTGTGTGGGGGTATTGTAATAGTGAACGTTACTTTTTCTTGCCATTAAAATCAACTCTAAATTTTTAAAATGTGTTGAATGACCGTCACAAATAAGTAACACTGGGTCTGCTTCTGTTGGCTTAGCATATTTTATAAAATGTGTGAACCATGTTGGTGCAAAAATATCACTTTGCATCCAACCTAAAGGATGAGGAACTACTATACTTTCAGGTGATAGACTCCTTGAGAAGTTGGGATTATTTTTTACACGAGGGAATATCAGCAGAGGTGGTATATATTGACCTGCTTCATTAACCTTCGGATGACCAAGCGGGGGAAATTTTGACCCCAGCGTATGTTTTTCTTTAATAAATTCACAAGTATTTTCAATTTTTAACTCATTATTTTTTTATTTGACTTTAATATCATTCTAGATTTCCTTATATTTTGAAATAAAAAAATTCCCTGTATTTTACGAATAAAAAATATATTCTGAAATTGATGTTTAGTAAAATACCGTCTATTATGTGTAATTCTAAGTAGTTTTACGCTAATGACCTCGACTTTGCAAAGTAACAAGACACTTACTCAACATACACACTACACATGACACTAATACTCATGTTGTGACTGGCTGAATGACATAAAGTACATGCCATAAAAAAAACTTCATTTTTTTGTTAATTGTCATATTTTGACATTTTTGACCTGGGGTCATTTCCCCCCCTTGGTCACCCGTGTAACAAAAAAAGGTTGGTCATCGGAAGGTTAAAACAAATTTCTGCAGTGATGAGTGTACCTCGCTCTGCAGATGAGAGGCTACCGACCTGTTTTTTTCCTTTAAGAGATAACACTTTGGATTGTCTATTTGGAACTGTACTAATTCCGGTTTTGTCATAGTTATAAATTCTACTGGAAGAAAATTTGTAAGTGTCCATACGATGTTTTAAAAGATCAAAAAACTTTTTGACATTTACTTTATTAAATGCAGATGCTCGGGTTGCAGATGTTGCCTCCGGTGTTCGAAGAGATAAGTTATGGTTTCTTTGCATAAATTTGGAAACCCAGTCTCTTCTTGCTAGTTGTTTTTCTTGAGAAAAAGTGTGCGGAATATTATTTCTTTCAGCGTATTGATAGGCAAGGTGCCTAAAATTCTGAATCGTTAAACCAAACAAATGTCGTTCCATGTCAAGTACATGCTCATTTAATTCGTTTTCCTGTTCTGGCGTAAATACTGTTCTAAATCTACCCAGCCCTTTCTTTGCTGCCAGGTCAGATGTTCTATCTAGTTTCAGTCTTCGGAATAACGTTGCTGGTGGCACATTAAATTGTGTAGCAGCTGCTTTATATTTTAATGTTCTCTCCCGAAAAGCATCAATAGCATTTTTTATCGATTCCTCTGACCAAGACTGCGGATTGCTTTTACGAACATACGTTTTAACCATTTTACCTTAAAGAGAAAATTCTCAACATTAAAAGTGTACTCACTTCAGCAAACAACTAATTTATAATATGGAAACGGCTATTCCGAAATACGTATAAGCACATAGTAGAGGGGCTGTACTGTAATCAAATCTAAACCATCCTTTCATTTCTTTTAGTTTATACTTTATTCACTTTTGTGGATATAAAGGGAAATAATTCGCTAAAATTGTTATCACGGTGAATGACAGGACGTGAAATGCATATTTAGATTTCCCTTGTCGAGTATTTCGCCACTCTGTTATGCTTTATTTTTCCAACTTAAAAAGCTCAGAGGATAAATAATTTCGAATTTTATTTCCTGACTCAACTTTTAATTTATAATATATGTATAGTAGTTTTTTATCCGGTTTAATTTTAGACGATACAAGAATTAGTAAAATAATCTCGGATAATTATTAAACCGAGATTTACAAATCCCGACTAAATATAGTTTCTAACTTTCAACCTTCAATAAACACACTCTACAAATCTACCTACTACAAAACAATAGTGGAAGTAAAGTGAACCTAGGATCACTTTGCCCCTTGTGAAAAACTTCACTTTATCCCACACTGGTACTTTTTTGACATTTGATGTTAATGTGAAACTGTCATTACATATCATCTTCGTTTTCTTGCAAAACTATCTCTAATTAGATGCATAACATAATAGATTAACAACGTTTGAATGTAATAATAACTAGTTGAGTTATACATTAGGTTACACACTTACCAGATTAGAATTCTACCACGATAAAATAACAATTTCATCCACAACTTAGCAGCTTTCGTCAAACGTGTTCTCGTTGTAAGCACACTGTGACCAACTTAAATATATTAAATTTACGTTTTAAACTGTATTACTGGCGCGAATAATTTAAAATTTAAAAAGATAGTTCACTTTGCCCCAACGGTTCACTTTGCCCCAACGGTTCATTTTGCCCCAAATTCCCCTACTTCGTAATTTCAAAAATGATATTTTATTCTTATGTTTTTGAGCCCCTAAAATCGTCATCTTTCGTTCTTTTTTCAGTTTAAAATTGTTTATAACTAGAAAACGATCCACTTTGGAGAAAAATCACAAAAGACCTTTTTTGTTTAAAATGACCTTAAAAAGCTGAAATAATATATGTCTCGGTCGGAAAATTTTGTTTTTAATTATAAAAAAATGTAATTTTTTAATTATTAATTAATTATAGTCAGAACAAGATTAGATCGGGCAACCCTTGTTTTTTGTAATTGCTAACATGCTAAATTACATATCCAATCATTTTTATCCATTAAACAGATCGGTGCAAATCGACCTTATATCGTATCTTAGACTATATGCAACGCCTCAATTATCTCGGAAACTACTTGCACGATTTTGATACAAAACCCTTGCTCGGGGTTCAAAGGAGTAGTGATGCGCATTATAAGATGCTGTTTCCAGTTAGCATCTCTAGCCTCTCCTACTCAATTCCTATCCTCACCTCCACAAAGTGTGGTCTTGACCAGTGGACCCCGGAAACCTGAGCAACCTTGTTGGAGATTAAGTAACCAACCCCAATGGAAGGCAGGGTCAGGGCGAACGAGGAAGGGAGAACATGGTCCTCCGAAAAGGGGGTTTTGCTACGGACCAGCGCAGCGACCCATACAAGTAAAAAAAATATTGCTACGAAACGAATATTATTGCCTCGGAATAGGACAGATTATAAAAACAAACGACGAAATCTACGGACAAAGGATATTCTATTAGGAACATGGAATGTACTAAGTTGGTACCGACCTGGAATTGCCACGACAGCGATAAAACAACTAGAAAACTTAAGATATGATGTAGTAGCCATTCAGGAGATTAGATGGACAGGGTCTGGAACAATACACATGGAGAAGTCATTAGTACTGTGGTCTGGACATGAAGCCCGACATGAAAGACGATGTGGCTTTGTAATACATGAACGACTACAATCAGAGTTATTAGACTTTAAACCAATAAACGAAAGAATCTGCATCATAAGATTAAGAGGTAAGTGGTCCAATTTAACTATATTCTCAGTGTATGCACCAACCGAAGACGCATCGGAGGATGATAAAAATGAATTCTATGACACTCTAAATCAACTCTACACAGAAGCTCCTAACCACGATATTAAAATAATACTAGGTGATCTAAACGCAAAGGTAGGCACAGAAGACTACGTAATACCGGTGGCAGGAAGATATAGTCAACATGACGTTACAAACGATAATGGATCACGTTTGGTCGATTTTGCGACAGGCTGCAACTTAGCCATCAAAAGCACCCAGTTCGCTAGAAAAAAGATCCACAAGGCAACATGGAGATCAAACGATGGAAGAACAAATAATCAAATAGATCACGTATTGATTGATGGGAGGCATTCTAGCAGCATAATAAGCGTAAGAACTATGAGAGGGCCAGATAGCGACACAGACCATTTTCTCGTAAAGGCCAAGCTCAGAACAAGAATTTCAACACAAACAATAGATAAACACACAAAGATCGAAAGACGGAATGTGGCGAAGCTGAAAGAAGAAAATAATCAAAGACAGTACCAAGTAGAATTAAGAAATAGGTTTAAGGTTTTGAAAATAAATGAAAATGAAAGTGAAGATGTGGATCAGCGATAGGATTCCATAAAAGCAACTATTACAGAAGCAGCAGAGAAGCCTATCGGAAGAACGAAAAAAACAAAAAAGAAAAAATGGTGCGACGAGTAATGTGAAAGAATACTCAAAGAAACAAACAAAAGAAGAATTGATTATCTGTCGAACCCATCAGAAGAAAAACGTATACGATTCCACAGAGAGAGAGAGCCGCAGCTAGAAGAACACTTAGACAAAAAAAGAGACAATATCTGCAACAACAAATTGAAAAAGTGGAAAAAGAATACAGACGCAATCAAAGTAAACATTTCTACAGAGAGGTAAGACAACATAAGAGAGGCTCGTATATAAGGACACCCAACTTCGTAAGAGATAAAAATGGAGAAATGCTGGCTGCCGAAAACAAAATAATAGAAAGATGGGCTGAATATTTTGACTAGCTCCTGAATATCCAAAATTTCACTGATGAAAACAATGAAAATGGTGAAAACAACGGAGAACACGAGTATCAAACGGCCAAATTTGAAATACCCCCACCAAGCATGGAAGAAATTACGCATGCCATAAAAATGCTTAAAAACGATAAATTCCCTGGTCTGGACAATATTGATGCTGAGCTAATCAAAACAGGCGGTCATGAACTCATAAGTAAAATCCATCAATTAATAGAAAAGGCCTGGCAACAAGAAATAATGCCGAAAAAATGGTGTGGTAGTATTATCGTACCCATACACAAGAAAGGAAAAAAGGAATCATGCATGAATTAAAGAGGCATCTCACTAATCAACACTATGTATAAAATATTGGCTTCGATATTATTAAAAAGATTAGTACCATACGCTGAAGAAATAGTTGGTGACTACCAGTGTGGTTTCAGGCTTGGCAGATCGACTATTGATCAAATATTTACAATAAGACAAATGCTTGAAAAGTATTGGGAATATAATCAGGACCTCCATCAGATCTTTATAGACTTCAAACAGGCTTATGATTCAATTAATCGTGCAACATTAGGGAAGGCAATGATCGAGCTCGGCGTACCCAAGAAACTAGCTGTGGTAACACAAATGTGTGTAAGTAACTCCTTTGCACAAGTTAGAATAGGGGGAAAAATATCAAAGGCTTTCTGCGTAAATTCTGGACTGAGACAGGGAGATCCGTTGTCCCCATTGTTGTTTAACCTGGCCTTAGAATATGTCATGCGGAAAATATATCACAAAATCAAACCAGACATAACTGCTCGGGGAGCAAAAATCATACTCGCCTTTGCCGAGGACGTAAACGCAGTAGCACAAACAACATTAGAAATTAAGGATATTTTTTCGAGCTTTGAAGAAGCTGCAGTAAACATCGGTCTCAAAATAAATGAAGACAAAACAAAATACATGGTCGTCTCAAAACAAGAACGACGGCGAATAAGGCAAAACATTACCATAAACGATCACAACTTCGAAGTGGTTAAAGAATTTAAATATCTAGCAGCAACAGTCACAAATGACAACAAATTAGAGCGAGAAGTTGAAACGAGAATAATGGAAGGAAACAGATCTTTCTTTGCAATGCAACATCTATTGAAGGCAAAACTTCTTTCACGAGGTGCAAAAATCCAGATATATAAGACCATAATACGACCAGCAGTCGCGTATGGAAGCGAAACATGGACGCTAACAAAAAGAGAAATTAATAAATTGCTGGTGTGGGAACGTAAAATCCTTCGAATGATATATGACCCTTCCAGAGACAGCGTGACAAACGAATGGAGGCGCAGATACAATAACGAGCTAGAGACTATTCGGAAAAGAAAATCTAGTCAGATATATAAAGGCCAATAGACTCAGATGGGCAAGGCATGTGATACGCAGTAACGACAATCGCCTTATAAACAATGTGTTATGGGAAAGGCCAGATGGAAGAAGGTCTGTAGGGCGGCCTAGAAAAAGGTGGAAAGATGCAGTCAAAGAAGATCTAGAAAAAATGGGAGCGCGACAATGGGAATTAGTGGCACAGGACCGACAAACATGGAAGGCAATAGTAAACGCGGCAAAGACTCACGAAGAGTTGTAGCGCCATTGATGATGATGATGATGATTTTGATACAGCGTTTTCACACATTAAGAATTTGAAACGTGCGAGGGTTAGAACGCACGATGACATTCCAATGGTGGCTCGTGCAATAATATGGAACCTTTCTCATTACACGGCGCGCGGCGGTTGGAACGTTCGGTGTAATGAGAAAGGTTTCATATGATTACACGAGCCACCATTGGAATGTTATCGTGCGTTCTAACTTTCTAACCCTCGCACGTTTCAAATTCTTAAGGTGTGAAAGGAGCGATAAGTAAGTAGTAGTGAGCAAGGGTCTTGTGATGCGACCGATATTATGGTGAGTGGTATGTAATTGCATTATGTCAGATCTTCCGTTTTTCTGAAAATCTAATGACTTTCATATTTTAAATGAAACACCCTGTATATTTTTTACGTTTTGAAGTCTTTAAGAAATACTGAAATATTCCCTATACCTCAGTCCCGTGCTTTCGGAGTTATTGCTACAAGAATTGCTAAAGAATTTTGAAAACAAATTATAAAAATAAAGTTTTTCGGTCCGGGCAGATATCAACAAAAAATGTTTTTTGTAATTTTTCTCTAAAGTAATTTGACCCTTATGCGCGCCAATGGAGAATATAAAATTCTTAATTGCATGTCAAAAAATACACTATAAGAACCTCTTAAAATCTACCAAATTTAATTTGCATATCTCAACCAGTGTTAGAGCAATAAATAAATCGTCAGTTTGTAAGAAAAATTCAACATCCCGTATCTCGGAAACGAAGCATTTGTGGACATAGGTTTATAAAGCAAATGGTCATTGTTTTTTCATGCAGAATTACCCCTTAAAGTTTGTCGCACTTATTTAGAAACACCCTGTATTGATGAAAAACATGGCTAGTTGTTAAAGTATCTAACTTTTTTATTATCCAACATAAGAGAATAAATTAAAAAACAGAATATTAAAAAAACCTGAGGCTATGATTGGGTTTTAATTTCTGTATTTTATAAATGCTAGAATATTCCACAGGGTGTGGTGAATTTTGAGAAAACATCGAACACAAATAATTTAATTTACACATAAATGTGCTTTTTTTCTAATATTTCATTATTAAATGTTTAATGTTAATTTATATTTTGTGCAGACTCTATTTTAAACATGTTTAAATCAAAACGGATTATAGTCCAGGGCGCATCTGTTTTGAGATGGACGTTGAGAGGTGACTCAAATTTTTTTGCAGAAATTGCTTGAAAATAACTCAAATAATAATATTTGAGTTATCCTCCCATTCAAAATGGTCCGGAACATTGTTTAAATAATCAACATGTCAAAATATGAAGGAAAAATTCGATTTTTTTATTGGTTTCTTGATTATAACTTTAAAACTATTCATTTCTGAGAAAAGTTGTACTCACATAAAAGTTGTGTAATTAAATTTCCTACAACATAGAATTGGTTACGAATTTAAAAAGTAGTCACCCTTGTTGCAAAATGGCAATAATTGCGAATAAAACCATACAAAAACAAGTATTGGCATTTTACGTTTTTCAACCATTTATGCTTCTACTTAGGACCTTCATATTTTCCCAGAAAAACTTTATGATATAGTTAAACAACACTGTAAATTTCATTAAGATCGGTTTAATAAATTTTGTCAAATAAATTTTGCAATCCAGCTTTCGCAAAAAAATTCATTTTTTTATAATGTTGCAGGACTGAAAATCAAGCAGATAGCAAGTTAAATTTTTTTTGCTTATAGAAGTGTACTGTACCTTTTATTTGCAATTTGCAAAATTAAAATCGATTCATTACCACGGCGTCAGGAAATTTTTTAAATAAACATTAATTTTTGGTGCTACGCGCAGGACAGCGGTGTTCGATTCACACAAGTTGATTTCCACGAAAATTTTTTCCAATCTTTATCTAATATATTATTTTCTTAATCTATATTTTGTTGTATTTTAATATTTTAATTTTACAAAAATCAAACTAATTTTATTATTGTTTGTGAAATATTGTTTAAACAATTGCATATGTTTAAAAATAATAAACTTTTATTCTCTAAGTTAAAATATATGAACAAAGAAAGTTTTTGCTAAAAAAAGTGTTATTTCAAAGGATAGAGTATGTGTTTTTATTTTGCAATAAACAAATTTATTTATTTATATCGAAATGTAATAAAAATTAAAATGTATCAATCATTATCAAAGGTCATTGGAATGCCCAATCAGAGCAAACTATCCGCTGTCCTGCGCGTAGCACCAATAATTAATGTTTATTTAAAAAAATTCCTGACGCCGTGGTAGTTAATCGATTTTAGTTTTGCAAATTGCAAATGAAAGGTACAGTACACTTCTATAAGAAAAAAAAATTTCAACTTCCTATCTGCTTGACTTTCAGTCCTGTAACATTTTGAAAAAATGAATTTTTTTTGCGAAAGCTAGATTGCAAAATTTTTTTTGCAAAATCTATTAAACCGATCGTAATACAATTTACAGTATTGTTTTACTGTATCATAAAGTTTTTGTGGGTGAAATATGAAGGTCCTAGGTTTAGAATAAATGGTTGAAAAACGTAAAATGCGAATACTTGTTTTTGTATGTTTTTTTCGCAATTATTGCTATTTTGCAACAAGGGTGAATATTTTTTAAATTCATAACCAATTCTATATTATAGGAAATTTAATTACGCAACTTTTATGTTAGCACAATTTTTTTTTTTTAAATGAATACTTTTAAAGTTATAATCAAAAAACGAAGATAAGAATCGAATTTTTCCTTAATTTTTTGACATTTTGATTATTTAAACAATGTTCCGGACCTTTTTGAGAGGGAGGATAACTCAAATATTATTATTTGAGTTATTTTCAAGCAATTTCTGCAAAAAAAAATGAGTCACCTCTCAACGTCCAAATGTACTAATATTTTTACAGATCCGCCCTGGTCTATTAACTAAACAGTATTTTTTTATTCTTTTTGCGTATTTAAATTTCTCATTTAATTTGATATTATAGTTGATTAAGGTATTTATGATATTTGTGATATTTATGATATTTGATATTTTTTTATAGTATATTATGCAACGAGCATTTAATGATGGTCATTATGAAGCGAGTTTCTAATGAAGTACGAGCTTCATAATGATAATTAAATGCAAGTTGTATACACGATTTTTTCTATGATCATTTACAACAAAAAGTATTAGGTCTGGATCCCGCGTATGAAAAAAAAAGTTGATTAATAGCAAGCTGAAAATTTGTTAATAGCTTAAGGGTGTCTAGTCGAACAAACTTTGATATATGGGAACACTGGAACAGGGGAAGTTTTAATTGCGGAACAGGTTAAAAATTTGGAACGGTCAGACCACGAAAACGGCTCATGTATTTTGTCCGACAGAACAGAATTAAACTCTTTGAACAGAGATTAAACTCTCATGCAAAAATCAGACTGCTATTTATCACCAAATGGGCGTTTTAATGAGTGGAACATGTAGAATATGTCAAATGACAGGAATTATGACAGGTGATAAATAGCAGTCTGATTTTTGCATGAGAGTTTAATCTCTGTTCGGAGAGTTTAAGTCTGTTCTGTCGGACAAAATAAATGTGCCGTTTTTGTGGTGTGACCGTTCCAAATTTTTAACCTGTTCCAGTGTTCCCATATATCAAAGTTTATCCGACTAGACAGCCTTAAGCTATTAACAAATTTTCAGCTTGCTATTAATCAACTTTTTTTTCATACGCGGGATCCAGACCTATATATTCAAATTTATTAATTTTGTAACGTAAACAAATTAAGTAGTTTGTCAGTCTGACAGTTTGTTTACATATTGAGAACTGTCAAAGCGTATATATATTTGACTCGCCATTGGTCACTGCGCGTGCGCCACCTTTATCGCGAATGCCATATCGCGATTCTATTGGTTAAAATTAAGTTCATTATGATACAGCTAGTGAAATCATAATTGATATTATAGTATGAGAATAGGGCTTTTCATTCACAGTCATTTGTTTCGAGCTTCTGTCATGTGTCACATAATATTCATATATCTACGTCGTACGTTATTGGTATTACCAATGATACAAACCGAAGATGTATGACGTAGATATATTAATATTATGTGACACATGACAGAAGCTCGAAACAAATGACAATCGATGAAAAGCCCTATAGAAAAAATATGATTAACTATTTTTATGGGAAATAAGCCACAATTAAATTGAAAAAAATAATTTTATTAACGTTTCGACGCCCAAATCGGGTGTCGTTGTCAAAATACAAAATACTACTAAATTAAACAAAAATGTTGTTGATAAGTAAAAATTTCTTCTAATAATTTATTTAATCTGACTCATTTATATTGGCAATTCAGACATATATTATACATTTTAAAGTAGAAGACTTTAAAATGATATTGCCAATATTTATGAGTTGCGTTCCTGGAACGACTTTACTGAAAGATAGTTCATTCGATTACATGGAATCAACCCCAACTCAAGAATATCCGTCACAAAAAAATCATAGCATGTGATCTGTCTTTAAAAAGACAACCAAATGCAACGATGACAGTAAAATTCTCGCGTTAGAGATTCCATAATAAATCACGAGGGAAAACCAGGAAAAAACCTCGTGATACTATCCCGTCATCGTAAGTATTTGGTCTTACATTTAATTTACTCTCAAGAAACTAATACCAAATTCTGACCTTAATATGTTTAAATTATAAATAATATTAATAATACATAGATATACAATAAGTATGTAATACTAAAATATAAAATATGTACTAACTCGATATGTTATTGACTTACTAATCCCATATGGAGTAGTTAATCATAAAAATGCCACAAGGAAATAGCTTCAGAACAACATTTAGAAAAAATATATTTTGATATAGTGAATTTTACCATTTTTTATTCTTAAGATATTTGCGATTTTCTCTTTGTCTTATGCATATTCCATTTCTGTTTTTTTGGGATTCAAATGTTTAAAAACAGTGGCGCCCTTTTTTGAAAAGTTGTTCTCTTTCCTGTTTTTTTATTATCTGTGTCGATCTTTTTTGTGTCTCTAACCTCTATGACGAAATAATTACTTAACTAGTAAATTAAATGATTTGTACCCATTATTGTGAAATTATTCCCAATAATATTATAAGTATCATAAAAAGGGATTCTCAAAAAGCCATGTCTAAATTTATCGACCAATTAAAAATGTCATAATACGAGAAATTAATTTTGCATTGTCTAACTTCTAATCTGATCCATAAATTAATAACAAGATGCAATATTAATTGTTATGGTTTTTTGTTAATTGATTTTGGTTTATAGACTCCAAATATTTACTTTAAATAGAAAATTGTGAAAATTCGATATATGTTAGGAGTGGAAACACCTCATTGGTAGATGTAGTATGCAAACAGTTACACATAAAGAGTCTTGAGGCCCTAGGCAACCCAAGCTAAGAGGCCAAGAGAGTAAGAAACTTTTGTCTTTTCCCTCCAAAACCCCGGCTAACCCCTCCATCTCCGAGCGGTATTCTTTTGACATATTAGTGGACATTTTGTAGATTTAAACTTAAATTTTTGTTTGATTTTGTAAAACGTGTTGATTAAAAAAATAAAACAAAGAAATAGTAAGGAAACTGTTCATTTATATAATTTTGCTTAAATTTTGTAATAAGAAATTATTTTAGTTTTTTTTTGTTATAGTTATCAATAAACGAACGATTCATTTTAAAGTATAATAATTTTTCTAATATTGAAAAAAAAAAGAAAGTAGTAGAAAAAGTATAGTATTCTACTCACATGTAATGCCTATTACTCACTGTGATGAAGAACGACACTCGCCTTGGGCTTGTGTCGCAAAGTTCATCATCGTGAGTAATACCCATCATTACATGCTCGTTGAAGAATATACTATTAGTTATTACATAATTAGGTAATACTAAATAATTATAGATTAAATTTAGTTTGAGTTTTCAAAGCCTTATAATTATTATAAAGCAACTTTTCTGAGTGTCACAGAAGCAAAACTACATAAAATATCTTCAACTTCCAAATTTTCGAGTAGATCATTCTCAATAGCCATAATTGAGAGAAATGCTTGTCTATTTTGTGCCACTGTTGAACGGGGACAGTTTTTAATAATTTTCATTTTTGACCGTTCGTTTGTTGCATTTGTATTCATTAGCGTAGCGTAAGATAAATCTTACAAGCTACTGACAAATTTCGAAACTACGATTCAAATTTTTTCTCATAAATAACCCAAAAAGACTATGAAGCAGGAAACATTGTTTTCGCTACAAGTCCTGAAGATGGACTATAAAATATTTGAACTGCAGTAGTTCATCTTAAATTTCAGGTTCAATATCATCTATAGTTTTCATGTAGTTTTGAAGCACACTCCTTTGTTTGAGTATGAGTATCACCCAGTTTTGGAAAAACCCACAAAACACCAAATACTGAGTTAAGTACAGACTCGTACGCTGTCAACTGACGACTCATCTCAATAATTACCTTATCCAAAATTGGTAGATTCGTTTCAACCTTTAACTTTTCTCCACCCCGTAGAAAAACTTCATTGGAATTAGCATCATCAAAATCTAGTTTTTTTGCTCGCGTTTGTTTACTCTCGTGCGTCGGTATGTTCAGCGTATTGTAGTATACCTGCTCGTAGTGCAAAATTATCTCCTTGGGATTTTAAGAACTTTAAAAGTAATTTTAGACACTTTTAGAAGCTGAACTGCACTTTCAAGTGTCTGTAATGATTTAGTGACAGCGTTTATGAGTTATAAATTGTTGCCCAAAACTCATTCATCATGAATGTTTCTGTTTTGACACTTTTTTCAACAAACACTTGTAAACCACAGCAAGCGGTGGCTTCCAACGCATCCTACTTTTTTATTTCTTAAGCATTCCCTATACCTAACTGCTTTAATTTGTGAGTTATTGGTGATTCAAGCTAAACATTAATTGCAACAAAAAATACGTAAAATTTTATTAGGTTGGTCGTGAAAATACTCAATCCCAAATAATTTTTCCGAAATAAATACATATTAATCCAGACTGGTCCTTAAAATTGCCAATAATGGTTTAGCTATAGAAATACCTTCTTAGTTAAGATTGTTGGTGCGATTAACAATTAAGCACAAATTAAAGCAGTTAGGTATAGGGAATGCTTAAGAAATAAAAAAGTACCATAAAATATCATTTCATTACAATACTAAAATACAGGGTGTTCCATTTAAGAAAACTCAGAAAATACTCATTACGAGTTTCGACCAACCCTGTATACTAAAATTAAAAATTTAGCTGTACTAATGATTCCTAACAATAGTAGAGTATATTAAAAATCATTTTAACGTAAGTAGAGTTTTAGATGTCAAACTACTACAATTCTACAGGGTGTGAATGTTGCTACGAAATTAATAAAAAAACGTAATTATATTTTAAAATACCCTATATAATATTACAAAACCTTATATTTTAAGAAAGAAGACATCGAAGAGAATCCAAAAATGTAAAAATATAGAGGGTGTCCCATTTAAAAAAAACGAAGTTATAAGCAACTTCCGGTATAACCGGAAGTTGCAAAGAGATGAAAATATTTTCATTTAATAGATCATCCTTCAAAACCCCCTTATTCCAATTTTCATGATTCTGTTGCCTTTAGTTCTCGAGATATTTCTAATAGACCAGTTATCTGCCTCACCCTGTATATATATTTGGGACAGATAATAAAAATAAATAAGGAAAACCAAACAGCGGAGATAAAAAGAAGGGTCAGACTAGCGTGGGCAGGATTTGGGAAATTAAAATGGGTCCTAAAGAATAAACAAATACAACAATACTTAAAAACAAGAGTGTTTGACCAGTGAATACTCTCAATTCTCACATACGCATGCCAAACATGGACTTTGACCAAAGCAAACATGGATAAAATAATGAAGACACAAAGAGCCATGGAGAGAGCAATGTTAGGAGTAACATTAACAGACAAAAAGCAAAACAACTGGGTAAGAAATAAAACAAAAGTCAAAGACGCAGGACACCATATAGCCAGGCTAAAATGGAGCTTCGCAGGTCATAACGCTAGACAAACGGACAATAGGTGGAATACCACGATACAACAATGGAGACCATGGATAGGAAAGAGAGCAAGAGAACGACCCCAGATGAGATGGGGAGACGATATTAAAAATATAGGAGGAACGGACTGGAAACAGAAAGCACTAAACAGAAACAAATGGAGGAAACTGGGGGAAGCCAATGTTCAAAATTGGACGAAATAAAGGGCAAAAGAAGAAGATAATCCATAAATACCGAGATTACGTGAATTATAAAAGATTTAAATTAATTATTGTTTTTGATTTATGGATTATATATTTTAATTATAATTAAAATTAATTATAAAATATGAATTATTAAAATTAATTATAAAAATGTGTAAAAGACCATTTTAGATGTGGAAAGATATGATTTTATGAGCTGTGTGGGAATGACTTAAAGTATATAACACCGTCTAAATTAAGTGTTAATATAGAAAAAATATATTTATAGTTAATTTACGATAGAGTTCATTTTTCAATATGAAGAAGTTAATGTTGTTTGGTTTTGCTGTTTTTGTGGTTGTTTTGGTAAGCATCTCTTTAATCAATTCGTAAATTATGTTCCTATTTTTGTTAAGAGGATAGACACAAAATGATTTTGAGAGTGCCTATGATAGTATCCATCGAGAAAATCTGATCAACGCCCTTAAAGAATTTAATATTCCAACTCAACTCATTGATATAGTATAGTAAAAGAAACACTTAAAGTACAATAGGGGAGTCATGATAGAACGAAAACATGCATTGTTTCGGAATAATTCAAACAAGGTTATATTTTTCTAAAACTTTTTTTGTTAGTTCATAATATACATGTTAAGGTAAAAAGTTCTACTCACAGATTTTGCCGCTAATTGTTTAAACAATAACAATTTCTTTGTATAAATAATTTTAAAAATATCGTTGAATTCATCATTTTACTTTGATCAAATATGTTTCTATTTTGTTTTTGATTATGCTAAATCCGAATTTGGCATTATAATTTGAAAATTCTTATACAGAAGCTCTTATGCGTAGCTAGGAACCATATGGGAAACTTTTTTATTATCAATTTTACGAAAAAAAATTTATTCTTCATAAAATACTCTAACTGATCTAAAATTTCACATACAACAATCAGATATCAAACTTTTTCAATTTTATACGAGGTATGTAAAAAATATAAATTTCACTTAAGAGGTAAGTGTCCTTATAGTGCACAATATTTCAATTAGAAAGATGTAATTGAACATTCGAACATAGTTTTTAATTCCAAACAACTTTTCTTAATAACAATTTTTGATATGGTGAAATTTAAAGGTAGGGGAGTGGGAGGTAAAATGATATCCCCAAGAAAAAACAATTTTAACAACTTAATAACAATTTTTCATATGGTGAAATTTAAAGGTAGGGGAGAGGGAGGTAAAATGATATCCCCAAGAAAAAAGCTAAAAAAAATGGCAAAATATTTTTAAAATTGTATTTTAATAAGGTAAACCCCTAAAAGACTAATTTATCTTAACAGAACACAAATTTTTTGAAAACAATCTTTACTCTCTTTTTAAAATACACAAAATAAAAAAAAAATGACAACGGGATCATTTTACCCGCATATTGGGGGTAAAACGATTCCTTCTACAAAATCAAATATAATACCTATCAAGAAAAAATGTCTTTAAAACCTAATCTTTCTCTGAACTCGGGCTAACGCAAAGGGAACATCGCAGCAATGTTCACAAAGGAATTCATCTTCGTCTTCTTCAACTCCCGCACACAATTCGTGAGACCATTCTAAACATTTTCGGCATTAAATCCATCCATCAACATGTATTTGGTTGTCTTCTGAATCCGAAAAGTCGGATAGACTTTCTTTTAGATTGTTTTGTTGTTTTGGTTTTTTCTTATTATTTTCATTTTTCCTTTTAATTGCCTTTCCCTTCGCTTCCTTCTTGTTGATGTCATCTTCAGGAGCAGTTTTGTATAACGTGCTAGTTAACACTGCACTTCCACAAGATTTTTTTTCTCGTGTTTCTCTTGGCTTTAATTTTAAGGAAAGGTTGGCAGTCTTGTAGTGTAACTTTAAACGATGAATCCATTTGTTCATCTCGTCTTGAGATGGGCCCAGGCTCAGGATTCTCGTACAGATCCTTTTTTTCGCTAGAGCCATTATCTACTTTGTTGGTTATGCCTGTCGATAAATCAGCTACTTTACTTAAACCAGATCCTTGAGCCATATCCTCACCATTATCAAGGTCAGTTACTTCAGTTGCTAAGAAGTCAACATCTGGAAAAATCTCTGGGTTAAATGGAAATATGCCAGTTTTGAGGAACCCGTTTATCCCATTTGTTGATCCCATGCTTGGTACACAAGCCTTTAAGTAGCCTTCACAAAATATTTGGCTGATTTGAAACACTGATACGGTTCTATCAGGATGATGGTTCAACCATTAATAGTGTATTTGATAAATAGTTGATTTAATGATGTGAAATTAATAAGAAGTTATTTATTGTTTATTATTTATGGAAGATCCAAGCAGAGAGTACACCAGGATATATTCTGTAATCCAAGTATTTTGTTGTTAAAGATGTTCAAAATTTATCAAAGCGTTCCAACAACTAGTACATTCTTTCACGGTTTTTGCTCTAAATTTTAAAGAACCGCTTGAATTGACATGAAATTTGGCATAAGCATAGCTTACATGTCAAAGAAAAAAATTGATGTTGTGCCGATGTGTGCTTTTGCACTGAGGGTGATTTTCACCCCCTCTTGGGGGTGAAAAAATATATGTCCAAAATAAGTCAGGAAATGGGTAAACTGACTAATTCTAAGTAACTTTTGTTCTATAGAGCTTTTTCGCTAAGTCAACACTATTCGATTTATTTGCGAGTGAATATGTTCATTTTTCAACAAAATGACCACACTTTTAGACGGTTTTTCGCAAATAACTCAAAAAGTAAATATTTTGTCAAAAAACGTTCTTAGTAAAAATATAGATCGTAAAAAAGTACAAAGAATGGTGTATGCGTTAGGTCTCTGGACCTCGTAGAACCAGAGTTATAGCTAATGAAAAATAGATTCATATCTGCCAAATTTCAAATAGAGTATTTCGACGTGAAGTATCCAAAAAATTAAGCACTTTTTGGGGAAGACCAATTATAACTTTTTAAATGTGCTTAAAAAAATCTTTATTTCTGTTTTTATAAAAAGTTTCTAGCATTAAATTTAATCAAGTTACACTCAAAATGAAGTTGGTCCGTTTCGTTTTGGCAAAAAAAAATCGGGAAAACCACCCCCTAATTAGCAACTCAAATGAATCGTTACCGCTCCACAAATTATTTTACTTATGTTGTGTTTATAATATGATCTGTAAGTCTCATCGATTCAAAGTGCTTATTTTTGAAAAAAATTTGGTTTTAAAGTGAAATTTTTAAAAATTTTAATTTTAAAAAATATGCTTTTTTTCAAAATAACTTAAAAATTATTATTAGAGATACCAAAAATCTCGATAAACAAAAAAGTCGCCATTGCTTTTTTGAATATCATGTATTTTTTTGTTTTTCTGTTAGACAAAAATTGATTAAGATTTGGTGTTTCTAAATTTGCATACATTCGTGATCAGTGACTCGTTCAACCATTTTAAAATTAAGGACTTTGAACCGATGAAACTTACAGATTATATAAACAATACATACACGAGACAAGAAACTTGTGAAGTCGTAACGATTAAGTTCATTTGAGATACTAATTAGGGGGTGATTTTCCTTTTTTTTTCCAAAAAAAAGGACTAACTTTATTTTGAGCGTAATTTGTTTACTTTTGATGCTAGAAATTTTTTTTATAAAACAAGAATGAAGCTTTTTTAAACACTTTAAATAAGTTGTAATGAGTTTTCCCCGAAATGTGCTTAATTTTTGGTTATATCACGTTAAAGTATTCCATTTGGAATTTGACGAATATGAACCTATTTTTCATTAGCTATAACTCTGCTTCTACTAGGTATAGAGACGTGATATATACACCATTTTTTAAAAAGTTTTATAGGCTATATTTTTTGGCTAAGAATATTCTTTCGACAAAATACTTACTATTTGAGTTATTTGCGAAGAACCGGCTAAAAGCGTGGTTATTTTGTTGAAAAAATGATCATATTCACTGGCAAATAACTCGAAAAGTATCGACTTAGTGAAAAAAGTCTATAAAACAAAAGTTACTTAAAATTAGTCAGTTTATCTACTTCCGTACTTACTTTGGACGAATATTTTTTCACCCCCAGGGCAAAAGCACATATCGGCACAATATCACTTTTTTCTTTGAATTGTTAGCTATGTGTATGCCAAATTTCATGTCAATCCAAGCGGTTATTTAAAATTTAGAGGTTTTGCAATATTTTACCGTTAAAGAACGTACTAAACGCTTAGTAACAATATATGTATTTAAAAAAAATAGTTTTTTCTCTTTTCTTGATTGTTAGTTTTTTTTTGTATAGTAGGTATATAAATTATTGTAATTACTGAATACGTAGTTAAAGAACCGCTTAGATTGACATGAAATTTGGCAAACACATAGGCAAAATGTCAAAGTAAAAAGTGATATTGTGCCGATGTGTGTATTAATTGTAAGTAACTTTTATTCTATAGCATTTTCACTCACTTTTAGAGTTATTTGCGTGTATATGTTTATTTTTCAACAAAAAAACACATTTTTAGACGATTTTTTGCAAATAACTCAAAAAGTACGTTTTTTATCAAAAAAGACATTCTTATTAATAGACCAGGGCGCATCTGTAAAAATATTAGTACATTTGGACGTTGAGAGGTGACTCAAATTTTTTTGCAGAAATTGCTTGAAAATAAATCAAATAATAATATTTGAGTTATCCTCCCTCTCAAAAAGGTCCGGAACATTGTTTAAATAATCAAAATGTCAAAAAATGAAGGAAAAATTCGATTTTTTTCTTCGTTTTTTGATTATAACTTTAAAAGTATTCATTTTCGAGAAAAGTTGTACTGACATAAAAGTTGCGTAATTAAATTTCCTACAATATAGAATTGGTTCAAAATTTAAAAAATAGTCACCCTTGTTGCAAAATAGCAATAATTGCGAATAAACCATACAAAAACAAGTATTCGCACTTTACGTTTTTCAACCATTTATGCTAGACTTAGAACCTTCATATTTCACCCAGAAAAACTTTATGATACAGTAAAATAATACTGTAAATTTCATTAAGATCGGTTCAATAGATTTTGCAAAATAAATTTTGCAATCCAGCTTTCGCAAAAAAATTTATGTTTTCAAAATGTTACAGGACTGAAAATAAAGCAGATACCAAGTTGAATTTTTTTTTGCTTATAGAAGTGTACTATACCTTTCATTTGCAATTTGCAAAACTAAAATCGATTAACCACCACGGCGTCAGGAATTTTTTAAATAAACATTAATTATTGGTGCTACGCGCAGGACAGCGGATAGTTTGCTCTGATTGGGCATTCCAATGACCTTTGATAATGATTGATACATTTTTATTACATTTCGATATAAATAGATAAATTTGTTTATTGCAAAATAAAAACACATACTCTATCCTTTGAAATAACACTTTTTTAGCAAAAACTTTCTTTGTTCATATATTTTAACTTAGAGAATAAAAGTTTATTATTTTTAAACATATGCAATTGTTTAAACAATATTTCACAAACAATAATAAAATTAGTCTGTTTTTTGTGGAATTAAAATATTAAAATACAACAAAATATAGAGGAAGAAAATAACATATTAGATAAAGATTCGAAAAAATTTTGGTGGAAATCAACTTGTTTGTGTGAATCGAACACCGCTGTCCTGCGCGTAGCACCAAAAATTAATGTTTATTTAAAAAATTTCCTGACGCCGTGGTAATTAATCGATTTTAATTTTGCAAGTTGCAAATGAAAGGAACAATACACTTCTATAAGTAAAAAAAAATTCAACTTGCTATCTGCTTTATTTTTAGTCCTGCAACATTTAAAAAAAATGAATTTTTTTTGCGAAAGCTGGATTGCAAAATTTATTTTGCAAAATCTATTAAACCTATCTTAATGAAATTTACAGTGTTGTTTTACCAAATCATAAAGTTTTTCTGGGTAAAATATGAAGGTCCTAAGTGTAGCATAAATGGTTGAAAAACGTAAAATGCGAATACTTGTTTTTGTATGTTTTTTTTTCGCAATTATTGCTATTTTGCAACAAAGGTGACTATTTTTTAAATTTTCAACTAATTCTATATTGTAGGAAATTTAATTGCGCAACTTTTATGTCAGTACAACTTTTCTCAGAAATGAATACTTTTAAAGCTATAATCATAAAACCAATAAAAAAATCGAATTTTTCCTTCATATTTTGACATTTTGATTATTTAAACAATATTCCGGACCATTTTAAGTGGGAGGATAACTCAAATATTATTATTCGAGTCATTTTCAAGCAATTTCTGCAAAAAAATTTGAGTCACCTCTCAACGTCCATCTCAAAACAGATGCGCCCTAGACTATAATAGCTTACATGTCAAGGCTTACATATAGCTCATAAAAAGAAGAAAAAGGGTGTATGTATGAAATCCCCAGACCCAGTAAAAGAAGAGTTGTTACTAATAAAAAACACAGGTTTAAAAATAGTAGTATCTAATGAATAAATTGCAAATCCAATATTTCAACGTGAAATAACCAACAAATAAAGCACTTTTTGGGGAAAACTCATTAAAGCCTTTTAAAGTATTTAAAAAGCTTCATTTTTGTTTTATAAAAAAGTGTCTAGCATTAAAAGTAAGGAATTACGTTTAAAATAAAATGGGTTCCTTTTTTGGTAAAAGAAATCGTGAAAATCACCCCCAATTGGCTTCCCAAATGAAATTAATCGTTACCACTTCACAAGTTGCTTTACTCGTGTAGGTATGTATTAGCGAAACGACTATATTTATATGATCTGTAAGTTGCATCGGTTCAAAGGGCTTATTTTTGAAGGGGCTGTAGTTGAAAGGGCTTGAAATAGTCAATAATCACGAGTGTATGCAAATTTTGAACAGCCATATCTTAACCAATTTTTGCCTTACAGAAAAACAAAAAATCCAAAATATTCAGAAAAAAAATCCTAACATTTTTTACTGTTTGTGATTTTTAGAATCACTAATAAATTTTAAAAACAAAAGCATTTTTTTCAAAAAAAGTACTTTAAAAACAAATTTTATAAAAATAAACCTTTTGAACAAATGAAACTTACAGAGCATATACAAAATACATAAGCAAAGTAACTTGTGAAGCGGTAACGATTAATTTGATTTAAGATGCTAATTTGGGGGTGATTTTTTCGATTTTTTTAACAAAAAAAAGGACCAACTTTATTTTGAGCGCAACTTGCTTACTTTTGATGCTAGAAACTTTTTTAGAAAACAAAAATAAATATGTAATATACTTAAATAAATAAAAATTTAAAACACTTTAAAAAAGTTGTAATGAGTTTTCCCCAAAAAGTGCATAATTCTTTGTTTATTTCACGTTGAAATATTCGCTTTGAATCTTTCAAACTACAACTACAACTTTGCTTCTACTGGGTCTAGTAGAGAGTTCATACATACACCATTTTTTTTCACTTTTTTAGAAGCTAAATTTTTGCTGAGAATATCTTTTCGATAAAATACTTACTTATTGAGTTATTTGCAAAAAACCTCCTAAAAACAAGTTTTTTTTTGGAAAAATGAACATATTTACTCGCAAATAACTTGAAAAGTATTAACTTATGCTGGGGCCACAGTAACGTCTGATGACGTTAATTAACGCGTTATTTGACTAACGCGTTAGGTGTAGCCACGACTTAGCGTGCTAATTTGTTAATGCCATTATTAATGCCGTTAAACGTTAGGCGATAGATCGGGTGGCGGTTTCTTTCGACTTTTCATAGAAGTTACTCCGTTACTTATCGCGTTGTTGTGGTTACACTTGCACTGTTTCAACAAGTTCTAGCTTGCAGCGCAGCAGAGTAATTTGTTTTGTGAAATAGGTTACATAGATACTATTCTACGAAAATGGAGTGGAGTAACGAGAAAATAATTGAATTTTTAACACTGTTTGAAACAGAACCTTGTTTATGGGATCACCGACAAAAATCACATAAAAATCGTGGTGTTCATGGTGACGCTGCATTTTTATCATCCACCATCTTCTTTTGAGTCTTGGTTTTTGCTTGATCCGTTTATAAAATAATAAATTCATACAATAATAATTAGCATAAAATATCTCATGCTGCTATATGGAAAATTTTAGAGCTAAGAAACATTCCTCATAAAATAATTTCCATTATAAAGTCATTGTACACTGAGGCGACGTGCAGCGTGACACACAATGGGATCAACAGTGACGAATTTGACGTACTTACTGGAGTCAGACAGGGATGTGTGCTTTCTCCGTTTCTGTTTAACATAGCTCTAGACCAGTCATGTCAAAGATACGGCCCGCGGGCCGCATCCGGCCCCCGGGCCATACCAATACGGCCCGCGATCGCAATGTGTCACAGAAAGAAGAATCATGTTTTTTAGAGCTTTTAGACTTCACTCGATTGCTCTACGGAAGTTTTAAAATGCGTACACTACACTACATTTATAAGTCATTTCAAAGGCAGCGCGTGCCTAGACAAGCGAGAGAGATAGACAGTAACACCATCTCTTAGCGGAAACACCCTATTATTTCTGTTGAGAACAATAGAATCTTCCATGCGCTTCGAGTCTAGACTAGAACCTTCCTTATCGATATAAAAGAAGTGCGTCGACGTGTCACGTGAGTCAGTTGCGAAGTAGTGGTTGAGAAGGTATTGTACATTTGTTTGTGTCGTGCGTGTGCGATATCCATAATTGTGTCGAGTTCCATATTTGTTACGATTTCGGCATAATGTCACAAAAACGTAAAGTTGATAGTGAACGTAGAGTTTTTCAGTCTAAATGGGAAAATGCATATTTTTTCATAGAATGGAAAGGTAAACCACTGTGTTTGATTTGCAATCAAACAGTTGCTGTTTGTAAGGAGTTTAACTTGAAGAGACACTATGATACGAATCATAAATCAAAATTCGATTGTTACACTGAAAAAATAAGAATGGACAGATTGTCATCTTTAAAATCTAAACTTCAAGGTCAACAATCGATGTTTACTAAAGCTAATACTGAGAGCGAAGATGTCCTGAAATCAAGTTTTATTATTGCATTAGAAATCGCGAAGAGATCAAAACCTTTCACTGATGGTGATTTTATTAAAGACTGTATGTTGAAAGTTGCCGATGTTTCATTTCCATTTCAAAAGTCAATAATTCAAAATATTTCGCTGTCAAGAAACACTGTTGCTTCAAGAATAAATGATTTATCTCAAAATTTGGTTCTTCAACTGAAGGAGAAAATTAAGGAATTTACAAACTTTTCACTGGCTGTTGATGAGAGCACTGATACTGTTGATACAGCTTAACTTGCTGTTTTTATACGAGGTATTAACAGTAACTTTGAAATAACTGAAGAACTATTAAAGTGCGTTCCATTGACAGGTACTACAACAGCAAATGATATTTATTCTGCATTGGAGCATTTGATGGCAGAATATGGACTCGATTGGAATATACTTAGCAGCACAACTACGGATGGCGCTCCTGCCATGGTTGGCCAACATTCGGGCGTTGTAACTAAATTAAAACAGAAAACATCAGGAAATTTTGTGGGATTTCACTGTATAATTCACCAGGAATCATTGGCATCCAAACATTTAAAAATGGACCATGTCATGCAACCTATAATTAAAATAGTAAATTTTATAAGGAGCAGAGGACTAAATCACCGACAGTTCAGGCAGTTTTTACAAGATTTGGACGAAAAGTTTTCTGATGTCCCTTATTTCACCGAAGTTCGTTGGCTCAGTCGAGGAGTAGTTTTAGAAAGATTTTTTGCATTACGTGACCCTATTCAAGCTTTCATGTTAGAAAAAGGCAACCCAATTGATTATGACAATGACTGGTGGGTTGATTGTGCCTTTTTGGTAGATATGAATAAACACTTGACTGATCTGAATGTAAAGTTACAGGGTAAAAATCTGATTGTCACTCAAATGTACTCATGTATTCAAGCCTTTGAAACAAAGTTGAGGCTGTGGGAAAATCAGGTAAAAAATCAAACTTTGGATCATTTCCCTCATTTAAAATCATTTGGCACAGTGGATCAAAAAAAATTGGATAAATATTCTCAACTTCTGCAAAATCTTATCACGGAATTCAACAATCGTTTTGAAGACTTCCACAAAATGAATGAAATGGAATTCCCAATTTTCAACAATCCATTCAATTTTGAAGCTTCACAGGCACCAGTTCATTTGCAAATGGAGTTGATAGATCTTCAATCGGACAGTATTTTGAAAGAAAAATTTAAAGAGGTTAACGCACTTACATTTTATACACAATATTTCAAGAGTTTGGATAACTACCCGGAATTAAAAAAGCATGCAGCACGCATTCTGTGCATGTTTGGTAGCACCTATTTATGTGAGCAGATGTTTTCCGTCATGAAAATAAATAAGAACAAACATCGCACAAGACTTACAAATGAACATCTCCAATAAATTCTTAAAATAAATACAACGAATATGATACCTGACATCAATGAGCTTGTCAAAAACAAGAGAAGTCAGGTATCTGGATCCTCGAGCTCAAAATAATTACCCTCTTATAACTTTGATATGATTTTTAACAACCGTATATTATAAGTATACTATTAAATAAAATGTTATAATAATTCAGTACATTTTTTTTTATTTGAATCTGGCCCGCCGACACATTCTGAATTTAATATATGGCCCTCTGCAAAATTGAGTTTGACACCCCTGCTCTAGACTATGTTCTCTCCAAACTAGACTTAGACACAAAAGGGATACAATGGACGTTAACCACACGCCTAAGTGATCTAGAATACGCCGACGATATCTGCCTGTTAGGACAAAGGTTCCAGGATGTGGCCGATCAATTGGAATCACTATCCACTGAAGCCAATAAAATAGGTTTGAAAATCAATATTAGTAAAACCAAATCCATGAGAATAAATGCAAGGAACAACACGCTATTTAATATCGACAACAAGCAGATTGAAAATGTGGAAAACTTCACGTACCTTGGAAGTGTCATAACAGAAAGCGGAGGTACAGAAGACGATATTCGTATGAGGATACGAAAAGCTCAACAAGCATTCTGCATGCTTAACCCTGTTTGGAGGTCTGGGGAATATACTACAAGGACAAAGATCCGAATATTCCAGTCAAATGTTATGTCTGTTCTACTCTATGGATGTGAAACCTGGAAAGTGACAAAATCCCTTACAGACAAATTGCAGGTCTTTGTTAACAAATGTCTACGAAGAATTGTCCGTATTTTCTTGCCAAACACTATCAGAAACGAAGATCTGCTACACCTGACCCAACAAAAGAGGGTAGAAAATGAAATAAAATCCAGAAAGTGGGGGTGGATAGGTCACACACTCCGAAAAGATAGTTCCAGTATTGCAAAAACTGCCCTAGAGTGGAATCCCCAAGGAAAGAGAAAAAGAGGTCGCCCAGCACAAACTTGGAGAAGATCCATCATGGACGAGATAAGAAGTCAAGGAAAGTCTTGGAATGAGGTGAAGGCCCTAGCGCAAAATAGAACCCGATGGCGCGTTTTCACTGAAGCTCTATGCTCCACTTAGGAGTTCAAGAACGTTATATATATATATATAAAACAAGGCTGAAATATTGGGGTAGCAGCAATCTCAAAGAAAACTCTTTATAATAGTTCCAAGCTTTCGAAAATGTTTATTTTTATTTAGTGAGAGGAAACTATGGTGTTCTGGATTTTTGGTAACACAAGGATAGCAATTATTATTGATTTCAGTTAGCCTATTTGTTAAATACTGTCTATTTATGATTGTAGTTTCCCTGATGATGAAAATAAACATTTTCGAAAGCTTGGAACTATTATAAAGAGTTTTCTTTGAGATTGCTGCTACCCCAATATTTCAGCCTTGTTTCCTAACTGTTCAGCAAATATTATATACCTGTTATATATATATATATATATATATATATATATATATATATATATATAGCAGCCTAGCAGCTTCGACTTCCATCTTGAAATTATTGGATTAAAAAACGCGTTTTCTGCTGACTACGCTCTAAAATAAGTGTGGCCAGTTACTTTAACGCGCAGTTTATCCCATCATTTTTGGTGTGTTAATTAATACGATAATTGACGTTAGACGTTAACGTTACTGTGGCCCCAGCATTAGTGAAAAAATGCTGTAGATAGAACAAAAGTTGCTTAGAATTAGTTATACTACATTTACAATCAAGATGCAGTAGAAATAAACAAACTAAGACACGTTAAATGCTACTAGGAGCACTCCCGAATCATAATTTACAATGTATAAACTTTGGAAATTATGATTTGGGAGCAGGGTTGAAAAACAAACATGATTTTGAAGTTATACTTCTTTAGGCGCGATTGAGATTGAGGGTGAAATTATATTGATCTGCGCGCATGCGCACACCGACAGTATGGTATTAGTCGTTATACGGGCTCTGGTTGGGTGTTGAAATGATCTGTCAATAATAAATAATTCAATATGAAGGTATGGGCCATTCCACGAACATACGCCTGTTTTGGATTATTTCGACAACGAATATTTTACTGTGCAACCTAAGAAGTACGAAAGTAAATGGCGCTAATAATTATTCCAATAAACAACAATGTAATTTGCAATTTACTTTCGTTCTTCTTATTTTGCACAGCAAAAATATTCGTTGTCGAAGTAATCCAAAATAGGCGTATGTTCGTGGAATAGGGCATAAACAAATGTATAATATATTAATTTTATTGTTGTGAGGACAAAAACAAAAAAGTTTATAATTGTAGTGACATTTAAATAGATTTTAAAAGCAACAGGTACGTAATAATTGTAAATGTATCATAGGTATTATACCTACCTATTTCAACCTATCAAAATACATAGTATGTAATATGTACTTTTATTACATACTTAATTTGATTACCATCAAAATTTCTATCAATGTTCACCTAATATATTGTTTTCTTACTCTATGTTTTGTTGTATTTTTTCAATTCTAAATCATTTCAATCCAAAATCAAAATAATTTAATTTAATTCAAAAATGTCAAAAGCTTAATCCGCTTAGTTAGTCGATCTTCGCACATAATGACACATTGCCTCCGTGGCGAAGGGTTTAAGGCGAATAAACCCCAATATACCAACCGCGCTGATAGCTGGTTCGAATCCCAATAAAAACTTTTATTTTTTTATTTTTTTTATACATTTTATGATTGTAAGTATATTTATTATATAATTTTATTTTCAGAAAATACGTATTTAGTTAAAAAAAAATTCCGACAATTAATGTTCAGAAATCATTTGTGGCATTTTTAATGTGTTTGTGTGTGTTTTATTCTTTTATTATTTTAATTTTTGGCACTGTTTTAATAAAAATGTTTGAGAAGTAGTAAGTATAAATTAGTTTAATATTTAAATAAAATATAAATAAAAAGTATATTAATTTCGTTTAAATCATATAATACAAGTATATCTTCTTACGTGCGTACAAAGTACACACACATTCTTTTTTTTATTTTATACAAAACAAAGTTTTTTTTGTTTTAAACGGTTTTTTTTTTGTTTTAAACATGTTTTATTTTTCGTTTTTATATTACGTGTTTTATACAAATAAAACGTAGAAAAAACATTGTTTAAATCATATTTCTTAAAATGAGAAGGATCTGTTTGAGGAATTAAGCAGCACAGATACATATAATAACTTATGGCTGTTCAGCCCATATTATGAACTTACTTGCCCACGATATAGAAGTGCCAGGAAAAAGAACAGTATCAAAAAATTGCAAATATTTCAGAAATGTACATTTTCCTAGCGAAAAATTCCGAGAAGCTGGTGATTCTGCTCTTGTATTGCATTAGGATGTTCGTTGGAATATTTTATCGGAATGCTTAGAAAGTTAGTTGAAAAACATTATTTCACATTTGCTCTAAACAATAGAATAAGTATTAAAAAAATTGGAAAAAATCCTTTGTAAAAGGTATAATTTTTTTTTAACCAGTGGAAACGTAAATGCCACGGTATGGGTATAGACCTCGGAGAGGTTTGTTTATATACCTTACAATTTGCTGATGACCAAGTGATCATAGCTAATGATAAAGACGACCTACAGTATATGGCAAGGAAACTAAAGGAGGAATATGAACAGTGGGGCTTGGAAATTAATGTGGAAAAAACTAAATATCTACCCATAGGAGCTGAGTTATCCAATATCGAACTAGAGGATAATGAACAAATCACATCCTGTAGTGAATACACGTACCTGGGAGTAATCTTCGATACAACGGGAAAAGACGATGAGGAAATAAAGAAAAGGGTAACACAAGCTAGAAGAACAATTGGCTGCCTAAATGGAATACTTTGGAGCTCCGAAATAGGAATACAGCGAAAATACAATATCTATGAAACACTTATTAAAAGCAGCCTACTTTACGGAGCAGAAACTTGGAGAATAACCGAGAACAACAGGAAAAAGTTAGAAGCTGTAGAAATGGATGTGTTTAGAAGATCGTTAGGTATATCCTGTAGGGAAAGAGTTCGAAATGAGGAAGTAAGACGACGAATTGGAATAGATGGTTACTTAACAACAGACATTGAGAGGAAACAGTTGATTTGGTATGGTCATGTTCAAAGAATAGAAGACACAAGATTGCCCAAAAAGATCTTGGAGTGGGTACCACCAAACCGCAAAAAACGAGGAAGACCCAAAAAGACATGGAAAGAAGGGGTAACCAAAGCAATGAGTGCAAGGGATCTTCGAGATGGCCAATGGGATGATAGAAGGACGTGGAAGTTAGGCATCGGACAACGTCGAAAGACGTTCTAAAACCGATACATACATTTTTTTTTTTTATTAAAATCCCTTAAAAGGGCTACATCACATGGCAACCAGGATAATGCCCTGAGGTAATGTATTGAAATTTCCCAACACGTGGGATCCAAATTGAGTTGTTTACATTTCAATGACTTAATGGCAACTAAATGCGAAATGAGTGATGTCTCTGAAAAAACCCCTCATTTCGCATTCAGTTGCCATTAAGTCATTGAAATGTAAACAACTCAATTTGGATCCCACGTGTTGGGAAATTTCAATACATTACCTCAGGACATTATCCTGGTTGCCATGTGACCATCACAGGGCTTTTTATTGAAGTATGCACTTTTAAGGCATCTATATTACATGTAAAGGGTTTTTTACCCGGATATTTTTCTTTTGTGGCTCAGCTAGCATCCAGTTTATCTAACACTGATGATGATTTTTTATAAAAATCGAAAACGTTTTGTTGTGATGTAGCCCTTTTAAGGAATTTTAATAAAAAACAAGAATGTGTGTGTACTTTGTACGCACATAAAAAGTTATACTTCTATTATATGATTTCTTAAAAATAAATATACTTTAAACAGTTTCTTTTAATTTTTTTAAACACCTAACTAATTTTGTCCTTACCGCTTTAAAAAAAATAAAAAAAAAGTATAGGATTGCTCCGGACTCGAACTCAAGACCTCTCGAGCTCCGGCCGAATGCTATACCAAATACGCTACGAGCACTGTGTCTGTATCGGTTCGGATGACGTACTTAATGACAATTCACGGTAACAAACAGACAAGTATAATAAATATATATACAATAATATGTTTTAATAATACTCATCTTACTCCTGAGGAAGACAAATCCAAAGACACAAAAATTATAATAAATATATATTTACTAAAAACAGTAATATATTCTTTTCACACCTTTTCTTGCACTGATATATTTGTACATAACTTGAAAGATTCAGCAACTAAACGCCATACTGTCTGTGTGCGCATGCGCGCAGTATTATGAAATTTTACTCTCAATCGCGCCTAAAGAAGTATAACTTCAAAAAATTTATACCTTTTACAAAGGATTTTTTTCCAATTTTGTGATTATTGCAGTGCAGGGACAAAGTCCAAACAAATACTTGCACTAAAGGAGAGGCTAAAGAGATATGGCTAGAACTTCTGGAAGCATTCGAGACTGAACACGCAAATGGCGAATTTTTGGTAAATGATACGAATAAAGTCAAGGAGTTTATGAAAATGGCTTTGATCCCGGCTCATTTCTTGACAAGTTTGCTTGCTCATCGCTTTAGTGGACATAAATTTAGTCAAGAGCAAATAAAAACTGGTACGGAATATGTAGAAACTTCACTTCACATCCAGAAGTATTGCCAATTATTATTAATTACCAGGCAAAGTGTGTACCCTTTAATCCATATATATTTTCTAAACATCTAATGTACAACCATTGGCATGGTGGCGTTCTATGGTCATACAACATAAAAAAACTCTTCTCATCATACGCTTTAGTCAATTCCAAACTATTTAACCGGCTAGGCAATGTCAAAGCTGCTAAGTTTGTTTCAATTTTTAAAGAGCTTAATTCTATAAGTGATCACGTGGCTGATAAAATTGATGACTTAGATTACAAGATTACTATGAGACTAAAACAATTTGAGAAAATTATTAACTCTTGTATGCAAAATGTTTTGAGTTTTCCAATTTTTGTTGTGTTCCCATTATTAATAAATAAAAATAGATTTGTTACAAAGTCTGTATAATAATATGCATTACCAGGTCAACTACCCACGTATAAGAACTTGGTTTATCTCTTACTATCTCACAACTTAATATTTCTTCCATTAGTGCACTTGTATTTAATAGGGAACTGGCATAAAATTTTAAATTCGAAAAAAATGTTATAAATCACACCAGAACATAATTTAAAACATGTGTCAAAGATAAAAAAGATGTTTTTGTGTTCCGTTTCGCCCCTAAAGACGATTAAAAATTCAAATTATACCAGGCAGCCCAAAACGCATCGTGACGCCATATGGTTATATGTTTACTTTCTGCACCAACAAAGTAAACAAAATTGTTTATAATTTTAAATTAGACATTATAAACGTCAGTAGAAAATACAGTTATGTGACGTCATAAGTGTCTTTGATCGTTTGAAGTATTTTAAATACGTAGAAAGCTTGTACTTTTACAAGATGGCACTAAACAACATAGTATTTTCCATAGTAAACCTTCTAGACGGAGAGCTAGAGCCAAAAAAGCATCGTCATAAGTAATATGGAGTTTTTCCTATGAAATGTGTCCATTGTATATTGACAATTATGACACCTGTCAGGCTGACACCTCAGTGGATACAGGAAGTAGCAATAAGGGATGAAAGGAAAAAGTTAGTGTAGTCATTAAAGTTTTTCACCTCCTATTTTGTTAAACCCCCATCGATCTGCATTAAAATTGGTGACTAGTTAGAGCATACCTAAAGAAACAAAACTGATTTGGTGCCAACTTGCACTTTTATTCTGGGGGTGGATACCACCCCTTCTCGGGGGTGAAAACTATTTTATTAAAAATTACCCCACAAATTGATAGAGGGACAAATTTTAAGCAAAATTTGTTATATGAAGGTATTAAAATAAATCAATACTTTTTGAGTTATTAAAGATCAAAGATTTGAATATTTCGTGAAACAAATAAACGTAAGCGGTTTGTCATAAATAATTCAAAAACTGTAAGTTTTAACGAAATAGTTATAACTACCAAAATTGAAGATAATGAAAAATCGAATAGATTCTTTACGTGAAAGACTTTTTAGAATTAATTAAAAGTGAGTTATAGTTGATTGAATATATATTTTTTCGGCTAGTACTCAAATCTAAGTACGAGTATTCAAGCTTAAATAACGGGAAAACGATGCATTTTATAAAATATACATACTTACTAAACACTTGTCAAAGTTCTCAAGAATACCTATCAAGTGAGCTCCAGATGAAGTTGATAACATCAAAGCTAAGCAAGTGATGATGAAAATAAGAGAACCCCTTTTGGATTTTTTAGGAAAAAGTGAAAATTAAAACATACGCTATTTATATATTTATTGTGAAATTAGTTAACAGAATACTTTTAAAAGTAATTTCGAGAATGAAGTTAGGATTATAATTTAATAATTAAATTTTAATATTACTATTTAATAATATTTAATTTTTCTTTTGCAGTTTTCAATGTTTTTTCACTACTTAATTTCAGAGCAGTATCTGTATCAATTGTACAATTTATTTTAAGCACGCAAGTGCATTCTGTTGCATGTTGAAAACAGTTATATTTTTTGGAGTATATAATATATATTATACAGTGCGGTGGAATAAGTGTTGCCCCCCCCTATTAACTTGTTTATTTTAAGAATATAAGCAAAACGCTCGGACAGGTCGATTTTTAAACTAACCATAGTATATTATAGCATCAACGTTTCGAACTTTACGCGATTCCTCTTCAGGTGACAGGCATAAATTTGATTTTTTTAAATGGGAAAGTACATCATGTGACACCTCATTTAAAAGCTCTTAAGATACTGATTTCAAAAATGTATAATACTTTAATCCTGTTTGAGAGCGTAGGCGCAAAATTTCGGTCGAATTCTTTCTAAATGCAATCATTTTTTTCGAATCCTGAAAAAAGTAACAAATATTTTGGAAAAATTTAAACGGAGAATGAAATATTACAGTATTCTCGATGGTTCAAAGTCACTGAGAACTCCTATAATGTTTATTTTAATAAGTCACAGTGGTGAAAAAAAGAGAAAATTTAGTGTGATTTTTAATTTCAAATATATCATTCAAAATAAAATTTTTGTTTATTCTAAGGGACTGCCAGCCCTCGGTAATAATCTAATCTTTTATTCTGCGTTTAAATTTTTCAAAAATACTTATTAGTTTTCTCAGAATTCGAAAAAAATAAATGCGTTTAAAAAGAGTTTGACCGAAATTTTGCGCCTACGCTCTCAAACAGGATTAAAGTATTATACATTTTTGAAATCAGTATTTTAAGAGCTTTTAAATGAGGTGTCACATGATGTACTTTCCCATTTAAAAAAATCAAAGTTATGCCTGTCACCTGAAGAGGGATCGCGTAAAGTTCGAAACGTTGATGCTATAATATACTATGGTTAGTTTAAAAATCGACCTGTCCGAGCGTTCTGCTTATATTCTTAAAATAAACAAGTTAATAGGGGGGGGGCAACACTTATTCCACCGCACTGTATATTCAATACAAACGCCGACTCCGAAATGACAGTAGCAAGTATGGTATGTTAAACAGTAAATGGTTAAATTCAATTAGTTACCACTATAAACAGCCCGAATTAACCGATAATAAGTAGTATAAAAGGCCCCGGTTTCAGGTAAAATTTATTTTAGGCTTTATTATGGGAGTACCGTCTAGTCAGTGTTAATTGCAAAAGACCAACTCTGTCTACCTCGGTGGCTTATCGCTCCGGGTGGGTCTTAACAATGGGCCAGGTCAGATAAATTTAATAATATTTACGACCGCACTAATTGAACTCAAACCATTTACTGTTGAACAAACCATACCTATAAAATAGCGTCTATTTAAGAGCACATGCGTGAAGTTACGGATGATAAAAAGAACATATTGTCCTTTTCATGATCATTTTTCAGTGCGTAACAAATGATAGGAAAAAGGGTAAGTCCGTGACAATACACATTTATGACATTTATTCTAACATGACATTTTAGTTAAATCTGACAGTTGTCACATTTTATTTTCAATTTGGAATAAAAACAAATCAAATGTGTTTCTTGCATTTATAAAATGGTATTTTCTTTGATTTGTATAGTCTTATAAATTATACAGATTATATTTGTAATATTATTATATACTTAAAAAAAATTATTTTTTTATTATGGCGTCATCTATTGACAACTAGATTAAATGTTATAAAAATGTCACCGACGAAATGTAATCACCGACGTGCCTTTTTTCTGTCACATACAATTTAATGCGTTAGAAAGAAATCGAAAAACTGTGACGCACTGAAAGATGATCATGAGAAATACTGTATATTAATTAATTGTATGTTAGTAAACTATTATTTTTATATTATTTCGATATTAAATTGAATTTTTTCTATCAATATAAACTGAATATGTCCAGAAACTGGGGGTGTCCAATAATGGGTACATTTGACATATTCGAATACATTTTTGCTAAATTTTACATAAATGTCTTAAAACAATTTAAAAAACTTATATAAATAATATAATAATTAAGCTTCCAATTTTTGGAGCCTAAACTTTTGAAAAATGTTTGTAGCATAATGTTTAATGGTATAAACTGCTCCGGGAGCTCATCTGATACATATTTCTGTGAAACAAGTGTTTAGTAAATATATTTTATAACATGTATCGTTTTCCCATTATTTAAGCTTGAATACTTAGATTTGAGTACATACTAGCCGAAAAAAATATACATTCAGTCACCTATAACTCACTTTTAATTAATTCTCAAAGGTTTTTCGAATAAGATATCTATTTTATTTTTTATTATCTTCAATTTTGATAATTATAACTTTTTTGATGAAACTTAAGTTTTTGAGTTATTTATGAAAAACCGCTTTACACCATACATTTTTTTTTCACGAGAAATTCAAATCTTTGATCTTTAATAACTCAAAAAGTATTGATTTATTTTAATAACATGATATAACCAATTTTACTTAAAATTTGTCCCTCTATCGATTTGTGGGGTTATTTTTAATAAAATGGTTTTCACCCCCGAGAAGGGGTTGTATCCACCCCCAGGGCAGCACGAGAAATTCAAATCTTTGATCTTTAATAACTCAAAAATATTGATTTATTTTAATAAAATGATATAACCACTTTTACTTAAAATTTGTCCCTCTATCGATTTGTGGGGTTATTTTTAATAAAATGGTTTTCACCCCCGAGGTTGCATCCACCAGGGACCTTGGCATCCACCCCCAAATCAGTTTTGTTTCTTGAGGTATGCTCTAACTAGTCATCAATTTTCATGCAAATCGATGGAGATTTAACAAAATAGGAGGTGAAAACCTTTAATGACTGCACTAACTTTTTCCTTTCATCCCTTATTGCTACTTCCTGTATCCACTGAGGTGTCAGCCTGAAAGGGGTCATAATTATCAATATACAATAGACACATTTCACATGCCAAACTCCATATTACTTATGACGATGATTTTTCGGCTCTCGTTCTTAGACTATTCTTTCCTTTCATCCTTTGCTTCAAAAACTATATCAAACTCCAATCTCAACAAACTGGTATAAAGGGTGTTAGCAAATAAGTATGAAAAACTATAAGGGGTAATTCTACATCAAAAATAACGACAGTTTGTTCTGTAAACATATGTCCGTAAATGCTTCGTTTCCGAGATACGGGGTGTTGAAATTTTTATTTCAAACTGCAAAGGGTACCCCCCGTTAAGATAGGCAAAATGCCCTCACTCTTAGAATTCAATTTTTTTAATTTTTTTACGTTCTGTGCAATTAAAAAATGAGATAACACGGATTTTTAGCTCGCTACCCCCCTGACCCCTCCCCCCACAGCCAAAAACGTAGATTTTTAGATTTATTTTTTTTTAGTTGGGTTGCAATTGATTTAAAAATTTCAAAAAATTCACACGTATAGCTGAGGCCTTTACAAAACATGTCCATTTTTTATGAACCCTTAGGTCGAGTGTACATACCCTCAAATTTTTTTTTAACTTTTTGAAAACCTATAACTTTTTTTGGAGGGGGCTGCAGGTCCAATTTTTTTTGGATTTTGTGTACTTTATCAAAAGCTATCTCTCCGATTTTTTTCAGATTTTTCCGTCAGGTGCGCCATCTTGAAAAATCCGGAAAACAATTTTTTTAGGGGGTTTTTAAGTAATTTTCTCCATTTTATATACTACAACATAGATTAACTCAACGCTTTGTCAGTAGATTATGTATAATTTAAAATAAATGAGTATTTAAAGATCATCAAAAATTGGAAAAAACACCTTTAAACCCCCCAAAATCCATGTTTTTTTAAGTTATGTAAGGGTTTTTGCGGGCTTAATGATATTTTTTGAGATCGATACAGCCTGAATTTTTTTTTCATTTTTTTTACGTTATATGTGATTAAAAAATAATACTAATCGCATTTTTAGCTCAACACCCCCTCCCCCTGACCCCACAAAAACGTCAATTTTTCTATTTTTTTTTTGTTTAATGTTGCAATTAATTTAAAATTTTTATGAGGCTTCTACAAAACATATGTATCTATTTTTTATAAACCCGTGTAGGTCGAGTGTACAATACATATAACCTCAAAATTCCTTTTTTATTTTTTTAAAACGTATTTTTGACTTCCAATCGATATTTTTTTAAAAGGTCCAATGAATATTGTACATCTCTCTCTCTCTCTCTCTCTCTCTCTCTCTCTCTCTCTCTCTCTCTCTCTCTCTCTCTCTCTCTCTCTCTCTCTCTCTCTCTCTCTCTCTCTCTCTCTCTCGCGTACGTCCGCTTCAATACATGCTTAGCGCTCAATTTTAATTACTAAAAATAATAGTTAGTAATAAAATAATTACAAAAATTCTTTAGGCTATTGCAGGGGAGGCTTTAAACTTTGAGTTGGTCACTTTATGGCTTTCATAATAATAATTTTTAATCGAGTTATTAGGCCTTGAAAATGGCTATTTTCGCGTTTTTCAAATTTGAAATTGCATGTAACTCGACAACAGTCAATTTTATAGAAAAATCACAAGATACTTTTTTTGCTCAGCTTGATCCATAGAATCTAAAACAAATTTGTCCGAAGTGAAAAAATTGATTTTTTGAATTCGTTTAAAAAAATGTTTAAACAATTTTCCGACCGTTGTACTGCCTGGCACCTTGTGGATTTGTTATAAGTACCTGTTTTTGAGTAAGTTTGTGCAAAAAAATTAATCGGAATAATTTACCTAACGGGACAAGCATACAGCGTGGATTATGAGCCAAACGTAGATGGTTTGTAAACTACACAAAACACAAAAACATTAGCAGCCATCGACAAAAAAAGTTATACGTACCTATTAAAAAACAAAAAAAATGAGGTTATAATCTGTACACTCGACCTTCGGGTCTTCGGGTCCATGAAAATAGATGTTGTGTAAATGCCTCAGCTGTGCGTGTGAATTTTTTGAAATTTATAATTTAATAATTACTAACTATTCTAAATGGGAAATAAGCCACAATTTTACTAAAAAAGATTTTATTAACGTTTCGACGTCCACCACGGACAAAATAAACGGATAAACTAAACAAAAATGTTGCTTGAATCTTCTAATAATTTAATTTAATCTGACTTAATTTATATAGATCGTCCCAAACCATTTTTTCAGTGCGTCACAGATTATCGAATTCTCTCTATCGCATTACAGATGGAAAATAAAATCTTTTTTAGTTAAATTATGGCTTATTTCCCATTTAGAATAGCTAATTAAAAAAATGCCACAAAGAAATAGCTTCAGAACAACATTTATAGTTTAATTGCAAACCAACTTAAAAAAAATAAAATCGAAAAATTGATATTTGGCTGTGGGGAAGGGGGGATAGGGGAAGTGGGCTAAAATTGCGGTGAGTCCTAATTTTTTAAAATCATATAGAACGTAAAAAAATAAAAAAATATTCAGGCTGTATCGACCTCAAAAAATATAATTAGACCCGCAAAAATCCTTACAAAACTTTAAACAAACATGGTTTTTGGGGGGTGTAAAAGTGTTTCGCCCAATTTTTAAATATCCTAATATACTCAGTTATTTCAAATTATACATAATCTATTAACAAAACCGTGAGTTGATCTATGCTGCAGTCTATAAAATGGAGAAAATCCCCAAAACCCCCCTAAAAAAACAGTTTTCCGGATTTTTCAAGATGGCGCACCTGACGGAAAAATATGAAAAAAATCAGAGAGATAGCTTTTGATAAAATACACAAAATGCAAAGAAAATTGGACCTGCAGCCCCCTCCAAAAAAAAGTTATAGGTTTTAAAAAAGTTAAAAAAATATTTGAGGTTATGTACACTCGACCTAAGGGTCCATAAAAAATGGACGTGTTTTGTAAAAGCCTCAGCTATAAGTGTGAATTTTTTAAAAATTTTAAATCAATTACAACCCAACTAAAAAAAATTGAATCTAAAAATCTACGTTTTTGGCTGTGGAGGGAGGAGTAAGGGGGGTGGCGAGCTAAAAATCCGTGTTATCTCATTTTTTAATTGCACAGAACGTAAAAAAATTAAAAAAATTGAATTCTGAGAGTGAGGGCATTTTGCCTATCTTAACGGGGGGTACCCTTTATTTATTGCTCTAACACCGGTTGAGCTATGAAAATGAAATTAAATGGGTTGTAAGAGGTAGTTATTGCGCATTTTTTTACAAACAAATTTAAATTTTGTATTCATCATTGGCGCGCCTACGGGCAATGGTCTGAATTTTTTTAAAGAAAAAAGTACTACGCACCTGAGATATTTTAAACTAAAAATTATTTTTAAATTCTATGTATAATTTATAAGAATCCTTTATTGACTTTTTTTGACATTGTGCACCGTTTTTATGCAAAAAATAAAACAACTTGGCGCTTATTTCTCACTTCCTAATACGACTGCATTATCAAGAACTATTTAAATACTATTCTACAACAATAACAGAAAATATTACTAATACGATTTTAAATAGGTGCAAAGCTACAACAAAAAAATGTTCAAAACGACCTCATTTAGAGGTGACAGAAGAATTTTACATTCATCATTGGCGCGCGTACGGGTAATGGTCTGAATTTTTAAAGAAAACAATAGTACGTTACTGAGATATGTCAAATTAAAAATTATTTTTGAATTCCCCGTTCAATTTACGACAAAAAATCTTTCTTGCCATTTTTTCATATGCAAAATGCGTTTTTATGCAAAAAAATAAAAAATCTTTACGTTTACAAAGTATTAAATACTAATTTGAAATAAGTTTCTATGCATATGGAAACTACCTACCTCGAATACTTTGTAAGCGTTAAGATGTTTTATTTTTTGTATAAAAACGGCTCCTCATATGAAAAAAAGACAAGATATATTTTTTGTCACAAATTATAGTAGGAATTCAAAAATGATTTTGAATTTGACATATCACAGTGTGGCGTACCATTTTTTTTTAAGTTATACTTCTTTACGCGCGATATGAGGGTGAATTTTTATATGTTAAAATCTACGATCCCGGCGCATGCGCATTATAACTTCGTTCTGATTGGATGTTCAAATGACATGTCAAAAATTATCCAATATGGCAGCTGTAGCGCAGCTGTGGTTTGGACGGTTGACGGTTTGGTTATGTATGTTTGTTGCGTTTTAAAATTTGTGGGAAGAGAAACAATAAAGGTTAGTTAATAGTTATACTGCCTTTTTAAATAATTTTCATATTATATTTTTGAAGTTATACTTCAAAATGTTTTAATTTATGTATGTAACAGTCCAGAAAAGGTGTGGAAAGAATATATTAGTGTTTTTAAATATATTTTTCTACAAACGTGTTAAAAATGCTCTCCGTAGTAGCAAGCAATGCTCTCCAGAGTCTCCAAGGTCTCCATAGGAGCGTTAAAAATGCTTCTTTAAGGCACTAGTGCTTTAAAAATTTTAAGGCACTGTAGTTAAAAGTGAATTGTCAAATTGTGAAACGTCAAAATATTTATATTTCATTTATTAACATTAATATTAATAATACAACTTGCGCAATTCGAAAAAGGTGGTTTAAAAGGTTTTTTATTATAATTTTGTGTCTTTGGATTTGTCTTCCTTGGGCGTAAAATAATAAAACATCTATTTTTATATTTCACTTGTCACCGTGATGTATAATTATGTATATCTGAAAGGTAAGTAGCATGCGGCTTGATGGCCTTGTTGGTAGAGCATTGGACCAGAGATCAAAAAATCGCGAGACTGCGGGTTCAAATCCCGGACGATTCATATTTTTTTCTTTTTTTTTAATATTTGGCATTGTTTTGGTTAATTTTTGGTAATTATTGTTAATTTTTTGTATTGTAACTGTTAAGTAGGTATATTTATTTCGTTGAAATTATATTATAATAGAAGTATAACTTCTTACGTGAGTACAAAGTACACACACATTCTTTTTCTTTAAAATAATTCAGACCATTCCCGTAGGCGCGCCAATAATCAATATAAAATTCTTCTGTGGCCTCTAAAAGACGTCACTTCGAACATTTGTTGTAGCTTTGCACCTAGTTAAAATCTTATTAGTAATATTTTCTGTTACTGTTCTAGTTTAGTACATATATTAATATATTAAATAGTTCTTGATAATGTATTACGAAGTAAAAATACGCGCCAAGATGTTTTATTTTTTTGCATAAAAACGGAGCATCACGTGAAAAAATGCCAAGAGAGGATTTTTATCACAAATCAAATATAGAATTTAAAAATAATTTCTAGTTTGAAATATCACAGTGGCGTACTATTTTTTTCTTTAAAAAAAGATCAGACAATTCCCCGTAGGCGCGCCAATGATACAAAATTCTTAATTGTATGTCATAACATACGCCATACTCTGGGCTAATTAGCAAAATACAAGGAAAAGTTATTTACCAGCAATTTTATTGCTGGAATCGAATCTTATTATTGTATGTATTAATAATATAGGTATGCAAAGTCCGCAGATAGTGCGCTACTTTTTTTATAAACAAAATGGCGCCCGAAAATCGTGTTTTTTTCAATTTTTGCTCTATAACTCCAAATAGTTTACCTTTACACCAAAAACACCCAAATAAAAATTCACCACAATTAAATTCTGCATACGTGTTTTTCCCGATTCACTTCGACGAAAATTTTCCCCGGAAAAGAGGGTTTTTCCAACAAAATCTTTAATTTTCATCTAAAATTTTAGATAGGTAATTGTTAATCAATAATTAAATAACTTGGTAATGTAAAAGCCCTTTTCGTATAGATTATAATTCCAGAAGCCGATGGAAATTAAATGAACAGTTTAGCAACAATTGAATTGTTAATTAAAAATTTACGGCCGCTATAATAACGACAATAATTATGATGCATAAGAATAACTATAAGTTTTTCATAAAATCACGCTATACCTATCTAATGTATTTTACAGAATTGAAATTGGACTATTTAAGCGGCCTCAGGAATATTTTAAAATTATAAACAATTTTTTGGCTTATAAACAAATAGAATATCTCGGGAAATATTAAACTAAATTAAATCGTGAAAGCGTTATTTAAAAAACAGCGGCAGAAAGCTTCTTCTAAAAGAAAAATGTTTAATTACGACAAGTGGTTCCTGAGATACAACCGGTGAAAGTTGACCGGAATTTACGGCAAAGATATAAACAATAGGATCTTAATTTTCAAACCATCACCTTTTTATTCTTGTCCTCTTTCTCCACACCAAATTTCGTATCTTTAAAATACTCATAACATATATTATTATAATAAAAACTATCGATAATACGGGTGAAAATTGCCAAAAATAGCAAAACTCCAATCAAAAATTAGTTTGGAGAAAATGTAACCCTCAAAGTTCAAAATCGGTAAACGTTAAAAAAATGCATTTTCTCGGCTTCCCATGGAGCAATGTCCTTCATTCTTTTTTTGTTCCCTAATAACTCGAGTAGAGCCATCGAACTAACGTGTTATTAAATGTCAAACTTGCTTTTGTTTTGTTATAATAGATTAATTTATATATAAGAAGAGAAAACTACATATTTTTTCCAGTTGTTGGCTTTTTTTAGATAAACTTACTACAAGTGTACATTTTAAAGTTAAACACATAAATATTCTCATTTGAAAGCTGTATAATTATTTAAACAATTTTTATTTAAACAAATTTAAATTTTGTGTTATAATAAATAAATTAATTTATTATAACAAAACAAAAGCAAGTCTGACATTTAATCATGCGTTAGTTCGATGGCTCTACTCGAGTTACTTGGGAGCAAAAAAAGAATGAAGGAAATTGCTCCATGGGAAGCCGAGAAAATGCATTTTTTTAACGTATACCGATTTTAAACTTTGAGGGTTACATTTTCTCCAACCTAATTTTTGATAGGAATTTTGCTATTTTTGGCAATTTTCACACGTATTATCGATAGTTTTTATTATAATAATATATGTTATGAGTATTTTAAGGATATAAAAATTGGTGTGGAGAAAGAGGACAAAATTAAAAAGGTGACGGTTTAAAAATTATGATCCTATTGTTTATATCTTTGCCGTAAATTCCGGTCAACTTTGACCGGTTGTATCTCAGGAACTACTTATCATAATTAAACATTTTTTCTTTTAAAAGAAGCGTCCTGCCGCTGTTTTTCGAATACCGTCTTTACAATTTAATTTAGTTTACTATTTCCCGAGATATTCTATTTATTTATAAGCCAAAAAATTGTTTATAATTTTAACATATTCCTGAGGCCGCTTAAATAGTCCAATTTCAATTCTGTAAAATACATTAGATAGGTATAATGTCTTTTTATGAAAAAATCATAGTTATTCTTATGCATCATAATTATTGTCGATATTATAGCGACCGTAAATTTTTAATTAACAATTCAATTGTTGCTAAACTGTTCATTCAATTTCCATCGACTTCGAGATTATAATCTATACAAAAAGAGCTTTTACATTACCAAGTTTATTTAGTTATTGATTAACAATTACTTATCTAAAAGTTTAGTTGAAAATTAAAGATTTTGTTGGAAAAACCCGCTTTTTCCGGGGAAAGCTTTCGTCGAAGTAAATCGGAAAAAACACGTCTCTATGCAGAATTTAATTGCGGTGAATTTTTATTTGAGTGTTTTTGGTGTAAAGTTAAAATCTTTGGAGTTATAGAGCAAAAATTAAAAAAAACACGATTTTCGGGCGCCATTTTGTTTATAAAAAAAGTAGCACACTATCTACGGACTTTGTATACCTATATTATTATTATATATAATCATAAGATTCGATTCCAGCAATAAAATTGCTGGTAAATAACTTTTCCTAAAAATGGCCTATTCTCCGATAATCAGCCCAGACTACAATAACTGCTTCTTAAAACTCACCAAACCAAATTTCATTTTCATAGGTCAACTGGTCTTAGAGTAATAAATACATTGGCAGTTTGAAATAAAAATTTCAACACCCCGTATCTCGGAAACGAAGCATTTGCGGACATATGGTTCTAGAGCAGACTGTCATTATTCATTTATGTACAATTACCCCTTAAAGTTTTTCATACTTATTTACTAACACCCTGTATATTATTACAATGACATACGATAAATGTCATTATAATATAAAATATCTTCCTCCGCGACGATGGGCTGGCCGAATACCTAAGTAGGTGAAGGCCAATAAACTAAACAAGAAGAAGAAGAATATACCTAAATATAACCATAAACATAACTATATAGTAGAACTATGTGACGTCACGGGTCGTTTGAACTATTTTAAATCACAGAAGATTTTAAATTTGTACTTCTACTAAGTTATTATGAGTTTTTGAAGCGTGAAATTTTGTAAATCTCATTTTTAAACAAAACTGAAAATTATTATGTAATAGAAAACAATGTGCAAGATCCCTATTATCTTCACTGATTTTGATCATAAAATTGATCGTAATAAATTGTTGCAGGCTGTCACCAAAGAATCTATAGCTGACACCAACAAAGAACAAAAGTTACAAGGGGTATTGCAGAAAATGCATGACCATCACAACACGTGTTCGAAGGAGTTCGGTCAACCACCGGGTTACCTTATACAAGGATTTCAAAACATAAAAAAAGAAGACGAGGCGAAAGTAGGTGCCTTTTCGCTCTGTGTGCTTAGCAAATTAGGTCTTATCTCAGAAAATGGTGCTATAATTGAGGACGGAGTTCGAAGTTTTATAACAGATTTTCATGGAGATTCCGATCGTGAAAAAAAACTCGTACAGAAAGTTTTGACGATATGTAAACCACTTGTTGATTCCCAACTTACTCCACAGTATAAAGCTCTCGCTTTTGCACAGTGCAAGGAGAAACAAGTTAAGCCTAAATAAATAAAACAAAATCAAAATTAATCCAGACTGTATCGTCGCCCCCGTTAGGTAAATTATTATTCCGATTCGATTTTTTTGCAAAAACTTACTCAAAAAGAGGCCCTTATAACAAATCCACAGGTGCCAGGCGGTATCGTGGTCAAAAAATTGTTTAAACAATTTTTTTAATTCACAAAAACAATGTTTTCACTTCCCTCAATCTTTTTTATATTATTTGGGTCATTCGAAGCAAAAAAGGTATTTTGTGATTTTTCTCTAAAATTGATTGTTGTCGAGGTATACGCGTTCTAAAATTTGGAAAATGCGAAAATTACCATTTTTAAGGCTTAATAACTCGGTTAAAAATTATTATTATGAAAGTCAGAAATTGGCCAAATCAAAGTTTAAAGCCTCCCTTCAAGATCCTGAATTTTGTGTCATTATTATATTACTAAGCGGTTATTTTTAACTGTTAACAATGAGCGCTAACCGCGTATTGAGGCGGCCGTCAATGTGAGTGCGAGTGAGATGAACCATTGGACTGCCGGAATGGTGATCTCTTTTACACTCACCATTGACGGTCGCCTAATACGCGGTTGGCGCTCATTGTTAACAATTAAAAATAACCGCTTAGTAATACAGTAATGACACAGATTTCTTCAGGATCTTGTAGGGGGGCTTTAAACTTTGATGTTATCTATATCTGACTTTCATAATAATAATTTTTAATCGAGTTATTAAGCCTTGGAAATGGTCATTTTCGCATTTTTCAAAATTTAAATCGCGTATAACTCGACAACAATCAATTTTAGAGAAAAATCACACAAGACCTTTTTTGCTCCGAATGACTTAGGTGATCTAAAAACAATTGTCCGAAGTAAAAACATTGTTTTTGTGAATTTGTTAAAAAAAATTGTTTAAACAATTTTTCGACGAAAGTATCGCCTGGCACCCTGTGGATTTCTTATAAGGACCTCTTTTTGGGTAAGTTTGTGCAAAAAAATCGAGTCGGAATAATTTACCTAACGGGGTCGATGATACACCCTGGACTAAATGTAATTCCGTACATGTTGGAATAAATTTTATATCAAAGTTTAGGTGAAAACAAAAGATATCATCCAGAAAGTATATTTAACTTATATAAGGGGATCGTTGTGGATAATGAAAAATTGACCATCTTTGCACACAATTTACTTTTTTAACTGCTGCGGTAATTCATGTTTTTAAGAAGGTTTTTACCGTAAAGTGAAAGATAGCCTTCATTTAAGACATATACCATGAGGACGTTTGAGTTGGATTAAATTCATTATCTCGAGAAGAGGATAATTTGGAGAGAAATCCTGAGACAGGTCGATTTTTATTTTTAAATTATGACTTTTTGGCATATATTTCATACTAGTAGCGTCATCCATCTGGGCGTGATGACGTAATCGATGATTTTTTTAAATAAGAGTAGGGGTCGTGTGATAGCTCATTTGAAAGGTTATTTAATTCTCTATTCAGTAATGTATGTAAACGGTCACATAATTATTTATACAGGGTGTCCAAAAAAAATTAATTAAATTAATTGAGACAAAAGAAAGAATGTATGTAATTCATTTATTTCAAAATATATTTGAGTGCTGTCAGAAAACAGAAAGAAATGTTTATTTTACAAATAAACATTTATTTTTCGCTTAAATTCAATGTTAACACTGCCACCCACCTGTCTCTTAGCAGTTTGAACATTGAATTTAAGTGAAAAGTAATGTTTATTTGTGAAATAAACATTAATAGCTGTTTTTCTGATAGCAGTAAAATGTATTTTGAATTAAATAAATTGCTTACATTCTTCTTTTTGTGTAAATTAATTTATTAAATTTTTTTTTGTACACCGTGTATAAATAATTATGTTAATCTTTATATTACTGAATAGATAATTAAATAACCTTTCAAATGAGCTATCACACAATCCCTCTCATTTAAAAAAATCATCGATGACGTTATCACGCTCAGATGGATGACGTCACTAGTATGATATATGTATGTATATGCAAAAAAGTCATAATTTAAAAATAAAAATCGACTTGTCTCGTGATTTCTCTCCAAATTCGCTCATTCTCGAGATAATGAATTTATTCCAACTCAAACATCCTCACGATATATTATTTTAGTTGATCTCTTATCTAAAATGGATCTTTTGTGCTGGGCGAGCTCTTTTTCTCTTTCCTGGGGGATTCCACTCTAAGGCAGTCTCTGCAATACTGGAGCTATTTTTTCAGAGTGTGTGACCGACCCAACTCCGTTTTCTAGAAGGTATTTCATTTTCTACTCTCTTTTTTTTAGTCAAGTATAGTAAATCTTCGTTTCTGATGATGTTAGACTAGAAAATACGAACAATTCTTCATAGACATTCATTAACAAAGACCTGCAGTTTTCATGTAAGAGTTTTTGTTACTTTCCAGGTTTCACATTCCTAGAGTAGGACAGACATGACATTTGACTGGAATATTCGGATCTTTGTCCTTGTAGTACATTCGTCAGATCTCCAAACAGAGTAGATCATGTTTAATGTTTGTTGAGCTTTTCGTATCCTCATACAAATTTTGTTTTCTGTGCCTCCGCTTTCTGTTATGACTCTTCCAAGATATGTAAAGTTTTCCTCATTTTCAATCTACATGTTGTAGATAGTAAATAGCGTGTTGTTCCTTGCATTTATTCTCATTGACTTGGTTTTACTAATATTAATTTTCAAACCTATTTTATTGGCTTCAGTGAAAAGTATTTCCAATTGGTCAGCCACATCTTTGGACCTTTGTCCTAATAGGCAGATATTGACGGCGTATTCTAGATGGCTTAGGCGTGTGGTTAACGCCCATTGTATCCCTCTTGTGTCAAAGTCTACAGCTTTGAAGAGAACATAGTCTAAAGCTATGTTAACCTTCCGACGACCAACCTTTTTTGACCCCAGGTCAAAAATGTCAAAAATGACAATTAACAAAAGAATGAAGTTTTTTTAGGCATGGACTTTATGTCATTCAGCCAGTCACAACATGAGTATTAGTGTCATGTGTAGTGTGTATGTTGAGTAAGTGTCTTGTTACTTTGACTAAAGTCGACGTAATTAGCGTAAAACTACTTGGAATTACACATAATAGACGGTATTTTACTAACCATCAAGTTCAGAATATATTTTTCATTCGTATTTATAAATAGGGATTTTTTTTTTCAAAATATGAGGATATCTAGAATGATATTAAGGTCAAATAAAAAAATAATGAGTTAAAAATTGAAAATACTTTTGAATGTATTAAAGAAAAACATGTACTGGGTTCCAAATTTCCCCCGCTTGGTCATCCGAAGGTTAAAGAGATACGGAGAAAGCACGCATCCCTATCTAAAAATACGTCAACGTCAAATTCGTCACTGTTGATCTTATTGCGTGTCCCGCATTTCGCCTCAGTGTACAGTGACTTTGTAATGAAAATTATTTTATGCTGGATGTTTCTTAGCTCTACAATTTTCCATATAGCAGCATGAAATAAGCTGTCAAAGTCACGCTCGAAATCAACAAAAACCATGTATAGGGGTGTGTTCCATTCAACCGATTGTGCCATTACTATCCTCACAGTATTACTGTGATCTATGCAGGAGGATTCTGGTCTAGAGCCTGCTTGATTAGCTCGAAATTCAGCCTTGTTTGTTGATCTTTAAGTATGATGGTCGTTAAAAAAACTGAATCTCGAGAAAAATGGTCCTACAAAAAATTTATTCTGTTTTAGATGTGGGACAATTTGTCAGAAACACGAATATCGAAATAGTATTTCAAAAATTTTAATCCCCGCGACATTATTAAAAAACAAGTTAAAAACAAATTAGAACAATTTGCAAACGCAATTTTGGAGGGGAGTTTAATTGAAATTTTGATTTGTGAATGAATTTATCGAAAATATCTATAAAAAAGAGAAATACAACTCATACAAATGTTATACTCTGTCGGCAATAACCGTGTTTTTTGCAGTATTTTTTTTCTTTATATCGGATTCATAACACAACATTTCCTGCGAAATAATTTTTATAGTGCTTATTTATAACGCAAATAATAATTTTGTGAAAATTTGTTTTTCGAGCTTTATTTACAATTATTTAAATAAATGAGGGGCCAAGACTTAATCTTATATGAAAGCTTTTTCTTTCAACTTTACAGAAAAATATCTTAAAAACCTTCTTGAAAACATGAATTTCCGCAGCAATTAAAATAGTAAATTATGTGAAAAATAACCCATTTTTCATTATTTAAACAATGATCCCTCAAATAGATTTATATCATACACTTTTAAGCAATGGCGGATCCAAGGGGGTGTCACGGGGGGTCATGAACGGGGTCACAGACGAAAATAAATATTAATTCAATAACCCTAAAAACAAAAGAAAAACCGAGAGCCGTCAAACAAAAAAAAATTTAGGACCACCAAAAAAATAATTTAAAACCCACTTATCCCAGGGGTAGTAAGACTAAGTGACCTTGAATCAGAAAAAAGTAATTAAATCACCCTCAAGATCCATGACAGCCCAAAAAAAATTTTGGTTCCGCCACTGCTTTCAAGAAAGTTTATGATATCAATAATCTACTATGGTGAAAATATTTTTTGTTTTCAACTAACTTTGATATAAAATTTGTTCCAACTTGTACGGAATTACGTTTTGCATTGCAATTACATGTAATAATTTTATTATTAGTCATAATAATTTTATTTAATTGGTATTTTATTGAATTAAATTATAATAAAAATTTACTATCTAATAGCAACCTTATTTTCAAAAATTCCTTGAGAGAGTTTCTCAACAAACTAATTAGTTTAACTATCTCAAACTTTGTTTGTGGAGACGCCAACAAAACAAGAGGTAATGCATATAATCAGCCAACTTAAAAGCAACAAAAGTCCAAGAACAGAAATGTTAAAGGCAGGAGGAGAACAACTGTACGAGCAACTATATGGGCTGGTGAAAAAGCTATGGGAAGAGGAAAAAATGCCAAATGACTGGAGGCTGAGTAGAATCTGCCCCATACATAAAAAAGGAGATAAACAAACAAGTGAAAATTATAGGAGAATAGCACTCCTAGAGACAGGGTATAAGATATTAGCACAAAGCATACGTGGAAGACTGAACGAATTCATGGAGGATACTCTGGGGGAGTACCAGGCAGGCTTTCGATCCAACCGTTCGGTAACAGACCAGATTTTTACGCTAAAAGAATTACAAGCAAATTGCTATGAGTACAAAACTACCCTGTATACGCTGTTCATAGATTTCAAGCAGGCATATGATCGTATAATTACAAAAGAAATGTACCGTGCTCTGAAAGAATTGAAAATTCCCAAAAAACTGATTAGCTTGATTGAAATGACGTTGACAAAAACGAAAAGTGAAGTAGTGTGGAAAGACGTTTCAGAGGACTTCGAAGTCAAACAAGGACTCAGGCATGGTGGCCCGATGTCAACCACGTTGTTCAATCTTGTTCTTGAAGTAATCATGGGGAATTGCAGCATAAAATGGAAGAAACCATATTTACAAATGATGATCTAACAATATGAGCAAAATCAAAGAAAGAATTGAAAAGAATTGTGAAAAAGATAGAAAAAGAAGCAAATAGGTTTGGCCTAAAGATAAATGAAAAAAAAAAGAATGTGTGTGTACTTTGTACGCACGTAAGGAGTTATACTTCTATTATATGATTTCTTAAAAATAAATATACTTTAAAGAGTTTGTTTTAATTTTTTTTTAAACAACAAACTAATTTTGTGCTTACCGCTTTCAAAAAAATAAAAAAAAAGTATAGGATTGCTCCGGATTCGAACTCAAGATCTCTCGATCTCTAGCCAAATGCTATACCAAATAATCTACGAGGACTTTGTCTGTATCGATTCGGACGTACCTAATGACAATTCACGGTACAAACAGACAAGGTAAAGTATAATAAATATACAATAAAATATTTTAATAATACTCATCTTACTCCTGAGGAAGATAAAAATTATATTAAATATATTTACTAAAAACACTAATGTATTCTTTTCACACCTATTCTTGCACTGATATATTTATGCATAACTTGAAATATTTAGCAACTAAACGCCACTAAAGAAGTATAACTTCAAAAAAAACTAAGTACATGATAATGGGGGATACACAGCAAGACAATGAAGAGTTTATAAAAATACAAGGGGAGAAAGATTACATATACATACAGTTTTGACAGAGTGGAAGAGTTTACCTACCTTGGTATGAAAGTAAAGGACAATGGACATGAAGATAAAGAAATAGTATCCAGAATTACAAAAGGCAACCAGAAATACGGAATGCTGAGATCCTTAATGAAGTCTAAGTTTGTTTCAAGAAAAACAAAAGAAAGAATTTACAAGACAGTGATTAGAGCTACAGTTGTATATAGAGCTGAATTATGGGTTTTGAGAAAGGCAGATGAAGAAAGATTAGAAAGATGGGAGAGGAAAATTCTCCGATCAATTTACGGAGGCATAAATACACAAATGGGATGGAGAAGAAGGACAAATAAAGAGTTGGAAGAGCTGTATACGGAACCAAAATTGACCACAATAATAAAGGCGCATAGAATAAGATGACTGGGACATGTGCAAAGATTGGAAAATCATATAATGACCAGGATGATATTGAACAGGAAACCAGTCGGGGAAAAAAAAGAAAAGGAAGACCCCGTAAAATATGGTTTGACAGCGTCCAAGCAGATTTACGTGAATTAAAAATAGATAACTGGAGAAACAAGGTATTAAAGACAGAAAAGTGCTTGACACGTCAAATCAAGTGCCGGATTAACCAATATGCAAAGTAGGCAGATGCCTAGGTGCCTCGGCCCCAAAGGGGGCCTCGCAGGGCCAAAAATGAAAAAATAATAATTAGATTTAAATAACAATAATTATATACTATTTTACGTTGAAAAATTCAAATATCGCGCAATACCATAAAAGTGATGTTGGACGTATAAAATCACATTACAATGCGTACTTTTGTTCATATAGAAAGCCTATGTTGTGAGAGTAAGTCGTTAATGTATGCCGTTTGGTAGAAGGAACAGTACACGGTTTCTTAGAAACTTAGTAAGATCATGAGCAACAAATGGGTCAGCGCTCCCTCGCTACCTTTTCCTTCATTTCATTACCCATGCCTTTCACTACACGTCAGGAAAATACAATGGTCCCCAGGCCCATCTATCTAAGATTAACAAACTTGCAATTTACATTTTTTGTGCCGCACACTCGCTTTAGTTGGAGTAAGTGCTGCTAAAATTTGCGTTGGACCCGTTAGAGCAATATCGTATTTTGGATTTGATCAGTTCGTGTACAACTTCTTTTCAGCCTCTACCCACTGTTGGGAAGCTACGATCAAAATCTTAAATGAAACTTAATTAATCGATCCCATTCGCCACGATCTAAACCTTGTCCTTAAAAGAACAAGCAGCACTAGATGTACTGCAAGGGCTGATGCAACAAGAGCTTTAAAGATTACAACACCTTCAAATCTGCTGTTTGTTCATACTCTTGCTGAAGACCCTAATCAGCAAGCTGAAACAATTTATGAGGCTAAGTGTTTTTTAAAAAAATGTCAAAACAGAAACATTCATATTGAATGTGTTTTGGGCAACAATTTTATAACTCATCAACGCTGTCAGTAAATCATTACAGAGAGAAGAACTTGAAACTGCAATTTAACTTCTAAAATGACTTTTGGAGTTCTTAAAATGTAGAAAAAAATTGTCTACAGGGTGGAGAAAAGTTAATGGTTGAAACGAATCTACCAATTTTGGATAAGTTGATTATTGAGCTGAGTCGTCAGTTGACAGCGTACGAATTAGTACCTCAGTATTTGGTGTATTGTATGCTTTTCCAAAACTGGGTGATACTCAAATAAAGGAGTGAACTTCAAGACTACATGAAAACTATACCTACTGATGATATTGAACCTGATATTTAAGATAAACTACTATTGCGGTTCAAATATTTTATAGTCTATCGTCAGGATATTTCGACCCATATCTGCCTTGAGTTTAGAATTAGCAGTGACATCATTTTTATGTTTGTTACCATTAATAAGTTTCCACATAACTTGTTGTGAGTTACCAGAGTTTTTTATAAACCTATCATTTGCATTAATTTTTGCAAGTTTGATGGCTTTACTGTACTCTTTTCTAAGTTTAATAATGATACTTTTAGGTGCAGCTATATGGTCAATTCTATTTATTGCTATGATAAATAATTTATTGAAGTCTCTCACGCATTTTTATCAAAGTATCGTTGAACCAGTTTACTTTCTTACGTTGATTATTCTTATTCAACAATTTTGATTTTTCTGGAAAAGAGCTATTTATTGAAGTTAGTAACACATCAACTAGCAATTTGTACAATTACGGCCGTTGAAAACTAAAAGTGCAATGCAGAAGAAGTTGCATTAGTTTTTCTTGATATATTTTGTACCTCTAGTGATGCTAGCATTCTTCAAAGAGACAATGGACGAGAATTCTACAACAGAATTATTAATTAGACAGAACAAAACTATTAACACAATTAGTTGCATAGCAGAAATCAATTTACCATCTGCAAAGAATGATTCATTTCTCTAGCTATGGTTCCAAAACTAAACATTTCATTGCGCGAGTATGTTAGAATTAGAAAGACGTATTTGTCGGGTGGGCAAGGCTATCAGCGATGTGCTTGAAGAAGTAAATGTAAAACAGATAAGTGTAAATGTAAAAAATTGGAAAGTTGTGTAATGCCAAGTGCCATGAGAGTTTGTCATGTCACAACAAAATGGTAAGTAAGTAAAGCAGTACTATTGATTCAGACAAAAAAACTCAATTCAGGTTAAATAAAATGTCTCTTGATATTTTTTAATTCAATTCAATAAAGAGGAGGAGGTTTTTCCTGGTTTTCCCTCGGGATTTACTATGGAATTACTAACACGAGAATTTTACTGTCACCATTGTATGTGGTTGTCTTTTTAAAGACATTTTTTTGTGACTGATATTCTTGAGTTAAAGTTGATTTCATGTAATCGAATGGGCAACAACATTTTTGTTTAATTTATTAATATTTTGTATTTTTAAAACGACGTCCGAAAAGGAAGTCGAAATGTTAATAAACTCACTGTTCAAGTTAAATTGTGGCTTATTTCAGAAGTAGAATAATAAGTATTAAATGTCATAGAAAAGGTGTCTCAAAAAGCCATTTTTATACTTATAATTTATCGACCAATTAAAAATTTAATAATACGAGAAATTAATTTTGCATTATCTAACCTTTAATCTGATCCATAAATAACAAGATGCAACATTTATTGTTATGGTTTTTTGTTAATTAATTTTCGTTTATAGGCTCCCAATATTTACTATAGTTATAAGGATAATTAATTATATAGTTATTAGGATAATCGTGAAAATTTGATATAATATTATCATTTAAACGTGGAAACACCTCATTGGTGGATGAACTATGCATAATAGAAGTAGTGCTTAAGTAAAACAACATAAAATTAACTGTACATGTTGTAAAAGGCGTATGTGGCATATCGAGTGAATTTTCCAATATAAAGAAGTTTATACTTTTTGTTGTATACCCTATTTCACGAACATACGCCTGTTTTGGATTACTTCGACAACGAATATTTTACTGTGCAAAATAAGAGGAACGAAAGTAAATTGCAAATTACATTGTTGTTTACTGGAGTAATTATTAGCGCCATTTACTTTCGTACTTCTTATCTTGCACAGTAAAATATTCGTTGTCGAAGTAATCCAAAACAGGCGTATGTTCGTGGAATGGCCCATAGCTGTTGTGGCTGTTCTGGTAAGAATCTGTTTGATCTGTGTTCTTACCGCAGGCTGTGGGTGAAAAAACGTGATATAATTCAGGAATTTTTGAAACCTATCAGGTGTTGTAAATAACGATGCCAGGAATAACTTCTACTAAAATGTAACCAAAAATATTGTGCGCTTTTTTTATTGCGATTTTCATTTGTTAAATTTGCAATTTTTAAAGATTTTTAATTTTGCAGCTTAGGATATTGATTTTAGAGAAAAACTTTTTAATAGAAAGTTGTAGTATATTAAAAAACCTACAATTTGAGCTATGGTAAGTATAATTTCGTGTGTTGGTTATTGCAAACAGCATGCGTAAGGTCCAAAATGGCCGTTTTTTACAATTGCATTATTTATTGTAAAAATAATTTTTCTTTATTTTTTAAAGCTTTAAAATGCAGATCTTTCAATTCCAAACATAAAAAAAATTGTAAAGCAAGATTAACGAATTTGTTGCTTAGATATTATAAATTGTTATCCCAAGAGGTCAAATGTCGAAGGCTATAACTTTTTGAAAAAAAAAATCGTAGAGAGTTGGTGAAACATCCAATCTCCTTCTAAAGAGTTATATTTTCATATTTTGATGTAAATAAATGCGTAAAACATTTTTAAACCTCTAATTTTTGGGTTTGAAAATAAGGGGCCAAATTTCGTTAAAAACATTTAGAGCTGAAGCGGCCCTGTACATCCTATGAGTTTTTAACTTACAGATTATCGTTGCTGAAGACAAAACGAAGATTTATAAAAAATAAAAAATTTCTACGACCAACTGAAGCCGAGATAATTTTTGGGTTTGAAAATAAGGAGGCAATTTCTTAAAAACATTTAGAGCTGAAGCGGCCCTGTACATCCTATGAGTTTCTAACTTACAGATTATTGTTGCTGAAGACGAAACGAAGATTTATAAAAAAATAAAAATTTTCTGCAACCAACTGAAGCCGAGATAATTGTTTTTTTTTTTAACCGTAGTGCCTTTATTTATAACAATTAAGAAATTATTTTACAGTCATTGACTAAAGAAAGACTTATGTTATGTTAAATTAAAAATTATTATAAAATATAATTACATTTAATTATTAAAAATTATTTTTAAAATCGTAGCTTTTGCGAGCGGCCGAATTTTGCAAATCGCACGGCTCCCTTCAAATCCGCGCGCTCGGAAAATTTTTATGTAACTTGCATTAAATTTTGACAGAAAACAATTTAATAATATTACGATCATAATATACAGTCTATTTACCACAGTATTTGTTTTTCTTGATAAGCTTTTATATGTGAAATCTCATTTCTGAAGAAATAATATTACAAAAATGATATATATAGATGAAATATTGTATAACTATATTTTTAATTTTTTCATTGTTATATAAATATAATAATAATAATGTTAGTTATTATACAATATAAAACTTTTTTCTTCTTGTAGTGACTATCCGTTTTGGATGTTGGCGACCATCATGGCAATCTGTACTTGCACACTAAATCGGTACTGCTGCTCTAAAAAGATTTGTAGTTGTTGTGTTGAACGACGGGACGTATGTCCCGTCTAGGGAATTTTCTAGCAACATCTGCATTTAAAAAAATGGCTAAGTTATTCATTATGTTATGATTTATCAATACCCACAAAAATCAGGTTATTACGATATTATAATATATTTCATATACTGTTGTATGGAGTTGAGTTGTGGACTCTCACAGACGACTCCTACAAGAAAATTGAGGCTTTTGAAATGTGACTTTATCGTCGAATCCTGAAGATCTCTTATAGCCACCACGTTACTAATCAGGGTGTTTTGTTGAGAATTTAAAAGGAATAAGAGCTGTTAACCCTAATAAAAACAGCCAGAATCGAATACCTTGGTCACATCATGAGGAACAGCGAAATATATGAATTGCTTCAACTAATATTGCAGGGAAAAGTAGAAGGAAACTGAGAACCAGGAAGGCGAAGGATTGACTTGCTAGAAAATTTACGTACGCGTCGTTCAACACAACAACTAAAAATCTTTTTAGAGCAGCTTGCATAACGCCGTCCAAATGTACTGCTCGAGTTTGAAAATAGATAATAAAATATGTAAACAATAGCACGGGCAAAATAGGTAAGCGTGAGCCACGTTCGTTATTCACTAGTAATGTCAACCCACCTATAATGTTTCACCATATGGGAATAAAATAAAGACTAATTTTTACTTTATCGTACTATATACGTAGTATAGTATAATAGATAAAGTTATAGGATCGTGCAAAAAAAAAATTTCAGATTTCACTTTTTTTCGACGTTTTGAGTCCCCCTGAGTCTAAAAAGCAAATAAAAAAAAACATGTCGGAAGTATGTACGTACGTATGTACGTACGTACGTATGTCGCCACCGCCCAGCAAAAACTACTGGACCGATTTTGATGAAATTCGGTATGAGTAAGTTTAAGAGAATTTTGTCGAGAAACTAAGCTTTTAAAAAAACCTCTCAAAGGGGGGCCGAAATAGGGGGGTTATTTAGGGCCCATTTTTGTAAATTTTGACCGAAATGAATGAAATTCAACTCAAAGTAAGCTCATCGATAGGTAAATAAAAATACGGAATTTGACATTTCCAAATTCAAAATGGCGGCCAACATGGCCGACCGCCCACCCGACACATTTCCCTATCTATCTAAAAACTTGTTTAAGATAAGTTTAATTTGAAAAAGTCGTTATATATCCTAAAGATGGGGCTATAAGAAGGATGTTATCGTTTTTCAGAAAAAGTTACGGGTTGCCTATATTTAAGGGGTCAAATTTTGACATAAATTTGAACTAGATTTTCTCAAAAATGGCTCCAAGAAATTTTTTTATTTTTTGATATATTTTTGATCTCCTATCAGTAAATTGAATGACATTAGTCATATATCTTAACTCCCCATAGGAGGGGAGTTATGAATTTTTTATAAAAAAATATTCGAGTGCCCGTAACTTCCTTCTTAATAGAAACTAAAATTTGAAATTTTGCAAACATATATGGTACTTTATTATCTATTATCACAATAAATTTTACCAAAAATATGGCTTCCGGTTGAACCGGAAATGAATAAAAAATCTTAATTTTTTTAGATACGCCCTGTATATTTTAACATATTTTGAAAGAATGCAAAATTACCTTTTCAATGACATAAAATTCATTGCTGTAGCTCAAAAACTCGAAAAGTTACGGTAAATAGAAATTTTGCTATAATCTTATGCGTGTCCTCTCTCACGCGTTCATAGCAGAGCATTATTGTAGGGCAGTCAATGAGGGTATTTGGCTCCGAATTCCATCCTACTACATTGATGTACTTGATATTTTCACAGTAAGTAGGGAATAGCTCAAGAAACAAAATCTACCCTATATACTATGGCGCTTTTATCTTGGGGCGGTTCCCACTTCTTCAAGGGGGTGGAAAATTTGTTGGTCAAAATAAGCACGGAAGTGGCTAAAGAACCTATTTCTAAGCAAAAACTGGTCTATACTTTTTTTTTGAGAACTCAATACTTTTTGAGTTATGCGTAGTTGCAAATTGGCCATTTTCATTGAAAAATGACACCTTTTCGGACGGATTTTTTGTGAATACCTTAAAAACTATGCATCGAACTAAAAACACTATATAAAACATTTTTTAGATTATAAATAATAAAGAGATTCGTTCCTTCGTAAATGTTGTATTTATAATACAAAAAGAGATATGGTAGGTGAAAATAGTTTGTTTTTGGTGCATGCTCAAATTGGTGTATTCAACTTGAAATAACAGAGGAACGGTAGGTTTTAGGTGTATAATGCTACCAACACCTTTTGTAGTATTTGAAAAGGCCTTTAAAACGAGCACCGTTAAATGTCGGTTACTTACAAACTAAGCGAGATATGATGCAAAAAAATATATGACTAATGTACTTTAAGGAAAAATGAAAAGTATATACATTTAACTCCCATCCACCATAATTTAAATGCATTGTTTTCCTTCTACAATACCTTTTAATATATATAGTGTTATTTCTACTTTCAAAAAGTTGAACGGGTTTAAAATGAATGGTTTTTGTAAAAAATGTGATCAAATTATAGAATGAATTTTTAAATTTTCTTAAAAATCTTCCTTTTTCTCTATGTAATTCGAAAATAAAAATATTTCACCCCTGAGAAGTGGTGGGAACTTCCCCCATGATAAAAGCGCCATAGTATATAGGATAGACTTTGAATTAGGAGATTGGGCTACTCCCAAAATTTCATTAAAATCCATGCAGTAGGATAGAATTTGGAGATAATATCTTGTTCTTAATCTCGCGCATTGACTGGCGTAATCGAAATAGAATGAAATGCAAATATTGTAAACTATTAATTTCTCAGAAAAATGAACTAATTTGAAATGAAAGTATGACTATAATATTCTATTGATTTATGCAATAATCTACACATCTATAGTGTGTCCCCGAAATATGGCATCGAACATTTTCTCAAATGCAGGAATTAATGATGCGTAGAACCATAAAATACTTTTAAGTACAGTACTTAGGTGTTTCTAAAATATCAAAATAACGAGTTACTTTGTTATTTTTATAGAATTCCAGTATCTAGTACCATAACGATAATAATCGGTACGATAAAGTTCTCGGGCGGCCCTTCCGTCCAGCGTTTTTATTTTAATTACAATATAACAACAATAAACATTAAAATTAAAAAATGACGCTTGATAAAACCTTGAAAACCTAATGGTAGGGGGGCCCAAGCGGGGACTTTTGCAGTTACTCCAGCGCGTCAGATTAGCATATGGGGAGAAACCTGGTACCCTGCAGATGTACCTCTACCATATATTGGCTCTTAACACAGGGGAGTTCGTTAAGGGGGCCCGACAAAAAAAATCTATCCTTAAAAAAACTCGAAATTGTCAGATTAAGATAAGTTAAGTTAAGTACATACATGCAAGAGAGTGTATCTTTAAAAAATCTAACGATTTGGGACGGGCGTAAGGAAATGGGGAGTCCCAAAGTTTCACAAGAAAAAAGCGAATATTTCGCGAAATGAATGACTGATCGAAAAACTAAAAAATATGTGCTCAATATTTTTAAAAGATCTATCGAATAGCACCAAACACGATCCCCCACGATGGTGAGGTGGGGGGTTATTTTAAAATCTTAAATAGGAGCCACCATTTTTTATTGCAGATTTGGATTCCTTACGTAAAAATAAGTAACTTTTATTCGAAACATTTCTTCTAATTATGGATAGAAGGCGTTATAATCGGAAAAAACCATTGTTGGAAATGGAAAATTAAATTAAAAAATGGCAATAGCCCACTAAAATGGAAAACTTTACTTAACTTTTTTTGGTTTAAGGACCTACCCTTCACAACCCAGTGGGTCCCCATAACTATCGAGTGACTGCACATTTAGCATACTTTGCTCCCATACTATAAGAAGTTTTTGATTTCATGTAATGCATAAATATCGAGATGATAAATTTTAATTAAATTATTATTTTTGATTTATAGACTATGTATTTTAATTATTAAAATTAATTAAAAAAATGTGTAAAAGACCATTTTAGATGTGGAAAGATATAATTTTATGAGCTGTGTGGGACTGACTTAAAGTATATAGATAACACTGTATAAATTAAGTGTTGATATAGAAAAAATATATTTATAGTCCAATTTATGATAGAGTGAGTTCATTTTTCAATATGAAAAAGTTAATGTTGTTTGTTTCTGTTTTTGTGGTTGTTTGGGTAAGCATCTCTTTGATCAATTCGTATATGTTGCTATTTTTGTTAAGGGGATAGACGCAAAATTTCAGCTTCAATGCTATTTAAATGCATTATGTGTGATTTTTAATTTCAAGTACCTCATTCAAAAGAAACTTTTTATTTATTATAAGGAACATTTGGCCCTCGGTAACAATGTAGTCTTTCATTCTGCGTTTAAATTTTTCAAAAACATTTATTAGTTATTTCAAAAAATGGACACGATGTCCGTGGTGACATTTTCCAAATCGAACATTCGCTATCTTTGTCATACAACGTACTCAGTCGAACAGAACGTGGTGACAAGACAGTGACAAACAAGTCTACTAAATATTTGCGCTGTGTCTAGGTACACGCTAACGTGTACGCAAATAAAAAAGTTAGGTACACGCGAAACGTCATCAAGTCAGTGACGTCACTATTTAGCCGCGTGTATGCTGTGGTAAGTATTATATTATGTAAATGACGCGAGTATCGAAGAGTCAGACTGTTAGAATTTTTGTTTAATTGCGTTGTGTTTACACTTTAATATTGATTAGTAAAGAGATTTCTTATTTTTTATTTGTTTATTGTTTGTTTTTAAATTAACTATGGAGTGTGGACAATTATTTAGTTATTTTATTGAGTTTAACAACATTTTAAAACAGTATGAAAAAGATAAGAGACTATAAATTAATATATATTTTTTTAGTTATAAGTGAAATAGTATTACCGTCCAAAATTAAGATAAAAGTAAGACCTAAAGCTTTCACAATAATAATTAATTTGTTCTGAAGCTATTTCCTTGTGGCATTTTTGTAATAAACTATTCTAAATGGGAAATAAGCCACAATTTAACTAAAACAATGATTTTATTAACGTTTCGACGTCCAAATCGGATGTAGTTGTCAAAATACAAAATATTAATAAATTAAACAAAAATGTTGTTGCTTAGTAAAAAATGTCTTCTAATAATTTTATTAATCTGACTAATTTTTGTATTTTGACAACGACATCCGATTTGGACGCCGAAACGTTAATAAAATCATTTTTTAGTTAAATTGTGGCTTATTTCCCATTTAGAATAGTTGATTATAATATTTAACTTTAGTATAAAAATTATTTTAACAATAATTTGTACATGTCATGTCAACTAAATACATATTTATTTTGCTAACCTGAATATACTTTTATATATACATTGATTTATTACAATTAAGTTTGAAACATCTGAATAGTTCTGCTTCCCTTTCCCTAATAACAAATATCTTTCTATAAATGATGGAAACGAACAAACAATTAACAAAACTTTAAACCAAAAATTCCATAAGAAAGCTCTGAAATTAGTTTATCCACCATCACAGAAAGAACCCAGTACTTTCTGCTCTATCACATATACTGGCAAGATAACAACAAAAATAGCCAGATACATAAAAAAGAAAGGAATAACACCAGCTTTCAGAACTAACAACAACTTAAGCAAATATATTAAGAACAATAAGAGCCGAAAGAGAAAACAACTACAGAGTGGTGTTTACAAACTAACTTGTGGTGACTGTCCGAAAACTTACATCGGTCAAACTGGCAGAACCTTTGACAAACGGATAGCAGAACACAAAAGGGCTTTCAACAATAGAAAAACCGACACTTCTACATACGCACTTCACCTTCTAGATCATAATCATTCTTTTAGTGAACAGTTTCAAATTCTGCATATTCGAAATAAAGGCCTTAAGCTATCTTTATTAGAATCTATGGAAATTAATAAATTGAAAAATAAAAATATAATTCTGAATAACCAACTCGAGACAAACAGCTCCCCACTCCTCAACCTCTTCAGTTAAAGACTTTAAAAAGGCAAATACATAGTAAACTAAATCACTTGAGAAAGGCACTCTGCCGAAACAGCTGTAGTCACATACACAGTTGTAATTTGTGGAAGTATAGAAAACAAAAGTTTTTAGTGTTTTATTGTTAGAAATATTTTTCTATTAAACAAACACTAAACATATCAAAACAGCGTGTACCAAAATATACAGTCACTGTGTACGCTAAATAATGACGTGACTGGCTTGATGAAATTTAATTCGCGTGTACCTAACTTTTTTATTTGCGTACACGTTAGCGTGTACCTAGACACAGCGAAATATTTGACACGGTTTCAGGAATATTTTGAGTTTCTATTAAAAATAATATTCATAGTGTATTTTGATAAATAATTGATTTAAGACGTGAAATTAATAAAAAGTTTTAACAATAAAACACTGAAAACGTTTGTTTTCTATAGTTCCACAAAATGTATTACAACTATGTGACTACAGCTGTTTCGGCAGAGTGCCTATCTCAAGTGATTTAGTTTACTATGCGTTTGCCTTTTAAAGTCTTTAACTGAAGAGGTTGAGGAGTGGGGAGCTGTTTGTCTCGAGTTGGTCATTGAGAATTATATCTGTATTTTTCAATTTATTAATTTCCATAGATTCTAATAAAGATAGCTTAATGCCTTTATTTTGAATATTCAGAATTTGAAACTGTTCATTAAAAGAATTATTATGATCTAGAAGGTGAAGTGCGTATGTAGAAGTGTCTGTTTTTCTATTGTTGAAAGCCCTTTTGGGTTCTGCTATCCGTTTGTCAAAGGTTCTGCCAGTTTGACCGATGTAAGTCAGATGACTGATGTTTGTAGAAATCTACAAATTATATCGAATCTGTATCAAAATCAGAAAGCAAGAGTAAGAGTCGAAGGAGAACTGACAGAGGAAGTAAGTATACTTAGAGGAGTTCGACAAGGGTGCATACTTTCACCACTCTTATTCAACGTCTACAGTGAAGTGATATTTCAAGAAGCTTTATTGGATATTGTGGAAGGTATTTTGGTCAACGGTAATAGCATTAATAATATTAGATATGCGGACGATACGGTCATATTTGCAAGTGACATGGAAGATTTACAGTACATAATACAACATGTATACATTGCATGTGAAAGGTACGGACTGCAAATGAATCTCAAGAAAACGAAATCAATGATATTCTCAAAAAAACCACAAAATGTAGATAACCTGATCATCAATAATACAACGATCGAAAGAGTAACAACATATAAATATTTAGGAACGTGGCTAACCGAAGATGGAGATCAAACAAAAGAAATCAGATCTAGAATAGAAATGGCAAGAAACACGTTCATAAAATTGAAGAACTTACTTTGTAACCGTAAGCTTAATCTAGAGATCCGCACAAGAATGCTACGTTGTTACGTTTTTTCTACTTTACTATACGGCATGGAAGCGTGGAAAATAAAACAGTCCGAAATCAAAAAATTAAACTCCTTTGAGATGTGGTGCTACAGGAGAATCCACAGAATATCGTGGACTGAAAAAGTAACTAATATAGACGTGTTACAAAGAATGAAGAAAGAATGTGAAGTCATAAAAACTGTTAAAATTAGAAAGATTCAATATCTGGGTCACATAATGAGGGGAGAGAAGTACGTATTACTTAGGTTAATTATGCAAGGGAAGATACAAGAAAAGAGAAACCCAGGACGACGCAAAATATCCTGGCTAAGAAATTTGAGAGAGTGGTTCGGTTGCAGCTCATTAGAATTATTCAGAACTGCGGCCAATAAAATTAAAATAGCGATGATGATTTCCAACCTCCGATAGGGGACGGAACCTGAAGAAGAAGAAGACCGATGTAAGTTTTCGGACAGTCACCAAACTCCAAAAGAAAGCCCTGAAATTAGTATATCCACCACCACAGAAAGAACCCAGTACCTTCTGTTCTATCACATATACCTCGTCCAATTTACTTACCGTTGCACGTCATCCGCGCCATAGCCTGTGACACGATACCAACACGAAATATTTAGGCGGTGGGTGTGTTCTTTTTTAGAATCAAAATGATTCTAAAGGGGAACACACCTACCGCCTAGATATTTCGTGTTGGTATCGTGTCACAGGCTACGGCGCGGATGACGTGCAACGGTAAGTAAATTGGACGAGGTATATACTGGCAAGATAACAACAAGAATAGCCAGATACATAAAAAAATAAAGGAATAACACCAGCTTTCAGAACTAACAACAACTTAAGCAAATATATTAAGAACAATAAGAGCCGAAAGAGAAAACAACTACAGAGTGGTGTAAACAAACTAACTTGTGTTGACTGTCCGAAAACTTACATCGGTCAAACTGGCAGAACCTTTGACAAACGGATAGCAGAACACAAAAGGGCTTTCAACAATAGAAAAACAGATACTTCTACATACGCACTTCACCTTCTGGATCATAATCATTCTTTTAATGAACAGTTTCAAATTCTGCATATTCAAAATAAAGGCCTTAAGCTATCTTTATTAGAATCTATGGAAATTAATAAATTAAAAAATACAGATATAATTCTGAATGACCAACTCGAGACAAACAGATCCCCACTCCTTAACATCTTCAGTTAAAGACTTTAAAAAGACAAACACATAGTAAACTAAATCACTTGAGAAAGGCACTCTTCCGAAACAGCTGTAGTCACATAGTTGTAAATAATAAATTTTGTGGAAGTATAGAAAACAAAAGTTTTCAGTGTTTTATTGTTAGATAAAATGAACTTGCATCAAGTAACGGTCTAATCCAGGGGTGGCCAAACTGCGGCTCGTGAGCCACATGCGGCTCTTTGAAGAATTACTTGTGGCTCTCGATAAATGTAAAATCGAAGTACATACTCTAAATTTAAAAAGGATGCTTGTCGAATTATTTCCATATTAGAAACAACGTACTTTTATGGACCATTTAATTCCATTTTAAAATTCGTGAAATCCTAACACATATTAAACGGAAAGGAACGAAAACCTTAGAAACATCCTAAAACAGGGACCAATAGAGAAAAAAGTTGAAAAAAGAAACCTGGATTGGTTTGGATTGGACATTTAATTAGAATGAACGAGAACAGACTAATAAAGGAGGCGACAGATGCCAAGAGACAGGGGAAAAGAAGAAGGAGCAGATCTAGAAAGGAGCGGATGGAAGAAATCCAGGAAATCGAAACCAAGAGACGGAAAATAGCGCAATAGGTGAAGGAAATGGGAAGAAGACGGGAAGGCGTGAAAGAAATGGGTAAAAGATGGATAGGTGATAGGCGATAGCAAAATTCGACTCTCTTATTGGGCATAAGGAAAACGAGAAGAAGAATAAGGAAAACAAATGTAATTCAGTTTTAATATTTCCTAATTTTATTTGTTTTCAATAAATAACAGTTCTGTTAAAAAACATTGTGCCTACATACTTTCTTTGCATACTTTTTGAATACGTCTTTAATTGCGGCTCGCGAAAAATTTTAACTTGTGAAAAGTGGCTCTGGCTATCAAGGAGCTTGGCCACCCCTGGCTAATCCATCAATTAATAAAAAGTTATTTAATTTTTATTATTTCTGGAAGATTCAAGCAGAGAATACACCAGGATATTCTGTAATCCAATTATTTTGTTGAAAAGATGTTCAAAAGGTGTTCAAAATTTATCCAAGCGTTCCATAGTAACAATATATGTATTATTAAAAAAAATAACTTTTTCTCTTTTCCTGATTACTAGTTTTTATTGTGTAAAATGAAAACTGAATTAATAATTTAAATTTAAATTTTAATGCTTAATTTAAATGTTAATATTTCGTTGATGTCTGATGCTATGTAGTGTACCAGTGTCATGCGCAAATGTTTCCATTAGTGTATTTTCGCTAATAGGAATATCAGCAGTGAAAATTTGGTAAAGGAATGGGCCAAGTATTTTCGCTAATAGGAATGGGCCAAGTATTTTCGCTAATAGGAATATCAGCAGTGAAAATTTGGTAAAGGAATGGGCCAAGTACACTGCCTCCTAGAATAATATGATTTTCTTTTTAATAATTTGTATTAGGTTTAATAGTTTTTTTGTATTAGTATTAATTATTATCAAGTTGTATCTGGCTAAATAGCTAAGTGCTAAAGTCACAAAAAAAAAAAAAAAAGTACACTGCCTTGAGGTACTCCGGATCTTATTTGGTGGTACATAATTGAATAGGGATCGTTCGTATTTAACTTGGAAGTATCTTCTTCATCCAGCCTCAAAAGTCCACTGCTGAACATAGGCCTCCTCCCCTCGTTTCCAACCCCATCTATCCTGGGCCGCTCTCATCCAGTTTTTATTTATCTTTCTTAAGTCTTCAGTTCATCTTGTAGGCGGTCGACCGACGGTTCTCTTGTCTTCTCTTGACCTCCATTCCAATAAACTTTTTGTCCATCGCCAATCTGTCATTCTGGTTATGTGTCCTGCCCATCTCCGCGTAAACCTGGCTATCCTTTCGATGACGTCAGTCACCTTTGTTCTTCTCCTGATTTCTTTGTTTCTGATTTTGTCTCGCAGAGTTATTCCTAACATTGACCGCTCCATTATTCTCTGCGTGACTCTTAGTTTGGTAGCCGAGGCTTTAATTAAGGTGAGTGTTTCTGATACGTACGTCAAGACTGGGAGGACGCACTGATCAAATACCTTTCTCTTTAAGCATGTGGGCAATTCACTGTTAAGTTTCTCTCAGTTTTGCAAATTCTGCCCACCCAAGGCCGATTCTTCTCTTCAGTTCATGAGTCTGGTTATCCCTGCCAATCGTAATTTCATGTCCCAGGTATTTATATCTATCTACGAGCTCTATTTCTTTCCCACCAATACTGATGTTCTGGTTGGGTACCAAATTTGTCATTATTTTTGTTTTCGAGATGTTTATATTTAAACCTACATTTTCTGTAGCCACAACGAGTTTCTGTACCATCTCTCTTGCCATACCTAGATCCTCAGCTCATCAATGTCAAATAATTGTCAAAGTGTGGACACGAATTTTTATTCTCCGCATTTTAATAGTTTGATTTTAACGATACAAACGAGCAGTTCTCGGTGTATTGTGTGTTATTGTGTTAATTAGTGTTCCTTTTGTTAATTTTCTTTATTGTTTATAATAGGTAGGTTAGGTAAGTAATTAAAAAAATATATAATGGATGAGACCTCGGGTGGCACTTCGCCACCCGAAAATAAGGATGCAGAGGAGGATAGGTATGTAAATAATTTTATAGATTTAAATAATAGATATAGAACTGAGGATAAAGGTCCATATTTTGTATATATTGAGAGTACTGATAAGCATTTGGGAAGAATTTTCCCAATCCGGATTGGTCACGTTTTGTTGACTGACAATTATATAAAATCCGATGTCCTTGATATCAAATCGGTTGGTCTTAATCGCGTTAAAGTTATTTTTAAGTCGTATGAAAAAGCTAATTATCTAGTTGATAATAAAATTATGTCAAATAATAACTTAGTAGCGTATATACCCAAATTTTTTACACACAAGAAGGGTGTGTTGAGGAATATTGACACATACTTTTCTGAGGAATATTTAAAAAATGCCATAATATCTAATAAAGAGGTGGTTCAAGTTCAACGCATGAAACGAAAGGTAACAGATAAAGACGGTAATATTTCATATGTAAACAGACAAATGGTTATTGTGCAATTTGTAGGAAATGAACTTCCTCAAAATATACAAATTAATTTATGCAATTTCTCTGTAGAACCATATATATTCCCCGTTGTTCAATGTTTTAATTGCTTGCGATATGGACATTCTGCCAAGCAATGTAAAACCAAATCTTCTCACTGTCGAAACTGTTCTAGCCTAAATCATACGTCAGACTCTTCTTGCGAAAAATTCTGCATTTATTGCCAAAATAATGAACACTGCTCTACATCCAGAGATTGTCCAGTATATAAGAAACAAAAAAATATCAAACAACTCATGGCCAGGGAAAATATTACATTTAAAGAAGCTGAAAGAGTGCATGATAATCCATCTTATGCCAAGATTTCTACAAATAATAGATTTTCAGTTCTTAATAATTCCACTAATTTTCCCTCTCTACCACTCCCTAGTTCGTCCCAAACTCCAAATTCTAGCTTTTTGCTACGTAAACCCAATGTTCGAAATACTTCACCCAAAAGACAAGTGAAAAAACGTAAACCATCTGCTCCGGAGTCTCCACCTATTTCTCAGTCTCTGCCTACTTCTTCCCATTTTCAAACAAAAAAAACCAAATCTTCACATAATCCCATCATACCAAATCCTCACAGAGATGACTTTATCCAATATAAGGAAAAACTAACAAGTCAGATAATAACCGTAGTTAAACAAGTAGTTAATTCAGATTCATCCGCAACAAATTACAATTTAGAAGAAAATATTAGAAATATGAGCTCCTCTATATTAAGTTCTTCAAATCTAATTCCAGAAATGGATATTGAATCTTGTTCTGATGATTCAATCCACTAATAAGATAAGTACACTCAATAGTAAAAACATTAAAGTTATCCAATGGAATATTCGTTCTTTCTCTAAAAACCATCCAAGTTTATTAAATTTTTTACACAATAATCCTGTAGATATTATAGCTTTATCAGAAACCTTTAAAAAACCAAACCATTCTTTTAAACTTAAAGGGTATAAGATTATCCGACAGGATCGTGCAAATGGCTTTGGCGGTGTTGCCATTGCAGTTCGCCAAGACATTAAATTTATCAATTTTCCTATTACTTTTGCATATAAAAAAGATTTAGAACTTTGCGCAGTTAAATTTCCGTCCTTAAATATCATACTAGTATCGGTGTATAAACCACCTAAATTAAATGTTTCTAAATCAGATTGGTCAAATATCTTTCGGCAATTTAATTCTCCTGTTATTTTCTGTGGCGATTTTAACAGCCATCATACACTTTGGGGATCTCATATTAATAAAGCTTGTGGTAATCAATTAGTAGAAGCCTTAGATGATAATAACTATGTTGTTCTCAATAATGGTAAACCAACTAGAATTTCTCGTCCAGAAGAGCTACCTTCGGCGGTAGACGTTACATTTTGCTCTGCTAGTTTGGCTAGTGATTGTTGTGTATGGGATGTCGTACCAGATGCGTTAGGTTCAGATCATTGTTTAATCAAATTTGAAATTATTAGGGATAGAGTTATAATAAATAAAAATCCAGCATCTAAATGGAATGATAAATTAGCTGATTGGTCTGCATACTCCACTATACTGGAAAATTCGTTAATTAGTACAAACCAAAATCTAAACTCCAATCTACTAAGCTTCTCTATTTTTATGGAAAAGGTCTCAGAAGCAGCATCTGCAACTATTCCCCTAAAAAGAGCAAGACAACAAGTAACTCAACGTCCAATATGGTGGGATACCGAATGCTATGATATGTTTCGTCGCAGAAAAGAAGCCCTGAACCAGTATAAACGTGTCTCAAACTATACAAACTATTGTCAATACCAAAATGTAGCTAGTCAAACTAAATTACTATTTTCTAAAAAAGCTCGAGACAGCTGGATATCTTTCATAAGCAGTATTAATAAAAACACGCACCCTACTAAAATTTGGCAATTTATAAAAAAAATATCAAACAAAGACTCAACGGGATCGGGCAGTATATCAGCTGATATGGTGGACGATTTTTTTGAGTTTTTTATTCCCAAATTTGCATCAAATAAAATCGACTTCAGTAAATTCAATAGTAATGTAGCATGCAATGGATCATTTTATATGCCTATCAGTTTGGAGGAATTACGATTAGCAATCAAACAATCTAAAAGTACAGCACCGGGTTTTGATAGCATTACATATAAAATGATTGAATACTTGCCTGCAATTGCTAAAGACATTCTTTTAAATATTTTTAATAGTTGGTGGTTGCAAGGTTTATATGACCAAAGTTTAAAAAAAACTGTAATTTGCTTACTTGCTAAACCCAACAAAAATTTAAGTCTACCTAACTCTTACAGACCCATTTCATTAATATCATGCATTACAAAAACATTTGAGAGAATTATCAAATTAAGAATGGAATTGCATTTTGAAAGTAATTGTTTATTACCTATTAATCAGTTTGGATATCGCAGAGGCAAAGGCACCTCTGAAGCATTAGCTCACTTAGTTTCCGACATTCAGAATGCACTTTCCGTTAATCTTATAACGGCATGCTTGTTTTTAGATATTAAAGGGGCTTATGATACTCTGGATATTGATATTCTAACTGTACAGCTCATAAAATACGGTCTAAATTATAAATTCGCACAAAGAATCACAGATTTGTATAGGGACAGAGAAGTTTTCATTCGAGATTCAGAAAATCACATTTACGGCCCTCGATTATTATCAGTCGGAATTCCGCAAGGTTCAGTCCTAAGTCCAGTACTTTTTAATATCTATACTGCAGAATTGCATGACATGTTAAATGAAACAAATAATACAATTAAAATCATTCAGTATGCAGACGATTTCTGTATATACAGCAGCCGTAAATCATATAATGAGTGTTTATGCGATTTGGAACTGATAATGCAATGTGTAAAAAGATGGTCTATGGCTTTTAATTTCACGTTATCCCCTGAGAAATCTAGCATCACCTTTTTCACTAGACATAGGTTAAGTTCCCCTACCAGTATAAATTTAAGTAATGTTGATATTAATGTATCCTCTCACCATAAGTATCTGGGCGTGGTTTTGGACAAAAAACTAACCTGGACACTCCATGTGAATCACATTATCAACAAATGCGAAAAAGGTTTAAACATGCTTCGTTGCATATGTAAAGCTAGATGGGGTGCCGACCCAAAGATAGCATTAATGTTCTATAAATCGTATATTCGGCCAATCATTGATTATGGATGCTTTTTATATGGTTCATCGTCAAAATCTAATTTATCAAAAATCGATCATATTCAGTATAAGGCAATACGTATATGTATTAGTGCGTTTAAGTCAACGCCATGTGCTGCAATTCTAGCAGAAGCGCAGGAACCTCCTCTAAACCTTAGAAGAGAATTCTTGTCTAATAAGTTTCTATTAAAGACCAGGACTTTAGACTCACATAAATTATTAAGTAAAATTAACAGTCTCACTGAATATAACTTAACAAATTCTTATTGGAGAATTAAAACTTCTCCCCCTCTTACAGATGCTTATCTAGAAACTAACAACTTTAGCATTAACACTAAACAAATATTACCCATATATAACCTTTCTATTGAGGAAATCGCAATCTTTCCAAAGATCATAAAACCTACATACAGAAACTTACCATGCCAAAACAATAAAATTGTAAAATTAATCTTATCTGAATTTTCTAATTATAAATACATCTATACAGATGGTTCAAAAACATGTAATAGTGTAGGTAGCGCTTATTATGTTTCTAATATAAAAAGTGGTAATTCTTTTAGACTACCTAAATGTACATCTATCTTCACTGCCGAACTTTATGCTATTGAAAGAGCCCTAACTTACGCGGTTGAACAGAACTTTGGAGACACGGTTATACTATCAGATTCTTTATCTGCTCTTGAGGCAATATCGCAACCAATAACCAAAAAACACAACAATGAGTTGTTATGCCATATTAGAAAGACAATCGCTCGATTTAAAAATAATAGCAGTGACTTGGTCTTTATCTGGGTAAAAGGACATGCCGGAATCAAAGAAAATGAGATAGTGGATGAAATGGCAAAGAATTCAGCAACTTTAAATGAAATAGTAGATTTAACAATCTCCAGCGATTACATTCCCGAATTGCATAAAAAATTAAGAAAAAAATGGGAAACTATTTGGCTTAAGTTTGTACAAACTTCGAGGAATCCATACACTAACATACACCCACAACTTCCGCAAAATATCCCACATATATTTGATTATCACGTTACTCGATTTTATTCCACATCCCTAAGTCGCTTAAGATTAAACCATGGCAATTTTCCTGCACATTTAGCTAAAATAGGAATGCGTATCAACTCTCTCTGTTCATGTGATAACTACTCTACTGCAGATTTAAATCATATAATCTTTAATTGTGAACTTAATAAAAACCATACGAAAGCACTAATTGCTAGACTTCAGGAGCGGAATGTAAGTTTACCGCTGAATATTTCACATCTACTAAGCTTCAATACCAAAACTATTAATGATATTATCATACAATTTCTTAAAGATTCTAAAATAAAAATTTAATATGACATCTTCAATCTTCAACTTTCAAATATCTGTGGCAAAAAGTTTATCTAATGCCATCCCCTCTTTGTGAACACACACACTAGATCCTCAGCTACTATGACTATATCATCGGCGAAATGTAAGTTGTTTAGGTATTCTCCATCTATTTTTATTCCCTTTGTCATCCAATCCAAACTCTTGAAAGCATGTTCTAAGACCGTATTAAAAAGTTTAGGTGACATTGGGTCTCCTTGTCTAACCCCCCGTTCTATTTTTATGCGATTACTGTTAGTATGTAATTTGACGGTGGTTGTTGTTGCTTTTGTATAATAATTTTGTATACCTACAATCTAGCCTGCATTCTTTAAGCGCCTGTAATATGTTGCTAAGCTCAACTGTGTCAAAGACTTTATGAAAATCGATAAAAACCAGAACTAGAGGTTTATTGTATTCCACTACTTTCTCTATTAGGGTTTGGGTTTTTATACTTTGTAGATGGTCATTTGTTCCGTAACTTTTTCGAAATCCTGCCTGTTCTCTTGGGTGATAAGTCTCTAACTTTCATTCTATTCTCTTAACTATTATTCGCGTAAATAACTTATATACATGGCTGAGGAAACTAATCGGTCTGTAATTCTCTAAATTGGCGTTGTCTCCTGCTTTGTGTAATAGAATCATAGTAGCGTTGTTCCAGTCTGTTGGAATATTGGCGTTGTGAAGGCAGATATTGAAAAGTAGTTTAATTTTTTCAAGTAGTATATCTCCTCCAATTTTTTAGTGCTTCTGATACTATTCCATCTTCGCCTGGGGTACGATTACTTTTCATTTTCTTCAGAGCCTCTTTGAGTTCTGATTTTGTTATATCGGGTATTAAATCTGATCCTTGATTTAATACCCCAGTATTTACTGTAATTGGAAGTTGCGTATTGTCATCTTTTTTTCTTGATTTGTATAACTCTGTGTAGAACTCTTCGACTATTGTTAATATTTCATCTCTGTTTGTAGTTTCTTCTCCAGTTCTGTTTCTTAGTTTGTTGATTTCTATTTTTCCTTTTTGTACGTTTCTCTTCAAAACTTTCATGTTCTTATTTTGCTCTATTGCTTGTTTTGTTTTTTCTACATTGTAGTTTCTTATGTATTTTCTTATTGCCTTTGTGATCGTCTTAGTTCTATAAAAGTATCTGTCAGACAAATATGATTTGAGGAGGAGATATATTTGGTCAGTTAGTTGAGCTTTTATTTTGAAGGGAAGACCCTCGTGCCACACTCTATCAAATGCTTGCTGTATATCGAGGAATTCTGATATACAGATTTGTTTCCCTTCTACACTCTCTTTTATTTTGTTGGCAACAATCTATGGCACAGTTGTATGGTTGAGTGATTTGAGCGAAAACCAAACTGGTGATCTGGGATCGGGTTTTCTATAGCTATTGTTGTTTCTATTCTGTTAAGGATTAACCTTTCGAAGACTTTTGATAAAGTCGGAAGAAGACTTATTGGTTTAGACCAGTGGTTCCCAACCTTTTTCCCATGATCGCCCCCTTAGACAGGTTTCACCGGTTGTGAATACTATAATCGCCCCCCTCCCCAATTAAATTGAAACAAAAAATTATTCAGTACAATATTGATTTATTTTTACATTTCGTAAAATGATACATGATAAGTCATCATTCAATCTTCGCTTGTCCACTGCTAGACATAGATCTCATAATTTTCCCTCTATTTCGATCTTGTGCCTCTTGCATTTTGTCCACGTGTTGGTGAACATGGTTAGTAATAATTGTTAATTTCTCCCTTGGGCCTGGTGATACTCACATAATTTCTTTATGTCTGGCTCAATGTTGGTTAATAGCTTTGTACCTCAAATCCCCTCCAAGGTGGAGGCAATATATTTGAAGATCCTCAGAATAACCACATGATGATTTCTGGGGAATTTGGTCAGACCTCCTCTCTGTATATTTTCTTCAAAAATAGATAGTTTGTCAATGAATGTTCCGACTACTCCCTTCGCTTTGGCCATATTTATGTTCTTCCTTTGTAATTCCAGATTAGTTCCATTTAATTTTTCAGAAATATCTGATAGTTAAGCGATGTCATTTCGCTTCTCTTGTAGTGCTGTACTCAGTGTGGGGTCAGTAGTTATCAGAAATTCGATAATAGTATCCATGAGACTGCAGAACCGCCGTAAGCAATTCCCTTTCGAAAGCCAGCGGACTTCCGTATATAGTACTGTAGTAGCAATGTATTAAATATCTCATCATTTTCTTTACAGAGTATCAGAGTGTACGAAATATTCCATCATTCTTTGGTTTTGCTTTAATTTTATTTACCTCATCTATGACAAGACCAATATTTACATATGAAGCACAGACATGGACCTTCACGAAAGAAAATATGGAAAGAATGGCCAATACTCAAAGGGCAATGGAAAGAAAGATGCTGGGTATCAAGATAAGTGACAAAAATAAAAATACATGGATCAGAAATAAAACCAACGTGAAAGATCTAAACATGCAGCTACTATCTAGTTAAAAACATGATAAAACAACAGACAAAAAGACGGAAGATGGAATGAAGCGACAATACACTGGAGACCTTGCGACCTTAAAAGAGGAAAGGGCAGACCACAGATGAGATGGTCGAATCAGCGGCGGCCGGTCAGGGTCGGCAGGGTCGGCAGTGCCGACCCACACATTTATAGATATAGATTTTTTAAATATTTGTATCTCTGAAATAAAAAAAAATCTATCAGATAATACAGACTAAATTTTATTCATGGTTTTTAAAAGAATTTGATCAATCCGAGCGTTAAGTGATCCCTGCGCATAACAGACTTCTCAAAAAACCAATGATCCGAGCCATTTATCTGACTTTTCGGCTAGCCGTCCCTAACATCCGTAGCTTGACAATTTACACGTAAAACTCAACGACGACGTAACAAGTCGATGAGCAAGCGAACATTACTTTTCTCCGTGGGCAATAGAAGATACGGCATGGCAGGTTACGCGCCAAGTACGGCACATTTCGATCTGCCGGTCAGTGTTTCATTTGGAAGCATGCATCGGTAGAAATTGTCAAAAATAATCACGCCGTTTTACATCGTTTAATTGATATTGTAATTTTTTTAAGTTGTCAGGAATTATCATTTAGTGGACATGATGGATCGAAGCATTTGTTAAAAATCAAAGTAATTATTGAGAATTAATAAAATTGTTTTAGAAATACCTATTTACTTTCTGATTCGAAGTGTATTCGTAATACAGAATGAATTACATAATACATATTATAATCAAATAGTTAAATTTTGAATAACGTTGTTGAATCTGAGATTTAGAAAAACATTTGCTTTTCACTGAAAGTAGATGAAACTTCTGATTATCATGTCATTCACAATTATTATCAATTATTTTGTTCGATACGCGTTACGTGGTAATATTTATGAGAGGTTTTTAGGTTTTAGAGATGTGAGTAAAAGCAATAAGGCAGAATATATTTTTGGTGTTTTAAAGAACAGATTCAAATTTTTTTATACCAAAAATAAATTGGTAGGGCAAACTGGGGCAATCTTATGACAGCGTTGCTGTGATGAGTGGTGAATTGAATAGTCTCCAGGCAAAAGTTAAAACTATTGCATCACAAGCTTTATTTACTCACTATTATGCGCATATAATGAATTTAGTTTTACATGATACGTGTAAAAAAATAAAGAATATCGACTTTTCTTGCCAGTTTAGCTCACCTAAACGGATTACTGCTTTAGAACAAATTTGTTTCGAAAAAAAAAGCGAACAGTTTGTCAGACGCGATGAAATTTTAAATCTCGGTTAGTTTTATCTAAGCAGATTATCTCTTATAGTTTTAGTATCTGTAGCAGATTTTCGTGAACAGCTTTTGGAAGTTTTTGATTTTATTATCGAAGGCGATGATTTTGAAAGTGGCGATACCTCGATCCGTGAAGCAATCGGTTTGAGAACTTTATTAAATACTAATGACTCTTTCAATATTTTTTTAAATATTTTTAAGACAGAGTTTGCCCAAGATATTCCTTGTTGTTCAAAATCAGTCAACTGACATTATTTATTCTAAAAATAGAATACGAAAGCTGGTGCAAAATCTCAGAGATTTTCGTAATGATAGTAGTTTCCAGTATATACGCAGTGACGTTTTGGATTCGCTTGATATTTCCGAACCACCCCAAAAAAGACAACGACATGATACATACCTCGAAAAACGAGTAAGTATATCTTGAAATTTTGGATACCTACTATTATATGCAAATAGATACTCGTTTTTCGAATGTTGAAGATTTGCAAATTTTTGACCTCTTTGACGATTTAAAATTTAAAAGTTACGTTCGCCAAAGAATTTCCAAGATATTAATTATTACAAGTTAGGTACTTAAAAATTATGCTGGTCCAAATATTTTCAGAAAGTGGGATAAGTTGCACAATATGTATGTATAATTCTATGTAGTAAGTACTGCAATTCATTACAACAAACTGTTTATCAATTTTCTTATTACCACCAATTTCTGCCTAAAAAAACGGGATTTACCTTGTCTCAAAAGAATCAACACGTATTGTCGAAACACCATGAAACAAGAGAGAATGTCAAGTACATCAAATAAAAAAAAGCAAAAAACAACAAAATCTCCTATGATGAATTAAGCCTTTTAGTTTGATGGTATACCTATATGAGGAGACAAAAAAACCTTGCCGACCCTGTCTCCAAGGCCACGAGCCGCCACTGGGTCGAATGACCCAAAAAGATGCGCTGGGACCAGATGGACAGGATTAGCACTGAACGAAGAAGAGTGGAAAAATAAGGAGGAGGCCTATGTTCAACTTTGGACAAATGAAGGGCAAAAGATAGATAGATGACAAAACGACCACAATTTTGGCCGTACACTTTTTGTTGGAGTCAGATCGGCAGGGTCGGTACCTACTCTCATCATTCTTATCCCACTTCTATCCCTTTCTCTTTTGTGCGGATGTTCGCCCAATACGAAAGCTCGATAAAAGGAAAATGCAGAATTAATTATAATGTATTACTTACCTATAGAATTAAATTGTATCATGATTCATAGCCCTCTGTTACTAGACGAGATGTTCGTGTTATTGTTACCTGTATTGGTGTACATTTAATTACTTTTTATTATCCTATGGATATCCGATCGAAAGTATTGTTTTTTCTTCTCTATTACCCATTTCTCTTTTCCCAGATGCTAATCGCCCACCTTATCGCCCCCTTTTCTCTATTGCCCCCTTCGCTCTATCGCCCCCCTGAAAATCTCAAATCGCCCCCAAGGGGGCGATCGCCCCCCGGTTGGGAATCACTGGTTTAGACGAACTAGCTTTAGTTGGAGGTTTACCAGGTTTAGGTATGGAACATTAAAATAATTTTTTTTTAGATGTCATACATAGAATTGTGACTAAGATCAACTAGCCAGGTATAAGAAATATGTTTATTTCGTACTATCTTACAAATTAATGTAGAATTGTAAATATCTTACCTTAATTTTGGAGACTCCTGTATATTATTTTTCTTAATTATTATTACAAACAAGAAAAACGAGCGGGGACAGCTGTGTGGGCGTATCTAATCGATGGGTAGTTTTAGTGAAAAGGTTGTGTTTATTTTTAATCGGTAAGATAAACAAGTAGCTGGTTTGACTAATTTTTATAGTTTTAGTTTATTGGGAAAAGTCGGTATATACTTTGATCCGATATTAATAGCTTAAAACGGGAAAAAGGAGATTAGAGGTATTAAGGGAATTTGTTTTAGCGTAGGGAGGCGAGCGTCAGTCGATTTTTAGTTTCGAAGGAAAGAGGTTGTATTTAGGACAAACGAAAAGACGAGGTTTAAGACGTACTTATATATTGACAAGCCGGTCATATATTAAGTAGATAAATGCGATTGTTTCAAAGACATTTTCTTTTGTGAGAACTCGTAAAATTTTAGTCGCAATTACACACTTTTAGATTTCGTCAATTTAATAGTATCTATAATTTAGTTATCTATTTTATTAATTAAAACTGTTAAACATCACACGGAATTTTATTACGGTTGTCTTTAACGAATCCCTGCATTAATATGTCTTCCATCTTTTGCATTGTATTTAATTATCTTCACTGATTTTGATCATAATGTTAATAAATTGTTGCAGGCTGATACTGACAGAGACCAAAAGTTAAAAGAGGAACTGAAGAAAGTGAAAGAACATTTAAACACGTGTCAGCATAAGTTCGGTAAATTACCGAGTTACCTTAGTATAAAAGGATTTGAACAAGTAAAAAAGAAAGACGAGGAGTACCTAGGTGCCATTTTCCTTTGTTATAATACCAGACTAGGTCTTATGTCAGAAACTGGTGATTTAATTGAAGACAGAGTTCGCAGATTTTACACAACTCTACATGGAGATTCCGATCGTTCAAAAGAAAACATAGAGAAAATTTTGAAGATATGTAAACCGCCTAGTCATTCCCTATTTACTCCAGAGTATAAAGCTTTCTTTTTTGAATCTTGCAGAGACAAACACATATTAATACCTTAAGCCTGATCAAATAAAATAAAATCAAAATATATAAATCATTGGAATACATTTTATATCACAGTATAGTGAAAACAAAAGATATTTTCCAGAAAGTATATAATTTATATAAGGGGATCACACAATTTACTTCTTTAACTTCTGCGCTAATTCATGTTTTTATGAAGGTTTTTACCGTAATGTGAAAGGTAAAAGACTTCAGTGAAAACGCACTGTCGGGTTCTATTTTCCGCTAAGGCCTTCACCTCTTCCAAGACTTTCCTTGACTTTTTATCTATGATGGATATTTTTCAAGTTTGTGCTAGGCGACCTCTTTTTTCCTTAGGGATTCCAATCTAGGGCAGTCCTTACAATACTGAAGCTATTTTTCCGGAGTGTGTGACCCATTCAACCCCACTTTCTGGGCTTTCATTCATTTTCTACCCTCTGTTCTTCGATCAGGTGTATTATATATCTTCATTTCTGATGATGTTAGACAAAAAAATACGAACAATTATTCGTAAAGATTTATTATATTCTGGGCTAATTAGCAAAATACAAGGAAAAGTTATTTACCAGCAATTTTATTGCTGGAATCGAATCTTGTGATTGTATATATTAATAATATAGGTATGCAAAATCCGCAGATACTGTGCTACTGTTTTTATAAACAAAATGGCGCCCGAAAATCGTGTTTTTTTTAATGTTTGCTCTATAACTCCAAAAATTTTAACTTTATACCAAAAACACCCAAACAAAAATTCACCGTAATTAAATTCTGCATAGAGACGTGTTTTTCCCGATTTACTTTGACGAAAATTTTCCCCGGAAAATGCGGGTTTTTCCAACAAAATCTTTAATTTTCAACTAAAATTTTAGATAAGTAATTGTTTATCAATAATTAAATAACTTGGTACTATAAAAGCTCTTTTCGAATAGATTATAATTCCAGAAGCCGATGGAAATTGAAGAAACAGTTTAGCAACAATTGAATTGTTAATTAAAATTTTACGGTAGCTATAATAATCACAATAATTATGATACATAAGAATAACTATAATTTTTTTATTAAAAGACACTGTACCTATCTAATGTATTTTACAGAATTGAAATTGGACTATTTAAGCGGCCTCAGGAATATTTTAAATTTTTGGCTTATAAACAAATAGAATATTTTGTGAAATTTTAAATTAAATTAAATCGTGAAAATGGTATTGGAAAAAAAGCGGCAGGACGCTTCTTTCAAAAGAAAATACGTTTAATTGTGATAAGTGGTTCCTGAGATACAACCGGTCAAAGTTGACCGGCATTTACGTCAAAGATATAAACAATAGGATTATAATTTTTGAACCGTCACCTTTTAATTTTTGTCCTCTTTCTTCACACTAATTTTTATATCTTAAAATACTCATAACATATGTTATTATAATAAAAACTATCAATATTACGAGTGAAAATTGCCAAAAATAGCAAAATGCCAATCAAAAATTAGATTGGAGGAAATGTAATATCAAAGTTCAAAATCGGTATACGTTAAAAAATGCATTTTCTCGGCTTCCCATGGAGCAATTTTCTTCATTCTTTTTTTGTTTTCAAGTAACTCGACTAGAGCTCGACTATAATAGAATATGTTATGAGTACTTTAAAGATATGAAAATTGGTGTGGAGAAAGAGGACCAAAATAAAAAGGTGATGGTTTAAAATTATGATCCTGTTGTTTATATCTTAGCCGTAAATGCCGGTCAACTTTTACCGGTTGTATCTCAGGAACCACTCATCACAATTAAACGTTTTTTTTTTTAAAGAAGCACTCTCCTGCTTTTTTTCCAATACAGTTTTCATGATTTAATTTAATGTAATATTTCCCGAGATATTCTATTTGTTTATAAGCCAAAAGATTGTTTATAATTTTAAAATATTCCTGAGGCCGCTTAAATAGTATAATTTCAATTCTGTGAAGTACATTAGATAGGTAGGTACAGTGTCTTTTTATACAAAAATCATAGTTATTCTTATGTATCATAATTATTGTGGTTATTATAGCGACCGTAAATTTTTAATTAACATTTCAATTATTGTTGCTAAACTTTTCATTCAATTTCCATCGGCTTCTGGAGTTATAATCTATACACAAAGAGCTTTTATATTACCAAGTTATTTAATTATTGATAAACAATTACTTATCTAAAATTTTAGTTGAAAATTAAAGATTTTGTTGGAAAAACTTGCATTTTCCGGGAAAAGTTTTCGGCGAAGTAAATCGGGAAAGACTCGCCTTTATGCAGAATTTAATTACGGTGAATTTTTATTTGGGTGTTTTTGGTGTAAAGTTCAAATCTTTGGAGTTATATATATATAGAGCAAAAATTGAAAAAAAAACACGATTTTCCGGCGCCATTTTGTTTATAAAAAAAGTAGCACACTATCTGCGGACTTTGCATTCGATTCCTGCAATTCCAGCAATAAAATTGCTGGTAAGTAAGTTTTCGCAAAAATGGCCTATTCTTTGATAATCTTCCTAGACTACATATTAACAAAGACTTGCAGTTTGTCTGTAAAGGTTTATTGTCACTTCCCAGGTTTCACATCCGTAGAGTAGAACAGACATGACATTTGACTGGAATATTCGGATCTTTGTCTTTGTAGTATACTCCTCAGACCTCCAAACAGGATTCAGCATGTTGAATGCTTGTTGATCTTTTCGTATCCTCATACAAATTTTGTCTTCTGTACCTCCGCTTTCTGTTATGACACTTCCAAGATACGTAAAGTTTTCCACATTTTCAATCTGCATGCTGTTTATAGTAAATACAGTGTTGTTTCTTGCATTTATTTTCATGGATTTGGTTTTACTAATATTTATTTTGAAACTTATTTTATTGGCTTCAGTGAAAAGTGTTTCCAATTGGTCAGCTACATCTTTGAACTTTTGTCCTAATAGGCAGATGTTGACGGCGTATTCTAGATCGCTTACACGTGTGGTTATCGCCCATTGTATCACTCTTGTGTTGGAGTCTAGTTTGGAGAAAACATAGTCTACTTCTTCTTCTTCAGTGCCTTATTTGGTCCGGATGTTGGCGATCATCAAGGCTATCATTGTTTTGTTGACTGCTCTGCGAAACAGCTCCGCGGAGCTTATCCCAAACCATTGTCGGAGGTTTTTCAACCACGAGATACGACGGCGTCCCGGTCATCTCCTGCAAAATACTTTGCCCTGCATGACGAGTTGAAGAACTCGATATTTTTCTTCGTTTCGCATCACGTGGCGAAGGTACTAAAGGTTACGTTGTTTTACTAAATTGAGCACTTCTTTTTCTTTTGTCGTGCGCTGTAGGACCTCAATGTTGGTGACATGGTCCACATAAGATATTTTTAGTATCCTCCTGTAGATCCACATCTCGAAGGCTTTTCAGTGGCTTGCGTCAGTGTCCAGGCTTCAACTCCATACAGTAGCACTGGAAAAATGTAGCACCTCACTATCCGCGTCTTGGTTCCCAAACTGAGATCGCTGCAGCACAGCAAGGATCTCAGCTTGATAAATGTAGACCGTGCCATTTCAATTCTGGATCTAATCTCTTGAGCGTGGTCCCATTGTGAGTTGAGGGTAGTTCCGAGGTAAGTGAATCTGTCGACTCTCTGGATCTCTTCGCTATCTGCCATTAGTGCCCCGGGATCTAAATTTACACGGCTGACAACCATGAATTTAGTTTTCTTAATATTAAGGTTCAGTCCGTATGTTACGCTCACAGTTCTCACACGGTCTAGTAAGGCCTGTAGATCATTTAGGCTGGTTGCTAGTAATACAGTGTCATCGGCGTAGCGGATATTATTGATGTATTCACCGTTCACTCGGATTCCCATCTCTAGGTTTGTGAGGGCTTCAGTAAAAATTTCCTCAGAGTATTTATTGAAAAGAGTCGGCGAGAGCACATAGCCCTGCCTTACTCCTCGCATGATCTTCACTTGGTCGGTCAACTGGTCTTCGACCTTGACTTGAGCACGCTGGTTCCAGTATAAATTCATAATGATCCGAATGTCCTTCTCATCTAATCCTACTCTTTGTAGGGCGGTTACCATCTTCTGGTGCTGGCAACGGTCAAATGCCTTGGCGTAGTCAATAAAACAAGCATAGACATCACAATTAACATCGCGGCATCTCTGAAGTAGAAATTGTAAGGTGAAAAGTGCTTCACGTGTACCCATGGAATCGCGGAATCCAAATTGCATTTCACCGATATTTTCCTCGAATTTCTTGTAAATTCTGGCATGTATGATTTTAAGAAAAATCTTAAGTGCATGACTCTAAGGCTGATAGTCCGGAAGTCTTTTTTGGTATTGTTACAAACGTTGACAATAGCCATTCCTCTGGGATATTACCTGAGTCGTATATGGCGTTGAACAGTTCAGTTAACTCCTTCGTGCTTACTTACTTCATTCATCATCTTAATAAGTTCGACGGGTATTTCGTCCGGACCTGTGGCTTTACCATTCTTAGACTGTTTTAAAGCCTCTTTCACCTCGCTTTCTAGTATTGACGGCTCTGTCATGCAATTTATTTCTGAAAGGTTGCCTCGGTAGTCCCAGAAGAGTTCTTCGATGTACATTTTCCAGGTCACCAACTTCTCCTTGACTGTCGTCGCCAAATTCTCGTCTTTATTTATGATGAGGTGTGTGTTTCTCCTCTTGTATTGACCAGTGGCTTCTCTCTCTTCGAATCATAGTCTACAGCTATGTTAAAAAGAAACGGAGAAAGCACGCATCCATGTCAAACGTGCGTCAAATTCGTCACTGTTGATCCCATTGTATGTCATGCTGCATTTCGCCTCAGTGTACAGTGACTTTGTAATGAAAATTATTGTATGCGCGATGTTCCTTAGCTCTAAAATTTTCCATACAGCAGCATGAGATAAGCGGTCAAAGGCACGCTCGAAATTAAGAAAAACATGTATAGGAGTGTGTTCCATTCAATCGATTGTTCCAGTATTACCCTTACAGTATTAATGTGATCTATACAAGAAGATTCGGGTCTAAATCCTGCTTGATTAGCTCGAAACTCAACCTCGTTTGGTAATATTTTAGTTATTATAGTCGTGAAAATTTTATTTATGGTGGTAACCAAGGTGATTCCTCTCCAATTATTCCTCTCAAGTTATTCCTATCCAATTTTTGCACAGTATGAGGTTGCCTTTTTTTGGAAACTTAATAATGTTACCTTTTTCCAGTCCGCTGGAATACGGTTTGTTTCCTACAGCTCTCGGATTACGGGAGCAAAATTTCAGCAGTTAAGGGTCGTTTTCACGCTACGTCTTATTGTACGTTTTGTGTGTCATGCAAAACCTACGAAAAAACGTACGTTTTGTCAAATGTTTCAAACCATGTGTTCAATCTTCGAGAAAAAACAATCGCGCGACTACAAATCGTAAGTGGAGTCCGGCGCTTATGCTTTTCCCATCATATTTTCGATCTGACCTTGGATTTCATTTCGATTCATTTCATTTCTTGTTATACACTTCACAAAACGTACGTTTTGTCGTACGTTTTGCATGAAACACAAAACGTACTAGTTGACTAGTTATTTTTCAGAGATTTGATAGCTGTTATTATCTCCTCTTTTGGAAGGTTCTCGCAAGATATATGCAAGTCTATATTCTGCGGGCTTTCAACAATTTCATGTAGGTATCTTTATATTATAGGTACTCTATCGGCAATAATCGCGTTTTTTGCAATTTTGTATAATGTTTATATAAACGCAAATAATAATTTTGTGAAATTTTGTTTTTCAAGCTTTATTTATACTTATTTAAATAGATTAGGGGTCAAAACTTAGTCTTATATGAAAGCTTTTTCTTTCAACTTTGCAGAAAAAAATCTTAGAAACCTTCATAAAAACATGAATTACCGCAGCAGTTAAAATAGTAAATTATGTGCAAAATAACCCATTTTTCATTATTTAAAATATGATCCCCTCATATAGATTTATATCGTACACTTTCAAGCAGTGGTGGATCCAAGGGGGTGTCACAGGAGATCATGACCCCCCCTCAGACGAAAATAAATATTAATTCAATAATCCTAAAAAAAAATGAAAAACCGAGAGCCGTCAAACAAAAAAAATTTAGGCCCATCCAAAAAATAATTGAAAACCCACTTATCCTAGGGGTAGTAAGACTAAGTGGCCTTGAATCAGAGAAAAGTAATTAAATCACCCTCAAGATCCATGACCCCCAAAAAAAATTTCTGGATTCGATATTGCTTTCAAGAAAGTTTATGATATCAATAATATACTATCTTGAAAATATTTTTTATTTTCAACTAACTTTGATATAAAATTTGTTCCAACTTATACGGAATTACATTTTGCATTACAATTAGTTCTAATAATTTTATTTAATTGATATTTTATTGAACAAAATTATAATAAAAATTTACTATGTAATAGCAACCTTATTTTCAAATCCAGATGAGGTGTCTTAGCAGGAACTGTGACTGTTGGCACCAGGTGCTCGGTGGGAGGGGGGGGGGGGGGTCGGTTCTGATGCGATCTTAATACATATATTGATTTTGACATGTTTTTGATGAATTTTATGAGAACTATATGCAATTTTCCACCCATTTTTCTATTGTAGACTTTTTTCCCGGGATTGTCATCCCGAACATAATGCAAAAAGTTGTAAGTCGATAGGTGCTGTATTTAAACATCGATTTATTTTTTCCCAAATACCTTGGTCTAAAAGGACGAAATTCTGATACACAAAACAACCTATATTACTCTGGGCTAATTAGCAAAATACAAGGAAAAGTTATTTACCAGCAATTTTATTGCTGGAATCGAATTTTATTATTGTATGTATTAATAATATAGGTATGCAAAGTCCGCAGATAGTGTGCTACTTTTTTCATAAACAAAATGGCGCCCGAAAATCGTTTTTTTTTTAATTTTTGCTCTATAACTCCAAAGATTTTACCTTTACACCAAAAACACCCAAATAAAAATTCACCGCAATTAAATTCTGCATAGAGACGTGTTTTTCCCGATTCACTTCGACGAAAACTTTCCCCGGAAAAAGTGGGGTTTTCCAACAAAATCTTTAATTTTCAACTAAAATTTTAGATAAGTAATTGTTAATCAATAATTAAATAACTTGGTAATGTAAAAGCCCTTTTCGTATAGATTATAACTCCAAAAGCCGATGGAAATTGAATAAACAGTTTAGCAACAATTGAATTGTTAATTAAAAATTTACGGTCGCTATAATCACGACAATAATTATGGTGCATAAGAATAACTATGATTTTTTCATAAAAATACACTATACGTATCTAGTGTACTTTACAGAATTAAAATTGGAATATTTAAGCGGCCTCAGGAATATTTTAAAATTATAAACAATTTTTTGGCTTATAAACAAATAGAATATCTCGGGAAATATTAAACTAAATTAAATTATGAAAACGGTATTCGAACATCAGGGGCAGAACGCTTCTTTTAAAAGAAAAAACGTTTAATTATTGCGAGTGGTTCCTGAGATACAACCGGTCAAAGTTGACCGGAATTTGTGGCAAAGATATAAACAACAGGATCATAATTTTCAAACCATCACCTTTTTATTTTTGTCTTCTTTCTCCACACCAATTTTCATATCTTTAAAATACTTATAACATATATTAGTATAATAAAAACTATCGATAATACGTGTGAAAATTGCCAAAAAGAGCAAAATTCCCATCAAAAATTAGGTTTGAGAAAATGTAACCCTCAAAGTTCGAAATCGGTATACGTTAAAAAAATGCATTTTCTCGGCTTCCCATGGAGCAATTTCCTTCATTCTTTTTTTGTTCCCTAATAACTCGAGTAGAGCCATCGAACTAACGCATTATTAAATGTCAAACTTGCTTTTGTTTTGTTATAATAGATTAATTTATTTATAAGAACAGAAAACTACATATTTTTTCCAGTTATAGGCTTTTTTAGATAAACTTACTACAAGTGTACCTTTTAAAGTTAAAAATATAAATATTCTCATTTGAAAGCTGTATAATTATTTAAACAATTTTTATTTAAACAAATTAAAATTTTGTGTTATAATAAATAAATTAATTTATTATAACAAAACAAAAGCAAGTTTTACATTTAATAATGCGTTAGTTCGATGGCTCTACTCGAGTTACTTGGGAACAAAAAAAGAATGAAGGAAATTGTTCCATGGGAAGCCGACAAAATGCATTTTTTTAACGTACACCGTAACCATATTTATGGTTTTCCAATTTCCTTCAAATATGTATGTACTCTGCAGAATAAAAAATGGAAAAAGTCTTGGCACATTTTTGACCGAATTTGAAAAACAATTCGTTTTATAATGATATAAGCACTCTACATCCTAGAAATTTTGATACAATAAAAAATTGTAGACCTTTAACGGCATTTAAATCATTTACTGAAAAATTAAGAAATTTTTATCCTACCATATCTGCGACTGCAATATTAGAAAAGAACTCGTGGATTTTGCTGATAAATGGACTGTATTAAAAAAATAGGATTTTGCAAAATACTGAAATTATAGAAGATCGAGTTAATGATGAATATCTTCAGTCTACAGAAAATATGAAGGATAATATTATTAAGCTAAGTGATAATGAACATGAAGTAACAAATGACAATGTTGTTGATATCGTGAAAACTTCACCTCTGTGTGGTACTAAAAAGTGTAAAGATTGTATAGCCTGTTGTTACGCTGTTACAACTGTTATCTGCAAGTACAACTATATCAGTGTGGTTATCCAAATTTAAATTGTATATAAGCAATTATTAACTCTTTCAGTGAGCATAGGCGTAACCAGGATGATCCTAAGGGGGGGGGTTACAACTACCTGAAAGGGGGGGCGTTACAACTACTGGAAGGTCTCTGAGGGCTATGGTGTTAAGCGTATAGAGCTCAAAGTACATCCCAATGGGGGGTTTTATAACCCCCAAAACCCCCCCTAGTTACGCCTATGTCAGTGAGATACAAGTATCTTGCGAAAGAAGCTTTTCAACGTTGAAATACATAAAAAATCGGTTCAGAAGTACTTTAACACAAGATCACTTGGAAACATTTATGCTAATGGCTATAGAAAAAGAAGCTTTGTATGAGCTTAAAAATGATGACATAATCGACGAATTTGCTCAAAAATCAATTTTATTGCGGAAATTATTGATCGAGAGTTAAGTAATTATTTTATAAAATAATTGCAAAAGAATGTTTAGATTATTGCGTTGTACATATTAACATTTTAAATATTGTTAAAATAAGTATGTGCAGTGTAGTACTTGTATTTGTACTCTCTTTTATAATTGATTTAGTAAAATTCAACTTCATACATAATTCAAAAATTCTCAAAATTTTATTTTACTTTTATCTTAATTGCATAAAATTCATATTATATTTATTGAAGAAATTTTGGTTTCTGCCCTACTACATAGAATATTGTCATACATGTCATTTATTATTTGTAAGATTGCTTATACTTAAATAAAAAATATGACATTTAAAAAAATCATTGAATTCAAATTTTTATGGAAGTAAAAGTTTTAAGCCCTCGGAGATTGGCCACTTGGGGCAGAAAGCAGCAGGCCTACGCCTCTCTGATGATGACTCCAAATAGAGTCGAAAATCGTCGATTTAGAGTGCTGGCTTGCGCTCGCTGTTCTAAGTGAAAAATAAGACAGTTTTGCCTTCACATTGCAACTGAATAAGAATGGTATACATTTTTATTTCATTTCAAATTTTTATGTTTGCTTTAAAAATATTTTATATTTTTGTTTTTTTTTATTTTGTAAATAACGAACATCCGGATAATAGAAGGTAAAATGAGCATAGGAGGCCGCTTTTCTATAAAATCACCGGGCCGCTTGAAAAGTTCTAGCACGCCACTGGCTTTACTGCGAGAACGATTCAGTGAGCAATTTATTTCATGCTTCGGACGAGTGAATTGGCCGCCTATATCCTGTGACAGCACACCTCTAGATTGTGTCCCTTGGAGCCACCTAAAGTCCCAAAGTCTACACGAATAAACCGGCTACGATTGAAGCATTGGAGGTCAATATTATGTACTCGAGTCATTGGTCAAATGACAATAGAAATGCTCGAACGCGTCATCGAGAACTGGAACTTCAGAATGGACCATCTTTACCCTTTACCGCAGTCACGGTCAACATTTGAAAAGAAAACCAGTGTTGAGCTGCCCCCCCCCCCCTCCCCCACTTGCAAAAATTAATAAAACAATTAAGAGTTTATTCTTAGAATATAAGCTATACGAATTAAACTACTATTAACTTTTTTGTAAAAACTTACAGTTTTTCAGTGATTTAGGAAAAACCGCTTCAAAACATGCATTTTTTTCACGAATAATTAAAATCTTTGATCTTTAATAACTTAAAAGTATTGACTTATTTTAATAACTTTATATAATAAATTTTGCTTATAATTTGCTTTTTTATAGATTTGTGCAGTTATTTTTTATAAAATAATTTTCACCCCCGAGAAGGGGCGGTATCCACCCTCAGGGTAAAGGCGCAATGTGGTACCTTGTCACCTTTGTTTCTTGAGGTATCCTCTAACCACTGACCAATTTTCGTGTAAATCGATGAAGGTTCACCGAAATTGAAGGTAATCGTTGATTTTTACCTTCAGTGACTGCACTATACAAAATAAATTGCAATTTACTGATCTAAATGCGCGTAATTTGGGAACTTATAAATTATTAAATGATATGTAGTCGCCAAATAATTAATTTAATGCATTTTAAGTACAACTTTCTCTTAAGCCGGGAAGATAGGGTGGTTTTCTTGAGAAGGGGTTGTAGCTCAATAATCGAAATGCACGTGATTTAATAGTTTATTCTTAGAGTATATAAGCTATAGGAATTATATCCGCAATACCATATATTTTAAGTTTTCTCAGCATTTTTCGCTTAAGTTAATAAATCAATTAAAGGGTTGCTTGGGGGTGAAGGGGATGAGCTCAAAAATCTAAACTATATAATGTCAAGAGCTCATAAATAGCTCGTAATTCTGCCGCAAAAACCGATTCAATATTCCTATTTTTAAGTAGTGGGGAGCTGACTCAGCCCCCCCCCCTCCATTAAAGTATTAAATTCCTGCTCAGTGGAACGAGCTCAAAATTTTTAGTTTGCGGAATATGAAAGCTCATAAATCAGGGCTATTTGTTTTTTAATTTTTGCAAGTGGGGGGGGGGGCAGCTCAACACGGGTGAAAAGAAATTACCTTTATTTAAGAAATAATTGCAAAGAATGGTTCTTTTGTACCTATAATAAACATTTCCAAATAAAATTCATTTTTTTCGTTGTTTTTTTTTAAGTACACCCTTTACATACCAATTACCAATATATAAATAATTAAGAAAATAATTGGTACACAGTGACTAGCTGCTAGTCATAGAAACCACAATTGCTTTTAATACTTCGTTATGGATCTCAAACCAGGTAAATGGATCGATGATTAATACTTTATTTAGAAGTATTGTGAAATAAAAAGCTTTCCGATATAGGTAAGGGTTAAAATTAACTGCTGAATCACCGGGCTATTCATAGGTATGAACTAGAGTGAACTTCTGAAAAAAGTTTGTATGCTTCTGTGAATATCACTTACAATCGATAGCGGTATTACCTTTTAGTGTGTTGGTCATTAACTTTGACAGATGGCCAAGAATTTCGTTGTGTTTGATGAATCATACTTGTTAACCGATATAAATAAGTAATTAATTATATCTTTAAAATTTCTTAAACTCAACTTGTCCTGAAGCTAATTTCTTGTGGCCTGAAATTATTTTCTTTAAATAATTGATGGATTCGACCGTTACTTGATGAAAGTTCATTCTAACAATAAAACACTGAAAACGTTTGTTTCCTATACTTCCACAAAATTTATTACAACTATGTGACTACAGCTGTTTCGGCAGAGTGCCTTTCTCATGTGATATAGTTTACAATGCGTTTGCCTTTTTAAGTCTTTAACTGAAGAGGTTGAGTAGTGGGGAGCTGTTTGTCTCGAGTTGGTCATTCAGAATTATATCTGTATTTTTCAGTTTATTAATTTCCATAGATTCTAAAAAAGATAGCTTACGGCCTTTATTTTGAATATGCAGAATTTGAAACTTTTCATTGAAAGAATGATTATGATCTAGAAGGTGAAGTGCGTATGTAGAAGTGTCTGTTTTTCTATTGTTAAAAGCCCTTTTGTGTTCTGCTATCCGTTTGTCAAAAGTTCTGCCAGTTTGACCGATGTACGTTTTCGGACAGTCACCACAAGTTAGTTTGTACACACCACTTTGTAGTTGCTTTCTCCTTTCGGCTTTTATTGTTCTTAATATATTTTCTTAAATTGTTGTTAGTTCTGAAAGCTGGTGTTGTTCCTTTCTTTTTTATGTATCTGGCTATTTTTGTTGTTATCTTGCCAGTATATGTGAGAGAGTAGAAGGTACTGGGTTCTTTTTGTGGTGGTGGATACACTAAGTTCAGGGCTTTCTTATGGAGTTTTTGGTTTAAAATTTTGTTAACTGTTTGTTCGTTATAGCCGTTTTTTACTGCAATTTGCACACTGCTATTTTGCACTGACACAACTATACACAATTCATCATCCCATCCTACACAACACAAATTAGCAGCCTACCATAGAATGATACATAGACTGACAGAAATTCCCATGACAAAAAATAACTTCGAGATAGAACTAAACATCATTAAACAAATAGCAGTAAACAACGGCTATAACGAACAAATAGTTAACAAAATTTTAAACCAAAAACTCCATAAGAAAGCCCTGAACTTAGTGTATCCACCACCACAAAAAGAACCCAGTACCTTCTGCTATCTCACATATACTGGCAAGTTAACAACAAAAATAGCCAGACACATAAAAAGAAAGGAATAACACCAGCTTTCAGAACTAACAACAACTTAAGCAAATATATTAAGAACAATAAAAGCCGAAAGAGAAAGCAACTACAAAGTGGTGTGTACAAACTAACTTGTGGTGACTGTCCGAAAACGTACATCGGTCAAACTGGCAGAACTTTTGACAAACGGATAGCAGAACACAAAAGGGCTTTTAACAATAGAAAAACAGACACTTCTACATACGCACTTCACCTTCTAGATCATAATCATTCTTTCAATGAATGAAGAGTTTCAAATTCTGCATATTCAAAATAAAGGCCTTAAGCTATCTTTTTTAGAATCTATGGAAATTAATAAACTGAAAAATACAGATATAATTCTGAATGACCAACTCGAGACAAACAGCTCCCCACTCCTCAACCTCTTCAGTTAAAGACTTAAAAAGGCAAACACATTGTAAACTATATCACTTGAGAAAGGCACTCTGCCGAAACAGCTGTAGTCACATAGTTGTAATAAATTTTGTGGAAGTATAGGAAGCAAACGTTTTCAGTGTTTTATTGTTAGAATTATTTTCTTGTTTGTATTAGTAGCTACATCTTTTAATTAACGCTTTTCATGACTACAATTATTGTCCTGATCTATCTATCTATCTAATTAGCCTTCTTCGGTTCTCTTTGGGCATAGGCCTCCCCAGTCCTTTTCCATTCTTCTCTGTCTGTCGCTACAGTTATCCACCTAGAGCCCACGTGACATTCTTGACATCATCTGCCCATCTCATTTGTGGCCTTCCTCTGCTTCGTTTATATTTCCACGGTCTCCAATTTATGAGAATTTTGTTCCATCGGTCTTCTTTTTGTCTTATAGTGTGTCCGGCAAATCTCCATTTCAATTTTGCAACTTCTTGTCTAACATCCCTAATTTTGGTTTTCTCTCTTATTCACTCGTTTCTCTTCTTATCCAATAGTCTTATGGGCATGGGATGGGTGGCGGGCAGGAACTCCTGTGGAGTCCCTTGGATTCTATTGGATGGTCCTATCAGGAAAAGTGAATCAATCCCGGTTCCCCGCAGATTCCATAAGCTTCTTGACCCGGGAAGCTAGCACCTGTTAAGGGTCCCTTGTCCAGGGTCACGGATGAAGTCCAGAACGACATCCAAGGCGACGAAGAATACTTTCGGTACGGCAAATATGGCGGAATTGGCAACCCTTGATTTTAGGGATGGTATAAGATCACATACCAGTAGCGCCTGTTTCAGCTACAAATAGCTCTCTCTGTGGGTCTAGGACGTTTCATCGCCGCCAGTTCATCGCCGCAAATTCATCGCCAGCCAATTTATCGCCGGCCGATTATCCATAATTCGAAAAAATGTTTCGAATAAAAGTTACTTATTTTTACGTAGGGAATCCAAATCTGAAATAAAAAATGGGAGCTCTTATTTAATATTTTAAAGTACCCCCCACCCCAACTCCGTGGAGGGTCATGTTTGGTCCCATTCGATAGATTTTTCAAAAATATTGAATAAGTGTATTTTACAGTTTTTCGATGTGATATTCATTTCGCGAAATATCGCGGGATTCGTATTTAAAATATTAAATTTACCCCCTCCCCTCTCCGTGGGAAGTTGTATTTGGTATCAATCGATAGATTTTTAAAAAATATTGAGAACATATTTTTTAGTTTTTCGATCTGTCATTCTATTCGCGAAATATTCACTTATTTCTTGTGAAACTTTGGGACTCACCCATTTCCTTACGCCCGCCCGGCTCAAATCGTCAGATTTTTAAAATATACAGTTGAGTCCGCGAATCTTTACTCGTGCGTCATAATTTAAAGCATACGAAATAAGTCGATAAGTCGGAAATTGAAATTTACTAGTAAATTGAAAATGACAGTAAGTGACTTTGCGTTTAGTAAATTTCAATTTCCGACTTATCATCGACTTATTTTGTATGCTTTAAATGATGACGAACGGGTAAAGATTCGCGGACTCAACTGTACACTCTTTTGCATGTACTTACCTTACCTTACCTTAACTTACCTTTTCTTAATCTGACAATTTCGAGTATTTTTAGGGATAGATTTTTTTTTCGGGCTCCCCTTAACGAACTCCCCTGTGTTAAGAACCAATATATGGTAGAGGTACATCTGCAGGGTACCAGGTTTCTCCCTATATGATAATCTTAGGCGTTCGAGTAAATGCAAAAATCCCCGCATGGGCTCCCCTACCATAATATTATATTTCACGTACATATTCTACATTTTCACTCAAAGGTTTCAAACAGTTTTACGATCAACTGTTATAATGCCACGTTTGATTTGTTATTTGGTTTGACCTGAAAATATATTACAGAAACTTTATCTGATTTATGTGCAATTGAATTTTTATTTTAAAACTAATTTTAATATTTTTTGTTCGTTTAATTCCGAAGAAGATTTATGGTTGTTTCGGCAATATTATAGTGGGTGGGGTTTGTAGTGAGACTAATGTTAATGTTGTTGGTATTTTTGTTTATGATGGATTATTCTGGTAATTAAATATACACACATACACTATATATTATAATATAGGTATAATGTGTCCAATAAATAAAGCATAAAATTCATAAATGTAGTTCCTGATAAAGTTTGGTTTAAATAGGACACCCTATGTTAAAGAAATGAATAGTCCTAGTACTGACAAATGGTACCCCTGTTAAAATAGGCAAAATGCCCACTGCAAGAATTCAATTTTTTATTTTTTTCGTACTATGTGATTAAAAAATAAGACTCAGTGCAATTTTAAACCTTCATTCGCCTTTCTCCTCCCCCCAAGCCCCAACACCAAAAACGTATTTTTTTGTTTTTATTTTTTTAGGTGAGATTCAATCAATTTAAAATTTTTAAAAAATTCACACGCATACGCATACCGCATACCTAGTTGAGGCTTTTACAAAACATTTCTATTTTTGAGAGACTAAATATACAGGGTGTAACAAAAATACAGGTCATAAATTAACCCACATATTCTGGGACCAAAAATAGTTCGAATGAACCTAACTTACCCTAGTACTAATATGCACCTAAAAAAGTTACAGCCCTTTGAAGTTACAAAATGAATATCGATTTTTTCGAATATATCGAAAACTATTAGAGATTTTTTATTGAAAATGGACAGGTGGCATACTTATGGCAGGAACATCTTAAAACAAAATTATAGTGAAATTTGTGCAAACCATAAAAATTGTATGGGGGTTTTGTTCCCTTAGACCCCCCAAACTTTTTTGTACGTTCCAATTAAATTATTATTGTGATATCATTAGTTAAATTCAATATTTTTAAAACTTTTTTGGGTCTTAGTATTTTTTCGATAAGGCAGTTTTTATCGAGTTGCGGCTTCTTTTTTAATATTTTTACATAAAAATTTTATGGGGGTTTTGTTCCTTTAAATCCCCCAATTGTTTGTGTACGTTCCAAGTAAACTATTACTGCTATACCATTAGTTGAACACAGGTTTTTAAAACTTTTTTGCCTCTTTGTATTTTTTCGGTAAGGCACCTTTTATTGAGATGTGGCTTCTTTTTTAATATGGTTCAAAATATACTTAAAAATGTAAATCATAAATAAATTTTCATATTACAAGTCTCCATAATCGTACTTAACAAATATGTGGTGGATTTGACAAATATTCAAAATATGTCGATAAAAACTTGGCTGTTCGAAAAAGTACTAAGAGGCAAAAAAGTTTTTAAAACATTGTGTTTAACTAAAGGTACTACAATAATAATAAAATTGGAACGTACACAAATGTTTGGGGGGTTTAAAGGAACAAAACCCCCATAAAATTTTTATGGGGTGACTAAATTTCACTATAATTTTTTCTTAAGATACTACGGCCATAAGAATTCCACATGTCCATTTTCAATAAAATATCTCAAATAGTTTTCGATATATTGGAAAAAATCGATTTTCATTTTGTAACTTCAAAGGCCTGTAACTTTTTTTATGTGCACATTTGTACTAAGGTAAGTTAGGATCAATCAAACTATTTTTGGTCCCAGAATATGTGATTAAATTTATGACCTGTATTTTTGTTACACCCTGTATATATAAATAACTATAAATACTGTGGTAAAACATTATCATAAGTATCTATTTTAATAACCGGTGTGTATAATATACACTGAGCAGCAAAATTAACGTGCCACCTTAAAAATGGGACATTTTTGATTCCTCGAATTTTTAAAACCTGTTGTCCGATTCAAGTGATTTTTTTAATGTTATAGCCTTCTTCTTTAAAAATATCGATGTAGTAATAGGTAATAGTGTTGATCGACAGGTTAAATGTCATTGTATACCGGGTGTAACAAGCATACTATGTTTTTTTCCTCAAAGTTCAAAACACCCTGTGGAATATTCTAGCTTGTATAAAATATTGAAATTAAAACTTAAATGTAGCCTTAGGCTTTCTTAACATTTTGTTTTTTGACTCATTTGCTAATATTGGATGATACACAAGTTAGGCATGTATGTACATTAACCACTAACCATGTTTTTCATCAATAAATCCACATTTTCTGCTTAGTTTAATAAACAAGCCTAAATATGGCTATGAAAAATTAACAATTTGATAAATATCAAATTGTTAAAAGTCAAAAAGTGTCGGGTTTTTTTGTGAAAATTAGTAGAATTATTATTTATAGTTTCAATCTTCAACCAGACACTTTTTTGACTGTTAACAATTTGGCATCCATCAAATTGTTAATTTCTCACAGCCTATTTTAGATTTGTTTATTAAAGTAACCAAAAAATGAGGATTTATTGATAAACAACACAACACAAATTAGCAGCCTACCATAGCATGATACACAGACTGACAGAAATTCCCATGACAAAAAACAACTCCGAGATAGAACTAAACATCATTATTTTAAACCAAAAACTCCATAAGAAAGCCCTGAAATTAGTGTATCCACCACACAGAAAGAACCCAGTACCTTCTGCTCTCTCACATTATACTGGCAAGATAACAATAAAAATAGCCAGATACATAAAAAAGAAAGGAATAACACCAGCTTTCAGAACTAACAACAACTTAAGCAAATATATTAAGAACAATAAGAGCCGAAAGAGAAAACAACTACAGAGTGGTGTGTACAAACTAACTTGTGGTGACTGTCCGAAAACTTACATCGGTCAAACTGGCAGAACCTTTGACAAACGGATAGCAGAACACAAAAGGGCTTTCAACAATAGAAAAACAGACACTTCTACATACGCACTTCACCTTCTAGATCATAATCATTCTTTCAATAAAGAGTTTCAAATTCTGCATATTCAAAATAAAGGCCTTAAGATATCATTTTTAAAATCTATGGAAATTAATAAATTGAAAAATACAGAGATAATTCTGAATGACCAACTCGAGACAAACAGCTCCCCACTCCTCAACCTCTTCAGTTAAAGACTTAAAAAGGCAAACACATTGTAAACTATATCACTTGAGAAAGGCACTCTGCCGAAACAGCTGTAGTCACATAGTTGTAATAAATTTTGTGGAAGTATAGAAAACAAACGTTTTCAGTGTTTTATTGTTAGATAATTATATATAATTTAAAGGGTTTTCACCCTGGTATTTCTTTGGTGGCTCAGCTTGCAATTAACCTGTTCTTAACACTGATGATGATTTTGTTAAAAATCGAAAAAAAAAAACGTTCTGTGATGTAGCCGGTAAAGGGATGTTAATAAAAATGTTTACCTTTTACAAAGGATTTTTTATTAAATATTTACAGTGAAATAAATTTGGAGACGTATAGTTAAACTAATAAATAAATATAAGACGGAGTAAAAACGCTTCTTGAAAACGAAGAATTGAATGACAAAAGGCAGAAAATTTAGCTCTGGCATTAAAATGATGATCAAAGTGGCTAACATATAAGCTCAATATTAATATTTTAATAGATATTATTATTATTTATTTAAAATATGAAACAGTGTACACGTAAATAGCAGCAAGTAATGAAAGTAACGTAAAGACAATTTTGTCTTTAAAATTACGTTTATTTGACGTTTCGATTTCCACTTCGGAAATCGTTCTCAGCATTTTGAGAATTGCATTAAATTCCACAAAGAAATAGTTTCAGAACAATATTAAGAAACCAGTATAGGTCAGTATAGTCACTCAAAATTTTAGGAGATTGGAAATTCTATACGAAAATCTGGCATATTGTCAGAAATCAATTTTTAACAAAGATGTAGAGATAATAACTACCGAAGGGCTTGGAGTTACGTCCGGAATATTTAACCAAACGACTACTTACAAAAGATTCTACACAGTGCCAGTTTGTCCACGATCCGAGAAAGCAAGGGCGGATCCAGGGAGGGGGCCATGGGGGCCATGGCCCCCTCCGAGAATTTAGAATAATATAAATTTATATATTTGCCGTTCAAATGTTTTTTATTTCAAACACATATCGTCATCGTGGATGTAAAGAGAGCTAAACCACATTTTCTCAAAAATGTGTTAACTACAGCATCGCAATCAGAAAGAAAGGTTCCATGTTTTGAAAATGTTCCATTTTGAATGAAACAACATATTCACTTAGCTCTCTTCACTACAACATGGAACCTTTCTTTCTGATTGCGATGCTGCAGTTTACTCATTTTTGAGAAAATGTGGGTTAGCTCTCTTCACATCCACAACGACGATATATACAGTGCGGTGGAATAAGTGTTGCCCCCCCCCCCCTGTTAACTTGTTTATTTTAAGAATATAAGCAGAACGCTCGGACAGGTCGATTTTTAAACTAACCATAGTATATTATAGCATCAACGTTTCGAACTTTACGCGATCCCTCTTCAGGTGACAGGCATAACTTTGATTTTTTTAAATGGTAGAGTACATCATGTGGCACCTCATTTAACAGCTTTTAAAATACTGATTTCAAAAATGTTTAATACTTTAATCCTTTTTGAAATCGTAGGCGCAAAATTTCGGTCGAACTCTTTTTAAACGCATTGATTTTTTTCGAATTCTGAGGAAACTAATAATTATTTTTGAAAAATTTAAACGCAGAATGAAAGATTAGATTATTACCGAGGGCTGACAGTCTCTTAGAATAAACAAAAAGTTTCTTTGGAATGATATATTTGAAATTAAAAATCACACTAAATTTTCTCTTTTTTTCACCACTGTGACTTATATTAAAATAAACATTATAGGAGTTCTCAGGGACTTTGGAGCATCGAGAATACTGTAATATTTCATTCTGCGTTTAAATTTTTCAAAAATATTCATTAGTTTTTTCAGGATTCGAAAAAAATGTTTGCATTTAGAAAGAATTCGACCGAAATTTTGCGCCTACGCTCTCAAACAGGAAAAAAGTATTATACATTTTTGAAATCAGTATTTTAAGAGCTTTTAAATGAGGTGTCACATGATGTATTTTCCCATTTAAAAAAATCAAAATTATGGCTGTCACCTGAAGAGGGATCGCGTAAAGTTCGAAACGTTGATGCTATAATATACTATGGTTAGTTTAAAAATCGACCTGTCCGAGAGTTTTGCTTATATTCCTAAAATAAACAAGTTAACGGGGTGGGGGCAACACTTATTCCACCGCACTGTATGTACAAAACAGGGATAAATACGTTTTCTGGACTAGAATTGAAAAATAGAAGTAACGGAGAAGCTTCAAGAATGACTTTTGGGTTTTGTATAAATCAAAATGTTGATAATTTTACAGAGTGCCAATTGTTAGAACGATCTTGACAGCCATCAAAATCGTATAAATTTCCATATTCTATACACACAAAGAATAAAAAAGAAGTGAAGCGTTACTTGGGTCACTAGCACTTAGAACAAAGGAGTTGGTTGGTATTTTCGCACAGTCAAAAGAAATTGTTTTACAAATATTGCGTTTCATTTTTCTAATGAAAAATATGGTCACAATAACGGGATGACAGCCCAAAGCCTTGTCACGAAACCTTTAACATCTTTCGCCAAACTCATGAGCAAAGACGGAGTCATATAAACCGATGAAAAAACATCATACCACAAGGAGTGCGTTCAGGTTGAGCTGGATTTTCTAAACAGTTATAGCAACCCTCAAAAGTCAGTCATTAACCAGATAGACTCTTAGAGGTCTAAACAGAAACAAAAAATAAAGAAAAACTACGACCAATAGTAGGGCCTATAGTGTTCTTAGGTCGACAAAATATTCCTCTAAGAGACCATTGTGATGCTGGCCTTATGCTTCTGGACGAAGATGCTGGACCTAAGAATGAGGGGAATTGCTGTGGTACTAAGGCAAAACCCGATATGTCAAAAATGATCGATTTTTCGTTTTTAATGCCAATATGTACATTGAGCGATGAAGAATGTGATGACAAAACCCTACATGGCTAAACGCATCCATGTAACCAGTAGATAATAAAATTGTTTTCGATTTGTCCACTATTACAACAACACCGCGAACTTTTAAACTCATCTGCTGCAAAATCACGTTTTTTACATATTGGGTTTTGCCTTAGCACCACAGTGTTAAGATTTAAAATCGCATCAGGAGATAAGACTCTTACATAACACCCATTCACAGCATCTTCCTGAGGAACATGCATTAGTAGCAGCAGTCAAAATCAATTAATAACATGTTGTGGTGAAGAAATAATTGAACAAATAATATTTGATGAAACGACTGACGTATCCCACGTGGAATAGCTTTCTCTAAATTTGGGATGACATACACAATAACAACATTCGTGAAGACTTTGTCAAATTCATTGACGCTTATGAGAACCTAAAAATAATTAGTGAAAATCCAGAAAGAGGGAAAGAACAAGGCCTGGCAGGGGAAGCATTGGAAAAAATAATATTAAACTTGTTGAAAGAACTGCACTTGGATCCGAAGAAATGTATAGGAATCGGTACTATGGCAGGAATGGTGAGTTTTAAGGCACTTCTCAAAGTGTGTGAAAAGTGACTTAAAACTCACCATTGTAACCCTAATTTTTAAAAATTACCCCCCGTACTTCTGGTACTCCTCCCCAAAAAAAGTTTATGGCCCCTCCCGAAAATCGGTCCTGGATCCGCCCTTGCGAGAAAGATTGCTATTTCATAGATCAATGTGGGTGAAAATCGAAACGTCAAATAAACTGAATTCTAAATAGTACGTTCTTTAAATAAAAAAGGTAAAATATTGCAAAACCTCTAAATTTCAAAGAAGCGCTTGGATTGACATGAAATTTGGCATACACATAGCTAACAAGTCAAAGAAAAAAGTGATATTGTGCCGATGTGTGCTTTTGCCCTAGGGGTGAGTTTCATTCCATATTGGGGGTGAAAAATATATGTTCGAAATAAGTCCTGAAATGGATAATATGACAAATTCTAAGCAACTTTTGTTCTATAAAGTTTTTTCACCAAGTTAATACTTTTCGAGTTATTTGCGAGTGAATATGTTAATTTTTCTACAAAATTACTACGTTTTCAGACGGTTTTTCGCAAATAACTCAAAAAGTATTTGGTCGAAAAAAAAATTTTTATCAAAAATATAGCAGGTAAAAAAGTGAAAAACATGGTGTATATATTAGGTCATTATACCTAGTAGAAGCAGAGTTATAGCTAATGAAAAATAGGTTCATATTCGTCAAATTCCAAATCGAATATTTTAACGTGCCATAACCAAAAAAACGCAGCACTTTTTTGGTGAAAACTCATTTTAACTTTTTCTACACAGTGCCAGTTTGTCCACGATCTGAGAAAGATTGCTATTTCATAGATCAATGTGGGTGAAAATCGAAACGTCAAATAAACTGAATTCTAAATAGTACGTTCTTTAAGTAAAAAAGGTAAAATATTGCAAAACCTCTAAATTTCAAAGAAGCGCTTGGATTGACATGAAATTTGGCATACACATAGCTAACAAGTCAAAGAAAAAAGTGATATTGTGCCGATGTGTGCTTTTGCCCTAGGGGTGAGTTTCATTCCATTTTGGGGGTGAAAAATATATGTTCGAAATAAGTCCTGAAATGGATAATATGACAAATTCTAAACAACTTTTGTTCTATAAAGTTTTTTCACCAAGTTAATACTTTTCGAGTTATTTGCGAGTGAATATGTTAATTTTTCTACAAAATTACTACGTTTTCAGATGGTTTTTCGCAAATAACTCAAAAAGTATTTGGTCGAAAAAAAAATTTTTATCAAAAATATAGCAGGTAAAAAAGTGAAAAACATGGTGTATATATTAGGTCATTATACCTAGTAGAAGCAGAGTTATAGCTAATGAAAAATAGGTTCATATTCGTCAAATTCCAAATCGAATATTTTAGCGTGCCATAACCAAAAAAACGCAGCACTTTTTTGGTGAAAACTCATTTTAACTTTTTTAAAGTATTTAAAAAATGCTTATTTTTGTTTTTAAAAAAAATCATTAGCATCAAAGTAAACAAGTTACGCTTAAAATAAAGTTGGCCCCTTTTTTTGGTAAGAAATCGGGAAAATCACCCCCTAATTAGCATTTCAAATTAACTTAATTGTTACCACTTTACAAGTTTTTTCGTGTATGTATTGATCATATGATCTGTAAGTTTCATCGGTTCAAAGTCGTTATTTTTGAAAGAGATATAGTTAAAGGGGCTTGAACGAGTCACTTATCACGAGTGTAAGCCAATTTAGAAACCGAATCTTAACCAATTTTTGTCTTACAGAAAAACAAAAAAAAAACAAAATATTCAGAAAAGTAAAGCCGACTTTTTTTATTGTTTAAGATTTTTGGTATCTCTAACAATTTTTAAGTTATTTTTAAAAAAGTAGTTTTTTCAAAATTAAAATTTTTAAAAATTTTACCTTAAAACCAAATTTATTCAAAAATAAGCACTTCGCATCGATTAAACTTATAGATCACATAAACACAACATAAGTAAAGTAACTTGTGAAGCGGTACCGATTAATTTCATTTAAGTTGCTAATTGGGGGGGTGATCTTCCTGATTTTTTTTTTGCCAAAACAAAAGGGACCAACTTTATTTTGAGCGTAACTTGTTTACATTTGATGCTAGAAATTTTTTTATAAAAACAGAAATAAAGTTTTTTTTAAACACTTTAAAAAAGTTGTATGTGCTTTCCCCAAGAATGCTTTCATTATTTGGATATTTCATATTGAATTATTCTATTTGGAATTTTTCGAATATGAACCTATTATTTTTCATTATATAACTCTGCTTTTGCTAGGTATAGAGACCTAATATGTACACCGTTGTTTTCACTTTTTTATAGGCTATAGTTTTGCTAAGAATATTTTTTTCAACAAAATGCTTACGTTTTGAGTTATTTGCGAGAAACCGTCTAAAAACGTGGTTATTTTGTTGAAAAATGAACATAATCACTTGCAAATAACTCGAAAAGTATGGATTTGATGAAAAGACTCTATAGAACAAAAGTTGTTTAAAATTAGTCAGTTTATCCATTTCGGGACTTATGTTGGACAAATATTTTTTCACCTTCGAGATGGGGTGAAACTCACCCCCAGGGCAAAAGCACACATCAGCACCATATCACTTTTTTATTTGACATGTTAGCTATGCGTATGCCAAATTTCATGTCAATCCAAGCGGTTCTTTAAAATTTACAGCAAAAACCGTGAAAGAATGTACTAAAAGCCAAAACTGTGGCTCAATAACACCAAAAATACTAAATTTCATTAAACTTCTAATAAAAATAAGAAGAAAATAGGCTCAGAACAATATTTAAACTTACCTTTCGAAATCCAAATTAATTTTTTCCATTTTCATAGGGATCGAAGCAGATGAAAACACAACAAACCAAAATTTTAAAAACTGATAATAATCACTCAAACCGGACACTACTCAAAACTTCAGTAAACCCCGTCAGTCACGAAAGCTCGACAGCACTTAAAGCTCTACACACCAAAGCGAAAAGCTCTATACACAAACGTGAAAAGCTCGACCGGGTTGTCGATGTTTTTGTTTACAAACGGTGTTACGAATTTTGGCGGGCTGCTCCAGTCACATTCACACTCACACGATCGCGAAATCATGTTTTATGGGGTGTTAACCTTTAATAGTTTTCGATATATTGAAAAAAATCGATTTTCATTTTGTAACTTCAAAGGGCTATAACTTTTTTTATTTGCACATTTGTACTAAGGTAAGTTAGGTTAAATCGAACTATTTTTAGTAAAATAATATGTGATTTAATTTATGACCTGCATTTTTGTTAAACCCTGTATATCATCTTCATGTTACGCTACAACCAAACAATTCAAAAAATATTTTTTGATTGTTTTGCACACTATATGCACACTTTATGCACACTAACTTTTAAAAGTAGATAATTTTGTAAATCATCACAAATCGATATAATTATCTACTTGGTTTGTTGCACATTTCAATATTTAAGCTGTTAGTGGCAACCCTATACAACTAAATTTACTAAAATACCTAGTTGTAATACATAAGTAAGGTCACTTGTGCTATGTTTATAAATGCTCTAGGAATTAAAAATGGAGTAGTTCATATTGCTACGAAAAAGCGAACCTTTGAAAATACAACAGAGAGTGATAACAGGGGAAAACACGTGAAAAAAGTAATCGATTCAAAGCTTTGGAAAGTATTAAATCACATATTGAAAGCTTTATCATTAGTATTATAATAAACAAACAGTTAGATTTTAACCAGCACATCTTAAACAAAATGTTTGTTTTTTTTAAACAACAGTGCTCAATTTTCAAATAGCAAAGAGTAACTTATAATTTAAATTAATCTTACCTTTCGAATTCCAAATTAATTTTTTCCATTTTCATAGGGATTGAACTAAATGAAATCACAACAAACCACCACTTTAAAAACTGATAATCACTCAAACCGGACACTACTCAAAACTTCAGTAAACCCCGTCAGTCACGAAAGCTTGACAGCACATGTAAAAGCTATTAAAAGCTCGCGTTGTCAATGTTTTTGTTTACAAACGGTGTTTGCGAATTTTGGCGGGCTGCTTCAGTCACACTCACACTCACACAATCGCGAAATCGTGGAGATGTTTGGACTTTGAGCTACCTCCGGAGCGAGATGCGTGCGACAAATGATTGTTTTGGTGTCTGAGTGGACCCAGCCAACGCGTTTTACGGTGTACGAAGAAGGTAGTAAGGTCAAATATTAGTGCAACTTTACCGGAGTCTGTGAATATCGCGGATGAGGTTGAACTTGACAGGATCGTGTTGATTAATTGTTAATTATTAATATAGGTATATTTCGCGCAGACTTCTACATAAATGGTCACGGAACAAGCAAAAGAAAATATATAGGGTGAAAGGCACTCATGGAATAAAATTATTTCGGTCCTTGTTTTAAAAAATTTTAAAAAACGCTGAGGCCCGTCAGTTTTTATATACAGGGTGTCCCGAAAAGACTGGTCATAAATTATACCACACATTCTGGGGTCAAAAATAGGTCGATTGACCTAACTAACCTTGTACAAATGTGCTCACAAAAAAAGTTACAGCCCTTTGAAGTTGCAAAGTGAAGATCGATTTTTTTCAATATATCGAAAACTATTAGAGATTTTTTATTGAAAATAGACATGTATCATTCTTATGGCAGGATCATCTTAAAGCAAAATTATAGTGAAATTTGTCCACCCCCTAAAAATTTTATGGGGGTTTTTTCCCTTAAACCTCCCCAAACTTTTCTGTACGTTCCAATTAATTCATTATTGTGGTACCATTAGTTAAACACAACGTTTTTAAAACTTTTTTGCCTCTCAGTATTTTTTCGATAAGCCAGTTTTTATCGAAATGCGGCTTCTTTTTTAATATGTTTACATAAAAAGTTTATGGGGGTTTTGTTCCTTTAAACCCCCCAAATGTTTGTGTACGTTCCAATTAAACTATTGTTGCGGTACCATTAGTTAAACACAGTGTTTTTAAAACTTTTTTGCCTCCTAGTCTTTTTTTGATGTCACCTTTTATCGAGATGTGGCTTCTTTTTCAAAAGTTACCTAAAAATGTAAATTATAAATAAATTTTCAGATTATTAACAGGTTTCTATAATCGTACTTACCATGTAAAAATATGTGGTGGATTCGACAAATATTCAAAATATCTCGATAAACACTGGCTTATCGAAAAAGTACGAAGAGGCAAAAAAAGTTTTAAAAATATTGTATTTAAATAATGGTGCCAAAATAATAATTTAATTGGAACGTACACAAAAGTTTGGGGGGTTTAAGGAAACAAAACCCCCATAAAATTTTTATGGGGTGCACAAATTTTACTTTTTTTTTAAGATTTTGTTGCCATAAGAACGCCACATGTCTATTTTCAATAAAAAATCTCTAAGAGTTTTCGATATATGAAAAAAAATCGATTTTCATTTTGTAACTTCAAAGGGCTGTATCTATTTTTGTGTGCACTATTGTATATAGGTAAATCAGGTTCAATCAACCTATTTTTAACCCCAGAAACTGTGGTATAATTTATGACCAATCTTTTCGGGACACCCTGTATAAATGTGCGCCTTTTAAACATAAATTTGAACATTCATTGCCGGACATGTCTAGAGACCAGAAAATATAAACACAACAAAGAAAATGTTACAATGGAATCTGACAGGAAGACGAAAGAAAGGAAGACCCAGAACGAGATGATCTGATGACGAAGAAGACGACCTCAAAACCAGTGGCGTACCGATAGATCAGCGGCCCTGCTTCCAGTTGGGATGTGGGCTCGCCCGCCCAATTAAAACACACATTGTATATCAAAAGTTTTTAAGAAACATTAAATATAAATCATCATATGTCACATATTTATAAAATCTCACGCTAATTTTAAAGAGTAAATTAATATTAATCCTATCGTTTTTCATACTGACATGACTAATCACTTTACTCCAGCAGTTTTTATAAATAATCAAACTCAACAATTTGCTACATCTAAATCTCCAGTCACAATTAAAAAACCTAAATATCGGAACACTAGTACAGCTTTTAAAAAATGAACATTGGAATGATTTTATATTATGAACAAAATAGATTCTTAAATTGTATATGATACATTTAAAAAAAAGTTAAATAATTAATTACATACCAACCTCTAAGGAGATACAACGCTTAAATAAAAAAATATAAAAAATAAAACCTTGGATAACGGTGGGATTGATATATTTAGTCAAACGACGAGATTTTCTTAAAAAGAAATTAATAAAGCAATTTTCGCTAACTGTGGATTACAGAAACTACAGAAATAAGCTTAATAGTTTGTTAAAAAAAAACAAAAACGACTTTTATCAAAATAAAATTCATGAAGCTGGTGCAAACATAAAAAAAGTGGAATACACATCTAAAAATATTGAACACATAATAATGATCAGAGTAAAGTTTAAATAAATATTTTTGACTGAATCATTTAAAACTAAGTTAAGACTATATGAAGCGCTGTGAACATGAGGAGCGTTTTGATATCTTTTCGAAATTTTGGCTTGAACGCCATTATAAACGCCACTCATGTTTGCTACACCATCACATCCCTGACCCCGCAGTTTGTCCATGCACATATTTAATTTAGTTTATAATTTAGCCAAAAGTTTATTGCTAAGTGTACTACACACTACACGCAGTTTGGTCCAAGACCACATTTGGTACAACATCCAAGACATTTTCTTCGGCATACACAATTTCTACATATCGAAAAACTAAGTTGGTCTGTTTTTGAAATGTCTTGAGTTGCATCTATAATACCCACTTATATTTTCCCCCATTGTACAGTGGGTGTCCACTTATATTTTCCCCCATTTTAACTGCCTATAACTTCTAAACGGCTCAAGATAGAAATATGCGGTTTTCGCTGAAATGTTTTATTTTAGTAAAAGTTTTATCTGAATGGATTGAATTTTTTATCTCGCTTTCAAATACGAAAAGAAAAATGGCGGATTTTTGAAAAAAACGTTGTTGACTTTTTTTTAATGGCACCCAGTATATTTTTTTGTAAATTGAAAGAAAGGACATTTACCTATCCAGCTATATAAAGTTTTTCAAAATCGGTTGTCAACTCACTGAGTAATTAATTTTTAAAATGAGAGGTGCAACGTGGATTTCACATACCTAAATAACATAACTAAGCAACTTGATATTATGTTATGTGATTTCCACATTGCATCTCTCATTTTAAAAATTAATTGCTCACTTATTTGACAACCGATTTTAAAATTTTTTATATCGTTGGATAGGTAAATGACCGTTTTTTCAAGTTTTTTAAGTAAATGACCATTTTTTATATCGCTTTTAAATAAAAAATGGCGGATTTTTGAAAAAAAAACGTTGTTGACTTTTTTATTAAAACGCCCAGTATATTTTTTTGTAGCTTGAAAAAACGGTCATTTACTATCCAGCGATATAATTTTTTTTAAAATCGGTTGTCAAATGACTGAGCAGATAATTTTTAAAATGAGAGATGCAATGTGGAAGTCACATAACATAATATCATTTTGCTTAGTTATGTTATTTAGGTACGTTGCACCGCTCATTTTCAAAAATTAATTACTCAGTGATTTGACAACCGATTTTAAAAAACTTTATATCGCTGGATAGGTAAATGATCGTTCTTTCAATTTACAAAAAAATATACTGGGTATTCCATTAAAAAAAAGCCAACAACGTTTTTTCTCCAAAAATCCGCCATTTTTTTTCGTATTTGAAAGTGATATAAAAAATTCAATACATTCAGACAAAACTTTTACTAAACTAAAACATTTCAGCGAAAACCGCATTTTTCTATCTTAAGCCGTTTAGAAGTTATAGGTAGTTAAAATGGGGCAAAATATAAGTGGACACCCGGTATTATAGAGAAAAATGGAGATTCACTAATATTATGAAGTAGTTCACTTTTAATTGAGTTTCCAAGCAAATCTATTACCTCATTTTGAATTTTCGGGCTAAGATAAGTGACTGATTTTTTTCTTCGATTTTTTCTGTCTTCTTCGAAGCAAAACGCGCGTTAAAACGGGCCCCTGCGGGGCCCGGGCCTTGGTTCCGCGGAACCCGCGGAACCATGCTCAGTACGCCACTGCTCAAAACAATCAATGTAAGGCAATGGAGGAGATGGGCACAAGATGAGTCTGAATGTAACGACATAGCTAGGTAGCCAAAGAGCCATTAAGAGTTATGGGGCCAAAATAAGAAGAAGAAGAAGAAGAAGAAGACGGATGCGGAACCTAGCTGTAGACTACCTCCTCCATTATACATGAGGTTCTATTGAGCTACTCGATCCACTTAACAGTACTACAGGCGGGGTTTCAATAAATTTTATGCAGAAAGAACACCGCACACATCTTATGGAAAATATAATGTCACTCAAATGAAATAAAATTTACATGAATAAATGCGTCCTGAAATTTCAATAATTTGATAACATTGCGCCAAATCTGTATTTCGATTAACAAAAGCGTAAATTGATAAAAATAAATCTAAAATCAAATAGGAATGTACGTGTGCCAAAAGAGAAAAGAGATCTTGTGATTCGCTTACTCCATAAATTTTACTCGAGGGATTAAATGGTCCGAGAGCTGTGAGACATTTTTGAGTAGGTACTTTAGGCAACCTGGAAATTTTTCAGATGACTCTTCCATGATAGCCTAATACAAAAATGCCGGTCTGGCTGGAGGGTAGCGGTTATTTTTCCCAAAAATCCCCCCCAAAGTTAAAAAAAGTGTAAAAATTGTTATTACAAAAAATATCATTTATATGACTTTTAAGTAAATTTAAATATTCAAACATAAATAAAATAAACAGACCAGGCGATTTCAGGGCGATTTTAACTCTGCAAGATACTTGCATGGGCGCCCCAGGATTATTTTCAGGGGGTGCATCTGAACTTCAGAAGGTTTCATCTGAATATGTACATACTATTAACGAGTATAAAATATACAACTATACATTCATCACTCTGTACATTTCTTCCGGACAGGGAGGTGCAATTGTTATTTTGACAAGGTATTTTTTAATATTAAAAATAAATATTCTAAAAAAGACAGGTTTTTTTGTGAAATTTTCCAACTGCCATGTGATCAAATAAATTACGCGTGCATATGAATTAAGAGCGCTATCGGTAAGCAGCAGTGTGAGAAAGAGCGTATGGCGATAGCTATTTGCGTCCTCTGTTGAAGCTGAGCGAGTCCGTTCGCTCGAGAAAAATCACGTGACCTGGCGATACCCATGTTGTTGTGCCTCGAAACGTTAGAGTAAATTTTATATGTTATAGTTTTTTAAGTAACTTTTTCTTACTTAAAGGGAAATAATACGTACTATAGAATAAATTTTGCAAATGTGATAGAAAAAGACAAATTTATTATTATAAATATATAGGTAAAAAAGTATAAAACTATAAGCCAAATTAATTATGTGTCCGAATCTTGTACTTCTTCTTCAAACTGCTCATCTGAGCTTAAATATTAATTATCTTCTTGTTCGTCAGGCTCCTCTCGAGACTCAGATTCCTCTTATACATAATCTGTAAATAGTTGTAATATGTATTTAGAAGTAATTAAAAATTAAGTAGTGATTAATTAATTGAGTTGCTACGTATTTTCTCTCCTTTTATACACATTAAGAAACATTACACGGAAACATTAAGAAAGATGAAAAAGGCAAAAGAAATACTCAACACTATGAAGGAAAGAAAAATGAGCTACTTTGGTCATATACTAAGAAATAAAAAACGTGATGTGACTGGTTATGTAGAGAAAAGTATTAAGTATTGGTTATATAAGTAAGAATACGCAGCAGTAGCAACTCAATTAATTAATCACTAATTAATTTTTAATTAATTAGTGGCACCACATCTCAACAATGGCAAGTCTTTCTTCAGATGCGCCCGTGACTGTCCAGGCTTCGACTCCGTATAAAAGGACAGAGAATACGTAGCAACTCAATCAATTAATCACTAACTATTGCAGCTATTTACAGATAATGTAGAAGAGGAATCTGAGTCACGAAGGGAGTCTGAGTAAGAAGAAGGGAATGAATATTTAAGCTCAGATGAGGAGTTTGAAGAAGAAGTACAAGATTCGGACACAGAATTAATTTAGTTTTTAGTTTTATACTTTTCTACCTATATATTTATATTGCAAAATCTTGTGTATTGTACGTTTTATTTTCCTTTAATTAAGAAAAAATTACTTAACTATAATATATAATAATTACTCTAATGTTTCGAGGCACAACAACATGGGTATCGCCAGGTCACGTGATTTTTCTCGAGCGAATGGACTCGCTCAGCTATAATAGAGGACGCAAACAGCTATCGATATACGCTCTTTCTCACACTACTGCTTACCTATAGCGCTTTTCATTTATATGCTCGCGTAATTTGTTTGATCACATATCAGTTGGAAAATTTCAACAAAAAAAACCTGTCTTTTTTAGAATATTTATTTTTAATATTAAAAAATACCCTGTTAAAATAACAATTGCACCTCCCTGTCCGGAAGGAATGTATATAGCTATGCACGTATAAGTTGTATATTTTATACTCGTTAATAGTATGTACAGATGCAGATGAAATCTTCTGAAGTTCAGATGCACCCCCTGAAAATAATCCTGGGGCGCCCATGCAAGTATTTTGCAGAGTTAAAATCGCCCTCAAATCGCCTGGCCTGTTTATTTTCGTTATATTTGAATATTTAAATTTTCTTTAAAGTCACATCAATGATATTTTTTGTAATAACAATTTTTACCCTTTTTTTAACTTTGGGGGGGATTTTTGGGGAAAATAAGCGCTACCCTCCAGCCAGACCGGCATTTTTGTATTAGGCTATCATGGAAAAGTCACCTGAAAAATTTTCAGGTTGCCTAAAATACCTACTCAAAAATGTCTCACAGCTCTTTAGCTAAAAGCAGAGGTTTACTCTTATCGTTTCCTATTATTATTAATAATAAAGTAGGTATAATTTGGTGTTGTACCGCCTCTAATCGGTTTAAGCTAGTGGTGAATAGACTGATTTCAATAGCCGCTAGACTAATATTATTTATGAATGCCAGTTTTATGGACTTCAAAATGCGATTTTGATAAACTTTAATTACAATTAACGCCCTAATTAAACAAAATTCAGAGTTGGCGCAATGGTACCAAATTATTGAAATTTCAGGACGCATCTATTCATGTAAATTTTATTTCATTTGAGTAACATTATATTTTCCATAAGATGTGTGCGGTATCCTTTATGTAAATGCCCAATAAACCGAATATATAGTGTTTTTCTAAGCAAAGCGACATGTACATTAAATTTCTTGTAAAAGTCTACGTATAAAATAACTTATTATACTACGGTAATAATTTATTTCGACATTTCTTTTGATTACTCAAAACGAGAAATTAATTTTAACACAAGAGTCCCCATCAGACGAGTAATGACAGTGTTTGATTGATATCATACTCAATCAGAACAAAATCCCCTTAGTCATAGGGTATATGAATCACGAGAAACCCAGAAAAAAACTAATGATACAGTGCCGAACAGATTAAATTATTAATTTGTTTTTGCTCGCTTTGTGGAAAAAATGATTTGGTACTCATTAATTCAGAATACATTATTAAGAGTAAACAGTAGCGCGTCATCAATATTTTTGTTTCTCGAAAGTTCTGCGAACTTTCAACAATGAGGCAACAGTGCGTCGGTAATTCGACACTGACAGTGACATTATATGTTGTACTATCAAAAACAATAATTTTTATACTCATAGGCGCGCTAAATGTTGCCGAGTCAGTCACGTGCGATTTCTTGTTATAAAAAAATCGATTTTTAGTAGTTCCAATGTGACACAAAATCTAGGCATGGGATAAAAAAGTGTATTTGAAGAAAGTGTATTTTTTTGTTCTTCTTAATGGCGGCACAGGCTCGTTGTTGCAATATTTTATTTAGTTATAGAGTAATTTCCACATACTAACATATTTTTTAAATGTGACTCTGTACCGCCATTCTTTATTATACGTACGAAGAAAGTGAAAAAAGTATATTAAAGTGTGTAAATATATTTAATTTCCTTAGCTAAGCGCTTTCGACATATGTGTTATCATCAAAGCTAATGGTCAAAGTATATAAAAAAAGTACCGGCTACTTCGGGTTGTAAGTGTTTGCATATTAAGAACATTGGTCTGCTGTGCAACTCCGGATGATGAAAGATTACTTTTCTTGGATTACTGGATTTTAATTAAAAATAATAAAACAGGAAGAACAACCACTTAGACGTTACAAACATATAAATTTTGGTCATGGTAAAATTTGGTCAAACCATTTTCGAGTGATGTGAGCAGTTAACTCAACTGCGAACTCACTGAAGTGAGTCAACTGCTTACATCACTCGAAAATGGTTCGGTGATACCGTACCATGACCAAAATTTATATGTTTGTGACGTCTAAGGGTCGATTTCTCATACCTGCGTTAATCTATGGTTCAGTTGAACCAGGTTCACCCGTGATCTGTGGTTTTGTTTGAAATGCATTTCTCATTGCGCGTTCATGTCAGCGCTCGTTCTACAGCTTTCGAGAAATGCCAATAGATGGCAAAAGGTAAAAAACTGTCGCCATTTTGAACTACCATTTTTATGCTGTTTTTGAATAAAGTTAAATTTAAGTATTTATAGTCAAATAGTCATTTTAATAATTATAAATAAATGTTATAAAAACAAAAATAATGTTATCGTTTATCGTTAGGCTTAATATAATAAAATAGGATATATTTATATTATGACAGCGTTTCGTGTTAATACAACGCATGCGTAGTCCATGGAATCATCTGAACTGAGTTCTGAAATCTTTGAACGGCCGAATTCCACCGTTCAAGCATCGTTCAAGTTTATACTGCCATCGGTTGAACGTGCGAATTGAGAAAGACGATTTTGACTTTAAACTGACGTTTACTAGAAGTTCAGGTTAAACTGGAGTTGAACTCGATATGAGAAATTGGCCCTAAGTGGTTGTTCTTACTGTTTTATTATTTTTAATTAAAATCCAGTAATCCAAGAAAAGTAATCTTTCATCATCCGGAGTTGCACAGCAGACCAATGTTCATAATATGCAAACACTTACAACCCGAAGTAGCCGGTACTTTTTTTATATACTTTGACCATTAGCTCTGATGATGACACATATGTCGAAAGCGCTTAGCTAAGGAAATTAAATATATTTACACACTTTAATATACTTTTTTCACTTTCTTCGTTCATTCAAGTGTGTACAAAACTTATCAGTCTTTCAACTATTTATTATATGTATTAGGAATATGTGTGCCAAATATCTCGACAAAATATTCAAAATTACAGCCGCAATCTTGGACGCGTTTGTTGCTACCTGTTGATCGCTATTGTTGCCTCTTAATAATCTGGTCGACTAAAATTAATTGAATACAGGACTCTTGTTTTTTGGATGAGTTTTATTCAAAATTTTCGTGTAAGAGTTATCTAACAACTGTTTTAAAAACTATATTAATTAACATTAAAAATACTTCTTCTTCTTTTTGTGTAGACATGACTCTATCTGTTTTTTCAATGTGCTTCCAGTAAGTTGTCGTTCCATCGTTTTCATAGTCTTCCCCACTGATCGTCTTCCAGTTTGTCGTCATTCGGCTTATATGGTTTTTCCATTCTATTCTTCTATCTCTTACCCAGTTATTAATGTTCACCACCTTGCATCTTTGTCGTATATCTGTATCTCTAGCTTTGTCATGGCAGGGTTTTCATCTCTGTTGTTTCTAGCATTATTTTTGTCCTCTCTGTGTCAGGTCATGTTTCTGCCAGGTATGTCATTATTGGCCTAATGACTATACTCCGGTCAACTTACGCATCCGAGGCTACAAAAATTACCATCAAGCTGAAAATTGGCAGGATTGTTCAAAATACCATCATAAATAAAATCTAAAAAGTCCTCATAAATCCAACCCAAAAAAAAGGGAAATTTATCAAACTGGTTCATAATTTTCTAATACTTCTACTTCCCTTGTTCTTCTTCTCATTGTTCTTCTTCCTCTTCTTCATCTTCTAGTTCTTCTTCTTCTTCTTCTTCTTGTTCTTCTTCTTCTTCTTGTTCATCCTGGGTGCAAGTAAATTTTCCCAATAATGACACATCGCATGGCTCCTCGATATAATCAAATTAATTCTCAATTGTTGGTGATTCAACATTGGAGCACGACCGGTTTTGACAATTAGTGCATGCTACCGAACAAAACAGTCGCAACTTTTTTGCAACCACATTTAGCGCTACATCCCTTTTTACAGTTGCAAAAAATTGTGTTCAGGAGTTTTTCCGGTGCAGGGGGAGTAAAGTTTGAATTGGTTCTAATGAACTGTCGACTAATTTCCATCCCCAGTCTTTTGGATCTAGCTGATAACCAAGCCACACTTGAACTTGGTATTTTTTTGTTAGGTTAAGTTACTCAGGTTACTTGGTAATATACCCGAAAAAGATGTTGATGAGCAGCCGCTGAGGTTGGAGGAAGACAAATTAACTGCACTTGTTTTTTGAAGTTATACTTCTTTAGGCGCGATTGAGATTGAGGGTGAATTTATATTGATCTGCGCGCATGCGCACACCGACAGTTTGGTATTAGTCTTTATACGGGCTCTGATTGGGTGTTGAAATGATCTGTCAATAATTGTTCAATATGGAGGTTATCAGTAAACAAAAATGTTGTATAATATATTAGTTTTTATTGTTGTGAGGACAGAAATAAAATCAAATTTATAATTATAGTGACTTTTTAAATAGTTTTGAAAAGCCACAGGTACATAATTCTAAATGTTTCAGTTGTATTCCAATAAAAAATTATCTTCATACCTATTTGGAAAGTGTAAAAAAAGTAATGTACTTACCTAGTACTTGCTATGCTATACCCCTAGTAGGCAATGCTTTAATTTACATAATCTGATTACGAACAAACTTTCTACAAATTTTCATCTAATGTATCGTTTTCTTACTCTATATATTGTTATATTTTAAAGACAAAGCAAGTTATTTTATTTTATTTATTTTATTTTATGTTATATTTTAATTCGACAAAAATCAAACAAAATAAAAATTCATATAAACAAAATGTCAAAAGTTCATAAACAAAATGTCAGTTTGTGTATATTCCCACATGACGTATACGCGAAGGTGGTGAAGTTTGAAATCGCTTCGACTCTCGTATGGCGGGATACACGGGAAGTAGGTTCAAGCCCAATGCAAGTTATATCATTTTTTATTTTTTTTTATATATTTTATGATTGTAAGTATATTATTATGTAACTTTTTTCAGAAAATACGTATTTAATTAAAATTTTTGGCAACAATTATTGTTCAGAAATCATTTGTGGCATTTTTCAATGTGTTTGTGTGTGTTTTATTCTTTTATTTTTTTAATTTTTGGTATTGTTTTAATAAAAATTTTTGGAAAGTAGTAGAGAAACTGTTTAAAGTATATTGATTTCGTTGAAATCATATAATAGAAGTATAACTTCTTACGTGCGTACAAAGTACACACATTCTTTTTTTGTAATTACCCAGGAAGATTACGGTGTAATTTGAATAAGTATTTATTAGTACTTAGCAATAAACATTTTGCCTAGAAAGTTGTCTTTCATTATTATGTTCAAACCCTTCTGAGAAAAGAATAGGTAGGGTGTTTAGATTAGCCGACGAACGTGTTTATTCCGACAAAACCCATCTTTACAAATTGAACTAAGGCGCATAAATAAAAATAATTATTATAACGTAATACTTTGTCACATCAATTTACTATTTTTGTTGGGATTAAGCCGTAAAATTCAAATAATTCTTATTATTTTCGCGTTACATTCACTTTGTAAATATTTTTTTGTTAGCACTGTAATATAATACAGCTTATACATTATCATATTTATAATCTTATATTATCATGTGTAATATAAGTTAAGTTGACCGATAGAATATTATGTTTACTTGTATTACAGCTTCAGTGATGTATATACCTGGTGTACTATGACGATTAGAAGTCTTTCAACTCTTTTAATCGTTGTATCTCAAAAACAGTGGCTCTTAGGAAAAAACTATTAAGATATTTTTTATAGATAATTATCTAACGTACATTTTTTGTTAGAACTAATTTTACGATAAAACTTACCGTTTCGCTGAAAATCGCTAAAAACCATATTTGATGACCTTTGACCACGCGTAAATATTTTAGCACGGGTCGGATTTATGAGGACTTTTTAGATTTCATTTATGATGGTATGTTGAACAATCCTGGGAAATTTTCAGCTAGATGGTAATTATTGTAGCCTCACTCCTATTTTTGAGTCTAACTAGACCGGTCTACTATTGGTCTGATATTTTTATTTCTCCAAACATTAAATACATGAAAAATAATTGTAAAAGCAGTAATATTTTTCTTCTTTTTTACTGTTCTCCCTAAGCATATACGATAGTATATCGTTCAGATTATTCTTAGGTTTCGGATATTGTTTGAAATGATTTTCTTAGTTTTGAAGTCTTCTCGTTGACCTCCTTCCAGCTGCTGATTTATCTCGTGCAATGGGGTGGAGGAATGAATTCAACTCTCTATTTTCCAAGTTCTTCTGCCAAACTAATCAAAGCTTCTGCCTTTAACCTTCCGATGACCAACCTTTTTTTGTTACACGGATGACCAACGGGGGTCAAAATGACCCTCAGTCAAAAAAGACAATGATTGACAAAAAAATTAAGTTGTTTTAAGAAATAAAATAATGTATTCGTAATTTTAATGTTAGTACTGTCTCAATAAATGATAAATTAGTAAAACATATTTTAATTACAACTGAACAAAAACGGGAATCATCATTCTGGACATAGAACTAAAGAAATTTTAAAATATACACTAATTTACGTCGCCATAGGTTTAACAAACAATTTTTGAAGTGAAAACTTCTTTAGGGACGTTGTGCACTTTTTGGATGGGGTAAAAGCATTGAATTCGCGACCGTCATTGCGACCGTCATCGCGACCGTCATTGCGACCGTCATTGCGACCGTCATTGCGACCGTCATCGCTTCGGCGAAATAAATATTGTACGTACATATTATAAATATGTATGTATATTATTTATATAAATTGTGTAGAATTATTTAAATTTAAAATAAATGTAAAATCTATTTGTGGATGGGGAAAATGATTGATTTGGCGACCGTCAGCGACCGTCATTGCTTCGGCGAAATAAATATTGTACGTATGTATACATATATTATAATGAATGTGTATATAAATTGTATAGAAGTATTTAAATTTAAAATAAATGTAAATTTACTATTTTTGGATGGGGAAAAAGGATTGATTTGGCGATCGTCATCGCGACCGTCATCACTTTGGCGAAATAAATTTTGTACGTATATATATTTTTGAAGTGAAAACTTTTTTAGGGACGTTGTTCGATTTTTGGATAGGAGAAAAAGCATTGAATTCGCGACCGTCATCGCGACCGTCATTGCGACCGTCGTCGCTTATGTTATATATTATGTGCGTGTATATATAAATTTTGTAGAGGTATTTAAATTTAAAATAAATGTAAAACCTATTTTAGGATGGGGAAAAAGAATTGATTTCGCGACCATCATCGCGACCGTCATCGCTTCTGCGAAATAAATGTTGTACATAATATATAGGTATATTTGTGTAGGTTTATATAAATTGTATAGAAGTATTTAATTTTAAAATAAATGTAAAACCTATTTTAGGATGGGGAAAAAGGATTTATTCCGCGACCTTCATCGCTACCGTCATCTCCTCAGCGAAATAAATTTTGTACGTATAATTATTATGTGTATGTATATATTATAAATTGTGTAGAAGTATTTAAATTTAAAAGAAATATACAATCTATTTTGGGATGGGGAAAAAGGATTGATTTCGCGACCGTCATGTCATCGCGACCGTCATCGCTTCGACGAAATAAATTTTATAAGTTTATTATTATAATCTACGTATAATGATAGTAATATTATTGAAGTGAAAACTTCTTTAGGGACGTTGTGCACTTTTTAGATGGGGAAAAAGTATTGAATTAGCAACCGTCATCGCGACCGTCATTGCTTCTACGAAATAAATTTTTGAAGTGTACACTTCTTTAGGGACGTTGTGCACTTTTTAGATGGGGAAGAAGTATTGACTTATTGTCTGTCATCGCGACCGTCATTATTTCGACGAAATAATGTTTGAAGTAAAAACTTTCTTAGGGACGTTTTGCCCTTTTTAAACGGGGAAAAATGTTGAATTAGCGACCGTCATCGCTTCGGCTAAATAAATTTTTGAAGTGAAAACTTCTGTAGAAATGTTGTGCACTTTTTAGATGGGGAAAAAGTATTGAATTAACGACCGTCATCCCGACCGTCATTGCTTCGACGGAATACATTTTTTAAGTGAAAACTTCTTTAGGGAGGTTGTGCACTTTTTAGATGGGGAAAAGTATTGAATTAGCGACCGTCATCGCAACCGTCATTGCTTCGACGAAATGATGTTTTGAAGTGAAAACTTTCTTAGGGACGTTTTGTCCTTTTTAAATGGGGAAAATGTATTGAACTAGCGACCGTCATTGCTTCGACAAACTAATTTCTGAAGTGAAAACTGCTTTAGGGACGTTTTGCACTTTTTCGATGGGGAAAAAGTATTAAATTAGCGACCATCATTCCTTTAACGAAATAAATTTTTGAAGTGAAAACTTCTTTAGAGACCTCGTGCTCTTTTTAGATGGAGAAAAAGTATTGAATTAGCGACCGTCATTGTTTCGACGAAATAAATTTGTGAAGTGAAAACTTTTTTAGAGACGTTTTGCACTTTTTAGATAGGGAAAAAGTATTGTGTTTGCGACCGTCATCACTTTGCCGAACTAAATTTCGTACGTATATTGGGGAAAAAGCATTGAGCTCGTAATTTAGATACTATAAGAAGTTTTCACTTCTGTCGGCACTCCCATGAGTGCTTTAAATTTTTTAATTCCACATAATAGACGGTATTTACTTAATATAAAATTGGAACATGAAAGGCCGAGGGAGTTCGTCTTTGACCCCAAATTAAAAAAAAAATTCGTAAAATATAGAGAATTTTTTTTTAATACAAAATATGAGGGTATCTAGAATGAAAATAAAGTCAAATAAAAAAATAATGAGTTTCAAATTGAAAATATTTCTGAATTTATTAAATAAAAACATACATTGGGGTCAAAATTTACCCCTTTGGTTATCCGAAGGTTAAGAGGGTTCGCACATTTCTGGTTCCAAAATAAATGTTGATAGCATGATCATGTCCATTTTTTTTGCTGAGTTGCAAAAGCAAACTGAATTACTGGTTACTTATTTGGGTTTTTTCATTGTTGTAGATTTCCTTTGTCAGGTAATACGGCATCTACATTAATTTGTCTGCCATTTGTCCCTCTTTCATAATTCTAATAAACAAACCAATTAAGTCGTAACTGCCATTAACTCATTCAATGCTGATAGCTATAATTTAAAAGACATATATATTTTGGTCTTCTGTATATATTGTTATATTTCTATTTGATATGAAAATTAAATTTTGATAATTATAAACAGAATTCAATTTAATATAAAATATTTTCAATTTTCTCAACCACGGGCATATAAATTTAGAACAACCTGTATACAACAAATTGTTATATTTAATTTTAAGAAGTGATTAAACGAAACTCGGGACAATGCGCTTAGAACAAACAAAGTGAATGGCGCGTCCCCTATCATTACAAAATCGTCAGCTCATGACTTTTTAATGAAGTTTTAGATTTCGTGGGGCTTAACTTATGGCAATATTAATAACATTGCCTTATTTTTGAAATCTTAATATTAGTTTTACTTCTTTAATATTTTTTTTCTACAACCGTGTTAAAAATGCAATTTTTAGTACTCCATACGAGCGTTAAAAATGCTACTTTAAGGCACTAGTGCTTTAAAAGAATTTTAAGGCACTGCAGTTCGTATTGACCGTATAGGCAATTTTGATGTAATGTCAAAAAAATATAAAAATGGAATGTCAGTCAAGTTCAAGTAAAAGTTTTTGTAGATATTGTCCTGTAATTACGTTTGTAGAAAAAATATTGTATGATATGCGTGTTAAAAAGTACATTTTTAAGGCACTCATGTGAATTGCAGAACTCGCTATCGCTCATTCTGCAAACTTTCACGTGCTTGCCTTAAACAACACTTATATCATAAATAACTATTATTACACTGATGTTTCTATGTTGTTTGCTGACATTATATTACCTAATAACATCCGAGTGCAAATCTAACAAATAAAACAAACCATTTGATTGTCTCATTTTTATTATAATAATCAATATCTTTTCTTTAATTTACCTTGTACGATAAAAACAAAAAACTCTAACCATGAAATGATTGGTGATTGCCGCTATCGTTTTGATTCACATTTAATTATTTTAAATTGAATCTTAATAGTTTCTGCAGGAATATTAGTCAGATATGACTCAAGTTATATGATCCGTGGACACGATTCACAAAAAAGTCTAGTAAAAATTAATGAGATATTAAAGTAAACTGATGTTTGCATAATGGTTCTCGTTAAATAATTAACCTTTGTCATATAAAAAAAATAGTATGCAAATATTGTCTAGCATTTTTAAATTTATTGTTAGATTTTCTTTTGATTTAAATCATTTGATAAATAATGGTTGAAATTGACTACGAATGACGCATAAGTTGTATGAAAAAGTTTCATTATTTTAAAAATAATACACATAAATTTAACATTAAATAAATATAATAAATTATAACATATTAAATGCTTTATTTTAACAGTTGATTTTAGACAAAGATCCTAAAAAAGGTAGGTAAGTTTTTATTTTTAACTGTCGATTTTTATAATAATGTGCGAAAATCATGACGTCATCAGTTTTGACACGGTGACGTAATCGTTGATTTTTGTGGGTCTTGTAATATCTCGTTTGAAACGTCTTTAATACCGTATTCAGTAATGGCATAGTTGATCAATTATTATTTCTACGGAATGAACAATTTTTTTTTCAATTTTATAATTTGCTACTTCTGTTAAAATATATTAATAAGCTGTTGTACATACCTAGTTTTACATTTTAGGTGACACATCCGGTATTTAATAAAATTTATCTTGTAGTAAAAGAAAACAAAACTAAAGAAATTTAGGCATTTATAAATTTAGGTAAGTACTTGGGGAGTGCCGTTTCTTGAGGTAACGCAATCGAGATATTTTTTATTTTTTGCTTATTTTTTGTTTAACAATAGTGAATATGTTAATTTTTACCATTTTTTGTAAGAAATTCATTGTTTTGACTTCTTAGTGATAACAAAAATCAAGCATCGTTAAAACTAAAAAACTCGAGAACGTTACCTCGAGAAACTTATAAACAAATAAAATCTTTTTGAATTTTTCATTTAACATGATCCAACTGATGTCCACCGCAAAATCCATTGTGTTTGAGGTGTCTAAAAATTTTCCACCGTTGGCTTGTTTTTCAATATTTTTCCTTGATTTGTTTTTAACATTCTATGAATTGTGCTGAATATGCTTATTTAATTAAAAAAAAATAAAACAATTCTACCAAACTTCACAAAAATGTGCCTCCAAAAATTTAAAAACCCACCCCCTCCCCCCCTTAAGGATAACTACAACAAGATTTTGATAGGCAACCCATCGGAGGGGCCCGTATGGACCCTTCCTTTTATTAATAACAAATTAAAGTCCGCTAAATAATCGAGGACCATATTTTTAAATAGAGAAAAAGTCTACGAAATACCTGCGATTTCGATATGGTCGGATTTTATTAAGACTGATAAATAAGAACTGTGACAACTTTTAAACGAAAGATCGATTCCTTAGAAAATTGTTAAAAAATGTGTGAAGCTGGAGACAAAGCTTATTATAGAAGATTAAATGAAAGCACCTCTTATAGAGTAAAACCCAATGGAGGCAAAGAGAAGTGTTAAAGCTGTTTATTGTTACCCGTGCAAATTATTTTCAATTGAAAAATATAGTTTAACTGATTTTGGATATATTTTACCCACTGGAAATATTTGAATAGTTTACTCAAATCTCACGAAGAAAGTAAATTTCATCTGAACTCTATGTTTACATTAATAACAAGATCATCAGTTGGAGTTAGATGGATCATCAGTTAATTTGGAGTTATAGACGCTGGCTTGAAAGAGCAAGTTGAACGTGAAGCTGACTATTGAGTAAAGGTCCTAAGAAGAGTTGTTGTCACCATTAAATTACTTGCTTCTCAAGGACTAGCTTTTCGTTGACCCCATGAGAATTTAACGAGTCGTCATAAGGGAAATTACTTAAGTTGTCTTGTATACTTTGCTTTTGACAACTTTTTAGCTCAGCATTTACAGCGGAATGCGAATAAAGAAAAAGGTTCAGTTAGCTATCTGTCTGATCAAACTTGCAATGAATTCCTGGAAGCGATGAAAACAAAACATGTAGAAACTTTTGACGCTGAAAACTACGGATCCATCAAACATATTTTTCCAGTTAAGCAACAATAGAGACAAAAAATCAGCCGTTAAAAGTGAAGCCAAGGCACTGCATAATAAAATGGATAGCTTTGAGACAGGTTAACTTAGATACTCTATTGACACTGATTTCGGCAAGGATTTTAAAACGAGTGAATGCAACAAGCAAAACGTTAGAAACTGTGGACTTAAACGTGTCAATTGGAGCAGAATTAATGGCATTTGAGTTTTGTTGGAGACGTAAGAAATAAATTAAGCGAAATTGAACTAGAAGCCAAAAATATTTTTTTTGTGAAGGCAATAATCTCAAACATATTCTATAGAATTGGCCTTCAAAAAACAAAGAAAAAAACATTTTTCGATGAAGCAGTTGAAAGTGAAACAATTTTAAAGGGGCAAGAGATATTCAGAATTGAAGTACCTTTTTTTTTATTTACAAACTCGCATCAGCATGTACGGCTATTAGCGAAAATGATAGTTTTGTTAACAATAATAATAACTATAGAATAATATAATTAAATTTTATATAAACAGTCTATTCAGACCATCGTTGAAATGTTGGTTTTATCTCAAATAACTGCTTCTGGTTTTCATGCCATCTGCTATTCCATATATCAACTATTTTGCTGTGGAAATATGATTTGAGATCTGACGCTGGAGTTGTTGGATAGATCTCTATAGTTGCGTCCTCTAAGGCTTCTCGAGCATGTTTATCTGCCAGTTCATTTCCAGCGATTCCAATATGAGATGGAACCCACAGGAAAGCAACATTTTTGTGATTTAGTTTGTGCAATTCTTGTCTTATGAGTTTGGCCACAGGGTGGGGAGAATAGATTTTAGAGATGATTTCTAAAGAATTTAAAGAGTCCGTAATTATGAGAAAGTTAATTTGAGAACTTTTCCTAACATGACTTAGGGCTTTATATATCGCAAAGAGTTCTCCCGTTATAATAGTGTTAGTCCCCTCTAGTTTATATTTCTCTATTTCATTCTGTGTTACAAAGGCAGATGCTACACAATATTTAGTCTTTGATCCATCAGTGAATAACTGTTTGAATGAGGAAAATTGAAAAATTAAGGTTTGATATTTAGAAATAATTATATGACGATTGGTTTCTTTCTTATTTTCTAACGCTAGATCCATTATTAAATGAGGAGAAGATATTAGCCAAGGAGTTGGTATTTTGCTAGGATAGATTTTGGGAACTTTAAGGTGTAGTTCATTTATGATTCGTTTGCATTTTTCTTGAAAGGGAATGTGATTTTTTGTATGCTGAGTACTTGAAGAGCAAATAGTTTGGTGACATTGTGAAGAGTACCGCTTCACTGCATATGAGAGTATTAATTCCTGTCTTCTTAAATCTAAAGGTAGTTCACCTAGTTCGGCCTGAAGACTTATAATAGGAGTTGTTCTAAATGCACCACATATTATTCTAAGAGCGTTGTTTTGTACGATATCTAAAACTTTTAGAGTTGTTTTTGAAGCAGATGAGTAAGCTTGGCATCCATAATCAATCTTGGAACGGATCAGATTTTTATATAATGTGAGTAGAGTCCTACCGTCCGCTCCCCAGTTTGTACCAGAAAGACATTTCAAGAGGTTTAGTCTTTTTTGACATGCTGCTGAAATATATTTAATATGTTCTTTCCAGGTTAAAGCTTGATCAAATATTAGACCTAGATATTTAATTGTTTCTACATATTCGAGTCTCTGACCACCAAATTTTAAAGTAGGTATCTCCTTTATCTGCTTTGGTCTCTTTGAAAATAGGATACAGCGAGTTTTGGATGAAGCAAATTGAAAACCACTCTTTTTAGACCAAGATATAAATTTATCGAGTTGATCTTGTAGTAATTTGGCCATACTCTGTATATTGTTTCCCTTTAAGAATATTATGAGATCATCAGCATATAATCTGGCTTGAATGGGTTTGTTCATTGATTTGATTATATCATTAATAGCTACAAGAAAAAGCGTCGGACTGATCACTGATCCCTGAGGTGTGCCATTTTCTTGATATTTCACATTAGATAGAAGACCGTTTACTTTTAGCTTGAAATTTCTGTTTAGGAGAAAATTTTTAACAAAAGCGAGTATATTTCCTTGATAACCCCATGATTTCAGTGATGATATTATTTTGTGATTCCAGGCCATATCAAATGCTTTATGCAAATCAAAATAAATTGCAATACATTTCTGGTTGTTACAGAAGGCGTTATTAATATGCGTTTCTAGATCTACTAAGTTGTCGATGGCCGATTTTAAAGGACGAAATCCTGATTGTTCATTAATCAGATGGTTGTTTTCTTCCAGACACCACAATAAACGTTTATTTATAATTTTTTCTAAAAGCTTACACATGACACAGATTAGAGAGACAGGACGATAAGAATCTGAATTGAAGTACCTATTTAATGTTATATGCCACAATATTTCTCAAGATCTTTTAAAGAGATGTTCAACATCTACAAAGATGTTGCATCACCTGTTAGATATTTTTTTACCCTAAATAAAGAAGAAGTCAAAAAGTGAATTAATATTTTATGCGAGGAATGAGGAATATAAAAAAGATGTTGATGAAACCAAAGAGAACTTGCGCAATGAAATTATTCATTTTATAACGTTATGCCAGACTTTGAATAAACATTTGAAAATTTGGTGTCATCCAGGATGTAAAGGCAACTTTTGCCAGTTTTTAACTTTACTGCAAGTTTATTTGACGATACCAATTTCTAATGAGTCAGACTTTAAAAAGAAAAAAGATACATATATTGAAGGTCAAAGACTCAAGAAAACCTAGACGCATTATCACTATCGTATTATAAAAAATGAAGAAGTGGGGCAACTGAATTTTGATAGTATTAATTTGGCAGTTTGCTAATTCCTAGTCAAGAAAAAAAGTGAGCTAATTTTTGGCTTATATATTTTTTAGAATATGTTTTTTGTTTGTTATGTGTTGTTCTGTAGAACTTTCTGTTTTTTAAATATTTTTACGTTTGCTATTTTTCTCGTTTGTTTTAAAGATCTTTTTAAAAATTTTAAAAATGTATGGGTTTTACAATAAACGTTTATACTTAATGCAGGTTAATGCATGTGTTTTTTTTAATGTCAACGAATAGCAATGAAGGGGGCCCCTAAATCTCTAGTGCCCAGGGCCCGAAGTTAGGTTAAACCGGCACAGCTCGGGGGTTTTTGGGGCCGCTAACGACGGATATGACGTCGGAAGTAATTTCCGGAGTACCTGGTGCACAGGGTACCTACTGTTTACCTCGTCTTGTGGAGTTTTCGACAAAAAGTTTATTAAAAAATTAGTCAAAAATAATTACTCGGGTGTTTTTGGGGTCGCTACCGACGAATATGACATCGAAAGCGATCTCCGGAATACCTGGTGCTCAGGATACCTACTTCTTATGGAGTTTTCGGCAAATTCATTAAAAAATTAGCCAAAAGTCATTACTCGGGGTTTATTCGGTCGCTGACGACGAATATGACATCGCAAGTGCTCTACGGAGTACTTGGTACACAGGGCACCTACTGTTTACCTCGTTTTTTGGAGTTTTTGGCAAAATCATTAAAAAATTAGTTAAAATTCATTACTTAGGGGTTCTTGGGGTCTCTGACGACGAATATGACATCGGAAGTAATCTCCGGTGTACCTGGTGCACAGAGTGATTACTGTTTATCTCGTAACTAATGATGTTTGACTAATTTTTAATGAATTTGCCGAAAATTCCAGAAAACGAGGTAAACAGTAGGTACCCTGGGTACCAAGTAGCGTTACCATGTGTCCCGATTTGCACGGGACGTCCCGATTTTCAGGGGTCTGGGGACGCGTACCGATTTGTACCTGATCGGGACACTAAATATCCCGATTTTCACCCACGAAAACCAATTTCAGGAAGACTTGCAGTGAATTTTATAACTATGTTATAAAAACAAGGCACTCCTAAAAGCGGCAAAATCGAATGAAAAATATAATTTTAATACAAAATAAATAATTTACTTAATCTACAATTTTTTTGTAATTCCGTCTGATTATTATTATTATGTAGGATTAAATACAGATTATAGAAACACCTTGTAGTCCAGTAAATGAACGGGAAATACGGCGATACCGTGTAATTTTCAGGATCAACTCCGAACTGAATGAAAATTTGGACGGCTTGTGCTGTTGGTTGCTTTTACTCGGGGGGTGACAGTCATCCCTAGTTGGGGGTGAAAAGCCGTGCGTTTAAAATACGTCCGAAGATGGATAAATTGACTAATTCTAAGCAATTTTAGTTCTATAGAATTTTAACTTGCTTAATACTTTTTGAGTTATTTACGAATGAACATGTTTATTTTTCGACAAAAAAATCACGTTTTCAGGCGATTTTCACAAATAACTCAAAAAGTAAGTATTTGATCGAAAAAAATACTCTTAGCAAAAATGTAGCATGATATAAAAAAATGAAAAAAATTGTGAACTCGTAAAGTGTATAGACCCAGCAAAAGCAAAGTTGTAGCTCATGAAAAATACGTTATTATTCGTCAAATTCCAAATCAAATATTTTAACGTGAAATAACCAAGAAATGAAGCACTTTTCACGAAAAACCAATTAAAACTTTTTTAATAAAGATTTATTTTTATGTTTTGTAAAAAAGTTTCTAGCATCAAAACTAAGCGAGTTATGCTCAAAATCAAGTAGACTCCTTTTTTTTCTCAAAGGTAACCCTCAAAGTTCAAAATCGGTATACGTTAAAAAAAATGCATTTTCTCGGCTTCCCATGGAGCAATTTCCTTCATTATTTTTTTGTTCCCAAGTAACTCGAGTAGAGCCATCGAACTAACGCATTATTAAATGTCAAACTTGCTTTTGTTTTGTTATAATAAATTAATTTATTTATTATAACACAATATTTTAATTTATTTAAATAATTATACAGCTTTCAAATGAGAATATTTATATTTTTAACTTTAAAAGGTACACTTGTAGTAAGTTTATCTAAAAAAAAAGCCTACAACTGGAAAAAATATGTAATTTTCTGTTCTTATAAATAAATTAATTTATTATAACAAAACAAAAGCAAGCTTGACATTTAATAATGCGTTAGTTCGATGGCTCTACTCGAGTTATTAGGGAACAAAAAAGAATGAAGGAAATTGCTCCATGGGAAGCCGAGAAAATGCATTTTGTTAACGTATACCGATTTTGAACTTTGAGGGTTACATTTTCTCCAACCTAATTTTTGATTGGAATTTCGTATTTTTGGTAATTTTCACACGTATTATCGATAGTTTTTATTATAATAATATATGTTATGAGGATTTTAAAGATATGAAAATTGGTGTGGAGAAAGAGGACAAAAATAAAAAGGTGATGGTTTGATTATTATGATCCTATTGTTTATATCTTTGCCGTAAATTTCGGTCAACTTTGACCGGTTGTATCTCAGGAACCACTCGTCATAATTAAACGTTTTTTCTTTTAAAAGAAGCGTCCTACCGCTGTCTTTCGAATACCATTTTCACGGTATTTTAATTTAGTTTAATATTTCCCGAGATATTCTATTTATTTATAAACCAAAAAATTGTTTATAATTTTAAAATATTCCTGAGGCCGCTTAAATACTCCAATTTCAATTCTGTACAGTACATTAGATAGGTATAGTGTCTTTTTATGAAAAAATCATAGTTATTCTTATGCATCATAATTATTGTCGTTATTATAGCGACCGTAAATTTTTAATTAACATTTTAATTGTTGCTAAACTGTTCATTCAATTTCCATAGACTTCTGGAATTATAATATATACGGAAAGGGCTTTTACGTTACCAAGTTATTTAATTATCGATTAACAACTACTTATCTAAAAGTTTAGTTGAAAATTAAAGATTTTGTTGGAAAAACCCGCTTTTTCCGGGGAAAGTTTTCGTCGAAGTAAATCGGAAAAAACACGTCTCTATGCAGAATTTAATTGCGGTGAATTTTTATTTGAGTGTTTTTGGTCTAATGTTAAAATCTTTGGAGTTATAGAGCAAAAATTGAAAAAAAAACACGATTTTCGGGCGCCATTTTGTTTATAAAAAAAGTAGCACACTATCTGCGGACTTTGCATATCTATATTATTAATACATACAATAATAAGATTCGATTCCAGCAATAAAATTGCTGGTAAATAACTTTTCCTTGTATTTTGCTGATTAGCCCAGAGTATAAGTATGGTTTTAAGTTTTCAAAAAGTGAAAAAGTATTTAAAATCTGCCGAGATGACTTCCGTACCTACTACCGCATCAACAACTGTCCTAAAAATAAAGATGAATTGGTCCTAAAAATAAAGATGAAAGTAAAGACTTAATTAATTTATTCACGAGCGATTCTGACATCCAGTAAATGTTTTTCAACCTTTAAAAACGAATACAATACAAATTAAATACATCATTGTTTATTATATTCTAAATAAAAAAATCTTGTAGATTGCATGAAATATGGAGATAAGAAAAATTATTGCGTACAATGAACTCGTGATGAAACCATATTATAGATCATCTTTAATAATATTCTACAAAATGCTAAATATGCCGTATTTATTCATTATGCCTCTGTAACAAAGGAAATGTGTAGGAGTATTAAAGTATTTTTTGCAATAAGTAAATTTTTCAAAACTACAGGGAATCGGATGTGATTATCATCTTCCATTTCTATCGATGTGTTTTCGTTTTTTATGTCAGCTCTTTATTACTAAAATTCCTGCGAAAATATGAGCTTTTTCAATTGAAACCCATCTTTGACCCAGTAGGCCAGGAACCGAAGCTTTTCACCTCGCAATTTTTACAGAATGGATCGATTTGCTTAAAAATTTGAGAATAAGTAGTGGATAGTCCAAGGATTAAAATCTATATGATGTCGAAAGGCGCTTTTACCATGGGGGTGGTTGCCACCCCATCTCGTGGGTGAATTTTTTTTTATTTTGACCACAAAAGTTGATAAAAACATTCACTCTAAGCATAAAATGTTCTATACATATTTTTGATAAAATTAAGTTTTCGATTTATTCGCTATCGAAAGTGTTAGTTTAGAAAAATCAACGTTTTTCGATATACTCATTTACGATTCACTTAATTTTTGCCGTAGAAAAATTTTTTTCAAACCAACCAAGTTCTTGGGAATTAAATAACCTACAATTTTATATTAGCACATTTTTTCGTGTCTCTGATGCTAATCTTTCTATTCTTAAAAAAAATGGCATTTTTTACCAAACTACAAAAATTCGTTATTCGCTCTTAACTCCAGTTTTTTAAAAACCAATCATTCTAAGCCAGTCAAACTTCTAGAATCTATTAATAATATATAAATAAATAAGAATGAATAAGGCCAGTGACTAAAAACACCGCTAACTTACATTATTATGCTTCCAATTGGATTTCTCCTTTTTTTCAAAAAAATATATTTATTTTTTAACCGTAACTTTTTATTTTTTATCTTAGAAAGTTTAATAAAAAACAATTTTGTAGGTTATTGCTAGATCTATGAGCCTATTAATATTAAATCATTTTAAAATCTTCAGTCGCAAAAAGAGGTAACTTTGAAAGGGTTAGTAAATGTGGTTTTTGCGTGTTATTAAAAGTTTTAATTGTCAATAGCTCACTCATAGTCTAAGAGCTAGTGAACCGTTCGACTAACGGTCGTCCTGTAAGGCTAGAAATTTTTCTAGTGATAATTCATAGCACACCAAGGCTAAAAACCATGACCTGGCAGGCATCAGCGGTGCACGTGTATCTACCAGGTGAATCGAAAAGTGCAAATTTAGGGGGTAAAATAAACTGTAAGGTTTAAATTTAAGTATGTGTTTGAGTAAGTCATTTGGAACAATGTTTACAATGACAGGCGATTCTGAAGAGCACAAGACCTTGCCAGGCGAGGGGAAAGATTAGGGGTTTTTCCTAAAATTATTCTTTTTGCATCGAACAATTTTTTTTAGGTTTTTTGAATCATTCCAAACAGAAAACTTCTTTAGTGATTTTTCTCTTAAGTTAATAGTTTTTGTTATATAAGCGATTGAAAATTTTGAAAATTGCGAAATCGGCCATTTTTAACCTTAAATCGGACATTTATCTAAAAATTTCAATGTTACCAAGGTACGTAGGTATTCTTTAAACATTGATTGATAAAATCCCGAAGAGTTTTTGCAATAAAATATCGAAAACTCCTTTGTTTTTTTAATTGCTAATCAAGCGGGTGCGACACTGTAGTATAAGTGAGGACGTTTGAGTTTGCATAAATTCATTATCTCGAGAATGGGCCAATTTCAAGAAAAATCCTCAGACAGGTCGATTTTTATTTTTGAATGAGGACTTTTTGGCATATATATAATACTAGTGACGTCATCCACCTGGGCGTGATGACGTAATCGATTATTTTTTTTAAATAAGAGTAGGGGTTGTGTGATAGCTCATTTGAAAGGTTATTTAATTCTCTATTCAGTAATATAAACATTAACATAATTATTTATACAGGGTGTACAAAAAAATTTTTTCTTCTATTTGTCAAATTTAATCAAAGTTAATTTAATTAAAAAAAAAATTTTTGTACACCCTGTATAAATAATTATGTTAATGTTTCTATTACTGAATAGAGAATTAAATAACCTTTTAAATGAGCTATCACACAACCCCTACTCTCATTTAAAAAAATCATCGATTACGTCATCACGCCCAGATGGATGACGTCACTAGTATTATATATAAGCCAAAAAGTCCTAATTTAAAAATAAAAATCGACCTGTCTAAGGATTTGTCTTGAAATTGGTCCATTCTCGAGATAATGAATTTATGCAAACTCAAACGTCCTCACTTATACTACAGTGTCGCACCCGCTTGATTAGCAATTAAAAAAACAAAGGGGTTTTCGATATTTTATTGCAAAAAACTCTTCGGGATTTCATCAATCAATGTTTAAAGAATATCTACGTATCTTGGCAACATTGAAATTTTTAGATAAATGTCCGATTTAGGGTTAAAAATGGCCGATTTCGCCATTTTCAAAATTTTCAATCGCTTATATAACAAAAACTATTAACCCTTAAACGCCCAAGGGTGGATAAAAAATGTCCACCTAATGAGTATTCCCTTGTAACATATTTATTCCGTGTTTAAAATTTTTTATAAAATTATTTATTGTTAAAAAGACATCTTTATCGAATGTTAATTTGGTTCTACCGATATTTTTGAAAATAAAAGTAGCATCTTGAGTTAAATATGGGTGGGCATAAAAAGTACACCTTGGGGCCGGCGTAGCGCAAGCAGTAGTGTGCTTGCCTCGCATGCCGGTGGTCCGGAGTTCAAATCCTACCGCCCGCAAGAACAATTAGACATTTTTAAAATGTTTATAGGCCCCAGGTCGACTCAGCCTGAATAAAATGAGTACCTTGGGTAAAACCAGGGGTAATAATAGGCGGTTGAAGCGTAGCACTGGCCCTGTTACCTTCCTTGTATACCGTAGGCCCTAGATATAGTAGACTACCCTGCTATACTCCCAATGCCGCGTGCGGTATAAAACGGGAGACTATTATTATTATATAAAAAGTACACCCTTGGTAAAACTTGTCACTAAAGGTTTCTATATAATTTCTCGTTGGCAGGAAGATAATCCATATAATTATCGACGTATAATTACATAATCTACATAATTATCCACCAATGAGGAGGTTGAAAGGAAGAATGTGGAGAAAATCGACAAATCTGAATTGCTGGCTTTTACTGGTATGTTAATTTTGATGTACATTGTAATTTTGTTGTAAGGTTTGTAAATTGTTTATATTAATATTTTAGAAGATGCTGTGTTTATCAAGCATAACATTGTTCAGTTTAATCCATTTCTAAGATCTCTCAATAAATATATTAGCTATTTTCGAGGTGGACATTTTTTATCCACCCTTGGGCGTACATGGAACCTAAAAAAGGTTGGGCGTTTAAGGGTTAACTTAAGAGAAAAATCACTAAAGACGTTTTCTGTTTGGAATGATTCAAAAAACCTAAAAAAAATTTTTTCGATGCAAAAAGAATAATTTTAGGAAAAACCCCTAATCTTTCCCCTCGCCTGGCAAGGTCTTATGCTCTTCAGAATCGCCTGTCATTGTACACATTTCTTCTAAATAACTTACTCAAACACATACTTAAATTTAAACCTTACAGGAGAAAGTTTATTTTACCCCCTAAATTTGCACTTTTCGATTCACCTGGTAGATACACGTGCACCACTGAGGCCTGCCAGGTCATGGTTTTTAGCCTTGGTGTGCTATGAATTATCACTAGAAAAATTTCTAGCCTTACAGGACGACCGTTAGTCGGAGGGTTCACTAGCTCTTAGACTATCACTTTTCGCCGTAAAAAAAAATTTTTGCAAACCAGGTTCTTGGGAATTAAATAAGCTACAATTTCATATTTAAACATTTTTTCGTATCTCTGATACTAATCTTGCTATTCTGAAGAAAAGGCCATTTTTTTCAAACTACAAAAATTCGTTATTCGCTTTTAACTTCATTTTTTTAAAAACTAATCATTCTAAGCCGGTCAACCTTCTAGAACCTATTAATAGTACATAAATAAAAAAGACCAAATAAGATTAATGACTAATTTTAATAAGGGTGGTGATTAGGGGGTTGCTTGCGATCACTTTTTGCTGAAAAAAAATGGGGACTGACATTTTTTTCATTATAAGTCACTTAATTTTTGAGCTAGAGACTTTTTTTATTTCTGGAGATAGATATTTTTAAGTACTTTAAATTAGTTTGAACAAGTTGTCCTCGAAAAATGCATAGTTTTCCCGTCTTTTGACTTTGAAACTACAATGTTTGGCATTTGACGAAGAAGAGCCAACATATATTAAAGTATAGCTAGATTACTATTGGTCTTAAAGAAGGTACATTAAAGGTACATTTTTGTTAATACTAGTACACTTTAGAAGACCAAAAATAAGCATTTTTTCAAGATTTTTTTTCTCAGAAACTTTATTAAAAATGAACATAAAACTTTTTACATATTAATATCTAACTCTTAGAGAATACAAATAATATATCTTTTTTCATTTATGCACGTACACTAATATTGTAGAGGGCGCCAAAGTAGAGGCCTCGAAAAAAAGTAGTTCCGATGGCGGACAGTTAATCTCAGGATTGGGATCTCTGAAACAAAAAAATCGTACGGCGTTTAAAAAAGGAAGTTTTCTTACATGACAATTTACCACCATTAGTGAAAAATTCCGCAAAACAAAGATTTTAGGGAAATTTGAAAAATTTTTGTGAAAAAATCGGCAATTTTATTTCAGTTTTTAATAGTTAAAAAATAATTATTTTTAATTTTTTGGTCAAATTGTGGTAAATTGTCACGTAAGAAACGCTCCTTTTTCAAATACAGTACGATTTTTTTGTTTCAGATATCCCAATCCTGAGATTAACTGTCCGCCATCATTTTTCGAGGCCTCTACTTTGGCGCCCTCTACAATATTAGTGTACGTGCATAAATGAAAAAAGATATATTATTTGTATTTTCTAAGAGTTAGATATTAGTATGTAAAAAGTTTTATGTTCATTTGTAATAAAGGTTCTGAGAAAAAAATTCTTGAAAAAAATGATTATTTTTGGTCTTCTAAAGTGTACTAGTACCTTAAGTAAAGTTGTTTTGATAAAACGAAAACTTTTGGAGTTATTAGCAGAAAACTTATTAAAAACATTGATTTTTTCGATATATGTAAAACTAAAACTTTCGATAGCGAATAAATCGAAAACTATAAATTTTATCAAAAAAATGTATAGAACGTTTTTTGCTTAAAATGAACGTTTTACCAACTTTAACGATTAAACTATAATAAAAAATTTCCACCCCCGAGATGCGGTGGCAACCACCCCCATGGTAAAAGCGCCTTTCGGTATGATATAGATTTCGATCCTTGGACTATCCACTACTTATTCTCAAATTTTCAAGCAAATCGATCCTTTCTGTAAAAATTGCGAGGTTTTGTCCTATTACTTGGACTATTTTGTCCTTGCGAGGTAGTCATTCATTGGACTATAGAAAAAAAAATGATTGGCACATAATATATCTACAAATAATTATGATGACAATGAAGGCAGATCAGTGGCGGCTGGTCAGAGGAGGCAAGGGAGGCTTAGTCTCCCCATAATATTTTTACAAACGTTACACTGTTTTGTTTACTTTGCTATTTTGCTTCGCGTTGTTAAAGATATCGAAAAATGTTATTTGAACAAGATGTTCCATATAATGTTTTAACCCCACATACCAAATTTCATCACAAAATTCGCATTTTTAGTTTTTTCATTATTTGTAATCAGGATCCTAAAATTGGAGCGGAGGCTGCTGGCCGGAAAATCTCACTTGCTAATGCTCCGCGCAGCCCAGCAGCGTTTAAGGAGACCCGGTCTCCTTAGCGCTGCATTATCACTTAACGCACACTCTGTCCGGAGATTTAGCAAGGACCGCTGATCGGCCAGCAGCCTCCGCTCCAATTTTAGGATCTTGACTAGAAATAATAAAAAAACTAAAAGTGCGAATTCTGTGATGAAATTTGGTATGTGGGGTTAGAATAATATTTGGAACAACTTGTTCAAATATATTTTTCCAATATCTGTAATGCAAAGCAAAATATCGGTAATTTACCGTGTTTTTTTATTCGCAGTAGGCCGCTTTTAGAATTAAAAAAATTCAGTTGAGTATTTTAAAAAATGTGAACCTTCAACCTGTATGGACTGCAAAACTTCAAATCTGTAATTTATTTTGATATGCATATCTACTTACGAAGATAGAATTGTTACAAAAAAACGACACAAACTTTGGTAATACACTTTTATAATAGACTAACTATATTTAAAATATGATATTATGAAATTATGAATTCTGATGATATTTTAAAATGTAAATAAAAAAGAATGTATGTGTACTTTGTAAGCACGTAAGAAGTTATACTTCTACTACATATTATGTGATTTTTAAGACAATACCAAAAACTTTAAAAAATAAAAGAATAAAACGCACACAAACACATTGAAAAATGCCACAAAGAAAAAATTATTTCTGAACGATAATAATTGTTGGCAAAAATTTTAAATACGCATTTTCTGAAAAAAAAAATTATATAACAAATATACTTACAATCATAAAATGCATAAAAAAATAAAAACTTGCATCGGGGAATCGAACCCGTGAATTTCGGGGCGCTTTGATTCGTAATCGAAGCCTAGACTCACTCGTCCAATTCCATATTATTTGTCATGTGGAAAAATAGGGTTACTGAACGTTGTACTGTTTGACAGTTGTTTTGAATATAATTAAATTATGTAGTTTAAATTTTGTTGAAGAAAATATTAAAATATAACAAAACAGTAAGAAAACAATATATTAGATGAAGATTGGTAGAACTTTTGTTGGTAATCAAATTAAGTATGTAAATCAAAGCATTACATACCTACTAGATAAATAAATCTACGCCAAAAAATCATATTTTAAAAATAAAAATCGTACCTAATTTGGGATTTCTCTCTAAAATCCGCATTCTTGAGAAAATTAATGTACAGTAGAGCGTCGATTATCCGAACGTCGATCAACCGAACGACCGCTTATTCGAACTATCGACTCCCGCGTCCCGCACTCGAATACCGAGCAAGCGTTAGTAATTGACGCTTAAAATACATATCTTCAATTTTCTTCAATATTGTATCCAAAAATAATTATGTTGTTGCAAAGACTGCACTTTTTTGTTTAGTTGCTAGTTGTCATTATCAAGATATAAATAAATATGTAGGTATATAAATATGGCTTTTATTCACTTGTGGATAAATATGTATGACTATAAATATGTATCAATATACTGTAGTTCGATTATCCGAACAAATCGGCTTTCCGAACACCTATGTCCCCCAATTAGTTCGGATAATCGACGCTCTACTGTATTTCAACCTAATCCAAATGTATAATTACAATATGATTATAATAAAAACTACTTACCAAATTAGAATGAGTTTTCCTTGTCCAAAATAGTTCAAAAGTCCAAAAATATAGGTATAACTATTAACTAACTTTTGTTTGTTGTTTCTTTTCACACAAATTTTAAAACGCAACAACCATAAATAATCTAACTACAGCTGTGCCACAGCCGCCATATTGAATAATTTTTGACATGTCATTTAAACATCCAATCGGAACAAAGTTATAATGCGCATGCGCCGGGATCATAGGTTTTAACATATAAAAATTCACCCTCATATCGCCGGTAAAGAAGTATAACTTCAAAAATGGTCAAAAAATGGGGCCTTAAATTAGATTTGTTTGGCGGATTTTTTTTGCTACTGCAAATTTATCTAGATATGTTACAGTTAGGTATAGCCTCCCCTATTGTAAAAATCACGAGCCGCCACTAAGGCAGATATCCCATTGTTTTAACAACCGATGTATCTTCTTCTTAAAGTGCCTATCCGTTCCGGATGTTGGCGATCATCATGGCTATCTTGACTTTGTTTACCGCAGCGCGGAACAGTTCAGTGGTCGTCGTGTTATACCCCTTTCGTAAATTTCGAAGCCAGGAAATGCGTCTTTTTCCCTGTCCTCTTTTACCATTTACCTTCCCTTGGAGAATCAGTTGGAGAAGGCCGTAACGTTCTAAATTGTGTAAACTAATACGATAACCTTAAGCACCCAGGAATGCCTTTAGCATGGTTTATGAGAGGGTATGAAAAAGTTATAGAATATTTCAGGCGGCCAGTGTGCTGTGTGATAGTTGAAAGAAGAGACATCACTCTTCAAGTGAGGGAATTCCTCACTGCGCGTGCAATCACAGTGAAATCACGTTCCTATTATCTCAAAGAAACTTTTAGGTTTTTATTTAATATTTAGGTAGGTTTAATTAAAATATTATTGTTTGAATTAGGTTAGGAACAGTGGCACACCGAGGGGGGGGTTTGGGGGTTAAAATCCCACCCAGAGCATATAGAAATATATATAAAAGAAAGTAGGAAAATGTAACTTGTCTTTCACAAATAATACAAAAAACTTTCGGTGCCCAAGCAAACCCCCCTCCCCCCCAGAGGAAAATTCTAGGTGCGCCACTGGTTAAGAACCCACTTTTAAATTTACCTATTCTAATTGGGAAATAAGCCACAATTTAACTTAAAAAATTGATTTTATTGACGTTTCGAATTCCACCTTGGACGTCGTTATCAAAATACAAAATATTACTAGTTAATTACATAAATGCCACAAAGAAATAGCTTCAGAACAGTTTTTAATTTTAATTTGTATTTGTAGTAAAATGAATTCGCGTAAAGAACGTTAATTTCTTCAGTGGCTTGCTGAAATTGAAAATTAAGAAAACTTGCTTTTGATCTATATTATTTTTAATTTGTTTTGTTAAATTAATAAGAAAAATTGGTTTACGAGATTTTCTATAATATGTGAGTACAACCCATTTTATATTTATATATGTTGACATTCATTCTTCCTCTAAATAAGTCGAATTGATGTAGGTGAGGGTGACGCTCATACGCGTGCAACCACGTCACAATAGAAGACGCGTGTAACGGCGGGTTAAAAAAGAATCTTGTGGCTTAAATTAAAGCCTTTTTCAGTGGTCCTATGTGAAAATGACAAGGCGATAAATCAGGACTATATGGTGGATGCTCTAATACCCAGCATCTTTTTGTTGTAAAGTTTCTTTCACTACTTTGGTAACACGAAGCCAAACTTTGTCGTGCAAAAAAATGATATCATGTGAGAGCTTATCTGGAAGCGAAGTGTCAAAAAAAAATCGAGGCCCTGGACGTCGATTTTTGACCCTTCGCTTCGTTAACGAACGTATTCGCTTTGTACACTAAACAGATACGAAGCAAATACGTTCGATAACGAACCGAAGGGTCAAAATCGAGGTCCTGTAATATAATAATAATTAATAATACCTAGATTCGTAGCGGGTAGACTCTCTTTACGATCCCAGTAAAGACAAGTCTGCTTCAGGGATGCGCGCCTGCCCTTGCGTACGCGAGCTCGGCTTTTTCTCCCAATCCTCTTCCGGGAGAGAAGCGGATCCTAGTCCCTATATCCTACCCACCAACCCAAACCTACCCAAATCCTTCCCTCCTCAACCCGCACTGGACCAGCGTGAGGAGATAACGGTCCAAACCTTCAAGTCAATGGATAGCACAAAAAAGAAAAGGCCCCCAGTGCCAAGAATCCCTGGGCAGGACCCGGCTGCCACAAGATGACAATTTGGCTATGTTCTTACAATATTCGAACTTTGACGGACGACAATAGATTCCCAGAAATAGAAAATGAGCTAAAGGATATAAAATGGGATATCCTGGGTATATGCGAAACCAGAAGAAAAAGTGATGAGAATACTAAAAAATGGCACACATTTTATGCATAAAGGTGGCGAATACACTGGAGTCGGATTCTTGGTAAAACAAAGCCTCACACAGTGTATCGAAGAATTCAAGTCCATATCAGACAGAGTAGCATACCTTATCATCAGAATTAATAAAAGAACCACTCTGAAAGTGATCCAAGTATACGCCCCAACCAAAAGCCACGATGAAGAAGAAGTAGAAATATTTTATGATGAAATAAGAACAGCTGTAGAAACAAATAAAGCAAACTACGAAATACTATTAGGAGATTTTAATGCTAAATTGGGCAAAAAAGAAGAAGATTATGAACATTTAATTGGCAATTATGGCTACGGGCAAAGAAACGATAGAGGAGAAATGCTTCTCAATTTCATGAATGAACATAATATGTACTCAATGAACTCCTTTTTCAATAAAAAACCAAGCAGAAAATGGACATGGATGAGCTCCGATAAAAAGACAAAGAATGAAATAGATTATATCTTAACGAAAAATAGAAACGTAGTAAAAGGCGTATCGGTATTAAATCAGTTTGACCTAGGAAGCGACCATAGACTAATAAGAACAAAACTAGTAATAAACAAAAAACTAGAAAGAAAAAGAATACATGAAAAAAGATACAAATGGACATCTGAAGAAATAAAAAATAGTGAATTTAATAAAAAGATAATGCATGCATTAAATCAAGTTAACATGCAGCAGATAAACTCCAATGATATTGATGATTTGAATAACCTTATAACCGAAACAGTGAACAAAAGCATTCTGCAACTGAAAAAACCAAAAACAACACAAATAAATTAGATAAAGAAATATTACAACAAATAGAAAAAAGGAAGATCTTAAATAAATCTAACAAAAAGGAACCGCAGAATATAGAGAACTTAATAGGCAGATTAGAAAAGGAATCAGAAAACAAAAAAGAAAAGAAGAAGAAAAATTAATAACAACAACTATTGAAAAAAATAAGAGTATGAAATGCCTCAGACCGACACTAGGACGATGTCAGATAATATCATTAATGGGAAAAGACGAAAATGAAATTACAACTAGAGAAAACATACTGAAACGAATAGAAGAATTTTACACGGAACTCTACAGAACACATCAAAAAGACGATGAAATGAGACCAGCACGGAAATTAATAAAAAATGTTGGATCGGAAATAATGTCAAAAGTAACAATTTCAGAGGTAACTACAGCATTGGGAAACATGAAGAGAAATAAAGCTGCAGGAGAAGATAGTATTACTACAGATATGATATTAGAAGGAGGTAAGGAACTCATTGCAATTGTAACTAAGCTTATAGACAGTTGTTTACACCAGGGCAAAGTCCCTAAGGGCTGGAACAACTCTAAAGTAATCTTATTGCACAAGAAAGGTGATAATCGAAAGTTGGAAAACTACAGGCCCATCAGTCTATTGTCACACCTATTTAAAATACTCACCAAAGTCATAACTACCCGACTAACAAGAAAATTAGATGAATACCAACCATATGAACAGGCAGGTTTTAGAAAAGGCTATTCAACTTCCGATCACCTGTTAACCACAAAAATATTAATAGAAAAATGTAACGAATACAAGTTTCCAGTTTTTATAGCATTTGTAGACTACGAAAAATTTTTCGACACTATAGAACACACGGCCGTAATAAACGCAATGCCAAATTGTAGAATAGACAGCAGATATATTAACTCAATAAAAGAAACTATGAACCAAGCTACAGCTACATACTACCTAAATGAAAATGAATACTCGAACCCTGTACCATTAAACAGGGGAGTCAAACAGGAAGACACTCTATCACCCAAACTGTTCACCTTAGTTTTGGAGGACGTTTTTAAAAATCTAAATTGGAAATATAAGGGAATAAACATCAATGGCCGCTATCTCAGTAATCTACGATTTGCGGATGACATAATCCTGATAGCTACTGACCTACAAGAACTGCAAACCATGCTTTCAGAACTACACACAGAATCTTCTAAAATAGGACTGAAAATGAATTTAAACAAAACAAAAGTCATGCAATCCGAAGAAACGATGACAATAATAAACAACAAAGTTATAGAAAAAGTTGAAGAATATATATACTTAGGACAAAAAATAATACTAAATAGGGAAATTCAAACGGAAGAAATAAAAAGAAGAAGAAAGTTAGCATGGGCAGCATTCGGCAAACTGAACTATATACTCAGAAATCAGCAAATTCAACTACATCTTAGATCTAAAGTCTTTGATGCATGCATTATTCCGATATTAACATATGGGGCACAAACATGGACAATCACAAAAAAGAATATGAACATACTCAGAGTCACTCAACACGCGATGGAAAGAGCAATGCTTGGCATATCACTTAAGGACAGAAAAACAAACACATGGATAAGACAGAAAACCAAAGTCACCGATGTGGTACAAAAATCACTAAAATTGAAATGGGAATACGCTGGACATGTAGCTAGGAGCGTTCTTAAAAAATGGCACAGAACAATTCTAACCTGGAGACCATACGAACACAAAAGACCCAGAGGCAGACCTCCTATGAGATGGACAGATGATCTGAAACGAACTGCCAGGAAAAATTGGCTACAAGTAGCGTACAACAAAAAACAATGGAAAGGAAGACTTGAAGAGGCTTATGTTCAGATGTGGACGTGAATGGCTAGACGAAGAAGAAGAAGATTCGTAGCCACCAGATTTTTCACGCATATAGGTACTTAAATTATACAAAGGTATACGAAATTTCGCTGATCTACAACCAACGAACTATCGAACAATAACCGTCTATTAGTTAATAAAATGAACATTAAGTTTCGTTCTTTGAAAATGCAATTGTTGTCGGCAATTATGACACAGAGATCGTTATCATAAAGAAAATGATTTTAATCCTTCTGTAAAGCCACACATTTTGCAATTGTACCTCATATTAGCGTAACAGACAATATCTCGTCTGTTAATTAGTAATAAAAATAAAGATTTGTTTCATTAATATTTTGCATCTGGTATTACTAATTTTGTAGCAGTTTCTCTAATACTTCAACCCATCTTATGTACTATGTGAGATTAGAACAAGATCGGCACAAGTTAGATGTTTTATTTTCTGTATTTTATTGTATTCTGAGTATCCAAACCAAAGTGAAAAAATGTAATAATAATAATACAACATAATAGGTAAATTATTCACGTACCTTGTATAGGGGCCAACCACGACCCCTGGCAGGGCCTCGGACATTTAGGTTCTTCTCATAAGTACCATAACATTTTGAAGGCATTAAGTACTGTGTGGTACAAAAAGGCATTGCATAACCACGCGTGCCATGTAGGTGTCATTGTATAAAAACCTGTAAAAAAAAGTTTAAAAATTACTATTTTTCAGATTAAACAGTTCTGTTTCAATATATAATTGCAAAAACAAGTATTTTATTATGATCAACCCTTTAGTTTAAAAAAAATTTTCAAGCAATCTTGACTCTATAACTCATTGTAGATTTTGGCCTTCTTTTCCAGGTTGTATCCATTCCAGCTCATCCTAAATGCGCTGAGTAGGTCAAAAAATGTGGTTTTCTATTTAAAATTTCAAAGTTTCCCACCCTCAGTGGGTGGAGATGGAGCTGCCATTCGATAGATTTTTGAAAAATAATAAGGGTTAAATAAGTTACATATACATCCCGTTTTTATAAATTGTCCCTTTTCCTAGGGTAGGTATAATTATAATTCCACATACGTAGTTCGAATAAAATATTAAAATAGTTTTTATGAGAAATCCAAATCTGCAAAAAATGGGGTTCCCATTTAAGATATTAAAGTTGCCCCCCGTCCCATCCACTGAGGATGGGGCTGGTCTTTCGTGTTTTGTGCCATTCGATAGATTTTTTAAAAACATTAGACATGTTTTTTATTTTTTTTTTATTTATTTGCATAAAGTACCTCGACAACTATGGCCATTGATAGTTTTATACAGTGCTAGTCAAAAGTCCGTACCCCCCCTCATATCTTTTGAACGGTTATAGCTATAATAGTGAAATTTGGAGGGAGGAAATAAACGGACGTAAGCTTCTTAACTAGTCATGACAGGTGACGTAACAGTGACAGATGACTTTACAGCGCCACGGTGATAGATATTTTTAAATGGGAACTTATGGCAAGTGATACCTCGTTTGAAAGGTATTGAAAATACCTATTCAGTCATACTAATTTTGTTTGAATTTAAGCTAAGTTTGATGAATAAATGAAATAAATATAAAATTTTAGTTTCGCATTTAATTAAAAAAATTCAAAATTCCGCCTATGATTACTTGTCAAAAAGGTTGACGTTGACGTAAAAACTACTAGAGAATTGAAAAACGTCATCTTTTTGACAAAAAAACCCATAGGCGGACATTTGAATTTTTATTAATTAAATGCGAAACTACAATATTATATTTAATTTTTTCACCAAAATCAAAATCAACTTAAACCCAAAAAAATTAGTATAACTGAATAGGTATTTGGAATACCTTTCAAATGAGGTATCACTTGTCATAAGGTCCCATTTAAAATTATCGGTCACAGTGGCTCTGTAACGTCATCTGTCACTATTACGCCACCTGTCATGACTAGTTAAGAAGCTTACCTCCGTTTATTTCCTCCCTCAAAATTTCACTATTATAGGTATAACCGATCAAAAGATACAAGGGGGGTACGGACTTTTGACTAGCACTGTATAAAGTTTTTTATTAGAAACCTACAACTGAATAAAAAGACGAGGACCATATTTTATTTCTTTTATATTTTCCTATTTATTCTTACAAGTATGACTCAATATTTTTTATATTATTTTTTACATCAGATCCTACTATTTCATGATATTTTTTATTTTAAATTCCAATATTCCAATTAGTATACACGAATAAATAATCACTCTCACACCTGTAGAATATCCAACACCAAATTGTTTTGTTGATTAGCTGACGAAACCTACGCAAATTTGAATCTTTTTTCGTTTTAGAATCAAAGTGTATCAACTAACGCTCTGTAGAAAGCGTGTCTGGTGCATTTCAAACTTAGTAGTCCACACAGAACCTCTCAGTTCCGTCTTTCTTCTTGACCAGGACCACCGGAGAGACCCATGGGCTTGTAAAAGGTTCTATCACCCCGTCTTTATTCATTTCTTAAACAATCCTTTCAGCTTCCTCTCCCTTGGCCTGTGGTAATCGTCCATCTGTTTGACGAATTGACCTAGCGTTACCAGTATCAATTTTATGTTTGACAACGGTAGTTCTTCTCGTCTTTCCTCCTTTGGGTACGAATATATCACGATATCGCCGTATAAATTCCCTTATTTTTCTTTTCTTCACTTGATTTAGAGACTGGTCTGCAACTGCAACCATTTTTTTTTTTGAGTGAATTTGATGGCCTTGGCCGAGCCAATTAGCCAGACATTTTGTTATTTTAAAAACAAACAAATTTGATTTTTCAATCAGAGGAATTTTTTCTGTATTTCTAACTCTAAATACATAACAAACTAACATTATTATCTACAATTATTATCTAAATAATACTCTGTTTTGGTTGTTCATTTTTTTTTGTAAATTTTTATTTTTTTTTGTATTTTTTTTGTATTTTTTTTTTTTGCATTTTTTTTATATTGTTAATTTGTTTTTTTTTTATTAATTTTTTTATTGTTATTTTTTATAAATTGTTTTTTTTTACTACGCTAAGACGTAAACCCGATTCATCCTCGCGGAGGTTTACATCTTCTTAGTTTTTTTTTTGCATTTTTTATTTTTTTGTTTTTTTTTTGCATTTTTTATTTATTTATTTTTTTTTTGTTTTTTTTTGTTTTTTTTTTGTTTTTTTTTTTTTCTTTTTCTCTTTTTTTTTTGTTCTTTTCTTTTTTCAATTATAATATACAATAATTACTTAAATCTACAGGATTTAAAACAAAATAACAACAAAACAAACATGTTTGTTTTGTTTTAACAAACATGCCTGCTTTGTTTTAACAAAATTTCTTAAATACAGGGTAAATTTTATTGCTACAATCTATATTTACAATTTTTGATATGTTCGTAAATTGTTTTTAATATATTAATCTCTTCAGAAAAAATCAAATTGTTCAGGTAGACGGGAAGTGGAATTTTTAATATATTAAGATTATCATAAAATTTGTTTATATTTACTGATTGATGTGAACATTCGAGGAGAATATGTAGTAGATTACCTTCTTTTCCACACTCACAGTTAGGTGACTCTGTGAGACCCAGACTGTACATATGAAGGGGGGTAAGAGCATGATTACATCTCAATCTATTTATAACTCTTATGAAATGGCGATTTGATACAGAATGAAACCATCTTTTAATGGGAATTTCAGGTCGCATTTGTTTGTAATTACTACCAGTTCTCGTGTTTCGATAATACCTTTGCCAATTTTCTTTTTGGTGTCGTCTACTAATAATATCAATATCCGAAATGGGTAGTAAGTTCATGGGAAGTTCTTCACCTATTTCTAGGGCGGATTTGGCTAGCCTGTCTACTATTTCGTTACCCCTAATGCCTGCGTGTCCCTTTATCCATGATATAATGATGTTTTTTCCTAAATTTGCAATTTTATTATAAAGAGTCATAATTTCCAGTTCTATATGATTGAGTTGTTGGTACTTATGTACGTTAGTTAGTCTATCAACGACACTCTTACTGTCTGTAAATATTATGCAGCTATAGGGTTCGTTACTAAATATGTGTCTTAAAGCAAAAAGTATCGCTATCATTTCAGCCATTTGCAACTGCAACCATTTGGTCGAACTTATTGTAATTATCGGATATTGTCGTCTAACGGATTATGGACGTCACGGGTACACAAGTTCCTACTTTTGTAGGTCACTGGGTAGTCATTGACGTTAATCAGTCTTGCAGGAATTTCTTTAGCAGAAGTAACCAATTCCTTTCCAATTATGATACCTCGGCCAACCTCCTCGTCGTGGTTCCAAGGCTTTATCATAACAGGTGTTCCTTCTTCCACAATTTCCTGTAGCCGCGCTATTATGATCGTTTCACTCCTTGCAGGCCTAATTGTATCTTCTTTAATGCCTGCTTGCACAGTGTTATCATGTGGATGAAGAATTACCTCCTCCTTGCAATGCATAAATTCATTACGTTCATTCCTAATATATCCACTTCGATGTCAACAACTATGACAGCATGAACGAACTTTTCTGTCCCAATTCCTAATTGTATTTTGGATTTCTCCAAGAATGTTAGCATTTTCACCTGTGGCAGTCTTCAGTCGCAAGCTCGCTGGTAAAAGTTTCTTACGGTTGTTTATAACTGACGGTCGTATAATGGTCTTGGTCGCTCCGGTATCCACCAACAATGTATACTTTTTACCAATTATTTCTCCATCAACATGTACACTATCTTCACGACATTTCAAAGAAGCTATTAATATTATGTAGATGCTCTTTGGTCCAAGCTACCCTCCTGGGGCTTACCCTATACCCGTTCTAGTGTTTCTTACTGGCGAGTTTCTTGGTTTGTGTTCTTACTTGAACCTCGTGCGTATTTCCTCTCACTACATTTACAGCAATTTTTGCTTCTTTTCTTCGCATGCACATTCGTTTTCTTGTATGAAATGCCCTTCGTAACATATTGACAATCTGGTCCAGTTTGTCTTCATTATCTTGCTCTTTCATAATCCTAACTTTACTGTACCCACCAGAGGCCTGCGTAGCTGATTTGTATTCTTCCAGGGCTGCTGACAAGACATCGACCAACGTTCTGTGTCGAGCTAACCGCAGTGTTCTCTGCATGTGGTTTTCTATTTAAGATTTCAAAGTTGCCCCGCTCTACCCTCAGGGGGTGGAGGGGAAGCATCGTCTTTGGTGTCAATCGATAGAATTTTTGAAATATAAAAAAGTTTAAAAATAATAATTTTCTTTGGTTTCAAATTTAGAAGCGCACATCTCGAGATATCCCTTTTTTATAATTTTCCTAGCGTATCAGGATAAATCGTGTTTTATTATAGCTCCATAAAAAATATTTTTCTCATGAAATATATTTTTTTCATGAGAAATTTAAAGTTGCTCCCTGTCCCATCCACTGGCGGTGGGGCTGGGGGGTCGTGTTTGGTGCCATTCGATAGATTTTTGAAAAATATTCAGATAAATAAAAGACAACAAACAAAAAAACATTTCATGATATTTTTTAATTTAAATTCCAATATTCCAATCAGTATACACGAATAAATAATAAACACACTCACACCTGTAGAATATCTAACTCCAAATTGTCTTGTTGATTAGCTGACGAAACCTACGCAAATTTGAATCTTTTTTTCGTTTTAGAATCAAAGTGTTCCAACCAACGCTCTGTAGAAAGCGTGCCTGGCTGGTGCATTTCAATCTTAAAAAGGGTTCGTGAATTTTAATCATGTACAACGTAACAACCTACATTGCGACATAAATGTACCACGTTACATATTTATAAGGCTCGACAATTTACAGTTTTGTACCTACATAACATCTGTGACTTTATTAATAGCAACTTGTTTCAAATGACAAAGGCTACGAGGATCAGATGAAATGTACCGATTTGGGACGAGGATGTTACAGTATTTTGCAGATGGTAAACAAAAAGCAAATTTATGAAGGAAAGTGGAAGTAGTCAGTTCTTAACCAACACCTCCTACACATATCTATTGATAGCAACATCCTAAATGAGGCAGCTAAAATATATCAGTCAAAATAACTCCCTCATTCAAGAGTTTTCATAAAGTTTGTTTGAAGACTAAAAAAATAATATATATTTATCAACAGGAACTTTGGTGAACTTCTATTAGTCCAGGACGGACCTGTTTTGGATGTTTTGTATCCCTAATCACTTTAGGATATATTGTTCGTCCGCTATAACTTTTCCCATGCGTCACGATTCATTTTCAAACAAATTAAGTACAAACATAAAAAGTAGTATATAGTATACATACAGTATACAAAATGTATATATGTTACAGTTCAAGTTGATTATCCAGATGGAGTTGACTTTTCCTAGTTCGAGTCGACTCAAACGGCTGGTTTTAGTAAAAGTTGATTATAAATATAAAAAGAAGATTTTATTCAACATTTACTAGTAAAAGTAGACTCCAACTAGTTAAAGTATGCCACTTAACACTTGGGAAGAGTTAAAGTATAACTCTTCCCAATGCCATTTAGTCAGGGCCGCGCCAAGGCTTTCAAGCGCCCCGGGGCAAGTAATTTTAGGCGCCCCTTTCCTCCTCCCCTTGTAAGTAGTTTTTTTCAAATTAGTGAATAAGTCCATTTACTCACAGTTTTTGCTCCGGATTTTAAAGCACCGCTTGTATTGAAAAGAAATTTGGCATAAGCGTAGCTAACATGTCAAAGAAAAAAAGTGATATTGTGCCGATGTGTGCTTTTGCTCCGAGGGTGTTTTACCCCTTCTCGGGGGTGAAAAACTATACGTTTAAAATAAGTACGGAAATGGATAAACTGACTAATTCTAAGCCACTTTTGTTCTATAGAGTTTTTTCACTAAGTCAATACTTTTCGATTATTTGCGAGTGAATATGTCCATTTTTCAACAAAAAAAACACGTTTTTCTTTCGCAAATAACTCAAAAAGTATTTTATCGAAAAAACATTCTTAGCAAAAATATAGCTTATAAAAAAGTAAAAAAAAAATGGTGTATGCATGAAGTCAGTAGACCCAGATGAAGCAGAATTGTAGCTAATGAAAACTAGGTTCTGATTCGTCAAATTCCCAATCAAATACCTATTTCAACGAGAAATAAACAAAAAATGAAGCACTTTTCGGGGTAAACTCATTACAACTAAGTTTCATCGGTTCAAAGAGCTTTTAGAAAAATGGTTTTAAAATAATTTTTTTTTAATTTTGAAAAAATTACATTTTTTTCAAAAATCATTAGTGATACCTACCAAAAATCTCAAAGAGTAAAAAAATGTACGTTTTGCTTTTTTGAATATTTTGGATTTTTTGTTTTTCTGTAAGACAAAAATTGGTAAATCAGCGGTAAAAAAATGTAAAACCGTGGAATTTTGAGAATCAACACCGATTTTAATGAAAATTTGGATTTAAGCTCGGTTGATCCTCTTCTTCAAAATCTACCCTATGCCGAACCGGGCTTCTGCCCTGGGGGTGAAAACAACCCCATCTAGGGAATGAAAATTTTTAAATCAAAATAACTATGGAAGTCGTTAGATTGACCAATTCTGAGTAAATTTTGTTCTATAAATTATTTTTGCAAATTCGATATTTTCCAAGTTATTAGCGATTGAAACTATGCATTTTTCATTGAAAAAGCTCACGTTTTATGCCCGTTTTTCATGAATAACTTATATTTTTTTAACGACCTATGAAAGATGTCTCTTGTTTTCCCAAAAAAGTTTCACCACATTCGAGTTATTTGAGAATGAAGGTTCTCATAATTCGGTTCTAATAACTTTCAAAGTATCAACTTTCCAAAAAAATTTTATAGAATAAAATTTACTTAGAATTGGTTAATATATCGACTTCCATAGTTATTTTGATTAAAAATATTTTCTACCCCTAGACGGGGTTGTTTTCACCCCCAGGGCAAAAGCCCGCTTTGGCGTAGGGTAGATTTTAACAAAGGTTAAAATCTACCCAACCCTGAAATCGACCTTGATTCTCAAAATTTCACGAGAAAATTTTAAATTTTGATTGGACAGATTGGACTATATGATATGGCTGTTCAAAATTTGCATACTCTCGTGATTAGGGACTCGTTCAAGCCGTTTCAACTACAGCCCTTTCAAAAATAAGCACTTTGAACCAACGAAACTTACAGATAATAGAAATAATACATAAGTAAAGTAACTTGTGAAGCGGTAACGGTTAATTTGATTTAGGATTGTAGTTAGGGGGTAATTTTCACGATTTTTTTTACCAAAAAAGGGACCAACTTTATTTTGAGTGTAACTTGCTTACTTTTAATGGTAGAAACTTTTTTAAAAAACAGAAATAAACAAGTTATGATGAGTTTTCCCCGAAAAGCGCTTTTCGTGGGTTTCTAAACGTGTTTTTGTTTGTTGAAAAATGGACATATGCACTCGCAAGTAACTCGAAAAGTATTGACTTAGTGAAAAAACTCTATACAACAAAAGTTGCTTAGAATTTGTCAGTTTATTAATTTCCGGACTTGTTTTAAACGTATACTTTTTCACACCCGAGAAGGGGTGAAACTCACCCCTAGGGCAAAAGCACATATCAGCAAATCTCTTTTTTATTTGGCAGGTTAGCTATGTGTATGCCAAACTTGATGTCAAGCGAAGCGATTCTTTAAAATTCGGAAGTTTTGCAATATTTTATTGTGAGTGAATGGACTAGAATCGGTATTCGGTATTCGATCCGTGCGTGACCATGCTGGGGGTACCTAGAAACGATATCAACGTGAGTAGTGGCGAAAATGACATTTTTTGAGCTATCTTTGTAATGTCATTGGCATTGTTGGTATAACAAATTTTATAAAAAATGGTAAATAAATGTTATCTATTTATCATATGCTTAACGTCAATTTGCGAGACCCTAAAAAGGTCAGGACCTCGATTTTTGACCCTTCGCTTCGTTATCGAACATATTCGCTTCGTATCTGTTTAGTGTACAGATAGCGAATGATCGATAACGAAGTGAAGGGTCAAAAATCGAGGTCCTGGTGAAGCTAGGTGTTGCGTCAGTCATGCACGGAGCGAATACCTAAAAACTATTTGTTATATGCTTAGGAAAGTAATATACATACCGATAAATTATTATGAATACTATAAATATTTACAAAAAACAACGATTACACCATCAGAGAACAAATATGGTTCAGTTTAATAAGAGAAATAAGGGTTCGTACAATTATCGGATCAAAGTAATACTTACTGCCATTTTTATACCTACCTACGATTGGTAAGTTTTAAATTTTACAGGATAATAAAATATTACTAATATTTCTGGTAATTTCGGTATTGTAAATTTTTTTTTCGGCTCCTACTGGCGCCTTTTGAATACGGCGCCGGGGGGCTCCGCCCCCCTTCGCCCTTATGGACGGCGCGGGCCTGCATTTAGTAAAAGTTGATTCACACAAACAACTGATTCTAGAAATTAATGTTACTGTATATTATGTTCAAATCGTGATATTTATAGTCCAGGCTCTATCGTCGCCCCCGTTAGGTAAATTGTTCCAGTTCGATTCTTTTGCACAAACTTACTCAAAAAGGGGTCCTTATAACGAATCCACATGGTGACTGAGATGCACCATTGGACGGTCGGAATGGAGGATCTTACTCGCACTCACATTGACGGCCGCCTCAATACGCTTTTAGCGCTCATTGTTGATAATTAAAAATAACAGCTTAGTCATAAAATAATGACAAAAATTTCTTCAGGATCTTGTAGGGGGGGCTTGAACTTTGATTAGCTGACTTTCTGACTTTCATAATAATATTTTTTAATCGAGTTATTAAGCCTTAAAAATGGTCATTTCGCATTTTTCAAATTTTAAATCGCGTATAACTCGAAAACTATAAATTATAGAGAAAAATCACAATAGACCTTTTTGCTCCGAATGGCCAAAATAATCTAAAAAAATTTATCCGGAGTGAAATACTTAGTTATTTATAAAACAGTTCGTGGAGTATGCTTTTTGCTCACGCACGCGACTTTTAGAGCACGAGCGGGCCGAGTGCTATACATCGCCTACCCAGATAGCACAAGTACGTTTTATGGACATCCAATGGACGTACATCTGTGTACATTGGAACGTCCAATGGACGTCCCGCTAAGGTACAATGGACATCCGATGGACGTCCAACGAATGTCCAGAGTTCACAAAATTGGACGTCCATAGAACGTCAGCTACAAACGTACATTGTACGTTGTATTGGAGCTTTCAGTGTACACCTTATGTACATTCAATGTACGTCTTATGGACATTTGTAGGGCACTTTTCAGAAAGCAATCTAGTATCCATAATTTTGTGAATACATAGCAAAAACCTTTATAGGAAATAGTTCCTTAAAATAGTAAACTTATACTTAAAAATATTACACAAAAGACCTTTTTTATTCCTCTTTACTATAACTTCATTATAATATATACTTTATTATAGGAACTAGGAACTTCATTAATGCACGACTGCACTTGCACGATAAACAGAAAACACAAATATATCACAGGATGTATTTTCATAAAGACGAGATTCAGATAATGACGCCTTAGGAAGCATGCACATTAAAAGAGGTTTAATCTCTTTTCTGTTTCTGTTCCAAACTATTTTTAGAGTCAGTACCGTTGTTGTATATTACAAGCAGGTTTGCCATTCTGTGAATTATCATAAATAAACCCTCCTTGTATTCCACAACAATTAACAGCGATAATCCCCTAAAAGTACCTGCCTAATACTACCTTTCACGACCGATAGCGCGAAGAGCGACAACGTTGTCAAGAAGATTCTCATTTAGTTTGTATTGGGACTTAATATAATAGTCGCGTTTTGTGTAAAATATCCATGTACCACAAATGGATGTCCAATGTACGTTGAAATCAAACGTCCAATGGACGTCCCGTAATGTACGTACATAGTACGTCCAGTTTTGGTCCATGGACGTTTGGACTTTAAATGTACGTTATATGGACGTACATCGGACGTTGTGTGCTATATGGGTAAGTGCGCAAAAAGTACTTCACGCACAGTTTCATACAATATTTTATTTACCACAAAACAAATAAAAAAAACTGCAACTCTTCGTCACTGGAATACATTCCTATTTTACAATTTTTTAGAACTTTGACATTTAAAAATTCAAACTTCTGTCAAACCACAAAACTGTCAAAACTTTTTTTGTAATTTATTGCTCACATGTCACCACCATGACAAGGCGAAAGTTAAGGATATTTGATTATATGAAAGTGTGCTAAAAAACAGTGCGAAAAAAAAATCCCATTTAAAATACATTATTACTTCAGGCACACTTTAAACCCTTTATGTACTGCCATTGATTAAAAAAACCCATAGATAGCTCACCTCTTGGTAACCGAAAGACGTATCAACAACTAGATGGCGCTACTCGAAAACCGTATCGAGATTTCTCATTCTCTCTCTGACTTGCGAGGAGGTAGGAGTAGTGTCAGGGCCGAACTTACCCTATAGGTGTATTATCTGTGACAGGCAGGTGTTGTGACAAATTAGAGCGGAATTTTATAAAAAAAAGGACTCATATTTTAGACAAAATGGCCTCTGTAACTCATAAGTGTGTTTACGCGGGATGTTTTGAAAGAAACGATGGAACAAATAATAATATATCTTTCTTTAAATTTCCACTGAAAGACGTAGAGCGTACAAAAATTTGGCAAAAAAACTGCGGGAACATTGATATTTTATTGATGGATATCACTGACCTTATACAGAGGGTAATTTGCCAGCATCATTTTGCAGTGGAACATATTTACCAAAGTGGCCAAAGAAAGTTATTAAGGAAAAATGCTGTTCCTCTAAAATTTACACAGTTAACAACTGATTTAGGTGAGTACTCAATTTTATAAATATTTTTATGTTTGCCTAATGCGCTTTGTCAATGAGAATACTACTATTAAAATATATTTTATATAAAATCAGTGGATATTGAATGATTTAAATATTTTTATACAATTAAATCAAAAGAGATTTTTTTTTTAAATATGAATGCGTTGTTACTATCACTCCAGAAATAATGATGATGCTTGTTTTGCTTTAATTAAAATTACACATACATTTCAATGATTACACCTATTTTAGGTGATATCCCACCAGTATGCTCTACATACGTTTATTGCGGTACGAAACGTAAAAGATCTACAAGTGACGATTGTATGGTTAGGTCAACTCCATCGCCTAAGAGATCAAGTAGTAGTCTCAGTGATATTTCCAGTTTTGAAATTAATTTGCCCACAAAACTTGAAACTGAATTGACGGAGAAGGTAAAAAAATTGGAGTATCAAGTAAATGCTTTAAAGAAGAAGTGCCGTCAAAAGAACAGTCAGCGTTGTAGAAGAACAACAAAAAACAAAAAATCGGCAACCAAATTCATGTTACAGGTACTGTTAGAAAATAAAAGCAAATACGTGCACACATTTGTTAATATGCAGTTTTCACACAAAACTCGTTCACAATGGAGTCACAATGAAAAGGATTTAGCTCTGGCCATTTATTATAAGTCTCCTAGTTGTTACAAATTTTTAATTAGATCTCTTAACTTTATATTACCTTCAGTAAAAACAATTCAAACTTGGTTGCGTGTCATAAAATTAAGAACTGGTTTAAACACTTCCTTAATTGACAAGTTGAAGAAAAAAGCAGAGACAATGGATGAGTTGGAAAAAATTTGTGTGTTAATGTTTGATGAAATTTCTTTGAAAAAAAAATTGGAGTACAATAAATTAGATGACATTATAGAAGGGTTTCAAGATTTAGGTGCTTTAGGAAGAACAAACAAACTTGCCAACACAGGTCTGGTTTTCATGATGCGCGGCTTGCTACATAACTGGAAGATTCCGATTTGCTATTTTGTTACAGGTGGTCCAATACATAGCGACAACTTAAAAAACATTGTAGTTGAAGTTGTTTCAAAATTACAAAATATTGGGTATATACCAAAAGTGTTAGTGTGTGATCAAGCATCTAATAATAGAGCTTTATTTAAGCTGTTAGGCGCATGTAAGGATCAGCCTGCAATAGAAATAGGAAATCAGAGGATTTTCACTGTTTTTGATACACCCCACTTATTAAAAAGTCTAAGAAATAATTTTCTTAACAAAAAGTTGACGTTTTTTGCAGATTCTAACCAGATATCGTGGCAAGATATTGAATACACATACAACATCGATAGAACCAATGTGAGAGCACGATGCATGGTGAAAATAACAGACGTTCACATAAACCCTAATAATTTCCAAAAAATGCGTGTAAAATTAGCAGCCCAAATTTTTTCCAACTCAGTTGCCTCAGCAATATCAACAGCAAAATCTGTAGGCCAGTTACACACCAAAACGGCTCCTCATACTGCCGAATTTTTAAAAATTATAAATAATATTTTTGATGGTCTTAACAGCAAATATTGTAGTGATAGTAACCCAAACAGAAAGCCAATGTCAACTTTAAGCAAGTCAACTGAAAACTTAAAAGCAGGTTTAGAATATTTTAAAAAAATTAAAGTTTTTGAAAATCAAAAAGAGAGAAATAATATTCACTGTCTACACGGCTTTCAGTGGACAATTTTGTCAGTTTTATGTTTGTGGGAGGAACTTCAAAAATATAATGTGTCATATCTTTTAACATCTTTTCTGAACCAAGATCCTCTAGAAAATTTTTTCTCTATTGTGCGCAATCGGGGTGGTTACAATCCAACACCTAGTGTTAGTCAGTTAAGAATTGCCATTAAGCATAACACAAATATTAAACTAAAAATTGCTTTAGACAATGGAAATTGTGAAATAGCACAAACTGATAATTTAGATTTAACCCACGAAGTAACCAGCGTCGAAATATCTGACGAGTCCATTGAAACCCAAACAGTTCATGTAGAACAATCTTTAGACATGCAAGAGGAAAATAATGACAACCAAATTTTAAGCACGGCACATTCCAGCAAATGTAGCATAACAAATTTAGAAACGTGTGCTGTTACATATGTCGCTGGTTATATTTACTATAAGATTATAAAGAACTTGAATTGTGGTAAATGCCAGGAAGACTTGCTAAAAGACAACAAAATTCTATTACAGAAACACGAATTAATGTTACTTTTCAGAGATTATGGCGCAAATGAAGAAATAAAGTTTCTTCAGAGACCATCAGATTTGTTTGTTACTATTACTACAATATTGTTAGAAAAGTTTCACGAGGCTTTTAATTTATTTAAAGTAGATAATGCAGTTTTCGAAAAAATTGAAACCTATGTGACTAACCATATTTTATTAACTACTAATTGGCTTAAAAGCTGCGAAGACCATAAAAGGAAAATTATAAAATTTTTGGTAAAAATCAAACTTTTTAAAACTTGTCAGTGGTATAACGTTAATGAAAGCAAACAGAAAACTAAAAGGGAAAAGATTCACAGAAAATTACTTATTTTCGATAAAAGTAAAGGTAAACAAACATCAAAATGCAAAAATTCGACAAATAAACAGCAAAAAATTCAACAGACTGACAGCCACAAAAGTAAACAAACCAGAAACGTCACAAATTGTATTTAAAATATGAAAACGTCTTTTTTTCTACCTAGATCTTTTCAATGTACTGAGTTTAGTGCGTTCATAAAAATAACATGTGTTTTTACTTAATAACAGGCGGTAGCTGGTTTGTCTTTAGTTTCATGCGTGGAAGAGAATGATGCTAGATAAAAAGTATATGTTTTATCTCGCCGGGTATGAATGACGCACGGGTAAATAACCGTGGACTTAACTGTATGTTAAACTACACTATTAGCTTGATAGTGAGACCCATGATAACATATGCATCCTTGGTATGGTGGACAAAGATGCAGCAAAGAACCGCTATAAACAAGATAAGCAGGATACAAAGACTTGCATGCTTGGGAATAACGGGAGCAATAAAAACAACACCGACGGCGGCACTGGAAGCCCTGTTAGACCTACCCCCTCTTGATATATTTATCAAAGGGGAAGCGAGGATGGGAGCATACAGGCTGCAAGGAAAACCAAGGGATAAATACGAGAACCTTGGGCATAATCAGATTTGGAACCATGGTGGGGTAAGTATATCTGATACATACACTGACCACATGGTACCAAAATACACATTTAATAGGAACTTCGGAATAGAAATCAATGACCGAAGGGAATGGAACAGCATCAGTAGCAAAATCAGGGGAACGATCTGGTATACAGACGGATCAAAAACCGATGAAGGCACTGGAGCCGGTATTTTTAGTGAAACAGAGAATGTAGGACTCAGTTTCTCACTAGGAACATACACAACTGTGTTTCAAGCGGAAATGTACGCAATTCTGCAGTGTGTCGCAATGAACAACTTGAGGGCCTATGAAAATAGACGGATCAATATACTCACAGACAGCCAAGCATCACTGAAGGCACTAATGAGCCCGAAAGTGACGTCAAGGCCGGTATGGGAATGCCGGCAAGAACTGGAAGAACTGGCCGAAAGAAATAGTGTAACTCTATTCTGGGTGCCAGGACACACCGGGATAGACGGTAATGAGAAAGCAGATGAGCTGGCAAGGAACGGTTCATCAACTTTATATTTTGGCCCAGAACCTGCTCTAGGAGTACCTAAAACAATAATTAGGGGACAAGTCAGGGAATGGGTCAAAAACAAACACAAAGAATACTGGGGGAACGTACCTGGTCAGCGACACGGGAGGCCCTTAATAAGGGAACCCTCAAAACGGAGAGCTGAGGAACTAATAAAATTACATAGGAGTCAGCTCCGCATAATTACAGGTCTTCTCACGGGTCACTGTGCCCTAAAAGGACACCTGAATAGAATTGGGCTGTACGAAGGGAACCTTAACTGCAGACTGTGCAATAGGGGAACTGAAACAGCACATCATGTACTGTACGAGTGTGAGGCTTTGGATCACAAAAGGCAGGCTATTTATGGACAACCAAAATTAAGTCCAGCAGAATATGCCACCCAACCCATGCTAGGGATGTACAATTTGGTACGTGGAACCAAGCTTGTGGATTGGGTGACATAAAAGGTAGGATGGCTGGCACAATAAGCCCATGAGGCTGCAGTGCCATCGGAGACATATGTCAGACGACCTCCAAAAAAAAAAAAAAAAAAAAAAAACACTATTAGCTTTAGTCTCTATATACAGTAGATATTAACAAGTATTTTATAATATCAGGAAAACAATATCAGTATGTCTTAAAACCTTGGAATCATATAGAAAACTTTTTTATTAAGTTTAGGGAAAAATGTATTATTGATAAAAACTTGCATGTCTCAAAACTAAAAATAAAAGAATCAGATGTCAGATATTATGAGTCGTATACCAAGTTTGTTAAAAAATATTAATTCTTCTCAAGAGTCATATACCTTCATTTTTAAAGCACTTTCATATAAATATTAACGTGGTTTTTAATTGTTCTCGACTTTTAATAATAATAAAATGTTTCAATATTGTCAACAATGAAAGTACTTCTTCAGAAAAAGAAATAATAAATATATATCTTTTTTTCCCAATATTTTAATTTTACAATCTTATCACAGTATATAGAGGTTCCCTCTTTATACTGTGATCTTAGTTTGAAAAGAATTAACATTCAAATATACTTATTTACTTTGTTTTTAAATATGATCTCATTAGTGATGTTTTAAACTTTCTAATCCTGTCTGTTTAATCCAGCTTTTACCTATTGTTCCTAGGCAAATGGCCTTCAACTATTTATATGTTGGAAATTCCCTGTCACTTTATCAAGATATGTATGTACTTACATTATTCATTTTGAACGTTGGGAATTTGTGGTATTTTTTCAAAGAAAGATAATAATCTATTGTATTTGGTACTCACCACTACTTTTTTTTAAAACATCGATGTCTTAATTCTAGAAAGTCCTTAGATAATTTTTAAATGTAAAAAGTATGCGATCGAACAGTAAATCATATTGATTTTAGTTCACCTCTGTACAATTTCTTATTTTGCACAGACTTCTATATTGCCTTTTCTAGATAAATTGTCAATTTTTTGTAGTACAATGTTACTATCAGAACAACATTTATATCCTCTTCTTCTTGTCGAAGTTCCTTCTCATATCGAAGGTTGGCCATCACTACAGCTATCCGTACCTTATTGGCGCCTGCTTTGAAAATATCTATTGAGCTGCAACTATACCACTCTCTTAAGTCTCTCAGTCAGGAAATTCTTCTTCTACCTATGGATCTTTTACCCTTAATTTTACCTTGCATTATGAGCCTAATATCTCATATTTCGCTCCTCTGGTAATTTGGCCTAAATCCAGCTTTCTTGTATTGATGTTCTTTATCACCTCGCAATCCTTTTGTAACATTGTAACCTTCTTAATACTTTTGCATTTGTAACTCGTTAGATCTAGGTATTTTCAAAATCCCTCTATAGCACTACATCTCAAATGCTTCCAACTTATTTATATTGTCTACTTTTAGTGTCTAGCTTTCCATTCCATGTAACAAAGTCGAGAACACGTAGCATCCTAAGGCTCTTATCCTCAGCTACAGAGGAAGATCTCGATTAACAAACATTTTTTTCATTTTTATAAATGCTTGTCTTGCAATTTCAATGCGTGTCCTGATTTCTCTAATAGATACATTTTGGTCATCGTTTTTATTTACCCAGGTTCCTAGATATTCGCAGTTATTTTGTAAAAATTTATAGCTATATATTAGGTTTTATTTTCGGTAAATTAATAATGTAGATATTTGAATACTTCAACTATTGCGATTAATTTAGCTGTAGTTATAGTAGTATTATTGTCTAGTTTTATAACATTTTTATTTATTTATTTAATTGGAATTGGTAAATGCCATACAGCCAGTCACAACATGATACAATTTTCTAAATATAATCTTAACTATTATAAAACTATAGCTAAAACTACAGTAGAAAACTATAATAGAAACCAATAATACCATTGAATCACGGTTTTTACTCCAAATTTTAAATAACCGCTTGGGTTGGCACGAAATTTTGGAATACATATAGGAAAGAAGAAAAGTAATTATAAGCAAGTTAATACTTTTCGAGGTATTTGCGAGTAAATATGTTCATTTTTCAACAAAAAAAAAACACTTTTTAGGTGGGTTTTTGCAAATAACTGAAAAAGTAAATATGTATTTTACCGAAAAAAAGGTTTCCAGTAAAAATATAGCTTCTAAAAAGAGAAAAAAATGGTGTATGTATGAACTCTCTAGACCCAGTAGAAGCAAAGTTGTAACTAATGAAAAATAGTTTCATATCTGTCAAATTTCAAAGCAAATATTTCAACGTGAAATAACCAAAAAAGTTTACACTTTTTGGGGAAAACTCAGTACGACTTTTTTAAAGTGTTCAAAAAAATATTCATTTTTGTTTTTTAATAAGTTTCTAGCATAAAAAGTAAGTTACGCTCAAAATAAAGTTGGTCAAAAAAACTCGGGAAAATCAGCCCCCAATTAGCATTTTAAATCAAATTAATCGTTACCGCTTCCCAAGTTACTTTACTTATGTATTATTTATACTGATCTGTAAGTTTCATTTGTTCAAAGGGCTTATTTTTTAACAATTTTTTTTTATTTTGAAAAAAATGTTTTTTTCAAAATAACTTAAAATTTATTAGTGACACCAAAAATCACAAAGAGTAAAAAAAATGTAGGTTTTGCTTTTCTGAATATTTTGGATTTTTTGTTTTTCTGTAAGGCAAAAATTGGTTAAGATGTGGCTGTTCAAAATTTGCATACACTCGTGATTTTTGACTAGTTCAAGCCCTTTCAACTAGAGCTCCTTCAAAAATTTCCACTTTGAACCGATGAAACAATACATACACGAGTAAAGCAAGTTGTGATCTTGTGAAGTTGTAACGATTAATTTCATTTAGGATGCTAATTAGGGGGTGATTTTCACGATTTTTTAACAAAAAAATAAGAACCAAATATATTTTGATCATAACTTGCTTACTTTTGACGCTAGAAACTTAACAAAAATAATATAAATAAACCTTTTTTAAACACTTTAAAAAAAGTTGTAATGAGTTTTCGTCGAAAAGTGCTTCATTTTTTTTTATTATTTCACGTTGAAATATTCAACATGGAATTTGACGAAAAAGAACTTATTTTTCAATAACTCGAAATAAGTATTGACGTAGTGAAAAAAACTCTATAGAACAAAAGTTGCTTAGAATTAGTGATTTTAGGCACTTCTGAACTTATCTTGAACATATATTTTTTCACTCCCGAGAAGGGGTGATACTGAACCATAGGGCCAAAGCACACATCGGTACATCATTTGTTTTTCTTTGACATCTTAGCTAGGCGTAAGCCAAATTTCATGTCAATCCAAGCGATTCTTTAAAATTAGGAGGATTTTTTGCAATATTTTACCGTGAGTGAATGGACTAAATCTGGAAATAAATTATGTATCTTAGCTTGAAACATTTTAGTTTGCATCAATTCTGGAAATTAATTTGTTCGAAAAGTTACAAAAAAGTAATTTACATGACATGTAATTTATCACTGCTAATTTTATTATGTATTTTATATTTTGTTATTCCTTTGTAGTGTATTGATAAATAAATAATTTTTAAAAATCCTCTACTGTTTTCATTAATCAATTTTTAGCGTTTTTTCTGAAGTAAAATCGGAATTCCATAATATAGATTACAAGCACGTTAAAATTATTTGTGAAAATGCTGAATGCCACCCTTATATTGTCGTCTATTGCACTGGACAATGGCTGGAGCAGGTAACTCAAATTTATTTTTCAATCTTGGCAAAGATTTCAATTAATGTCGCCACCATACAGTCAGGTAGTACTTAGGCTTGAGGGGTAAAGAGGTGTAAGTAGGCGGAGTTTAACACTGAATTCGTTTTTACCTTTGAGTGAGGTATCTATGTGTGTGTTTATAATCAATGGTACTGCTATCTATATTTACAATTTTCACACAATAAAAACTTATACATAATATGAGGTAGAGTAGATAAGAATTATTTTTGTGAATTTAGTTAACAAAAATTGGTTAACCAATTTTTCGACCACGGTACCGCCTGACACTGTGTATTTGTTATAAGGATGTATTTATTTGAGTAAGTTTGTGCAAAAAATCTAATCAGAATAATTTACCTAACGGGGGCGACGTTATAGACTGGACTAATAAGTAGTTGAAACGGTCAAAACAAAGAGACACACACTCATCAAAAATGCACGTGAGAGTATACTCGTATAAATTGTATAATCTACTTTTACTAACAAGGGTTAGGAAGAGTCAACTTCAACTAGTAAAAGTTGATTTAAATTTTAATCAACTTTTAGAGGTAACACAGACGGGGCGGCGTACGTCGACTGAACCCCTGCTGAGATGTTGATAGCGACGCATCCCTTACTATAATTTCATGCAGTAACACACACCAGACGCTCTAAAATTTTCGATGCAGCGGCTTTCTGGCGACATATCCTGGAACCCATCCACCGCCAATCGGTTTTATGACTTCGACGGCATATCATAAATGCGTGTATCGTGCTGCAACACAGACGTTTGAGCTGTTTTCTAGCGAATTCTGTAGTGAGTGTTGTCAGATCGTGTTTTTGTGATGGGAAATACACAGTAGAAAAATTAATTAATGAAATTCAGATGAGACCAGCTATTTGGGATATGCGCATTGATGAATATTCAAACAAAATAATAAAAAAACCTTATGTATTATTTTATTTATTTATTTATTATTTTATTTATTATGCTCTACAGGCCTTGTATTTACAATTTTAGATAATACAGTTTATGCTAATAATTTATATATAATTTTATTTGATGTCTATGTAAAAATTGCCGAACTATGGTTCTCCACTATATCCTATTTTTCACCTTCTCTTTCCAGTGTGTAATTTCCATCGATACTACACCTTCCTGAAACTTTCTTGCCGTCTTTTTCTTGGTCTACCTCGTCTCCTAGTCCCAACTGGTCTTCTGTGCAGTACCATCTTTGGCATTCTTCCTTTATCCATCCCCTCGACATGACCTGTCCAGCTGATTCTTTATGACTTTGTGTATCTTGTTACACTTGGTTCCTTGTAAAGCATCCTTAATTCTTGATTGGTGCTTCTATGCCAGCTGTCTTCTGTATCTGTATTCTTTCTCCTGAAAATAGCTCTTAGAACGTTCCGTTCTCAACTCTATATATTTTTTTCTTCTGTTTTATTTAGCACCCATGTCTCACATCCGTAGGTGGCTGTTGCTCTTATTACGGTTTTGTATATTCTGGTTTTCGTCTTTCTTGATACGTACTTTGGCTTTAATTTGAATAATTTTTTCTATTTAACACCTGTATTTGCTCAGTGGCGTACCATAGAATGGAATGCCTCTTAGCGTTATAAATTGTTTTTATTAGGTGATATGCTTTACCTCATAACGGTGTTATTTCTTGAACACGGCTTTTTAATACTCACTAATACTCCTGAAAAGATTATTTAGACATTCGTGAAAAATTAAAAAACGTCTCTGGGCCTTTATTATATTAATTTAGTTAATATAATGTGTAAAAAATCCCTTATAATTTCGTTCCTTTATTATCGGATGTATCCAATATCTGCGTTTCTTTTTTTCTTTAATCTAAGATAAAATAAACTTGTATTTATTACAAAAGACAAATCGTCATAACTTTCAGACATCGTATCGTACAGCAGCCAACACGCGACTAAATTTGGCAACAACGAAATACAAATACTTTAAATCGTAGCATAGCTGCCGCTGTTATACCGCGCCATGTGTTTTACGCTGCCTCGACGTCGATTCGACGTGCGCCGCCTGGTGTGTCCTTGCCCTTACTACTCGTTTCAGTTGGAGTTGACTCGAACTAGGAAAAGTCAACTCTAACTGAGAATCAACTTGAACTGTAACATATACACATCGACCTTCATTTCACTTTATATTTTGACTTAATTTGTTTGAAAATGAATCGTGACGCGTGGGAAAAGTTATAGCGGACGAACAATATCTTTTGTATCAACAATCAGTATATGCGCCAGACTCAAACATTGTGCTTGATTTTTTATTTAGCAAAATCTGAAATAACTTGAAAATTGTTTGCTTTTGCACTCATATTTTATATAAAAAAGAATGTGTGTGTACTTTGTACGGACGTAAGAAGTTATACTTCTATTATATGATTTTAACGAAATTAATATACTTTAAACAGTTTATTTATATTTTATTTAAATATTAAACTAATTTTAATACTTTCAAAAAATTTTATTAAAACAGTACCAAAAATTAAAAAAATAAAAGAATAAAACACACACAAACACACTGAAAATGCCACAAATGATTTCTGAACAATAATTGTCGGAAAAAATTTTACGTAAATACGTATTTTCTGAAAAAAAAAATATATAATAAATATAATCATAAAATGTATAAAAAAAATAAAAAAATAAAAGTTTCTATTGGGGTTCGAACTCGCTTATGTTAGCGCAGTTAGTATCGAAGTTCATTCATCTTACGCTTTTACCCACGGAGACACTTGCATCAGGTGGGAAGCTCGACTAACTAAACGGTTTAAACTTTTGACAGTTCTGCAAATTATTTTGATTTTTGTAGAATTTGAAATAATAAAATACAACAAAACATAGAGTAAGAAAACAATAAATTAGGTGAATATTGACAGAAATTTTGATGGTAATCAAATTATGTAAATCAAAGTATTACATACTATTTTGGTAGGTTCATTTTAAATTTTCCAAATAGGTAGGTACCTATGTAATGTTTTATTAGGATACCGAAACATTTACAATTATTACGTACCTGTCGCTTTTAAAAACTATTTAAAAAGTCACTACAATTATAAACTTGCTTTTTTCTCTGCCATCACAACAATAAAAACTAATATACACAACATTTGTTTATCCATAATATCCATATTGAACAATTATTGACAGATGATTTTAACACCCAATAAGATCCCGTATAACGTTTGAGCGACTAATACCATACTGTCGGTGTGCGCATGAGCCCAGTAAAATAAAAATTCACCCTCGTGCCTAAAGAAGTATAACTTCAATAAAAGTTATAAAATAAAAAAATGTAAAAAGACTATCGACAGTCCTTTAATAATCCAGGTTCCAAAATTAATAATCTTTTTTCATTTGACAAGTTGTCTTTTATTAAATCCATCCGGTATATTCTGTTTACTAGGAATTTTAGCGTATAACTTTTTTATGAGAGCACGGGTGCTGGCCTTAGATCCCAATAGGGCCAGGGACTAGGGACTCTTATTTTAGGGTTACTACTTTACTACACTTTAGCCGAATTAAGAACACAAATTCACCGACAGTTTTGGAATCATAAGATAACCATAGATAACAAAAGACAGTTGTGATGTTCTAAAGAATAATCTACAGTAAGTTCTTTTTGCGTACTTTACATATTTCTTAATATTTTGCTAAATGTGCCTTGAAAAACGTCAGTCTGGTCCTGGTCGAGTTGTCGAATGCGACAAAAAAGCAGCCATCTATTAACCCAGCGTAAGCCGGTACTTAGATTATTACGTAAACAACGGTGCGGGGTGCATTTTCACCCCATCTGTATATTCTTTTTTTTATATGTGAACGTCGAGAAAATGGATTTGAAAGATAATTAGGACTTGCTTATTAGGTATACCATGAAACATAATTCTACAAACAAAGTACTCATTTCTTCCTAAAAAAATTATTATCGTTGCAAGACAAATACATGTAGGTTTTCTTTAAAGACGATCGTAATAAAAGTCCGTTTGATGTTTAATAGTTTTAATTAATAAAATAGATGACTAAGTTATTGATACCATTAAATTAACGAAATGTAAAAGTGCTTGTGTAATTTGCGACCAAAAATCTTTCGTGTTCTTATTCTAACAAAATGGAAATGTATTTATAGATAATTTGCGTCTAATCAATATAATACCCGTCTAAGTATTATCCCAGGTCCGTCGCGTTTATGGTGTTATCATCGACTGACAATACAACCTAAACAGCCTCCTGTCTTCCCCTCTTTATGCTTAAAATCCGAAACTATTAAAATTCTACTGCAATAAAGTTTGATCCCTATTAGTAATAAAATTTGGTTTACAGCGGCGAATGTTATTCTTACTTATAAAGTTAAAAGTAGTCCGCTACCGTCGTAATCCCCAATTAGTTCCACCCATCTGTGCCAACGTAGGTCCATATGTGTGACACTCTTATCCCGTTCTCGTACTAATAATTAAGAAAAATGATATACAGGGAAATTTAAAATATAAGGTAAACTATTTACAATCCTACATTCAGCCATCCTGTTCGAATTCGACCCGAATTCCGTTTAGTTACCTATCCGCGACTTCATGTACTCTGCACACGTTGAAGTGCTTTGAAGTCCACCATGGTATCCAGATTTCTTTACCTCGTAACTGTCATTTGGATTCACTTGTACTACCACATACGGTCCTAAATATTTCTTCTGCAGTTTGAGTCCTCCACCAAACTGTGTTCTCTTGATTGCCAGTAAGTTCTCCTTTTTGTACATTCTCGGTCTTTTTCTTCGTAGATCATATCTGCGTCTATTTTCCTCTTGAATTTTGACTAACTGACGTCGACTCTCTTTTCTCAGCATCTCTCTATCTTCATCAAATTGTTTAATTATCTCCTGTTCTATGATCTCCTTCATCCTCAGATCTTCTTTGTTCTTCATCTTCGTTCCGAACAGTACTTCGAACGGCGTCGACTTTATGCTTCTTTGTTCGCAATAGTCTTCGAATTCCTTCGCCGTAAATACGGTACCTCTGTCAGATATTATACGGAGCGGATTTCCCAAATCCTTTGGATGTCTCTTCACGCATTCTATAACTTCTTTTTTGCTTCCAAGTATACATTTAACGCAATTCCCTATGCAGTGCTCGATTTTTTCTCTAAGATTTGGAATGTAACATCCTCTTCGAATCAAATCTTGTGTTTTTGTTACAGCAAAATGTTCTACCTCCTGTAAGCTTCTAATCACTTCTGTTTGCATTCTTTTCGGAATGACTAACACTTCCTTGTCGTCTTCGTATTTAGAAAGAATATTATTTTTTATAAAGAAGTCCTCGTATGCTTCCGTCGCCTTTGTCTTGTTAGGTTCGTAACTTTTGACTACTTCCTCTATATCCGTCTTTATTTTTTTATCTTCTGTATGGTTCAGCTGAAAATCATTATTGACTGTCGTCTCGCTAATTACTGTAATCCTCCTTATAAAAGTATCTGCTCTTTTTTTAGATAAAATTATTCTGTCTTCGGTTATTGTAACTTCTCTGCTTGTCTCAGTATATTGTTTCCGAGAATAATTTCAACGTCTGGTGCTTCTTTTGGAATAACATGAAATAAAATATTAAAATCCTCTCCTTGAGTTTCTACTATTTTATTAAATGAACCTAAAGTTTTAACTCTCGTACCTCCTAATCCACTTAAATCTAATATGTTTTGTGAAAGAATCACGTCATCAAAATATTTTTCAAAAATATCTTCTCGTACTGAACTAATGTCACTTCCTGTATCCAATAATGCACGTAGTGATAATTTTCCAACCTTCAATGTTACCGAGTTTTTATACCCCAAGTTAACAACATTTACATGTCCAGAAGTTGATGGTTCTTCTTCTTTCTCATTGCATCGAAAAGACCTGTGTCCAAACTGATTGTATCTAAAACATTTTACTCCCTTGGCTTTGTCAGGACAATCCGTCGATCTGTGTCCCTCAATTCCACAATTGAAACATTTTTCTTCCTTTTTATTCCTACTTTGAGGCGCTCTTCTTTCATCTCCTCTTACTTCCTCGTTCGTCCACGTCTTTTTATGCGTCTCGGTTTAACTGATTTTTGCGTCGTCTGTTTTTTAATCAATTCGTACAGTTTAATCTTCTCTTTAAAATCATTGAAATTTTTGGCATCATAAAGTATTACTTTATTAGCAGAGTCGTCCATAATTCCCTCAATTATATACTGCATTATGACTTCATTTTCGATGTTTCCTCTGCTACCGATTTCTCTCATTTTTAGTACATACTCCTGTACGCTTTCACCTTGTTTCTTCTTTCTTTTCATCAGCATTTTGTGTATTTCGGCACTACTTATTTTGTTCTCAAACTCTGTTGTCAGTCTCTTCTTCAAGAGCTTCCAGCTATTAACTCCTTTCTCTGACTGTATATACAGTTTAGCTATTCCTTTTAGAGATCGTTTAGCAAAAATTAGCATTTGCAAATCATTCCATCCCATCAGATTGGAAATTTTTTCAAAATCAGTGATCCATTTTCCTATGGGATAATCGTCTTATCCGTCGAAATTTCTTATACTGTCCTCTACGTCTCTAAAAGTTAAGGCAAATGAATCATTCAGTCTACCTCTCGTCATTTTGTTTGATTTTGATCTATTCCTCGTAAATAAATCCGTCGTCCTTTCATCATCCATATCGTCATCATTATTATCGTCGTCGGTAACGTCTTTACCTTCTTCCTCGTGATAAGCGTCTTTATCACTATTTGCGTCGTTATCTTCATTATAGCGATCGTCTTCGGTAACGTCTTTACCGTTTTCCTTGTGATAAACGTCTTTATCACCGTCATCATCGCTATTTGATGATGATGATTTGTTCAAAAATGAACAAATACGTTCAATCACGTCGTCTTCTGAACCAGTGTAGTTCAGATCTAAAACACTGCAAACTGCTACTAAGTCCGGCATACTTAGTTTGTTTTTCACGTCTTCTATTTTTGTGGAATATTCCTCGGATTCTTTATCCCACGCAAAATTTGTAAAATTCCGCACATTCTTCCTAGTTTGTCGCGGCAACCCTTTATCCCCGTACGCGACAACATGCAACGCCTTAACAGCACTTAATGCCGAATTTTTAAGGTTTAAACTAATTTTTGGAAAATGGTTAAGAGATTGTTTAGACTGCATTTTAAAAAGGTATATACTTAATTAGAATAAAAAAAAACAAAAATAAAAAGATAGATTATTTTTAAACTAAAAAGTTAGATTATTTTTTCCCGTGTGCAAATTGTACTTGTGAACTGTAGAATTGTAGTCGCTTTTACTTCAAAATTATCAATATTTACTACAAATACTAACAAAGTTATGATTTATTAAAATAAATGAACAAAAAAAACAATGAAAAACAAAAAAAAGTTAATCGTTAAATGATTTATGATAGTTCTTTCGCAACATTCACTGTTTATCGTCAAAGCTCCAGTTCACAGCTCCTCGAAAAAAATAATCTTTGGTCAGATTTCTAATTTCCAGATACAAGACCAAAGTATCTTGACTATTTTTAAAATATTGGAACAAACACACCTGATTTCTCCTTGGTAATACTGCTTGCTATGATTGCGTCTCGTCGTCGTCGTCTTCACTGCCCAAACAGCCGTCGTATTTGCCTAACAGCGTCGTCTACACTGTACTAGCCTGCTACTCCACCAACACAACTACTCCAGGGAAATAAGGTTTTTGTCGGGACACTTGAGCAGCCAGGTTGCAAATGGGTCTTTTGGGTACTATATACCTAATACATTATACATACAAAAATGCCCGTCACAGTTCGGACGAGAATTTTAGTTATTAACAAATAAGTGTCAAAAATGGCAGTTTTTTAGTTTAAATCGCTACAGGTAAAAATAGGATAATTAAATATCTTATTTATAGTATTCTTCTTTTAGCAAATGAGCCAATGTTTAAAACAGCAGTTTTTAAATTTTGGTCCGATCATTTGTTGCTTCGAAAACTGCAAAAGAAAACTAAAATTTCGAAAATAAAAAATTTGCTATAACTTTCGCGAAAGTGACCCTACGATTTTTATATTTCACAAAAAGTTGAGTCAAAGAGTCCATATACTGCAAAAAAAATTATAAGAGGATTCGTCAATTAGTTTAAATTTTATTCAATTTGTTTATCCCAAAGAGCTTTTTTTTGTAATGTTATTGTTCAGAAAATAATAATTATATAGAAATTCTGTGAAAACCACATAAGAGAACAATAGTTTTGTTTTCAAACTATTGAATAAAATCATTAAAAAGTAATTTTTGTCACTACGAAAACATTTTACTAAAGGAGAGTCATTTTTGGCTTGAAAACAATTTGAATAGCTTTGTTAATATTGATTGTAGAGTAAATTTACCTTGGAATTTCAAAAGCCTGGTATTCTTACACAAATTTTCAAAAAAAAACTGTTTGCCTATGTTAATTACGGTCAAAGTTAGCCACTTTTATTATTTAATTCACATTCACAGTTACTTCATTATACATAAAATTCTCCGGTAACAGTGTTAGTTGCCATACTACTCCGAAACGGCTTGGCCGATTTTGATGAAATTTTACAAGTGTATCCTATGGGACTGAGAATAGGTTTTAATCTATTTTTCATACCCATAAGTTATAAGGGGGTTGCCTCCCTGACATTTTTTTTTATTTTTTTGGACAGAATTGTTTATCTTAATTTTATATGATGTAGGATTAAAAATACATACAACCCTTAATTTACACTTTTCCATCACCAACCCCTATTTGTTAATACCCATCTATATATTTACATCTATAAAATTCTCCTGTCACAGTGTTAGTTGTCATATTCCTCCGAGACCGCTTGACCGATTTTTATGAAATTATATAATGTATATTCAGTAGGTCTTAGAATCGGTTGTAATCTATTTTTCATATCCCTGAGTGATAAGGGGAACTCCCCATAACATTTTGAAATGTTAGGTGGGGATTTACGTACATAACGTACTCTACAAGACTACGAGTATATGCAATTTAAAAAAATTATGATCAAAATCCATCAACAAGCTCTGGAGATATTAATCGCAGCATATGTTTGAAGAATCAGTTTCATTTTTTGAGTGCATGGATTTTAATATTTCATTTCCACCGACCACAAATTGATTTCGTTAGAAAGTTATTTTTAAAGCTTTATTAACAACTCTGTTGAAGTTTAAAGTTTACTCAAACTTTTACACATAAACTATATACCTTCAACTTCGAAATGGCGCTAGTTGGGTTGCTTAATTGTTATAAACAAAGTAGCTGTCAATTAAATAAAAAAATGGCTAACTTTGACTGTAATTAACCTAGGCAAAAAGTTTTTTTTCAAAATTCGTATAAAAATACCAGCTTTTCAAATCCCAAAGTAGTTTTACTCTACAATCAATATTAACAACAAAGTTATTCAAATTGTTTATGAACTAAAAATGACCCTACTTTAGTAAAATGTTTTCGAAATGATAAAAACGACTTTTTATTGATTTTTTTTAAATACTTGGAAATCATGGCTTTTCTTCTTTCATGTGGTTTTCGCAGAATTGCTATTACATTACTATTTTCTGAACAATAATATTGCGAAAAAAAAGCTCATTGGGATAAACAAATTGAATAAAATTTAAACTAATTGACGAATCGTCTCAAATTTTTTGTGCATTATATGCACTGTTCGTCTCAACTTTTCGTGCAATATGAAAGTCTTAAGGTCATTTTCACAAAAGTTATAGTAATTTTTTTATTTTCGAAATTTTAGTCTTATTTTGCAATTTTTGAAGCAACAAATGATCGAACCGAAATTAAGAAACTGCCATTTTAAACCTTGGCTCATCCACTACGAGAATAACAGTATAAATAAGATATTTAATTACCCTATTTCTACCCGTAGCGATTTAAACGAAAAAACTGCCATTTTTGACACTTATTTGTTAATAACTAAATTTCTCGTCCGAACTGTGACGGGCATTTTTGTATGTATAATGTATTAGGTATATAGTACCCAAAAAACCCATTTGCAACCTGGCTGCTCAAGTGTCCCGAACATGGTATATTTTTGCCTTATTTCCCTGGAGTAAACCATTCACCAACAGTTCACAAAGTCCGGAAGTCACCAATAGTTTAAAAAAAGTCCGAAAATCACCAACAGTTTCCACGTTTCCCGAACAGTCATAAACAGTTTCCAAAAATTACGTCTCGTCACCTGAGCCGATTTTTTTATTTACACGTCACTTTACGGTATTTCGCGAACTTTATAACGAAATTGTCTTTCTTAGATCCCGGTTGAGCCCCCAAATGTAGGTTTTCTTTAAAGACGATCGTAATAAAAGTCCGTTTGATGTTTAATAGTTTTAATTAATAAAATAGATGACTAAATTATTGATACCATTAAATTAACGAAATGTAAAAGTGCTTGTGTAATTTGCGACCAAAAATCTTTCGTGTTCTTATTCTAACAAAATGGAAATGTATTTATAGATAATTTGCGTCTAATCAATATAATACCCGTCTAAGTATTATCCCAGGTCCGTCGCGTTTATGGTGTTATCATCGACTGACAATACAACCTAAACAGCCTCCTGTCTTCCCCTCTTTATGCTTAAATTCCGAAGCTATTAAAATTCTACTGCAATAAAGTTTGATCCCTATTAGTAATAAAATTTGGTTCACAGCGGCGAATGTTATTCTTACTTATAAAGTTAAAAGTAGTCCGCTACCGTCGTAAGCCCCAATTAGTTCCACCCATCTGTGCCAACGTAGGTCCATATGTGTGAGACTCTTATCCCGTTCTCGTACTAATAATTAAGAAAAATGATATACAGGGAAATTTAAAATATAAGGTAAACTATTTACAATCCTACATACATGAAATTTTTCACAGAGTGACCAACACAAAGTTTTTACACACAATACAGTTATGCCGGGACTTTCGGTTTATTTTCTCTGACATAAGTAACACCGAACATGTCCCGTAGCTCTGTTAGCTCTAAGTGGAACATCATAAATGTCCAATTCAGGATATGACATTTTCATCATTTGTACCCTACAGTCATTTTTCAAAAAAAAAACACGTAAACGCAAAGAGTTTTAAATGATGTAGTGGGTGGAATCCGTTTACATTTGAATTTAATGCGAATAAAAATGGACAAAAATCAAAATAGTTATTTTCGTAAGTTCGGAAAGTGATACTTTCCCGCACGAGACCGCCGTTGACCCGAACGACGAGATAGCGGAGTTTGGGTAAGCAGTCGAGTGTGGGAAAGACACTTTCCGCATGAGTTAGCAACAATATTTTTTCTATGGCCGTACGTTTGAAAAAAAGCCACAAAAAATAGAGTCATATCAATTTTTATTTAGGAGTGAAAATACACAAATTAATTCTTTGACAAGGTTGTCAAAACCAAACTTTCAATATAATGGGTTACCACAACGACAATATTGGTTTCCATGACGACGATTCAAAACCATTTGTAATTGTCTACTGATCTGACTTTTAAATATTATGTCAAAATAATTATATTTCATCTAATTATTGCGTTAATTTCATTAAAACATGAACACAATAGGATACATTTGAAATAAATTAGTAAATAATATCTAAATATTAGTTTATTGGATGTATTATAGTATATTAAAATACGTGAAAATTTTCTTTTTCTACAACCACTATTCAAAGTGCACTTTTCTGCACGGTTTTATGTTAGCAAACTTGATATTTTCTCACAGTATAAGATATTTGACATTAGTGTGCAGAAAAGTGACGTTTCTGTGCCGCAAAGTGACGTTTCTGTGCCGCAAAGTTCTTTGCTGCACAGTTGACTACCTCATTCTGAGTAACGTTATATTCTGTTTACATCCGTGGACTACCGCATTCTGAGTAACGTTATATTCTGTTTACATCCGTGGTTAAACTTTAGACAAATATATAACCTATAAGACAATTATTATACTTAACTATAGCATAGAAACTAAATTATGGATGTTAAAACTGTTTTATTTTACAATTCTATTCTTATTAAACATTTTATAATTATCAAATAACCAATAAGGATTTAGCAACCTGTGCAAGAGACGTCGAATGAAGTAGGTTTTGTGTAAATCCGTGACTGCATAAATATAATGTCGATAATGTGTAATAATTGTTTAAATTTAAACAAATTAAGGCAGTGCATTAATTTTTTAACTGATTTCTGTGCAATTTATTTAGGTATAAGGAATTTAAATTGATTAGTAGGTATTAATTAAATACAGTTTAAAATTTATCACATAGGTACCTATTATAATTAATCGTCGTTTGGAAATTGTGATTTTTATTTTTAGGAAAAACTGTGCTTGTAGAAAAAGTATAGTGTGAAACACGTGCAGAAAGATAATTTCTCACTCGTTTGACTTGCGGCACTCGCTTGCGCTCGTACCGCAACTTTTCAAACTCGTGAGAAATTGGTATCTTTCTGCACTTGTTGCACAATATACTATTCTCGCACGCCGTGCGTGAAAGTGCAACTTTCGGAAACGAAATACGTGCGGAAAAGTGGCTGTTTTAGCACGGCCGTAGAAAAATAAATTTTTAAAAAAGATAGGTGAGAAAAACGAGGTCTGGGGTGCAGGTGCACCCCGCACCGCCTTACGCGGGTTAATAAAGTAAAGAATGAGGTAATAATAGTGAAGAATCATAATATAGTCTAAGAAGTACAGCGAAAAAAATATTAAGGTCATTTAAATATTTTTACAATTTTCAGGATGTTTAAAGGAAGAATTTGATTTGAAAAATATTCCTTCGGATGAATTTGGCAATGAATTGCTTTATATGTAATCACATTTTTAACACATATACGAGTAATTTAATTGATCATTCGCTGTTCCTTCAAAACACACTTATGATACGTGTGATGAATTTGTAATCAATCTAAGACAGTGCAATCTAATAGACTGGCATGAGCGGCACTTGGCAAACTAAGCTACATCTTTAAAAACAAAAGATGTCCACAACAACTTAAGACTAAAGTATACAATCAATGTGTACCTACTCCCTGTTCTCACTTACGGTTCCCAAACGTGGACATTTACAAAAGCAAATATGGACAAAATCATAAAACGCAAAGAGCAATGGAAAGACAAATTTTACACATAAGACTAATTGATAAACAGAGAAACGAGTGGATAAGAGAAAAAACAAAAGTTAGGGATGTTAGACAAGAAGTTACAAAATTAAAATGGAGATTTGCTGGACACAACATACGACAAAAAGGAGACCAGACCCAGAGCCTATTTTACTTTAAATCAGGCCCGAGGCACTACACAATTTTCGGGCCCCTAAATATAATTTAATAATAATAATAACTTTTTTAAATGTACCTATTAATTATTTAATAGAAATATATTTGCACAAGAAAATACAATTTTTATTAACAATAAATAAAATTTATAAAGGCCCAAAGTGTGGTACGTGGAGAAATCTGAGAGAAGAGGATATGGGACTACTGATGAGGGGGAAACAACCCCCGAAACCGGTATAGACTCTTCCTGCACTCTCAGATTTAACCAGAGTATTATGCAGCAGCTGCATTTTCGTGTTGCAAAGAAATTGAAAATGTTTATACATTTTAATTCATTTACTCTTTTATTGAGTACTAAGGAATCTTTCTTGTTGGAACGTTTACCATGCTGTGCAGATGAGTTGTGAATTATTTAAAATTCTCTTATATTAATTTCCTCGGCATCCTGTATGATTTATAAATTTTGAAAATCTCAGGAGGTGTAACCAAAGAAAGTATTCCACCGGTTGTCAATCTGGTGGTATGGGAACGATATTTATTGTCGTTTTCTGTGTTACTTCGATTGATAACTTATTTTGTCTTTCGGTAGGTGGCTCTAGTTCATCCGTGATAATTCGTTCTTTGCAATTCGGAAAGGCCCAATGTGTGGTACGTGGAGAAATTTGAGAGAAGAGGATATGGGACTACTGATGAGGGGGATAAACCCTCGAAACCGATATAGGCTCTTCCTGCACTCTCAGATTTAACCAGAGTATTATGCAGCTGTTGCATTTTCGTGTTGCCAAGAAATTAAAATTGTTTATACATTTTAATAAAATTTATATTTAAAGAATTAAACATTGTTTAAGGGGATAGGCGCAAACTTTCAATGCTATTTAAATGCATTCGTTTTTTTCGAAGCTTGAGAATACTAATAAGTATTTTTTTATTTATTTATTTATTTATTTATATATATTTACGAGCAAAGCTCATTGCAATAAAACATTACAGAAGATATGAAGAACTAACAAAATATTACAAATATACGTAAAATACAATAAGATACAATAAACACTACGACAATAAAGCAAGTCAAAAAGTAAAAATAACAGGTAAAGATATATAATCACAAGTTTAAAATATTCAAGAACATAAAACTAGAGGGTGCAATTCTTTAGCGTTTTTAAAAATCGCGAACTATCCGCAAAGAAATCCACACAATTGGAGCAAGCATTTGCCTGTCTAGAAACCCTCGAGATGAAAGAATTTGCAGTGAAGTTAGTTCTGCTGATGGGGAGTATGAAACGTAGATCTTGAACGTGTGATTCTGGAGGGAATATGTAAACCTACTTCCTCCAGGAGCTCAGGGCAGTCGTGAATTGAATTTATAATATTATACAACATGTACATGTCCTTCTTTTTCCGTCTGCTTGATAAGGTGTCAATGTTAAGTTCTAGTTCAAGATCCATATAATTCCAGTCTCTACGGTTTGTTTTGAATGCGACGAACCTAAGGAATAGGTGCTGGATCCTTTCAATCTTACAGTTGTATGTCTCATAGGCGGGTGACCAGACGCAAGATGCATATTCCACGATTGGCCTCACCATTGCACAGTACAACAGTTTAAACGATCTCAACTGCTTAAAGTCTTGGGAGCATCTTTTAATAAAACCTAACAGTTGAAGCGATTTTGAGATGATATTGGTTATATGAATATTGAAAGATAGTCCAGAGTCAAGTGTAACTCCAAGATCTTTTATGGATGTGACTGTTGTGATATTTATATCACCTATTTTGTATGTGAAAGAGATAGGACTTTTCGAACGCGTGAATGAAATGTGAAAACATTTGAAGGAGTTGAGAACCATGTCACTGTTGCTGCACCATTCATTCAACCGATTCAAATCGGACTGAAGCCTTAAACAGTCGAGTGGATTCCTAATGTGGCAGTAAAACTTAACATCGTCAGCAAATAAAAGAAATTTCGCATATTGGAAACAGTCTTTTATATCGTTAATAAAAACATTAAACAACAAAGGTCCAAGATGAGATCCCTGCGGTACGCCCGAAGGGACAACTATTTCGTAGGAAAAATAGCTGTAGAGCTTGACGATTTGTTTTCTGTCCAGAAGATATTCCCTAAGCCACAGCAGAAGTGAACCATGTATCCCTAATCGCTGCAATTTTTCTAATAGAATATTGTGATTAACTCTGTCGAAAGCCTTAGAGAAGTCGGTGTACAGGGCGTCCACCTGTAGTCCTTCGTCCAAGGCGTTCAGTAAGAAGTTAGTATATGTCAGCAAATTGAGTTCAGTTGACTTATGGCGCCTGAAACCAAACTGCTGTTCCAATAGAACACCGTTCAAGGAGGGTGTAAGGAAATCGCAGACAAGTGATTCGAATAGTTTAGGAATAGAGTTTAGGATACTAATAGGTCTATAGTTGGACACAAGACTTTTGTCACCTGTTTTGTGTAAGGGCAATAGGAAACTGGTCTTCCAAACATTTGGAAAGCTTCCACTAGTTAAAGACTTGTTAAAGATGAGAAATAATGGCCGAGTTAAATTAAATGCACAGTACTTGAGCAAGCTTGATGGGATGCCATCAGGTCCCGGGCCTTTAGAAGGATTGAGGTTACACAATTTAGAGTAAATGTCAGAGATGGATAGTTTACATGATGATAGGTTTAAGGGTGAAGAAGTGATGTCTTCGGGGAAATCAACAACAACAGAGGAGTAAACTGATGAAAAGAAATCAGCAAATAAATTCGCAAAAAAAAAAATTGAAAAATTTTAACGCAGAATGAAAGATTACTTTACTACCGAGGGCCGAAACTCCCTGAAATCTTCGAGTCTTCGATAATGTTTATTTTAATAACTTACAGGGGTGAAAAAAAAAGAGAAAATTGAGTGTGATTTTTAATTTTAAATATGTATCTTATTCAAAAGAAACTTTTTTTTATTCTAAGGGACATTCGGCCCTCGGTAATAATGTAATCTTTCATTCTGCGTCTTAATTTTTTTTTAAATATTTATTAGTTTTTTGAGGATTCGAAAAAATGAATGCATTTAAAGAGTACTGAAGCCGAAAGTTTGCGCCTATCCACTTAATTATAACTCTTATGGTTATCATTTATCATTGCCTGTTCGTAAAATAAAAAAAAATTGAAAATTTGTTTTGTTATTGTAATAAACATGTTTTGTTTGGTGATCTTTCCGGGCCCCATTCAAATATGGGCCCGAGGCAGGTGCCTCACGGGCCTAGTGGTAAAATAGGCTCTGACCAGACCGATGGAACAAAATTCTTATAAATTGGAGACCGTGGGAATATAAACGAAGCAGAGGCAGGCCCCAAATGAGATGGACAGATGGTATCAAGAAGCACGTGGGCTCTAGGTGGATGACTGTAGCGACAAACAGAGAAAAATGGAAAAGGGTTGGGGACATAGGAGCCCTATGTCCACAGATGGATCGAAGAAGGGTAAAATTCGAAAAGAAAAAGTATTAAATTTAAGAGAGGAAGGAGGAAGCAGACAGACTCCGAAGATCTTTCAGAGATGAAGTGGACGATGACGATAAGGAATGGAAACACGAAATTTTCAGGAAGGGGACTGGAAAACAGGAAGAACTGGAGAAAGCGGTTGGTGGTGCCGACACGGTAAAAGTTGTGCCGACAGATAACCAAAAAAAAATGTATTTTTCATGCACGTTTGATGATTTAGAACAGTTTTATACAGGTCTGAAAGAAAGCTTCTTTATAAAAAACCTGCTTCGATATTTCAACCTAAACTGAAATGTCAAAATTGTATTATTCGCCCTTTACCAAATAGATGTAGAGACGACCCTGAGTGTCTCCTTTAGGAGGGAAATTTCAAATTCAATATTGTAGTTTCTAAAAAGTCATGATTCACCTGTAATTAGCCACAAAATACTTACAAGATTCCTTTAGAATATTAAAACGTAAACAGTTTCCGAATCATGTATTAAAATCTCGTAGTTCCGCACAAAAAACAATAATTCTGACTCACATTTATAAATACACATCCATTTTTAACCAAAACATCACGACACACATTCTCTATTTTAAATGCGATTAACACGGATACGAGCTATATTTTTTACAATTTGTAAGTAAGAGAATTTTTTCGAAGCCCGGATAAAAAGAACAAAATTATATTTTTGCTGTTGAACACCTACATATTGGAATTATTGAATTTTTGTGGTCGATATTTGTTTTAGTTTTGCCTGTCAGCGACATCTGTGTTTCTATTGCTGAAACTTCCTTGTACGTTTGTCGTTTTCTGACATTTGACATCAGTTCAGAGTTTCAAAGTTAGATGGTAAACATAAAAATATAAAGTGAATTAAATAGTACATTATATACCGCGGGACTGAAGTAGTACATTTAATCCTGAAGGTAAAGTTTATGGCCCGACCGCAGGGAGGGCCATAATTTACCTGAAGGATTAAATGTACTTCAGTCGCAAGGTATATACGATACTTTTCGTACTTCCGGTATGATTTTATTAATTATTTCAATAATTTCAATCAGTTTTTTCTCTCTTCAACTCATTTAATAAACTGTCTTTAAAATAAGTTACCATAGTAACATTGCGTTGTGACAGTTATAATTTAGAAACATTGTCATTACTAGTGTCATTGTAAAGAAACATTGTTATTGATAATTATTGGTATCATGAGTGAAGAAGGTGTATCTGATATTGATAAAAGAGCAGCCGAAGTAGGTGAAGAATTGTTACCACCGAAATCTAGAAAACTATACGAGCAGCAGTACGATGCTTTTAAAAAGTGGTGCCGCTTAAAAAATGTGAGACAACCTACTGAAAATGCGCTGTTAGTCTACTTCGATGATAAATCAAAAGCGGTTTGTGCCTCAACTCTCTGGGCACATTACTCAATGCTGAAATCGGTTATTAACATTAGAGAAGATATTGATATAAGTAAATTTCCAAAATTATTAGCTTTTTTGAAGAGAAGAAATGAGGGATTTAAGCCAAAGAAGTCAAGAATTCTCACGTCTGAGCAGGTAGATCAGTTCTTACGGGAGGCTCCGGATGATAAATATTTAATGCTTAAGGTAAATTTGGAAATTTGTTTATATTCAGAAATTTTAAGAAATCAATTTTTTTGTAGGTTGCACTTATTTTGGGCGTTGCGGGAGCTTGTCGTGGAAAAGAGTTGGTTGATTTAGAAATCGACGATGTGAGAGATTTGGGCGATTCCTTCCTAATTGCGATTAGAAACACCAAAAATAAAATTGACCGAAATTTTGTGATCAAAAATTCAGAAAACAGTGCCATCAGTTTTGTGGCGATATTTCGGAAATATGTGGCATTGCGAAAGACAGGGACAACTCATTCAAAATTTTTTGTTCAATACATCAACAAAGAATGTACTACGCGAGTAGTAGGAAAAAACATGTTTGGTACAATTCCACGGCAAATAGCAGCTTTCTTGAAATTAGAAAATGCGACGTCTTATACGGGACATTGTTTTAGACGCACATCTGCGTCTTTGTTAGCTGATTCGGGAGCAACAATAGACGTGCTGAAGAGACATGGAGGATGGAAATCCTCCAACGTGGCCGAGGGATATATTGAATCGTCTATTAAAAATAAACAAAAAATTTCAGATAAAATATTTGGTCAAGTCGCCGATTCGTCCACTATAGTTATGCCACAGTCCTCATTCTCGCTTCCTGTTTCCGCAGGATCTTCGAAACAAACACCAGTTCAATATGAAAAGGACCTATCTGTTACTCGTCAGTTACCTGCTGCATTAACCCAGGAAAGACTGGTCAATATGACGAACTGTCACAATATTAATTTGAATATTAACGTTAATTACCATTCTAATTAATTATATTTTTCAATAAAATATCCCTTAAATTCGTTTGTTTGTGATTTAATCGTTCCGGGAGTTTCGTCAATATTTAATCCCGGAGGGATTAAATGTGACACTTTAGTACCTGTCACAAGGGAGTGAAGTTGTCACTTTAGGCCCGGAAGTACGAAAAATTAATTATGAAATCCTATTAATAGGGCTTTACATCGATTGTCATTTGTTTCGAGCTTCTGTTATGTGTCACATAATATTAACAAATACATAGCCACCTTTAAGTAAAGGTGGCTATGACAAATACCATTAATTTAATGTATTTGCTTTCACGGTTATTAGACTTTATTACGGTTGTCTTGTCCGACGGTGGTGGGGAGACTTATATTTTTGACTTTAGGTCACAAGAGTTTACATTCCCATATTTTTAAATGATTTTCGATCATTGAATGTGTGTTATTGTGTATATATGTGTATTATTTGTGTTATTATGAAACAATTAGACAAATAGTACACATTGTATCTTATACCGGGTGGTGAATCGTAAAAAGGGCCATAGGAAACTCAATGTAAAATTCTGAATTGTTGAATTCTTGCTTCCCTAATTATTTTACATCAAAAGTCATGAGAGAATACTTGTAGAGAATAAAAATCTGTATTAAAATCAAAAGTTAAAATTGTTCTACGATTTAAATGCATTCCAAAATTTTGAAAAATATGATACATTTGCCACAATAGGTATGCGTGTAAAAGTAAGGCCACACGTTACTATTTAACTGACAGTGCTCACACCATTGACTGAATAAAAAAATCTTTATTATTAATCCTTTCTCCGCAACTGAGGGTATCTTATCAACTGTATTGTTTTTAAACAATAGATGATAAAATAAAAATATTGACAGTTCAAAAATGTGATTATTGCATTGTGTGTGGCCTAAGCTTGGGCTGAAAACTAAAATGTATTACATTTTTACAAAATTTTGGAATATGTTTAATTACGTAGGCCAAATTTAACAGTTATTTCCGATACAGATTTCAATCCTCTATAAATAGTTTCTAATGTCTTTTGATGTACAATAATTATTAGGGAAGCTGGAATTCAACAGTTCAGAATTTTACATTCAGTTAATGGAAAATTTTGACGCATGTCAAAATTCTCAATGTGTTTTAATTGTATTCATTTTTTTCGAATCCTGAGAAAACTAATAAATATTTTTGAAAAATTTAAACTCAGGATGAAAGACTACATTATTACCGGGGGCTGAAAGTTCCTGAAAACTTCTATAATGTTTATTTTAATGAGTTACAGGGCTGAAAATAAAAGAGAAGTGTGATATTTAATTTCAAATATTTCATTCAATAGAATCTGATTGTTTATTCTAAGGAGCTTTCCGCCCTCGGTAATAATGTAATCTTGCATCCTGCGTTTAAGTTTTTCTAAAATACTTGGTTTTCTCAGGATTCGAAAAAAATCATATTATTACGATTCAAATGACAGTAAACTCTCGTGACGTAATCTCATCCTTAATGTTCATTGGTTAGTCGATTTAGGCAACCGTAGTAATGTCTAAGAACCGTGATTTGCTTTGACCTTTGACACGTGACGACATGCCTTGACCATAGAGGTATATATTGACATAGAGAGAGTGTCATTCAAAGCGAAGTGACGACACCATCTTTCTTCTTTGGTTAGTGCTGTTTCACTCTTACGCATATTAAGCTGAGACAGTTGTCCTCCTCTTCCGTGCCTATACTCACACCTTAATGTCATCTTAGTTTCTCGGTACGATGTGTTAAGGCTGTATGACACTATACATTTTCTTGTATCATTTGGGCCATGTTAAACAAAAAGCAACCAACCCTCAATTTGTAAATTAAGAGAAAATTAACTTTTTATGTTTTTCTAAATATTTAATTTTCCGTCGTATTTTTTTAAACGATAATTTCTAGTCAAACTTCACGAGGCCATAGAGTAAGAACCATTGAAGAAAGTGACGAACACAACGATGAACGTCTGGAGGAACTGATACGGAGAGTATTAAGTAATCAGATGCCACAGAGACGCGAGCCTAGATGTTGGAATTGTGGAGACGTAGGCCACATTCGTCGTAATTGTAAGAAGATCGTACAGCCGTCGGAAAACTAGAGCGGGTCGACACCAAGGGGCAACTGCCGACCTCGAGAACTAGAGCCCCCATAGTAACTGTCAACCTTACGTCCTCCGGTGGAATCCACAACTTATACATCGAAGGTCGTATCAGTAATAGATGTAGATCATTTTTGGTGGATACAGGTGCAACGAGAACTATCGCACGTCCAGATGTAGTACGAGACCATAATAAATTATCACCTGCAACAGTAAAGCTAAGAACAGCGACTGGTGAGCTAATTAATACATATGGCGAGGCTAATATGTCAGTATCCATTGGCCAGACCACAGTTGAACATCAAGTATTAATTGCCGAGATCTCCGACGAATTCATATTGGGGATGGACGTACTAAGGAAAGTGGGGGCAATATTGGATGTTCAAAATGGAGTTCTCAAGATCAATGGTGAAGAGTTGCCCTTTCACGACGACAAAGAAGATGCCATCCGCTTACTAACTACATGCGACGTAACCATACCCGGTAATAGTGAGAAAATTCTGATGACCATGCTTGATGGGCACTGCCGAGAGGGAAGTTTAAGGATGGTCGAAGATGTGGATAATGTCGAGTTCCTAACGGCGAAAACTTTGGTAAAAGTTCGAGATGTCATCCCTCTAAGAGTTATGAATTTAAGGGAAACTGCTATCAAGTTAAGCAGAGGAGCTTTGATCGGACAGTGTGTCCCCGTGGCTTCAATTTGCTCTATGAATACCAATGAGAAATCATCGAAGTCAAAGTATCCAAAAGACCTTGTCGAGATGATCATTTAAAGATGCCAAGATCTTGATCATAAACGAACGGAAAAAGTGAGGTCTATGCTAATAGAGTATCAAGATGTTTTTGCTATTGATAAGAAGGATAAAGGCAAAACCAGCATAGTAACGCATAAAATAAATACCGGAGACGCTCAGCCAATCAGACAACGGCCTAGACGACTTCCATTTGCGAAAAGAGATGAAGCCGAAGAGATTATCAAGGATATGGACAAACAAGGGGTAATTGAACCATCGAACAGTCCATGGACATCATCAGTAGTTCTGGTAAAGAAGAAAGACGGTTCGACGCGTTTTTGTATCGACTACCGCCAGCTCAATGCGGTAACAAAAAAAGATAGTTATCCTTTGCCCCGAATAGACGATACATTGGATACTCTCTCCGGTTCTCGATGGTTTTCCACACTCGATTTAAAAAGTGGATATTGGCAAGTAGACATGGAGCCAGCCGATCGGGAGAAAACCGCATTTTCGATAGGATCAGGGCTTTGACAGTTTACGGCTATGCCGTTTGGTTTATGTAATGCCCCTGCCACATTTGAAAGATTAATGGAGGCAGTTTTAAGAGGTCTAACATGGAAAACATGCCTGGTTTACTTGGATGATGTAATTGTGGTTGGAAGGTCATTTGATGAACACGCCAAGAATTTAATAGAAGTCTTTCAACGATTGAGGGCAGCGAACTTGAAGTTAAGTCCGAAGAAATGTCACATGTTTCGACGAGAAGTTAAGTACTTGGAACATATTGTGTCGAGTAACGGTGTAACAGCTGATCCTGAAAAGATTGAAGCAATTAAAGATTGGCCAGTACCAAAAGATAAACATGAAATTAGAAGTTTCCTTGGCCTATGTACATATTACCGACGATTTGTCAAAGGATTTGCCAATATCTCCAAGCCCCTAACAAAGTTGACGGAGGAGGGCAAAGAATATATATGGAGTGAAGAGTGCCAAAAATCTTTCGAACAACTACAAATGGCTCTGATCAGTGCACCGATATTGAGCTACCCGGGACAGGCAGGAAAATTTGTATTGGATACTGATGCTAGCAACAGTGCCATAGGAGCTGTTCTCTCCCAAATCCAGGATGGACAGGAAAAAGTCATCGCCTATTTCAGCAAAGTCCTGTCGAAACCAGAAAGAAACTATTGCGTTACCAGAAGAGAACTGCTGGGTGTAGTGAAGGCTTGTGAACATTTCCATAAATACTTGTATGGCAGAAAGTTCCTTCTTCGAACAGATCACGCTGCTCTAAAATGGCTCATACAATTCCGTAATCCAGAGGGCCAGATGGCAAGATGGTTAGAACGATTACAAGAATATGACTACGAGATAGAACACAGGGCCGGAAGAGTTCATTCAAATGCTGATGCCCTTTCGAGACGACCATGCAGTGCAAATTGTAATCACTGTGCCAAATTAGAGGAACGATTTTGCCCCGTGAGACGAACCACCGTAGTTAATGAACAATGGCAGCCCCAACAGTTACAACACGCCCAAGAAGATGATCCATGTATAAAAAGAGTATTGGATTGGATGCGTCGAGGTGAGAGACCTAGTTGGCAAAACATTAGTGCATGTAGTCCGGAAGTCAAGGCCTACTGGAGCCAATGGAATTGCCTGATACTAAAAGGTGATCTTCTGTACAGAACCTTTGAGAACGATGATGGTACAGAATCTAAGCTTCAGTTGATTGTACCTAAAAGTAAAGTGTCAGAAGTATTGCGTCAGTTGCATGACGGTACATCAGGTGGACACTTTGGTATTACGAAGACTCTGCAAAAGGTTCGAGAACGGTTCTATTGGGTGAACTGTAAAGATGATGTAAGAAGATGGTGCCAGAAATGTGAACTGTGTGCATCCGGTAATGGTCCAGTTGGTAAAAAGAGAGCACCCATGAGACAGTACAATGTTGGAAGTCCTATGGAAAGAGTAGCAATCGACATTGCAGGTCCATTTCCAGAAACCGATGCTGGAAATAAATACATTCTGGTAGCCATGGACTATTTTACGAAATGGACCGAGGCCTATGCATTACCGAATCAAGAAGCTGCTACCGTTGCAGAGGTACTTGTTAAAGAATTCTTCAGCCGATTTGGTGTTCCCTTGGAGATCCACTCCGACCAAGGGCGAAACTTTGAGTCAGCTCTTTTCCAAAACGTTTGTAAATTGATTGGTGCCAATAAGACCAGAACAACACCCCTGCATCCTCAATCAGATGGAATGGTCGAGAGGATGAACCGAACGATGGGTAAACACTTGTCCAAAGTTGTATCTGAACATCAGCGAGATTGGGACCAACACATTCATTTATTCCTGATGGCCTACCGCTCGGCCGTGAATGAAACTACAGGTCAAACACCAACCTGCCTGATGTTGGGTCGTGAAGTTCGTTTGCCCTGCGACCTAGAGTTTGGCTGCAGACCTTCCGAGGAATATGTTGCAGGCGAAGAATACGTAGACCGCCTGAAGTTACGAATGAACAACATTCATGAACTTGCCCGACAACACATCCAGATAGCCAGTGACAGAATGAAAGATCAATATGATTCTCGCTGCAAGAATGAAAGCTTCGAAGTAGGTGATCTTGTCTGGCTTTATAATCCACAACGTCGTCGAGGCCTGTGTCCTAAACTGCAAAGACAATGGGAAGGTCCGTATGAAGTTAAGAAGAAAATAAATGACGTAATATACAGAATTAAGAAGTTACCAAACGGTAAACCAAAAGTTATTCACATAAATCGTCTTGCACCATATGCTGGCTCAAATGAAACAGAGGAAGCCCGAGTCCTCCAACAGGAGATGAAAGATGCACCACAGCCAAGTTTTAAGGAATTTATGTCAAATTACGCAGAAAGAAAGAGTGCTAGATTCGGCGTGACCACAGAAGTTCAACAAGATCTGTTTGGTGTTCCAGAAAACGTCTCTCTAGCCCACTGTGTTGCCCAAGACCTCGAGATGACTAAAGGAATCTCGTCCGTATTCAATAGAAAGTTCGGCCGCCTGGACGAGTTAAGGAATCAACAACCTAAAATTGGAAGAGTATTGCGATTGGAAGATGGTCCTCGATCTTTGCTGTATATAGTGACCAGGAAGTCTTATACGGACACGCCAAGCTACGAGAACATATGGCGTGCTCTAACTAATTTGAAGAAAATCGTGTGTAATTATGACATCAAAGATTTGGCTATACCAAAAATAGGCCATGCAGTAGAAAGTCTGGATTGGAAGATTGTGAGAAGCATGCTTGAAGTGATCTTCAGAGAAACTGGCGTACGAATTACTGTGTGTTGCATGAACCCGAAGATGTCATACCCTTCAAAGACAGTAGACTGCTATTTCTTCTTGAAGGGTGTATGCAGAGCTGGAGAGTCGTGTAGATTCCGCCATCCTGGGCCTTCATCTAGAGTTGCTGATCGGGACGCTCAGGTCTTAAGAGGGGAGCAGTGTAACAAAAGAGAAATCTTGGAGGACCGCCGTATAACAGTAAACACCTCGAGAATGACGTCATCGAATGATCTAGGCCTCGGCGGAAAGGAGGAGGGACTTCTCGAACGTACGATCCGTAGGCGGAACACGCTGATAGCTAGAGATGGGCGTCGATTGTTCCAGAATAACAACTGGGTATAAATACGGGCATATTTGTAAATACAGTTTAGTCTTAAGCTAAAGTTTGTAAAGTAAACTTGTATAAATAAATAATATAGTCGTATATAAATACGAACCGCTAGTTTTATTGTAATTATAAGTAATTACAATAGTCACGTTACAATATATATATATATATATATATATATATATATATATATATATATATATATATATATATATATATATATATATATATAGTGATTTTTTGAATAACGGCAATTCGGTCAGATGAAATAAAACTCTATTTGTTCTAGGTCTCAATATTTCGTCACTATTTGGTGACTTCTTCAGGAGAAAACTGTAAATTTATTAAGATTAGATATGGACAAAAGACAAAACATTTCATTACTTACAACTATAAGAGTGATAATTTAAATTCGTTTAACATATTATATTGATTATATTTTAACATATTATATTAAGCGAATTGCCGTTATTCAAAAAATCACTATTTAACACAGTACGGTCGAAAATATTTGTACAAATATATATATATATATATATATATATATATATATATATATATATATATATATATATATATATATATATATATATATATATATAATATATATATATATATATATATATATATATATATTGATGTGATCTTGATTATTGATATGAGATAATATTCTTATATGTCATTTAATTTAATCAATGCATTAATCATAATCTAATTAATTTACCAGATCACATATCAATATGTTTTCAATCTCAGGGCGAATTATAAAATTAATTACTTACTCTCGTGGCTTCTAAGTATTTCTCAATGGTTCCTAATCGGGATAGGAAAGAAAAGAGTAAAATAATACACACATATGGGTTACAATTATAATCAAAATATTGTTTATTTTATTTAAATGGCCATCACTGCTTAATATTTGCTAGATCTTATTATTCTTAAACATAACATTTACAAATGGGAATCTTATTTCCTTTTGGTTTCCAATTGAAAGTTTTTATTAACATTTAACTATTAGGATTTATTAGCAACAATTCTATTTAAGTTTGATGAAGCTTTTCTGATATTATTTATTATGTTCTTCAATTTATAATGTGGTATTTAATACGAAAAACCCATACATTCATGTCCAAACAAATGAGACTGACCTTTTTCTGGTGAACTGAGAATGTCTTCACACAAGACCCGTTTCCTGCTATCCTTGGCTGCGATCAAAACCTCGTCCTGGCTTTCAGTAATGTTCTCCTTTGAAAACTAGCTCGTATAGCTCTCGTTCCTGCTTCTGTCGTGATGCTGTATTCTACCTTTTTCGAAACTGCAATCAGCTACCGGGACACTCTTGGCTCAAGGAGGTTCTTTTACTCTCAACCTGGCCTACCTCTCGTTCCACGATAGATACTCCACACTCACGGAACTACACCGGCTTTCTCACTCTCCGTACACTACCGTCTACTACTGGACTTCCCTTCTCGACAGCTCATAACATTCTGTTCTCCTCTTTTCAGTCATTCACCTACTTTCTAAATATCCTTCCAGATTCACAAATCAACCTTCCACCACCAACTCTCATTCGCAGTATTCCTCAAACAAATTTTTAATCTTTCTAAATATGCTTAATGGATTTCCAAAAAAAATAGTTAATTCCTATTCTAAAATTACTTTCTACTATTTACAAAATTTAATGACCTATTATCTACTTCAAATGAGTCTTATTTAGCATAGGCTAATGGTCGAACCTTCCACGAACAACGATAATGACCTATTATCGATTTCACTTGAGTTTTATTTAGCATAGGCTAATGATCGAACCTTCCGCGAACAACGATAATGGTACGCGCCATTCACTTTGTTTATTCTAAGCGCATTGTCCCGAGTTTCGTTTAATCACTTCTTAAAATTAAATATAACAATTTGTTGTATACAGGTTGTTCTAAATTTATATGCCCGTGGTTGAGAAAATTGAAAATATTTTATATTAAATTGAATTCTGCTTATAATTATCAAAATTTAATTTTCAGATCAAATAGAAATATAACAAATCCCCGCCTTGTATTCGATAAAATTTATCTGCATTTTTAAATAAATTTTCTCGAGGCAAAACCAACTCCCTGTATATTTCCTTACTTTAATCTACGTCTTATACCCCTTCTTCTTGTATTACTCTAATTAGTCCCACCTGTAGAGTAATTGTTTCCTTACTTTCAGTGTCTTCATCCTTTGTTAGAGTGTCGGCTATTATGTTGTCTTTCCCTTTTTCCCATATCAATCTTCTGTCTTTTTCCTCAGATTTTTCACATACTTTTACCGTGTATTCTGCATCCTCGTTTTCATATGCCTCCTCTTCAAATGCCACTGTTTCGATTATATCTTTTTCGCTTTCATTTGTTAGCTTTATTTCTTCTTCTCCTGAGCTCATCTCTTCTTTTGAGGAATCCCAGTTTTCTTTTGCTTTTGATACTCTCAATTTTTCTTCTTCTGGGCTCAACTCGTCTTTTGAGGAGCCACAGGTTTCATTTTCTTTTGTCTTTTTCTGACTTTTTCTCCCTTTTCTTCTTTGTCCTTGCTTCGTTGCCAAATTCATTTCCACTGTTTGTTCTTTACCTGATTTGTCCGTATTTTGTTTCTCCTGTTCCTTGTCCTGTTCTTCTTCTTTTTCTTCTGTTAGATTCATCGTATTATTTTTCAAATCTATCACTACATGTTTTTCTGCCAATTCGTCAACTCCTACTATCATGTCATGTGACATGTTTGGCATTATTACACATTGTAGTGCATACATCTTCTTACCCAGTCGTACCATTACTCGTATGCCTTCATTTATAGTTGCCAATGTCCGTTTGTTTGCGCCCACTAAATTTACCCTAGGTATTTTGTAAATTAAATTTGTTAAGTTAACTTCTTCTATTAGTTTTCTGTTGACCAATGTTATTTCAGATCCAGTGTCTATCATAATTTTAATTGGTTTCTCGTTGATAAATCCATCCACAAATTTTAAATTAACTCCATTTTTCTTTTCGTTGTTTCCTGCCAATTTAATAAACTCCTTGGGGTTACAAAAGATTCCTGTTTGATTTTTGGTTTTTAGTGAGCGCCGTCGTGAAAAGACGCCGGTTGCTCATCGTTGTTTATATTTTCGTCATAATGTCTCTCTCCGTCATATTCATCTGTCTGGGTATTATTTACTTCTCTTCTATTTTCTCTTGGACTGTCGGATCTGTTTTGGTTTTCTCGATATCCCTGTTCATTTTGTCTTCCATTATTTCTGTTTTCTTGATTTGCGAGTGTGGTGTTTCTATTCTGGTATTCTCGATTTCTGTCCTCATTCCATTGCCTATTTCTTTGTTCATAATTTCCTCTTCCGTTGTCTCTATTTTCGTTTTCCCTTCTGGGATTAAAATCTCGTCTTGTATAGTCCCTCCTATTTTGATTTCTATCTCTGTAATCCTGTGTTTCTCGGGGCCTGTAATCTTCTCGCGACCTTCTTGATTTTCTTTCTCTTAAACGTGATTCTCTTATTTGTAGGAATTGGCATAAACTATCTATGTCTTTGTAGTTTTGCAATGTGATATGGTCTTCCAGCGTTTCTTCGAAATGTCTTGCAATCAGTTCGGCTAATTGTTCCGATGAGTAATTATATTGTAAATGTTTTGCGTTATAGTAAATTTGTAATGCATATGTCCTTTCTGATATACCCATCCTATCATTGTATTTCCCATTTTGCAATTCCTTGTTAATTTCCAATTGTTGGACTTTTCCCCAGAAATAATTCAAAATTTTTTGTTCAAATTGTTGCCAACTGTCAAATTCTTCTTCTTTGCAATCGAACCATAGGCTTGCTTCATATTTGAGATGGTTTCTGATAGTTTCTTTTGCTGTTTCGAAATTTCCGATGTGTTGTCTTTTCTTTTTCAGGCTATTTATGAACGGCACTGGGTGTAATCTTCTTACATCCCCGCCAAACCTTATCTTCACGTCATCTGTGCTATGTATAACCATTTCTCTTCTTTCTCCGACATTCTGTTGCGTATTGATTTCCGCAATCTTTCTTTCCACTTCTATGTCTGCTTGAATAGCGTTTTGCAACTTGTTTTCCAAACTTTCCATTTCTTTTTTCTGGCAATTCGTTATCTCCTTTATTTTGCTTTTGATTTCTTTAATCTCTGTCTCTTGTTGTCCCATATCGTTCTTGATCATTGTCAAACATCCTTTTACTTCCTTTTCATACTTTCCTATGCGTTCCTCCATTTTCTTGTTGTTCTCTTCTATTGCTTGTTTCATTTTTTGTTGTGTTTCATCCATTTTTTGTTGTGTTTCATCCATTTTTTGATCCACTTTATCCATTTTCTTTGATGTTTCTTCCATGGCTTGTTTCGTTTCACGTTGATTTTCATCCATTTTTTGTTGTGTTTCATCCATTTTTTGTTGTGTTTCATCCATTTTTTGATCCACTTTATCCATTTTCTTTGATGTTTCTTCCTGATTTTTATCCATTGTCCTTTTTGCTTCATCCATTGCTTGTTTTGTTTCTCTTTGAT